>NC_052048.2:15679282-16903232 GCF_903992535.2 Arvicola amphibius
GAGGTATGGAGTGGGGGGGAAAATCACCTCTGCTTCAAAGAGAACAGCTCAGCTTGTGTTGTTTCCCCAGGTGCTGGTCACTGGCTCCCTTATCAGACACACTGATCCAGCAGGAGTGGGCAGGGGAAACACAGCCTGTACTTCCCACCTAAGCCACCTGTGCGGGTCACTCCTCCTCTCTGTCTGTCTCTATCAGTTAGCACATATTATACTCAGGCCTAAACAAATAGGTAAAAAAGGTTAATTTCCTGGCAGGAAATGCCTGTGTAATCAAGTCAGCAGCTCCAGTCCCAGCTTGTCACCAACCAGCACTGTGACCTTTGGCAGGCCCACCCTGCTCCCTACCTATTAAGTCACCCCAACCCTGGTTTGGTCTCTGCATCTCTGGATTTCCTTCTTCCCTGGAGATCTGTAGTGTAGCGATCCTTCTGAAACGCCTGCTCTGTGGCTCAAAGGTAGGGCATGCACAATGCCCCAGGTTCAGTCTCCAATGTTGCCAGTACTGGAAGGAGGGATCTGGTCAGTACTGGCCTGCTTAAATCTATAATCTCTGGCCTAGGTTTATAGTGCAGCGAGAGAACACACATTTAGCATGCATGAAGGTCTAGGCTCAATTCCCAGTGCCACCAAAAAAACCCAAACAAACAAACTTACGTTTAATATCTGTAACCTCCAGGAAAACAATAATAAAATCTATATCTTTACTCCTGGATCAAATTTGTAATGATTAATATTGCCAACTTGACGGAATCTTGAATCACCTGGAAGACAGGCCTCGGGATCACCTGAAAGGGATCATCTAGATTAAGTTAACAGAAGTGGGAAATGCCACTCAATGGCAGGGGTCCGGCTACCCGAAAAGAGAAAGCAAACTGAACACGAGGTCCATTACTCTGCTTCTCAGCTGTGGATGCAGTAGCCAGCGGTCTGACCCCAGGCTTCCCCGCCACAATGGACTGACTGACTGGGAGCTGATATAAACCCCTTTTCCCTTAAGCTGATTTGTTTGCTTATTTTAAAAATAGATTTTCAAGCTGGGCATAGTGGTGCAAACCTTCAATCCCAGTACTCAGGAGGCAGAGGCAAGTGGATCCCTGTGAGTTGGAGGCCAGCCTGGTCTACAGAGTGAGTTCCAAGACAAGCAGGACTACTAAGAGACCCTGTGTCTTCGGCATTGTTCTGTTGCTGCAGAGACACCATGATCAAGGCAACCCTTAAAGGAGAAAGCATTTAACTGGGGGATTGCTTACAGTTTCAGAGATTTAGAGAGAAGGAGGAGGGAAGAAGTGAGAGAGGAGAGAAGAAACACTTATTGGTCAGGTATGAGCTTCCCAACCCACAGTGACACACTTCCTCCAATAAGGCCGCACCTCCTAATCCTTCTAATCCTTTCAAATAGCACCGCTCCCTGGAGACCAAGCTTTCACACAGATCAGCCTATGGGGGTCGCTCATATGACCAGACCACCACACCCTGTCTCAGAAAAGAGAAGTTAATTGAAGTAGAATTACATCACTCTCCTCCCTCCAGCCCCCCCAACACTCCCATGTTGATAGTCTTTTTCTTTGATGATTTTTATAATGTATGTATGTTTGTAAATACACAGATATATAAGTACAGCCTGATAAGTCTGTTTCTGTCATTTGTGTATGTGTATGATTTCAGGGCTGACCACTCTACCCTCACTGGATAACCAGCAAGGGGTCTTATCCCTGGGAGAAGCTAATTCTCCTTCTCCAGGCAATCATTAGCTGCTTGTATTTTTTTTTTTTTTTGTCTAGGGGTGGAACCCTGTGAAATTCCCTGCCTCCCTCCATGGTAATATGCCCACTGATGTTGGCATTGTTCTGGTCTTGTTTATGCAGCTTTTTCCAGGAGAGGCCAAGTCATCACAGACTTCCTGGTATTCTGGCTTTTGTAACTTTTCTGTTCCCCTCTTCTGTGGTGTTCCCTGACCCACAGATGTGGATGGAAGCTGTGATATACAGGTATCCCTGGGGCCAGGGCTCCTGATGATCCTCTGCTCTCTGCATGTGTCCAGTTGTGGTTTTCTGTGTTGTCTCCACTGGCTGTAAAAAGAGGCTTCTTTGAAGAGGGGCAGCTACACCTATCCCAGAAAGCTGGCTTACGAACTCTTGTTTTATTGGTTTGTCTTTTGAGAGAGGGGCTCACTATTTGGCCCTGGCTGGCCTGGCATTCATGTTGTAGAGAAAGAGAAAGGCAGACAGACATGGTGGTGTAAGCTCATAACTGCAGCACTGGGGAGGTGGAGACAGGTAGACACAGGTGCACCTCCATAAATATGCTTTTTGGTCTTGGTTTAGTTTAGCTTTTTTGTTGTTGTTGTTGTTGTTGTTTTACTTTTTATTGATTCTCTGTGAATTTCACATCATGACCCCAATCCCACAGTCAGGGTCACATACCAAGACCCTTTCAAAAAATAAAAATACAAAAAGGGCAGACATATAGCATCAGACACTTGTAATCCTAGAACCTGGGAGGAAAAGGCATAAAAGATCAGGAGTTCAAGGTCAGCCTTGGCCACAGTGCAAGACCAGCCTGGGTTATATGAGACCTTTCTCAAAAATATACTAAAACTATTATGACTATGACATGCCATGGCTATGACTGCTTTAATGTTATATATGGGGAAAATGAGACTAGAATGGTTAAAACACTATCCAAAATGAGCCTGCAAGTGACTAGTACACCTGAATATGTCTGTCACGTTTGTTGTAAAACAGCGTGAGACAGACCTTGGTGGGCCAAGGGGCCATGCAGCAGGTGAGAGAGGGTGAGGGACAGGCATGACATGCAGGCACAGCTTATGTGGGAGTTTACTGAGTTAAAGTGATTTGGGAAGGAAAGAGAGAAAGAGAAATACAAAGAGAAAGAAGAGGAAGAAGAGGCAAGGACCAGTCTGCCTCTTCAGAAAAGCAGGAAAGAGAGAGACAGGGGAGTGGGCAGAGTTTGTCTCTTAAAGGAACCTTTGCACCTTCATATAGACTACGTAGTCTTTTTTATTTTACCCGTTTTTATTGGTGTCTGGTCCCCTCACTCTGAAAACACAAACTTTCAAAGGTAGTATGCATATCTTCATTAGTACAAGTATAGACTGTTGTACACAAGTTAGTCAAAGATGATCTTTTGTTTTATGTTTGAGCGGGTAAAATATACATCACCTGTCCTGTAGTTTTGTTTTGTTTTTTTTTAAGATTTATTTCTACATCTGTACCCAGGATTTTCAGGGGTCTTCCCTGATCAAACCTGATCTTCTTCAACCCTAAATGAATGCACAGCCCTTAGTTTTCTATGGGAACAAATCATAACTTTGTTCCCCAACACACCTTTTGATGTCCATTTGAAGTCAAGACATTCTTTAGATATATAGGCTTGTTTAACCCAGCTGCCTCCATAACCCACTGTCTCTTAGCAACTATCACTCATTCCCCGGATGTTGGATGCCATTTGTAGGCAGAATATTCTGTCACATTCCAACTACCAAATAACCACAAGAGACATATTATTAATTATAAATGCTTGGCTGATAGCTTAGGCTTATTACTAACTAGCTCTTACAACTTGTATTAAATCATATTTCTTATCTATGTTCTATCACATGGCTTTGTATCTTTTTATTACACAGAATATTCATCTTGCTTTTCCTGATGTCTCCTGGGGACTCTGTCCTTCATCCCCGGGTTCTCTCTGTCTGGCTTTCCAGCATACCTCTTCCTGCCTAACTACTAGCCATTTAGCTCTTTATTGAACCAATAAGAGCAACACATACCCACAGTGTACAAAAAACCTTTTCCATGACATCTACCTCGTCAGTGCTGGGATTAAAACAACTAAGTAATGGTTTCATTACTGCATTTTCATAGATATGTGACATCATGCTTTGCTCTTGCCTTCCCCATCCCTGGTGCCTTCCCTCATGCCCCTTTTCCTCACTCTGGTTGATTCCTTTCTTCTTCCAAACAGCCCTCCCTTCACCTACTTTTATATCAATCTCCTTTCTAGTTTTATGACCAATAATACACACACACTCACACACACACACACACACAGGATCTAGGTTACATATGTGACAAAAGTGTACAATATTCACAATTTCCTGGCTAATCCATATTCTTGTAAATGTAATGATTTCATTTTCCTTTATTTTTAAAAATTAGATTTATTTATTTTTATTTGTTTGAGTGTTTTGTCTGCATGTATCTGAGTTGCCATGTGGGTGCTGGGAATTGAACCCCAAGTCCTGTGTAAGAACAGTCAGTGCTCTTAACCACTGAGCCATCTCTCCAGCCCTGCCTGTGTGTATGCATATGAACTACTTGTGTTCTTGATGCCCATGGAGGTCAAAAGTAGGCATTAGATGTCCTGAAATTAGAGTTATAGATGACTGTGAACCACCATGTGGATGATGGGAACTGAACCCCAGTCCTCTGCAAGAGCAACAAGTGCTCTAAGTCTCTGATCCATTTCTCTAGCGCCGTGATTTCATTCTTCTTCCCAGGATCTTTGTATGTAGCCCAGCCTGAATTTGAACTCTCATTCCTCCTGCCTCCATCTCCTGGTGCTGAGATTATGGGTACATACCACCACACCTGGAAAACATGTGCTTTCCCCTTCCTTCTCCAAAACACAAAGCAAAGACTATTCTCTGAAAGACCTTTGTTGACACAACGGGCTCTGTCTTGGACCATAGCACAAGGAAGCAGATGTGGATTTCACAGTCCTCGCCTTAACCACTCAGTCACCTCATCAGCACACGTGGGCATTGGATTTAGATGCTTACTTTCATCTCGGCTGATAATGCTTTAATGTCTGAAGACATGTCCCAGAATGCTTGGCTCTCCATGAGTCATTCCTTGTGCTTTTGTCTCTATTGTTCTAGCTTCATATGTCTTCACGCTAACAACTTCAACTTAAACCAACTCCTGCTTCTGTTTGAATTATTCCTTAATCTAAACATCTGGCTGTCTATATGCAGTAATATACCTTACAAAGATGGCAGATCCCAAAGCCAACATGTCTGCTGTGAGTCAGGCATAATGGTGCACACTTGTAATCCCAGAACTCTGGTGGGTAAGACTGGATGGTTTCCTCAAGTTTTAGGGCCAGCCTGGGATACATTGCAAGATCCTATCTCAAGAAAAAAAATCTGCTCTTTGTAGAGAATTCTACCCACTTAAATCAGTTTTGTGGGTTGTGGGCTTATTGGTGGTGTTGTGTCTTTGAAAGACAGGGTCTTACTATGTAGACCAGACTAGTCTCAAACTTGCCATCTTCCTCCCTCAGCCTCCCTAATGTTGCAATTACAGGTCTGGACCACTATGGCTAGCTTAAAGTTTAGCTTCTGTTTTTCTAGTGTAAACTTAGTGGAGTCTGAGCTTCCTAATCTAAAATCATAAATAATGGTTCACCACTTCCATGATCATGATTTAAAATTTGGGGGGAACGCTCAATGGTTAAGAGCACGTACTTCTCTTCAAGAGGACCTGGATTCTATTCCTAGCACCCAATGGTGGCTCACAACTGGCTCTAATGCCAGCTTCAGGAGAACTGACACCTCTGGCCTCCAAGTACTTCTGCACACACACGGCATGCATAAACTCACACAGGCACACATATGTTGTGGAATATTACTTTATCCAGGCAAAGTTGTGCCATGTTTATTTATGTTCCTGAATATTACTTTAACTGTGTAAAGGTGTGTTATATTTGTTTAGGCTGCATCTGTTGAACACTGTAAAGATGTCTTACATTTGTTTATGCTGAATTTGTTTAATTATGTAAAGATGTGCTGCTGCTTCATCTTGTCTGCCTAAGGCACCTGATTGGTCTAGCAAAAAGCTGAACAGCCAATATTTGGGCAGTCAAAGGATAGGCAGGGCTGGCAAGCAGAAAGAACAGGTAGGAGGAGGATTGTAGGCTTGGAAAAAGAAGAAGAGAGAAGACAGAAGAGGGAGAAAAAGAGGGAGACACACAGGGCCAGAAGCCAGGCAACTGCCAGACAGATAGACAGAGGAAGCAGGAAAGTACAATATACAGAATGAAAAGAAGATAAAAGGTTCTGAGCCAAAATATAGATAAAGAGAAAGAGATTAAAACAAGATCTAAGATAAGGCCCAGCATTCATAACTAAAAATGTCTGTGTCCTGATTTGGGAGCTGGTTGGTGGCCCAAAAGAAAGCCTGTTACACACATACATATACATTAAATAAATAAATAAATCACAAACAAACAAAACACAAAGCCCCCGGGAGACTGAGTCAGGAAGATGTCTGGCAGGAAGACATGGAATACCTCCCAAAGCCCTGTCTCAGAGGCTATTAGAACCAAGTGTGAGCAGGTCTGTCTCTCTAGAGGACCAAGCTCTGGTGTTGGTTGGCTTATAGCTATACCACACCAACCTCTGCCTCTGTGGTCACATGGTTTGCTCTCTACAGGTCCAAATCTAGTTATTCATTCATGCATTATTGGTCCTTTTTAAAAATACATTTTATTTCATTTTATGTACATGAGTTTGTGGTGGTTTGAAAGGAAATGGCCACCAAAGGGAGTGGCACTATTAGGAGGTACTTCTTGGAGCAGGTGTTGCCTTCTTAGAGGAAGGGTGTCACTGTGGAGGTAGACTTTGAGGTCTCCTATGCTCAAGCTATGCTCAGTGTGAAACACAGTTCACTTCCTGTTGCCTGTGGATCAAGATGTAGAACCCTCAGCTTCTTCTCCAGCACTGTGTCTGCCTGCACAGCACCATGTCCCACCATGATGATAGTGGACTAAACCTCTGAAACTGTAAGTCACCCAATTAAATGTTTTCCTTTATAAGATTTGCCGTAGTCATGGTGTTTCTTCACCCTGACTAAGACAGAGTGTTTTGCCTGCATCTGCATACATGTGTGCCATGTGCATGCAGTCCCTCAGAAGTCAGAAGAGGGCATTGGATCTCCTGGAACTGGAATCGCTGATAATTGGGGAACCTCATGTGGATGTAAGGAATCAGAGTCTGATCCTTTGGGAGAGCGACAGGTGCTCTCACCTGCTGAGCCATCCCTGCAACCTCTCATCATTAGTCTTTTGAGACAGGCTCTCATGTAGTCCAGGCTGGCCTGGAACTCACTAAGTCCTCAAGGATGATTTTGAACTTCTGAATTTTCTGCCTCCACCATCTAAGTGCTGGGATCCTGGGTATGTATAACCATGCCCAACCACAAAAACTTTTAAGGCACTTCAGATCAGCAATGAAATAATTGTTGTCATGACTACTGTAGTTAGCACTTACTCAGCATCTTCTATAATTACTACAGAAATTAACATTATTTATTCATTTGGGCAGTGTTGGGAACTGAACCCAAGGCACTCCAGGCAAACTCTCCAAACTGAACCATGCTCCCAGCCATGAATTAGCCATTTATGCCTTATAGGAACTCAGAGGGAGTGCATAATTGATGTAGGTGGGTTTCTGTTTGTGTTTATTTCATTGGTTAATAAAGAAACTGCCTTGGCCCATTTGATAGACCAGCCCATAGGTGAGTGGAGTAGACAGAACAGGAAGCTGGGAGTGAGGCAGATGCCTCCTCGGGCAGATGCCATGCCTCTCCTCTCTGGGACAATCACCATGAAGCCAGCCACCAGGTCAGACATGCTGAATCTTTCCCGGTAAGCCACCACCTTGTGGTGCTACACACACTACTAAATATGGGTTAAAGCAAAATGTGAGAATTAGCTAATAAGAGGCTGAAACTAATGGGCCAGGCAGTGTTTAAATGAATACAATTTGTGTGTTGTTATTTCGCATGTAAAGCTAGCTGTGCGGGAGCCGGGTGGCGGGATGCAGCCCACTGCTCCTCACTACACATAATTATAAATCCAGGCTATGACAGCAGGCACAGCGGTACCAACACCCACACCATCTCCTTTTGATATGAGCAGGATGTCCCTTAGCTTTGTCCATATCCCTCTGAGGTCTCTCTGGCCTTAGGCTGGCACCACAGACTTCACAGTGTCCTGCCCTGAACAAGCATTAGTATGTTTTCTTCACCTGGCTAAGGGGGTGAATCAGATCCCTGAAGTGTCCATCAGCTCCATCAAACAACAAGAGGGGAGAGAAGAGACCCTAACTGGAAATGTCAATTTCAGCCAAGTGTGAGGGCTCATACCTATAACCCCAGCATTTGGGAGGCCAAGGCAGGAGGATTACTGTAGGTTCAAGGACAGCCTGGGCTACATACAGAGAGCCTGTCTTGAAAATCAACAACAGCAATGGGAACTAGGGATGTATTTCAGTTGGTGGGCTAATTGCTTAGCATACACAAAGCCCTGGCTTGGATCCCCAGCACCACATAAACTGGGCATGGTGGCATAGGCCTGGGATCCCAGCACTTGGGAAGTGGAGAAAAGAGAATTAGTCAAGGTCTTCCTCAGGTAAATAGTGAGTTCAAGGTCAGCCTGTACTACATGACACCCCATTTTTTAAAAATGGGCACAAGGCATTGGATTTGATTCATCCACAACAAAAGACAGAGAAAGAAAGAAGGGGAGGGAAAGGGGAATAAAGGAAGTAGAGAGGGAGGAAGGAAGTACTGTGAACGTGAACAGTGCATGTGGTTGCTCGCCATATTTGCCCCTCAGAACCACAGCAATGTGGTTGGACAGGTCTAGTCTGCACCTTCCCCAGGAATTTTGGGCTCTGCACTCCACCACACCCTGCAGCTATTGGCTGTTTTAACTGTGTTTTGTTCTGTATTTTGTGCCTTTTGGCAGCGGATGAAAGTTAAATTGGGAGAGCTGTGTGTGGTACCGTGGCATTTGTTTTGTCATCCACTCTGCAGGATGCATCCTCATCTTAGGGCTGGCTCAAAATCCAGGGATGAAGGGACGTGGAGCAGAGCCACTGCACTTAGAGTTGGCAAAGTTTGCGGAAAGAAATGGGCACTGTCAATTTTAGTGTAGAGACCGTTTCCAAGGGGAAAACAGAGGGTCACATGGTGCATCCCAGCCCAGTTTCCTCTCAGGCTTACAGAGCGGGTGAAGGAGATGCTCCTGACTCCACTAAGGCTATCAGGATGAGTTTGTTTCTTGTAAGAAAAATGTGCTGGGTTCAGTTCCCAGCAACCATATGGTGGCTCACAACCATCTGTAATGGGGTCTGGTGCCCTCTTCTGGCCTTCGGGCATACATACAGACAGAATATTGTATACATAATAAATAAATAAATATTTTTTTAAAAAATGTGCTAGGCATGACGGCCTAAGCCTTTAAGCCCTGCACTAGGCTATCTCCAGGTTCAGCGAGAGACCCTGTCTCGAGAGAATTAGGCAGAGGGTGACAGACAGAACAGGACATCTGACATCCTCATCTGGCTGCTGTTCATGCACAGGAAGGTGCAACTGCACATGTGTACATACACTACACTCACACACACACTCACAAAGAATGTTTTTGTTTTGTTTTGTTTTGTTTTAAATGTCTCTTTGGTATTAGAGAGTTGGCATAGCAGTTAAAACCACTAACCGCTCTTGAACCGTTCTTGCAGAAGACCCAGGTTCAGTTCCAGCCCCCACATGGCATCTTATAGCCTACTGTAACTTTAGTCTTAGGGGATCCTATGCCTTCTTTGGCTTTTCCAGGCAACAGACACTCACATGATGGTGTGTGTGTGTGTGTGTGTGTGTGTGTGTGTGTGTGTCTGCAAAATGCTCATATGAATAAAAAAATAAATAATTTTAATGTTTCCCTGGGAAGAAGCTTTCAGTATGTGGTGGTGCACACCTTTAATCCCAGCACTCAGGAGGCAGAGGCAGATGGATCTCTGTGAGTTTGAGACCAGCCTGGTCTATAGAGGGAGTTCCAGGACAGTCAGAGCTATTACACAGAGAAACTCTTTCTTGAAAAATCAACAGGGAGGGAGGGAGGGAGGGAGGGAGGGAGGGAGGGAGGGAGGGAGGGAGAGGGGGGATAAGGAAGAAAGGAGAAAGGAGGAAAGAAGCCCAGAGCTCCAAAGAGTATCAAAGTCAGATTAAAAGAATTGCAGACCATCCTGGTCTATATAGAGAAGATCTCCAGGCCACCTAGGGCTGCACAGAAAGTGGAGAGAAAGAAAATTTGAGGAGTGACAGTAAGAGCTGTGTGGAAAACCTGGGATGTGGGGCTGTCGACACTGCTCGGAGAGCAAAAGCACTTCCTGACCAAGCCCAACAACTTGAGTTGGATCCCTGGAACCCATGGCAGAAGGACACAACAGACCCCTAAAAGTTCTTCTTTGACTTCCACATTTGTGCCATAAAACACATGTACACACTCCCATACACGCGCATGTGCACACATGTACATGAACACACATATGCACACGTGCACTGGCCAGGCATCATCCACTGTTCTACATGGCATTTGGACATCAGGGAGTTAAGAGGTAAAGGAGGCTGGAAGGTGTGAGGGGATTAATCCAGTGGTCTCCAGAAAAAAACAAAAAACAGTTACTCACTTCTAACGCAGTCTCCCTGTCAGGGTTTTCTTTAGGATGACTCGGGGTGGGGTGAGGAAGAAGTTAGAATTATAAAATGGGCCAAGGAGGATCATCTTACAAAAATATGGCACGTGTGACCTCCTTTAAGCTTTGCAGTCATGGTGTGGGTGGGGTAGCGTCAAAAAGAGTCCTTCCTTCCTTCCTTCCTTCCTTCCTTCCTTTCCTTCTTTCTTTCTTTCTTCCTTTCTTTCTTTCCTTCTTTTTTCTTCCTTCCTTCCTTCCTTTCTTCCTTCCTTCCTTTCTTTCCTTTCTTTTCTTCTTCTTCTTCTTCTTCTTCTTCTTCTTCTTCTTCTTCTTCTTCTTCTTCTTCTTCTTCTTCTTCTCCTTTTCTTCCTTCTTCTTTTTCCTTCCTTCTTTTTTTTCCTCCTTCTTTTTTTTTCTGAGACAGGCTCTAACTATGACCTGGAACTCATTAGATAGACCAGGCTGGCCTCAACTTGCCTTTGTCTCATAAGTGCTAGGATTAAAGGTGTGAGCTACACATTTTTTTGGTTTATTTATTTATCTTCAGATGGTGTCTGATTAAGCCTTTGAACCTGAAAATCTACTACCTTCAACTCTTGAGTAACTGGGATTACAGTCCTGTATCACAGGACCTAGCATGGTGAAACTCAGAATCATTACCCTAGGTAATTATTTAAAGGTATAGCCATATGATCGACCACTTAATAACACTCTAAGAATGCAAACTCATTTGTTAAGTTTACAGATCAGATGAGCTGGTGTAGTGATCCAGTACTTGGGAGCAGGCAGGAGGATCAGGAGCTCATGGTCATCGTCACCTACATGTCAAGTTACAAACAGGAAAGGCAACCAGCCTCTGCATAAGCAGATCAAGGGTTTCCCAGGAAGGAGGGTGAGCTAGGAGAGGAAGGAGGAGGAGTTAGGAGAGGAAGGAGGAGGGGTTAGGAGAGGAAGGAGGAGGAGCTAGGAGAGGAAGGAGGAGCTAGGAGAGGGAGGAGGAGCTAGGAGAGTAAGGAGGAGGGTTTAGGAGAAGGAGGAGGAGGAGCTAGGAGAGGGAGGAGGAGCTAGGAGAGGGAGGAGGAGGAGTTAGAAGAGAAAGGAAGAGCTAAGAGAGGAAGGACGAGGGCATTAGAAGCAACATGAAGAATCATTTTGGGGATGGCTCAGTTTCTCAACATGTAAGAGGACCTTAGGTGCATATGCACACATATGTATCAAACTGCATAGATTAAATATGTGTAGTTTATGGTACATACTTGACACCTCAGTAAACATGTTGAGAAGTTGTACAGCAGGAGGGGAGGAGGGAGAAAGAGATAGAAAATGGCGATGGATTTTCCATGGGAAAAATCTACAAGGAAAATGGCTAAAATCAAAATGCCTGACAGGAGTCAGCAAAATGGCTCAGCAGGTGAAGGTGTTGCCACCAAGCCTGATGGTTTGAGTTTGAGTCCCAGTCCCTACAATCAGGGGCTGGTTCTGTCCCTCCACAGGGGTAATCCAGGGACTGAACTCCAATTGTCAGGTGTCCATGGCAAGCACTTTCACCTCACTGACCCCCAAGTCTATAATATTCAAAAATATAAGGCCTCGTTAGAATGTTGCCAAGAAATTAAACTTAATCTCAGAATGAAACATAACACGAAACTTTTAGAGTACTTATCTGGATGTGGTGGCTCACACCTGTCATCCCACCACCAAGGAGGTGGTGGCTCATTGTTGGGGACTGTGGACCCCCAGACCCTGAATTTCCTGTGACCCCTGCCTGCCGGGGGTAAACAACTTGTTTTCCTGCAGCTGCTCTGAGCAAACAGCTTGTTTTCCTGTGCTTGCAGCTGCTCTGAGCACAAGACAGGGGAGTGGTTTCTGGAGGGTTTGCAGCTGAGAAGTGGGGCGTGGCCATTGGTCAAGGAGACCCTAATAAGCTGCCCTGGAATACAATAAAGTTGGCATTCTTGTTTCAAGGATGACCCATGTCTCTGTCTCTGTGTCTGTCTCTGTCTCTGTCTCTCTGTCTCTGTCTCTGTGTGTGTGTGTGTGTGTGTGTGTGTGTGTGTGTGTGTGTTTCAATCTCTGGCCCCTTGCCCAGCTCACAAACTGTACTGTCTCGTAGGACAGGCATAGTGCGCTAAATCTCACGCCTGTCATCGAGCACCAAAGAGGTAGAGAAACCATGAACTCAAGGTAGAACTCCTTGTCTACACAGGGAGTTCCAAGGTGAGCCTGGGCTATGAGCAATAAGGCCCAGTCTCAATAAATAATCAAATAAATAAATGACTTTGTCCAGATAATTCTCTAGGGCTATCATCTCCAACTTTCTTGCTACTGTCCCCCACTCCTATTCAAAATTTATTTATATGTGTATAGGTGTTTTTCTGCATGTATGTCTATGCACCATGTGCGTGTCGGGAGCCCATGGAGGCCAGAGGGCATCAGAACCCCTGGAATTGGAGTTACAGTTGTAAGCCACCATGTGGATGCTGGGAAATGAACCCAGGACTTCTGGAAGAGCAGTCAGTAGTCTTAAGTGCT
This sequence comes from Arvicola amphibius, assembly GCF_903992535.2. Classification (NCBI taxonomy): domain Eukaryota; kingdom Metazoa; phylum Chordata; class Mammalia; order Rodentia; family Cricetidae; genus Arvicola; species Arvicola amphibius. The sequence continues at coordinate 15,692,313 of NC_052048.2, forward strand.
GAGCCATCCCTCCAGCCCTCAATGTAACTTTTATTTTCAGCATAGGGGATTGAACTCAGGGCTTCATTATGCTGGTTAATACTTTACCCCCAAGTTACATCTCTCAACATAACATTTTTTACATACTCCTATTTCTCCATATGTATTATAAATGATTACTGTAGTAGCACTTCAAATCTGTTATAAAGCAGAAATAGAAATCAGAAATAATAAATAGAAGTTCTAGAAGCTTCTTTTGGCACCTGAACATATTATCTTACAACCTGTTTCCCGCCCAGTTGTACATGTCCTTTTCAGAATTAACTCTTCTACTCCACAGGAGAAAGAAATGAGCCTTGGTCACGGGCTGCTGACCAGGGAGTGTCCCAAGGAGTGTAAAGAAAGCAGGAGGAGGGACAGGAAATGACTCCATGCTGGTTAACCATAAACCCTGGCTATAAACCTTGGCATTTCCCCTTTCCCTCAGCCCGCACCCAGTCCAGATGCGCTGGTTTCCCTTATCTCCATCTGACCCTCTAGGTCTTCTGCCCCCTCCGTGGTCACGTTAATCTGAAGTCCCCAGAGGAGGATACGGCAGAGAGGCGGTGCCGAATGTGACTTACTTATAATCCTCTCTCGACAATCACGAGTTAAGGAAACACCTGCATTTATTAAGAAAATTCATATGAGATCAAGACCAGCCTGGTTTACATAGTGAGTTCCAGGCCAGCTAGGGATACATAGTGAGACCCTATTTCAAAACACACCACACACACACACACACACACACACACACATACACAAACAACAACAACAACAACAACAAAAAGAAAGATAAAGAAAATTAAAGTAACATTGCGGAAATGACTCAGTGGGTAAAGGAACTGGCAGCCACGTCTGACAAGCTGAGTTCAATGTCCTGATCCCTATCACGGAGGAAGAGAACCAGCTCCTACGAGCTGTCCTCTGACTGCCACATGAGTGTCCACATGCACACACACAGAAAAACATTAAAAAACGAACCACCTCCCTTTTTTCTCTGACATCTGCCAGCAACCTTTTCACTAAGGACTTCAGTCTGCAAGGCGTTAGTCCTGACGAGGTCTTGAACCTCCCTCCGGCAGGAACTACAGCCCAATTCTGCTAGGCTCCTTTAAGAGCGGGAATCATTTGTTTTACTGTCTCTCTTTAAACAGCTGTGAGCTTGTGGGCACATCATAAGATACACACACATGTGTAAACATATACACACTTCTTTTAAGGATCCTCTAAGGAAAAACGAGCAGATTCTGTTCATCAGCATCCTCTAAAGTCTGAAGTTCAGGTTTCTTGAGACTATTGTGGTAGAGACCAAATTTCCAACCTATCTCTTTTTCTCCTATTCCTTTAAAATAATTGCCTTGTTTGTTTGTTTGTTTATGTGTGCTCGTGCCCATTTACTGTCAAGGTGCACAAAGTGGAGGTCGGAACTAACATAGTCAATTCCCCCTTCTATCATGTGGATCCCAGTAATTAAACTCAGTTTGCCAGGCTTGGCAGCAAGTGCCTTCACCTGAGCCATCTCACCTGTCCATCCTCTTGCCATGCAGGCTAGCCTGGACTACACACTCACACTCCTCCTGCCTCAGCCTTCTGAATACTGGGATTACAAGACTGAGCTACCCCCACCCCCTGAAAACCACCACAACCAACAAAGCGCCAACAAAAGTATTTGTTCGGCTTCATCATGAGCAGATTTCAACTCCCTACCAAATTCTCAAAACTCTTTGGACACATTTAAAGAGGTAGACACGGAATGAGGACGACCAGGATGCGGCTAGTAAATATCACAAACAAGCTTCCAGAAGTCACCTCAAAAACCGAATCACTCCTCCCAGTGAGGGAGACAACGGGCACGGCACCCCGAGGACGCCAAGCACACAGCAGGCTTGGGCTCCAGCACCCCGAGGACGCCAAGCACACAGCAGGCTTGGGCTCCAGCACCCCGAGGACGCCAAGCACACAGCAGGCTTGGGCTCCAGCACCCCGAGGATGCCAAGCACACAGCAGGCTTAGCGCAGCCTCCTTGCTCGGCGTCCCTGCTTAAAACAATTCTGACAAGTGAACAAAGAAAACTGTGGCCAAATGACATGACACAAGAAAATGTGTCATGGCCTCTGCTCTCTTGACTCTCCGAAAATCACAGGGGACGGTTAGTTTGAAGGTGGCACTGGGTCTAATCGCCATGGCTGGGGAGCGTCTGGGGTGTCAGACAATGAGTGTCCAAAGGACCCCTCGTCAAGGAAGGGGGGGGGGGGGGAGACGGGGCCAGCGTTCAAGTGTGGGATCTCTCTCGTGTGTGTACACATGGAGGAGGGCTCACTTGTGTATGTGGAGGCCAGAGGGCAACATCCGGTATATTTCTTGATTGCTCTCCACTCATTCTCTCCTCCCATCACATAGGTCCTAGGGACCAGGCTCAGATGATGAGCAGGCTAGGCACAGAGTATCTTTACCCATTGAGCCCCCCCACAAGGCTCACACCTGCATCTTCTGAGACAGAGTCTCTCACTGAACCCAGAGTTCACCAATTGCCTGGCTGGCCAGTGAGTCCCAGATTTGCAGGCTCCCTTCCCCGGGTGCCTGATCACAGGTGCATGCTGCCATACCAGCTTTGTATACGAGTGCCGGCTATCTGAACTCAGGTCCGCATGCCTGTGCACCAAGCGGTTCAGCAACTGAGCAATCTCCCCGCTCCCTCGTTTTCTATTTAATGCCAGGAATCAAACTCAGAGCCACATGCATGTAAACACATCCTTTGCCACTGAGCTATGCCCTCGGCCCCACAGACCAGTATTGTTGACCACCACGCCTAGCTGCTGCTGTGGTTCTTTCGGTTAGAGGACAATTCCGCACCACTTTGGGCCAAAGACAAAAAGAACGAGTGACTCACCCAGGTACCTAACACCACGCTTATTTAACGGAAAGCAAAGCTACGGACTGGCCTACTAGATAAACATACAGCAAGGCTGAGGGATATAGTGAAAGGGGATTCAAGACACTGAGCAACTTATTCTCATAAACAATGTGCTTTGGGGAGGAGGAAATGCCAGTGTCTCCAGACTACAGACTGGAGGGAGAGAATAATGTGCTGGTGACATCAAACTCCAGAAAGGAAGAGCAGACTTCAAACAGAAGGAGCGCGAGCACGGATGAGCGAGCCCGGATTCCAGTAGAGCAGAGCCCTGCACATAGAAGACAAGCTCTCTACCAGCAAAGTACCGCTCAGAGCCTGGGCGGTCCTGTGGAAGGGTGACACCCTTCAGACACTGTAGGTAATTCTCATACCCACCCCTTAGTCGCCGTGAGCCACAGAATACACTGTGTGCCCTTCTATTCTGCACTGTGCCCCTGTCACGGCTCACTATTAATCATGGGCCCAAAACGTTTTTTCCCACGGAGAAAGTGAGGGAGAGCTTTCCTACTCCTGCCATCTACTGGTGAAAACGAAAATGTTCTTTTTTTCTCTTTCTAAATTGGAAACTAAGTTGGCAACTGAAAGCTTTTGGCATAATAATGCTCATTTGTTATGTGGAGCACATTTAAGAAAAACAGCTGGTTCCTTTTGTGCTACAAGTGCTCACTGAGCACGTAATGTGGAATAATATACACAAAAGATACATGTTCAAACATGTGCTCGTATAGACTGAGAATTAGGAATAATATACACAAAAGATAAATGCTCATGCATGTACTAAGACTGAAAAGACTGAGACTTGGAATCAGATTTGATTTTGCTTGTTTGTCTTGTTTGAGTTCTTAAATGTAAAACACCTATTTATTTACTGGAGGTGGGATTTTTTTATTGGAGGTGGGTGGTAATATATCACACGCATATGGAGGCCAGAGGACAATTTGTGAAAGTCAGTTCTCTTCATCATATGGGTTCTGGGGAGCAAACTCAGGCCCTCAGGCTTGGCAGCAAGTGCCTTTACCTGCTAAGCCATCCCACTGGCTCTTTTAAGTCTCACATAGCCCAAACTGGCCTCAAACTCCTTTGCAGCTGACCTTGGCCTTGAATTGATCTTCTGGTTTCTTCCTCCTAAGATCTGGATTTATCAGGTGAACAGATTGCTACCAGCAGACAAAAAAACTCTGTGGTGCTTTGATTGAGAATGTGGACTGTTTAGGAAGGATTAGGAGGTGTGGCCTTGTTGGAAGAGGTGTGTCATTGTGGGTCAGTTTTGAGGTTTCAAAAGTTTATGCCAGGGATTTCCCTCACTCTCTGCCTCCTGCTGGGGATCAGATATAAGCTCTTAGCTACTGCTCCAATGCCATGCTACCTGCCATGACCATGGACTAACCCCCTGAAACTGTAAGCAAGCCCCCAAAGTTTCCTCTTCTAAGTAGTTTGGTCATGGTGTCTCTTCACAGCAATGGAGCAGTGTAACTATGACAATTCCAATGGTATCGACAGCCATCAGGGTTCTGGAGACTAAGTGGCCTCTGGCTGCCCCCGTTCTCTTCCTGTCTTCAATCTTGGCACAGATCAGCTCTCGACTCTTAGGTGTGACTGTTTTGCCGAACTTCCCAGACCTCAAGTTTCTGCAGTTATTTTTAGCTGTAGTTCTAGTGCATTCTTGAGACAGGTGAGGCATGAAGAGGAATGTGGGGTGGGCACCCTTGAGTCTCTAGTCATTCCAGCTGAGAGTGACTCACGCCCTTTTTATTATCTGTCCCAAGGCTAGGTTTCACCTCAAGAACTCTGAATTGGAGCTGCTGTAGTCTGTTCTCTCATTTCTTTTTGAGGGCATGCCTTCTTCAGCTTTGTTACCTGCTTCTGATAAGGTGGAATCCTTTATTTTCTGTAACCAGCACTACAGCCTCTGGTTCTTTCTGGCTCCATTTCCCAGAGCTTTGAGGTATTTGGTAGATGGAGTCTGATGGGGATGGTAGAGGGCTCCCAGGCTACCTGGAAGGCTCTCTGGCTCTAATCCAGACGTCTAGGAGCCAGAAAAATCCTGGGATGTTCGTTCGTTGCATTTTTCAGAAACTGAGAGAAACATGATCGAGTTGCATCTTTGCCTTCATAGTGACGACTACCACTTCCGAGCCTGGCACAGGTTTTGTAAGTATATGTAGTGTAAACGTGCTCACCTGTGTGTGTGTGTGTGCGCGCGCGCGTGTTGTGTGTAGAAGCAAGAGGTCAAACTGGGAGGTGGTGGCACATGTCTTTAATCCCAGCATTTGGGAGGCAGAGGCAGGTGGATCTCTGCGAGTTCGAGGCCAGCCTGGTCTATAACAGCTAGTTCCAGGACAGGCTCAAAAGCTACAGAGAAACCCTGTCTTGAAAAAGCAAAAACAAAAAACCAAACAAACACAAAGAAGCCAGAGATCAGAGTCTGGTGTCTTCCTCAATCACTCTTTAAAAAAGGCTCTCTAAAAATATACAAATCCCTCAGCTCTTTGGACCACTGCCTAAGAACAGTTCAGGCCAGAAGAACTCCAAGCTCTTCACTGTGCCCCACTCCCCAGTCAATTTTAATTTGCTTTTAAAGTCTTCCACAAAGTGAAAATATCAGCCATCCACTGATGCAAAATAAAGATGCCACCGAAGCTGCCCTGAAGAAGCCTCTCAAGAAAATTTGATATGCAGAAAATTAGCTCCAAGGGGCACCCGACTCACAACAATTCCTTACAAGTATGGCCCCTCTCATTTATTTGCCCTCACCCGTTCCTTTGGGTTGTCTGACTCCTCTAACTTACCCTGCACTCAAATGCATCATGAGCAGTTATGGAACTCAAAGCCTGAGGCTGTCACTCCGTAGAGTCCTAACCAAACAGGCACAAAGCCCTGGGTTCCATCTGCAGCTTCACCACATAAACCAGTAAGAGGGGAACACATTTTCAATCTCAGCACTCAGAGGAAGAGGTAGGAGGATTAGCTGGAGGTCAGCCAGGGACACAAGAGACCCTGGCGAAAAAGAAAAAGAACTTAGGAAATTAAGAGCCAACTAAACAAAAGCTACATGCTGTATTTAGTTCACTACAAATGCCTCAGCCACAGGCACTGCTCTGAGGGCACACTTCTGGTGAAAGGAGCCCCTTTCAGAGGCAGGGAGAGAGCTGTTAGGGAAGGGCTTGTTTGGAAAGCACAAGAACCTGACTTCAATGCCCAGAAGTCATAAACAGCCAGGTACGGCGTACAACTGTGATCTTAGTGCCGAGGAGATGGTGACAGGAGACAGGCCAGGTGTGTCCCAGGGGATCACTGGCTAACTGCCTAGCTCAGGGTGCTCCAGGCAAATCAAAGACCCTGCCTCAAAGGGAGGTGAATGTACCCAGGGCTGACCTACACACACACACACACACACACACACACACACGAATGTGCATACCCTCACACACGCTACGTTCACGAGGTTGGAATGGGAAGCTGTGGAGATGGCTCAGTGGGTAGAAGTGTTTGTTGTTCAGATCTCTAACACACATGTAGAAACTGGGTGTGATCATATTCCCCCTAACCCCAGAGCTGTGGGGTTCAGTAAGAGACACTGTCTCGAGAGTAAGGCAGAGAATCAGAGAATGGCACCTGGTGTTCTCTTCTGCCTTCTGTGTGAGCATATGTGCATACAGGCCCCATCCCCGAAATGATGAACAGTCCACCACGAGCTAAACTATAAGACAATATACTTCTTATATTTTTCTCTTTGAGAAAAACAATCTTTGAAGCAATCAGTGATTCTCTGCCATTCCACACATACTTTCAATAAAACTGACAGTCAACAAAATCATCAGGCACCTTTCATGTGTAGAAGCCCTCAGAATTCAAGACTATTCAGAACCAGCAGCTCAAAATGGGATTTCTGATGCCCAACAACCCACACTCCTGACCACATGCCCAGGGCAGTGGTTACCTCCTCTGGAAATGCCCCAGCTCTACATCTGAACTCAAACCAACAGAGGGAAGAGTAACACCATGCGCCGTAACAAGAAGATGAAATCCGACTGTAGAACTACCTTCCTTTCTGATGCACTGTTGGGATTCCCATCACCTGGGGACAGAAACTACTCAGGAAACCAGTTTTCCTAGTCACCTGATTAGCCCAAGAAACCAGGAAAAACTATTCTGGGCTCTGAATCCCTCTGCAGCTTTCCACAAGGAAGGAAAATGAACTTCCTTTTAAGCAGGACCTCCCTTCCAAAATCATCCATCATCTTCCTCTTGATTTTCTTTTTTTCCCATCACAAAATGACGTTTCCCTTAATTAAGGACAACTAATGAATCTGTCATGTAACCAAACTGACAGGCCTCTGTCAGCAAGAGCTACAAAGCCCTTTAACAGCAAGATCTCCAAAGAATTTGAATACGCTCTTTAAAGGACGTGAGTTTGATTTCCAGCATAAACAACAGAGGGCTCACAACCAGCTCCCAGGGAGATGAGTCCTCTGTCCTCTGTGGGCATTTACACAAAAATGTGTGCATGCACACACAGAAACACACACACAAATAATAAAAATATATCTTTAAAAATAATAAGTATTGTTCCATATCAGACTTAATGACAGCTGAGATAGATTTACACCCCCTCTGTAAAAGCTTTACAATTAACTACAGACGATGCTCTTCATCAGCGGGCCCTTGGCTTGCAGGTGGAAAAAGCAGAAATGCACAAGGGCCCACGGCACTTGAGTCACAGGTCAGTCCGGGTCAACACGGTCAGAGCTGTCCCACTGCAATGATGCTCCATCCCTCAGAGAGAAAACTGAGCTCCCAGCGGGCTGACCGGCCTCTGGACAGGATTTAAAGATTGGAGTCTCAGAACTGTTGGAGGGGAAGGCGGGTCCACTGCCGCCTTCCATCTCTTCACAGCTGCAGAGCAGAAGCCCGGTCTCGCCGCAGCCACTAGCGGCCTTTCCGCTTCTTCATTTTCCCTCCGGCCACCTTGTTCCGCACACCCATGGCGCCCTCGGTATCATCGTCATCCCCTGCATCCTCTCGCTTACGTTTCTTCTTTTCTCCATGTTCCCTTAACTCCTGCGGGACAGCACAAAGGATAGGACTGAACACGATAATACCCTCCAGGTCAGAGGATATCAGCAAAGGCTAAGAATCAACTCCAAATGAACAAACCGCTGACCTTACACACAGTGACCAAAGCGTGAACATAAAGTAAGACTGGCAGAGACGGGAAAAGAATGGTGGCCCTAGCACTGATGTCCCCGTCACGTGACCTGCTGCAGCTTTTCTAGAAGGCAATCTGCATTCTGGCATTCTGTAGAAATTCAAACTTTGTATGTGTACTCCTTGGTCAATCTCACTCCTAGAAGTTTAAGAAAACAAGCAAAGGCACACATACTAGGATATTCAACATAGCCCTAAACATGTTATGTGAATGTGATGAATTCTTTGTAGCTTTAAAGAATGATCATACATGGTGGTACATAGCTATAGTCCTAGCACTTGGGAGGCTAAGGCAAGAGGCTAGACATGAGTTCAAGGGCAGCCCAGGCTACCTAGTAAGTGCAAGGCCAGCCTGAGCTACACAGCAAAAACCCTGCCTCAAAAATCCAAAAATATGCTGGGTGGTGGTGCATGCCTTTAAATCCCAGTCCTCAGGAGGCAGAGACAGGCAGATCTCTGTGAGTTCAAGGCCAGCCTGGGCTACAAGAGCTAGTTCCAGGACAGGCCCCAAAGTTACAGGGAAACCTTGTCTCCAAAAAAAAAAAAAAAAAAATCTAAAAACAACAAACAGATCACATGGTGGGCAGGAGGTGGCACTGACAGGAAAAGATTCCATGGACCTACACTTGGTGAAGCACATTAGTCACGTGTAACTAGGTGAGTTAAAATGATCTCGATGCTATCACTGGTTCTCCCTGGGGCCCGGTTCACCTCTTCAGTTACTACTTTAATACTGTCTATACTTCCTGAATATCTTTCCCAGTGTATAGATCTGGCTTGAAATTCTCAGTGATTCCCTTGACTCAGCTTCAAAAGTGCTAGGATTTAGCCATTTGGCAATATACTTCACTGCAGGTAGCATAGTATACAGGGGAGAGGGACGTCCATTTTTGTGTGTGCGCACATGCAGGTCAAACAACTGTGGGTGTCATTCCTCAGGTGCCGTCCACCTTTCTTACCCACCACAGATGGCACTTTTATAAACAAAACCTCAAACATAACTCCACGTGAGCAGAAAACCACAGGAAGCCTGAAGACAGAACTTCCAAGGGGTTCCTCCAGAACCTTCTCTCACTGCTGCCTCTGCCACTACCCTATACATTCACAGTTCACACAGGCTTGTCTAGTGCTCAGAATACACTCAAGGTATACACTGCAAATGTTATGTCCAATTTACTGGTGAGGAACTGGTTCTGAGTGGTGAGCAAAATGCCCGAGCTCACTCTAGCCACAGCTAGCCTTCTGACCTTGAGATTGACCTTTGTTGGAGGAGGGCAGTTACAGGAAGAGTGGAGAATGTGGTCACCCTGGTCAGACCACACCAAACCAGACTCAGTGGTGAACTTCCCATGAGCCCTCAACCTTTGTTTGCCCATGTCGACTCTGAAACAAAATGCAAGGGTAAAGATGAAGGCACAGGTCAGAGCATCAGAAGCTGGGAAAAACAGACACTGCATACCATTCGGGCAAATCTCTGGGCTTCATTCACACGTTCTGTGAGCATCATAACCTCCTCATCCTGTGTCGGAAAGACGGGCAGTTTCTTCCCAATCAAGTGCTCAATGCGCTGGAAGAGTTCCACATCATACCTGAGGAAAGAAAACTGCCTGGCTCTGCTGGGCTGGTGATGCCAGCATCTTCCGATGCTCACTGCCATGCTATCATGCATACTGCAGTACGGACCAGTTTTAAACAATGCTAAATATATGACTACTTCTCAAAATACAGGTAAAAATGAAGCTTTGTGCTGGACCCCTGGGAAATTACCCACGTGCACTCATAAGAGCTGCACTAACTGGGCTCAGTGTTGTACAAAAGAACAAGAGGACCTGAAGGAAAGGGGGGGAGTGAATGGGAGAGAGGGGGGATGGGGGGGGGATGGGGGACAGATACGCTCAAGATACATTGTATACATGTGCGAAATTGGCAAAGAATAAACTTTTAAAACAGGGCTGGAGAGATGGTTTGCTGTCTAAAAGTACTGACTGCTCTTCCAAAGGACCAGGCTTCAATTCCCAGCACTCAAATGGTGGCTCACAACTGTCTGTAACTCTAGACGCTGGGAATCTGACACCCTCATTTGACCTCTGCAGGCACCAGACATACATGTGGTACACAGACATACATGCAGGCAAAACACGCACACACATAAAAAAATTAAAAATAAAAAAAGTCAAACATGGTCATTCTAGGCAGTTGTAATTAAGGGAAAGGTCACTGCTCCCCAGTTCTGGCACTGAAAGAAGTAGCAGGTGCCATTTGTGTTTCTGTACGACACAAGATACATGACCTCTTTCACAGTATTTCCCGTCTTTATTTTTTTTTTTTTTTTTTTTTTTTTTGGTTTTTTCGAGACAGGGTTTCCCTGTAGTTACTAGAGCCTGTCCTGGAACTAGCTCTTGTAGACCAGGCTGGCCTCGAACTCAGAGATCCGCCTGCCTCTGCCTCCCGAGTGCTGGGATTAAAGGCGTGCGCCACCACCGCCCGGCTCCGTCTTTATTTTTAAGACAGATTTATCATGACCATCGAATTATCCCATCTTTACCAAAATTTTACTAGGTCAGAGTGGCTCCCATTTCAGAATTAAGAAAGCCAGGACTGAAGATGACTCAGTGGTGATGTGCTCAAGGAGCAGGCATGAAGCCCTGAGTTCAAGCCCACAGAAGAATACGCTGGGCACGGTGGTGCACACGGAGGAGACACGTGGGTCCCCAGGGTTCACAGGCCAGACAGCCTGGACTGGACTACTTAGCAAGCTCCAGGCCAAAGAGAGACCCTGCCTCAAAACCCAGCAGGGATGGCTCCTGAGGAATAACACCCAAGGCTGACCTATGCTCTACCCAGGGTACTGCACAGATTCTCTCTCTCTCTCTCTCTCTCTCTCTCTCTCACACACACACACACACACACACACGCGCGCGCGCGTGCACAGAATGCCAACAGAGCACCCGTGTGATCAGCACGCAAAGGGTAGAGGCTCTCCAGTGCCCTCTCCGGTGCCCCCGTCCCTCACGGCGCTGTCCCAGTGTGGATTCACTTACTGTGTGACAAAAGTAATGGCCTTTCCAGAACGCCCGGCTCTGGCAGTCCGCCCCACTCGATGGATATAATCCTGGGATGGAAACGATAAATAAATTCAGAGCAGGTAAGAAGGGATGCGCGCAAAGTCCTGCTGCAAGCCTTCCATGGAAAACACACGCCTCTGGAAGGTAGAGGACATGGCCTGGGAATGAGCTGAGAAATCTCTCTCTCTCTTTTTTTTTTTTTTTTTTAAATAACATTCTCATGTCAGAAAATTCATCCAATGCCTGCCTTCTCTTATACAAAGACAAACCTACAGCACCTAACTCCATGGCTATAGCGACACTGGACCTAGGGGTCCTACACAATTACCTGCACATCTCTGAACTTTAGTTTCTATTTATAGTCCAGGGCTAGATATGAATGCCCAAACTTAGAGTTGTGAAAATCTAACGAGACAGCAACTTATCTGTAACAGCTCAACAAGGAGCCAAGAGAAACAACGTTCGTTCCACCAGGGGTGATCCTGCCTCTCCCAAGGGACATTTGGTAATGCCTCAAACATTTTGGTTGTCTCAACTGGCAGAGTGGAGATACTGTCGTCAAGTAGATTCGAGGAATGTTAAGCATACTATACGCAAACAACAACTCCCAGGACAAGGAATCCACCAGGACAAATGCTAACAGTGCCAAGACCGCAAAGTATGGAAACACTAAGCAACAGAAGCCGCTGTCTGAAAAGTGAGACTGAGCGGTCAGCATCCTGCACCTGGACCTTGGACCGTGTCTAGTAACTCACCCTGGATATCTTCACACTCACATGGGCTCATGCTGCAAGCACAGACAAGTACAAATGAGAATAAATCAGTCAAGAGCTTTCTCAGTGCTGCTTTTTGAGACAGGATCTCCTGTAGCACAGACTGGCCTTGAACTTCCTATGTCCCTGAGAATTACCCTGAAGTGCTGATCTTTCTGCTTCTTCCTCTGGCGTGCTGGGATGACAGAGCTGTGCTACCATTTCCAGTTTATCTGGGCTACACCTCACACCCAGAGTCCTGTGCATGCCAGCGGAGAGTTCTACCAAATGAGCTCTACCACACCACTTTCTCAGATTTGATACTGAACTAACAGGAACATTATAACTCCGGAAAAACAAGCAAAAGAAACCCATATTATTTAATAAATAAACTTTGGAACTAGAAAGTCCAGGCATCAAGAGGACCCACCTTAGAATGAGTCGGAATGTCGAAATTGACCACGACATCCACATGGGGTATATCTAGACCTCTGCTGGCAACATCAGTTGCTAGAAGAATGGAACGAGCCTTGGCCTTAAACTTATTAAGGGATCCAAGGCGCTTGCTCTGAAATGAGGAAAAAAAGGAGAAATTTTTATTCTGAAAAATGAAGAAATCCTAGCATATTCGACATGGAATACAAACACAATAATAAATTAATTTTTTAATATAGTTTCCCCTTCTAAGTCAAGGGCAGGGTTTCTCAAGTCAAAACAATATGGAAACAACAAAAAATACTTAAGACAGGCCACAAACAGTAACACAAAACAGGGACTGTTTCCCACATGTCAGAAAGATAATAATAAAAAAATATTAAAGTCTTTAGAGACCAGAGTCATAATATATTGACTCATCAGCTTACAAACTAGACAACTACCTATGTTCTTTTGTGTACATGTGTATTCACATGTATACACAGGTGCACAAGAGTATGCGCATGAACATGTATGTATAGGCCAGAGGACACCTTTAGGTGTTGAGACAATGTCCTTTTGAGACACAAGCTCTCACTGACCTGAAGTTCAGCAGTTAGGCTAAACTGGCTAACCAGTGAGCTGAGCTCCAGGCAGCTAGGATTACAAGTACATGTCACCACATCCAGCTCTGGGTGTTTCTGAGCTCAAACTCGTCCTCATGCTTGCACAGAAAAGTATTTTACCAACAGAACCATCTCATCTATGAAATACTCCAATATGAGCTACCTGCTGTCTGAAAAAGGAAAGCAAGCTCACAAAGCAATATGTCAAAGCCCATAAATAAGGAGTATCCAATGGGTACCGGAGTCAATAAAATCCGGAGTGTGCAATGCACACTTATGCCCATAAAATCAGGAGTGTGTAAGGAGCATTGAAACTCATAAAATCAGTGTGCAAGGAGCACTGATGCCTATAAAATCAGGAGTGTGCAATGCACACTGGTGCCCATAAAGTCAGGAGTGTGCAATAGGCAAGGGTGCCCTCTGTCCCTGCTGCACTAATCTACTGAAACAATGTAGTGATACTTCATTTGTATTTTAATAAACAAAGCCTGCCTAAAGATCAGAGAGTAAAACAGTCACCCTGGTCAGCCTTACAGAGCAGGCAGTGGTAGCACACACTTTTAATCCCAGTAGCCACACTAGTTTGCTATAGAAACTGGGCAATAGTGGTGTAGGCCTTTATTCCCACCACTAGAGAGGAATATAAGACAGGAGGAGACAGATCTTACACACAGTCTCATTCTGAGATTCCTGGAGGCAGAATTGCCATTTTGAACTGAAGCAGAGGTAAGGCCAGTTGCTGACTGTTTTGCTTTTCTGACCTTCAGGTTGAACTCCAATATCTGTCTCTGGGTTTTCATTAATCATGCTATTCTACAGGGTCTGTCATTCTACCCCACCAGTCCCTGACAAAGAACTCTTACCTGACTCATCTGTCCGTGGAGGGGGATGGCAGTGAACCCGAGATTTCGGAGTAGCAAAGCCGTTCTCTGAGTATTGTTACAGGTGCTGCAGAATATCATAAAGGAGTTGCCAGCCAATTCATTGAGAATATAGACCAAGTAGGTATCCTAAATCACAAACCCAAAAGAAGGTACATAACTGACCTGGAAGGAAGGCTGGAGACCTAACAACACGTAGGAAAAGACGAAGCTTGTAGGAGTCTCAATTAGCCAAACCTCCAGCTTTGAGCTTTATGCTTCTTCCTGCTACTCCCCAGGTTTATCTGTGGGGAGTGGAGGATCCCTGGGTGACTGTGTAGGGAGCTGACTGAGGTCCTTTCCTGAGTTGTTGTTGACATGAATATGGCCACGAAGGTCCTGACCGCCTCAGACCCAGGAAACAGCAAGCCTTTCCTGGTCAGGCTCAGGGACCCATCAGTGTGCCAATGCTGACAGTGTGCAGAAAAAATATCAACCACAGCTTCCTCCTCAAGGATGTGTACAGCCCGAGACTGTTCTCGACAAGGACCCACTACAGAGGATAGCTAAACCTACTCGTATGTATAACAAAATAAACATGCTGGCGTTCCCAGTTGCTGTTGACACGACTCTATCAGAGTACACAGCCCACCCAATCCCAGTTTTTCCATGCCTCAGTTTCTTAATTCCCAGTTGCCCCATCTTGGCCAATCCCTAAGCTGTCCAGGTTGTAGAACTGGCCTCAAACTGACTATGAGGCCCAGGCTGGCCTTTAACCTATGGTGATCTTCTTGCTTCAGATTCCCAGTGCTGGGATTACAGGCAAGCACTGCCACACCTGGCTAGCTATATGAGCTCTGTGAATCAAGCACCCCAGCATCCTGAGGACACACAGACCTGTACTCAGCCACCAAGAAAGGTCTTTCCAAAGTAGCCATGAAATAAGCAGGCAACAGAAAACTGAGCACAGGACTGGCCCGGGGAGGAACTCTACCATTCCATCACGGCTTCTGCTTTGGTTTAGTGCTGTGAATTCCTGGCATGTTCACTTTATCTGGGATAAACAGAAGCTGGCCATGCAGCTCTCTGCTGGCCGAGAGTTGACACTTTCTCAGATGCTCTGGTGAGGACAGGAATGGCAGCAATGACAAAGCCAACACTTCACCTTGAATTTGGAGGGAATAAAGAGGTAATACTGCTGCAGCTTCTCAACAGTCTGGTACTTGGAGGAAACCGCACACTTCACAGGGTTCTTGAGTGCTGCACGCTGAAGTTTTTGCACCTAAAGAAAGAAGACAGAACATCATATCAATTCCTAAATGCCTCACATTTTTATTTTTTGCGTGTTTTCATGATTGTTATATATCCATCCCTCTCTCCCACATGTGCGTGGGCACACACTAGGCACTGAACCCAGGGCCTCACCCAAGTTAGCAACTGTTTTATTACGAGATACATCTCCAGCCCTAGTTTTATGTTCTAGGTTCTCACTAAGGTACCCAGACTGGCTTTGAACTTATTTTGTGGCATACAGGGCCTTAAACTTGTGATCCTCCTGCCTCAGCCTCCCAAATAGCTGGTATACACCACACCTGGCTTATATATCAATTCCTTTTTAAAAGATTAATTAATTTAATTTTTGGTTTTATATGGATAGGGTCTCACCACATTGAGCAGTCTGACCTGAACTCACTGAGGCCTACCTGCTCTTATAAGAACTTATGTATCAGTTCTTATCAAGAGGAAAACAGGAGTCCAAGCAAATCTCACCTTCTTGGTCATAGTAGCAGAAAAGAGAAATGTCTTCCGATCTCGGGGAATCACTTTGAGAATCTTGTCAACCTGAGGCACACAGGAAAGAATGGCAATGACACTCAGACTAGATGTCTGTAGATTCTCTGCACAGTGATGGGGTCGGGGTGGGGAACACACATAGGGATGGAACTGAGAAACCAAATCTCAGAAGGTTTAGGGACTTATAGTTTAAATTCAGCTAAATTTAGAAAATATTTACACTCTTTGATACCAGACCAGATGTTATATTTTTAAAGTGCCATTTAAAGAAAAGAACAATTTAAAGCTAAGAAAAAGGCCAAAAAATAAACATTACTCAATTAAATAAACAATGTCAAGTAGGTCATCAAAGACAGGGAAGGCATTCCAAGGTATACAGAAGAGACCTACACCAAATGAAATGGAAACTGAGGGTTTAACACCATACCTCCCCCACCTAGTCAGTCACGACTGTCCTCTTCAGACAAGAGGCGCTGAGAACTCAGAAAGCCACAGCATGCTGTTCACTGAGCCTGAGGCTCTGAACAACAGGTGCACAGGAAGCAAAACCAGACTGAACCAGAGCACCAGAGAAGCTCTAGGGAGGACCAATGTTAAAAACTCACCTCTGTCTCAAAATCCATGTTCAGTATCCGGTCTGCTTCATCCATGACCAAGTACTTAAGAGCTCTTAAGTTGAAGCCTTTGGTATTTTCCAAGTGGTCAATCAGTCGGCCAGGAGTGGCTACCAAGAAAGGTTGAGAAGAAAGGACCCAAGGGATGAGAAAATAATCTACTACTCATAAAACAATGAAGACACCTGAAAGTCAAGCAAGGTCACAGGTCCACCCCCTAGGTGCCACCCCCCAGTCCACCTGGTAGTGGTGGCGGGCACCTTGGTCAGTGACTCACCTATTACTATGTGTGGTTTTTTGGCCAAGGCTAGTGACTGCGACATTGAATCAATTCCACCAACAATCACAGCTACAGAAACAAAGCAAACACAGACCAGTGATTCTTAATGTTCTCACGGAGCACCTTCCAAGCCAGTGCTAGACTCCTACTTACACTTGTCCAACCACTCCTAAAAACTGAACCGCAACGCCAACTCCTTAGTCAACAGCATGCCAACAGCGCTTCCCTGCCCTCTCCTCCCCACGCTTCTCCACTCGTGAAGACACCCCAGGGCTCAACTCTTCTTAGACACTTACCACACTGCACTCCAATGGAAGACCCCAGCGCCTCAAACTGCTCAGAGATCTGAAAGGCCAACTCTCGAGTAGGGGTGAGGACCAAGGCGAACAAACGCTGGGGAGTCTCCAGCAGAGCGTTAAGAATGGGCAAAGCAAAGGCACCTGTTTTTCCAGATCCAGTTTCTGCTAACCCAATAATATCTCGGCCTGAAGAAGAGAACCAAACAAAACCCTAATACAAAGAAATGACCTCTGTGCTCCTTCAAAGTCTCGGGCTGGGCATTAGAGAGAATGAATAAATGAAAGATTTCTCTAAACCAGATAAGCTAAAATACAATAATAGAACAAATATAAAACTATGTTTAATTTGAACTAAGTTTTTTGTTGTTGTTTTGTTTTGTTTTAGATTTTGGTGGAGCCTTGGATGTCCTGAAACTAGCTCTATATACCAGGTTGACCTCGAACTCACAGAGATCCACCTGCCTCTGCCTCCCAAATGCTGAGATTAAAGGCATACACTATCATGCCTGGCTTAATTTGAAGCTAATTTAAATTTTTTTAATTAAGTGTGTTTTCTGTGTGCGCACACGCACGTTTCCATGGCATAGCTGTGGCAATCAGAGAATTTGTAGGAATCAGTTCTCTCTTCCACCATGTAGGTTCCAAAATTCAAACTCAGGTAGTGAGTGTTAATAGTAGGTGCATTTAACCGCTGAATGATCTCACCAACACAAATATGTTTAATTTGATAAGGCCCTTAATATATACCCTAGAAAATATAATGAGAGCATAAAGAGAAATGTCAGGCTAACAGAGATCTACGAGTTCTATCTGGAAGTAGGCAAAGAAAGGAAGGACAGCTATTCCTACATGAGGAAAGAGGGTTGGGGCTTGAAGAAACAGCGCACAAAGGAAGAGCGAGAGGCTATACCTGGGCAAGAAATGAGGCTAGAAAGGAACCCATAAAGCCCCAGTAAGTTTTGATAAACAGGGAATTTCACAACTGGTGTTATTCTTCATCAGGATGAGCCTGGATGAGGCAAGGAGCTGAACAGTATATCCAAAGAAGCACACCTGTAGGCCCAGCTACACGGGAGGCTTGGACAAAGAGGAAGTCTTAGCCCAGGAGTCTAAAGTCAGCCTGGACAACACAGCAAGGACCCATCTCAAACACAGAAACAAAAACGGGTGAAAGGAAATGTGGTGGGTGACCAATTTTAGTTATGGGAATCTCAAAAGCCAAAAATGGAGATAGGAACTGTAGAAAATCAGTTCTGGGAGGAACATAGAGAACTTAAGGTTCAGAGAGAGAGCTAGAAGCCAACTGGGCACAGTTGTGCCAGCAGTCCTTGAGCACCATGAAATGTCCCTGATTTCTGTAACTAACTGGGACCCGTGAGCATCTTCACAGCCTCACTCCTTCCCTTGAGACGCCAGTGTTCAACCCCTTGTGCTCTCCCTCCTCCTCTGCGTGTATCACAGTCATCCCAGTACTAGAGAGAAGCATACACACATACACATATGCATGCTAAAAATGCAGACATGGGAGCCATGAAGCTCTCCTGGTGAGGACAGACACATCGGAGCTACAATCTAGGAGGGATGTGCGCATATCTGTATCTATATCCAGTGCCTAAAAACTCTTCTGAATTTGAGTTTCTCTGTGTAGCCCAGACTGTCCTGAAACTCCCTCTGTAGACCAGGCTGGCCTGACTCCCAAGTGCTGGGATTAAAGGCATTTATTTGTCACCGTCATCCAGCTTCACATTTGAAAGTTCTAATCCAACAGGCCCAGCCTGTTTTAGAGTGAGAAAGAGTGATGACAGAATCACTATCGTGCAGCAAAAGGGAGCAGCAGAACAGCTAGAGACAGGAGAGTAAATACTGTTTGGAAATTAAGGATGACAACAATCTCAAGAAAGGTGGTGGCGGGCTGGAGAGGTGGCTCAGAGGTTAGAGCACTAGCTGCTGAGTTCAATTCCCAGCAACCACATGGTGGCTCACACCACCTATAATGAGATCTGGTGCCCTCTTCTGTCATGCAGGCAGAACCCTGTATACATAAATAAATAAATGGAATGAATGAATGAATAAATAAATAAATATTTTAAAAAGGAAAGGTGGTGGCACACACCTTTAATCCCAGCACATGGGAGGCAGAGGCAGGCAGATCTCTGTGAGTCTGAGGCCAGCCTAGTCTACCAAGTGAGTTCCAGGACAGACAGGGCTGTTACAGAGAAACCCTGTCTCACACAGAAACCCTGTCTCAAAGGAAAAGTAAAATAAAATAAAAAGAAAGGAAGGAAGGAAGGAAGGAAGGAAGGAAGGAAGGAAGGAAGGAAGGAAGAGGAATGGCCAAGAGTGTTCAAAGCCACAGATTAAGGATGATGGATTCTCAATTCCCATCTCTTAGACACTGATCACTTAGCCAGGCTCTACTACGCAATTTTGGACAGCACAGTGTTCTCAGGAGAGGGGCGGGGGTGGGGGCGGTTAAAGCTGTCGTTCTTCTGTTAATTAACAGCAGTGCCTACCTCTCAAATGTTAGAATTACAGGTTTATACCATCATCACACCTGGCTGTGGGGTTCCCATCTGTATGCTGTGATTACCATTGATTAATAAAGAACTGCTTTGAGCCTATAGCAGAGCAGGGCAGAACAGAAGTAGAAGGGGAAAACTAAACTGAATGCTGGGAGAAAGGAGGCGGAGTGAGAGAGAAGCCATGTAGCCCCACCTGAGACAGACGCAGGAACTTTAGCCAGTTAAGCCACAGCCACGTGGCAATACACAGATTAACAGAAATGGGTTAAATTAATATGTAAAAGTTAGCCAACGAGAAGCTAGAGCTAATGGGCCAAGAAGTGATTTAAATAATATGGTTTCTGTGTGATTATTTCGGGAGTCTGGGTGACCGGGAAACAAACAAGCGGCCTTCTTCCAACACCTTGCTTTATGTATTTATTTGAGGCAAAGTCTTGCCTTGTAGCCTTGGCTTGTTTGTCTGTCTGAGTCAAGGTCTTACCGTAGAGCCCTATCTGAGCTGAAATTTACCAGGTAGATCAAGCTAATCTCAAATTTGGAGCTATCCTCCTGCCTCTGCCTCTTCAGTTCACAAAAGTAGTCCCATCATACCCAGGTAGGGATTCTATCTTTCCTTCACTTGAAATGTGCCAGCAAGCAGTCTCAACAGTGGAACATACTTAGTTCAGTATAAGTTCACACTGCATCTGCACCAGTGTGCACACTGAATTTCAACCTACCTTGCAAGGCCAATGGAATAGCTTCAATCTGGATCTTGGTGGGCTTTGCCCATCCCAACTGGTCACAAGCTTCGCACAACACATCTGTCACACCCTTTGAATTCAGAAAACCGTACTTTAGCAAAGAGTACGTCCTCACTCCCCTCCATTTTAAATGCCTTTACCGGGGCCAGACTACTGGTGACCTGCAGCCCCTTACACTTGGGATTACCGTGCATCTCAGAAATACATGAACACCATGAGACAGTTCCTTTAGACAGTATCTCTTCACAGGGCCTGTTACACGTATTATCTCACTTAACCATCAAACCCGCTCTGACAAGTGCCTAGCTGTTGTTGTACCCAATTTACAAGCGTGTAAAGTGAGGCAAGGAGTCGTAACAACTTGCCTCTCGTGACGAGGTCAGAGCAAAACCGACTCCAGCTGCAAAGACGCAATTACTCTAGACCCTAGATAACAAACGGCTCTACACTACTGGAAAGGCAAACGGGGGCTCCCGGGATTCCGCAGCATCCTACAAGGTAAATGCACCCGAGGGAGCCTGATGAGACCCGGAGTTTCTGACAGTCTGAAGAAAGCCTAAGTTAGGCCCCAAGGTGCTTTCATACGCTACAGGCCGGGATATAAAAGTGCCCAAACCAGGGAGAGCCTAACGCCAGCATCGCTAAACAACACTAGCATCACCCATTCTCACCAGGTCTTTAAATGTTTTAGCTTCCTCCTCTTCCGCAGCTGTCTGAACGGCTTCTGTAGAGGAATCGTGCTCCTCGGCCGCCGCCATCTTGCCTGTGAGGACCGGAAGTGAAGCGGCGGCGCACGTGGTGCTGGGAAATGTAGTTTCACTCTTTCCTACAGGGCACGTTCTCCGCGTCCCCTGCTGGGTGTTCTGGGTTTGCAGTGCCCCACACCGGTGGGGCTTTGGAGAGCTGTAATGGCTAGAATTCAAGGTGCTAAGAGAAGTGGCTGATGACCCGCCATCCCTCTCTGCTGCCCTTTAAGTCTCCCCCCACCTTTTTTTTTTTGTTTTCTTAAGGCAGGATCTCATTCTGTAGCTTAGGCTTTCAGAGCCTTCTCTGTCTTCTCGTTGTTACCACTTTTCTCACTGTAGGGATGTAAACACTTGCAGTGCTATTTATTCATTACTTCACATATTCGTGTCGGGTGTCTAGTGACAGGGCAAGACAACCTCAACTGCCCTAGCAGAGAGAAAGCAGATGATGGCTAGGTAATAATAGCGGGACAATTTAAATTGTGGAAAGTGCTATGATGTAATATGCCTGCATCAAAATAGGGGAACAAAGCCTTGAGAGAGAGAGTTGTCAGAATTACTACAAAATTGGGAAGGCGTGTCTGAGGGAGTGATATTTGAGCTGGGACCCACTCATAGCAGAAGGGCCATTGTCAGTTCAGGGACAACTATTCAAGACTAGTGGATCCGTACATATACCATTTCTGAGGCCAGTGAGATTTCTAAACAGCCACCACTCAGGCTAGTGTGGGCCAAGGAGTGTTGCATGCCCTGTGCCTACAGGTACACCCCTCTGGGGAGGCATAGGAATTCTCAACCTGTGAGATTTTCAAAGGAGCACTCTTTCTGAAATGAAAGCATTAGAGACAATCTGGTATGTGTGCAGGGTATGTCACACAGACCTTTAACAGTAGTTAGGGCTCCGAGTCCTGGCGCTCTGTGGGAACAGCACAGATTAACTCACATATTTAAAATATGAAAGTAGAGCCGGGCGTTGGTGGCGCACGCCTTTAATCCCAGCACTTGGGAGGCGGAGGCAGGTGAATCTCTGTGAGTTCGAGGCCAGCCTGGTCTACAAGAGCTAGTTCCAGGACAGGCTCCAAAGCTACATAGAGAAACCCCGTCTCAGAAAACCAACCAAACAAATAAAATATGAAAGTGAGACCAGGCCCTGATGGTGCACGCCTTTAATCCTATCACCTGGGAGACAGAGGCAGGAGGAGCTCTGTGAGGCCAAAGCCAGCATGGTCTACAGAGTGAGTTCCAAAACAGCCAGAGCTACACAGGGAAACCCTGTCTTTATTATATGTATATTCGTGTGTGTGTGTGTGTGTGTGTGTGTGTGTGTGTAAAACAACCTTCTGCTAAAACACAAAGAAACAGAAACTGCGCTCGAAAACGTTTGCGACGGTAGCCTGTGGAAGGAGAGGAACTGAGATGAAATTCAGAAGTTGGAATTTAGAATCAGAAGAACAGGAGGCGAAAGAATACATAGAAAAAGCAAAGGGAGGGGACTGCGCTTTGACCCGAGATTTGAGAGAAACTCAACACAACTTCCTGATATCCTTCAGACACCAGTGCCTCCAAAGACCCAATTTAGAGGTCAGGTGGGTGGCTATAACAAAAAAAAAAAAAGAAAACACACACACACACACACACACAAAACAAACAAACAAGTAGTGAGACTCG
The DNA here is from genome assembly GCF_903992535.2 of Arvicola amphibius. NCBI lineage: Eukaryota > Metazoa > Chordata > Mammalia > Rodentia > Cricetidae > Arvicola > Arvicola amphibius. Next base: position 15,714,839 of record NC_052048.2, read on the forward strand.
AAAAGGCAGACTCAGGCCAGATGTTTCAGGGCTCGTGACAAAAGCACAGAATTTGGGGAGTTGCCCTAAACTTGAAACAAACAAACAACATGGGCAGGAAACTGAAACTGACGTGATCCCCGTAATCCAAGTGTTGCTCTTAGCTGGGTGTGGTGGTTCACGCCCTTCATCTCAGAGCTCAGGAGGAAGAGGCAGGCGGATCTCTGAACTCCAGGCTACCCTGGTCTACAGAGTGAGTTTCAGGACAGCCAGGGCTACCCTGTCTCAAAAAACAAAACAAACAAAAATTCAAACAAGCAAACAAACAACAACAACAACAAAATCTCTCTTACCCACCATCATGCTGGTGCACAGAAAGGAAATTGGAGAAAGGAGGCCACCTCAGAGACAAGAAATGCTCTTTGTTTCCCTAGTTCTAGAGACAAAAATGGATGCCAAGCATGTGTTGCTTGGGTGAAGTGAAACTCATTGAAATGTTGGGAGTGGGCACCACGGCAGACCAGAGGGGTTTGTTTTTTAGCAGTGTTTATTTTTTTTTTAAACACCTGTTTCTTTGTCAGTGTTTCCCAATCTTCCAAATGCTGCAACCTTTAACACAGTTCCTCATGTGGTGGTGACTAGGTTTTCTGTCCCTCATAATCGGTTTCTCCACAGCGACTCATTAAACCAGATCAAACCAAACTGAAAAAGTGTAACAACGGGTTTATTGGACCAAAGCAACTCCAGGGCCGGTTCGCGGGTCCCAGAGATCAAGGCTGAAGAAGCCGCGCTGGCAAACGGAAGCAGGGAGACTTTACAGGTTGTAGGCGAGGAGTGATGACCTGTCTGCCACAAGCTGGGTTTGTACCCGAGTATGGTCACGAGCTGAGCACTTTAGATGGGGACTTAGGCGGCTGGCAGCTTCAGGGGAAGAAGCTTTTTGGCGCCTTCCTTTGTTCGGAGACTCTGAGTGGGCGGAGTTTAGAAAAAGAGACAGGAATGGGGCTTTTGGAATCATGCAAGGGCGAGCTGGAGATTCCAACTAATAATCATAAAATTATTTTCCCTGTCTCGAAAAACCAAAAAAAAAATTATTTTCATTGCTACTTCATAACTGTAATTTGCTACCATTATGGATTATAATGTAAATATCTGTGCTTTCTGGTGGTCTTAGGCGACCCCTGTGAAAGGGTCATTCAACCCCTAAAGGTGCGGGGACCCACAAGTTGAGACCTGCTCTTTTAGAGAGTGGGGTGTTTTCCCCCTCATACATTCCTGCAAAATTGACTGTGTCCTTTTTTTTAAAAAATCATAAACTAATTGGCCCATTAGCTCAGGCTTCTTATTAACCCTTATAACTTACATTATTGGCTGTGTCCTTTAGGTGAGTGGATTTTCTTGGTTTTCACTCGAGGATAAAGGAAGGAGGGCAGCTGCTCCTGTGAAACAGGCCAGCCCAGCATAGGTCTAGCAGGTGGTCACAGCGCATGCTTGGCTACCAGTGCCAAAGGCGCTCTGGTTCTCCATTTTGCCCTTCCTGTGACTCCCTTTCTCTGTCTTCTATTTTATCTTATTCAGCATCTCCTGCAGTCTAGGATGCCTCAAACTCCCTGTGTATCAGAGGCTGACTTTAAACTCTTTATCCTCCTGCCTCCACTTCCCAAATGCCAGAAGAATAGGTGTGCACCCCCATGCCTGGTAATTAGAGTACCAAGGGGTCCCCGAAAGTGAAGCAAACTCTTTGGAAGAAGGTCCATCCACCACTGTAGCTCTTTCCTTTCAATTTTCATCTTCTGTTACACAGACCTTCTGAGGAACTCATTCTTCTTACTTGACCAGAACTTAAGTTCCACAGAAAAAACACCGGTGTCCAGGATCATGCAACAAGGTCAAAAAGTCAAGGCCAGAATACAACCTGCTTGAAGCCCCAGACATGTGACTTTATTTTTTCTTTTATTCTCTTTCATCTCTCCCTTCCTTTCTCCACCTCCTCCTCTTCCTCCTCCTCCTCCTCCTCCTCTTCCTCCTCCCCCCCCCCCCCAGACAGGGTCTCACTAGGTAGCCCTGACTAGCCTGGAACTCACTCTACAGACCCCAACTGACCTCATACTCACAGAGACCAACCCACTTCTGCCCCCCCCCCCCCAGTGCTGAGATTAAAGGCCACCACAGCCAACACCAGTAAGCTTCCGGAAAGTCACATGTGGTCAAGCCCAGCTTCCATCTGCACAGCTACACTCAGAAATCTACTAAGCAAATTCTTCTCCACAAACCAAGAGGGGAGTCATTGAAGCAGCTGTGTTTCCCCTGGATGGACTTGGGTTTCCTCCAAGAGAACAGAATAGGAAAATCAGAGCAGAGGGCAGTTGAGGGGGTGCAGGGACCCGAAGCCCAGGTGGAAGCAAGTGGAAGGGTGGTAGACTTAGACACAACATCTAAAGGTACCCACATTTCATGTCACAGGAAAGAAAAACCGCACACATACGATGTCTGGGAATTGGCTGTGCCTCTTGTTACTAACACCTATGAGCAGTATGAGAAGATAGGTTCCCGGCTTCGCACATGCATACAACATTCCTTTATATCCTCACCCACTGCCCTCCTTATCCTCCCCTCACCCGGCCCCTGGCCCTTCTCTGGCGCTAACTTCTGCTTTAAGGAAATTGATTTACGTCATCCCCTTGCTTTTATAAAACCACAAGCCAGGATAACAGTGCACGCCCGCATTCCCAGCATTAGGGAGGCCGAGGCAGAAAGATCTGAGTTCAAGGCCAGCCTACAAAGAGAGAGACTCTGTTTCAAAAATAAACTGTGCTTGGTGGCACCTGCCTCTAAAACCAGTGCTCAGGAGGTAGAGGCAGGGGGATCTCTGAGTTCAAAGCTAGGCTTGACTACAGAGCAAGTTTCAGGACAGCTGGGGCTCCACAGGGTAATCCTGCCTTGGGAGCGGGGGTAGGGGAGAACCTTTCAATTTTAGTCAAACAAGGATCCTTTTTGTCTATTCTTGGATAATTCAGACAGCAGCTATTTTAGGACTTCCTCTGATGCCAGCATCCTCAGGCATCCAGGGGTCAGTGACGACAACATCTGTGTGGCTCTATCCCTGGTCTATGACCTGCAGGCAAGCTTTAGGTCCCCAACAATCCTGGGACAGCATTCATGTCGAACTCGTGGGGTGACCACAGATGTGTTCCGAAGAGCAAAGCCATATCACTATGAGTGTTGACTGCTTTGAGCATCCTCATAGGCCTGGAGCAGCTTGGGTATTTATATTCTGGTCACGGAAACAAGAAGGACCCATTCTAGTAACTGAGCCCTGTCATATCCTGTATTTTCAGAACAATAAGGAAGGTTAGAAAGGAAATCTAAATAAATTCTAGAACTTATGCAGGGCAAAAGCAAGCCTGAAACAACACACTGGGTGCAAAAGAGTCTGAGTGATTGCTGGCTTATTCTGAAAGTTTTCACAGTTGTGGACACTGCATTCAGGTGATCCCCTGTCACATATAACACACACACACACACACACACACATATTCAGGTGATCCCCTGTCACATATAACACACACACACACACACACACACACATATTCAGGTGATCCCCTGTCACATATAACACACACACACACACACACACACATATTCAGGTGATCCCCTGTCACATATAACACACACACACACACACACACATATTCAGGTGATCCCCTGTCACATATAACACACACACACACACACTCACACACACATATTCAGGTGATCCCCCTGTCACATATAACACACACACACACACACACACACACATATTCAGGTGATCCCCTGTCACATATAATACACACACTCACACACACACACACATTCAGGTGATCCTCCTGTCACATATAATACACACACTCACACACACACACACACACATATTCAGGTGATCCCCCTGTCACATATAATACACACACTCACACACACATATTCAGGTGATCCCCTGTCACATATAATACACACACTCACACACACACACACACATTCAGGTGATCCCCTGTCACATATAATACACACACTCACACACATACACACACACATATTCAGGTGATCCCCCTGTCACATATAATATATACACACACACACACATATTCAGGTGATCCCCTGTCACATATAATACACACACACACACACACACACACACACACACACACATATTCAGGTGATCCCGTCACATATAATACACACACACACACACACACACACACACATATTCAGGTGATCCCCCTGTCACATATAATACACACACTCACACACACACACATTCAGGTGATCCCCTGTCACATATAATACACACACACACACACACACACACACACACACACATATTCAGGTGATCCCCTGTCACATATAACACACACACACACACACACATATTCAGGTGATCCCCTGTCACATATAATACACACACTCACACACACACTCACACACACACACACACATATTCAGGTGATCCCCCTGTCACATATAATACACACACTCACACACACACACACACACACATATTCAGGTGATCCCCCTGTCACATATAATACACACACTCACACACACACACATATTCAGGTAATCCCCCTGTCACATATAATACACACACTCACACACACATATTCAGGTGATCCTCCTGTCATATATAATACACACACTCACACACACACTCACACACACACACACATTCAGGTGATCCCCCTGTCACATATAATACACACACTCACACACACATATTCAGGTGATCCCCTGTCACATATAATACACACACTCACACACACACACATATTCAGGTGATCCCCCTGTCACATATAATACACACACTCACACACATACACACACACATATTCAGGTGATCCCCCTGTCACATATAATACACACACTCACACACACACACACACACATATTCAGGTGATCCCCTGTCACATATAATACACACACTCACACACACACACATATTCAGGTGATCCCCCTGTCACATATAATACACACACTCACACACATACACACACACATATTCAGGTGATCCCCTGTCACATATAATACACACACTCACACACACACACATATTCAGGTGATCCCCCTGTCACATATAATACACACATACACACACACACACACACACATATTCAGGTGATCCCCCTGTCACATATAATACACACACTCACACACACACACATATTCAGGTGATCCCCCTGTCACATATAATACACACACACACACACACACACACACATATTCAGGTGATCCCCCTGTCACATATAATACACACACTCACACACACACACACACACACATATTCAGGTGATCCCCCTGTCACATATAATACATACACTCACACACACACACACACACATATTCAGGTGATCCCCCTGTCACATATAATACACACACTCACACACACACACACACACACATATTCAGGTGATCCCCCTGTCACATATAATACACACACTCACACACACATATTCAGGTGATCCTCCTGTCATATATAATACACACACTCACACATACACTCACACACACACACACACATTCAGGTGATCCCCCTGTCACATATAATACACACACACACACACATATTCAGGTGATCCCCTGTCACATATAATACACACACTCACACACACACACATATTCAGGTGATCCCCCTGTCACATATAATACACACACTCACACACATACACACACACATATTCAGGTGATCCCCCTGTCACATATAATACACACACTCACACACACACACACACATATTCAGGTGATCCCCCTGTCACATATAATACACACACTCACACACATACACACACACATATTCAGGTGATCCCCCTGTCACATATAATACACACACTCACACACACACACACACATATTCAGGTGATCCTCCTGTCATATATAATACACACACTCACACACACACTCACACACACACACACACATTCAGGTGATCCCCCTGTCACATATAATACACACACTCTCACACACACACATATTCAGGTGATCCCCCTGTCACATATAATACACACACACACACATACACACACACACACACACATTCAGGTGATCCCCCTGTCACATATAATACACACACACACACACACACACACATCTATGCATAATATCTTTCATCTGGGTATGGAAACACGTGTCTGTAATCTCAGCACTCAGGAGGCTGAGACAGGAGGATTGCCATGAGTTCAAGGTACCCACGGCTATATGGTGAGACTTGAAGAGCCAAAATACATCAAAATTCTTCAAAATAAAATTTTTCACAATTGTATTAGTATAGAGACAAGCATAACATTCTATATTACAGTGTTTTCTTTGACCAGCTTAAAAAGAGCATTTTTCCTGAAGACATTTAAGGTTTTTTTTTGTAGGTCTAGAAAGTAGCCCCATCACCCAAAGAAGGAATGTTCCAAGACTTCCCAGTGGATGCTAAAAACCATGGGTGATACCAACCCCTAGAGATGCTGTTTTTCCCCTTTTTAAAGTTTCATTTACAAATTAGGCGTAAGCCAGGTGGTAGTAGCACACATCTTTAAACCCAGCACTCAGGAGGCAGAGGCAGGAGGATCTCCATGAGCTTGAGGTCAGCCTGGTCTAAAAAGCAAGTTCCAGGATAGCCAGGAATACATAAAGAAGCCCTGTGATGGAGGAGAGTTATCTGTCTATGTTTCTTTCATTGGTTAATTAATAAAGAAAACTGCCTTGGCCCTTTAAGAGACAGAAAATTAGGTAGGTGGAGTAGACAGAACAGAATTGTGGGAACAAGGAAGTAGAGTTGGGGAGACGCTTCAGGCAGTCGCCATAGTGAGTCTCCATGCTTCTCCTCTCCGAGATGGACGCAGGTTAAGATCTCTCCTGGTAAGCCACACCTCGTGGTGCTACCCAGATTACTAAATATGGGTTAAAGGAAGATGTGAGAATTAGCCAATAAGAGGCTGAACCTAATGGGCCAGGCAGTGTTTAAAAGAATACAGTTTCTGTGTAATTATTTCGGGTGTAAAGCTAGCCGGCGGCCCAGTGGCAGGATACAGCCTGCCGCTCCCTTCTACAGATTGGCGCTCCAACGTGGGGCTAAATCCACTTAAAAACCTGAGAGGGCTTTAAATAAAGGAGAGAGAGAGTTTAACACAGCTTTTTGCTGTTTGCCTGGATGTGCCGTAGAGAGATTTCCTGTTTCGGCAATAGCGGCAGAGAAAACGCTGAGTCATTTTAAAACGCGGCGTCATTTTAAAACGCGGCTTCCTGGTGCTGTGCCGCCAGTGCAGACTCTGGCTATAAAGCATTTCAGTGGCTTTTATGGGCCTGGATATTTGTGTTCCCACTTGGGATCGGAAGGAGAATGCTCTGAGACCATGCCAATGGCTCCCTGCTCCCTGCTCCCTGCCTGCACCTGAGCAGATGGCGGAATCAGGCTTAGGCGAGCGGGAGAACATGGCAGATTTCTGCCACCATACAGAAAGAGATGTTTTCAGACTGCAGTGCTCTGTGTCTCAGATTTGGCTGTAACTTGTATGAAAAGAGTTTCTGTGCTGCATGCTCAGTCTCAGAGTTAAAGTGCTGAGTGCGGCTCCTACCTGGCAGCCCCAGAGCTAGTAGAAAATGGTACATCCTCCATTTTGAAATTGGAGAGAGGTGGAGCCAACATCCAGAACAGTCCGGCGGCTCTGCAGCTCAGAGGTGCAACGGATTCAGAGTCACAAGCGGCTCCGCCATGTTGGACTGGGCGTGGCAAGCTCAGAGTACCTGTTTTTGACCTAGGAATGTCACAGCTTAGAGTCTTAAGCGCTTAGCAATGTAAAGGCTCAAATCAAACAAGTTTCTCGACAGTAAAAAAATTACAGATTCACAATAGGACAGATTCAGACATAAAAGACTTTTAAATGAGTCACAGTGTTGGATGAATGTATGTAGGCTTGAGAGAGAGAAGAAGAAAATATAAAAAATAAAGTTAACGCCTAAAAAAAGGCTAAAGTCTTTAAAGAGACAGAATAAAGTAAAGTGATAGAATGAAAATAAGCCACGTAAAAATGGAAAATTCACAGAGAGTCTGGATTATGTATTTTGTTGTGTTTTCTTTGATTTTTTTGACTGTAAAGGAGCTAAGTACAGAGAGACATTTCATTATATGGGCTGCCAGGCTAGACCAGAATGGACATTTTAATGGTATGACTTCAGAATTTGGATCTAAGAACATGATGCTTTGGAAAAGAGGGTCTTCTTTTGTTTTCACAGAGGACGAGACTCTGTGGATTGCTTCTATCCCAATATGGTATGATAGACCACGCCCTCCTGAAAGGTTGCTGTGAACATCTTCAAAAAATTACTTCACTCAACTGCCAACTGAGAGGAACCTAGCACACAGGTTACACCATGAAAGACCTAAATAACAGCGCCCCCATTCAGCAGGAAGCAGTGTGGAGAGAAAAAACTGCGCCCATTTTCCCAAATATTGCTTATAAATGTTCTTTTACATTTAAAGGGGGATATGATATAGATATGATATAGAGATGAATAATTTGCGATGGTATGGATTTTAAGGTCAATTTGTTATATGTATATGTATTTCTGATCTTGATTAAGCTATTGTGATTGTAGTTCATTTTAAAGAATGTAATGTATAATTAGGAAATATAGGTTGTTAATGGATAATCATCGATTAATAGTCAAGCTTGTAGTCATGTTAGTCATTTTCTAGATGTGCATAGATATATTTCAGATAGGCATTCTTCATATCTTTCAAAGACTGCAGAATATGGCATTTAATGTTTTAATAACTTAGGGGTTTTCATGACAATGAGACACGTCTGCTTCTGGCAGCACCAATCTACTTCGAGAGGAAGACGGGCATCGAAGAGGCTACTTATGGAGTTTGTTAGCCATTTGGGCAAGAAACTGCTCTTGCCTGGACTGTTACATAAACTGGACACAAGGAACCCACAGAAAGAGGACTGCTGAACTTGCCTAAAGGTGAGATGGTCTTTCGGGGTTCCTGATTCATGAAAGAGTCTGCGAGACGTTCTGCAGGACACAGCAGAAAGTGACTGAACTGTCTTTGGAATTTCCTGCTTCATGAAAAAGTCTGCTGGACACTATGGGCCTGAAGGCTGAAGATGGATGCCCCAACGGTACAGAGGAACTTTGGGTGACTGTCTAGGCAGCGAGTTGTCTCTGTCATTTCTAGAGTTTGAAAGTTACAAATGACTTGTTTACTTAGGTAATATTATATCCTTCTGGAGTCTTTGATGGAGTTGAAGAATAAATAGATAGTTATAGATTTCCTTAGTTATGATAAAAGATAAAATAGATTTAAATATTGTAACTGTAATACTTGCTTGATAACTGTTTTGTTATATGTAATTTTGCTATGTTAAAGTTGAAGCCTTTCTTTTTTGTTTAAACAGAAAAAGGGGAAATGATGGAGGAGAGTTATCTGTCTATGTTTCTTTCATTGGTTAATTAATAAAGAAAACTGCCTTGGCCCTTTAAGAGACAGAAAATTAGGTAGGTGGAGTAGACAGAACAGAATTGTGGGAACAAGGAAGTAGAGTTGGGGAGACGCTTCAGGCAGTCGCCATAGTGAGTCTCTATGCTTCTCCTCTCCGAGATGGACGCAGGTTAAGATCTCTCCTGGTAAGCCACACCTCGTGGTGCTACCCAGATTACTAAATATGGGTTAAAGGAAGATGTGAGAATTAGCCAATAAGAGGCTGAACCTAATGGGCCAGGCAGTGTTTAAAAGAATACAGTTTCCGTGTTATTATTTTGGGCAAAGCTAGCCGGGTGGCGGAACACAGCCCGCCGCAGTTCCTTCTACAGCCCTGTCTCCAAAAACAGAAAACAAAAACAAAAAACAGCAGAAAAAAGCTAGGCCTCCTAAGATATAGGCAGTACCTAATAATACAAGACAACAGTTACAACAATAACTGCTATAACAATATAACAATAACTGTAGTAGAAGTTGTACACCAGGCAGTGGTGGTGTGCAACACTCCAGAGGCAGAGACAGGTGGATCGCTGAGCTCGTGGCCAGCCTGGTCTACAGAGCAAGTTCAAGGACAGCAAGGGCTATACAGAAAAAACATGTCTCAAAAACCTAAAATAAAAAAAATAATTAATATTAGGTTAATATATTATGCTCCCTCTTTTTTTTTTCTCTCTCTCTCTGCATCCTGTGGTCATGTTCGATGACAGTTGAAGGAACAACATCATGGCTTTTTTTTAGCCATTGCTGGCGTGGCTGCTCTTGTACCTTGGGGCCACCACCGTGACTTGTTCTCACAACTGACACGAGCTACAAGTGACTAAGAGGCACGCACCACATTCAGTGTGGAACACCGAAATCGGGGCGATTCAGGTCTCAAGCAGCAACCCTGGGCAGGATAGTGTGAGGCTTCATCACACTGGTCACAGAGGTACGTCTACTCTAGATTGTCTGCTTCTGGTATGCTCCATTTAATACGATGGGGCCACAGCTGATCATAGGTAGCTACAGTCAGAACAGCAGAGCTACTCCGAAGGCTGAAGCAGGAAGGTCACACACAGCAAGAAAGACCCTGTCACAAAAATGAAAGAGAACGGCTGGGGGTGTTGGGAGCACTGCATCTCAACTGCAGAGGGCACTGTATCTCGTCTATAAGGAAACTACATCTCAACTGTGGGGAGCACTTCACCTCACCTATGGGGAGCACTGCACCTCACCTATGGGAGCACTGCACCTCACCTATGGGGAGCACTGCACCTCACCTATGGGGAGCATTGCATCTCGACTGCAGGAACCATGTTTAGTACTTACAGTGCTGAGAAGCAGGTTAGGGTGAGCCCTGCTGAGGGCAGGCATGTTGGGCTGCTGTGGCATCTGAGTGTATCCATGACTCATGGACCAAAAGTAAAACAAGCTCCCAAAATAGGGGCATTCTCTCTCTCTCCCTTCCCCACCTATACCTGTTCATTGTTTACATGAAGAAGTAAATCTTAACTGGATAGGCACCATTACCTGGCCTCTAGTAGCTTTAGTTGGTCTTCAGGCAAGATTTATCTATTAAAATACAAATAATATACCACTACCCCATATGATCAAAAAATATACTAATCTGATACTCACACACTGATGAACAGTAGTAGGAAATGGAAGAGTCTGTTTCTCATAGCTAAACTAACGTTTCTGTAAGAACAGAAGACTTTGAATATGCATGGTTTGTTGTTGTTGTTGTTATTTTGTTTTGTTTTGAGATGGGAGTGTCTCTGTAGCCCTGGTTGTCCTTGAATTCAGAGACCTGCCTGGCTCTGCCTCCAGTGTGCTGGGATTAAAGGTGTGCGCCACCACTGCCCAGAAAAAAAAATGTATTGTTTGTAATTATGTGTTTGTCTGTGTATATGTGTTCAGGTGCTTGAAGAGCCAGCTATGGGGGATACCCCTGGAGCTGGAGTTTCAGGCAGTAGAACCCCATGACATAGGTGCTGGGGGTTGGTCCTCTGGAGGAGCAGCATGAGCTCTTAACCATTGGCCCATCCCTCTAGGCCATGATGATTTTTAGAAGTCATGCAGTTTGTAACATGCACTGCATCTGGAATCTTCACTGAGGTGGCATTGTGTGACAGGATGGCGCGCGCGGTCCACGCACTGTGTGTTCCAAATCAGCAGTGAAGCGTTCTTTGCTGTCTTGACCGAGGGCACCCATGCAATCTGCCATCAGTTAGAAAATACCTTTAGACTAGTGCACTGAGGCCCATTGTGAACTTGTATGTCCAGATGAAGAAGGATATTGCTGAAGGAACAGTGAGGGCAGGGAAAGGGGGACAGTCAGTAGGGATGCAGGGAAATAGTGTCACAGCTCAAACTGTCTAGTTATCTAATTTGTGTATGGGGAACAAAGAGTTATTTTTTGAAGAGTATTATTGTTGTTGCTGATACAATGTCTTGTGATACAGCCCAGACTAGCCTCAAACTCATGACAATCCTACTTCAATCTTCCAGGTCCTGAGATCGCAAGCAGGTACCGTCATACCTGATCTCTCTCTCTCTCTCTCTCTCTCTCTCTCTCTCTCTCTCTCTCTCTCTCTCTCTCTCTCTCTCCCTCTCTGTCTTTCTCTCTCTCTGCATCTCTGTCTCTGTCTCTCTCTTTCTTAACATATATTCTTAAACATTACCCTTGGGCCCTAGTCCAGTCATTAGGGATTCAACAGTAAACATTGAAACCCATGCGTTAAAAAAAATCATAATAAATCCTTGGAGCTGGAGAGATGGCTCAGCACTTAGGCACATTTATTGTTCTTCAAAGGACCCAGGTTCAATTCCCAGCATTCACAGATGTCTATAATTCTAGCACCAAGGGATTTGATGCCTTCTTCTGGCTTCCTTGGGCACCAGGCATATACATGATGTACAGACACACATGCAAGCAAAACACCCATACACATAAAATAAAGGTTAAAATAAATTTGTTTTTGTTTCTTTGAGTCCTGACTGTGCTGTAACTCACTATGTAGACCAGGTTGGCCTGGAACTTACAGAGATCTGCCTGCTTCTGCCTCCCAAGTGCTGGGAGTATGCAACCGTACCTGGCATAAAAATTTTTAAAATCAATAAATCTGAATTTAATACAGCAGAAAGCTGTCCAGGTATGGTAGCACATGATTGTGAGTTTAGAGCTAGCCTGGGCTACACAGTAAGACTCTATTAAGCGGGTAAAAAAAATAAATTGATAACATAAACAGTAATAAAAAGCAATTGTCAGATTTCTTTTTTCTTAAGTATTTATTTTATTCTTTATTTCTATTTTATGTATCTTGGTCTTTGGCTATGGATGCTAGATCCCCTGAAACTGGAGTTACAGACAGTAACTCATATCCCAGATGGTGCTAGGTTCTGCCAAGTTAACAGTTAGCACTAACCATCCCAGGCAGGGACCTGCATATCTAGGGTCTTGTAGACCAGGATAAGGATTTGAAGATTTGGTACTTTGTTCTAAATGTAGAAATGTGTTTGAAACGATAACTTGGTTACAATGGAGAATGGACTGGGGAGAGGATGAGGAGGCAGGAAGATAAATTGGCAGCATCCGTGATGGTGGCATTATGGAGCAGAGTGTGGACAATGGGACTGAAGAGAAGCTGATATACTTACAGGGCTCTGTTAAATAAATTGTTGCGATTCACTTAACAGGGAGTATGAGGCTAGGAATGTGTCCGTGGTTCCTCCTAGGTTTGGCTTGAGCTTGTGGAAGGGAGTAGAATGATTAACATAGCTATGAAATCCCGGAAAGGGACAGCATGGGAGGGGTCAACAGGAGAGGCCAAGTCCAGATGGGGTGATGGCGACTCTTCATTGTCAACCTCACTAGATTCAGAATCCGCTAGGAGACACATCTGTGGTTGTCTGGGCTAGAGAAACTTAGCTGAAGCAGAGGCAGGTTGGAAAGACCGGGAAAGGTAGGGGGCGGTGAGAAAGGAGAGGAGCTTCCACCCAGGAATCGAGTTGAAGGCTCTCATCACAGAGAAGTGAGGTTTCCGGTGCAACCACAACAGCTTCAGGCCTTTCTCTTCCTTGTCATAAACCTTCAGTTCTCTAGGCATCTCAGCAGAATGATTTAACAGAAGGATTTCCCAGCAAACCTCATCATTAGCAGGGAAAAGACCTGTACTAAACTCCTCGTGCAACCCTACTGGCTCCAGGTTTTACCTTATCTGATCGTAATTCTATCTAAGACATCTCCAGACCCACCGTATAAACTCACTTATTAAAGAGAACACGGAGGGTGGAGGAAGATTTTTAGAATTTGTTTGTTTGTTTGTTTGTTTCCGAGACAGGGTTTCTCTGTATCTTTGGAGCCTGTCCTGGAATTAGCTCTTGTAGACCAGGCTGGCCTCGAACTCACAAAGATCCGCCTGATTAAAGGTATGCGCCACCCCTCCTGGCTTAATATTATTTTTTATATTTATTTATCTACTTTATTTTATGTGCATTTGTGTGAGGGTGTTAGGTCTCCTGAAACTGGAGTCACAGACAGTTGTGAGCTGCCATGTGGATGCTGGGAATTAAATCAGGATGATCTGGAAGAGTAGTTTGTGCTCTTAACCACTGGCCCGTCTCTCCAGCCCTAGAAATCTTTTAAGATGTAGCTTGAAAGGCACCAAAACTGTCTGTGTGGCTCATGTTAAGACAGTTCCTCATGGTTCCCTTGAGAAGCCCATACATAGCTTGTCTTTCTAAGCACCTCTTCTCCCTAACCATCACCATTAAGCCTATGTTAAAATATCTTCAATAAAGTCTCTGTCCCTGCTTCAAACTGACTTGATCTGAAATTCTCTCTTGCACTGAAGCTATGCATCCTGGTAAGTAACTAAGGGAACTCCGAAGGCTGCTGAGAAGGTGGAGTTGTGTCTCTTCATCAGTGAGACTTTACTCTAAATCTTAGTGGTGTCATCCCTTGGACTGGGATCAGGGCCTGAATTGTAGTAATTCTATCTAGGGGAGGAAGGACGGGTCTAAGGAGATGACTCAGTGGGTGGAGTTTTGCTGCACAAGCATGAGAATTTGAGATTGGATCAGGAGCATCCCCGGAAAAGCTGCCTGTGAGACATATGTCTGCAGACCAATGCTGAAGGCAGGGACATAGAGGATGGGGGCTCACTGGCCAGCCAGCCTCCCTGGAATAACAAGCTCCAGTTCAGTGAAGGGGCTTTCCCAAAAATCAAGTGGGGAGGGCTAGAGAGATGGCTCATAGTTAAGAACTCATATTTCTCTTGCAAAGGTCCCATATTCAATGCTAGCACCCTCATCTGGTGGCTTACAACCAGCTGACTCCAGCTCCAGCAGATCCGCTGCCTCTGGCACACACCTTTAATCCCAGCACTTGGGAGGCAGAGGCGGGCAGATCTCTGTGAGTTCAAGGACAGCCTGGTTTACAAGAGTGAGTTCCAGGAGAACGATACACAGAGAAACCCTGTCTCAAAAATTAAAACTAAAAATAAAAAAATAGGGTTTAAAATAAGGTTACGTAAAAATAAAAAACGCACAGAAAATCTGAATACTGTAGGCCATTATGTTCTCTTTAAATTGTTTAAATGCTGAAAAAAAGAGCAACTGCTGCTAAAGATATTTGTTTATAAATGCTGCTAAATTAGTCCAAGATAGTTATTTTAAAAAAATACCTTGACCTCAAAATTAAAGTCAAAAGGTATGTTACATTGGAAAAGAGATTTTGCTTTTGTTTCCACAGAAAATGAGAGGCCGTGGATTCATTCTGAGTTTTAAAAAAATCAGGTTTGATCAAGAAAGATCACCTGAGAAATCTCTGGTAAAAACGGAAAGCCCAGATGACTTAGTTATACATCCAAAATGAATTCCAGACTGCTGCTTGAGATGATCAAGCCTCACAAGATACTCTAGTCATGACTTGATCATAATTCTAAATTTTCTTTAGGTCCCCATAAGATTATCAGCAACCCCCAATCAACAGAAAGTAGCCTAAGACTATGCCCACATTCCCCAAAACTGGACTATGGATATTTTCTTTTGTTTACAATGTAAGTTACAAGTTGTTATGGATAATGGTCAGGAAAAAAAGCTAAACAACATTAAATTCAGAGTTCTTGTTTTGTTTTTTCTTTTTCAAAAAGTGGGGAGTGCTGTGGGACAATGGTCATTTATCCTGTCACTTGTATTATTTTTAATAAAATGCTGATTGGCCAGTAGCCAGGCAAAAAGTATAGGCAGGGCAACCAGGCAGGAAGTAGAGGCAGGCCAATGAAAACAAGAAAATTCTGGGAAGAGGGAAGCTCAGTCTCCAGTCGCGACCCAGCCGCAGAGGAAGCAAGATAACAAGATGTGACTGCCTCGCCAAAAAAGGTTCCAAGTTTCGTGGCTAACACAGATAAGAATTATGGGCTAATATAAGTTATAAAGATTAGTTAATAAAAAGAGCCTGAGAGCCGGGCGGTGGTGGTACACGCCTTTAATCCCAGCACTCGGGAGGCAGAGACAGGCAGATCTCTGAGTTCGAGGCCAGCCTGGTCTACAAGAGCTAGTTCCAGGACAGGCTCTAGAAACTACAGGGAAACCCTGTCTCGAAAAACCAAAAAAAAAAAAAAAAAAAAAAAAAAAAGCCTGAGATACTGAGCCAGTCAGTTTATAATTGATGTAGACTAGACCTCTGTGTAATTCTTTGGGACTAAATGGCTGTGGGACCCGGTGGGACAAAAACCTCTGCCAACAATGAATCAAAATGAGTTATTTATTGAAGTCAGGTACTTGATCATGACAGTGAGAAACGTAATTAATACAGAAGGTCACGGCCACTCCGGGAACCTGTGTTGTCCTAAAATGATGCTGCATTATCAGTGGCCCATCCTGGGTATGGTCAAAGAAAACTGGAAATATCAGTAATGTACCCTTAAATTTTTCAGAGAGCATAAGCCAATTTAGTCACTTGTGTAGTCTCCATACTCTAAACGGGGTCCCTTCTGTGGACAATTAGTTTAAAGCCACAACAAGCACTTATCTTCCAACACGCATTAAAACTGCAGCATTTAGACGTGTCCCATCGTCCTCCTCCCCCACTTCTGCCAAGTCCGGTCCTGTCATGTTGCCCCCCCCCACCCGCTTCTCAGTCCTGTTCTCACCCTCCCTGCAGGCTCCACAGCAGCAAGTCTGAGCCTCTGTCCTCCCTCTCCACCACTCCTGTTCTGATCCATACTGGGGTTTTGTGCTGTCCAATGCCCACCAGGCTGGAAACACTAAGGGAGCAGCCCCTAGAACAGCACCAAATGGACACTGGGTGATTCTCACTCAATGGAAGAAGGAGAACAGTAGGAGAGTGTCCTGTGGGAGTGCTTGGAGCTAAGTATTTATTTTATGAGTGTGTGGACCACAGGAATTTCTGAACCGGAAGGGATAGCCCGACTGAAGAAGACTGCCATCAGCCAGTCCTCTGGGGAAAGTCACCCTGTAGTGTGACTCAGAGATATTGGGTGTAGCAGGAGTGGAGATGTGATAGCCAAGCCAACTTCCCCGTTAAGCCTGACATTTGATGAGATTCCCTCAGTGCACTCTGTCTTTAGGTCTTGAGGCTAAAAGGTTTGCATCCTCAGCCTTAGGGCCACCCTTGGAACTGCTGCACCATGAGAACAAAGTGGAAGAAGAAGCCAATGCACAGGCTGAAGCACAAGAGAAGAAAGACGAGGCAGAGGTCCAAGTGCAACCGCAGAGGCCAAAGGAGCAGAAGGGATGCGGAAGGCCGGGATGCTGGCACGAGTTGTCGGACTCTCGGTGTAAGTCTCAATGATCCTGGAGCATCACCATCTCCTCGCAGAGACCACCTGAGAGACTTGACTGCCTTCGTTACAACCACAAGCCTGCTCTGGACCTGTGGCATTCTGGAATAGTTCTGTTCTCATTTGTGGCCAAGTGCAGCTCATGTACAATAAATCATCTTTCTCGCTGTCTCAGCTGGGGGAAAAAGGACATTTGTATCTAGGTTCCCAGAATATTTGGGGTCTCAGACAGAATATTGTAGTGTAAAGGACAATTAATGTTCTAAGATAAAAATAAAACGTGGAAGCAATAAGTTTAACCTAGTTAACATCAAGCAGGAAATATGGATGTTATATTAGAATCCTTACGTCAAAAGCCACAGAAGGTAGAGTTTCAAGGTCAAGTTCATACTATGGGCTGGGCACTAAAAGGAAAAGCAGCTTTGACTCATTTCCTGGCTGTTTCAGATTCCTTATATACAACACGAGTGATTTCTTCTTAAAGGCTTGCACAGTTAGAAAGAAAACGACAGGCTACTAAAGATGGAGATGTTTATGAAATTCCTTGGCAACCAGACTCATTTGCCAGGATGACGTGATGACATACACATACATTTTGCCATGGTGACACACACGGCAGCGCTGCCGCCTTTTCAAACAGGAAGCTTCCCAATATAATGCATTGGCATCAAAATGATTGCAAACAATAAACAAGAAGAGAAGCGTGAGTTGGAGCTGCTATGTGAATTGCTCCTGCTCAGCGAACATTTAGCACCTTTTGAGCTGGTATCAAGTGGTGGGCGAATCCACCCCATTATGAGTCCATGGCCTTGAAGGGGAAACCAGCTCATTCTTCACCGTCCTTTGGATATATTGTTTGGCTTGCTTCCGGGGTGTATGGTGGTCTCTGATTCTTTTCTCCTCGTCCTTCAAAATCTCTAGGCTCAGCTGTGAGACAGCTTGCTGCCAAATCTGATGACCTGAGTTCAATCCCTGAGTCCCACAGGGTAGGAGAGAACTAACTGCATGAGGCCCTGGTTTTAACGCCCAGTTTCATGGAGGGCAGTCTCCACTAAGGGCCTGACTTAGCTGTTTTTTGCTTTAATTGCCTCGCTTCCTGCCTTTCTCCCTCTCCTAATCACCCCCGCCCTGCGCCTGTTCTGACTCAGACCTTTTATGCTACACCATTATTTGAAGTCATCTTAACGCCTCATTCACGATGTCACCCGCCCTAATGCACTGAGTAAGTGGCCCAAACCCCATAAAAACTCGGTATACCTCTGAAATCTGCACTCAAACTCAGAACCAAATCTGATTTATTTATTTAGAGGGTTTTCCCCCCTTGACAGACTTTTATAAGTTTCCCAGGCTGGGTTGGAACTCACAAGTCTCCTGATTCAGCACACAGACATCCAGGCAAAACAGACACATGCATAACAGACAAAAAAAAAAAAAAACCACAAAGAATTAGAAAAGGAAAGGAAAGAAAAAAGGGATGGCTACATTTAGTGAGAAAGACATATTTCAGGAAAGGTATTTTGGAGAACTAAGCCTTTGGGCGCTGTTCAGACAATGAAGTTAGAATAACCCTCAACCTCTGGTTCTCCTTCATCCATCTCCCAAGAGCTAGGATTATAGGGGTACAGTGTGTGCCCTCTTTGATAGAAGAAGAAGAGTGGTAAAAATTGGACCAGTTTTACAGCAGAGGAAATGGAGGGGACATTGTCCATGGTGGGAGGACACTGACATGGGTCAGTGCCTCTATGGAGACGGCAGTGCTGTTCATATGTTCACCTGACAGATGTGGCAGGAGCCAGAGCCACCACCATCGGGAGACTTAATAACATCTGTGATTCAGTTCCTGTCCCTAAGGACATCTCCAGTAAAACTGGTCGTCGGAAGAGCCACAAACACAAGGCTTTTAGCCACACAGGTTGGGGTGAGACCACATCAGGCGGAAATCCCAGTATGGCTCTGCAGTGACAAGAAAGAGTCATAGAAACACAGCCAGTCCTTTCTTTGTCCTCCACGCATTCCACCTGCAAGCTTCTTACTCAGTCAGTTTTTATAGTCCTTCATCTCATTTCATGTCTGTCAAATTCAAACTGACCCGAGAGAAGAGTGAAGTCCTGGCAGTTCAGGAGTGGCAATGGGACGTGGAGAATGGACACACGCAGGCTGCATGGAAGCAGTGGAGTGAAGAAGGTAGCCACTTAAGAGTCCAAAATTAGGGGATACTTGAAGTTTAGGAATGAAAGACAGAGAAAAGCTGCCAAGTAAGTTAAGAACCAGAAACATTTATAGAGCCTGTCATGAGACTTCAAAAGAAGAAAAATGTTTTAAAAATTGACACGTGCAGGGCCCTGGGTTTGATCACCAGCACTGAAAGCAAGCAAGCAAACAAACAAACAAAAATAGAAGGGAAGGAGGGAAGAAGTGGAGAAGAGGGAGGGAGGAAAACACAGGGGGAATTCAGAAGCTCAACTGAGAAGACAGCTCAGTAGCATGCTTGCCACAGTAGCATGAGAACATGGTTTCAGATTCTTAGGACATTGCTTTAACTCCAGCGCCAAGGAGGTGATAACACTTGGGTCCCAAGGACTAGGTTTCCAGCTAGCCAAAAGGGTGAGCCCCAAGTTCAGTGAGAGACCCTGTCTCAACAATAAGATAGAGGGCAACCAAGGAAGACCTCTGCTGGTGACTTTCATACACCACACAACAATTATCATTTGTTTATTTTTAAATTAAAAAAAATAATCACATAATATAAATGGGCAGGAACTGAGTCAGGGACCATGGAAGCATATGACTTACTGCTTGCTTTTTCATGGCTTGTCCAGCCTGCTCTTTTATAACCCAGGACCACCTGAGCATGTGTGGTACCCCCCACATTAATCATTAATGGAGAAAATGTCCCACAGGCCAGTCTGACGAAGGCGACACCTCGACTGAGGTTCCCTCTTCTCAGGTGACTCTAGTTTGTGTCACGGTGACACAAACAAACAGCACAGGTCATCACAATGTCAAATGACTTAGGTGAGTTACAATGAAATGTAAACATTAGCTGGTGTTTTATTGCATCTCAGAGGTTATTAGAGGTTATCTCATGGAAAATAAACCACCCCATCCAAAGCGTGATGGCTTGGCATTGTTTAATGGAACCCAGAGTCTTAGTCGAGCTCACACCCATTTACTCACCGAGAAGCTTCCAGAGGTGAGTCTGCACAACTGGACTGAAAGTGAGCGCACCCACTAGCAGGAAGAAAATGAAAATAGCTTAAGAAGTTTCTTTTAAAGAGGTTTGTTGCTTGAGTATTTTAGTTTCTCCTGCTGTGGTAAAACGCCGTGACCAATAGCAACTTCAGGAGAAAAGAATTTTTTTGGCTTCTACATCCACGTCACGGTCCACCATCCGGGGAAGTCAGGGCAGGAACTCCAGGCAGGACCCTGGAGAGTGGAACGAAGCGGAAGCATGAAGGGGTGCCATTTCCTGGGCTCCTCCTCATGACTAGCTCAGCCCGATTCCTTGTATCACCCAGGACCACTAGGGGTGGCCCCACAGGCAGTGGGCTGGGCACTCCCACATCAATCATCACACAATAAAGCACACCACAGGCTAGCCCACAGGTCATTCTGAACTGAGGTTCCATCTGACTTCAGCGTGTGCCAAGTTGACATAATACTAGTCAGTATATCCAGCAAACTCATTTTTCATGGCTGTGTTGTCTCTGCTAACACTGAAGGTCTCAGCACCTCAGCAATTAGCACAAATTCTTACTCTTTCCGTCTGCTATTTCAGTTTTGTTTTCTCTTGTTTACATACATGCTATAGCCTCAACCTTGGCTTTGAATTTCTTTCTTTCCTTTTTTTTCTTACTCTGTATCCCAGGCTGGCCTACCCTTCACTCTATAGCCCAGGTTGGCCATGAACTTATAACCTTCCTGACTCAGCTTTCAGAGTGCTAGGGTTAGATGCAGGAGACACAATATGAATCAGAACTATAGTCACTAGTAGAACAGGGAAGCACATAACTCGAGAATCAGACCATTCTAGAACTTAAATCTTGGGTTACACTCATTGTGCACCCTCTCTAGTTCCTCATGGTATCTAATAATGCATAGTAACTAGAGTGTCCACTTGATAAGATTATTGTAAATTAAATGAGCTAATATGGTCAATTTGTACTTAGAACAGACTAGCAAGTTCTTAATAATTGCTTGCTATGATTACTAAATACTTTACCAGAAAGGTTTTACATTTTGCCAGAATCTAATTTCATAAGCACTGAAAAAAGTATTGGTTTTGACTGTTGGTTTTCAGAGACAGGGTCTTGGGCCAAGATGACCTCAGATTTACTATGTAGCTGAAGTTGGCCTTGAGCTCTTGGTTTTCCTGCCTTCCCAAGGGCTGGGATTATCTGCATGCATCACCAAGTCTAGCTAAAATAACGACAATAATAACAGTTTTTAATTACATTGTGAGGGTTTAGTTTAAATCAAAAGTTAAGGGTAATGGTATTTGTTGATCTAGAAAAAAAAACTTCCTTCTATTAGAAAGATTTGCTGCATCACTCCCTCCCAGCCCGACCTACACAAAGCCTCTCTCTCAGTTTCAGCTGTCTTCCTAAATTTGTCCATAGGAACCAGTCTGTATCTAGCTGTGGGTAGGGAGCCAGAGACCTTGGCAGTAGCCCCTGGCTAAAGCTCTCGCACCAAGCAGACATCAGGCCTTTCTGTACCCTACTTTGGGCATGGGGGGTGAGGTGGGGAAGGGGGAGTGTTACAATGGAGATAGAAAACATCACTAAGCAGCAAGACCACGACAAAGCCTCTCTCCTCAGCCCAGGGTCAATGCCGGTCAGCCAGCGGCATTCCTGGTCCCCAGATGGGACTCACTCTATCAACACAATTTCCCTTCTGGCAACTCTGCTTCCTAACAGAACATCCCCAGATCTTGGGGCTCTCTTTGTCCAGATCCAGCCCACAGCACGGTTTACATTCCTCTTATAGCTTTGCCGGGTTTGCTGAGAGGATGTGTGTATGCTTCAGCAACGAAAGGACTCCAGTTTGTGGTTGATTGTGGCTAACGGAGTCGAGCTGGCACAAACCAATGCAGTTTCTAGACCCAGGAATGTTCCAAAGTGCAGGTGCATAGATAGGCAATTAGTAAGATCACTCCAGAGCATTGGTCCCCACTGCCTGTGGCAACCATAGCTAGGCTTTGCTTTGTTTTGTTTTGTTTTTCATAGATTTCTGTAGACCAGGCTAGCCTTGAATTCTTCATCCTCCTGCCTGGGACTCCCTAGGGCTGGAATTTTAGAAATAGAATACCTGGGGTCTCACGTAGCTCAGGCTGGTCTCTGCTGCTAAAGCTGACTTTGAATTGCTGATCTTCCTGCCTCCACCTCCTGCCGCAGCCTTCTGAGGCTTCGCCAGGACAGCTTTACTTTCAAACTTTTGAGATGGCAAAAGACTGTTTTCTAGATGATACAGGAATTCCTGTTTATAATTTGATGAAACAATTGAGCCATATAGCTTAAATGCATTCAAAGACAAACAAGGGACTAAGTGATTATGAGAAAATAAAGTTTTAGACGTGAGCCACCTGCTCCAATAGAAAGGGAAGGACTAATTCACTACCATGGAAGAAATGAACTAGGCTGCTGCATTCAGCTTTATCCCCGCTCATCTCTGTACAACCTCTTTTTAAAGACTCATCTATGTGTGTGTCATATGAGGGTCTGCAGGTGACCACAGGGGCCAGGAAAGGGCATTAAATGCCCTGAAGCTGGAGCTCCACATAGTTGTGACTCACTAAGTGGGTGCTGGAACCAATCTTGGGTCCTCTAAAAGAACAGCCAATACTCTTAACCACTGAGCCATCACTTCAAGCCCTGTACAACCTCTTTGTCTAATTCCCTTTATTCTACATATAAGCTATTAAAGGAGCGATGTATGACGTCGACTGTTTGACGTTCCCAATCTAGAACAGTCTCCAACCACTGCTCTCCCCCCACCCCAGCAAAGATTTTATATTTGACATTTGCCATGTTGGAAATGGCAGGTGTCTAGGGCAAATACACTGGAGTTAGGATCAGAATGCTTGCTACGGATTATTTCTTTTCTTTTGTTGTCTTTCTTTCATTTCTACGATTTCTTTATGTGTATGAATATTTTGCCCACATTTATGTATGTGTACCATGTGCATGGCTGGTGCTCTCAGAGGTAAGAAGAAGACCCTGGAACTGGAGTTACAAATGGTTGTGAGTTATCACGGGGGGAGGGGAGCTAGGACTTGAACCCTGGTACTCTGCAAGAGTAACAAGTGGTCTTAGTTGCTGAACATCTCTTCAGCTCCGAGGATTATTTCTTAATGAAACAGAATGTCGCTTTATTAGAATTTTAAGATGCAGACCAAATGAATTCCCTTTGTGGTGCAACAAAGCAATTCGCAAAATTGTAAAGCCAAGGAAGGAACAGAGAAAACATTCTGACACTTTGAATAAACACGTATTTTCCAAACCTGGTATTTCTCTCTCTCTCTTTTCTCTTTTGCAACAAACCCTTTCAACCTGTTTGCTTATAGAAGGGAAAGCCCACTTCTCAGTCCATGAAAGGAATAAACGACTCGTCTCTACGATAACATTGAGGAACTTTAGCTTCTCATAAAGCCTCCTATCTTCATAGAATGCATACACGTAAGAAAGGGAATAATCCCTCTTTATCAAGTAATCCCTAATAATACAGCCAAACAGCGAACGACTCAAACGTGTTTTCAGCTTTTGCTTTGTTTTGTTTTTGAAATAAGGCCTCATTCTGTAGCTCAGGTGCCCTGAGATTCTCAGCCCCTGGTTGCCTGCTGAGTTACTAGGCTATCCAGCCACTGATGGAAAGTAGACTCTCTTCCATACACGCATAAAGCAGACCGCTGATGAAAACCTCAGAACTTTAGTGCTTTGCCACACTCAAAATACTCCCTTTTGGTTTATATGGAAGAGCTCAGTTTTGAGGTAATGTCATCCAAAATGAAGCGTCAGTGCATGATGAACTAAGAGAGCAGCTTTCGCTGCGTTATATGAGGTCGGTGTGAAATGTACCCCAGCATCCACACAAGGCAGTCTAGAAAAAAAAAAAAACAAGCTTGGCAGTGGTGGCACACTACTTTAATCCCAGCACTCAGGAGGCAGAGGCAGGCAGATCTCTGTGAGCTTGCGGCCAGCCTGGTCTACAGAGTGAGTTCCAGGACAGTCAGAGCTACATAGGGAGACACAGTGTCACCCTCCCCCACCAAAGAAGAGTCAATGTTAAATTGAGCCAGAATGTGATCCAATTACAATTTATAGAAGAAAACAAATATAGAAACAGCAGCCCCTTCCCCTCATGCCAAAATTACATTTCTTCAGACACAAGGCCATCACTGGGAAGCATAGGGGCTATACACATGTGTAACACTAAATAATTTAAAAATACAGCCAAGATTTCTTGGGTATGGTCCCAAAGACTTTCCAACTAATTTTTTTAGGATAATTTAGGAAGATATTGAGTAAATTAGAAGTACTTTCTTAAATGTAGCTAACAGGTTCTTACAACCCCCAAATACAACGTATCTCTGCCATAACACAAACTTAAAAGACATCAGGCTTCCAAGGTAAAATACCCCTTCACGCGTCTCTGTTTGCCCCCGGTCCCTGAGTTAAATTACAGGTTTTCTATTCAAGTCAAGTGTTCTGTTCTGGCAAAGTACCTTCAGGACACATGGGCTTGATCATTCATAAGTTACAATCCAAGATTCCATTTCCTAGTTTAAAAGTCAGCTTTACCTCTCTATTCAGGACTGCCCCATTTTACTTACAAGAATCATGTCAAGCACTAGAGAAAAGAGTACCCTCTGAGGGGAAAAAGGCATTTAAGAACTTCAAACTTGTCCTCTTGAAAAGAGCCGTAAGAGACTCCCATTCAGATAGTTACTATTCTTATTATTTTCTAAACGTGATGGTTAAATAAAATTAAATGTAAATAATAGGCAGTAATTAAATAACACATTTTAAATAAATAAAGTTATGTCATCTGGAGTTTTCAGAGACTAGAGAAAGATGGGTTTTTCTGGTAATTTCACATTCCTTTCGGTACCAGTTTCCACAAGGAACGGGCGACACTGCCCTCTAGAGGGCCTGTGGTGTTCCATCTCCTAGTTCATAGCGGACAGAGTAACCGGCTTTATGTGCATGCAGCAGGGTCTTTCCTTGACATGTGGGACAGTGTCTCCTGGGCTTTCTGTGAGTGATTCTGAAGATGACAGCCCCTGCAGAGGCTTTGAACAAGTCTATTGAAGGGAGTCCGGTTAACTTTTTGTTGTTTTGGTTTGGTTTTGGTTTTTGAGATCAGGGTCTTACAATCCTGGGTGGCCTTGAGTTTACTGTGTAGCAAAGGATGATGCTGATTGTCTTCATCTCCAAGTGTTAACCTTACAGGTATAGACCACCACGCCTGGCTGGAAATGACTATTTCTTGCCATCATTTTCAAATGTTAAGGAGCATTAGAATGAGCCAGTGTTGGGTCTCGTATCTAAATTGACAGGGGCGGGAAGAGCAGGGCCAGTAAGCTCAGAGGACCAGCCTGCATCTACAACCCAACAAAGGCAAGAACGGGTCTTTCTTGTTCTGGATTCGGAGTTCTGTGTATCAGAAACTGTAGAAGCAGAGCTGTAAAGCAAAAGTCCGTCTGGCCAACCTTCTGAGAATCCCAGGATTCTAGTAAGAACTTAAAAAAAGGTCCCAGAGGGACCTCGCCAGACTTCAGCTCAAACCATCAAAGTACCCCTCCCCTTATAACTCTAAAATGGGAGAATCTGGCCAGCTGTGTGCAGCCAAAAAGGATTTTCGCGCCCCCCCCCCTCCACGTCCCGCCCCGCTCGGCCGCCCAAAGTGCGTGATTAGGGTCACATACTCCATTGGGATTACACAAGTGAAAAAGTCCCTTACACACAAGGAGTTCAGGACTAACGCCCTACAAGAACAGTTTCTGTCATCCTTTGCACCCCACCTACGTGGCACTTCCCCGTGGATGCTACAGATCTAGAACATCCCGTGTAGGTAAAGGATGTTCTTAGAAAAACAACGCTGTATCCTGATCGGCAGAGATCCTGAGGTTGTGTCCACGGCCGGCCTTGGTGCAGAGCTGGACCCGGGACTCCAGCTGCTCACTAAATTCATCCAGGGCGCCGGTGCAGGACTCCAGGCTCTCAGACAGTTTCTGAATCTTGGCCTTCAGTACGGCCTGGCTGACTTTGGTGGCCCCCTCGGCACGCCTGGGGATGAGGAAGCCGCGTGAGCCGAAGAAGACAATGAAGTACACAGAGTTGTAAAGGGCCATGGAGGCGTCCCTCCCGCTCTGCAGCAGCTGGCGGTCCCCGCGACCCTGCCACTGACAGAAGAACTCCAGGCAGCTCAGGAGCTCGCGCATCTGGTCCTGACAGGTGGCGGCGATCTCCTGAACCCTCCGCACCTCCCGGGAATTGCAGAAGATCAGAGAGAGGTCGGACGTGACGGTTACTGCCCCTCCGGCCGTGGCCACCCCTAGGCCTACGGCTGACGCCACGAGCGAGGCCCCCAGGGTGACCGGGCTGAGTGACAACCCCACGATGGCGGCCACCGCTCCCGCGGCGCTCAGAGAGCTGCCAGCCACGTTGGCCGCCAGGGAGCGCCTGCGTAGCCGCTCGAGCCTCCGGGCCACTTCGCGCAGGCGCAGCACTTGGCCGTGCAGCCGTCCGCGGCGGTCCAGCAGCAGTCCTTGGAAGCGTCGCAGCGCATCCACGCCCTGCGGCTCCCAGGCCGCCAGCCTCTCCATGCCCTGTGGGGACACAGATGCGCAATTAACCTCGTGCCCGCCGCTGCCCCAGCCTGGAACTGGCCGTGCACAAGAAGATGTCTTCAAAGATTAAATAGACCTTGCTCTGGAGGGGTATCACTTGCCTAGCATTCAACCCCTACATTTAATCCCCAAGGCCACAGAAATAAATACATGAATAAATAAATAAATATCAGTTACTATCACTCGGTAGGGGGGGTGCGGTAGGTTACCACTGGGTCATGTGACAAGTTTTCAAAGGCCAGCTCTGGAGCCTGGGACTAGTCATATAAATTCCATTAACTGCAAATAGAGAGTACGATGTCTTTTGCTTTTCTCCCAGGGAACAGAATCTATGGTCTTCATCCTCTGGTTAAATGAAATTTAATCGTGAAGGTTGAGACAATTAGATAGCTGTCCCAATACCATTACTTCGCTCTGTCTTCAAGATGACCCTGAGGTGATGGTGTAGTTCAATGGTAGAGTCTTTGCTTGGCATGTACAAGGTTCTGGGAATGACACCCCCATCCTATCCTCCCTCCCCCCACCCCTGGCAAACAAGAACCAAGAAATAGAAGAAAACACTTTACAAGTGGCAAACTGGGCATGTAGCAAAAGCTTTTCATTATGTAGAGACTTGCATCCTAGGGTCTTGAAGCACAACTGTTTCTTGTGTTCTCTCTCTCTCCCTCTTTCCCTCCCTCTCTCTCTCCCTCCCTCCCTCTGTCTCTCCCTCCTTCTCTCTAATACCAGCACTTGGGAAGCAGAGGATCATTGAGAGTTCAAGGCCAACGTGGTATAAATATTGAGTTCTAGGCCATCCAGGGCTACATAACAAGAACCCGTCTCAAGGCAAAGCAAGGGGGTAGAGGAGACAGCAGCTTCCCAAGGCTTCCTTGGATCAAGTTGGATCCTCCCCCCAACTCTCTCCACATACATAACCAAAACCTCAAAAAGTATATCATCTATCAAACTAAAGAAACTAATCTTTCTAGCAAGGCTAGCCTTAGGTACATGGTGAATTCAGGGTTAGCCTGGGTTATATGATGAGACTTTGTCTCAAGGGGTGGGGGTAGAAAGGTTAGGGTAAAGGGGCATGAGAGAAAGAGGGGTGACAAAGCAACAAACAAATTATGTTTGAAAATGTCCAAATAAACCCTAGAGTGTGTTAGTCTCAGTAAATAAATACTTAATCTTTCTAAGTTGGCTGTTCTTCTGAAGCAACTCTCTTCTGCCAGACTTCATGTTTTCAGTCAGTCTAAGACACAATTTTCTATTTACTCTAACTTTAGGACCCTAAGGTCCTCAGACATCTTGATCTTTGGTGGAAACTTAATTAAAAGTAAATCACACAGTTAATACTATATCTCTTCATTACAAAATTGTCATAAAAAAAGACTAGCCAATGGGATAAAATAAATAGCCAATTCCAGTGTGGTGACACACACCTCTAATCCCAGCCCAGATTCTTGAGAGACCAACCTGGTCTAAATATTGAGTTCTAGGCCAACCAAGGCTACATTAACAAGTGCCTGTCTCAGGGCAAAAAAGGGAAGAGGGCAGGGGGATAACAACTCCCTGAAAGCTTCCTTGGATCAAGTTGAGCTGAGGCCAATAACAGGCTACGAATGGAGAAAGCTGAAAGTATCTTCTGTCCTGGTTACCAGAGACCCCGGTTTTCACACCTACTACACTTTCTACAATTCAGAACATCTTAACGGTGTCAAATTCGTCACAGAAAGAGAATATCAAAACTAAATATCTGGGCAAGAAGTTATTAAATATTAAATATTTTGATCTCCCTCCATTTGTTGATGTTTTTAAAGACAGAATCTTATAGAGTCCACGTTGGTCTCAAACCCCTGATCCCCCAGCTTCCTCCTCCTGAGTGCGGGGATCCCAAGCTTGCAGTGTCTGCACGGCATGCAGGGCCAGAACTCATCAGTTAAGACGGGGGATTTTAGAGACAGGCTGCAAATCCGGCTGTTTCCCAGGGCCCTGTGAAGAGAGCTTGTCCCTTGACTAAGGTCCTACTGTTCCTTGCGGGCCTCTCTGAGCTATCTGACCAGTAAGAAGTTTAAAGGTAAAAAGAACGAAAGAGCAAACGTCACTCTAAGTACACTATGGCCCAAGAATTGACCCCATGGCGCCACTCATTTCAGACGCATCCCCTTGGACTCGCCACTTACCCTTCACTCCGGCCTCCAGGAAGAAAAGTAAGGCCGTTTCTGGATGAGCGTGCTTTATAGTTCCCTGGAGCCAATGACCGCTCTGGGAAAGCCTTGTCTCATTCGGAGAAGTTGCCGTTTCCTGCCCTGACCCCTGCTGCCTTCTGCCAGGATATGACATGTTGGAAAATGAGCCGCTAGCATAGCACATCCCGTATTTAGGGAAACGAACATTGTGTGTTCGCTTTCCCCTCCGAACGCAGGAAGAGAACCACAGGCTCTTCCCCAACTTGAAACAAGTGCTGTCATCTCCCAGTGGGGATACCCTGCCTTTCCTCTCCTGAGAATAGTTACTGACGCCATCGGGAGTCTTTCCCACATGCCCCAGGCTGCCCAATTATAGTGTTTCTTTGAGAAGACTCCATCAGAGAATCCTTTTTTACAAAGAAATAGGAGGGACTGGAAAACTCAATTACAATTGATAGAGCCACTCATGGTCCTTTTCAAAGAGCTTTGTGGGTCTGTGAGTAGCTGAAACTTGTGACCCTTTGGTGGGGGTGGGCAGCCGTCTCCAAGGAGTGCCTAAGAATGCAAGGCCACACCCACAGGAAGTGCTGCGTGCAGTTTGGGGCATCTCCAGCTGTGGAGAAGACAGGAGGTCTCAGAAAGGGCGGACACTGAAGGCCAAGTGCGTCAGAAATATCACTGGGGTCAAGCTGCACACCGAGCTAATTATACACTTTCCATGCAGCAGAGAGATGATGGCTGCCGGGGTTTTCATCTGAAGCACGGGATAGAGCTCACGTGATGGTTACGTGAGTGGATTCTATCTACAGGTTCCTCAGCAGGGCCTAAAAGGACAGTTATCTAGTTATCTACTATAGATAATACAGGCAGGAAACTGAGCGCCTCTCCAGTGTGTTTACCCAGACCAGATTGTGAAGATACATCCAAATCTATCCCTGAAGCAGTCAGAGGTGGGTGGGGCTTAGCCGGGTAACTAGTCCTAAAGCGGGCCCCCAAAACAGGATCCTTTGTCTGATACTGTCGATTTCAGATTAGAAAAGCCAAACTGATTTTCACTTAATGATTCATGTCTCCAACTGGGATGTAGAAGATTAGCATGCAGGAGGCCCTGGATGTTACTGCCTGCACCCCATAAACTCATCCTGGTGGCCCACACTTGTAATCCCAGCACCAGGATGTAAAAGCTTGAGGGTTAGACGTTCAACGTCATCCTCAGGCACGTAACTAGTTGGAATCCAGCCTGGGCTATGTGAGACTTGCTTCCAAAAAAAAAAAAAAAAAAAAAAAAAAAAAAAAAAAAAAAAACAACTCCCTGGTTTATCTGGAGTCTTTCATTTTGTTTCTGTGAAGTGGGATCTCACTGTGGAGCCCTGGCTGATCTAGAACTCATTATGTAGACCAGGTTGGCATTGAACTTGAGCTGATTCTCTTGCCTCTGCCTCATTCAGAAAACCAGAAAACGTGGAGAACACGTTTAAGCCCCTCACTTTTGTATGGATGATCCGTCTTTGTCTGAGCAATGCCACTTGCTGTCACTCTGCTGCTCTTGAACTTGATCTGTGTGAATTTAGTCCATGTCCAAGCATGGTTATAGCTTCTAACAGAATAAACACAACTTCCAGCAAGGTGGCTCCTGTGTCTACTTATCAGAGGCAGAACGGAGGGGCATGGTGGCACAAGCCTGTAATTCTCGCACTAGGAAAGCTGAACCGGTGCAGTTGCTAAAAGTTCAATGTCAGCCTGGGCTGTAGAGTAAAACTCAGAAGCACACAGACCTGATTCCAATCCTCAGAACCGACATTATTAAAAATGCCAAGTATGACCCAGGAGGTGGTGGTGCAAGCCTTTAATCCCAGCACTCGGGAGGCAGAGGCAGGCGGATCTCTGTGAGTTCGAGGCCAGCCTGGTCTACAAGAGCTAGTTCCAGGACAGACTCCAAAACTACAGAGAAACCCTGTCTCAAAAAACCAAAGGGGGAAAAAAAAAAGTAAAACTCAGAGGAAGAAGAGGGAATTGGGGTTCCATACGATAGCCACCTTCAAGAGCATGTCGCCAAACATGCCAGACAAGCACAGTGCTCTCATTAGGCCCGACCTCTAAATGTTCCACCACCCTGTAACTGTGCTGTGCTGGAGACTAAGCTTTTAACTCATGGGCCTTTGGGACTCACATCCAAACTGTAGAAGGTCAGTATGAGCTGTACAGTGAAGCCCAGGCCAACCTGGGCTACACAGAGTTCCAGGTCAGCCTTAGGCTACAGTGTGAGATCCTACCTCAAAGAATCAAGAAGAAGAGGAGGGAGAAGAGAAAGAATAAGAGATTCTAAAATCAGCTGGGCATGCCTTTCATTCCAGCGGACTCAGGAGGCTGAGGCAAGTGGATCTCTGTGAGTTTGAGGACAGTTTGCTCTGATCTACATATCAAGAACCAGGCCGATTAGAACAACACACACACACACACACACATTTTTCTCACACACATAAATTCATCCTGGTTAGGTTTTTTTGTTTGTTTGTTTTGTTTTGTTCTTTGTTTTTTGTTTTTTGGGTTTTTTTGTTTGTTTGTTTGTTTTGGTCAATTTGACACTAGATGGGATCATCCAGAAAGAGGGAACTCAGTTTGTGGGGTATTTTCTTGTGTAGTAATTGATGTAGAAGGACTCAGCTCACTGTGGGTACCATTCCTGTACAGTATAAGAAAGAAAACAAACAAGCAGGGAAAGGAAGCCAGTAAACCCCGTTCTTCTGTGGCCACCCATCAGCTCCTGCCTTGAGTTCCCGTCCTAACATCGCTGGATAATGGAGTGCATGAGGATATAAACCCTTCAGTTGCTTTGGTCATGGTCTTTCATCACAGCAGTCGAAACCCTAAGACACTCATATACACATGAGCACACACAGAGTAGAGTGCTGGAACACATCTGTAGCTGTGCACTCCGGAGGGAGACACAGAATAATACCAAATTTGTGACCATTCTGGTTTCATAGTAAGACCTGGGTGGGGTAGGGGAGGAGAAAGAAAGAAAAGGAGGATGATGAGGAGAAGAAATGTCACTGTTTTCAAAACAATATTAGTAAGAAGTTGACAACTAAATATCTCTTTGGAATATTCTACCTGGTAGATAACATAGAGTACTTCTTCTGAAGCTAAGTCGTTTTTAGAGTGTGTGTGTTTGTCTGTGTCTATATAGGTATGTGCATATGCATATAGCATCCTTGGAATCCAGAAGAGAATGCCAGATCCCCCTGGAACTGGGATTCCAGGCTGTTGTGCGCTGCCTGGTGTGGATGCTAGTGACCAAACCCAGGACCTCTGCAAGAGCAGCACACGCGTGTGAGTACTGAGTCATCTCTTCTCTGCCTGCCTCTGCCTCCACTGGGATTGAAGATGGAAGGCACAATGTCCAACTTTTGCACTGTTTTTTTGTTTTTGTTTTTGTTTTTGATTTTTTTGTTTGTTTGTTTTTTGTTTTCTTTGACTCTAGGTCTCAAGCAACTCAGGCCAATCTCCAACTTGCTGTGCAGCAGAGGGTAGCCTTAAAATTCTGATCCTCCCGCCTCTGCCTCCTAAACACTTGGATTACAAGCTTGTGTTTCCACACTCCCTTCTTGTAGTTGGAACAGTGGGCCACTTTCCGCCACTCGGCTAGCTTTACCCAAAATAATTACATGGAAACTGTATTCATTTAAACACTGCCTGCCCATTAGTTTCAATCTCTTATTGACTAATTCTCACATCTTGCTTAACCCATTTCTATTAATGTGTGTAGCACCATGAGGTGGTTGCTTACCAGGAGAGATCTTAACCTACGTCCATCTCGGAAAGGAG
Source organism: Arvicola amphibius (assembly GCF_903992535.2). Classification (NCBI taxonomy): domain Eukaryota; kingdom Metazoa; phylum Chordata; class Mammalia; order Rodentia; family Cricetidae; genus Arvicola; species Arvicola amphibius. The sequence goes on from NC_052048.2 coordinate 15,747,959, forward strand.
AGCTATGGCGTCTGCCTGAAGCGTCTGCCTGAAGCATCTGCCTGACTCGGCTTTCTTTCTCCCACAGTTCTGTTCTGTCTACTCCGCCTACCTAATTTTCTGTCCTATTAAAGGGCCAAGGCAGTTTCTTTATTAACCAATGAAAGTAACACATAGACAGATGACCGTCCTCCACCTTCTGCACAATGCTTTAAGGTAGGTGGATTTTGTGAGCTCTCAACTATTCTTGTCATACATGGATGGAATCTTCCAGGTTCCAAAACACCCAGAGAACTCTGAGCTGCAGCCATTTTCTTTTTTTTTTTTTTCAGGTCGGCCTCTGATCTTTATTACTGTGCACACACACATCCCTAAAGGCTAGTCTGTGTTCTTTTTCCACTTAATGTTCCTGCCAGTACATAACTCTCCATGTTGACAGTTCTCACCTCTGTCATTTTTAATAGCTATATAATAATCCCATTGTTTGCTCAGTCACTTCCCTGTTAGACACTTGGACTGCTTCCAGGTTTTCACTGCTATAACTGCAGTTGCCAGGACATCTGTGCACATTTTCCCGTTTGAATTTTTTTCCCTCCGGGGGAGTGTTCACACATGGGAAAGCAATAAGTGAGGGAGAGAGGATGTCTGTCACGTGTTGCTATATTTCTGTACAAAAGAGCCAATCACCGTGTGATAGGCTGTGTAAGCCAGAGGCTTTGACACAACTCGGAGTTTTCTTCAGCTGATGTTTGAGTTGGTTTATTTCAACCCCACTAATATGGATAGAGCGCCTCCTGGAGGCCAGGCATAATTCTACACTCTGGGCTTGAAATGTTAAGATACGGTGCCCGTCTTAATCAGATAGGATTCTGTTGAAAGAGAAAGACACAAACCAGATCATTCTAGTTTGGCATGGAAAGTACCAGAGATGTGTGATGTATGCAGGAGCAAAAAATAAAAAATAAAAAGGAAGGAAGGAAGGAAGAAAGAACAGGCAGTTAAATTCAGCTGAGAATAGAGGGGAAGCTAGCAATGTAAAGGAAATGAGATTGATTATCAACTGTATGGAGGGTAGTTTTCTTAATTAAGTGCATACCTAAAAGCCAGGAGATAAGCTAGAAGCATATTGAATATTGAAGCAGCTGGGGGAGATTATCATGGACTGGATAGTGTTGATAAGATGAGACGGAAGGGATAAAGGACCTGCCAATGTTTAGGTCAGATATGGTGGCACACACCTGTCATCCTAGGACTTGATTGGTGGAGACAGATGAATCAGAAGTTCAAAATCTTCCACAAGACACACATGCACACGCACACACACAGATACATCAGAAACAAAATTGACTAATTAGGACTGGCAGTGTAACTCAGTCGGTAGAGTGCTTGCCTAGCATCATGAAGCCCTGGATTCTACCCCAGCACTGTATATACCGACCATGATGCATGCCTGCAATCCCAGCAATGGGAAGGAGGGAGGAGGATCCAAACTTCAAGGTCATCTCTGGCTATATAGTGCATTTGTGGCAAGCTTGGGATACATGAGAACCTGTCCCCTGTTGGCGGAGGCTGTTAGTTTGTTCCCAGTCGCCCAGAACCAAAATAACCACACAGAAACTTTATTATTTAAATCACTGCTTGGCCCATTAGCTCTAGTTTCTTATTGGCTAGCTCTCACATCCTAAATTAACCCATTTCTATTCATCTGTGTATAGCCACGTGGCTGTGGTTTACCAGCAAGGTTCCATCATGTCCCTCTCTGGCGGAGTTACATGGCTTCTCTCTGACTCTGTCTTCTTTCTTCCAGCATTCAGTTTAATACCTCCCCCCAGCTCTACTCTGCCCTATCACAGGCCAAAGAAGTTTCTTTATTCATTAACCAATAAAAACAACACACATATAGAAGGACTTCCCACACCAGTCCCCTTTGCCCATTTTTTTTTTAATTTTTTGGTTAATCTCACTTAGATCCTATTTAAGTAGCACCCACCTATTTACACTATATTGGTCGGTAAAACCATGTGACCAATGAAACATAAAAGAGGTAGGAAGTTCTCCTCCTCCTACTGGGAGAACAAGCAAGAGAAGCCCTTTTGCCGAGTGCCTGCCTGACAGACAGCAAATTCCAAGATGGATGCAAGAGCACACACCACCACCACCTCATGTGTCCACTTCCTCCTCAGGCATTTCTCTAGAAGCCCAGCCTTCATCTGGATCAGCAAGACTCTCACTCTGGCTAACGAGAGTGAACTACTGCTGGTGTCTAAGAGCATAGGCAAGAATGAAAAGCAGAGTGTGGTGGTGCTCCCTTTTAATCCCAGAACCTGGGAGGCAAAGGTAAGAGGATCTCTGTGAGTTCAAGGCCAACCTGGTTTACATAGCAAGTTCCAGAACAGCCAGGACTACACAGAGAGACCCTGTCTCAATAAAATAAAACAAAAACTAAACTAAACCACAAAGAAAGAATGGGAATGGACCAGAGCCATGGAGAATCTGGAAGTTGGAGGATAGCCTGTTTGGGTTCCAATGACCAGCTGTCATCTGTATTGTCCTCAACTCAGTATAAGAATTCGGGTTCTTGGAGTGACCACTGGTCTGGTGTCTGTCCGATGGCCGTGCTGGACAGGGTGCAAAAGAAAATTACGGTGAGGGTCATATATTAGAGAAAGGCAAACTGACAGTTACAGAAAATACCCAGCTTATTTAGCCTAATTTGGCCCACCCGCATCTTATCCAATTCTTCTCCAAACTGACTATCATCTTCCTCTCTTTTTATATAAAAATGCTTTGTATACAATTTGTTTCTGATATTGATTTGTTTCAATTATTTCGTCAATCAGTTTATGTTTATTTATAGCTTTTGTTTTGTTATGTTATGGTTTTATTTTTCCTTTTTTTAAAGATCTTTTTATTTTAAATTTTGTGATTATGGGGGAAGGGGAGAATGTACATGTGAGTGCAAGTCCCTGTGGAGTCCAGAAGAGGATCGGACTTTAACTGGATTAGAGTCTGACGTTACAGACCATTGGCAGTCACTTGACCTGGGAACTGGTAACCAGACTTGACTCTTCTACAAGAGTAGTACTTGCTCTTAATGGTGAGCCATGTCTCCAGACCTTGGTTTTGGTGTTAGTTTGTTTTTGTTTTGAGACAGGGTCTCATGTAGTTCAGACTGGCCTTGAACTCAGAATCTAACCAAGAAAGACCTCAAATCCCTCATTTCACACAGTGCTGATGATCAAATCATGGACCTCTTACATGATGTGCAAGCACTCTACCAGCTGACATCCCCAGCTCTTATTTTGGTTTCTGGAGACAGAGTTTTGCTATGCAGAGGACTAGGAAGTCCCTCAAACGAGGGCAGGTATCCCACCTCAGCCTCATGAGTACTGGGATTATAGACAGGCACCTTCGCATCTGTGTAATTTATCTGTCTTAAATTCCATGTGTGTGTGTGCATGTGCACATGTGCATGTGTGTGCGCGTGTGTGCGTGCCTGTGTGTTTTCTTTAGGGATATCTGATCCCCACAGCAAGTCAGTTGTCCCAGGCTCCCTAATGTCATCAAGAGAAGGCAGTTTAAATTCACCTCCCTTTCTCCCAGGTGTGCACACCTGCACAGAACACCTGGGATCCTGTCGAGGGAACACACATTTTATCATCAGTAGGCAAGTGTGTCCCATGGGCTGAGCTGCACCATATGGAGCCTACCACACCCCTTTTCCTGAGGTGCCAGAGGGACTGCAGCTGAGCGCATAGCCCTCCCTTGCCCATAAAGAGCCTCTTATCTCCTGGGACACTGGGAAACTATTAATTTTGTCTTTTGGTTTCCCAGGCTTACATTATCTTGCAGGTTCTCAGACATACACAGTAGTCACTGCTCCTGTGCTGTAGCACCTGCTTGTCTTGTGTCTACAGGGGCATAATAAACCTTAAGGTCTCCCTCAGCATGTAGACTCTTTAAATAGCTTCATTTACTGCATGTCTCTCAGGGGGGAGATAACATTGAATACTGATTTTCTATTGCTAAACCTGTTATCTTTTGGATGGGGTTTTTCTATGTGAACTCTCTCTCACACACACACACTTTTTTTTTTCTTTTTTGAGACAGAGTCACTCTGCATAAGCCTGGCCGTCCTGGAACTCACTCTATAAACCAGACCGGCCTTAAATTCACAGAGACCTGCCTGCCTCTCTCTCCTGAGTGCTGAGATTAAAGGCATGAGAAACCACCCAGTTTGAACCTATTTTTTTGTTTTTTGTTTTGTTTGTTTTTTGTTTTGTTTTGTTTTGTTTTGTTTGTTTTTCGAGACAGGGTTTCTCTGTAGCTTTGGAGCCTGTCCTGGAACTAGCTCTTGTAGACCAGGCTGGTCTCGAACTCACAGAGATCTGCCTGCCTCTGCCTCCCGAGTGCTATTTTTAATACAGGAATTAATTTACTTTTCTTATGTGTCTGTGCAAAAGGAGTTTTTTTGGTTAGGTTGATTTTTGGTTTATATATTTTATTTTTTGAGAAAAGGTCTCTGGGAGGCCAGACCTGCCCCAAGCTAGCCTCAAACTCACCGTGTACGTGAAGATGACCTTAAATTCCGGATCCGATCCTGTTCCTCTACTTTCCAAGTGGCAGGATGATAGGCATGTTCATGTTAATAAAGTGCTGGGTTATTGCAAGGAGGCCACTTGTTGGTTCCCAGCCACCCGGCTAGCTTAGACCCAAAATAATCACATAGAAACTGTATTAATTAACTCACTGCTTGGCCCATTAACTCTAGCTTCTTATTGGCTAACTCTTACATATTAATTTAACCCATTTCTATTAATCTGTGTATGGCCACGTGGTTGTGGCTTACAGGCTAAAGTTCCTGCATCATGGTGTCTCTCTGACTCCGCATTCTCTCTCCCAGCATACAGCCTAGCTTTCCTGCCTAGTTCTGTTCTTCCCTGCCATAGGCTCAAAGCAGTTCTTTACTCATTGACCAATAAAAGCAACACTCAGACAGAAGAACCTTCCACACCGCTGGGTTGGAGCCCAGGACTATGTGCCTGCCAGACAAGCCCTCTACCAACGTAACTGCATCCACAGACCTGCTTGTTTTTGTTCATTTGACGTTTCTGAGAGAGAGGCTCCTGTAACCTGTGCTGGTCTGGAACTTGCTGTGAAGCCAAGGATGACCCTGAACTTCTGGTCCTACTCTTTCCAATTCTCTAACGCTCAGAGACAAGCAGTATACCATCATGCCTGACAGTCCTTTGTGTGCGTGCGTGCGTGCATGCGTGTGCGTGTGCGTGTGTGTGTGTGTGTGTGTGTGTGTGTGTGTGGCACAAGCACATGTGAGCCCAGAGGTCAACTTCTAGTGTTGCTTCTCCTCTACCTTGGTTTTGGTTCAGGGGTTTTTGTTGCTGCTTGCTTCATCTGGTGTAGTTGGTTGTATTTGCTCTTTTTTGCTCTTTGACTTTTGGGGGACCCTGCTGTTGTGTGATGTTTTACTCTTTTGTCTTTTTGGTCTTTATGTCTTTTGTCTTTTTTTTTGGGAGCCCACCACTCAGCTTTTAAATAAATCATACATGGAGACTTATTATTAGTTATAAATGCCCGGCCTTAGCTTGGCTTGTTTCTTGCCAGCTTTTCTTAAGTTATTCCAACTACCTTTTGCCTCTGGGATTTTTCTTTTTTTCCTCTGTGTATCTTACTTTCACTCCTACTCCGTGGCTGGCTGGCTGGGTGGCTGTGTGGCTGGGTGGCTGGGTGGCTGGGTGGCTGGCCCTTGACATCCTCCTCCCCTTGCTCTCTTGTTGTTCTCACGTTGCTCCTTCTATTTCTACTCTCTGCCTGCCAGCTGATGTGGGATCCCCTCTGTACGGTGTGATTACCACTGATGAATAAAAAGAAACCGCTTTGGCCTATGGAAAGACAGAACTTAGCTAGGTGGGGAAAACTAAACTGAATGCTGGGAGGAAGAAGACAGAGTCGGTGAGAAGCCATGGAGCCCCAATGGAGACAGATGCCAGATCTCAGTAAGCCACAGCCTCATAAATACGTTTATGCTATTGGCCAAACAATATTACAGATAATATGGTTTCTGTGTGGTTATTTCGGGGCTGAGCAGCCGGGAACAAACAGTGGCCTCTTAGAACAGCCAGCCCCGCCCATCCTTGCTGCTGCCTCGCTATTGGCCGTTCACCTTTTTATTAGGACTATCAGGTGTTTTAGACAGGCAAAAAAATCACAGCTTCACAGAGTTAAGCAAATGCAGCATAAATAAAAGTAACACACCTTAAAATAATATTCCCCAACACCCTGCCACCCAGCTCTCAAATAAATACATGGAGATTTATTCTTAGTTGAACTTCCAAAACACTTAAAAACCAACATTCTTTTTTTCTTTGGTCCAAGAAATGAAAATATTACTGGGAGGATACAAGAGGGGGAGAAAGGGTGACAATTTTACTCGGGACTGGGGCCCTGAACAAGTTTGCACTTGAGGGATGTGGAGTGTGTCTGGGTAGACAGAGGGGTACTTGCTGTAGTCATATGGAAGGGACCATGAAGGGCCAGAGTACCCATGAGAAGGCATCAACAGAAAAAACCTACCAATATGATACCATGTGGAGGGATAGAACATGGGTGACCCTTGGGAGGTCCAAGTAGATACCCTGGTGGGGCTGCCTATTGGAAGAGGCCCAGAATGAGACATTACAGGAGTTTGTCCAGATGGTGGTTGACCATCCTTTGACTCCAACATGTCCCAATCTAGAGGTCCAACAGGGGAGTGCCCTAAACCACGAGGGCCATTGTGGGCCAGCGGCATCCAAGAAGCCCCTGGTTAGGGTATTGCAGCTGTTGGAAATGGGTGAAAATGTAAGTAGCTAAGACTAGGATGTACAGACACTTGAGTTCCTGCTGCTTGGGGGTCTCCTACAGCCCCGGGAGGCATAAGTGGTGGGGCTGTGCCTGAGGGCAGTATCCCAAAAGGGAGGACTCCAGGAGTTGACACTGGAGGCAGGAAGGAGCCAGGAAGAGGTATGGTGAAGGGAGCCTAGATCTGAATGATGATAATAACCAGGACTGGGAGCAGAGGGTGGAGTGAAGTTGTAAACAGTTGATGAGGGCAGTTAGCTTAGGATGATGGGCTCTGGGCTGCCAGAAGTCATTCAGCTGCTGACAGGGTGTTCACCCTCTGAGTCCTTCTTCAAAGCATAAGACATATAGGGCATGTACACAGGTGCTACCCATTGACAGCCTCAGGTGAGGCAGCTGAAATGTCAGGTGGAGCAAAATGAGTGGAGACAGAACATCTGGAGTTGCTTGTGTCAGGGCCATTCATGATCTTAAGGGTCTGTAAGATGTCCCAAGAGGCTCTGAAAGAATCATAAAGCACCTTTTCATTGATTTCTGGGCCCATGTTCTCAATGAAGCTGTTGGCTCCTACACCATGGTTTTTACTGTGAGCTGATGCTGTCTTCACCTGTATTGGCTTCCAATAGAGTATGATCATGTTCATAATCTTAATGGCAGAGTCAGCATTCTCACTCAAGAATCCAACAAAGCAGCCGGGTGGTGGTGGCGCACACCTTTAATCCCAGCACTCGGGAGGCAGAGGCAGGCGGATCTCTGTGAGTTCGAGACCAGCCTGGTCTACAAGAGCTAGCTCCAGGACAGGCTCTAAAGCTGCAGAGAAACCCTGTCTCGAAAAATCAAAAAGAAAAAAAAAAAGAATCCAACAAAGCCATAGCCTTGGTGCTAGCTGGTGGCTCTGTTCTTTGGCGTGAGGGTATGGACCTTGAGCCCTACTTGGAGAAAGTGTTCCCACACCAGTGGCTCACAAACCCTCTCTTCTGGACCTCCAGGGTGCACCATGGCATCGTCATTGCCTTTGGCATCCGTATGAAAAGGCTGCTGTTGATTCAAGTCACAGCTCCAAACCTCCACCTTGCTTTTTGAGACAGGGTCGCTCATTGGCCCAACACTTACCAACCTGGCTAGGCTGGCAAGTCCCAGGGATCTGCCTATCTCTGCCTCCCTAGTGCTGGAGATTTCTAGATGTGCTACCACATGCATGGGTTCTGAGTCTCCAACTCTGGGTTTCAGGCTCACACAAGTAGCTTAGTAAGTAATCTATCACCCCAGCCATCACATTATTTACACCATCTGTCAGTCTATTTGTCTGTCTGTCTGTCTGTCTCTGTTGTGGAATATTAGTTTAAGATGTGTAGCATTCTTTTATGCTGTGGAACATTGGTTTTAATGATGCAAAGATGTATTGCATTCTTTTATGCTGTATTTGTTTATCGCTGTGAAGCTGCATTGCTTTGCCTGCCTAAAACACCTGATTGGTCTAACAAAGACCTGAACAGCTGATAGTGGAGCAGAGAAAGGAAAGGTGGGACTGGCAGGCAGAGAGAATAAATAGAAAAATCTGGAAAGAGAGGATCAATGAGCAAAAAATGAAAGAGAGAGGACACCAGGGTCCAGCCACTCACCCACACAGCCAGCTGTGAAGTAAGAATGAAAGTAAGATATACAAAAGCAAGAAAAGGAAAAAGACCAGAGGCAAAAGGTAGATAGGATAATTTAAATTAAGAAAAGCTGGCTAAAAACAAGACAAGCTAAGGCTGGGCGTTCATAAGTAAGAATAAGTCTCTGTGTATTTATTTGGGAACTGGGTGGCAGGCCTCCAAAGAGTTGAGTAAAATCAAAAAAAGAAATCAACTGTATATCTCTATCTCTCTCTCTCCCCCTTTCTCTACTTATCCTTGCCGTGTGTGTGTGTGTGTGTGTGTGTGTGTGTGTATGCCCATGTGGAAGTCAGGAAAAACCTTGGGTGCCAATCCTCACCTTTCATTTTCTTTAAGCAGGGTCTGTTGTTATAGGCTGCTGCATACTTCAGCCCAGCTGGCCTACAAACTTCCTGAATCCTTCTGTCTCAGGCTTCCATTTTGAGAAGCCAAAAGAGTTCTGGGGTTACAGATACACATTAGTACAACTGGCATTAAGTGGGTTCTGGGGAGCTGAGCTCAGGGCCTCACACTTGCTTGGCAGGTGTGTTACCCATTGAGCAATCTCCCCTGGCCTATTTTTTCCTTATGGTTGACTTTTTTTTCCTACGGTTGAGTTAGATCACCATAAGAGGACAATGTTTGAATGAGAATGAGAGCCCCCCATAGGCTCATAGGTTGGAATATTTGGTTCACAGTTGGTGAAACTGTTTGGGGAGGATTAAGAGATGTGGCCTTCTTGGAAGAGGCATGTCACTAAGAGTGGACTTTGAGCTTTTAAAAGCCCACACCATTCCTAATTAGTTCTCTCTCTGACTTAGGTTTGTGTCTCAAGATGTGAGCTCTAATCTAATGCCTGCTGCCACGCTCCCCACCATGATGGTCATGAACTCACCCCCTGGAACCATAAAGCCCCAAATAAACCCTTTCTTCTGTAAGTTGCCTCGTCATGCTGCCTTATTACAGCAGTAGAAAAGGAACTAAGAGATCATGTGATCTACTTTCTTCCTGTCCTTCCTCTAATTTTACTACCCTTGCCTTTTAGGGTCACCCAAAAACTAAGTGAAAAGTGCAGAGATGTCTCATATTCTCCATGTCTCCAGACACACAGAGCCTTCCCCATCACCACATCTGCCTGCAGAGGAGGATGAGCTGTGTAGCTGATGAACCCACACTGACCCAAGTCCATGACAACTGCGGGCTTGGGAAAACGTGTAATGACTTGTGTCTGCCAGTACAGTATCACACTGGGCAGTTTCACTGCCTGAAAAACCCTCTGTGCTTCACCTACTGGACCCTCCACCTTCCCCAGCAACTGATGGCTTTCTTATTGTGTCCATGGTTTTGCCTTCCCCTGGAAGCTGTGTAAGACCTTGGGACTGCTTCTTCTACTCATCAGTACACATTCTTCACATCTTCTTAGGGCCTGATAAATCACCATAATCTTCTTCTTTTCTTTCCTTTTGGTTTTTGTTTTGTTTGTTTTCTTTGTTTAAACGGCATCTCACTGTGTTGCCCTGGCTGGGCTCAAACTCTCCATTCTCCTGCGTCTGCCTCCTGAGTACTGGAATTAAAAGCATACACCACTGCACGTGATCTAAATGCTTCCCTCCTCCCCCCCCCCAGCACTGAGTGATATTTCGTTGTCTAGATGCACCACTATTTTTTTTTATCCATTCATCTGCCAAAGGACTTCCTGGTTGCTTTCAAGTTTGGGTAGTTACGAACAAAGCTGCTATAACATCAGTGTGTATGTTTTTGTGGGTGTATTTTCAACTTGGAGTAAATACCAAAGCTCTTTATTGCTGGCTCTTACGGTAAGATTATGCAAAAGTTGTGTTTGCTTTTTTGTTTGTTTATTTGGATATTTCTCTTGTGGTGGTTTTGAGAAAGATTATCATGTAACTCAAGCTGGACTACAACTTACTGTGTACTTGAGGATATCACTGAAGTCCTGATGCTCTTCCCCCCCCCCACCTCCTAAGTGATGGGTTAGGCCCGTGCCACCACCCAGATTACTATGTTCTGTTTTTTAAGAACCCATCTTCCTAAATGTTTGCACCTTTCCATTCCCATCAGCAGTGACTGAAAGACCATTCCACTGCCTCACCAGCAGGGAGTGTGTGTTCTACACTTGGGCCATTATAATAGATATATATCATTGGGGAATGTGTGTGTGCATGTGTGCGTGCATGAGTATATGCACATGTGAGCATAAGTGCCCAAGCAGTCCAGAAGAGAGTGTTGTCTGAGTTTCTGTCCTGCCTGGTTCCCACAATCGTTAAGTCCCAAAGAAATCACACAGAGGTCTACATTAGTTATAAACTGATTGGCCCATTAGCTCAGGCTTCTTATTAACTTTTAAAACTTATATTAGCCCATTATTCTTATCTGTGTTAGCCACATGGCTCAGTACCTTTTTCAGCAAGGCAGTCACATCTTGCTTCTTCTGTGGCTGGGCCAGGACTGTGGAGGAATGAGCTTTTCTCTTCCCAGAATTATCCTATTTTCATTGACCTGCCTCTTATTTCCTGTCTGGTTTTCCAGCCTCTACTTCCTGCCTGGCTACTAGCCAATCAGCTTTTATTTCAAGTATAATTGACAGAATACAGACCAATGTCCCACACCAAGAGGAAGTTAAAGGTAGTTGTGAACCACCCATCATGGGCCCTGGGAATTGAAACCCAGGTTCTCTGTAAGAGCACTTGCTGAGTGAAGCATCTCTCCAGGTCTCTTCCCTGCTGAGCAGTGGTGTAGGAGGTCCTTCTGTTTGTGTGTTGCTTTTATTGGGTAATGAATAAAGAAACTGTCTTGGCCTAGTTGATAGGGCAGAACTTAGGTAGATGGAGTAGACAGAACTGAATGCTGGGAAGAAGGGCAGAGTGGCAGACATCATGGATCTCCTGCCTGAGACGGATGCTGGTTAGAATCTTTCCAGTAAGCCACAGTCATGTGGCGATACACAGATTTAATAGAAATGGGTTAAATTAAGATGTAAGAATTAGCCAAACCCTGTCTCAAAAAACCAAAAAAAAAAAAAGAAAAAAAAAAAAGAATTAGCCAATAAGAAGTTAGAGCTAATGGGCCAGGCAGTGTTTAAATGAATATAGTTTTGTGTGATTATTTTGGGTGTAAGTTAGCTGGGCGGCCAGGATGGAACAAAAGGGCCCCGCTCCTTGCAACAGGGAAGGGTCTTGTGTATCCCAGACTAGTCGCAAACTCACTAAGTAGCAGAAGGTGGCCTTGGACTCATAGCCTCCTGTCTCTACCTCCCAAGTGTTGGAACCACAAGGTACACGCCATCACACCCTGTGTATGCAATGCTGAATAGGAAATCCAGGGCTTTATGCGTGCTAGGTCTAACACTCTGCCAGCTTGACTACATCCCCAACCCTCCCTTCCTATTTTAACCTCTAGAAAAATACCACCCTAATATGGGAAGGGGTATGCTGCCCATTAACATGTGGACCAATCCCCAGAGGAGAGGTCCCAAGACACCTGCTGTGATTTCTGCAACACGTGCTCTTTTCTATACAGCCCTTCCCATCCTACTCTTTTGTTCTGTGCTACACTTCAGATTCTGTTTTGTGTTGAACATGCTTCTTTCCTCTCATGTTGAAAACAGGTCACTGCGCTAAGAGCCGAAACAAACAATCAACAACAAAAATGAAGATAGGGTAAAAAAAATAAAGAAAATTAAATATAAAGTTCCCCCTCCCCGATTTTCTCTTTAGAGCATTTAGCATTACCTTATTTATTTAGTATTTAGTATTTAGGGTATTTAGTATTACCTTAGAGGTAATATGGGCTGGCCCCAAACTCATAGAGATCCACCAGCCTGCCTCTGCCTCCTGAGTGCTGGGATTAAAGGCATGCGCCACCACTGCCCAGCCTACTAAGTATTTTTTATAAGATGTTTCTAACTGTATAAATTAATTTCCTGTCTCCCTCTCCACCTCTCTTGTTTTTAGAATGTTACCCAGACTGGCTTTTAACTATTGGGTTCAAATAATCCTCCTGACTCATCCTCTGACTATAGATTGTAACTGTAGCATGTAACACTCTAAATACAGGGAGCGGGGAACTAGAGAGATGGCTCAGCGGTTAAGAGCACTGGCCACTTCTTCAGAAGACCTGGGTTCGAATCTCAGCACACACATAATGGCTCACAAACATCTGTAACTCCAGTCCCAGGGGATCTGATGTCCCCCTTCTGTCCTCACCAGCAAAGCACTGCTTGCACATGTGTGGTGCCATGACATACACACAGGCAAAACACCATATACATAAAATAAAATATTACAAATTTTCTTAAAGTATTTTTGATTGTCAAGGTGGCGCACACTTACCAGGTTGTGTGTGGAGGTCAGAGGACAACCTGCAGTTCATGAGAGTTGATTCTCTCCTTTCTCCATGTGGTTCAGGGGATCAAGCTCAGGTCATCGGGCTTGGCCACAAGCACATTGACCCAATGAGTCATGGCACCTATCTCACAAGTATGTGTGATTCAAGTGTTACTGTTATTTTTCCTTCATGAAAACAACATATTACACGTTGATTTGTGATTTTCTTTTCACAAAAATATATGGCACAATACTGGGGATGTGGCTTGGTGGTAGCATGCTTGCTCAACATATATGAGAACCTGGGTTGATTGCCAAACACTGAGAAAAAAGTGGAGGGGGGGATATTACAATAAGCAAGAAGTCCAGCGCCAACCTGAGCTACACAGTGAGACCCTGTCTCAAAAACAAAGAAATAAAAATATGTTCACTTGAACCATTTCTGACAGGGGCCCTTTTCAGTTAGTAGTCCAGGTTAGCCTTGAACTCTCAGCAATATTCCTGTCTCAGCCTCCCAAGAGCTGAAGCTACAAGTGTGATCCACCAGGCCACGCACTGCTGGCATCTTCTCTTTGGGACATTATTCCAAAGCGATACTTGTCTATGTTGCTCATAATAGGGCTTGGGTTATCAGTCATTTGTTCAGGCCTTTATTGAGAAACAAATACCACATTTTCAACTGAGTTAGTATGTCTATAGTCCAGTGAATATCCTTCTGTGGATATGTATGCTTTGCTTGTATGCATGTATGTGCACCACATGCATGCCTGGTGCCCAAGGAAATCAGAAGAGGGTTGGATTCAAGCCAGCCGGGATACTACAGCAACACCTAACCTCAACATAAAGAAGAGAAAAATATCTAGTTTAATTTTATTAATTTAATTTAACTTACTCAATAGAGGTTCAACAATTTCCTCTCCTGGGGACACAGAACTAATGAGCAGGAAGCTAGCTACAGCTACAGCCACGCATTCATATTTAAGCCACTAATCCAAAAGAAATCATGGATATTTTAACCCCAAAATAAGTGTGTCTTTATGAGAGTTTCTGGATCTTATAGCTATCCAGACAGTGTAATCCTTCAATCAGCTTTCTGTCAAGGGGAGAGAACAATCGCTGGCTGTTTGGACTAATCTGGCCAGAAAAGGTCCCAGTAGTTCCTAAGTGTGTTGGATTAAGCACATGATTAAAAATAAAACCCAAAGAATATCCTGATGATAGGTTTTAGAGAGTGTTCATGTAGTAGGCAACTCCTGCTTGGGACCCGGATGCTGAGACATTTGCCGCCAGAATTCTAACTTTAAGTTTACAGGTTTAGTATCTCAAAAGAAACGTCCAAAGGGACAGGACGGGGTTGTTGTCTTCCGCATTGTAAGAATTGAAACACAATCTAAATTCCTATCGCGAGAAAAGGGGCCAGGGGAGCATCCAAAACACAGAGAATTGTGCTGCTCACTGTGTGTGTGTGTGTGTGTGTGTGTGTGTGTGTGTATGTACGCACACACGTACATGTGTATGCAGGTGTACATGTGCCTGTGGAAGCCAACAGGTGACAGTGTCCTGCTTTCGTCTCTGTTGCCGTGAGAAAATGCCCTGACGAGATGTAATGTAGAAGTAAAACTTAGTTTAGCTCGCCATTCCACACTCCAGTCCATCCCAGCAGGGGGTCAAAGTGGTGGGAACCTAAAATATCTAGTGACGTCATATCCACGTCGAGAGTAAAGGGAGCTGCATGCATGCCTACACTCAGCTAGCTTTCTCTAACTCTGTGTCTAGGGCTCATAGCCCAGGATGGTGCCATCTACATTGAGGTTGGGTCTTCCCACATTGAGTAAGGCAAGCAGGACAGTCCCCCACAAACACACCCACTGATCAGCCTGAGCTAGCTGATGCCTCAGGGAGACTCTCTTCCCACATGACTATAGGCTGTGTCAGGATAGCAACAAAAAATGACCATCACATGAGATGTCTTCCTCAGTTTCTCCCTACCATGGCCTCTCACTGAACCTGAAACTTTAGGCCAGTGAACCCCAGGGATCCTCTTGTCTCCTTTTTAAATGGGTGCTGCATATTGAAATTGGGTCTTGGTGTTTTCATGGCAAGCATTTTGCAGAATAAGCAATGTTCTCAGTTTTGTTGTTTGTTGCTGCTATTTTGAGACAGGGTCTCATGTAATCCAAGCTAGCTTCAACTCACTATAAAGTTAAGGATGACTTTAAATTGCTATTCTTGCCTATACTGCCCAATGACTAGGGTTTGTATTTCCTATTTATTTATTTTTAGGTGCTATTTTCCCCTGGTTTTTTGAGACAGCATTTCTCTGTAGTTTTGGAACCTGTCCTGGAACTAGCTCTTGTAGACCAGGCTGACCTCATACTCACAGAGATCCCCCTGCCTCTGCGTCCCGAGCGCTGCGATTAAAGTTGTGTGCCACCACTGCCCAGCTGATACATTGGTGTTTTGCTTGCATGTATATCTGAATGCTATCTTAAGGTATCTGCCGTCATTCATTCTCATGACATGGCTGAAGTATCTCAAGAGCCATTGCCATATCCTGTAGTTTACTTCCTTCTGTAGATGGAGATGTTTCTTAATGTCATTGTTGTGCAGCCTATCTCTTCATGTGATGCCTAGAATCCTCCTGAGACATGCCATCTCAAACACATTCAGCCGCTGTTCTCATTGTCCAGATTTTGAAGATGTAAAGAAGGCAGCTCAAGATAGCACTGTTGCATGAAGAGGGAGGGCCCTTTGTTTGTCCTGGCCACCTGGCTTGCTTACACCCAAAATAACCACACAGAAACTGTATTCATTAAATCACTGCCTGGCCCATTATCTATAGCCTCTTATTGGCTAACCCTCACATCTTGATTTAACCCATTTCTATTAATCTGTATATCACCACAAGGTCGTGGTTTACTGGGAAAGATTCAGCGGCTCCATGGCAGTTCTCTGACTCTTGCTTTCTTCCTCCCAGAATTCAGCTCTGTCTCCTCCACCTACCTAAGTTCCACCCTATCAACTAGGCCAAGACAGTTTCTTTATTCATTATCCAATGAAAGCAACACATGAACAGAAGAACCTCCTACACCACAACACTGCTTGGAGAAGTGCACGGGATAAGGTGAAGAGGAAGACCTATAAAACACTGGATAGACAGCATAAAGGGAAACTGTGGAACCTTGAGTATAACAACAACACAAGTATCTAGGAAGCCCAGCATAGGAACAACTGGAGAACCATCATAAATGAGCTGAATTTGAGAGGGAACAAGAGGAGTGAAGGGAGGACATGGGAAGGGATGGAGAGAGGAAAGAGAAGGGAGAAAACGGTGCAATTACATTTTAAAAGAAAAATAAAATTTTTCAGAAAGAAAGACAGGAGCAGTCTGAGAAACAGTGTCTCAAAAAGCAAACTGAAACAAAAGTTGCTGAAAGGACAAACAGCATCCTGCTGTACTCAGATGAAGTGCCTACAACACGTAGGGAAGGCTAAGTGTGGTGGTTTGGGTATAACAGCCCCCATAAGCTTACAGGGAGTGGCTCTCTTAGGAAGTGTGTCACTGTGGGGGCAGGCTTTGAGGCTTCATATGTGCTTAATCTACAGTGGGTGCCTCAGTGCACTTCCTGCTGCCTTTGGATCAAGGGGTAGTTCCTTCTCCACTCTCAGCTCCTTCTCCAGCACCATGTCTGTCTGCACGCTGCCGTGTTCCACCATGGTGATAGTGGAATAGACCACTGCAACTGTAAGCACCTCAATTATGTGTTTTCCTTTATAAGAGTCGCCGTGGCCTTGGTGTCTCTTCACAAATAATAGAAACCATAACTAAGACGATAAGGAATTTAGCAAGTATAAATGTTTGGAAAGGTGGAAAAGTTGTAAGAAATGGGCTGAGAATATATCTCAGTTGGTAGGGTAGTTGCCTAGAATGCACGAACCAGATAAAACTAGGAGTGGTGGTGAATAGTTGCGGAAAATTTGTTTATCTATGCAAGGATCTGTTGCATTTGCTTAACTATGTAAAGGTGTGCTACATTTGTTAACTATGTAAAGGTATGTTCATTTGCTTAACTATGTAAAGGCTGTTGCATTTGCTTAACTATGTAAAGGTGTGCTACATTTGTTAACTATGTAAAGGTATGTTCATTTGCTTAACTATGTAAAGGCTGTTGCATTTGCTTAACTATGTAAAGGTGTGCTACATTTGTTAACTATGTAAAGGTATGTTCATTTGCTTAACTATGTAAAGGCTGTTGCATTTGTTTAACTATGTAAAGGTGTGTTTCTGTTTTACCTGGCCTGCCTAAGGCACTTGATTGGTCTCATAAAAGGTTGGATGGCCAATAGCGAAGGAGGAGTTATAGACAGAACTTCCAGGCAGGGAGAGAAGTAGGAAGAGAAATTTAGGCTTGAGAAGAAAGAAGGGAAGCCAGGGCCAGACAGACACAGAAGAAGGAATGTAGGGCATTCAGAATGAAGGAAAGGTAAAAAGCCTCAAGGCAAAGCATAGATGAACAGACACGAGTTAAATTAATTATATATATATATATATATATACACATATATGTGTGTGTATGTATGTATATATATATATATACATATATATATAAAGAGCTAGTGGGGCATGCCCAAGCTAAGGCTTAGCATTCATAGTCAATAATTAAGTCTCCATGTCTTTATTTGGGAGCTGGTTGGTGGTCCAAAAAAAAATGCTAACTACACGTACCTGTAATCATAGTACCCTGGAAGTAGAAGCAGAAGAACAGAAGATCTGTAGTTCAAGGTTATCTTTGGCTATATCAGAAAGTTAATTTTAATTAATTTAATTAAATAAATTAAATGTATTTATCATATACAATTAATTGTATAATTAATATATAATTACTAAATATATAATATAATTATAATAAATCAAATTAAAGAAAAAGAGGCCATGATTTTGAGAGAGGACAAGGAGAGTCATGGGAAGAGATGGAAAGAGGAAATGGAAAGGGGAAATGAGGAAATTACTTATTTTAATTTCAAAAAGATAAATTATTAAATAAATAAGCATGTTTCTTTTTTTTAAAATGTCGAGGACTAGAGAGGTGGCTCAGCATGCAAGAACACTTGCTGCTCTTCCGGAGGACCTGCGCTTGGTTGCCAGCACCCGTTCCAGGTCCCTCCAACTCCAGCTCCATGACCGGACTCCCTCCAGCTCTCACCGGTACCCAAGCACACATGGCGCGCACACACAGACACAAACGCATGAGTGAACATTTAAAATGAGCTTTTAAAAAACTGAGTTGGGGAGGTGACTTAGGAGTAAGAAAGTGTACTATATAAATAATATGAGCTCCTGTGTTTGAGTCCCCAGCACCCATATAAAAAAAAGCCAAGTATGGCCACATGCGCCTGTAACCCCAGTTGTGGGGCAGAGAAAGGCAGATGCTGGCAGCTACCTGGCCAGTCAGCCTCACCAAAACAGTAAACTTTCAGTTCAGGGAAAAACTGTCCTGCAGCACCAAGGCAGAGAGCAACAGGGAAAGTCACCAGATATAAACCTCTGGCCTCCACCTTGGGTGCCCATGAACTGTACACACACACACACACACACACACACACACACACACACACACACACACACAGAGTGAGAGGGTTTGAGGGGACAATGAATTAAAATGACAATTGCATTTTTTAAAAAAAGCATTCCATGCAGCTCTGGAATGTTTGACTGATACCTGGACATAGCCAAGCCATGCTGACACATCACACAGCTTGTTCTCCAAGGCTCAAAATCCATTTGTTCATGGATCCAAGGGAACTTTCTCTACTTCGGGCTTCCTCCAGAAGACATATATGGATTACCCAGAATCCCTCCTCATCTGTTTAGTACATCTAGTAGTTCCGGGTGGCAGTCTTGTCCCAGAATCGTCTTTGTAGACTGGCTTGTCTGAGAGCAACTGCGAAGCAGTTCTCACTGCCTGGGAAGGAGAAACTTAGGGAATCTGGTCAGTTTCAGGGAACCCTCCCCCCACCCCAGCCAAGCTATTTTGAGTTTAGTTCCTGACTTAATGTGTTTCCCTGCAGGATGAAGTGTTTCACCTCCCTGTAACATCTTATTTAAACTATCGGCCTGTTTCATCTCCCTTTTTATATCCTATGCCTTAAGGAGTTTCTCTCCAAAATGAAAGACATTAACTAGGAAGAAATTGCTTCACAGCAGGCCAGAGCTGTCATCTGGTGTCCTTCTGTGCCACTCTCTGTCTTTATGCCTCTCTCTGATCACAGGGCTTAGCATTTTCCAGCTAGGCTGGCTGACCAGCAAGCCCCAGAAATTTTCCCATTCCCTCCCATCCCAGCGCTGGGGTGACAATATGCATGACCACACCCAGCTTTTATGTATGTGCTGAGAATCCAGATTCAGGTTCTCATGCAGCAAACATCCTTTCCCTCTTTTGAGCCTGTCTCCAGCCCTCATTCATTTATTTGCTGCCCATTTTTTATTATAAGTATCTACACAATTCATACAGGATACAGGAGGATCAGCACTGAGATGAAAATAACAAAAGCACACCACTTTTATGTCCTGTATTAAAAAATTCAGCAAGTCGGGTGATGGCAGCACATACCTTTAATCCCAGCACTGAGGAAGCAGAGGCAGGCAAATCTTTGTGAGTTCGAGGCCAGCCTGGTCTACAAAGTAAATTCCAGGACAGCCAGAGCTGTTACACAGAGAAACCCTGTCTTGGGGGTGGAAGAAGAAACTTCCATAACACAATGTCAATCTTGTTGAGAAAAAACAAGCTTTAACACAAAGTTACTCTTTCCAAGAATGCAGATGATATTGTACACTGTGTTTGGGGTCTTAGTGGCTCCCTGGTTAGAAGGGCGGGGGTAGTTTAGTTTTAAGTGTTACAGCTCTGAAGAGGAAGGTTTCCCCAACGCAGCTCTGAAGAAAGAGGTAGCCTGGCAGCCTGTAGTTAATACCACAGAGTCACACCACACAGCAAACCTCACGCAAGAGATATATTGGGGAAAACACTGAAGGATGGCTCTCTCTGCTCCTGCGAGAATCAGCAGGGAAACTGAGTAAGAGGCAGGCTCATAAATGACTTCTTGGGGGTGGAGTTTTCGAGGGTGGGGATCAATGAGATTTCAAGTCCTAAGCTTGGGGTGAACCCGGGGCTTGGTGGGTTTTCAAGCTCACGGATTTGTGGGATTTCAAGCCCTGGGATTGAGCTCAGAGACTTTCTAGGCTACAATAGAGGCTGTGGGTGGTTCACAGGGGTGCTTTTATTCCCACGGCTGTGGAAGGATTTGACCACAGATGCATCAAGCAAGAAGGCAAAGACCACCATATAGAAGACATACGATTCATTTTTATCAAGTTTCTAGGAAGAATGGGACAGGCAAAGCATGGTTATGGTGGCACACACCAGTAGGGTGTTGATGGAGTGAAGGAGGATCATACATTCAGGTGTCCCCAGGGCTCCACTGTGTGGACAGGCAAGACGCCTCAGCAGGCTAAAGTGCTGGCTGTCCAAGCCTGCTGACCCGAGTTTGATCCCTGAAACCCACATAGAGGGAGAGGAGGAGCTATGACTCCACAAAGGTGTCTTCCATGTCCTCCACACAAGTGGCCAATGGCATAGGCACCCACATGAATGCACAATGACAATAAGTTCTTAAATTAAAAAAATCGAAATTTTGGGCCAATAAGATATCTCAGTGAATTAAGTTAAGGTGCATGCCACTAAGCCTGGACACTTAGAGTCAAAGGAGATAACTCATATCCACAAGATGGCCTCTGATCGACACATACACACACATACAAACACACACAGAGTGTAGCACATCAGTGCCCCTGCACATGAAAAAACACAGATAAATAAACAAATGTAATTGTTTAAAATTTTTAAAGATAGGAATGGTGGATGATACATACCTTTACTATCAGCACTCCAGAGGCAGAGGCAGGCAGATCTCTGTAAGTTCTTTGTTAACACGATCTACATATTGAGTTCCAAACTAGTCAGAGATACATAGTGAGGCCCTACCTAAAACAAAGAAACAAAGCCACAATTCCTGGAAAGGAGCTCCAGCAAAATCATGCCTATGGGAGGGATGGGGAGATGGCTCAACAGTTAAGAGCATTTGCTAGTCAGTCATCAGGACTGGGGTTTGGATCCCAGCACTCATGCAACAAGAGGCAGCTCCAACTCCAAGAGACCCATACATGCACAGGCACATATATCACCCACATGCACACATGCACACATACACAAATAAATAAAATTAAATCTTAGTATACAACTGAACCTTAAATTTTTTAAAATCACATAAACAGATTCAAGGGGCCTAGCATAGTGGTTCATGCCTGTAATCCGAGCTCTAGGGGAGGAGAAGCAGAATTTCTGTAAAATTGAGACCATCCTGGGCTACACCCACAGAGTCAATATCAAACCGTCGAAGTCAGTTGTGCAGAAATTGTGTCCCCACCAAGATGCTGGCTGACCGATGTCCCAGATGTATTGCCTGTGAACGCAATTTGAGTTCACAGAGCTATGCTAAGCAATTGGCTGATTTCAGGTCTGTGGCACTGCACGTATCTCTGTGAGAATCTACCAGAGCCAGTGACAGTATCTTCTTGCCCAGTTCAGACGTGTCCAGCACTGCTTCTCCCACCATACCTCTCCTCTGAGGAGCTGCTCCTTCCAGCCGTTTCATTTCCGTGTTCCTGTGAACCCTAGGGTCAGCACCACCCTGCTGCAGTGAGTGTGAACCCTGCCTGGCGAGGCCTCCACAGCTGTCCCGAGGGTTGTTATTCCAGTGCCTGCCTGGACCGTGCAGGCGGCCTGCGAGCTCCGTACACTGTGGTGAGGTTACGCGCGTGCCCTACCACGGCGAGCTTTTTAAGTGGGTGCCAGAGATTTGAATTCTGGTCTTCACCTTTGCACAACTGACCCACGGAGCCATCTTCCCAACTCCCAGAGCACTGATTCTTGGGTCTTGTGAATTCAAATTTAATTCATTTACCCTTCCCACCTCTGCCCTTGGGGAAAACTCAAAACAACATAAAAGAAGATTGAAAACGAGGGCCGTTTGTTTGCTTATCTCGTCCTAGCACTAGCTCATTGAACATGAATCTCTGGTGATTGCTTTGTGGTCCATGAAGAGCCAAGCTGTCCCACAGTTAAACAAACAGCAAAAGCCCCAGCAAGGTTCCTTCTCCCTAATATCTAAAAAGGCAACTCACGAAAAGATGCCCCTCCTAACTAAACCCCCACCCAAGCTATAATAGACTATAAGGCTTCCCCACCCTGCTGACCCCTGCTAAGGCCCTAGCAGGTCCCAGTGCCCCTTGCCAAGGCCCTCCAAACTCCTGAATGGCTTTTTCAAGGTCTTCTCCCCAGGCCACAGCTGTCACAAGCTGACTGCGCCGTCATAAAAACCTACCTGGCCCAAGATAAACCTATACAAACCGCCAGCCTGAGATAAACACCCCTCACTTGAAAGGGACGGCTCCAGGACCAAGGCCAATTTCTGGCCTCTCCAGAACCGTTGGGCTCTCTGTGTTTATTCTCTTGTTGCTCCCTAATTGTGTTTATTTCTTACTTATCAATTTTCTGACCAATGCCCTGAACGCTGGAACGTTGACAGGGTGCCCAGGGAACTAATTACACCCCTCCTCGGAGTTTTAAACAAAGCCAAACAAGACAGAGGAATGGAAGGTGGCGCCAGATCATTGTTTATCCCTGATGGAGCTGGGTTGCTGAGCGTGGTTTAATGTGAGACTCAGAAGTTTCCCAGCATCATGCTGATAACTAAGATTCAGCAGTTTGAAGCTTGACTTGGGAAGAGCCCCAAATGTGCCAATTAAACCACCAGCCCAAGGGCAGAGCTAGGAAATGGGGCTGGGAGAGCCAGGCTGATACTAACACAACCCAACTCTCTTTACCTGGGACGATCTCTTGGTTTGTTTTGATTTGTTTTGTTTTTGAGACAAGGTCTCATCTATCGCAGGCTGGCCTTAAACTTGACTGTGGCGGAGACTGACCTTGAACTTCTGATCTTTCCTGCCTCCACCTCCTGAGTGCTGAGATCACAGCTTGGAGATGCTACATGGTTTACGGGATTTGGGGATCAAACCCAGGACTTAGTGCTGGTGAGGCAGGTATTCTAGTAACTGAGTTACAGCCCCAGCTTTGGTTCAGTTTTTTATTATTGTGGTGGATGTGTGAATGTGTGATAACCTAGCACGTGTATGGAGAGCAAAGAAGAACTTTGTGGAGTTGGTGCTCTCCTTCCACCTTTTCTGGGGCTGTGGGTTCCGAACTCGGGTCATGAGGGTTACCCACAAGTGCTTTACCCACTGAGCCATCTACTTGCCCTTTGGTTGGTGTTTTGGGTTTTGTTGTTTGAAACAGGGTTTTACTGTGCTCCTGAGGCCGGTCTAGAATTCCGTAGATAGGCTGGACTGGTTGTTCTAGCTCCTGCTGAAAAACAGCTTTTGTTTGAATATCCCACGCCACTCCATGGCTATCAAAGGGTTGGACATTCTAAACAAGCATTCTTTTTTTCTTTTTTTAAAATATTTTATTTATTTATTATGTATACAATATTCTGTCTGTTTGTATGCCTGCAGGCCAGAAGAGGGCACCAGACCTCATTGCAGATGGTTGTGAGCCACCATGTGGTTGCTGGTAATTGAACTCAGGACCTCTGGAAGAACAGGCAATGCCCTTAACCTCTGAGCCATCTCTCCAGCCCCTAAACAAGCATTCTACCACTAAGGTAACCACCACCATCACCCCCAAAGGTGTTTTACTGATAAAATACGCATTTGTATTATGTCACTATAGTTAAATCTTTTAACTAGCCAGACATGGCTGCAGTAGCCTATAATCCCAGGGAAGAGGAGGGCAGACAAGAAGAGCACGAAAAGGAATAAAGAAAAGGGAGAGTTGGTTTGAGGCCAGCCTGGGCTCCACAGCAAGACACTATCACAATCGATCAGTTATTCCTTAACCAATCAATCAATTAAAGAGAATTTACCAAGTGGCCATGGAGTGGCTAGCTGACATCACTTGGAGATAGCGGACATACCACTGGAAGCCTTGCTGTACCCAGGCAGGCATTGAGTTCTTGGTAATCCTCCTGCCTCAGCCTCCTGAGTTCTGAACCGCAGCTGTGTGCCACCCAACCCAACTTGAACATTTAAAGAAGCAAAGAGAATGTGAAAAGGAAGAAAACCTCCTTTAAACTATTATTTGCATTTCTTTCTCTCCCTTCAAAAACCGTGTAGCTAACCCATCCCCGCTCCTCCTCTACTCACCTTTCCTCCCGTCTCAGCTTCCTGTACAACTCCCTTCTAAGCATCACCCTCTTTTGTGTTGGGAAGAGCCTTCTGGCCTCCTCTCCACGCTCTAGTTCTCCTCTCTGCCAACGACCCCGCTTAACAAAGGCGCTCTAGGGAGCACACGGCACAAAGCGCGAATTCTTCTTGTAGACAAGAAGAGAGGTGTTGGCAGTGCACCATTTTAACACTGTATCTTCCATTACGCAGGCAGAAAACAAAATTCCAAGTAGACCAGAACCCAGTGGGGAAGGAAAGGCAATGTCAGGGTCTCCCCGGGATGTGAGCAGGGCAGACACAAGTTTGCTGTGATGGCGGTAGAGAGGTACCAGAAATCTTGCGCTAAGGCAGGCGGTGCATAAAACCAGATTCCTCATTCATCCAGGTCCCGTCTGCAGGCCAGGAGCTGGAGAAGGATCTCCAGAGATGCTGGGCAGGGGCCCAAGATGAAGAGTGGGAAGTAAAAGCATTCCATAAATACACAGCAAGCGTGGATCCCATTGACGCTGACAGATTCTGGAAATGACAAGCAGAGACAGCACTAGAGACATCTAATCAACCCACTAAGCCAGAGCCAGGAGCAGGAATCCAAACAGCTCCCAACTCTTGATACTTTTCATTCACATTTAAGAAGATCGCCAGCCCTCTGCGTCTGTAAATTCCACATGCGTGGGTTCAGCCAACTGTTGGTGGGAAACATTTGCGTCCGCACTGAACTGGATAGATTTTTATTCTTGTTGTCCCCTAAACAGTACAGGATAACTGTATACCGTTTGTTTACATTATGGTGGGTATCACATAGACATGGACACATAAATACGATAAAAATGCATCTTAAAAAAAAAACACACACACACAATCAAGCTTCTTTTTTTTTCCGGAAAACACCAAATGGCGTCTGACACCGGTTCAGCAGGAGGGCCTGGGGGACCCAGGATCAGGAGAACGTGGTGGCTTCTATGAAGGGTTCAGCAGAGGTCTTAGAGGCTGCAGTCGTGGTCATGGCTGAGGCCATGGAGCTCATAGAGTAAAGCTGAAGACAAAGAGTGGATCCGGTCACCAAGATGGGCCGCCTGGTTAAGGATGTGAAGACCAAGTCCTTGGAGGAGATCTACCTGTTCTCCTTGTCCATTAAGGAATCCGAGATTATTGACTTTTCCTGGGAGCATCCCTAAAGGATGTGGTTCTAAAGATCATGCCAGTGCAGATGCAGACTCGGACTGGCCAGTGGACCAGGTTCAAGGCTTTTGTCACTACTGGGGACTACAATGGCCATGTTGGTCTTGGTGTTAAGGGCTCCAAGGAGGTAGCCCCTGCCATCCAAGGGGCCATCATCCTGGCCAAGCTTTCCATTGCCCTGTGCAGAGAGGTTACTGGGGGAACAAGACCGGAAAGTCTCACACTGTTCCATGCAAAGTGGCAGGCCACTGTGGCTCTGTGTTGGTACATCTCATCCCTGCCCCCAGAGGCAGTTGGCATGGTTTCTGCTCCTGTGCCCAAGAAGCTACTGATAATGGGCAGTAATGATGACTGCTACACATCAGCCAGGGGCCGCATTGCCACTCTGGGTAACTTTGCCAAGGCCAGCTTTGATGCCATCTCTAAGACCTACAGCTACCTGACCTCCGACCTCTGGAAAGAGACTGTGTTCACCAAGTCTCCTTATCAGGAACTCACTGACCATCTTGTGAAAACCCACACCAGTGTTTCTGTTCAAAGGACCCAGGTTCCAGCTCTGGCCACCACATAATGGTTTTTATACAAGAAAAATAAAGTGAATTAAGTCTGTTAAAACACACATACACACACCACAAAGTTTTCTCTTAGCTTCCTTGACAGGGCATGTTTGCCTTTGTGAATTTTTTTCTCTTGTCTTAGAGGTCAACCCTGGCACCACTGCAACCAAGATACTGGAAAATTCTACCAGCCCAAGTGTCTTAGGGTTTCTATTGCAGTGATAAAACACCCTGACCAATAAAGCAAAAATTAATTAACTAATTAATTTTAAAAGTTAAAAAAAGGCAGCCTACAATTTACAATCCCAGAGAACCAAGAACAAAGAGGACCCTAAGAGAGACATTCATAAATCTAATGTACATGGGAAGTATAAAAAGACAAGATTCCTGAGTAAATTGGGAGCATGGGGACCATGGGAGAGGATAGGAAGGGAGGGGAGCAGAGAAAAATATATAACTCAATAAAAACAATTTTGAAAATGTAATAACAACAAAAAAGAGTCTTCACTGCAGAGGAAGGAAAAATGTGAGCACAAAACTGGAGCAAACATGAGAAGGCTTGTGTGGCCGAGCCATGTCCTTGCTCCCTTCAGATTCGCCCATGAAAAAGGATGCGGTGGGGGTGGGGAAGACATGAGGTTCTCCACTGAATTGCTCATTCTGACTCAGAATTCTTACCTAATGCTCTTATAACTCCTGGGACATCAATTTCACAAGCAAGAAAACTAGCTAGGAAGGCAATGCTTAAGCTTACATTATACTTTGTTAAAAAAATATAATGCCAAAATAAAATTGAACCTATCACACACACAAACACACACACACACCCCAAAACGCAAAAACAAACAAAAAAACTCCCTGACGGAAAGCAATTTGGAGAGGAGGAGACGGTTTATTTCAGCGTACAGTTCCACATCACAGCCCATCATCAAAGGAAGTCCTAGCAGGGACCTGGAGGCAGGACCTGAAGCAGAGGCCATGGATGAACTCTGCTTACCGCCTTGCCTCTCACAGCTTGCTCAGCTGGCCTTCTTCTATAACCGAAGGCCACCAGCCCACGGGTGGTACCATCCACAATGTGCTGGGCCCTTTCCACAACAATCATTAATCAAGAAAACACACCACAGGCTTGCCTACAGGCCTTAGCAGGAACATGTCTTTGATCTGGGCCTTCTCTGCCTTGGAAAAAGGCAGTGTTTGAGAAACACTAACACCAGTGTTGACTCAGAACTTGAAAGGGGCGAGTCTTCTTTGAGAAATCCACACCCTCGTTCTTGGTTGAACCTATCACACACTTTCCTCCCGTACACCTTCCTTTCTCTTAACTCTAGGGTTTCGATTCCGCAGTAAACTCTCCCAGCAAACTCCAACTCTGCTCTGAAAACCTTAAACAGTCCACAAAAAGATTCAGACCAAAACTTCTGTGAGCTTGGCATGCCTCTCTTACAACAAAATGTCCTTCATCCTTTGAGAAACGATCTCCCAAGCCTGCTCCTCTCTCCTCAAGGAAAATGACAACCACCATTTTTCTTCTCTTCACAGACACCTTGTAAAGGGGTGTTCTTCTCTCGGCCTCTGGAGGACTGGGGCACAGCGAGATAAAGATGTGTGCCCTGTAGTCATTTAAACACAGCGGGACCGTGAGGTTGTTGTTTTAAATTACGTTTATTATTAGTGCGTGTGCGTGCGTGCCTACGTGCGTGCGTGCGTGCGTGCGTGTGCGTGTGTGTTTGTGCCTGTACATGCCTAGAATTCAGAGGACAACCTTTGGGAATCGGTTCTCTCCCTCCACCACGGGGGTTCCAAGGGACGAATTCAGGTTGTTAGACTTAGCGGCAACCACCTTTACCAACTGAGCTGTCTCATCGCTGTTTATTTCATTTGCTTTTGCTTGGCTTTTGCTTGTTGGGGTATTTTGCGTGTGTATGGTTTGTCACTGGTTTGATTTATTGCTGTGTGACATTCAGGCCTCCCATGGGGGAGAGCCCTGTCCGTCCTGTAAGAGACAGCGTAAGGAGTCGATCCTCCATACTGCATGCTCGATGAACTACAGTGATTCGGGACAGTTTGTGCAGCATAGCCCCTTCTGGACAGTTAATGCTGGGTCGGAATGTGTGTTTCTATGGAAACAATTGTAGGGCTGGAGATGTGGTTCAGTTAGCAGAGTGCTCGCCCAGCATGCATAAAACCCTTGGTTTGAAAACTAGGCACACCTTTAGTTTTGGGACTTAGGAGGTGGAGACAGGGGGATCAGAAATTAAAGGTCATCCTTGGATACACAATGAGTTACAGACTGGCCTGGACAGCATGAGACCCTGTCTCAACAACAAAAAGAGACTATAAAAGATATCAGTGTATCATTTTTCAATAAAATGGCAGGGCATTGCTGGCCAGAAATATTTAATCACCATAAGGTCTTTCAGCTTGGCAGAGTGGAAGGATAAATGTGCGATCAGGTGTCACCCAGAGACAGTTGGCCTTGTTCTCCTCCAGATTATTTATAAGAGTGACAGGTCAGCCTCTGAGCCACACAGGAGTCAGCAAGACCTGGAATTGCCCTTGTTCAGCTGTTCCCTGCGACCCTGAGCCGCAGCTCTGAAACCGTTTCCTTGCCAGGATGGCTGCTTCCCAGAATCTTCATCGGGGTTGAAATATGGATCAGCAGCTTAGCTGCCTGCTTCCAGCACCTCATAAATGGCAGCTATTGTTATCTAGCTGGAGATGGAGAACATGTGCGGAGCAGACTGCATGCTTCAGTTTCCTCCCTCCTGTGTGCAGACCTTAGCAAGATGCAACCCAGGAACACCAGGGAAGCATCGTGCAAACCCTAATATCTGAAGCTGGGCATGGTGACACAAGCCTGTAAACTTAGCTGATGCAGGAGGATCGCCAAGAGTTATGAGCTACATAGTATATAGCAAGCTAACCAGCCTTCATAGCAAGACTGAATTTTAAGAAAAAAAAAGAATAAAAGAAATAAACAGAAACAAAAACAAGCAACAACCACAAAAAAAGAAGAAAAACAAAAGAAAATTACCTTGAACAAACTGATGGTTAACTCATATTACTATAAAATCCTCTGGCAGGCATGCAGATGTCTGTAACTGAATATTCAGTAGCATTTGGGTTCTTGCATGTCATTCTGGTAAAATTAAGGCAAACGATGAGGAGATATGATAAATTAAAAAGATATTTCAGGTAGCATCTGTCCTTCCCTAAGTGAAGGGAAAGGCTGAAGGGCAGTTCTTCAACAGACTTGAAACTTGTGGGTGTACTGAGGCCTCTAAGTCCTTGTGCATGTCAAGTTTGAGGGGGTCCTGACTCATAGTTATAAAGATTCATTTGATTCATATGCATGTTTTTTCTGCATGCATATCATACACCGTTTTGTATCTGGTGCCCAGGGAGGCCAGAAGAGAACTGAAGTTAGAGATGGCTGTGAGCTGCCTCCTGTGTGCTGGGAATCAAACCTGAGTCTTCTGGAAAGAGCACCCTGTGCTCTGACTTCTGACTCATCTCTCCAGCCCCCAACTCATGTTTTAAGAAAACAAAAAGGTGGAAGAGTAAGCTAGCACATTTAGTTCACAAGAGATTTATGCCCTGGAATTGAAATTTATTTTTTAATTTATTATTATTAGTAGTAGTAGTAATAGTAGTTGTGCGTGTGTATGAGAGAGAAAGAGACAGAGACGTGTGATGTGTGTACATCCAGATGTGTGGTATCAAGGTATGAGCAAAGAAGGCAGAAGATAATTCCTGGAAGTCAGTACCGGGGATCAAACTTAGGAAAGCATTTTGACCTGATGAGCCATCTTGTTAGCCCTGGACTTGGGTTTCTCACTGGTTAGGACAGTTGAAGGATGGTAAAATTACACAGGACCTCATACAGGTCCAAGCCAACCTCTGTGTTGCTTTAATACGTGTGCTGTGAGACGGAGCTTTTTATTCCTATCTTTTGAGAAGAGGATCTAACACTGTAGCCCAGCATGCCCTGGAACTCACTATGTCCCCCATGCTGACCTTAAACTCACAGATATCTTCCTGTCTCAGCCTCCCAAGTGTTAGGCTCACAATGAGCAAGAACTAGAGCTTGGTCATACTTTTATTGTTTATGTAAACAGGAATGTCTAATGTAAAATGTGGAAGTCCTTCCTAACCTCAAAGTGAGTTAATTATGAAGAGACACCCACTCTCGGTGCAATTACATGCACCTTTAAACTAGCAACATCCACTGTCTCCCTTTTAGAAATCCATAGCATCTGAATTCACTTTATAAGTTACAGCAGGGTATGCGTTTTGGACATTATTTCCAGTTGCTACCCAGTTAAAAACAACCTTCATTAGACTTTGACTGTCTCTTCATTAGACAATCACATGTAACAAAACTTCCTTTCCCTGGAGATGCCTCCAGGGAGTTCGCTTGACTTTCCTGTAATGCTGATACCCCATCCTGCTCCATCCTTCACCTGCTGCTTTCTTAGGCACAAAGAGCACCCACCTACTCAATGGCCCAGCTTTGAGGCCAGTCAACAATAGCAGACTTCAAATTACTCCATCAATAGACATTTAAATAGCCACTGTATAACAGTTCTTCAGCAAAGGTGTCCTGGGGGAAAAGAAAATCAGCGACCCTTGTGAGGTGTAGTCTCACTATCTGCCCCACCTGCCAAGCCATCTTTACCTCCTGGTGCTCTCCAGGATGCTCCACTTCCCGGAGTCCACCCCTGCAGAGCCACCAAATGGGCAGAACCCGTTCTGTGCTCTAACTCCGTCAAGGACTTCTCTATCAGTTAAGATTTGCATTTGGCAGCTAGTAACAGAGCTCAGAAACAGTAGTGGCTTAAACCAGATAAAAGTTTATTTTTCTTCTCGGTAAAAGAATTCTGGAGATAAGAGATGAGGGGCTGGTAGGGCCTCGCCTATATAGTTCCTGTATCTCTCCCCTCCACAAAGGACCTTCTATCCTTACAGACAAAGGCGCCTCCTCAGGTTGCTTCCGCCTTCTCCATCTTGTGGACAGAAGCAGGAGACAGATGGGCTCAAGGCAAACTTCTCTTGTGATCACTTCACGGCTTAACACAGTCCAGCATACCTTGTGAGCAGCCCCTAAGTAATCATAAATGAAAAAAAAAGTTCTTTTACCCCATTTTAATTTATTATTTACATATCTGTGTGGGTGCATGCATGCCATGGCATGTGTGTGGAGGTCAGAGGACAACCTGCAGGAGTCAGCTCCCCCTTCCACTGTAGGTCCTGAGAATGGAACCCACCCAGGCCATCCACCCTTTTCTTACTGAGCCATCTCATCTGCCCCAATGCATAATTTTGTGGCAACAACAGAAGGAGACAATTTATCACTCCCAAAACTTCAGTAAACATCAACGGTGTAGCCCTGCCTAGTACCTTAGGTCTGTGATCCCTGAACCCTGCAGGCAGATGTACTAAAAGTATGGTTTCAAGTGATCTACATACAGAGGTCCAGGCTGACCTAAGCTGCACTGCAAAGCCCTGCCTCAAAACAATGAACAATGAAGCCAGAAGTGTTGGCATGCACCTGTTGACCCAGCACTTTAGAGGTCGAAGCAGGAGGATCGGGAGTTCAGGGTCATCCTAAATCATAAACTTAAGGCCAGGCTGGGCCATATAAGACCCTGTTTATATTATAGATAGATAGATAGATAGATAGATAGATAGATAGATAGGCAAACAAACAGTATACAATATACTATATAGTACAATATATAATATACAATATACAGTTTACAAACAGTATACAATATACTGTATAGTACAATATATAATGTAGAGTATACAAACAGTATACCAGTACTGAAACTATAGGGTGTAGTTTGAAACTCTTACAAGGGTGCTTTGTTTTATAAAATGTGTAATTGGGAGCTGGGTGTACAGGTGATCAGTCCTGAGTGCTTATCTAGTACGTGCAAGGCCCAAAATCTGATCTCCAGCATGGGGGGGGGGGAGTAATAATAAAGTAAAATACGGCTCACTATAGTATCTGAAATACCTAGAATTAAATATTTTCCCCATTGGATTAAGAGGCTATACCTGCAGTAAGTGTACCGTATGACACCAAGGAAGTAGGGAAGGGTACAGTAAGAAGCAACTCTTGATACGTTCAAACTTAAGGTAAATCCACAAAGCTTTTACTTTGCATTGTGTGTGTGTGTGTGTGTGTGTGTGTGTGCACACGCACTAGGTGTCTTCCTCAGTCAATGTCCACCTTACCTTGTATATATTTCTAAATTGTGTTTATTACTATTGTGTGTGCGCGGTGTGTGTGTGTGACAGCCACAGCACTCCTGTGACACTCAATGGAATTTTGTAGCATTCTCTCCTCTCTCCTTTATGTGGATTCCCAGGATTGAGCTCAGGCCACCAAGCTTACCCAGCAAACACCGTTACCTACTGAGCCATCTCGCCAGCCCTCCATCTTAGTTTCT
Source organism: Arvicola amphibius (assembly GCF_903992535.2). NCBI lineage: Eukaryota > Metazoa > Chordata > Mammalia > Rodentia > Cricetidae > Arvicola > Arvicola amphibius. The sequence continues at coordinate 15,780,311 of NC_052048.2, forward strand.
GAGAAAGTCTCTCTGAACCTGGTGTTCACCAATTCTGTTAGGCTGGTGGGCCAGTGAACTCTAGGGATCTCCCTGTTTCTACCTACCCAGCAGGGGAACTTCAGACACACCCCTGTTGTTGTGGAATAGTATTTTAAGATGTGTTACATTTGTTAATGCTGTGGAACATTTGTTTAATGAGGCAAGGATGTGTTGATACTTTTATGTTGCATTTGCTTAACTCTGGGAAGCTGTGTTACTTTGTCTAAAACACCTGCTTGTTCTAATAAAAAGCTGGACAGCCAGCAACAAGGCAGGAGAAAAGACAGGCGGGGCTGGCAGGCAGAGAGTATAAATGGAAGGAGAAATTAAAGAAAAAAGATCAAGGAGCAAGAAAAGAAGGGGCCAGTCACACAGCCACACAGCCATACAGCTAGCTACAAGGGCACACACGAAATAAGAAGGAAAGAAAAGATATGCAGAAATAGAAAAAGGTAAAAGCCCAGAGGCAAAAGATAGACGGGATAATTTAAGTTAGGAAAAACTAACTAGGGCTGGAGAGATCTCAGCAGTTAAGAGCATTGCCTGCTCTTCCAAAGGTCCTGAGTTCAATTCCCAGCAACCACACAGTGGCTCACAACCATCTATAATGAGATCTGGTGCCCTCTTCTGGTCTGCAGGCATACACACAGACAGAACATTGTATACATAATAAATAAATAAATAAATAAATAAGTATTTTTTAAAAAGAAAAACTGGCTAGAAACAAGCCAAGCTAAGGCTGGCCATGCATAAGAAATAATAAGATTTCATGTGATTTATTTGGGAACTGGGTAGCAAGCCCCCCAAAGAGTCATGAGTTAAAAAAAAAAAATCAACCAACAACATGACATAGAGCCCAGCTTTTTACTTGAATGTTGATAATTCAAATTCTAGTGCTCATGATTATGGGACAAGTATTTTACTCAGTGAACCCATTTTGCCAACCCTCTCTTTTATTTTTGAAACAGGATCTCACGTAGCCCCGCCTGACCTTGACCCCCACCTCCCGCGTGTTGGGATCACTGGTGTGTGAGCTATGCCCAGCTTCAAAGAAGGAAGAAAAACTGCTGAGGTTGGTACAGAAGCCGCCTGACTAACGGATCCAGGTGCATGGGAGGGGCATGCAGCCACGGGGGGCTTCCTAGACGGATGTTGGGCAACCTCTGAAGAGGAGGGAGGGCAAATGAAAGCCACCTGCAGGAGCGGAGCAGTGACGGCGGGAGCAGGTGTCTCGCTGTTTCAGGGCCAGGGCCACAGCTCTGAGGGCGGAGTGGTTGGCTGGTGTGTACTCACCAAGGAGTATGGTGGAGCACACCCATAATCTCAGGGTCGAGAGGCAGAGACAGGAGGGTTCCACTGGCTCACTGGCCCTCCCTTCTCGACAGCTGGGGAGCTCCAGGTTCAATGGAAGGGCCTGGTTCAAGGCCAGCCTGGTCTACAAGAGCTAGTTCCAGGACAGGCTCTAGAAACTACAGGGAAACCCTGTCTTGAAAAAAAAAAGAAAAAAATATACTGTACAGCAGCTGTTCCCAACCTTCCTAAGGCTGTGACCCCTTTAATACAGTCCCTCATATTGTAACCCCCAACCATAAAATTATTTTTGTTGTTATTTCATAACTGTAGTTTTGCTGCTGTCATAAATTGTAACGTAAATAGTTTTAGAAGTGGAGTCTTGCCAGCCAGGTCACAGCCCACAGGTTGAGAACCACAGGTATAGAGCAATAAAGGAAGACTTCTGATACGTGCCTCTGGCCTCCACAAAAGTACACGCACGCGCGCACACACTCGCTCACACACACAGGCCCTCTGCTCATGGGTAGAGAGTGTATCATAGTCCACAGAAACAATATAATAAAATACTGAATACACCATAACTATTATTTTACGCAGGACTTTTACTTAGCTTTTCACATGTATTAATCTTTATTAGGAAAAAAAATGCTTTTAAGATTCTGTAGAGAGCCAGGCATGGTGGTGCACACCTTTAATCCTGGCACTTCTACGTAGCAAGTTTCAGGACAGTCAGGACTACCTAGTGAGACCATGTCTCAAATTTTAATAGTAATATAGTAATATTAATAATAATAAAGATTATGCAGAGAGATACCAGCTGGGAGTGAGCGGTAGCACATCCCTACCTTTTTTAGGAGCAGGAATATCACGAGTTCTAGGCCAGCCTGGCATATATAAGATTTTTGTTTCAGGGAAACAAAATGTAATTAGATAAATTCTCAGTCCAAGTACACAAGGGAAACTCGTTATCAGTGCTTCGCCGAAGGTCCCGGGAGAGCCCCTTTTCTCCTCCAGATAATCAACCCGGCACTCCTCCATTGTGCACCCTCTTTCCCACGGTCAACGAAGCAGCCAGGGACACCAGAAGAAAGTCCAGCTCTTCTCAGGTGTGTGGCACCAAGCGGGCCCCAGCCCTGGCATTCAGCTTGGGATCGGCCTGAGATAAGCAGCGACTATCCTCCGGCTCACTTTCCATCAGCACCGCTCTTTGGAATGAAGATTGGTTTTATTTTGTCTTGCTTAGAAAGGGAAGGCAGCACAGTGGTAGAGGGGTGGGTATCAGGGGGAGACATTGGGACATGGGACCACAGACACATGGCAGTGGGGGGCAGCGCAGTGAGGGAGGGAGTATAAGGGGGAGACACAGGGACACGGGACCACAGACACATGGGGGGCAGCACAGTGAGGGAGGGGATATGGGGGGAACACAGGGACACGGTACCATACACACATGGCGGGGGGGGGGGAGGAGAGGCAGCGCAGTGGGGGTATGGGGAGAACACAGGGACACGCGACCACAGAACATAACAGTGGGGGGAGGCAGCGCAGTGAGGGAGGGGATATAGGGGGAACAAGGGGACACGAGAACACAGACACAGGACAGTGAGGACAACACGGGGACACGGGACCATGGACACGGGGGCGGGGGGAGCAGAAAAGGGAAACGAAGAAGATAAGATGTAGGAGTTATTCCAGGGTTGAGCTGAGAGTTACTATTTTCAAGAAGTATGAAAAATGGGCCTTCTAACTTTTTTTTCTGTCTCCTTCCCCTCTTTTTTCTTGTTTTGAGAAAGTTCTTCATCTCACTATGGAGCTAAGGATAAACACCTGCCTCCACCTCCCAGATGCTAGGATTAAATATGTGTGCCACCACCATGATCAGCTCTTCGCTCTTGGGGGATCTTACTCCAGCCCAGGCTGACTTGTAGCTGACTATGTTTGCCCAGGCTGGCCTCAAATTCATAGCAACCCTCCATATCAACCTCCCAAGCACCTGGAACTTGGTGCCTCCCTTATCCAACACAAACCTTTTTCCCCCTAAATATTAAAAAAAAAAAAACAAATAAACGGGGGAGGGGGTCCTGCGGATGCAGCTCCATTAGTAGAATACTCGCCTAGCACGTACAAAGCTCTGCATAAGACTGGGGTGGGGGCGCTCACCTGTACCCCTAACACTTGGAGGTGGAGGCAGGAAGATGGGAAGTTCAGGGTCATCCTCAGCTACACATGGATGGGCAGGGCAGGCTGGGTCAGGGAATTATAGCTCACTTTAACGAGCTCCAAACAAACCTGCGTTGACAGTCGATGAAATAAACAGAACAGCATCCATTTGTTAACTGAAAAACCCAAAGATAGGCAATACCCACGGTGGCCTTTTGGTCTGGCCACTGACCAACTCTAGTACTATGCCACTTTAGCCAGCAGAGGGCTCTCTTTGCTAATCTTCAAGTTCCTAAATAACAACAACAACACAATCCCGGGGTGGCTCGTTTCTAGTATGCCCCACCTGAAGCTGCTTCCAAAGCTAAAGTAATAAAGAAATAGAACGAGTGGATAGCAAACACCTTCAATCACAGCACTCCAGAAGAGGCCCAGCCAAAAAGATCACAAAGACTAGCCTGGGTAACTACTGAGATCCTGTTTAAAAAATAATGGTAATAATTTTAAGACAAGAAAAAAATAGCAGATAAAAATGACTGTCAATTTGATGGCCCAAGCCTGTAATTCCAGCCCTTGGGAGGCTGAGATGGAGGATCAGGACTTCAAGACCAGCCTCTGCTTTCTAGGTCATGTAAGGCCAACCTGAGCTACACTAGACCTTATCTCAAAAAAGCACAGAAATAGGGGCCAGAGTGGCGGCTCAGTGGTTGAGAGCATTTGCTGCTCTTGCAGAGGACCTGGATTTGATTCCCAGCACCAATGTGGTAGCTCACAACCACCCACCACTCCAGTTCCAGGGTGTCCTGCACCCTCCTCTGACCTCCACATGCATGTGGTACACATAACATACATGTAGGCAAACATCCATAAATAAAAACAACTTAAAATTCCAAATAACACAGAAATAAAAAGCAAAGCAAAATCCTGAGAGCCTATGGGCTGGGCTCAATAGCTAAAGGTGCTTGCGGCCAAGCCTGAAAACTTGAGTTCAAGTCCTAGAACCAATACATTGGAAGAAGAGAACTGATTCCCAAAGTTGTCCTCTGACCTTCACACATTTGCTGTGGCACGTGCTCATGAGCACACATGCTCACTCACACACAGACACACACACACATACAGACACACACACACATACAGACACACACACACATTAATTTTTTTGTTTTTGGTTTGGTTTTAGGGTTTTTTTTTTTTTTTGTTTTGTTTTTTTTTTTTTTTTTTTTTTTGAGACAGGATTTCATTCTGCAGCCCTGGCTGTCCTGGGACTCACATTGTAGATCAGGCGAGCCTCAAACTCAGAGACCTAACTGCATCTACCTCCCAAGTGCTGGAATTGAAGGTGTGCGCCACCGCTACCCGGCTTAATTTGTTTAATGCTGGGTTCTTTAAAGAAAATGAGTCTTTTTTTTTCTTCCGTAGGTTATTTGCTTACACAGTCAAAGGGAAAAACACCAGTTGAACCTAAAATAGCACAAGCAGCCACTTATTACGACAATAAAAAGGGAACTCCAACTAAAAGCAGTAACAGGGTGGGGCAGTGGCCACTACGAGGTCCACCTCCCGAGGCCTCTGATTCAGCATGCTGACTCCAGAAGAAGCTGATGCAATCCAAGCTGGACTTCCTCTCTCCCTTTGATGCTGGGGATGGAACCTAGGGTCTGTGTATGCTAAGCAAGCCCTCTACCACCGAGTGCACTCCCAGTCTCTGGCCTCACAGGCCTAGCTCTCGCTGGGGTATCACATTTCAAAAACCTGAATCATATCACTGGGACTACTGTGTGCTCTTATGGTCCAAGGACGACATCCTGTATCTATCTGTTTCACTTCATGAAGCGACAGTTTTTCTTTGAATATTCTTCTCGAGTGTGTGCCAAGCGACATATTGAGGAAAGATAAAGGCACACAGTTGAGTTGGGTATGGTGGCATATGCCCATTATCTCAATGCCTGGGAGGTGGAGGAAGAAGGATGAGGAGTTTGGGTTTTGGGGCCTGGAGAGATGGCTCAATAATTAAGAGCATGTACTGCTCTTGGAAAGGATCCAGCACCCACACAAGGCAGCTCACACTCCCTGTAACTCTATCTCCAGGGTTCTGACACATTCTGCCAGCCTCCGAGGGCACAATGTGCATATGAGCAAACATACCTACACACAGACATCATTTTTGTTGTTGCTGTTTTGTTTTTTGTTTTGCAAGACAGGATTTCTCTTTGTAGCTCTGGCTGTCCTGGAACTCACTCTAGACCAGGCTGGCCTTGAACTCATAGAGATCTGCCTCCCTGAGTGCCGTGATTAAAGATGTACACCACCACCTAACTACATAGACATAATTTTAAAAATAAAAATAACTCCTTTTTAAAAAGAAGTTTTGGATGGGAGAGATGGCTCCGTGGCTAAGAGCACCTGTTGCTATTGCAGAGGTCCCAGGTCCCAAGACCGGCATGGTCACTAGCAACACAGGCAACTCCAGCTCTGAGTTCTGAGGGGTTCTGATCCCCACGGGCACTGCATACGTGTGGCGTACAGACATACATGTGACCAGAACAGCCACATAAAAATATAAATCTTTAAAGGAAAAGATGAAGCTGCTCCTCTGTGGAGGAGCCCGGGTTCTATGAAAGAGCATCTCAGCAGAGAAGAATAAGCGAGGAAGACGCTCAACTTCAGCCTCTGGCGTCCAGATGCGCACACACGTATACACAGACACAAATACACACAGAGCGACTAGTCACAATTTCCTTGTAAAGTATCAATTCCATTTATTTATTTGCTGTGGATGGGTGTCACACATACACCCCAGCCAAGTGTGTGGAAGTCAGAGGACAATCTGCAGGATTCAGTGTTCCCCTTCCACCATTGGATGCCAGGGATTAAACTCTGGTTGTCAGGGTTGGTGGCAGCTGTGTTTACCCAATGAGCCATCTTCATGGCCCTTTTTGGGGGGTTTTGAGACAAGGTCTCAGGTAGCCCTGGTTGATTTTCAGCTCCTGTGTAGCTCAGGCTGACCTTCAGCCCTGACTCTCCTGTCCCATTTTCAGCATGCTCAGGGCATTTCTAGAACTTTTTTTTCCCCTCCATTTTCCTATTTAACAACAGACAGCCTTACATCTACAGATGAATTAAGAGGGGTGTGCCGTGTGTTTGGTTTCCACAGCACGTAAGGGAGGTATAACTATCATCCCCATTAACTCGGGGATGCCTTAACAAACCACAGAAAACTGAGCCTCTTCCATCTTCTTACCACATGGGATCTTACGGGGAACATTATCCCCAAACTCATATTCCTTGATCTTTGGCAGCTGGCACGCCCGGGAATGCCGCCTGCGCCTGCGAGGCGAGCTCCTGCCTCCGCGAGTTCCTCAGAACGGCGTATGGGAAAACCAGTTCACATTTCCATCAGCTGGCCAGTCTTTAGCTGCCACTCTGCACTTGGCTGACCCGAGCCAGATCGAGAAACACTGGGTGCAAGAGGCCACTCGTCCAATCTTTCCATTTACAGAGGAGAAAATTCTAAGCTGTGATTTCCTGCGGGGACATTAGACAAGATGACTTATAGGTTCCTCCTGGCTACAGTCCCGGGATTTCTATTTCCTTGTCGGCATCATGAATTCCACTGACAGAGATCAGGTTATTTTCCAAGAAAGCTAAGTTCCGAATTTTTGGCCACAAACCACTTATTCACAGGAATCAAAGGGAAAACAATAGTGCTATCGTGTAGGATGAGCAATTAACATATATGATCTTATTAGAAAAGGGAAATCATGTGACAATATAACTCGATGGCTTAAAAGAGCCAAGCACTGCTGCTTCATTTTGCAACCACTCCCAGGTCAGACTGTTATCTTCTACATGACTAGTGTATTGTAGTCACAGGCTCCAGGCTCCTGGAGGAGATGGGCAGGGATGTAATTACTGCCCAGAATTAGGCAAGACTTCCAAAGGATAAACGCTACAAAGGGGCCTCAGAACTTCAGTTTGATGCTCTGACAGTTTGAGGCTCAAACAATGGTGTCTAACTGAGCAAAGATGTAGGAACTAAAATCTAAAATCTTTTTTCCAGGCCAAACTGTGTTAGCAATAAATAAATAAATAAAATCAACAACAACAACAAAAAAAAAAAAGCAAAAACTCAGGGACCTTAAAAAATAATCCATCTCCAAAGTCTAGGTATGGTGGCAACCTCCTTTAATCCCAGCACTGGAGAGGAAGATGTTTGAAGTCAGCCTGATCTATATAGCAAGTTCCAAGTCAGCTAGCACTACATAGTGAAAAAGACCCTGTGTAGGAAAAAAAAAATCATCCATTCCTAAGATTAGGCATGGTAGTACCCACCTGTAATCCCAGCACCTGGGGGTAGAGGCAGGAGGCTCAGGAGTTTAAGGTCATTTTTGGCTGTGTGGGGAGTTTGAGACTAGTCTGGGCTATGTGAGACTTTGTTCAATAGTTAATGCTGACAGCTGGAGGGCCATTGAGAGAGCCCAGAGGGTAAAGGCACCTGCCACCAAGCCTGACCTCCTGAGTTTGATGCCTGGGACCCACATGGTAGAAGGAGAGAACTGACTCCTGAAAGTTGGCCTCTGACCTCCCTGCATGTGCACACACTTGAAGATGAAAATGTTTAAAAATTATACATATAGCCGGGGCGGTGGCTGCACACACCTTTAATCCCAGCACTCGGGAGGCAGAGGCAGACGAATCTCTGTGAGTTCGAGGCCAGCCTAGTCTACAAGAGCTAGTCCAGGGCAGCTCCAAAGTTACAGAGAAACCCTGTCTCAAAAAACAAACAAACAAAAATTATATATAAAGCCAGGGGTAGTGCACACTTTTAATTCTAATACTCAGGAGGCAGAGGGAAATGGATCCCTGAGTTCCAGGCTCACTTAGTCTACATAGACAGTTCTAGGACAGTCAGGGCCATGTAAAGAGAGACTTTGTTTCAATTTAAAAACCAATAAACCATAGGTACAATATGTATGTACATATGCACACACATGTTTATATACTGCCAATTAGACAAGATCTAGAATCACTTTATCTTAATTTATTTCCTGTGGCGGTGATAAAATATCCTGACTAAAGCGACTTGAAGGAGAAATGGTTTCGTTTGGCTCACAGTTCCAAGCTATAGTGTATGGTAAAAGGGAAGACACGAAGGCAAGAGACTGAGCCTGCTGGTCACACTCCAGGCAGGAACAGACAGTACTGAATCTGTGTGCACTAGTGCTGGAGTCCATGTCCTTACCATTACACTGCCCAAGATCCTCTGCCTAGAGAGTGGTGCCCTGTCTTCCCACACCAGTTAACATATAATTACCCAGGGGCATGCCCCAAGAGGCTGTAGATTCTGTCCGAATGATTATTAAGAGGAACCATTACACACCTAAGAGACTCACTCATTCTCTCCTCTCCCCTCTAGCGCTCCATTTCTTGGAAGAGTTTAAGATTGAGCTCATTGAAATGGGACGACCCACCTGCTATGTAACAGTTTGCATTGAGATTGAAACATTCCATCCTGTAAGGAAGTTTTTTAAGCAGGAACGTAAACAACTTAAAAGAGCTTCAGGAAGTCCCTGAAACCAACAAGATTCACTCTGCCTCTCCCTGCCAGAATAATAATTGCCTGAAGCAATAAAAGCCGAGAATCCCTCTCAGAACTACAAAGACACTGAGACCAGACCAGGTGATAGAAAGAAGCAGAAACAATCTGAGCCTCCTGGAAGTGGTTCAGACCAATGAGGCGACTGGAAAGGCAATTCCCCAACCTGTTGAGCTGCCTGCAGGCTGTGCAGAGTGCTCCAGGTTCCCAGCTTTGTGAGCTGTGTACTGGGTGGGTTTTGGTGACGCTGCTGTCTTTGAGTCATTTCTGCTCTTGAAATAACCCCTCATTCATATTCCTTTAAGTAACCCTGCGAAAACTCCCCAAGCTCTGTATTTTGGTCTGTTGTGGGTTCCCTATCTGGGTTGAGTAGATGTATGTGTTGCATCTCCCCAGATGGTGTTGTTGTCACACAACACCATCTTAAATGTGCATGGCACTAGCCCCATGGAGGACCGGAGTCCCAGATTAAATAAAAAGAAGAAAGTGAGCCAAACACCCTCTCTGTGATTCCTGATTTCAGAAGCAAAGTCACCCACTGCCTCACGCTCCTGCTGCCAACTAATATAGTAATTCCCCCATCCCAGATACCATCTTTTGTTCCAGTGACTGCCCTTGAATATCTAGGCCTTGGAGCAACGCTTCCCTGTCCCCCTAGAGGAAGTCTGCAAGAGATGAAGTGTTTCAAGAACTAGGGGGCTGCGATGTATCACCAAAGCAGGAGGCAGCAGGTGAAAAGCTTGCACCTAAGACTCAGACGGCTGCTCCCAAGGAGAGACACATATCACTTGAGCCTGAGAAAATGATCACCTGGGAATCTTGGCAAAGAGAACTGATCCCATGGAAGAGCAGATTAGCAACATCCTGAAAATGGAAGAAGTGGAAGCCAGCGTTGACGATCCCGTCACTCCAGATCAGAGACTGTCCTGAGCTCCAGATACCGAAAGAAAACCGATGTAGAACAGCAAAGACATGAGCAGAAAAGGGAGGGCTAAAGAGAGATGAAAAGATGACCAAGAAGACCTCCCAAGAGACGGGGCTGCAGAAGTCGACGTCTCGGGGCAAAGTCAGTGGGGAAAGACCGGGCTCGATCACTGGAGGAGAGTGAGATACCCCGGCCTCATGCAGAAAAGGAGAAAATAAACAAGAAAAGTACTGAGAGGAGTCTCTGGAGATGGCAACATTGGGTGCTTGAGGTGAAATTAGGAACAAAGTCACAGGGACTGTGAAAATATGTATCAAAGACATTTAAGAAGGAAAAATTGACTTAGTGATAAATTCCAGTGTGATTTTCCCCTGCAGTGTAAAGCGGAACAATAGTTAATGCTGCCCGGGTTTAAGGAATTGAGCGTTAAGCTTTCCTGGTTGTACTCTCTTCAGACTCCAAAGGAGATCATGATGGGGGTCTCTAGGGATCTCAGAACAGTTACAATTTAAAAGTTTCAGAGTGGGCAGGCCAAGGTGTGGCCTTCTGTCCTGCACAATAAAGCTCCAAAGTTCAAAAAACAAAAAACAAATAAACAAACAAAAAAAACCCTATGCATTTGAAAGAGGAAAAAGAAGACCCCCCCCCCCCCACTAACCTGGAACTGAGGGCTAGGAAACAAGAAGATCGCTGGGGCAGAGCAGGCTCAGGTACAAGTTATGAAAGGTTTGGGGAGTAGAGTGTGGTGGCTTGTAACTATAATCCAAGCACTTAGGGCTGAGGCAGGAGAATTACTACTACTTCAAAGTCCGCTTGGGCTACAGAGTTAGACCCTGAGGAGTTGGGGCACAAAGGAGAAGGGAGAGAAAGATGAGAGGGAGGGGGAGGGGGAGGGGGAGAGGGAGAGGGAACTCCTTAGGTAACCTTCCAGGCCAGTGGTTCTCAACGTTCCTAATGCTGAGACCCTTTAATACAATTCCTCATGTTGTGGTGACCTCCAACCATTGTATTATTTTCGTTGCTACTTCATGACTGTGATTTTGCTATTGTTATGCATCGCAATCTAAATGTTTCTGGAGACAAAGGGGCTGAGACTCACAGGTTGGGAATCACTGTTCTAGGCAATTGTATGCATACATATGAACCCTAAATTTCCCACAAGAATGTTTCATTCTATAAATATTGCTCTGACCGCTTTTTGCGTTCATCTAACAGGACCAACTTCTAATAAATCAAAACTGCTAAAGGCGGGCTTCATGTTTTTGGTTTTCTCCTTGCTGGAGATTGAATCCATACACAAGCACTACCCCAGCCCTACCAGGCATGTTTCTTTAATGTCTACATTCTCATACATACCTTCAGTTCAATCAAACAATCAATCCTGTAATCTTATATCCAATGGAGTCTCGGAGCTAGAAAATGGCTCAGTGGTTGAGCGCTCACTGCTCTTACAGAGGATCCAATATTTCACTCCTAGCCCCATGGCAAGTGGCTCCCAATGCCAGCTCCAGCAGATCTGACAACTCTTTTATCCTCTATTGGCACCCACTCTCACACAGACACATACACATGATTAAAAGAAGACAGGGTTTTCTGAGGAAGCCTAGACTGGCCTCAAACACTTGGCAATCCCCCTGTCTCTGTTTTCTAAGTGGGAGGACTTCAAGTGTGAAGCAAAATACCCAGGATCAAGTGTTTTGTTCAGTTACTTTTTTGTTTCAAAAGAAAATCTAATATATATAAGTACACGAGCATTCTAGAAAATACACATTACTGTTTATTTCCCAAAAAGTAAATTTGTAAAAAATAGCAAAATAAAGAATATACATTTTAAATCAACAGTGTATAAGAATGTGTATATAAGTATGTGTATTTAAGCATGTGTATGATATATGTGCATATTTGTGTTTCTATGTATGTGCATACATGTAGGTGTGTGATCTGTGTATATGTATTTATATGTATATACGTGTGTGTATGTGTGTGGTATGTGTATGTATGTATGGTGTTATTTATTATGTATGTGGTATGTATGTATGTGGATATATGTATAAGTATTATGCATATGTATGTGGTGTGTGTATATGTGTATAGTATGTATATGTGGTATATGTATATGTATGTAGGTAGAAGGGATTTAACATTTTCCCCAAGTTTTGCTATCATCAATTGTATAATAAATAGTCTTTCTTTACTGATGTGACATTTGACATTTGTCATGAAATAAATAACAAATGACATTTTATCTGAGTGTAGTGGCCCGAACCTGGGTTACACGTGTGAGACCTTGTAGCTATTTGTATCTTTAAAAAGAGACTCCATTTTGAAGGCAAATGACTCCAGTTCCCTGGAGCAGAGCGTACAGCGTTAGAAGCCAGGCGGCAAGCCTGTGAGAGGCAGCTGCACTGACTGCAAGGGGCCACCTGGGCGTCTACTGTAAAGCGGGCACGCCACTAAGCCAAGGCTTGGCTATTTTGAAGACAGGGATCTTATCCTGACTTTGGTTAGTCACAGATCCCACACACAGTTGCCTTGCTTCCTTGGTCACCAGTGAAGCTGGGAAAAATCACTTAACCTTGGAGGGAAGTACCGTGAAACTCAAGAACAGCCATGCTTGTTTCTGGGTAATGCTGTTTCTGACTCAATTTACCTAAACTTTATGGTGTGCATGTGTGTTTTGTTAGTGGTAGGATTTTTGTTTGCTTGGTTGGTTGGTTTGGTTTGGTTGAGATTTCTTTCTTTTTTGTTGGTTTTGTTTTGGGGGTGATTTTTATTTTCTTTTGGTGGTTGTGGAATAAGACATGGCCATGTGGATATTGGCCTTCAAATCAATGTTGCAGAAGCTGGCCCATAACTGATCCTTGGCCCTCAACTCTGGGGTTCTGGGGTTCCTGGCAGGTACTACCACACACAGCAGTGGTCTTCTGGTTCCTTTGGTCATTTGAGCAAGGATCTCACTATGTACCAAAAGCTTTCTCAAAGTCATCATCCTTTGGCTTCAGTCTCCCCGGTGTACCAGCAGGCACGACTATTACCAGCTAAGAAATAACCCCTTTACTGTATTACCAACCCTTTTCTTCTTCAATATTGTCTTTGTACGTGGGTGGGTTGCTCATCACTACAAATAAACCTATGCTAGGTCACTTCAGAAATGATTAGGGATGGGCTTAAATCCAACAAATGCCTTATTGTTTAAACTGTGTTCATCTTAGTGAAACAAAACATAAAATTTACCATTTCAGTCATTTTTGTGGCATATTGATTCTGTTTACTGAATGTCAATTTTAAACATTTGTTTTTCAGTCGGGCATGATGGTGCATGCCTATAATTCCAGCACTCAGGGAACTACGGCAAAAGGTCACCTTAAGTTCAGACTGGACTACAGAATGGCCCTTTCTCAACAAAACTAGAGAAACAAAACTTACCAAATAAAAAAGCCAGATGTGGTAGCCTACACCTGTGATCCACGCACTTCAGAGGCTGAGGCAAGAGGATTACATACATACAGCTCAAGGCCAGCATAGTGAATTGTAGGCTAGCCAAGGTTACCTAGCAAGACCCGTATCAAAAAATAATAATAATATATCGATCTAATCTACATGGGAAGCAGAAAAAGACAAGATCTCCTGAGTAAATTGGGAGCTTGTGGACCTTGGGAGAGGGTTGAAGGGGAGGAGAGAGGCAGGGAGGGGAGCAGAGAAAAATGTAGAGCTCAATAAAAATCAATTAAAAATAATAAAAAATTATAATAGCAATTTTTCTTTCTTTCTTTCTTTCTTTCTCTCTCTCTCTCTCTCTCTCTCTCTTTCTTTCTTTCTTTCTTTCTTTCTTTCTTTCTTTCTTTCTTTCTTTCTTTTTTTTTTGAGACAGGGTTTCTCTATAGCTTTGGACCTGTCCTGGAACTAGCTCTTGTAGACCAGGCTGGCCTTGAACTCACAGAGATCCACCTGTCTCTGCCTCCCTGGTATTGAGATTAAAGGCATGCACCACCACTACCTGGCAATTTTGTTTTTCTTAAAAATCATGGTAGTCATAAAAACTAGAAAGACAGACATGGGCAAGGTGGTTCACATCTATAATCCAGCGCTCAGAAGAAAGAGGCAGGAGAATCAGCATGAGTTTGAGGGCAGGAGCGACCTTTTCTCCAAAAACCAAAAGGAAAGAGAGAATATAAAAATATATAGCTAAGCATGGAGACATAGACCCTTAGTCCCAGCACTTGGAGACAGAGACAGAAGAAGAGAAGTAATTCAAGGTCTGTTTACTCCACATGAAACCATCCTTTAAAAAAAAAGTGGGGGGGGGGGAGAGAAAGAAAAATAAAAGCAAAAAAGAGAGAGAAAATAGATTTACAATATTAGCAAAGTTCTGGCTATGGGTACTATATGAAAACAATAAAAAAAAGGCAAAAGAAGGGCAGGGGCATGCCGTTGTTCACATTATTTATAAATATCTAGTTGTTATTATTTGTTATGTGTCAGGGGATGTGCTAAGTACTGCACACATATTATTAAGTAGTCCACTGGATAGGGACAGTGAGTTAAGGTCTCACACAGACCAAGCTGGCCCTAAACTGGGTGTATAGGCAAGGATGACCTTGAACTCCTGACCCTACATCCCCACCTCCCCAGTGCCAGGATTATAGACATTTTCCACCATACTCAGCCTCCACTAGATATTTTTAATGACTTCATGAAAACATTAAGCATCTTCATTATATAAAAGACAAAATGGTGGCTTGAAGTTAGACGGTTAAGGCCATCTTCAGCTCCATAGTGGGTTTGAGGTCAGCCTAAATTACATGAGACCCAGTCTCAAAACAAAACCCCCCCCCCCCCCCAAAACGGTTAAGTCAATGGGACTCCAACTCAAGCAGTCGGAGTTTGAAGTCAGACTACTGTTCCATCATCTGAATGGTGTGAATGTGGAAGCTGCTTTTTAGATAGAACAGGAACAAACTTTAATTTTCTAATACAATTTGTGCATTTATTTTTTAAATATTCAATTTATTTTAGTTATGTATACATGTGTGTCTCTAGGTGAGGGCATGTGCACATGTGAACACGGTTATCTGAGAAGGTCAGAAGCGGGTCTGGAGCTGGAGTTACAGGTAGCTGAGCGACCTGATGTGGGTGCTAGATCCTCAGCAAGAGGAGCAAGTGCTCTTAACCACGGAGCCATCTCTCCAGCCTCTCCTCTGCGCATTTTTTTCAGTGTGTGATTAAAGACATATAGATTGAAGTTTATCATTTAAAATTATTTTTAACAGTACAGTTCAGTGGGATTAAATATATTTGTATTAAATATGTAAATATATACTAATATATTAAATATATTGGGGCTGGAGAGATGTCTTAGTAGTTAAGAGCATTTGCTGCTTTTGCAGAGGACCCAAGTTCCATTCCCAGCACCCACATTAGGGTTTACAAACTTCAATAAATTCAATTCCAGGAGATCTAATGACTTCTTCTCACTTAAGTGCACCAGGCACATACTTAGTGCATATTCATGCATGAGGGCAAAACAGTTATCCACCTGATAATTAAAAATGTTTTTTTCACTTACATGACTGTAAAATCATCACCACTGCCTATTTTTTTAACTTTGCTTAGGGTACATTCTACACTAAAAAAATTAATTAAGGAATTAATTTTATAATTTTATGTCATCAAATTTATTGCTATTTCATTTTATGAATTTTATGTTTTTCTATCATACTCAGAAATACCTTCCCCACTCTGATATCTAATTTTCAAAATTTTTCTCAGGGGGCTTGGCTGATGGCTCAGTTGATAAAGTGCCTGTTTTTAAAACAGGGAGGAGGACCAGCGCTGGACCCCCAGGACCCATGCCTGCAAGAGCATGGTCAAAACAGGGCTCTCAGAGTAGATACAGGCAGACCCCTGCACTGCCATGACCAGCCAGCCTGGCCTAATGGATGAGCTTCAGATTAGTATAAGACCTTGTCTGGAAAAAATAAGGTTGAAAGTGATGAAAGACACCTGACCTCAATCTCTGGCCTACACACACACACACACACACACACACACACACACACACACACACTAGCACTAACAAGTACATATAGCATACCCATGGCACAACACACAAGTTTTAAAAATTCTCTCGGCTTTCTTTGTTTATATTTATGATCTCATATTTTTTACTTCTGCCTTTCAATTTTAAATAATTTATTGCGTGTGTGTACGCGTGTGATGGGGGTGTGACACGTTGTGTGTGGAAGACAGACAACTTTGTGAGTTAGTTGGGTTCTCTCCTTCCACCTGTACATGGGTTTCGGGATTGAACTCAGGTTTTCTGTGTTTGCTCGCTGAGTTTCTTTACCTTCTCAGCTAATTTGCCGGACCCTCTACTACAACCTTTCTAATTCTTCAAGAATTTATTCCGGTAGAAAATGTGAGATAAGGATCCTCGTCTTACAATTGTTATTTGTGGAGCTGGGCTTCAAATCCAGAACCTTGTGCACCCAAGAAAATCCTTCTACCGTCACTGCCTGGCCCTTCCTTTCCTATTTCATTTTGCTCGCTCTTTTTTCCTTTTATTTTCAGGACAGAGTCTCATGGAGCTTGGGCTGGGCTCAACTTACTGCAGAGCTGGAGATGACCTTGAACTCCTTATTCTCTGCCTCGAAAGTGCTGGAACCACAGGTGTGCTGCCACACATCTGGTCTCTCCTGTCACTTCTTTAAAGCCAGCAATAGCTGGGCAGTGGTGGCGCACGCCTTTAATCCCAGCACTAGGGAGGCAGAGGCAGGTGGATCTCTGTGAGTTCAGGCCAGCCTGGTCTACAGAGCTAGTTCCAGGACAGGCTTCAAAGCTACAGAGAAACCCTGTCTCGAAAAACCAAAAAAATAAATAAATAATAAATAAAATAAAATAACAAAATAAAATAAAGCCAGCAATAATTAAAATCAGAAAATTTAAATCCACATAGGACAAAAGAAGCTGGGAAATTTCTGGAAGTGGGGAAGAAAACAGAGCAGAAGGATTGATCTCACCAGAAATGAAACCACAGTCTGCATTCTTATAAATAATGCAGCCTGGGTGCATCAGAGACTGAAAGGGAGGGAGAAAGTGAGGGGAGGGGGCAGGGGCCGTGACTCAGTGGTAGAACACTTGCCTAGCATGCAGGAGGCTCTGGGTTGGATCCCTAGCTCCTGGGGGTCATAGGGAGGATACACGACACACAATAATCAAAGTTAATGGTTAGTGTAAAGGCACTGGTGAGGTTTTCATCTTTCCCATGGTCAGTATTCCTGTCAAAGAATACAGTGCCCTTGTTTACCAGTGCAGGTCACCCTAGAATGAGGATTTCACATCTACCCACCACCTTCTCGTCCCTTAAATATCAGTAGTAAATGTGACCTGTTTGTATTTTGGAGTTTTTTCCCTGAATTATTCCTAATATACTGGACTTCCCTGTCTCTCCTCCCAGGAACAGGAGAGCTATGGCGATCAAGTCTGATTTCATCAGAAATACAGTCATGTGTTGCTGATCACAGAGACACCTTCTGACCAATGTGTTGTGCCTGTGTGAACACCACGGAGCCGACTACAGACGGTACAGCCAGCTGCACATCTAGGCTCCAGGATAGAGGCTGCAGCTCCTAGCCCTACAATCTGAACAGCTTGTCCTAGACCGCATACTTTAAGTGACTGTAACAATAATATTTGTCTATCCAAACATCTAAGCCCAGAAAAGTAAAAATAGTGCATAAAATAGCTTACACCGTGTATAAAATACTGAGTAAAAATATTGCAGAAAAGATACAAAATGGAAGCTGACTGTGGCAGTTTCTGCCTTTAATGTCAGTACTGAAAGGCAGACAGGAAGACCAAGTTTAAGGCCATGTCGACTACAGAGTATGTGTGAGGGTCACTCGGCTGCCTCAAAACAAACAAACAAGTATAAAATGCTGGGACTGTATAAGACTCTCACCAAGACCAGAGCAAGCATGTCTGAGACTTGTCCTGTGGCAATCAATGAATAAGTAACAGGCAATGAATGTGGAGACCACTGACACATTACTGTGGACTCTATACACACTGGACAGTTGGACTAAATATTATTTATTTTAACAATTTGTCTTAAATAATAAATTAACTTCTACGACGTTTTTTATAACTTTTTTTTTTACTTTTTTTTCTTTCTTTTTTTTAACTATGTAACCCAGGCTGCCCTCAGAATCACTGTGTAGCCAAGAATGACATTGAGCTTCCCCTCTCAAGTGTTAGGATTACCGCCATGTGCGACTATACCTGCCTTTTCTTTAAAATAAATAAATAAATAAATAAATAACTTTTAAAAACTTTTGTAATAATATCTAACTTCGAGCACATTGTACAGATATTTAAAAATATTTTCTTTATGTGCTTAATCTGTGAGGTTATTTTTGTTTGTTGCTTGGTTGTTGTTTTATTTCGTTTTGGTATAGTCTCATACAGGCCAGTTGGGCCTCTTAACTTGCTTTGTAGCTGAAGATGACCTTGAATTTCTGGTTCTCCCGACCTCCCTCCTGAGTGCCAGGATTACAGGCATGAACCAGGATACAAAGAGCTGGGGTTCACAACTAGAGCCTCACAACTACCTGCTCATGGTAGGCCAGTACTCTACCTACATCCCCAGCCCTTCTGCTTTAATTTACTTTAAAAAAAAACATTTGGGACTGGAGAAATGGCTCAGTGGTTAAGAGCACTGACTGTTCTTACAGAGGACCTGGGTTCAGTTCCCAACACACACATGGCAGCTCACAACTGTCTGTAATTCCAATTTCAGGGGGCCTGACACCCATGGCCAAACACCAATGCACATAAAAACAAAACGACAAGAAAGACCACTTTAGAAAAACATTTTTTGTTAATTAGCCACACAGGATCAAGTTCATCTTTATCTGAGCCAGGTGTGGTGGTGCACATGTGTAACACAAGCACATGGGGGGCTGAGGAAGGAAGATTGATTCAAGCTGTAGGTCAGCTACTCGGTAAGTTCAAGGCCAGCCTAACACCCACTGAATTTTAGTATGCTTGCCTACCAGACACAAGGCTCTGGCTTCTATCCAGACACTGAAAAATAGAATCGATATGACATCTTTTGCCTCTACCTTTCATCCAGTCTTCCTGGAAGGTGGTGAGGGGCAGGGACATGCCTAGAACTGTTGCCCCTTAGATGACAATAATGCCTTCTGAAGGGTTAACCTGAGAGTCTTTTACAGTTGACTTTAAACACATATCTAAGGAGGAGTATACCCTAAGATGATAATAGGAAGTATGCAATAGAAACTTTACTATAATAAATGCACAAGCCAGTAACGGTCAAGTATTGTACGTAATTGTGGGGCAGTACGATTGGTTGCACAAGGTTTATTTATACCAGCAATATCACAAACATTAACAACATATAATGCCATGATATTAGAACAGCTACGACATCAGCGCACAGTCTTTCTGCTCCATTCTTGTCCCCTGGGACCATTGTCAGCAGTAACGTACCCCAACAATTCGGCTCAAACCTAACACTGGTTAAAGGTTAAAGACTAGGTGTTCACTCACTAGTAGAGTTGGCCTGTGTGTGTACGTGTCCTGTGTGCATCCACCCACGCATGCCCAAGTCATCACTGGCATCTTTTATTACCCTCCCTCTCAATGACTCCGAAGCTCACTGTGCTAGCTAGAATGGATGTCACTGTGACCCAAGAGTCTACTTTTGTCTGTCCACTCACCAGCTCTGGATTAAAAATGTGCACTGCCAGTGCCGGATTTTAACACAAGTTCCGGGAATCCAGACTCGGGTCCTTGCGCTTGCGCAGCTAGCACTTCACCCACCAAGCAACGCCCTCCCTGCCAAAGCCTCAGTGCCGGCAGATTTCTACCTAGCTGTTCTAGAGCCTGAGTTTAAGGCCTTCCTTTTACTGAAAGGTCAGGATGGGTACAGTGGCACATGCCTATGGACCTAATGGACCCACCTAGTAAGGAGATTAAAGTCAGGGATCCGTTGAGCCCAGGAGTTCAAAGCCAGCAAGACTTTATCTAGGAGGTGGGGGCAAGAGACTTTTTTAAAATTATTTTTTATTTACTTTTATTTTATGTGCATTGGCATTGGGTCCCTGGAACTGGAGCTGGGAGCTGCCTTGTGGGAGCTGGGAGCTGAACCCAGGTCCTCTGGAAGAGCAGTCAGTGTTCTCAACAGCTGAGCCATCTCTCCAGCCCCTAAATTATTTTTTATTTTTGTCCTGGACCTCATTGAGATCCACCTGCCTCTGCTTTGTGAGTACTAGGATTAACGGTGTGCACCATCATGCCCTGTTGAGTATTATTTAATGACTGCTTTTATTTGTGTCCTTGTTTGTATGTTTGAGGGCCATGGGCAGCCCAGGCTGACTTCGAACTCTCTAAGTAGCAAGACTGGCCTTGAACGCCAGCTCCTCCCGCCTCACCTCTCAGGTGTTCAGGTTGCAGGTGTGCTCTCCACCATGCCAAGCACAAAGTTCAAAACCAGTCTGCATAGTCATTTGCTATCTGAATCTTATCTACAACACCCGGTCAGGGGCACATCCAGGGCTTGATTCACACTCAAGATGGAGACCTGTTTCCTGAGACTACATAGTCCTTACACCATCAAGTTCCTCCTGAGGTTGACACGGTTTCCCTTATGGATTGCCCACTCAGATTAGGCAGATCCCCGGAAAGGTAGAAGAGACCATGCACCTCTAACAGAGTCAATGAACACAGACTAGAGACCGGAGCAGGTGGGTTTATGATGGCGGTCAGAGAGCTTAGTGTGCTGGGGGAGTTAAGGGGTTTGTCTGGCCAGTTCAGGATGGGGCAGTTAAAAACTAAAAACACAAAATACTGGTTTAGGAACTGTGGGGAGGCCAGGGCTGGGCATCTGGCTAAAGAAGGCTGAAGGGGAAACTTTTTTAAAGGTGAAGGAAGAAAAGCAAAGAAAAAAAGGTATGTGTATGCTGACTTCACCAATTCAATGGAAGCTGATTGGGACTGGCTACCTTTGAACTATTATAAACGCTTAAATGCTTCACTGCAAAGAGAAACATAGTAGTTGGATCCTAATCTAAAAAGATCACCACTTGTATTAGACCTGTGCTACCAAGCAAATTTTCCTAAATCTTAACATACTCCTTCCAATGAGTTTTCAGACCCAGAAATCAAAGGGACTTTATATCCCCTACCTCATTCTCAAGCAGAAACACTGGAAAACATAGTTTGTTAGGTTTGGCTTTTTGTTTTGCTTTTCCTTAAAGTAAAGAAGAAGAAAAAAGAAGAAGAAAAAGAAAGAAACAAAAGAAAAGGACACCAACTGCCTCTGTCGTGATGAATTTTGATATATTCTAACCCCCGGAATAACACCCTCTTTGCTCTAAATAGAGTCTATAGACACACCTTGCATCTGGTTTATTTCCTGGATGGGAAAATAATCATTTCCAGGATACCTACCCGCTCCCACCCTCCCCAAATCTACCTTTCCAGGGCAGGGGAAGGTGCATCCTCGTCGGGCTCCGCCTGTGCCCTCCTAGTACCTCTGGCCAGCAGCCTGTGGGCCCGCACTCCCTGGACATCCATGAATGTTTGATGCTACATCTCTACCCCAGCCGAAGCTTCCCGCCTGCACTCTGTCAACGGCACTTGGGGGCGGGGGTAACTTTTGGAACAGAAAGCTCCACCCATCCTGCTCCCTACCGCCTTCAACCAAACCAGCTAAAACACCCCACCTCAGGCTGCCCAAGTAAGTCTCATCACATGATATACGGCACTGTAATTTTTTTTTAAACAAGAAAACAAGCAACCAAAAAAAAAATTCAAACTACACGCGCGGGCCAATGGGGAATCAGGGGAAGGTGGGCGGGGGAAGTGCGGCGGGCTGGGCGGGGACCCACGGACCTGGGGACCAAAGGATTCGTAAAACGCAGCGAGCGCACGGTTTGGGGTTTTTTCTTCCAAAACTAAGAGCGAGGCTCCGCCTGCAGCTTCAGCCTCTTAGATCCACCTTAAATCTTCAGTGGACTCGGTGCAGGGATCAGTGGGCGCAGCCAATGCCAATCAAGTTTACAACCACCAGCTCGGGACGGGGGAGTGGGGGGGGACGAGGAATGGGGGGGCGAGAGAGAGAGAGAGAGAGAGAGAGAGAGAGAGAGAGAGAGAGAGAGAGAGAGAGAGAGAGAGAGAGAGAGAGAGAGAGAGAGAGAGAGAGAGAGAGAGAGAGAGCACACATGACACAGGCATACTGGCAAATACACGTATGCACGTACATGCACATACACACGCACACAAAGGGAAGGAGGGGGCGAGAGACTGGCGCTCCGCGGCCGGGAAACATGTTTTGCAAACGCTTCTAGCGAAGATCACTGGCCACGGCCTGGACGCTACGGGACGCGGGAAGCGCGGCCAGACCCGAGCGCCATGATGGTGGCTGCGGTTCGCAGCCCATGTTTTGGAGGGGGAGCTGCAAATGATGCAATCCCCCGGCCGGCGCCCGAACAGCGCTCTCATCTCCCGGCCTTTCTCTTAACGTTCCTTTCAGAGGCGCGTCGAGGTTTCGCGCCCAAAACATGGATAAGGATTTTACTTTTTTTTTTAATTGTCAAGTTTTTCTATGTTCTAGTTCCTGCCTCTGCTCTGAGTCCCCACGCATGACAAGTCTGGGATTTGGATGGAGGCCCGAGGGACTCGAGAGTTGAGTTTACGTGGAAATAACTGCACTTTCGGTTCTCCGAGATCCGGCTGTGGCTGACCCCACCCTTTTCCAACCCCACGCGAGTGAAATCAGGGAGGCGACCCCATAGGTTTCTAAGCAGACTCCTGGGCCCCTTTCCCCGTCAGCGTCGTTTGCAAGATTTTTTGCCTTATTTTTTTAGCCAGCAAGGAGGGGGTGGCAGGCGTAGGGTGTGGCTCAGGTGAAAGATGGCAAATGAAAAAAAATCCGTACTTTGAAAAACAGATCAGGGATCATAAATGAACTTCTAAACAAAACACCTTTTAGCCCAAAGCACTAGAAAAGCAATCGTGTCTTTTGGCGATGATGGTGCAATGGCGAAGGCAGCATTCCCTGGCGCCTAGAAAGGTCGTTTGAGGTGGTCAGGGCGGTGGGCACACAGTGGCCTGAAAGGCCGACTACCTGCTCCTTCCCACTTATGAATGTCCACGGCTCCCCCATCCAACTCTACACGCCTTCCTCCCCTAAGTCCACACTTCCCAGTTCTTCCCTGCCCGGGTCTGCTCCTTTGGGCAGCTAAGGATGCAATGATGGGGGACACTTTGCAACGCAGGGGCGATCCCCTAAAGTGGCAGTGGCTCTCCACAGTTACGCGTGCTTCGGTGACCGTCCCTTAGCCGCCGGCAAGCCGGGAAGGCTTTCGAAATGCGCGGGGCTGCGGATCATTGGAGCCCTGCGGTAGGGGTGGGAGCGGGCTGCTGCCCTGGAGGGTCCACGAGCTCCGGGAAATTAGTCCTTTTGGGCAAGACCCCTAGAGCTATGGGGGCAGCGGACTGTCCTCTAGGGAGGATTGCAAGCCTTCCATAGCGAGTTTCTTCGTCCGGAGGAGCGATGGTGAGGGAGAAAGGTTTCTGAAAAGTAGCCCTGCCCGCTTGCGCGGACAGAGGCGCGGCCGCTTTTTGCGGCCTGCGGGCGCCCGGGGCGCGGGAACTGTGCGCTGCGACCCCGGCAGTGCGGGGCTTGCAAGAAGCCGACTACGTTAGAGACTTTGGGTCCAGAGGCGCCAGCCAGTCCGACTACGGAGTTGCCACAGTGACTGGGCGGGATCTGGGCTGCGGGACAGTTCAGGGGACTACCGCGCTGTGGCCGGAGTGGTGCGGTAGCCGGTGGCTGGCGCCGGCGGCCGCAAACCCGCAAAGGGACGTTCGCAGCGGGCACAGTTCAGGTCCTGAGAGAAGGACCATTTGAACCATCAGGTTATATGTAGATGCTTGACAGACATTCGGAGGATGGAGGACCCAGTGACTTGGGCGGGGGTGTGGGGGGGGGTGCGTTCCTGTGGACTTGCCTGGCGCAGGGAGCATCCACCTCTTCCCGGTCCAGCATTCCTAAAATGCAATCCCTCAAAATACACATTAAAAAGAAAAAAGAAAGAAAGAAAAAGAAAAAAAGGGTTTTTTTTTTTTTTTTGGAAGGAAAATGAGGTCCGTGCAGCAATAGAGAAGTGTGTTTTCCCATTTTGAATTGATGTTCTGACGTTTGGTCCTCCTGCAAGTCACCCTTCATATGTTTTAAACAGAACCACAAAAAACACCTTTAGTCTTTAATTAAAATAATACCTAGTTGAAGGACGTGGCCCAGCAACCAAAAGACCTATTTTCCCATCTGGCACAGGAAGAAAAACCAACTCTTGCCTTATTTTAAAAAAAAGAAAAAGGAAAAAGAAATCTTCGAATCAGAAATGTTAGAACTACCTTGTTTATAATCGCTTTTGGGTGTGGTGATGCAAATGGTAGTATTTCAGTGTAGTTTTCCCCAAACTTAGATTCTTCACAATTCACCCATAAATTCTCTTATAATTTACTTTTACACTTTAACCACATTTTAAAATTGGGAGTGTAATTTTTGGGGAATTATTTTTGATAAACCAGGCTTCAAAATGCCCAGTCTTTATATTTTTTAAGAAGTACCTCTGCTGAGCAGATATGAGGCCACAGGACTCTCAGGTTCAGTACTTTATTTTTTTGGGATGAGTTAACTGAATATGAGTACTCAGAAACTGAGGAATTTGTGTGTGACCAATTTCATTTAGCCAACCGGTGCAGGATAAACATCAGTTTCTTAAGGACTTGCATGTTTGGATATTGTGGGCAAGATTGAGGAGTGTGGCCATTGATGCCCAACCCTCACACTTCACAAGTGTGAATCGAGGAGCTAGGGAAGTCGCTCTGTCACTTTCATTTTCAGCCCTGCAGATGGATGATCAGACTGCACTTACGTAAGGGACCCCCCCCCCTTTTGCCTCTCACACTCATATCCTAGAAAACATAAATATTTTAACTAAATGGGGACTGCTGACAGTCTTACATGAGAACGTGGCTTTTCCTCTTTCCACTTAAGCTTTGTCTATAAGGATAGGAATAAGACAAAAATGGCCACTACTTAATACATTCAGATCCCCCACATACACACACCCCCCCCCCCACACACACATTAAAAAAAAATCATCTGACTGCAATGTAGGCCTAAATTTTCTAGATGTTTGTCACTTCACATTGTGTGTGTGTAATTATCAGGGGCATGCCAGGCTGAATACCTCAAGCTCAGTAAAGCACATGACAGCTGCACTCAAGTCAATAGCTACGGAAGTTATCTTTATTGATTGCTTGATGTGTAACAATAATTGGCATCGTTTTCACACATTACAAAAATTATACTTGGCTCAGTATGCAACCTTTTAAGCATAGCCATATTATTTAACAAAAGGGGGTCTAGTCTACCCAATACAGCATTTACAAATGCACAGAACATGCCACTTTGGCTTGTATATGGTCTAGATTAAAAAAAAATCTCTTTTTAACATAAATAAGTTAGTATAATTTTCAGTGTCTTTACAGAGTTATATACACAGGCACACTTCAAAGGTTTTCTCCTACCAAGGCCATGAAGAAACACTGTTTAAAGATGCAGCATCCATTTCACCTGGTCCACAAGTGTGCTTGTCCCGAAAGCACATTTCTTTTTTTTTTTTTTTTTTTTTTCTTTAAAAGCAGCACTTTCCTTGGGGCAAATTAACAAGCAGGGTGAGATACTTTGAATTAAAAATTATTTCATTATTTGTGTAAAGTTACAGACCTCTAAAAATATCCAGGGACTTAGAATTATTCTGTCTACACAGCTCAAGTGAAAAGAGATCTAAGACATTTTCTCAACAAATCTGATGGGAAATGATCAGTTCTAAGAATCCGGAATTCCTTGTCATGCACCCCAGATTTTTGCCCAGTGTTACCTGGAGTGATTACTACTAAACAATTAACCGGTAAATTCCAGTTTTAAGGGAGAGGGAGAAAAAAAAAAGATATTTTTTAAGCTATTTGTTGCTACATAGCAATCTTCAGAACTCCCAAATAAGAATAAGCTTCATGTAAAAATAAATAATTGTATGTAGCAATTATTCAATAAATTTTGATTTTAAAATAAAGATCAATTCTTATTGAAAAGGACACTACATCTTTAAAGAAAGCAATTTAAACCCTTCCCCCCACCCAAGTTGCTTCTCTTCATGCAAGTCAAATATTTTTCTCCTTGCTACAAATTCTTCACACCCCCCACGCTGATTCCTCAGCCCCACCCTACCCTCCCATCCCTAATGTTTATGTGCTACATAGTAAAAGATAAAAACTATATACACAGGTAGTACAATGAAGCAAATAAGGAAAAACCTAATTGCGCAATGCTACATCCAATGCTTTTAGAGGCAGATGGTTTAAGAGTGCCTAAATTTTTTAGTGTTATTATGTTGTTGCTTTCTCAGTGCTTATACAGGATGTCCATTCCATGGAGTCAGCGATATGTATTTAAATTTTTTCATGTATGTCTTCCTTGCTTCATAAAGCAGTGATGTATCTAATAAACAAGGAAATATTCTTAATTCTGCAAAAAGAAACAAAAGGATTAGGAAGAAGACACTAGAGTAACATTGCCAAAGTACAGGAATTATTTTGTTACTATCTTAGTTGACAAATGCTTCAGGGATGGGGGGGGGGGTAAACTCTAAAGGCCTGATGACTACAATCATCTCTAATGCTATCTTCACTGGATTTTTGTTCCACTTGGTGTGGTGTGAAGAGTCAGGGTTAACAAGTGGTCAATTTTGTGCCGCCCTCCCATGCCCCAGGGGACATTAGAAATGTTGTGGGGGACATTCTGCTTGTCACAGCTTCGAGGATAGGATTGCTACTGGCATCTGGTGGGAGAGGTCAGAGATAATGCCCAACATTTTAAAATGTACAGGACAGCCTCCCACAAGAAAGAATAATTCGGCCCAAAATGTCAACAGTACAGAGGTTGAGAAACTAACTCACTCTAAAGAATCTGGGTCAGAGAGAGTGAGAAAGAAAAGAAATTCAGGAACCATAATACTTCAGAGCAGTGTAATTTCCCAAACTTGAAAAATACCTGGAAATGCAATTTCAAAAGGCTCGGGGGGGGGGGGGCATCTATGAATGCTTTTTAAAATTGCAAGTTATTTATATGCAAAATATTTGCATGAATGCTTTTGGCTAGAACCTTATGGCTGCTTAGTGTACTCTAAGCTGGTAATCTGACTAACAAATGCTTCCTGATTCGAATGGGCCAGGTAAAAATATCAGAGGCTTATCTGAAGAGCTAGGCCACACACAAGCCAAGTAAAGCTACAGGTGTGATAGTCATTTAGCAAGAACTTCCATGCAATTTTTCCACTTTAGGGAGGGTATAATATGGAAAGTGGCTCTAGTGTTCCATTTTCTATGAGCTCTGAGAAATGCTAGGTCTCTAGAAGGTATACTATGACATTATGATTTACAACACAACAACCCAA
Source organism: Arvicola amphibius (assembly GCF_903992535.2). Classification (NCBI taxonomy): domain Eukaryota; kingdom Metazoa; phylum Chordata; class Mammalia; order Rodentia; family Cricetidae; genus Arvicola; species Arvicola amphibius. The sequence goes on from NC_052048.2 coordinate 15,807,858, forward strand.
CTTTATATCCTTCATTTATTTTTAAATTTCTATTAATGAGGACCCGAAAAGTTAACAATAAACTGTTAAGATCTCTTTATATGCTGGGTTATGAGTGGGCTTTAGAAATAAGAGGCCACAGTCTTTGTTTCTAAGGGCCTGCTAAACTATTAATGTATGTAGTCAGATCATTATGAATAGTCAATTTATGTAAATATGGGGCTGGGTTACTCTAATTAGGTAATCAGGGTGATGAGATTTTGATACATGGAAAAATCCACACTTGTGCTGGCCCAACTGGTCCTAACATCTACCATCCATTTCCCTATAGACACCCAAACCATCCCGGTCCAGCTCAGTGAGCATACACAGCTGACCTGCTGGACGACTGCTTCCATTTAACTTCTGCATTGTAAGCCCAGGTTAAAATCAGAAATTCTGTGGGAGCAACCATACTTCTGAACTTCCCAGCCTAGCCTTTGTCTTTTAAATACGAAGTTCCCTTCTCTCTCTCCAAAACCTACCAGCATACAGGAAAGTGACAGCTTATAAAATCGGTCAGAGTGCAGGGCATGGCGCCCTATTCACACTCCTAACCAATGTGAACTAGGAGTTACCGAATTTTTTTCTTAAAAAAAAATTTAAACGTAACTGTATATTCGCCATTTTTCTATTAGTCAAAAGCGGTTCTATTAGCTCAAAATGAACCTCTGGGAAATGGATTTTCATGAAGTGAGACCGGGGGTGCCTCAGTCCTTGCTTCGATGGGGAAGAAGATTGTCACTCCCGGCCTAAGTTTTGGTCGGAATCATTAAGAATATGACCTTCCTTTCTTTGGGGCGTTGGTGACAAGTACTTGTCTAGGGAAAACATCTTTAACTAGTATTATGGTCCCCGACCAAATGATTCCAGCCTTCCCCACTGTTAATTTTTTGACCTAGGAAAATAATTCCTTCTGGCAGGCAACTAATCTGCCGGCAGACCTGGGGTCTGCAGGCCCCCCAGGGAGCGCAGCCCAGCTGGGGTGGTAGTTTTGTGCTCTTCCTCATTGACCCACCGGAGCTGTTTACGTCTGGTGTCTTCGGAGGCCGGGCTTCTTGGGCGTCTGCTCCACAGTGCCAGCAGCGTTCAGGGAACCGTCTGAAACATTTTCTTCTGTTCTGTTGGCCCTTTTGTTTTGCGAAGAAGAATCTAAGAGGGGGGCAAGGGGAAATTTTTTTAAAGAACACACACAAACCATCTTTATTAGCGAGAACAATGGCTGACAGAAGTTGGCCCAAGAGTCAAGTGATGAAAAACCCACCACTTCCACCCACGACCCCTGGACCCGTCATCCCCGGTAGCCTCTAAGGACACAAAATGAGGTTGTTTCTACTAACAGAAGGCGTATTCTACGCCCCACATCTTTCTCTTCGCCCTAGCCAAGGAGGCAGTTGGTAAACATTCCAACTTTTGTCACACACACCTACAGCTGGCTAGCGGGGAGGAACTGCGATGTGTTAGGCTGGGGAAGTTATCAGATCTTACTATCTCCGGCGTCTGACTTCAAAACCATAAACAGGCCAAGCAGTCGGTTAAGGGGCAGTTCAAACCTAAGCGTCGCACAGGCTCGATCTCCCAGCGTTAAAGCAGAACATGCTGGAAAAGCCAACTGAATAGGGTCTAGCAAAGAGACGCTACAGAGACACACAGACATTTTATGTTTTTCAAAGGGTCATTACCGTCTGCGGCAGGTCGCTTCCTCATCCCTGGGCACTGCTCCGCTAACCCCGCTGGACTGTCTGACGGGTCAGGCATTTGGTCCACCAAATGCCGGTTCTCAGAGTTTGCCTGAGACGCAATTAAAGGCACAGGCTGGCGGCTCCCGCTGACATCCTGGCTCTCCTGCGCCGGCACCTTGCAGGCGCTCTTAGGGGGGCGCGGGGGTCTGTAGTAGAACTCGGGCAAACTGCCCTTCTCCACCTCTTGCCACTCGTATCTGCCTTCCAGGGGCTTGTGATTCTGAAAGTCGAAATTCCACTTGCGCTGACTCGCTTCTTCCATGTCTCGGCAGTGCTTCTCCAAGTCCCGGGTTAGCTCTTCGTGATTGACCGGGCCGAAGAGGTTTCTGCAGGCGGAGGGCTTGGGGTGCTCCGCTTGTCTGGCGTCCATCCTCTCCAGGCTCGGGCTCCCGTTAGATACTCGTACGTTTGACATCTTCCTTCCCGGGCGGGTGTGGACCACTGCCTCGGCTCGCGCACTCCAAGAAAAAAATAATAAAATGAAATAAACAACAAAACCGAACAAAAGCGAAACGCCCCGGCCGCAGCGCGAACTCCTCTTCGAAGTTCTGCGATTGCACCCGGGGAGTTAAGTGGAGCAGAGACAGGCGAGCGACCGCTCGAACCTCAGGAGCGCGCAGGTCTGGGGGAGAGAGCGCAGGGACGCCCCGGCCGCGCAGCTCGAGGCTCAGTGATCAAGTGTACTGGAGGGCGGGGAAGGGAGGGGGAGGAGGCAAGAGGAGGTGGCGAACAGTCCGAGTGTAGGCTGGGGCGAGCCCGTGGGTCGCGCGAACGCAGCCCCTCTCCAAACCTTGCCGCCGCGCGAGTCCCAGAGCCGCGAGTGAGTGGGGACAAGGGATGAGGGGTAGAAAAACACCCTGAAAGCACGAACCCCCCCTCCCTTTTTTTTAGTTGCCCAATATGGCGGTGGAAGGGAGCTGACGAAGAAGAAGATGATTGACACTGCGAGTCTATTTAAACAGAGGAGGAGCTCCATTGGTCGCGGCGCCGGTTGCCGCTCCGCCCAGGCTGGCGAGCGCGCTCTTAAGGTGGCCCCGGGCGCGACGCCGCTGCTTCTCCGCGTTCCCGAGCGCGCCGCCTCCCCGAAGCGCCGCCAGGACATTGGCTGGTCGCGTGACTGCTCGGAGGTGTACGACTGCCAACAAACCTGCTCTGGCTGGCCCCGGAGAAATTAAAAATAAGACAAACAAACTAGCCAAACGGCTGGAGAGCTGGGGAGGGGCCTGCGCGGCGGCCAGGCGGGGACCTGGGGCTCTAGGTCCGGGAGTTGCAAAGCTGCGCTGGCAGGCGCGCCACCGCTCCCGACTGCGACCTCCAGGTCTTCGTCCGCGAAACCCTGGGCCAGGGCCAGTGGGCTCCAAGGTCGCTGGGGCTTTTTAGGGGCCTCAGTGACAAGTTCAGCCCGCCTGCATTAGCCGAGATGGGAATGCGGGAGGGTGTGCGGGAGAGTGGAGAAACCTTGGCTCAGCGCCTGGGACACCCCCACCCCCCTTGGCAGGGTGCCTTAGCTGGGGTGCTGGAATCGGCCTCGTAGTCTGACCCCAGCAGTCTCGGCTATGGTAGGACAAGCCAGGGGGCTTCAGGAAGGAGTCAAGACTGAAGGCTCCTAAGTTATCAGGGTGTTTCTGAATCTAAGCACTCCCTGCATAGGGATCTCGATCGAAAACCCCGGTGCTCTCTCAAGCCTCATCTTCTGCTTTGTAGCCATCCCAGACACTTAAATTTTGAAAAAGCCAGCTTACAACTCTGATCTGATTTGTCTTGTTTCCCAAGCACAGCGAGCCCATCGCCATAGGCTGCGTGTGGGAACTCGCCCCTATACTTTTCGATTCTTTCCCGGGCTGAAGCGTTTCCACCTGAGTCTAGACGCCAACGACAACAGCTCCTTTCCTTTCCTCTCCCACCAGCCTGTTGCTCTCAATCCACTCCGAGCAATAGTCAAATGCAAACAAATACTTGCTGCAGGCTGTTAAAGGGTGAAAATGCTTCCCATAAGGATCCGATTCTTGATTTGAGCAAGTGATTTATAATACCACCGTCACGCTATTACTAACTCTAGTAATATTGTTTGGGCATTTCTTTGCTCCTCGTGACAACTTGACATCTCTCTCTCTCTCTCTCTCTCTCTCTCTCTCTCTCTCTCTCTCTCTCTCGCTGTCGAGCACAGTGATGGAAGTTAGAACAGAATAGTCAGGCTAGAGTCTCAAACAGTTTAAGTGAGACCTTCATTCACTGGTATTTCCAAAACAGTCTTGGTTTGTGCTGAACACAATGCATTTTATTGAAAATTAAATTTGTTTTAGTATCACATAGAAGCATAGTTTTCTTATGCACTAATACTGTAGGTGAGATTGAATGTTAACTTCTTAGTCACAGTTTATACTGCCAGGCGCTCTCTCTCTCTCTCTCTCTCTCTCTCTCTCTCTCTCTCTCTCTCTCTCTCTCTTTCTCTCTGAGTGTGTGTGTGTGTGTGTGTGTGTGTGTGCCTACCTCTCCTAACTTCAGAATGTAACAGTCCAGAAGGCCCTTAGCGACCCTGTGGTTTTAGCCTCTTTTTTACCACTGAGGAAATTGAGACTCAGGTTTCCTGTCTGGGGACTTCCATTCAGTTGGTGGCAAAGCCAGGCCTAGATGCAGGTCTCCTCCTTCTCAGGCTGGTCCATTTTCTGTCTTTTCCTTCCTGGTGGTCGCAGTGTTCCGGGTTTTGTCTGGATTGGCATGAACTGCATGCCGTCTGCAGGTCCTCCTCTCTTACCAGGATCCAAAATGGCTCTTCCCAGGCCTGGGCTGCCTGCAGATGTTTCCTTGATGTCAGTATTATTTAGTGCAGCTGTCACTGGCCTTTGGTATCACCATCTACGAGTTCAACTGAGATACAGATTCCAGAAAGAGGGGTAGTGCACAGGGTGCGTCCAGGGTGGACTTCAAAGCCAGGCCTTCTGAGTTAACACAGATAAAAAACTTCAGGTGGGATCAAGGTGGGAACCTGCATCTTCTGTGGGTTGTGTTTGAGATGGCTTTGCACTGTGTTAATCAGGCTGGCCTTGAACTCCTGGACTCTGCCTCAGCTTCCCAAGTAGCTAGGATTGCTGAGTTTGGTGTTTGGTGCCATGGTGCCTCTGCCAGGCAAGAGGACCAGGAATTTAAAGTCATCCTTGACTACATAGCTGAGTTGGTGGTCAGATAGTGATACATAAGACCCTAGCTCAAAAAACAAAACCCCCATGGCTGGGACTACAGGCCCACTCCACTGTGCCCAGGTTGTTATTTTGTTCTGTATTTTAGATTTGGGCAAAGAGATGGCTCAGCACATAAAGGCGCTTGCCAAAATGCCTGACAGACTTGAGTTCAGCTCCTACAAGGTGTATTATGACCTCTGACCTATGCATACACACACACTGTAATAAAATAATTAAATATTTTTAATTACTATTGCTTATGTTGTGCAAATGTGCGTGCTGGCCAGAAGACAACTTTGTGGTGTCTGTTTCCTAATTACACCTACCTTTCTGTGGCTTCTGCAGATCACACTCAGGACCTGCATGGCAGGTGTCTTACCCACTGAACCATTCCACTAGTCCTCCAATTACCCCCCACCCCAACATTTAACATTCCTACTTAATATACTGACCTGGGGAAGAAGGCTCAGTAAAATTGGGGTGAGCCTTATGTCCACAACATATGTCCATCCTTGACACCAATACCATAAAAATTTTAAATGCTACAGATCCCAGCACTGTGTAGGTAAAGACAAGAAGACCAGGAGTTCAAAGTCATGCTTAACTACACAGAGTTCAAGGCCATCCTGAGGTATGTGAGACCACTTCTCAAACTTACACTAGAATAAAATATGATTAATAGACAGCAAAGAGCCCCTCTCTGTGTGTGAGCTATAGCTCTTATGCAAACGGAGAAATAACAACTCACTACAGAAGTTTTGTGTTTTTTTTTTTGTTGTTTTTTTTTTTTTTTTTTTTTTTTTTTTTTTTTTTTTTTTTTTTTTTTAGTTCGTCACAGTAATATCCGAATGAAAGCAGAAACTTCGTACTTCTGTCCCTGCGCGGCAGGAATCATTCAGCATTCTGTAGGAGCACCATTTTGTTGCTGTGTTAGTCTCACGTAACCAATCCGAGCCACTCCACCTTAAGAAGTCTGGCTGCCAGCGGAAGGCTGAGCTTAGCCGACCTCACTACGGCTCTAAAGTGTTTTGTTTACAATCAAGGCACCCTAGATCGTAAGGCAAATACTGAGAAGGCAAGAGTCTGCTGTAGTAGCGGCGAAGCGTGGAAAAAAAAAAATACTATGGAGTCGTGAAGGAAGAGGCAGAGAGCAGAGCCCCAGTCCCTTGCAGAAAGTTAGGGACCTGCTGAAAAGTAAACCGGGAAGAAAACTTTCACACGGGTAGAATAAAGTCCCACAGCACATTGGTCTTCACTGGGCTTGCTTCTCGAAGACCCCCTAGTCCCTCGTGAAGCTTGGTCAGCTTTTTCCACTCTGGGTGTTTTCTTGGCTCTGAGAAGCGTCACTCACGCCCCTCCACCCCCACCCCCGGTTTGAGACTTTCATGAGTTTAGCGAAAGAGGCTGAGACCAAAACGATTTAAAACACCTGTGTGGAAGTAAGGTTCGCCTCCCAAAAGGATGGCTGGGTCAGCAGCTCCCGGCAGCCTGGTTCCCAAGTGCGTTCCTCACAGGGCAATTATGAGCCTCAACTGTGTCTATGAAAAAGAGCCCCGCTGCCCTCCCAGCGCAAAGGCACACAACAGGACAGCTTTCACTCAACATCGCCAGCCTTATTCTTAGAGCTGGGGAAGTTGTGCCTCGCTTTTAGTTCATCCTAACAAATATTTACTGAGCTCCTTCGGTTAACGCGCTCTTCCTTTCTTGTTCCCTTGCTTTCCTCGTCATTTTCCCCACCCCCCATCCCCGGGTCGGGGGAACTCACCATGTAGCTTACTTGGCAGGCCTCCTTTTCCTGCCTGGCTTCTGCCTGTGCCTCTACTCCTACCCCATGAGTGCTATGCTGTGGTTTCGGGAGGCGCACCACCCTACCTAACTGGGGTTATTGCCATTTTGTTTTTGCTTGTTTCTTTGTGTGTGTGTGTGTGGGGGGGGTGTTTTGGTTTTCTTTGGTTGGGTCTTTTTTGTTTGTGGTTGTTTGTTTTGAAAGTGTTTCATTGTGTAATCCAAGGTGGCCTTAAACTTGCTGCAGTCTTCCTGCTTAACCTCTGTAACCTCCCTCCTGTAACCTCTGGGTTACAAGCATGGAGTAGGATGCGCTGTGGAAAAGCATCAATGAGGAAGGGGACCGAGGAACCGATGTGGCCAGAGGTTATGGGGGAAAGTGGCCCTCCAGAGAGGCTCAAGGACTTGAAAACACAGGCATGGCAGGTATCCGAGATGAGAGAGTGTCCCAGTAACAAGAGCAAGCGCAAAAGCTCTGGTGGGACCTTGCAGGATGCATTAATTCCAGGACACCTGTGCTGTGCACAAGACAAAGCAAGGGGAGAGCGCCAACGGGGGGGGCGCATTGGCTCTCTCCGGATCACGTGGGCCTCAGAGTGCAGCTGTTCACAGCAAGGGGCAAGGGAAGACCCCAGGACATCAAGAGGGTTGGAAGAGCCGACTGACGGGTCCTCACCACGTGTGACGAAATTTCCAGGGCATCTGCTTCAGCAGCGTGGGGCATAAAGAGATGAATAAATCATAGTTTTCACCTGCGGGGAGATTATGCCCTTAACAGGCAGACCGCCACATACACCAAGAACTAGAGATAGGAAACAAAACACAGACGAACAAGATACAGTGAAGAGCTGACATGTGTATGTGTGTTAGGGTCTTGAAGGATAAAGAAAATGTGGGCCAGCAAGACAGGTCAACTGGTTGAGAGTGTTTGACTCCAATCTCTGAAACATAATAGGAGGAGAGAACCAGTTCATACCAGTTGTCCTCTGACCTCTATGGCACATGTGTGCCACATACATACACACAAATAAATATCAAATAAATCAATGTCATCAACCAATTATTTTTATTGAGCTCTACATTTTTCTCTGTTCCCTTTCCTCTCCTCTCCCCTACAGTCCTCCCCCAAGGTCTTCATGCTCCCAATTTACTCAGGATATCTTATCTTTTTCTGTTTTCCATGTAGATTAGATCCATGTATATCTCTCTTAGGGTCCTCATTGTTGTCTAGGTTCTCTGGGATTGTGATTTGTAGGCTGGTTTTCTGTGCTTTATGTTTAAAAGCCACCTATGAGTGAGTACATGTGATAATTGTCTTTCTGTGTCTGGGTTACCTCACTCAAAATAATGATTTCTAGCTCCATCCATTTTCCTGCAAAATTCAAGCTGTTGTTATTTTTTTCTGCTGTGTAGTACTCCATTGTATAAATGTACCACATTCTCCTTATCCATTCTTCGATCAAGGGGCATTTAGGTTGTTTCCAGGTTCTGGCTATGACAAACAATGCTGCTATGAACATAACTGAGTACATGTCCTTGTGGTATGATTGAGCATCCTTTAGATATATACCCAAAAGTGGTATTGTTGGATCTTGAGAAAGGTTGTTTCCTAATTTTCTGAGAAATCGCCACACTGATATCCAAAGGGGTTGTACCAGTTTGCATTCCCACCAGCAATGTAGAAAGAAGTGTTCCTTTTACCCAATAATCTCTCCAGCATAAGTTGTCATCAGTGTTTTTGATCTTGGCCATTCTTAGAGGTATAAGATGGAATCTCAGAGTTGTTTTGATTTGCATTTTTCTGATGACTAAGGATGTTGAGCATTTCCTTAAATGTTCAGCCATTTTAGATTCTTCTGTTGAGAGTTCTCTGTTTAGGTCTGTACTCCATTTTTTTAATTGGATTATGTATTCTTTTGATGACCAATTTCTTGAGTTCTTTGTATAATTTGGAGATCAGACCTCTGTGTGATGTGGAGTTGGTGAAGATCTTTTCCCATTCTGTAGGCTGTTGTTTTGTCTTGTTGACTGTGTCCTTTGCTTTAAGGAAGCTTTTCAGTTTCAGGAGGTCCCATTTATTAATTGATTAACCAAAAATTTTAAAGAAAAGATTTCAGCTCTATTGGTGTAACATGCCTACAACCCCATTGGGAGGTAGAGGCAGGAGGATCGAGAGTTCAAGGCCAGCCTTAACTACCTAAAGGTTTGAGGCCAGGTCAGCTTGGGTTACTTGAAACTGTCTTCTCAGAAGGAAGAGTAGCATGTAGCGCTGTACATCTGTACTCACAGCACCTGGGGGGTGGAGGCAGGAGAATCAGTTCAAGAGCAGCCTTGATTATAGAGAGCTGGAGGTCAGTCTGGATTATATAAGACCCCCACCTCAAAAAAAATCAAGAGAGAAAGAAAACCCTGATAAAATTATTATAAGCATATATCAGGAGGGAAGGTAATAGGGGGGTGAGATCAGACAGTCACAGGCCATAGAAGGCAAGCAAAAGCAAAATTTGTCTTCTGTGTTCAGTGGTGGGTACTGCTGGGACTTCTGGTAAAAAGAATGGCATGACTGCTGTCCAAACTTGTCCCCTGAACGAGAGCAAGCCTGGGCCCTGGGCCTGTGTTCGGGTTCTGAGGTTTGGATTTATCAAAGGTCATCCCCAGAGGTTAAAAATGAGGGTCATCTGAGATTAGTGCTTAAGGCTAGAGCTAACTGTACAGATGGACAGACAGTCCCGCAGTAGAAAGAATTCAAAGGGACCTGAGAAGCAGAGGTGAGTATAGGTAGGAGGCAGAAGGGCCATGAGGCAGGGTTGGAAGCAGCCTGGCATGATCTACTGAACCTCAGAGGCATGGCTGCACTTGCCTTCTGGTGCCTCCAGCTTGGCTGTGTACAGGGAAGTAACTGTTAAGGGGCCCAAACTGTCTTGGACAATGAGATCTTTGTCTTAGGAAGTGGAGTCTGACAGCAAAGTAAAGGTTGGGTGTGAGGAGCCTAGAGAGGCTCCGCAGGGAGGTAATTTGGGAGGCAGCTGCTCACACAGGCAACATGAGTGAGTTAAAGACTAATAAGGTAATGTGGACTTGGGATGAGAAGTGCCCTTTAAAGAACACTATCTTCAGTCCGTGTGTGATGGAGATGCTGATAACGTCTGTCTGACAAGTGTCAGAAGAGAAGACAAAGAACACGTGATGATGGTCAGAGAACAGAGGCCAGGGCCCTGTAGACCTGACTCCCTGTGGCTACTTTCAAAGACACAGTCCTATATTAATAGAACCTCTTTTGCTCAAAACTACTGCGTTATGGGTCTCTCTCTGTGGACCCAGATATTCGATTAACACAGTACTTTCCATAACTGGAGCCGCTTCCTCTGGCTGTATCACAACTGGGTCTGCAAGGGCCACAGTCCTGATGCAGACACAATGACCATCTACGTACATGAAACTCTGAAATAGAGGACTAAGTGTTCTGAAGGCTCTCAGACTAGGGTACCCTCTTTCTGGAGGCAACTGCAGAGTTCATTTTAGGAGTTGCAGTGACTTGATAGGCTTGCACATTGCACCCCTGTAACATGAGGGCCTGCTTTGTTGGGGTTTCTGTCCTTCCAGGTACCCTACAGCCGGCAAGTCCCAAAGAAAATCACACAGAGGTCTCCATAAGATTATAAACTGATTGGCCCATTAGCTCAGGCTTCTTATTAGCTCTTGTAGCTTATATTAACCCATTATTCTTATCTATGTTAGCCACATGGCTCAGTACATTTTTCAGTGGGGCAGATCACATCCTGCTTCTTCAGTTATCTGGGCAGGGCTCGGGGAAATAGCTTTCTTCTTCCCAGAATACTCCTGTTCTCATTGCCCCACCTCTACTTCCTGTCTGGTTTTCCCGCCTATACTTCCTGCCTGGCTATTGACCAATCTGCATTTATTTAAAATATGATTGACAGAATACAGACAATTCTCCTGCACCACACCCCCTCAAAGACCACATTGGCTTAATTAACAGGGACTGAGTCATAAACAGAAGGTCTAGAACTGGGAGGTGGCTCAACAGGCAGAAGTGCTTGTCACATAGGCCTGATGGGCTGAGTTCTATCTCTAGAGCCCACATAAAGGCTGAAAGACAGAGCCACCTCCACAGAGCTGTCCTCTGGCTCCCCACATACATCCTGGCATATGTGCCCCTCCCCCACATTATACATGCCCACACAGATGATTTTTCAGGTCCTTAGAGAAAGAAAAGTGGAATCTGTGGAGGGAAACTAGATGTCAGAAGAGCTAGCATGGGGTGGTGGCTCGTGCTTGTAAATCTAACGCTTGGTGGATGGGGGTGAGACAGCAGGAATACCCACAGTTTGAGCCCTGCCAGGGCTCCATAGTGAGTTTAAGGCTATGCTAGGATTATAGAGTGAGACCCTGCCTCAAAAACAAAACCAAAGGGTAGAGAGATTTTGCATTGGTTAAGAGCATTGGCTGAGCTTGCAGAATACTGAATTGTGGTTCCCAGAATCCACTTGGGCAACTCATGGCACCTGTAACTCTAGCTTCAAGGAATCTTACACCTTCTTACCTCTGTAGGCACCAGACGAGTGTGATGCACATACATACATGAAGGCAAAGCATTCATACACATATGCTGTGGGACAATGGTCTTTTATCCTGTCACTTGTTTTATTTTTAATAAGACACTGATTGGCCAGTAGCCAGGCAGGAAGTAGAGGCAGGGAGACCAGGCAGGAAGTAGAGGTGGGGCAATGAGAACAGGAGAATTCTGGGAAGAGGAAAGCTCAGTCTGCATTCATCACCCAGTCGCAGAGGAAGCAAGATGAGAATCCCTCACTGACAAAGGTACCAAGCCATGTGGCTAACACAGACAAGAATAATGGGTTAATGTAAGATGTAAAAATTAGTTAATAAGAAGCCTGAGCTAATAGACCAACCAGTTTATAATTAATGTAGCCCACTTGTGTGCTTCTTTGGGACTGAATGATTGTGGGACCAGTCAGAGCAGAAACCTCTGTCAACACACATAAAATTAAATAAATACAAAAATGTTTTAAAATAAAATTTTTAGGCCAAGCAAGTGTGGTGGCACACACTTTTAATCCCAGCACTCAGGAGATAGAGGCAGGTGGATCTCTGTGAGTTCAAGGTCAGTCTGAATTACGAAGTGACAGACAGTCAGAGGTATTACACAGGGAAATCCTATCTTTAAAAACCAAAAAAGAAAGAAAGGAAGGAAGGAATGAAGGAAGGAAGGAAGGAAGAAGAGAAAGAAAGAAGGAAGGAAGGAAAGAAAGAAAAAGAAAGAAAGAAGAAAAGAAAAAAGAAATGATTTAAATATGTTAAGGTAAGGATTTTTAAAAATTGGCCATTTTTACCTAGAGGAAAAAATATTTTCAAGGAAAATGTAGTAAACAAAGGCAAGCTGAGCAGTTTTGCTGGTGTCCTACGGATAGGAATAAACATAAAAAATGAATTCAAATACATGAACATAATTCACTTTCACATCTGTACGTGAAACATGGAACTTAGAATAACAGACATCCTTGCCACCAATCCACCTTTTTCAACTCTATTCTCTTCTTCTGATTGAAAAAAACATGGAGAAAATTTCCCATGATTCTAACCTCAATCTTCAGTTTATTCAAAGTTACATCTAAATTTAAAAAAAAGGCAACAAACAAAACCTGGAAACTCCCCGCTCTCTGTTTCAGTTCAGTCTCTCTTAATAATCATTCACATAATTATTTGTTCATTTCTTTATTCATTAAATTTTTAATGAGCCCTTAGCAGATGCCAGACTCTCTGGGGACACAGTAGAGAACAAAAGTAACCAAAGTCCCTGCTGTCATGGAATGGTGCTTACACTCAAGTGTGGAAGGCACACAATACACAAATAAATAAGCGTAATACGTCATGTTGTTGTGAGTGCCAAAAAAGACAAAAAGACAAGTTGGGGGAGGGCGGGAGGGAGGAAGGGAGAGAGAGGAACGAAGGCCCATGCTGCATCAACAGGAAAGGATTCTTCAATAAAATGGCGTCTGAGTAGAGACCTGAATAGGGGAGGGTATAGACCATGGGAGTTCCTGTGTTCCAGGTAGAGGAAATAGCAAATCTGAACCACCTTGGGGTGGTTGAGGAACAACATGGAAGCTAATAAGCCAGAAACAATGATGGGGGCTGGGTGGTAGACGATGGGATCAGAGGGGAAAGCAGGGGTTCAGTGACATACAATTCATAGACCACGGTAAAGAATCAGTATTATTCCTATCGAAGTCTTTGAGCAGAGTTTTGATCTGACTTTGGCCAACTTCAAATCCTTTTGACTATTGAGTGGGAAGTACTTCAAAGAGACAAGAAAGATGTAGGAAGACCAGCTAGCAGACTCTACAGCACTCTAGGCATGGAGGCTCAGCCCAGGGTGATAGCTGGGGATGGGGAGAGATGGGAGAGCTGACAGGATTTGCTAAAGCTTTGGAAAATGCTGTATATGAGAGAGGGGAGACCGTAATGAGGGAAGTTTTGGCCGAAGCCACAAAAGAAGCTGTTTACTGAGCTGGGTTTGACTGAAGGAAGAACACATTTTGCTGTAAATGTGTTTTTAGGTTTGAGCCAAGCATGGTAGCATACACTTGGAATCCTAGTATTGGGAAGACAGAGAGGTAGGAGGATTGCTTCAAGTTAAAATTAAAAAAAAAATGTTAAATTGGAGAGGTCCATGACACCCAGATGGAAGCTTGAATAGGCACTTGGTGGCATTCAGGGTAGAGAGATCTATGCTGGAAATACAAATTTGGACATTCTGAGCACATAGGTAATAGTAACACCATAGGACTAGCCAGACCACAGCATTTGGAACGAGAGGGCAAGAGGCCAATAGGTCAAGATCATTCTCCATCTTCAGCTGCATCGCAAGTTCAGGGCCAGCCTAGGCAAATGAGACCATGGTGTTTTGTTTTTTTTTTTAATATTTATTTATTTATTTATTATGTATACAATATTCTGTCTGTGTGTATGCCTGCTGGCCAGAAGAGGGCACCAGACCTCATTACAGATGGTTGTGAGCCACCATGTGGTTGCTGGGAATTGAACTCAGGACCTTTGGAAGAGCAGGCAATGCTCTTAACCTCTGAGCCACCTCTCCAGCCCCAGAGACCATGGTGTTTTTGTTTTGTTTTTCAAGAAGCTACAGGATGAAATTACGCAGAGGGGTTTAAAAAAAAGAACCCTAAGCAGTAAGCATTAGGCCAGCTGTGACCCATGGTCATGGTGACCCAGAGACCATGTAAAAGTGTTTCTAGGCTGGGGGTGGGAGAGTCGGAGGGGGAGAGACAGGGGGCAGGGGAGAAACTGATAGGTCTAGCGAAAGGAAGGGTGGGAGTCACACTTGTTTTTAGTTGATCTTGGTAAAAATGTTGGCAGAGACACCTTCCTAGACCTGGATGGAGGGGGGAGGGCCTTGGACTTCCCACAGGGCAGGGCACCCTGACTTCTCTTAGGACTGGAGAAGGAGGGGGAGGGGGAGGGGGGGAAGTGGGAGGGAAATGGGGGATGGGAGAGGCAGAAATTTTTAATAAATAAAAAAATGTTGGCAGAGTGTAGTGGTGCATGCTTTTAATGCAGCACTCTGGAGGCAGAGGCAGGAGGATCTCTGTGAGTTCCAGGACAGACAGACGATAGACAGAGTTACAAAGACCCTGCCTCAAAACTAACCAACTAAATAATTGAAGAAAGAAAGAATCATGCTAGGAGAGTAGAAGCTGTAGAAGTTTACTGAGGAAGGCTGCGAAGAAAGTCGTGGGTATGCCCATGTGGGGAAAAAAACCCAACACACTAGCTGAAGCAGACAATGGGCCTAATATCATGAAAGCAATTTGGGAGCAGGCCAGATAGAAGTCAGCAGTGAGTGCTTCTAGGGGAAACAATAGTATTAAAACACGTCACATAGGGCTGAGCAACTGCTTATAGGAAGACAGCATGCTTAGTGTGGCAAGGCTGTGGGTTCTGTTCCCAGCATTGAAAAAAAAGTGTTCCCCATATTGACTGCCTCTCTTCAATTTCATTGATTGGTTTTACACTGCTGCTGTCAATTTCTTTTCTTAGATTTTATTTTTTGAAGACAAGACTTTCTATAGCCTAGGTTGGCCTAATGTTTGACATATAACTGGTTTTCAATTCCTAATTCTCTTACCTCTGCTTCCAAGGGCTGAGATCAAAGGTGTGCATCACCATTCCTAGCTCGGTTTCTTACATTTCGAAACACATTGTTGTGCCAATAATGGCTTTAAACTTTTTAGAGAGCTGAGTGGGGTGGCTAATGCTTATAACCTTTAGAAGGCTAAGGCAGGGGAATTGCCATGAGTTAGCAATTAGTCTGACCTAATTTAGGTGTACTGTGTCAGTTAGGGTTTCTACAGCAGGACCACAGCTCCTATGAAGGAAAACATTTAATTGGGGTGGCTCACTTACAGTTCAGAGGTTCAGTCCGTGGTGGGACGTGGCGGGGTATAGGCAGACATGGTGCTGACGCAGGAGTTGAGAGTTCTACATCTTGATCCACAGGCAACAGAAGAGTCCGTCCACACTCGGTGTAGCTTGAGTTTAGGAGACCTCAAAACCAGCCCTGACAGTGACATACTTCCTCCAACAGGGCCATACCTCCTAAGGGTGCCACTCCCTGTGAGTTTAGGGGGGCCAATTACATTCAAGCTACCACAGGTGTGAAAGACCCTGTATCAAAAAAAAAAAAAAAAAAAAAAACCACAAGAACCAAATTTCTTTTTGAGACAAGGTCATATGTATTCCTGGACCTGGAACTCCCTAAGTAGCTGAGGCTGCCTTTGATTCCTGATCCTCCTCCTCTTATCTCCCCAATGCTGGGATTGAAGGTGTGTAAAGAAGGCTTAATCACAGAAGGATATTACCTTCTGAGCCCACAGAAATAAAGTGTAAGGCATTATTACAGACTCTTAGAACATCAGAAGGGCAGCGAGATGGGTGTTTCTGTTTAGTTTTCGGTTGTTGTTTTGAGATATGTCTTACTATGTAGCCACCGATGCCCCTGGACGTTGAAATGTAGCCCAAGCTGACCTGAAACACTCGGTAATCCTCCTGAGTGCTGCCACGCCTGGCTGTACTGAGTTTCCACCGAAAGCCTCCACTGATGCTGTGCTCACCTTTTTCTGCATCTCAGGTGTCTGTCTTGGATCTATTGCAGTGGATTGGATAGCTCCGAGGTTAAATGCAACTACTTTTTGCCTTTCCCTTAACTCAGAAGTAGATTTTTTTCTGACCTATGTAACTTGGTTACTTCAGAGTAACTTTCTTTGCCTTTTTTTTTTTTTGGACAGGGTTTCTCTGTAGTTTTGGAACCTGTCCTGGAACTAGCTCTTGTAGACCAGGTTGTCTTCAAACTCACAGAGACCCGCCTGCCTCTGCCACCTCCCCCCAGTGCTGGGATAAAAGGCATGCGCCACCACCGCCTAGCCTTTGCCTTTCTTTACTGAAAAGGCAGAAATACCCCCAATCAGTCAGGCCCTCTGTGGCCACAGGAGGACAGAATGTGGTTGGTAATGAGAGAGAATTCCCTATTCTTCCCTGAGCAGAACACACTGGAAGCAGGAATGTAACTGACTGCGGCTCTGCTTAAACAGCATGGAAGGCATCCCGAGGACAGAACCATCAGCTCCCATGCTGCACGTATTCCAAACCACAGCTATCTCTGTAATCTACTTTTCTAACATACCTCCAAGCATTTTAATCCTCGGGGCTAGAGACAGCTGAGTTATTAAGAGCACTTCCTGTTCTTTCAGAGGACCTGGATTCAGTTCCCAGCACCCACATAGTAACTCACAACCATCTGTAACTCCACTTTCAAGGGATCCAACACCCTTTTCTGACCTCAGCAGGCATTAGTAACGCACGTGATGCACAGACATACATGTGAGCAAAACACTCATACACATAAAATAAATAAATATATTTAAATAAAGTTTTAATCCGCGGACTTTGTGTTTTTTATTATTATTATTTTATTTTATTTTTATTTTTATTTTTTTTTGAGATGGGGTTTCTGTGTGTAGCCCTGGCTGTCTGGGAACTTTCTCTGTAGACCAGGCTGGGCTTAAACTCTTAAGATCCTCCTGCCTCTGTTTCCTGAGTGCAGGGTTAAAAGTATTCACCACCAAGGGCAGCTTAATCCTTAGAAATTTAATTAAACTCCAAACCTGCCAAGAGTCTACTGCTAAACTTTCCCCCACAGTACAACATAATAATATGAGTTTACCATTTCACTTATGATCGGGTGTTTTGGTCATTGTCTGTGTAGTCAGTGTAGCCCTTAAGAAGTACTTGGGCAGCCGGGCGATGGTGGCGCACGCCTTTAATCCCAGCACTCGGGAGGCAGAGGCAGGCGGATTTCTGTGAGTTCGAGACCGGCCTGGTCTACAAGAGCTAGTTCCAGGACAGGCTCCAAAGCCACAGAGAAACCCTGTCTCGAAAAACAAAAAAAAAAAAACAACAAAAAAAAAAAAAGAAGTACTTGGGCATGGTGGGACATGACTGTCACCCCAGCACTTGGGAGGCAGAGGCAGGAGGATAAAAACTTCAGGGTCAACCTCAGCTACACAGCAAGTTCCAAGTCTGGGATACACGCCAAAAAAAGAAAACTAAAGTTAAAAGGTGACTTGTCAGCTGGGTGTACCCTTCACATATTTGTATACACAAACACACACACACACGCACATATATGTGTGTATGTAAACACACATGCACCGCACACACAAAAAGCGCATCATTTATTTATTTACCTGCTTATTTAATGGGTATGAGTGTTTTGCTCGCACGTATGTCTGCCTCCAGATCCCCTAAAGCTGGAGGTATGGATGGTGTGAACTGCTGTCTCTCCTGCCTCCTCCTCCAATGGCAATTAGTACAGCCTTTGCCCTCCAAACGGAAAATGGCTACTAATTAAGCCAACCTTCCACTCTCAAGAATTAGAACTGAGGGGGGATGGAGAGTTCACTCAGCAGTCAAGAGTGCTTGTTCTTCTTGCAGAGGGCCCAGGTTCAACTCCCAACACCTGCCAGGCAGCTCACAGCCCTCAGTACTCCAGTCCAGGGGATCTGATGTTCTCTTCTGGCCCCCATGGGCACCGGACACAAACATTGTGCACAGCACAGATACACATGCAGGCAAGACACTCATACACACACGCGCAAAAATAACAAAATAAATATTATAAAAAATAATTATAACTGGGTGCTGTAGGAAGTCTTACAGCCTGTGGTTACCTGCCCACTGGGCGTGGCCTCTTATACTATATAAGCTGATGTAGAGAGTGCATCTGCTCTCTTTCTGGCTGCTGGATTTGGTTTCTGTTCTCTGTTCAGAGGATTCTGATTTGTGAGTCTACCCCTAAATAAATAACCATCTATTTCTCAAATCTGGACTAGTGTGGGATTTCTTTTAAGCATCCTTCTTCAACTGGGAGGTTCTTTTGTACAATCAGAGCTAATAGAGAAGAGGCCAGCCAGGGTGAAGATGTAAGGGACCAGCAATCACAGTGTACTGGAATGTTTAATCCTGGACATCTATGTCAAGGTGTCTGGTACCCCAAATATCTAAGGTATCGTCTATTCCTGTTTATGTGTGATCCTTATAGCTGGGATAGTGGTGTACACCTTTAATTCTGGCACTAGGGAGGCAGAGGCAGGTGTATCTCTGTGAGGTCGAGACCAGCCTGGTCTACACAGTGAATTCTAGGACAGCTAGAGCTACATAGTGAAACCCTGTCTCAAAAACAAAACAAAAACAAAAAACCCACCAAAATCAAAATAATAATAGAAAACCATGTGACCCTTGTAAATGTCCCATAGACCAGTTTTTCGTGTTCTAAGAACTTGGTGGTATGGCTAACATTCCTGTGGCATGCATGAACACACATTGTACATGTTACCTGTGGTGACAGTGAGACACATCCTTTCACCCCAAAGAGCTAATTCAACCATATCACACAGACCTAGTCATAGGCATGTCCAAATTATGCTCAGGCACTCTCCATATGGTCAGAGGCAGGTCAGATTTAATAGTTAGCTCTCCATACCCAAGACGAGCACACAGTTATAGCCAGCCCAGCTGATGCAGAACATCAACAGTTTGATTTGATCATTGTTTCGATATACTTCATTCTTTCCTGACAACTCATCAGGCACTATGTTGGATGCTGCAATCACAGACACAAGTAAGCTCCACAGACAAATGAGACTAAGTATCAGTGGGGAAGACTCAGATGCACCATATAAAACCCAGAACAACCCGGCCAGTGAGGCGGCTCAGCTGGCAAAGTCTCCTCCTATCAAGCTTGATGACCTGAGTTCAGTCCCTGGGATTCACATAGTAAAAGGACAGAAACAACTCCTCAGAGTTATCCCTGGACTTCTAATGGTTACAGTGGTTTGACTATAATTTAAAAAAAAAAAAAAAGAAGAAGTACAAAGAAATTACAGAAAATATCGAGTCTCTATTAAACACGGTTCTTGTAACATAAATGGTAGATTCTCTTTGGCATTCGGTTCTTCTGACAGATCTCCTCTACCCTCATACAGTTTATAGATTAGGATGAGGTTTGCATCAGCATACTGTTTAACCAAGCGAAAACACAAGGACGGAATTAAATCACAGCTCCTCCGCGCCTTGATCACTGGTATGTGGAATGGTCAAGATCATAACGACCAAGTTCAATGTAACCATTGTTCAACCCAGCGCACACCTGACAGGATTTT
The DNA here is from genome assembly GCF_903992535.2 of Arvicola amphibius. NCBI lineage: Eukaryota > Metazoa > Chordata > Mammalia > Rodentia > Cricetidae > Arvicola > Arvicola amphibius. The sequence continues at coordinate 15,827,361 of NC_052048.2, forward strand.
AATGCGATACAATGTTTTAGACTGAAGTTCTAAATCCCTTCATGACTCCTTTTCTTCATTTGTTTTCTTTTGTTTGAGACAGTGTCTCAATACCTAACACAGATTGGCCTGAGGGTCACTACAGATATCCAAAACTGGCCTCAAACTCCAGACCCTTCTGCTTTAGCCTTCCAACTGCTGGGTTTGCAGGTGTGCCTTAAATGATTATCAACAGAAGTAAACAAATGAAAAAAAAAAGTTTAAAAGAAAAGAAGTAAACACACGTTTAAAATAAGAAGAAAGGGAGGAGGCCTCCAGTAAAGAGAAAGGAAGATATAGAAAACAAGTCTTGACTCATCACGGGGCTGAAGGGATGGACAGTTCAGTGGCTTAGAGCACTTGCTGTTCTCCCATAGGACCTGGGTTTATTTCCTAGCACCCGCATGGTAGCTCACAACCGTCTGCAACTTCAATTCTAGAGAATCTCTACTGACCTCCAAGGGTACCAGGCACACATGCATGAATGCATGCAGGCCCAAGCATACATGCAGTGCAAGAAACTCATTCACCTAAAATAAAAAATAAATGTCTTAAAAATATATATGACTCATCAGTGTTTGGGTCCAGATTTATCATAGGTTCGTGTTTACCACAGATGGAGTCATAACTGCTTAAAATAAAATTTGAGCACTCCCATGTGCCTACTCTAATGTTCAGTCTGACGTCCTGACACTACTCATTCTGAGAGCTCTGTTGGGCTCCCTGATAGGGTGGGCAGATGTGAGTCAAATGCCACCAGCTCTTGGGGTGGGAGTTTATCTCAATGGTACAGCGTGTGCACAAAGTCCTCGGTTCAGCTGACGCAGTAACCCCCGTACTGGAGAACCTGGGGCAGGAGGATCACCACAAGTTCTAGGCCAGTCAGGCTACACAGTGTGTTCCAGGACACTCTGGGGTACAGAGTGCAATCCCAACAGAAAAAAAAAAAAAGACAAGACAGCATTGGGTTCCTCAGCACCAAAACAATAAAAAAAAACCTTGACTCATTTCACAGCACTGAGTTATGTGGTAAAGCTGCAAAGCGTAAATGAAGGTGTGAAACCACTTTCTCCTGTGTATGTCAGGGTGCAGACGGATCGAGAAAACAATATGCAGCCAGACATTGTAGCGCACCCGTGTGACTCCAGCTATGGCTCAGGCTGAGGAAGGATTCCAAGTTCAAGGCCTGCCTGGTCAACTTTGGGAGAGCTTGTCTTCAAAAACAGACAAAGCATGGGCATGATTCTCACTTAGGGAATCCTAGCACTAGGACGGCCAACGGGAAGATTGCTGAGCGTTTGGGACCAGCCTGGGCTCCCTAGTGATTCAAGTCTAGCCTGGAATGTATAGTAAGACTTTAAGACAAAATAAGGCCAGGGAGGTACTTGCCAAGCATATGCAAAGCACACACACACACACACACTTTTTTAAAGTAAACTTTTGGATCAGGTTTTAAATTGTGATGAAACTGCATTTGTTTGCTTTAGCGTGAAACCAGTACTAGAGATTGGGTCTAGGACTGTGCACATTCTAGGCAAATACTCTTTGGGCTACGTCCCTAGTCATGGTTTGGCTTTTGATTTTGACTCAGTGTTTCACAAAGTTGCACAGGCTGGGCCTGAACTCCTGTATCTCAGGCAAGCTCTGAACTGCAATCCTCCTGTCTCATGCGCCTGCCTCTTTGGGGCTGTAGGCCTATGACGCTGGGTCTGGGTGAAACTACACGGGTTTTGTTTTCTCGAGAAATAATATCGTTCTGTAGCCCAGGCTGGCTCAGACAGGCATACATCACTATACTTGGCCTAAAACTGCTGTCAGTTGCAACAAATGCCCTTAAGGGCATGTCTGTTCAAGGAAGCAGCACCTGTTCCAGGATTGAAGGCTCTAAGGTGGCACTGTCTAACAGAAACAGGAACACAAGCAATTTGGGTTTCCTAATAGACACAATTTTACAAAGTAAAAAAAAAAAAAGAAACAAATGAAATGTCATTTCAGCATGTAACGAATATAACACTTATATCAAGACTTTGCTATTGTTGAGACAATGTCTCAGGATGTAGCCCCGACTGGTCTCAAGTTTCCAGCCTTTCTTTGCTTCAGCCTCAGGGTCCCACAGCTGCAGATCACTTGTCACACCCAGCTGCTTGACATTTAAAAAAAGAAAAAGATTTATTTATTTTCACTTTCTGTGCATTGGTATTTTGTGAGGGTGTCAGATCCCCTGGAGGTAGAGTTACCGGCAGTTGTAAGCTGCCATGTGGGTGCTAGGAAGTGAACCCAGGTCCTCTGGAAGAACCCACCAGTGCTCTTAACCACTGAGCCATCTCTCCAGCCCCACTTCTTGCCTTTTATTTTTTCTTTATAAATTTCAAGAAAACATTGAAATTTAGTTTATTTTATGCTTACAGTCCATCTTAATTTCGATAACACAGTTCAGTGCTCCAAGCCAGAGTGCTGATCAATAACAGAGCATATTTTTCTATCAGAGTGGGCAGGAAGCCTTAAGAGGCTAGGAGAGTAAGCTTGACGCTGGTGGCACACACCTCCAGCATTCAGGAGGCAGAGGCAGGTGGATCTCTGTGAGTCAAGGCCAGCCTGATCAACAAGAGCTAGTTCCAGGACAGGCTCCAGAGCTACGGAGAAACCCTGTCTTGAAAAACCAACCAACCAACCAACCAACCAACCAACCAACCAACCAAACAAACAAATAAACAAACAAAAAAGAGGCTAGGCTAGTAAGTCCAAATACCAGTTGAGATTTTGAGATCTCATTGTGTGCTTTTCACTAGCACCCTATTTTTAACGTTCCTAGGTAAAGCTTAAACGAACTACTCCTAACTCTAAGCTTGCTATTTTTAAAGGCAGAAGTTATTTGTGACAAGATCTCACTTAGCCCAGCCTGGCCTTGAACTCCTGATCTTCCTGTCTCTGCCTCCAAACTGCTGGAACAATAAGTGTGCGCCACTATGGTCAGCTTTAAATATTACTTTAAAGTATGTTATTTTTCTTTGTACATATGTGTAGCTCAATATATGAGTCCAATAGATGATAGAGCTCTGAATAACACTATTAAGTCATATGGGAACGAAAGTGCCCTTCATGTAAGTTCATGTAAGTTCCAGATGATGGGGGACTTCAGCCAATCGCCTGCTGTATAAGGTGTGTCCTCCCCACCCCCGGCCCCAAATAGCCTATAAAACACCTATAATAGCCTATAAAATATGTGCATTTGTTTCCTCCTCTTTGGCTCCCTGCGCTCCTGGTGTTCACGGGATCTTAGGTTGTGTAAGTTTTCCCTTTTTTCCTCAATTATTAAAAACTAAATCTTTTGTATTGAGCTGGTCTGGTTATTTATCAATCGACCACGCCCCTACACGAAAGTGCCCTTACAGGAGTGAGTTCCAGAGGAACACTGGAAAACTACCGACGCTCCACATTCCTTATGCACTTAGAAAGATGAAGTAGCACAGGCTGGCTCCTGTCTCAGCCTCCTTAGTGCTAGGATTATAGGTATGTCACCATGCCCAGTGGCCTCTTTCCTTCTTTTTGGAGCACTTCCTATTGAGAACATGTTTAGGGGTGCAACAACTACCTTGGGATAATGACAAAAGATTCTTTAATGCAGTGCAGATAAAAGAAGGGCATTTTTCTTATCAGAGATGTAAATTTATGAACCCAACCGTGCAGACTCAGGACAAAGGGAGGCAAGGATAGAGTTCCCTATCAGAAGGAAGAGTACATCAGCAGGTCCTCAAAGGGCTTTGCCTACATAGTAACAACCCCAATTTCTGCCACTGCCAGTTCCCTCTCTTGCTGAAGGCTCTCTCCTCCCTCATATCTTCTCCTTCTCCTCCTCCTCCTCCTCCTCCTCCTCCTCCTCCTCCTCCTCCTCCTCCTCCTCCTCCTCTTCCTCCTCCTCTTCCTCCTCTTCCTTCTCCTTCTTCTCAGGGTCTTTCTGTGAAGTTCTAACTGTCCTGGAACTCGACATGTAGACCAGACTGGCCTCAGATTCACAGAGCTCTTCCTGCCTCTGCCTCTGGGGTGCTGAGATTAAAGGCATGTGGCACCACACCCAGCCCATATCATTTCTTCTTAAGGTATAACAAGAGTGTTGGATTTTCCTGCCCAACCCCCAGGACTTAACATGTAGACTTAAAGTGACAGCAAAGATTTAAAAAATATATTCCCCACCCCACCCCCACCAGAAAAGTCAAAACTATGTATTCACTCAGTATGTAGACACACATGCCAGCAGAGTTTCAGAACTTTACAGCGTCATGGTAATTCTAGCAAACATGCTGTACTGGCTGCTTTTGGGTGTTGACTTGACGCAAGCTAGTGTCAGTTAAGGAAATGCCCCCATGAGATCCAGCTGTAAGGCATTTTTTCAATGAGTGGTCAATGGCGGAGGGCTCAGCCTATGGTGGGAGGTGCCATCTCTGGGCTGGCAGTCCTAGGTTCTATAAGGAAGCAGGCTGAGCAAGCCAGGGGAAGTGAGTAAGTAAACAGCACCCCTCCATGGCCTCTGCATCAGCCCTTGCCTCCAGGTTCCAGCCCTGCTTGAGTTCCTGTTCTGACTTCCTCTAATGATTGAGTATGATCTGGAAGTGTAAGCCAAATAAACCATTTCCTTCTCAACTTGCTTTTTGGTCATGGTGTTTCTTTGAAGCAATAGAAACCCTAACTAAGAAACATACCCAGAAAGTGGGCTGAAGAAATGGCACTGTGAACTTTCTCTGTTACTGATCATGAAAACTTGAAGTACATTTTCTGAGTTAAAATGGGTGACCAGTACTCTGGTTCGCTTCCTTTTCTTTCTTTCTTTTGGTTTTTCGAGACAAGGTTTCTCTTGTAGACTAGGCTGGCCTTGAACTCACAGAGATCTGCTTGCCTCTGCCTCCAGAGTGCTGAGATTAAAGGCGTGCACCACCACCAGCTGACTTTTGCTTCCTTTTCTTTGGCTTTTCCTTTTCTCTTTCTTTTCTTCCTTCCTTCTTTCTTTCTTTCTTTCTTTCTTCCCTTTCTCTCTTTCTAGATTTATTTCTTATGTACACAGTGTTATGCCTTTGTGTATACCTACAGGCCAGAAGAGGGCACAAGATCTCATTACAGATGGTTGTGATCCACTATGTGGTTGCTGGGAATTGAAATCAGAACAATCAGTAAGTGCTCTTAACCACTGAGCCATCTCTCCAACCTATCTTTTTTTTTTTCAAGACAGTTTCTCTGTGTAGTCCTGGCTGTCCTGAAACTCGCTCTGTAAATTAGGCTGGCCTCAAACAGAGATACCCCTGCCTCTGCCTCCTGAGTGCTGGGATTAAAGGCCTGCGCCACCACTCACAAGAAAAACATTTTGTTTCACCTCTTACCAGTCCTACACTAAATTTTACCACACGTAGGTAAGTTAGAAACTCAAAGGACTCATTTCTTTTTAAATTCAAATATCTTACATTTAGTGTACAAATGTGCAGACACTACATGTAGAGGCTAGGACAGTCTTCAGGAGTAGGCTGTCTTCTATTGTGTTCATTCAGGGCACCAACTCAGGCCATCAGAGCTTGGTGAAAAATGCCTTTACTCAAAGAACCATCTTGCCGGTCCAGGACTTATATTTCTAGCCACCTTTTAGTTGTTTTTGTATTTCATGTTGTTGATGGCTTTTATTTTTCCCCCTGGACTGACAAACCTCTCCACTGATTAGACCAAATCAGACAGAATTAGAAGATGCCTAGGTTTAATGGATACCAGCACTCCCAGTGGCCCCCTGGGTCACCCCCTCAAAATGCCCCCCCCCCCGAAAAAAGATGAAGATGGGAAAAGGAGAACAAGAATGATCATGGAAAACCCTGGACCACGTGTTCATTCTCTGGGGGCCTGTGAGAGTGGTCTTGACCCTCCCTGGGGAGGGATCACCATTGGTGAGCTTTCTTGGAGGTGGAGTCTGGACTATGGCCACTCCCAGAGGAGGGGGCTTGGAACTTTCCACCAAACATTTACCATTGTTGGGTTTTTTTGTTTGTTTGTTTGAGATAATGTTTTGTTGTGCTCCTTAGGCTGGTTGAACATCTGAACCTCCTCCTCAGCCTCAGGTACTGGCATTGCAGATGTACTACCATGCCAGGCTTTATCTACTCCTTTCTTTAAAAAAGAAAAAGAAGGAAAGAAAGAGGTGGGAGGGGAGAGAAGGAAGAAAGAGAAAGAAATGATTTTTAGTTTATGTGTTTCCCTGCATGCATTTATATACATCACATGTAGTGCCCACAGAAGCCAGAAAAGGCATTGGATGCCCTGGAGCTGGAATTACAAGAGGTTGAGGGCTGCCATGTGGGCACTAGGGACCTGACTCGAGTCTTTTCAAGAGCAGCAAGTGCTCTTAACCACTGAGCCACCTCTCCCACCCTTAATGTATTAACTCTTCATCTAAGCGAGTTTCCATTAGAGATGTATCATCACGTTTAAAACAGTCTTTCAGGGTGGCTATGGCGGTGCACTTCTGTAGTTCCTGCACTCAGAACAATGAGGCAGGAAGGTTCCCAGTATGAAGCCATCCTGGATTACACAGCAAGACCCTCGTTCAACAAACATAAACAAAAACCCAAAAGACAAAACAAAACCAAACCAAAGATTACTATTACAATCTTTTCTTTTATGATAGCTGTCAGTTTTGACAAAGTAAGCCCTCTTTTTGAGTTAGTCTAATCATAAATGTGAACAAGGAATTTATACATCTTTTCTATATTTTTTTTCCTTTTTGGAGAAATGTCAGTTCAACTTAGGCTTGGAAAACTGCTTATTACCTTACCTCAAGTAAAGCTACTGTTTCTGTCCTGTATCTGTTATTTACTTAGTTAATATAGAAGGCTATAAGCCACCATGTGGTTGCTTGGAATTGAACTCAGGGACCTCTGGAAGAACAGGTAGTGCTCCTAACCTCTGAGCCAGCCCCTGCATCTGTTTTAAGACAGGGTCTTATGTGGCCCAAGCTGGCCTGGAACTCAAGGGGTGTAAGTGGGTATAACCTTGAACTCCTGATCCTGCTTCTACAGCTGGGAATGTGCCACCAGGCCCCATTTCATTCAGTTCTGGATGAATCCTGTGGTTTTTGTGCAAGGAGCCTACTAATTGAGCTACAAACCCACCTATATTACCCTCCCCTTTTTGCCATATACTACCATATCCAGATGGTACAAACTGTTTAAAATACTATTATTAATCTATCATATTGAACATAGAGAAAACCCGAAGGCTACCTTTGAGATGATGGCTTCTCCTGTGACTGAATTTGGGGAGCATGCAAAGCCTTGAAAACCTGGCCCTGTGTGTTCACATGTATACATTTTCCTTTTCTTACCCAAATCACACTTCAGTAGTAGGAAATGTTACAAATCTAAAGTCTTCAAACTCATCAGCCGAAAAATAACTAGGGTTTATTAAAATTGTCAAAAACATCAATTGATTTCAATGCTAGAAAAATATCCACGCGAAGCTGACTTATCACTTATATTTAATATATTTATGGCTTATTGGGCATCCTAGAACGTATCAACAGAATATTCTTTCACAGAACTTTAAAGATTTAGTCACTTTGCCTCTACTTGTAAATGGATAATCATACCTAAAATAATCTAAATCAAGTGTGCTTAACAGATTGTATTTTATAAGCATTGTCTGAATCCACTTGAAGCGAATTTTGAAAGGATATTCAAACTCAAAAACTAGGCTTCTGCTTTATCTGGCTACTGCTTCTAGTGTCAGCTCTTTCTAGTTTCAAAATTTGCATGGCTGCCTTTCTGAGTTTGCTTCAAGAATCAGTCTTAACCCATGCAGGAATTGCTCGAACTCGGCGGTCTCAGGTTCGGACTTAATTTGCATCTTTGCCACTGCAAAGTCCATCCTTTTAACGAGGTGTGAGCGCGGCCGGCCTTCGCGCTCCAGCGCCGCCGCTCACTTTAGTGATGGTGGAGTGCCCAGCATCTGGGTCCTTTGCGCTCGTGCCTCTGACACGACACCGACTTCTGGGCGTTGTTGTTTTCATTTCAGTTCTCCGAGCTTTCAAACGCACACAGAGCCTTCCTCCACCTCTGCTCCTCGCCCCCTCGGCCCGGGACAAGTAGGCGCGGTTTTCCCGTTCAGAGAGAGATCCACGTCATCCGCGCAGGCGCAGGCTCCAGCCGGCGGGAAGGGGCTTGCGCTAGGCCCGCGGTAAACAAGCACTGCGCCTGCGCCCTGGGCCAAGGGTTTTTGTCTTTTGTTTTGCATAGTAAAAAAAAAGAAAAAGAAAAAGGCGGGGGGTGGGGCGGAGGACGCCGAGGGAACCCGCGTCTCCTAAGACGACGAACTAGCTGGCTTTTCCTGCTTTAACTGTTTCTGCGCGACCATGGAAGCCAAAACCCGACACAACTGTCGGCCGTAGCCACCGCACTGAGGCCGAAAGGAAGAAAAGACATTTTTTTTTCCCCTAAGAGGTAGTGGGCGGTCCCCACAACGCCACATTAAAAACCTCCCTAGCTCCGGCCTTTCCCCAGACAACGCGAGATCCTGTGCCAGGACGTGACTTCACACACCCCGCCCCCCTCCCCGAGACTCCGTGCGCATGCGTGCGGCTTTTTGGCGCGCAAACGGGTTTCAAAACTTCCTGCTTGGTCACAGGTGGCCAAATCCGGACCCCTGTGGCGTGTCTGTCAGCGTTCAAGTCTACAGCATCCCGTTCCTAGGGATTTTCGTTCGAAATTCCACTCGACTGTAGCTCGCCCCCTCTTTCCTGTTCGTAGACGGGTCATGAATACTTGAGAGGTTTCAGCGAATCAAATAGCCAGAGCGGGAGTGGGCTAGCCCATCACGGTTTTACAATAAAATGTTAAGTTTTAGTTGTATAGAGTGATAGCTCTGCGAGCACCATAAATAGATAAGTCTGAGGGACGAAAGGTTTTTTTTTTTTCCTTGAAGACCTTGAGAGGCTGTGAATGTGGACCGAGGGAATACAGAGGGATGAAGATGGGAAATTTTAAAGATGGAAGAGGTAAACGAAGACAGGACCACATGCTTGAGAAAGGAGGCTAGAAGGAACCTCTAGAGGAAGCTTAGCCTATAGTGTCTGTGCATACATGCCGTTTGGTCTATGGCAGCTAATAGTGGCATGGGAGTGCATGACCGAGTGGGACAGAAACATTTCTAACAGGATCATGAGCAAGAGCTGTTGGCTCGGGGTCGAACAGAATCTGGAGCACGGCATGTTGGCAGTGTGGGGCGTCTCTGACCTGGCCTTTTTTCTCTCCCAGGGCACGTGGAACAGCTGCGCAAACTGGATTTTTGCCCTACAACGTCTCAAAGGTACCTCCCAAGGCCTGGTGTCCTTTCAGAGAATCCCCTGCCATCTCCCACCAGCCTCACCCTTCAGCCTGAATGAAATTTAGCTTACAAGTTATTCAGATACGACATTGGCTCATCCCCAAATTACATATTACTAGTCTATAGCCTCTCAGTTCTTTAGGTCTTGGAATCCACTTTAATACTGGGAGCGGTGCTATATAACACAGTCAGGATTCAGTCATTCCTTATTACCCCCCAGCGATTGCTTCCAGGTCTTTGCAGGGATCCCATGATGCTCAAGTCCCCTCTGTAATAAGGTGTGCTATTTGCATGGAAGCTGTGTTCACCTTCCTGGAAACAATCTGTAGGTTACTCGTGACATGTTTGTGTAGGGAGGAACGGCAAGAAAAGCATTCAGGACAGCTGCAAATTTTTCTTCTCAGGATGTTTTTGTTTGTTTGTTTTGTCTGCTTTTGTCTGACTCTGGGGATGTGAAACCCGCGGATGTGGGGGGTGGGGTGTCTGACTTTCTCCCTCTGTATGAAAGAGTTATCTCCCTGAATTCATCATGACTGGCCTCATTGGGCTCAAAATCTAGGCCCAGGCAGTCCTCTTGCCTCAGCTTCCCTAGTAACTGACACTGCAGGTGTGTGCTGGGTATGGTTCCGAATGTATTCTAATCCTTTGTGTGCTCTGTAGAGCAAACGTAGGAAGACTGATAGGGCCCCTCGTAAGGCCCAACAAAGGAGTAGCCAGCCGATAGTTGAGCAATATAGCTTCCTTCATTTGTAAGACAGCAGAAATGGAATGCTTTAGGATTAAAACTGGCAATGATGGAGAAAGATCTAGTTAGAGGAAAATGCTTGGAAACCAGATAAAAACTCATACACCTATAGGCTCAGCTACCCAAGGAGTCTGAGAGCGGAGGACTGCTCGAACCTAGTTGTGAAACAGCCTGGTAGGTGGATGCAGAGAGGAAGGGATGAGGAGGGAAGGGCCAGATATGGTAGACCCAGGAAGTTCTCCCAAGGGCACTGTATTATGGCAGACCATATTCTGTCCTGTAGGCTGCATGTGCTGAATTCCCAGGAAAATACAGGAGAAATTTATGGATACAATAGAAGAGGATTTCTGAGTTGGAGCCTAGATACTTGGTTAGTGAGTGGGATCATCCACCATTTTTTGTATTTTGTATAATATACAAACTGTTTAGAGGAACTAGGGAGATGGCTCAGTGGTTAAGAGCACTGACTGCTCTTCCAGAGGACCCGGGTTCAATTCCCAGCCCCCACATGGCAACTCACAATTGTCTGTAACTCCAATTCCAGGGGATCTGATACCTTTACACCAATGCACATAAAATAAAGTTTTGTTTTTTGGTTTTGTTTTGTAAGAATTGCAATAAAAAAGAATAAGATTAAGAATATCTTTTTCAAAAGAATTACTTTATTTCCTGTGTAAGTGTTTTGCCCACATTATATGTTTGTGCGCCATTGTGTTCCCTGTGCCCTCGGAAGAGCAGCAGTGCTCTTTACTGCTGAGACATTTCTCCATCTCTCCAGACTTTTCTTAAAGAATTAGTGTAATGACAAACGCGCTACTATTGGAAAGATTGTGATTTAACAGCATAGAAGTTAGCGTCTCGTATACAGAGTTTCTTTCCTGGACAACATTCATGCTTGCAACCTACCACTGAATTGTGGGTGCTGTGTGGAGCCTAAGTCTGTCTGTACTGGACAGCCTTGAGACAGGCTCTTTATCTTGCTTGCACATTAGAATTATCTGGGGAGCTTTGAAAGATTCTGATGCTTGGCTTTACCCTAAATCACGTAAATCAGAATGTCTGGGAGTGGTGCTCCCAGATAGCAGTATTTTTTCTTTTTCTTTTCTTTTTTTTTTTTTTTTAAAGATTTTTAGATTGATTTAGTGTGCGTGTGCATATGTGTGTATGCACATATGAGAGTATGTGCATGCCACAGCTCGTGTGCAGAGGCCACAGAACAACTTGTAGGAGTTGGCTCTTTCCCAGTATCATATCTGTAGTCACAGGTTTCCAACTCAGGTCATCAGGTTGGCCAGCAAACTTGTACCTGCTGAGCCATTGCAGCGGCTCAGCATCAGTGCCTTTAGTCTGTCTTTATGATTGTTGTGTAAGTGTTTGAATATGATGTATGTGGATACTCTTGCCACAGCGTTCCTCAGAGGACAACTCTATGGAGTCAGTTCTATTCTGTGGGTTCCGGAAATGGAATTCAGCAGGTTAGGTTTGCTGTATGGGGCAGCAAGTGCTTTTACCTGCTGAGCCACCTCCTTAGCCCATCAGTATTTTTTCTTTTTTTGAAAGATTCTTGTGCCAAGTGCTGGGATTAAAGGTGTGCGTGTGCACTACTCTTCTCAGGCTCCATTGGTATTTTTCTTGTATGCACTACCATACCCAGACTCCATTGTTATTTTTTCTTGTGTGCACTAACATACCCATGCTCCATTGTTATTTTTCTTGGGTGCACTACCATGCTCACGCTCCATTAATATTTTTCTTGTGTACACTACCATGCACAGACTCCACTGGTATTTTTCTTTTTTAAAAGCTCCGGTTTTCTGTTTGTTTGCTTGTTTTTAATTAAGGTTGAGAACCACTGCTTAAAGCGTTCCCTCTAGAAAATGAAAAAACTAAGATCCATGGCTTAAGACCTTCTGATCTGCATAGTTATACATTTGAAGATTTTCTGGAGGGATAAAGGCAAGCGCTTGGGTTGGGCACGGTGTGGTAGATTGTGGAGGGAAGGCACTGAAATAAGCATACTAACTGGGGAGCAGTTAGTGTTGTCATTACTATGGATGCCAGGAACATACTGAATTTGCTGTATGGAAGACTTTGAACCTCCGAAGCTGGCCCTTTGATGTAGCACAGGCAACACAAAAGATGTCTTGGTTTCCTTGCCACCTGGAGCTGTTGTGCTCCATTGATTGGGGGAGGCATGATTAAAGTGTGTTTGCGCCCGCCCGGGTGGTCTTCTCTTCTGAGAGGGCAGGTGGGAATGCTTCCTTAACAGGCATCAATAATAAAGCCTTTCCATAAGCCTATCAGAGGGATGAGGTGGATCTGACCACACCAAAGGTTTTGTTGTTACTGACAGATGAGAAAAGAGAGATTTAAGCCTATCTTTGTAGCCTTTCTCAGTGAAAACAAAATTACTTGGGGATGGGAAATGTCTGGGAGGGAGATTTCTCCTCTTTTTGGGCTCCTCTGAGTCATCTCCGCAGCCCTGGACATGATCATTGATTTGGCCCCGTGTTTTAAAGAATCAGGCATACACACTAGGAAAGATAATCCTTGTGCGACAGGCAGGCATATAGGAGAGGTTTGTGCCTGGCTCGGGTAGTTCTTTTTTAAACTTTAATTGATTTATTATTGATGAGTGTGATGTGCCTGTGGGCTTGTGCATGCCAAAGCATGGGTGTTGGGGGACGTGGGGACAGCTTTTCTCTCTCTCCTTTGTGTAGGTTCCAGAGCGCAAACCCAGGTTGTCAGCTCCTACGGCACTTTCCTCACGGAGCCGTCTCACCCCCGCCAGGTGCTTTTTATGAGTTTGAGTGAGCCAAAGACAAGTAATGCGTGAGGTTCATGACTAATTTTTCCATCTGCTAGAGATCACCAGTGCTTTTGCATAAGGGGCAAAATAAGAAAAAAGATAGGCCCAACTGGAAAAAAGCTGCACTTAGGAGGTTTGGGTTTATAGCCTAGGGGTAGAACACATGCTTAGTAGTCATTGAGCCCTTCCTTCGACCATCCTCTTAAAACCTGATGCCTGCTGCGCCTCTCGGTTAGCAAAAGACTGGTAGTTTTGTTTTCTTCCTTTTAGATGTAAAAAAAAAAATCTATTGGCCCTTGTTCAGAGTTTTCATGCTAAACCAATGTGAAGTTTTGGTCCTTCATATAAGGCTGTCCAGTCCATCTTTCTGCTTCTTTAGGGGATGTTAGAAATAGAATTCTAATGAGAGTAGCTTCCATAGGTGCAATAGACTTTTCTTTGTAATGAATTATTTTTTCTCTACAGAAAGTATCTGGGGACTGGTGCTATGAAGATTGAGGTTACGTTGTGACTGTCATTATTGGAGTTGCAGCTTCCTATACCAAATGAAGTGTCTGTCATCTGCAAGTGTGGCAGCTAATGACCAGATCTGAACAAAAGACTTGCTCAAGCCACAGCTGACCCAGCTGAGATTAGAGAACTTTAGTCTGATAATCTAAAAAGCCTAAAAAGCATAGATAGCCTCAGGGACTCTCAGCACTCTGGGGACTAGGGAAGGTTTCAGAGGAAAAGACAAAGGCAAGCTCTAGTGTGCCTCATTCTAGCAAGAACATTGGTAAATGGCTAAGCCCTGTTGGGGTTGGGAGGCCAAGAGTCCAGAGACCGCAGAGGCACAGTCATTAGACGTACAAAGTGGCTATAGAACAGATTCTGCAGGAGGGAGTAGTAGATTGGGATAGAAAGATAGGAGTTGGGTGAAGAGAAGCAGACCGAAGGTTACACAAACCTCAGAAGGGGTTAGGGTGATGTAGCTCAATTGGTAGAGTGTGTAACTAGCACGCGTGAAGCCATGAATTTAGTCCCCAAACTTAGTGATGCATGGTGGCTTTCCAGGATGCACAGTGAGTCCTCAAGGCTAGCCTGGGCTACATGAGACCCTGTCTCAAAAACTAAATCAAAACAGAAAGAATGTTTCAATTAGTAGTGTCTTTTAAGTAAAATGTCCATGAAAAGTAATGGGACTACCCAAGGTTTAATTAGGGATAAAAGGATCAACAGATACAAGATTTATTTGTTTGTTTGTTTGTTTGTTTATTTCGAGATACAGTTTCTCTGTTTCTCTGTAGTTTTGGAAGCTGTCCTGGAACTTACTCTCTAGACCTGGCTGGCCTCGAACTCACAGCGATTCGCTTGCCTCTGCCTCCCTAGTGCTGGGATTAAAGGCGTGCGCCACCACTGCCCAGTTTACTAGATGTTTTTTGTTTGTCTTTTTAGGTGTTGATACTGCAACATGGTTGCTCTTTTTCATTTTTTTAAATTTTATTTTGTTCTTTTATTTATTTTATTATGTATGCAGTGTTCTGCCCGTATGTATCCGTGCAGGCCAAAAGAAGGCACCAGATCTCATTACGGATGGTTGTGAGCCACCATGTGGTTGCTGGGAATTGAACTCAGGATCTCTGGAAGAACAGTCAGTGCTCTTAACCGCTGCGCCATCTCTCCAGCCCCTTACAAGATGTTTTTAAAGGAACAGTGGAAACTAAAAATTAATTTTCTTTAGGATAATACCCACATTCACGTTTGTTTAATATGCCAGAACATAAAACTAGTGAACACCTTGCTGGCTTTTAAATTTTTTTAATTCTGGGAGCGCTGGAGAGATGACTCAGCGGTTAAGAGCTCTGGAGGACCTGGGTTGGATTGCCAGCACCCACACTGTGGTTCACAACTGTCTGTAACTCAAGTTCCAGAGGATCTGACACCTTCTGGCCTCTTTGGGTACTAGGTGTGCATATGGTACACAGACACATGCAGGCATAATACTTATAAAATAAATTTTAAGAAAATTTAATCTCAAACATTGGGATTAAAGGTGTGCGCCAGTATTCCCAGGCCTCTAGTGGCTTAGTTTTGCATTCTGATCATCAGGCAAGCTTTATTTATTAAAATACAAATAAAATAGCACTACAAGAGGTGGTGTTTCTGACTCTTTCCTGCTCCTGGGACTCTTTTCCTTCTACTGGTTGCCTCATCCAGCCTCGGTATGAGGATTTGTGTCTAGTCTTATTGCATCTTGTTATGCCATTCAATTGATACTACTGAGAAGCCTGCTCTTTTCTGAAGGGAAACAGGAGCAGTGGATCTGGGGGAGAAGTGGGGATGGGGGAAATGGGAGGTGTAGAGGGAGGGGAAGCTGTGGTTGCTCAGGATGTATTGTATGAAAGAAGAATTTAAAAAACCCAAAACAATAGTTTGAGAAACTAGTCTGGTTTTGGAATGGACAAGACAGAAAGTGTCAAACCTAAACCATGGAGGCAAAAGACAGAGAACTTAAAACAGACAAATATTTTAATGAATTTCCCAGGGACAGTTGGATAGTGGTTTTCTTTCACTTAATGTTTGAAGCAATTGGGAAGATTCTTTTTATTTTAAAATTGATTGCACTTACTGTGTGTGTATCTTTGTGGGCACATACATACCAGGGTGCGTGTGTGGATGTAGTCATTTCTCTCCTACCACAGGGGTTGTGGGGCTTGAACTCAGGCAGTTGGGCTTGGTGGCAAGGACCTTTACAAACCATCCTGCTTCTGTCTGTTAAAAGGATTAGTTACTCAGTTGTTCAAGCCATTCACTTATTTTGTTTGGTTCTCAATAGGTTTATAAGTTCAAAGAATATAACCCTTGGTTGGAAGTTTGAGGTAACAGTAGGCAAGTATAGTGTTTTGTTTTGTTTTGTTTTTAATGATAAAGCCTTTGTATGTAGCCCAGGCTAACCCTGAACATAAGATCTTTCTGCTTCTCAAGTGCTGATAATAGACCCAGAACATCACTGATGGTGGGTTTTGTTCATTTGTTTTGAGACAGAATCTTGTTATGTTTCCCAGGCAGACCTTGAACTTGTCTCCCTGCTGACCACATGCTGGTATAGGTTGGTACTGCCACTCCCAGTTTGGTTGTTCTTGGTGCTCTTATAAGTACTGACCAGCCGGCCTGCTGACTGGCCAAACACATCTAGAGCCTAGCTCAGTGGCACATGACTGTAATTCCAGCAATTTAGAAGGCTGAGACAGGAGGATGATGAGTTTGAGGACGACCTAACCTAAGCAATATCTAGCTTATGAGGGAATTTCCTAGATGTGGCAAATGTAAAAATTAAGAGCTGATGTTCTAACTCTTATAGTTGAGTATAGGGGCATCTACCTGTAAACCCAGCACTGGGAGACGAGGGCAGAAAGACCATGAGTTGGAGGCTAGCCAGAACTATATAGCAAGAGTATTCTGAGTTTTACATAAAAAAAGAATTAGCATAGCATTTTCTAGAAGAAAAGTAGAAAATACAGGGCTGGGGAGATGACTTGGTCAGTAAAAGAGCTTGAGAACCCAGTGGCTCTCTAGCACCCACGTTAAAACACTGGAGTGGCTGACTGGCCAACCTAACCAAATCGGTGAGTTCCGGGTTTGATGAGAAACAGACCCTGTCTCAGAAAATAATGAGGAGAGATTAAGTGATTGAGAGATTCAATGTCAACTTCTGGTCTCACACAGATGTGTATGTGTGCACTTGTATACACACACACACACACACACACACAAAGAGATCTTTATCTTTAGCTGTGGCTATTGAGCCAGGAAGGAGCGCTCTCTCTCTCTCTCTCTCTCTCTCTCTCTCTCTCTCTCTCTCTATTTTGTTTTTTGAGATAGGGTTTCTCTGTGTAGCACTGACTGTCCTGGACTCACTCTGTAGACCGTACTGGCCTTGAACACTCTGCCCCTGAGTGCTAGGATGAAAGGTGTGCACCACTGCAGGTCTGTCTGTCTCTTTCTTTTAAAATTTGCATTTTCTACATCTTTCAAGTCAGCATTTCTTCTCCAAAACAATATTTGGAGTGCCTTTGTTTGTATTCTTAGTGAAAACTAATAAGTTATATGTCAACCAGTGAAATAAAAATATAGCTACACATTTACATTTATTACTTTTTAAAAAAGACTTTTAAATTTTATGTATACAACTGCTCAAATGTATGTGCACCCATGTCTGTGTCCAGTGCCTGTGGAGGCCAGGAGGGTGTCAGAGCCCTGGAACTGGAGTTACAGGCCACTTTGTAGGTGCTGGGACTGAGCTTGGTCTCCTGGTAAAGCAGCAAAGCCCATTCTCTCTCCAGACACTTATTCTCAGAGAGAGAGGAAGGGAGGGATGGCGGAGAGAGAGAAGAGAGAGGAAGGGCGGGAGGAGTGCTTGTGTGTAGGTGTGTAGGTCACTAGGACAAGTATCTGGCATTTGTTCTGCATGTTGACCCTGGGAATGGATTTGAGTTGTCAGGTCAGAAGGGCCTTTACACCCTGAACTGTCTTGCCAGCCAGGGAATAGCTACTTTAAATTCCCGATTTGGGATAATCCTAATGCCCTTCAATTTTTACCTGAATTGATGTTTAAAAATCAACTTAGCAGTCTCTGTCAAATTGTATTTTTTATTTTACCTGTAAAATGGCAAAGTATTTGCAAACTGGTTCTCACGGTCAACTTCAGATGTATTCATACATATCTCTGCAATAGGCTATTAGGAATTACATGAGTGGAAGTGGCTTCCAAAAGGCCACTTCTATGTAGTCTCAAAGAGAAATGCCTTTTTTGTGTGCTTCCCACCGTGCTGTGGAAGCAGTCCTCAGATACTCTAACACAGCTGACATCTTTAGTAGATTTTTAAGAAAGGAAGCAAGGGAGGAGGGGAGAGAACTTTTTACTGTCTTAGGGTTGGACCATGGGTCCCTTAGAATTCTGCAGTGTGAGTGCTTCAGCAGTCCAGTCAGGAAGAAATCCACAAGGTAGATTTGGTCTTCTGCAGATGCTAGCTGAAGCTCTTCAACAATTAGGTTCTTTTCCCCCTTTCTTTAGACTACAGGGGTCCCTGGCGGACCGGTTTGGAAAGCAATAGTCCCCCTCAGCAGTTACCTAGTACCATGGCAACCAGGACGTCAGCAAAGCTGGATAGACCCACACAGACTAGCTGCAGCCAGGCTCTCGTTCCTGCCTCTTCAGTTAGCTTCTGCCTGAGGCCCACTGACCGAGCCAAAAACATCTAGGCTTATATCACACCCCAGCATTCCTGTTTGTTGATGCAGATTTTCCCACAAGTAGAGATGAGGAAACACATGTATAGTCTACACTATATCTTGAAATCCCCCCCCCCCCGAACAAACAAAACAAAACCCCAAAGAAGAATGTATTTAAGAGGTAGAGGCGGGGGAATGATTGCAGGATGGGGGCTAGAGGGCAGATCTGGATTTAGTGAAATTAAATTATTGTTATCCTAAATAAGAGTAAGTTGACAAGTAAAGGAAGTTAGAGCCCCTAATTACATGGTGTGGGTTATTTATATTTAAATATATAAAAAAAAAGCTTCAGGGGAAAAGCCTTAAAAAATTTTTATTTACCTGAAATAGAGAAATGGCTTTAAGGAGGGGCTGAAGGGAAGGTAATGCTGTCCGTAGGTGCTGGAATACCTTACTCCATTGCGCCCAGCTGTGCTCTTAAGGGTGCCCCCAAGATAGAGTAGGCGCGCATAGTCACGTCCGGATGCTGGTAATATGAAAGGGAATGAGGGATCTGAGAAAAAGTATAATCTTTCTCTGGGAAGCAACTCGGAAAGCTCAGGATGAAATTACCCTGGTGAAAGAAAGGAAAGTGAGGAAGGCTGGAGGTCTGCTGGGCTGATCGTGCCCTTTTCATATGGAGATGTTTCTGATCGGAGCCAATCAGGTCAGAGATCTGCTGCCTGCTCCGGAAAAGGAAGTGGGGGAAGGGAGAGAGCCGATGGCCACATTTCCCCCCAAGCCACATGATCCATTCCCCCATGTGACACATTCCAGAGCCTTGGAAAGGAGAAGGAGGGCCCCGAGAGTGGGGCTGGGGGTGGGAAGATGGTTTTTTAACAGTCAACCCAGCACAGCGTTCATCTTGTCTCCTACCAGGAAGCAGGCTGTGAGCTGAGGGAAGGCAGAGGACATGAATGTGTTCCGAGGGTTTCCTGGTGGTTTATGGCATCTTCCAGAGTCCTGTCTGAGAGCTGCTCCTGACCAAGAAGCACCTCCAGAGACTGTCTCTGAAATCAAGTCCCCATGAAGGTATGTGCTGAGATCGCTTCTAATCACAGCTGGAATGTGGCTCGGAGGACACAATATCTTCTCTTCCTCTTATTATTTCCAGGCAATTTGGAGATTTATGGGCTTAAATACTTCATTAGGGGCATTAGATTTGTTAAAGGTTCAAAAAAGATGCTTAGGTAGTTCTGTAAAATAAATATTCCAGAGTAAGTACCTATTGAGGGGGGAAATTATTTATATAGTAATTGATAATAAAAACTATAAACTCATGATGAAAGGATTTCTCCCTGCTTATCCCGGAAGGGTCTTGGGAATCATCACTCAGAAGAGCTAGGTTTCATTGCCTTGTTAGAAAATCTGATTTCATCCCTGTGAGCTGCTCTTCTATGCCCAGGTTACTGGCGAGTAGCTTAGGGAAACCTGGGTGGATAAGTCCTGCTATTCTTTGTGCTGTTAGCTCATCATCCTGATGTCTCTGATAACCAGAGGCACCAGTGATTGTCCCCGAGCTCTGTTTAGGACCCCTAGACTGCCACAGAATTCCACATCTTACGGGAAGCTCTTACAGGAATCTGCCAGATTTAAAAGCTAGAATCTGCCATGCACTCATCTTGGTTTCTTCCAGTCTTTCACACCTAGCACAAGAGAAGAGCTAGCAAATATACATTTAATTTTATTTAACAGATACTTGAAAAAGTTCTTGTTCTGTGTGAGCCATGATTCCAAGCATAAGTAAATCATTAATCTTTGCAGAATACAATTAGAGATAAACCCAGGGACAGGAGGACTTATTCAGGAGCTATTCTGTGGTCACTTAGGTAGGCACATAATAGAACAAAAACTGAAATCTCAAGACTCTTCATCTTGAAGTCCTCTTTCCTTAACCACTGAGCTATGATGCTTGCCGTCTTGTGTTATCTCAAATGATGTCAACAGGCTATAAGAGCTACAAATTTTTTGTTCAGCTGACGCTACTAGAAGATTGAGTCAGCTTTGCTTGGCTAAAGCAGATCTCCAGTGAAATCTATATTTAATTTTGAATTATCCCGATAGTCATGTTCTGTACCCCAAATAACCCAGTAAGTAATTGCCCGTTCTCTCCATCTTGAGCTGCATAATATACCTAGTAGTAAAAACATGATGTTACTATGGTGATCACTGATGTATAAAGCCACCCCCCCCCCCCCCACACGCTCAATCTGGAAATTATGTTATGGTTTTGACTTTTAATCAACCTTAGAACATATTCTTCTATCCTCAAGAACTCCTAGTAACAAGCCATACAGTCTTCAGCATATTGCTTTCATCTGATCTAATAAAAAACAATGAATATATCCTGTAAGCCTAGCACCAACGAAAGGAAGAAGAGTGCCATAAATCTGAAGGCCTGCCTGGGCTACAGGGTCAGACTCTTCACAAAAAAGAAACCTTCAAAAAATTTATGCCATCATTAAACTATGAAGCCTTGACTGCGTTGTTTGTTGTTTTTAAAATAATATGCTTTTAAAACACGGAGATCTTCTTTTGCAAGTTATTTTAGTTTTTTAAGGGTAAAAAAAAAAATTGCTGGCTGGGTAGGTGGTGACTCGCTGTGGCCTTCACCTTGGGGGGCAGAGGAAGGAAGGTGGATCTCTGTTAGTTCGAGGCCAGCCTTGTCTTCAGAGTAAGTTATAAGTTTTAGGACTTTCCTGGTATGCGGGGAGATGGCTCAATGCATCTAAAATGTTTGGCAGGTGTGAAAGTCTGCGTTCAGATATTAGCACTGCAGCCTTGAAAAATAAAAGCGCCGGGCGGTGGTGGCGGCACGCTTTCTTTAATCCCAGCACTCGGAGGCAGAGGCAGGCGGATCTCTATGAGTTCGAGACCAGACCTGGTCTACAAGAGCTAGTTCAAGGACAGGCTCCTCCAAAGCCACAGAGAAACCCTGTCTCGAAACAACCAAAATCAAAAAAAAAAAAAATTGAGTATGGCTATGGGTCCCTGTAATCTTAGCCATGGACAGGCAGAAGTAGGAGGATCTCTGTGCCTAGTCAGCCTTGACCTCTGTCCTGATGGGTATGAACACACACACACGCACACACGGATTTTCTTACCGTGAGTGGTGGGACGATGCCTTTCATCACAGGTGAGGAGTTAAAGGATAACTAAGTAAAGAACCACCAAGAATTGAAGGTAGACTGAGCTTCAGAGTAAGCCTCTGTCTTATAAAAACAAACATAAAAGTGGGTTTTCCTTCTGCTCTCATTTCTCCATTCTGTGGAAAACTGAAAGAGGTGCTGGTTCTAAAACATAAAGTGGAAAGATAGCAGCAAGCTCAGATTTGCACACTTTTTTTTTTACTCAAACATTGTTATTTCTCCTCTAGTAGTTCATTGCAAAGCACTTCGAAGAGTAGTTGTTTTCTCAGTGACAGACATTCCTCTGTGACAGGTAACTTGAAAAGTGACCTAGTGAATGGTAAACTCTCGGTGCACATATGTGAACCTACAATGAGAAGACTCAAACCTCTCAGCAGCATTCTGCTGGAGAGCTAATTTTGGGGCCTATGTCTATTTTATTTATTTATTTAGTTCTGTTTTCGAGATAGGATTTCATGTTAGCCTAGATTGGCTTCAGACCTTGTCATGTAGATGGCATGAGCCTTGAGGTGATCCTCTTTGCCTTCCCCTTTCCCAATCCTGGGATTATAGGCATGTACCACCATGCACTGCCATGCCCAGCCATGCACCACTATGCCCAGCTCTCTGTTGTAGGAAGGCCGCTTGCTTGTTCCTGCCCTGCTCGCCCCAAAATAATCACACAGAACATATTATTTGCAATACTGTTTGGCCAATAGCTTAAGTGTATTTTTGGGCTAATTCATATCTTTTTTTTCCAAATATTATTTATTAATTATGTATAAAATTTTCTGTTTGTGTGATGCCTGCAGGCCAGAAGAGGGCACCAGACCCATTACAGATGGCTGTGAGCACACCATGTGGTTGCTGGAATTGAACTCAGGACTTTTGGAAGAGCAGGCAATGATCTTAAACCTCTGAGCCATCTCTCCATTCCCGCTAACTCATATCTTAAATTAACCCCAGCTGCATTAATCTGTGTATTACCTTGAGGCTGTGGCTTACCGGGTCAAGTTCCAGCGTCTGTCTCTGTCAGGGCTGTATGGCTTTTCTTGACTCCACTTCTTTCTCCCAGCATTTCAGTTTAGTTTTCCCTGCCTAGCTCTACTTTACCCTGCCAGGCCCAAGACAGATCCTTTATTAACTAATGGTATTCACAGCATACAGAGGGGAATCCCACATCAGCTCTGAGTCTATTTTGTGTGGGATAATGCTCTTGTACACTGTAAAGATTGTCACTCATATGGTTTAATAAAATGCTGACTGGCCAGTAGTCAGCAGAAAGTATAGGTGGGGCAACCATTACTAGGAGAATTCTGGGAAGAGGAAAGGCAAGAGATGCAGTCGTCATCCAGAAGCAGATGAGAATGCCTTATTGAGAAAAGGTTACCAAGCCACATAATCAAACATAAATGAGAATTATGGGTTATTTAGTTATAAGTAGCTAGTTAGTAATAAGCCCTGAGCTAGCTAGGCTGAACAGTTTATAATTAATTAAGCTTCTGTGTGTTATTTGGAACTTAATGCTGTAGAACCAGGGTCTCTGACAAAACTTCCATCTATACTATTTTTGTTTGCATATATTTATAGTAAGCAGCAAATACGCAGTAAGAAGTTGGGAGCGGTCAAACTGTACTTGGCATTTAAGTATGTTAGCTAGGCTCATTGTGAACCAGAGCCTCAGTAGTGTCCTTAATCCTTCCATAGGAGCTGGTGTGGCTTCAGCTTGTTAAGCACGACACTTGCGAATCCTGAAGTCCTGGGTTCGATTCTTGGGACCCATTTCCCGTAACCCACAGAGCGGCGTGGGCCATCTTGTCCCAAGTTGTTCGATTCTGTCACAGAGCGGACGTGTGCCATCTGTTGTCCTGAGTGTGCCTGCCTGCCATTCCAAACCCCTCTTGTGGCATGAGGAAAAAAAAGTAAAAATAAATAAATAAATAAGTAAAAATTCCTTCCCTGGGCATCAACTGGTCCTCCTCGTTCTTCACTGTCTTAAGATGAAATCTTCCTAGTGTATTGTGGGGAATTGGATGGGGACAGCCCCAGCAGTCTCACACTTTGCTCAGATGTTCTGTCTAACACCTGCATTAACCCCTTTCTCATATACTTCATTCTGACAACAAATCAGTAGGTACTGTAATCTATTGATGAGAACAATAAGTCCAAAGATAATTAACTTGTCAGAAGCTATATGGATTGTGAGCTTAAGACCAGACAGACTAACTCTGGAGCATTTTTTTTTCACACTTAGCAATTGGTGGCAGATAATTCTCTTGATGTTCATTGTAGAATGTTTAACAACGTCCCTTGATTCTACCTACCAGATACCAGTAACATACCCCTTTGAACCCAATGTCTCTAGATGCCATATGTCTTTCTGGGAGGAAAAGTTGTTTTCCACCTAAGAACTGCCAGACTGAAGCCCCCAGTGCTCAGCCCATCTTCTACAGTCTCTTCATATCCAAAATGTAGAGTGCTGGCAGGGTGGCTCAGCCAGTAAAAGTGCTTGTTGCCAGGCCTAACAACCAGAATCGGATCGCTGGGGCCCATACAGTGGAAGAAAGAAAACAGTCTCTTGTAAAAAACTGGACTTGGGTGCACACTTGTAATCTCAGGTTTTGGGAGGCAGAGGTAGAAGGATTAGGAATTTAAGGCCACATTTCAATTTGGGGCCAGCTAGGGCTCTGAACCCTTGTCTGAATAAATAAAATACAAGAACCTAAAAAATAATAAGATGGGGCTGGGGAAATGGCTCAGAACAGCCCTGGTAGCTGTTCTTCCAGAGGTCCTGAGTTCAATTCCCCAGCAACCACATGGTGACTCACAACCATCTGTAATGTGGTCTGGTGTCCTCTTTCTGTCATTCATTCATATATGCAGGCAGAACACTGTATACATGATAAATAAACTCTTTTCTTTTAAAAGTAGAAAAAGAATAGATAAAGAAGTTTAGGGTCTCAGTCAAGTAAAGCGCTTGCTTCTCAAGTAGGAAGACCTGAGCTAACTCCCTAGCATCTGTGTAAGAATGCTGGGCATCGTGGATGTAATCCCAGTGCTGGGGAGGCCAGAGACTGGAAGATCTTAGGCTTGCTGGCCAGCTATTTTAGCTTAACTAGTGAGCTTAGGACAATGAATGACACAAAGGGGGTGGCAGCATTCCTGAGAAAGACACCTGAGATTGCCTTGCCTCCACATGCCATGCAAACATGCACACCTACTGTGTCTACGTAAGAAGTAAGACAAAGCAAAAACACTGAAGCTTACAGCAGAAGAGAGAAAACAGGAAACACAAGGGGAAACAAGTTTTGGAGGAGCTTCTTTCTGGGTCTGTCAGGTGGCTGAAGCATGAGGCAGGGACAGTGTTTCCTGTGATATGTACTAGTGTGCCTGTGCTGGACAAGTGTCAGATGTCCTCCAGAGCTGTCTCCACAGTAGTAGTTTCCTTTGGTGCACTCCCAGGGCCTTTGTTGCCTATAGTTTAGCTTTACAGCCTTGTCTAGGCAGGTGCTCCCACCCTCCCCAAGACTCCAGTGTTTAGACCCTTCTAGCGGCTATATTGATGTAGCTAGCAGGTGTAGAGGAGGAAACCCCAGCACTGAGATCTGTCAAGCAGACCTATCTCCATACTCCAGACATACCAAATATTCATCACCCCCCTGGAGAGGTGTGGTTGTGGACATGATATAATCCACTGGAACTGCATAGTTCCCAGATTCCACAGCAGTGATCCTCATGGCAGATAGGTCAGTCCAGAAGTTAACCCACAAATTGACCTTGGACTCAGGGCTATCAAACCTGATTCAAAGTGATTCTCCATTGATGAGGTAGCACCTAACCACTCGGGGCATCTCCCCGCCCCCCTAGGCCCCACTGCGAAGCATATCCTCTGTGCCCCCCAGCTGTCTTGTTCTCCACATTTGCATCCCTTGGATGTCTTTCTGGGGACAGTAGCATGTTAATTCATGCTCCTTACATTGGCTGTCCATCCTCAGGTCCTTGGGGCAGCTCTGGTCTTTTGCTCAGTTTTTTTTTTTTTTCCTGTTTCTCTGAACTGTTTGGCTGTTCCTATCACACCCCCTTTGTGAACTCCCAATGTTTTTTCCTTTTTGGAATCAGTTCTTATCCCTGATTCTTTTGCACTGTCTTACAATGCAGCCTCTAATCCTCTACCTTCCCCAGAAGCCTTTTTAATTTGATGGACTCCCTTCCTTTCCCTTCTCTCCCCTCCCTTCTTCCTTCTTCTGTCTGTATGTGTACGTCTGTGTGTGTATGTACTTGTGCTTGCAGGTGCCCGTCATGGTGTCGGGTCACCTGTAACTAGAGTTCCAGGTAATTGTGAACTGCCAGACATGGGTACTGACAACAGAACTGGTCATCTGTAAGAGCAGCAGGTGTGCATCAAGCTCTCTTTAACTACCGACCGTCTCTCCAGCCCCCATCTATCTGTCTAATTTTGCCTTTGTTTTCTGTGTTGTCAGCATCCTATCTTCCTTGACTTACTTTTCATTGCTGTGAAAAAAAAAAAAAAAAAACTCTGATAAAAGGTAGTTTATAGGAAGAAAGGGTTAAATTCAGTTTACTGGTTACTGTCTGTCAGAGGGAAGTCAGGGTAGGAGCTCAAGCAGGAACTGAATGAGAAAGACTGCTTGTTGGATTACTTGCAGACCTATGCTTATCAGCTAGCTCCCACAGTGGCCTCCCCCCTCCAATTAATAATCAAGAAAATCCCCGCAGGCCAATCCCCTCAAGTGAAAGTCCCTTCTCAGGTGGCACTAGGCTGTGTCACCTTCACAGAGTCAACCAGGATGCCATCCAGGAAGTTCTTGTCATCCCAGAGTCCTTTCCTGTCTCCTTCTAGTAGTTTCAGCTTCAGGCCTGGCATCCACACCTTTCGTCCATTTCAGTTCTCTTTATACGTGGCAGGAAGTGGGAATTTAGTTTCATCCTTTTTCTTGCAGATATCCTGTTTTCCAGCACCATTTATTGACAAGACAATATGTGTTCTGAGCACCTTTATAAAAGTCACTTGGATTTAGTTGTATAGTTCACTTCTAGGAATATGTGTGTTTGATGTTTTATTTAAATTTTTTATCACATTTATTTTGGGGGTTGCTACGCATGTCATCGCAGGGATGTGGAAGCAAGTCAGAGGACAACTTATAGAAATCAGTTTTCTCCTTTTTACTCTGGATTCTAAGGAGGTAGCTCAGGTTATCAGGCTTGGCAGCAAATGCCTTTACCTGTGGGACCATCTAAGTGGGCTCCCGCCAACCCCGATGTGTGTCTGTCTGTGTCAGCGCCAGTACCATGCTGGCATGATTACTACAGCTTGACTTTGACTATTTGGAGCTTTTGTAATTTGATATAAATGATTTTTTTTTCTAATTCTATAACGAATTTTTGGTAGAGGCTGTGTTGGATCTATAGATAGATCACTTTGAGCATTATGAACTTCTAACAATTCTAATTCTTCTATCCCTGAACACAAAATTTTTCTTTTCCTTTTCCCCTTCCCCTTTCTTTTCTTCCATTCTCCCCTCCCTCCTTTTGTCCTTCCTAATCTCTTATTTCTTTTTTTTCAGTGTTTTACAGTTTCCCAGTGTATCTGTCTTTCACATCTGTTGATTACATTTACTTCTAGGTGTTTGCTTACACCCATTACAAATGAGATTGCTTTTGGTGTGTATCGTGTATCAAGTGATTTCACTTTTGTGTGTTTACTTCGTACCTGTTAACTCTGCTGAATTGCGTAACAGTTGTAAATTATCGCTTCAGTGCAACTTGAGGTTTTTCTTCATGTAAGAAGCATATTATCTCCAAAACTGACTCGTCTTGCTCTCTGCAATCTTGATGTCCTTGTTTCTTCTGCTTGTGACTTGAGTGTGACACTAAATAAAAGTGATGGGAATGGCAACCGTAGCTTGTTCTGTCTGAGAGAAAGGTTGTCAGCCTTTCCCTACGCATTGTGCTAGGCTTTTATTGTGTTGAGGTATTTTTCCTATTCCTAATTTGTTCAGAGTTTTTAAGTAATGAAGCAAGAATTGAATTTTGAGCCAGGCGTTGGTGGTACACACTTTAATTCCAGCACTCCTGAGGCCGCCTAGCTTGGTCTGTAATGGCTAGTTCCAGGGCAGCCAGGGGCTACACAGAGAAAACCCTGTCTAGAAAATACAAAGCAAAAAAAAAAAAAAAAAAAGTAAATTTTGAATTTGAATTTTTATTACTATTCTCTTTATTTTTGGAGACAGTGACTTATATTGTAGCCTAGGCTGGCCTTAGCTCAGGCTAGCCTGTAACTCACTGTAGTCTAGGCAGGCCTCTAACTCAGTATGTAGCTCAGGCTGGCCTGTAACTCACGGTAACCTAGGCTTGTTTATAACTCACTGTGTAGCGTAGGTGTGGCTGCAACTCCCTGTGTAGTTGCTGTTGCTCTCAGATCTGCATCCCTCCTGGTTCATTCCTCTAGTGCTAAGAATAGAGGCGCAGCACCTCAAATCCTAGCACTTGGGAGGTGGAAGCAAGAGGATTAGAAGTTCAAGGTCATTTGTGTCTGTGTAACCAAGTTTGAAGCCAGCCTAGGATGTATGAGATCCTGTCTAAAACAAACAAATAACAACAACAACAAAACAGAAAGAAAAGGAAAGAAATTTTAAAAATTCTTCCATGATCCAAGGAAGTTCAAGAATAGGTTACATCCACATACTTGTATAGTTTACATAGTTTGGTTATTGATTTCTAGTTTTATTATAGTATAGTTGGAAATATATTCACAATGATTTTCAGGTTTGTTGTTTTGTCACATGTTGAGACTGCTTTGTGGACTATGAATGTCTGTCCTGGAGTGTGTTCCATGTGCTGGTTGGAAGAAGGCACATGCAGTTGTTGAATGGGATGCTCCCTAGAAGTCTGTGAGGCCCACTGGGCTGTGATGCAGCAAACTCTGTTCTTCCCTTACTGATTCTACATCTGGAGGAGCTCTCCATTCCAGAAAATGGCTACTAAAGTCACCAGTAGTTACTATGTTGGACACATACACACTCTCAGTCCGTGTGTGTGGTGTGTGTGGTGTGTGGTGTGTATAGTAATGAATGACAATGTTTTATATATGTAAGTATATATATTTGTTATATAAAAATATATGTTGTTTTATATATAAAACAATTTTATTTACTCTTTTGGAGGAGGTGTGTATGTATTATGTATGTATGTATGTGTGAATACATGCATGCATGTGTGCCGCATTAATTAACTAATTTTTGAGACAGGGTCTCACTATACAACCTGCCTAGCTGGAACTCACTATGTAGACCAGGCTGGCCTCTGACTTAGAGATCCATCTGCCTCTGCTTCCCAAGTGCTGGGATTAAATGCCTGTACAACTATGTCCTTTTTAAATCTTTAACTTTAAAATTTTTTTTCATAAGGTTCTTAGGTTCAGTCCACAGTTCTATAAAAGGAAAAATAATCGATTGAGTCTCCATGTGAGAGTTCCCACAAGGATTACTCTTTTGTCAGTTCTGTGGCCCTCAATATGACCATGGGTGATCACAATTCCTATTTCCCTCCCCCACCCCAGACTCTTGAGTCTGCTAAGAAAGCACTGTGTAACTGCCGCATCAGCAGCCAAGTACTTTTTGTTGGTTGTTGTTCCCTAAAAGTATCTGATCAACAATGTTTATTATTTATGGGGGGGTGGGGTGTTCATTTGCATGGCCCATGTTGAAGGCCCAAGGACAACTTCTTAAGTTGGTTTCTCTCCTTCCCCTTTTACTTCGTGTTAGAGAATGGACTCAAGTATCCAGGCTTTCAAGGCAAACACCTTTTACCTGCTGAGCCATTTTGCTGCACCCCTTGTCCCCCAACTCTCAAATGTTCTTAATGCTTGTTGGTGCAGGGCTGTGGGCTAGACTTGGAAAGGTTAGCTTTCTAGCCCTGTCTTCATGCTTTGGCCGTGCTTTAGCTTGTCTTTGTCGTTTAAAACAAGCCTGAATATCTGTGGGTGCTCTGCTGTTTACACACTAGATGGCATCCTAAGTCCGGGTTTACTCAAGGTCTATGGTTCTGTGCGCAGCCACTGTTATGACCTAGAGGGCAGTCCAAGACCAGTCTCAAGTACACCAGTTGTTCTTCATGAGACACCTAACAAAGGGTAGTCCTTCTCTTGATGCTGGGGTCAGTCCCTGCCTGTGGTCCCACACTGGAGTTTGGCCGAGCTCTGGACTCCTGTAATCATTGATGCTGCAGCACTGCTTAGCCTGCAAGACCAGTGTGTTACAGGATAGGCCTGCGCTCCATTTCACTAAAACCTTGAATAGGTTCTAGAGATCAGGACACACACACACACACACACACACCACACACATATATATGTATGTATTGTAGTGTTCTTTAAAACGGAGTTACATTTAATAAACTTCTGTGTCTTTAAATTAAAAAATATTATTGTGTGTATGTACATGACATATGTGGGGGGGTATGCATGCCATAGTGTGTATGTGGAAGTCAGGAGAACTTTGGGGAGCTGTTTCTTACTCCATATGGGTTCTAGGATTCTAACTCCACTTCTAAGCCTCGCATGGCATGGCCAATGCCCCACTGAGAATCATGGCCCTTTTTATGTCTTTGAGACAAGAGTCTGAAAGCTGGCTGGCCCCTAAAACTTGCTATGTAGTCCAAGCTGGCCTTCAACTCTCAGGGGCCCCTCCTGTCTCCTCAGTGCTGGGATTACTGTCATGTCTCACCACGCCTGTGGAGACCATGACTTTAAAAATAATGATGCTGTCGTTTATGAGAGAGACGGAAGGATACAAGCTTACCTGGCCACTTAAAATCGGTGTTAAATATGCAGACTTCGTTATTTTAGAATGTATTGGTGGTTTCTTTGATTGTCACAGGTGATTTGGAGAAAAACCACAGCCTTGAGTATGTCAACCATAAGTCTTTAAAACCATATCACACATCATGTACTGTAATGCTCACATTAAGATTAGTCCCATGGCTTGACCTTCTTCAGGACAAATGGCTTTGTGAAGGGGTCTAGGGTACCTAGTTATCCTTTAGAACTTGTGTTACTTCTATTAGTTTCCCCTATTTCCTCCCTGCAGGTGTGTTGGTGGCTAACTCAAGGGATTCTATAAAGCCTTTATCTCAGTGTCTCTATCCCGACAGCAAGTATCTAGAAGCTCTGTAGGTTCAGGGGTATGCTGTGAATTCTGTTTTCCTGGAAGTGTCATGTTGTATGTAGTTCATTAACCAGCTCTGTAGAGAAAAAGGGAAAAATTATTATATTTGTCTATTTCTGTGGTATGAATATGTCTTAGTTTGGGTTTCTATTGCTGTGAAGAGATACCATGGTCACTCTTATAGAGGAAAAACATTTAATTGGGGTGGCTTACATTTTCAGAGGTCCAGTCCATTATCACCATGGTAGGGTGCATGGAGGCATGTAGGCAGACATCTTAATATGAAGGCAATAGGAAGTGGACTCTGACTAATTGGATGTGGCTCAAGCATATAACAAAACCTCAAAACCTGTGTCCACAGTGACATGCTTCTGCCCACAAAACCACACCTGCTCCAACAAGGCCACACCTCTTAAAAGTGCCACTTCCTTTGGAGGCATTATCTTTCCAAATCATAATGCAAAATGCATTTAGTCCAACTTCAAAAGTTCCCATAGTCTATCACAGCCACAACAGTGTTCAAAAGTTCAAAGTCTCTTTTGAAATTCATGCAATCTCTTAACTGTAATTCCTTATGAAATTAAAGTAGAAAAGTAAATCGCATACTTCTAACATTTAATAGCACAGGATATGTGTTACCATTACAAATGTAGGGAAACAGAACATAGTGAGGAAATACTGGACCAAAGCAAGACTGAAAAACCAGCTGGGCAAACTCGAAATTCTGCATTCCCATTTCTGATATACAAAGCACTCTTCAGATCTCTAACTTTTTTCAGTTTTGTTGACTGTAACACACTTCTTCTTGGGCTGGTTTCACTCCCCCAAGCAGCTCTTCTCATCAGGTATCCCATGGCTCTAATGTTTCAGGGTCTCCACGACAATCCAGGTTTTCAACTTCATGGCTTCACGCAATGGCCTCTCTAGGCCTGACACATGCCTGGCACTCAGTGACTTTATTACATAACTTGTTTCCTTCTGTCCTTAGCTCTAAATCCAGAACACAAGCCAAGTTTAGTTGCTTGCTGGTAGTGGAACATGGCCTTCTTTGTTCAATTACATCTTCATCAAACTTTCTGTTTTCATGGTTACTTTCGTTACCTAAGTTTGGGCTATCTGGAACTTGTTTATAAACCAGGATGGCCTCAAACTCAAGATCCGCCAGCTCCTGCCTTCCCAGTGCTGGAATAAAGGGGTGCACCACCACACCAGGTTCTAAGCTGTTCTTTAATTCCCTTTCACAAGTTGGAAACTTAACTGGGTGAGATTGTACCCTGAAGTCACCACTCCCCTTTATTCATTTCTTAATCTGTTTTTCTCCCTCTGAATACAGGACTTAGACCCATTCCACTTTTGGCACTTCCCTTTTCTCCTTAAATTTTACATTTTGTAATTTACTCTGCTCAGCTTGCTTCTTTTCATTATAAATCTTTCTTAGAGTTATCACTAATAACCACATCATAGTTTATACTAGGCTGTTTTGAGATTTCCTCTGCCAACGGAATTAATCCAAAACTCTTCACTTTAGACTCAGAATTTCCTTTTTTTTTTTTTTTTTTTTTTTTTTTTTTTTTTTTTTTTTTTTTTTTTTGGTTTTTCAAGACGGGGTTTCTCTGTGGCTTTGGAGCCTGTCCTGGAACTAGCTCTTGTAGACCAGGCTGGTCTCGAACTCACAGAGATCCGCCTGCCTCTGCCTCCCGAGTGCTGGATTAAAGGCGTGCGCCACACAACGCCCCGGCCAGACTCAGAATTTTCAGACAAGGGCAAAAAACCAATGACATTCTTCACCAAATATCATAAGACAAGTCTCTAGACCACATACTACTATTCTCCTTTGAAAGCTCTTGATCCCCATAGTTCAAATCATTCTCAGCACCCATTGTCTTCTATGCTCCTACTAGTGTGGCCCAATAAGCAGTGCCTAAAGCATTCCATTGCTTTCCTAACCCAAAATACCAAAGTCCAAATTCTCTAACAAAAGCATGGTTGGGTCTATCACAACAATACCCATTCCCTGGTACCCACTTCTGTTTTAGGTACGGTTTCTATTGCTGTGAAGAGACACCATGGCCACAGCAACTCTTTATAAGGAAAACTTTTAATTGAGGTTGGTAGTTTAGAGTTTCAGAGGTTTAGTCCCTTATCATCATGGTGGGACCGTGGTGGTGTGCTGGCAGACGTGGTGCTGAAGAAGGAGCTGCTACATGCTATATTGTGGGCAACAGGAAGGGGACTGTGTAGGACAGTAAGAGAAACTTGAGCAAAAGAAACACAGAGCCTATCCTACAGTGACACACTTCCTCCAACAAGGCCACACCTACTTCATAAGGTCACACTTCCTAGTAGTGCCACTCCCTTTGAAGTCCATTTTCTTTCAAACCACCACAGAGTATTTTTGTATATAGCTGGCTACTTACAATGTCACGTGATGTCCTGAGTCTGGAGTTGGGAAGCCAATGTGTATATTTACCTGAGAGTCCATTCTATTCCGCTTCCAGGCCACCATTGTTTAAGGCATTCTCTTTTTATGCTACAGCCTATACAAGCCACAGTAAAAGGGAAAAAAACTATCAGCATAGTATTTTCTTTAAAAAATACTTAAGTATTTTTATCTTGCATGTGCGGTTTTTGCTTGCTTGATCACGTATGTGTGTGTCTGTGTGTGTCTGTGTGTCTGTGTCTAGCCTTCAGAAAGCAAGTCCAAACAGGCCATACTAGTTTGTAGAATGTGTTGTAGTCCTTTATACTGAAGAGTTACCCATACCAGGCTGTCTGTGCCGTGTTCAAGTTGCACTTGGTGACTGTGATTTTGTGGGGTTTTTTGTTTGTTTGTTTGTTTTGGATAGGGTTTCTCTGTGCTGCCTTGGCTGTCCTGGAGGTCAGAACAGGCCTGACCTTGAACTCACAGATCTATCTTGCCTCTGTCTTCTGAATGCTGGGATTAAGGTGTGTGCCACCACTGTGGCTGTGATTTTAAAAGTGTTGCAGATTTTTAAATATGTAGCATGTCTTTTAAATATCTAACATTTATATATTCTTTGAGAATTTCATACATGCATACAGTATATTTTGATCATATTTGACTCTCAACTTTCCTGTCTCTAACTCCTGTAAATTTCCCCCCTTCACCCCTGCCTTTCAAATTCATGTTTTGGTGTTTTGGTTATGATTGGGTCATTACAATGTATCCCTGGCTAGCCTGGAACTCAATGAATAGACCAGGCTGCCTGCCTTCAGACTTACAGAGTTGAAGTACAGAGTAGAAGCACTCTGCCTCTAGAGTGCTGGGTTTGAAGGGTATACCACCATGCCTGACCTGTCCTTTTTTTTTAACTCACAGAGTCTAATTGTGTTGCCTATATATGCCGTGATTGTGGGACCACCCAGTGGAGCATGGTCAACCAACCAGGGATCATATCATAAAGATATGACTGCCCTCCCCTAGCAGCCATCAGCTGTCCACTAGCTCCTCAGCTTAGGCATGGATATATCACAAATTCCAGCGTTCAGTTGAAAAGGTGTTATCTGTGGGTAGGCGAGAGGCTGTAGGGAATAACTTGATATTTCTAGTTGTGGATGAGGAGTCCAGAAAGGCCTCCAAGCACAACCTGTGTGACCCTCTAGATTCAGGTCTCAGGTCTAGATTCTATGTGCACGAAGCTCACCCAGACGGAGCGAAGCTCCCGAAGTGACCACCGTTTCCAGCTGTGTGGCCTAGGGGAAAAGCTTCAGGCTCCTCTGCCTGGTAAAACCAGCTAGTAATATCATCTGCCTCCGAGGATTACACACAAGTATTAACCCGTGGGTGACACTAATATTGTCACAGCCCCACTGTAATCCAATCAGCATTGCTATCTAAAATGACCTTAGATGCTATAGTCCCATATTACTATTCTGTAGAAGCATTCTAAACTAAGTTATGTAAGAAACTAACATTTTGACAATCCTAAGCCGAGATTGATTTTTTTTAATTTTATTTTAAGTTTTTGGTTTTGAGACAGAATCTCTCATCCAGGTTGAACGCAGCACAGACAGTCTGGTCTGGAGAACTCTTCAGTATAAAGGACTATAACACATTCTACAAACTCAGTGTGGTCTGTTTGACTTGCTGTCTGAAGGCTACACACAGGCTCAAATGAAGACAGGGAAAAGTTGGTCTCTGTTTTAAATTTTTAATTATTTTAGAGAATACTGTGGTGTGGTTAGATAGATGGCTCCGTGGCTAAGAACACTTTCTGTTCTTGCAGAGACTCAGGGTTTAGTTCCCAGCACCCACATGGCGGCTTAACTATTTACCAACATCTCTCTGTAAGTTCCAGGGGCTATGATGCCTTCTTCTGGTCCCTTTGGGGACTGCACACACACACGCGCGCACACACACGATCAAGCAAGCAAAACAACTGCACATGTAAGATAAGAATACTTAAGTAATTTTTAATGTTTGTTTTTTTTATTATGTATACAATATTCTCTCTGTGTGTATACCTGCAGGCCAGAAGATGGCACCAGATCTCATTATAGATGGTTGTGAGCCACCATGTGGTTGCTGGGAATTGAACTCAGGACCTTTGGAAGAGCAGGCAATGCTCTTAACCACTGAGCCATCTCTCCAGCCCTTAAGTAATTTTTAAAGAAAATACTGTGCTGATAGTTTTTTTTTTTTTTTCTTTAACCATCCCTTTTACCGTGGGCTTGTATTGCCTGTACGTAAAAAGAGAAATGCCTTAAATAATGGTGGCCTGGAACGGAATAGAATGGACTCTTGGGTAAATGTCAATTGTTAGTGGTGTTTTTTTGCATGGGTGTGTATATGGTATACATGCATGTGTGTATGCAGGGGCCAGAGGTTGACATTAGGTGTCTTCCTCTGGTCTGCCTTACTTACTGAGACAGGATCTCCCATTGAACCAGAGCTTGCTGATGCTGCTAGTCCAACTGACCAGCTTGTTCTAAAAATTCCATCTCTGTCTCCCAAGGGCTGGGATTATAGCCAGGCCTTCATGCCCACCAGGTTTTATATGGGTCCTGGAGGTCTAAGGTTTTTATATGCATTCTGAAGGTCTAAGACTCCTGTCCGATACCAAGCACTTTATCTACTGCGTGTTTTTCTAGCTCCCTTTACTAGAGTTTTAAAACTCCTTGGAGTGACATTGCATGGTATAGAAACTAACTAGCTATTGATCAGCCCAGCAAAGTTCCCTCTAGTTTTTTGTTTGTTTTTTCTTTTGACAGGGTCTAATATTACAAGCTCTGACTGGCCTTGAACTCACAGAGATCCACTTGTCTCTGCCTCCCTAGTGCTTAGATTAAAAGCATGTGTCACCCACATCCAAGAACCCTCCTCTCTGTGGTCCTTCTCTTCATCTTATTAGCTTCCAGTCTTTCATCTGCTCATCAGTCCATCCATCCATCCATCCATCCATCCATCCATCCATCCGTCCATCCATCCATTCATCTAAGGATGCAGTGTGGCCAGCCTCTAGAGAGACATTCTTCCTCTATTAATGCTCAGGCTGTCCTCAGACTGCATCCTTAGTCTGCACTGAGCTCTTGTCTCCTCCCACCTTATATTCCTCTCTCTGCCCAACCATATCCTGGCACCTATCTCCACCTCCATAGCTCTGGATTAAAGGCGTGGGATCCCAAGTAACTGGAATCACCTTTGTGTTGAGCTTTTTCTCCTTTTAGACAGAGTCAGTCTCTTGTAGGCCAGGGTGGCCTTGAAACTAACAGAGATCCCTCTGCCTCTGTCTCCAGTCCTGGGATTAAAGGTGTGTGCCACCATTCCCTGGCCTCTAGTGGCTTAAACTCTGGCACTCTGATCTTCAGCAGCTTTATTTGTTAAAACACAAAATATCACTACAAGATGTCGAGATAAGGTTGCTTCCAGAGCATTTGAAGCAATGCAGATTTAGAGGCATTTAAAAAATGTCAGCATTAAACAGTGTCAGCTGGTTAGGCACAAAACTGGTTAATGTACTACAAAGCAACAAGAGCCTAACTTTGGGAGTATTTGTTCAGCTAGACAGGAATACATAAGTTAACATAACTTCACAGAGTATCTGTCACTTCTAAATTACCATGTATAGATGACTCTAGACATAGTTACTAATTAAACAGCCCCCCTTTTCCCCTGAAAGGCATTTATTTCTATACTAGCAGAAGCCTTTGAGAACTTTTACTCTGGGACACCAGGATGACAAGGAGCAGGCTTTCCCCCTGCTTTGGGGTAGACCTGTCTGTGGGCCCCTAAGCTGTCGTTCCTCTGCCCTAGTGTGGCAGTGGAACTGGGTGACCGTTTCCCCGCCCTCTCTTCCAGCAGTCATGTTTTCTTCTGTTCCTACAGTTATCGGTGTTCAGCTCCCTGAGGACACAGTGATCTTCTGTCTGCTCCCATTGAATTCTCCTAGTAGTACCATGGGTGGGAGGAGTTTATTAAAGTTCCCTGTGCTTATGGGTCCATTTCAGTTAATATTTTAACAAGCAATTGTAATGCAAAGTCCTTGAGTTAGACTGTAAAGCATAGAGAAAAGAATAATGCCTCCTCCAGAACCCAGAGTTCAGTGGGCAGAGACAGAAACATAGAAAGCCATCTAAAGTTGTGTTGTTTCTTAATCGTCACCTGGGGGTCTCTGGAACATCCTGATGCTTTCTATGTTCCCGACTCATTAAATTAAAATCCCAGGGATGGGGGTTGGGACCAGAAATCAGTATATTTTAGAGGTTTCTGGGAGATTATAGTGAATTGCTAAGCTAGGGAAAAGTTAGTGAAGGATTAAGTACAGAATCAACAGGGCACCACAGCCTTTCTGGACAGGCTAACCTACTATCCAGTCACATTTCAGCCCATGAGTGCAGAAAATACAGCCTTTTCATTGTGAGTGTGGGGAAGTCTTAGGTCAGTTCGGTTGCAAAACACCTGACACTTCTGGGGGCTGGGGAGGTGGCTCAGTCAGTGTCGGACAGCAAGTGCAAGGGCCTGACTTGGTCTCTTGGACCCATTTGAAGGGCTGGGCACTGTCGAATGGTCCTGTTAGCTCTGGTGCAGAGCAGAGGCAGGAGGACCTCAAGATGTGCTAGCTAGCCAGTCTGAGGCCTATGTCAGAAACTACAGTGGAGGGCCTGAAAAGGTGGCTCAGTAGTAAGAGCATTTGTTGCTCATGCAAATACCCCAGCTTTGGTTCCCAGCATACAAATTGTAGTTTATAACTGCCTGTAAGTTCAGTTCCAGGGGATCCAACGCCCTCTTCTGACTGCTGAAGACACCAGGCATGTACACAGTGCACATACATACAAGTAGGAAAAACACTCATACACATAAATCTAAAAAAATTAAATTTAAATTAATGTGTGGATGTTACAGCCTACTCATACCCACATTTATTTTAAAACGTAATACAGAGGACAGTGAGTGAGGAAGACACACTGATGTCCACACACAGACAAATGCATATCACACAGACGTGCACACACACAAAGGATAAAAAATACCTTAGGAGGTATGGTTTGAAGGAGACTGTGTGTCTAAGGACAATGGGGCCTCAAAGACCAGCCCAGAAGGCTACCCTCTGAATTTATCTTTGTGCTGTTTTACTGGGATTTTTTTCTCCCCTGTCTTTTTGAGGATCCTTCCTTCTTCCCCCTTCCCACTCCCCCCCCCCTTTTCTTTTTCTTCTCCCTTTACCCTTTTTTGAGACAGGATCATTATGTTGCCCTGGCTGTCCTGGAACTCAGAGTTCTCCACACCCAGCTTGGTAGTTATGTTTTCTAATCACTGACAACCGACCACCAAGCTCGGTGTCTATACAATGGTGTCTATACAATGGAGTCTATACAATGGTGTCTATACAATGGAGTCTATACAATGGAGTCTATACAATGGAGTCTATACAATGGTGTCTATACAATGGTGTCTATACAATGGAGTCTATACAATGGAGTCTATACAATGGTGTCTATACAATGGTGTCTATACAATGGAGTCTATACAATGGTGTCTATACAATGGAGTCTATACAATGGTGTCTATACAATGGAGTCTATACAATGGTGTCTATACAATGGTGTCTATACAATGGAGTCTATACAATGGTGTCTATACAATGGAGTCTATACAATGGTGTCTATACAATGGAGTCTATACAATGGAGTCTATACAATGGAGTCTATACAATGGAGTCTATACAATGGAGTCTATACAATGGAGTCTATACAATGGAGTCTATACAATGGAGTCTATACAATGGTGTCTATACAATGGAGTCTATACAATGGAGTCTATACAATGGAGTCTATACAATGGAGTCTATACAATGGTGTCTATACAATGGTGTCTATACAATGGAGTCTATACAATGGTGTCTATACAATGGTGTCTATACAATGGAGTCTATACAATGGAGTCTATACAATGGAGTCTATACAATGGAGTCTATACAATGGAGTCTATACAATGGTGTCTATACAATGGTGTCTATACAATGGAGTCTATACAATGGTGTCTATACAATGGTGTCTATACAATGGAGTCTATACAATGGAGTCTATACAATGGTGTCTATACAATGGTGTCTATACAATGGAGTCTATACAATGGTGTCTATACAATGGAGTCTATACAATGGTGTCTATACAATGGTGTCTATACAATGGTGTCTATACAATGGTGTCTATACAATGGAGTCTATACAATGGAGTCTATACAATGGAGTCTATACAATGGTGTCTATACAATGGTGTCTATACAATGGTGTCTATACAATGGAGTCTATACAATGGAGTCTATACAATGGAGTCTATACAATGGTGTCTATACAATGGTGTCTATACAATGGTGTCTATACAATGGAGTCTATACAATGGAGTCTATACAATGGAGTCTATACAATGGTGTCTATACAATGGAGTCTTTTTGCCATTCCTGGGTAATACACACACAGGCCACCACAGAGGTACCTGCACATCTGTGTTCACTGCAACCCAGCTCACCACAGCCAAGATACAGAATCAGCCAGCAGATGAATAAAGAAAATGTGATACATACGGAGCATAGTAGAGTCCATCCGGCCATACACAATAAAGTGAAGTGGATGGAGGTGGAGATCCTAGCAACAAAACAGCTCAGACACAGACAAGTGCCACATGTTTTTCTGTCATCTCTGGATCCTAGATTGTGAATAGATACATGAAATCATTGATGTGTGTGTGTGTGTGTGTGTGTGTGTGTGTGAGAGAGAGACAGACAGACAGACAGACAGACAGACAGACAGACAGACAGGACAGAAGCAAGATTGTCTGGGAGAAGAAAGCCTAGCAAGAGGGGAGAAAAGGATGTTTTGGAGGGTGAATGTGGTCAAGCACGTGACTGGCTTGAATGAAATGTCTATGAAACCCAGTACTGTACAATGAATAGTCTAAAAAGACTAGGCTCATTAGCAGCCAGTTTACGTGACAGTATCTTAACAGGAGGCTTCATTCTTGTCTTACCTAGAACTAAGAGGAAAAGAATGACTACCATGTTTTTTGCTCACAGAATGGAGAATGACCAGCCGCCTGTGCTTACTGCTACCCCGCTGGTGCCCCTTCAGAACCACAGCTGCATGGAAGCAGCTGAGGCCCTGCTGCCCGGTGGCCTGGTGGAATTCCATGAGGAACACAGCTGGGTGAGCAACAGGACAGACCTTCGGTATAGACTGAACCCTGGAGAGGTGGCTACAGCCAGCATTTTCTTTGGCGCTCTGTGGTTGTTCTCTATCTTTGGCAACTCCCTGGTGTGTCTGGTCATCCACAGGAGCCGGAGGACTCAGTCCACCACCAACTACTTTGTAGTGTCCATGGCGTGTGCCGACCTTCTCATCAGCGTGGCCAGCACGCCTTTCGTGGTGCTGCAGTTCACCACGGGACAGTGGACCCTCGGCAGTGCCATGTGCAAGGTTGTGCGCTACTGCCAGTATCTTACTCCGGGCGTCCAGATCTACGTGCTCCTCTCCATCTGCATAGACCGCTTCTACACCATCGTCTACCCACTGAGCTTCAAGGTGTCCAGGGAAAAGGCCAAGAAGATGATCGCAGCCTCCTGGATCTTAGACGCAGCCTTTGTGACCCCCATCTTCTTTTTCTACGGCTCCAGCTGGGACAGCCATTGTAACTACTTCCTCCCTTCCTCCTGGGAGGGAACCGCCTATAGTGTCATCCACTTCTTGGTGGGCTTTGTGATTCCCTCTGTCCTCATAATCATATTCTACCAGAAGGTCATAAAATACATCTGGAGAATAGGCACTGATGGGCGGACCCTGAGGAGGACGATGAACATCGTCCCCAGGACAAAGGTGAGGACCGTTAAGATGTTTCTCCTCTTGAACATAGTGTTTCTGTTCTCCTGGCTGCCTTTCCACGTGGCTCAGCTCTGGCACCCCCACGAGCAAGACTATAAGAAGAGCTCCCTTGTCTTCACAGCGGTCACGTGGGTGTCCTTCAGCTCTTCAGCCTCCAAGCCCACCCTCTACTCGATTTATAATGCCAATTTTCGGAGAGGGTTGAAAGAGACTTTCTGCATGTCCTCGATGAGATGCTACCGCAGCAATGCCTACACCATCACAGCCAGCTCGAGAATGGCCAAAAGAAACTATGTTGGCATTTCAGAAATCCCTCCCGTGAGCAGGACGGTAACCAAAGACTCCGTCTATGACTCATTTGACCGAGAGGCCAGGGAAAAGAAGCTTGCCTGGCCCATCAATTCAAACTCACCAAACACTTTTGTCTAATTTCTAAGAATTCTTCCACTGTTATGTGCCAGAGATTAAAAAGCTTTAAATATATAAAGAGGTAAGTGATTGGCGTAGTTTTCACTCAGCTGTCTGTTTTGTGAAGTGCCTCCACTGTTGTTGGTCAGTAGTGTGCCCACTGATAGATGCCCATGGAAAGTTCTTTCCTGGGCTGGAGAGATGGCTCGGTGGTTCGGTGGTTAAGTAAGAGCAGTGGTTGGTCTTCCAAGGACCCAAGTCCAAACCCCAGAACCCACATGGCAGCTCACAGCCACCTGTAGTTATGGTTTTGGGGACGTCAGTGACCTCTTTTGGCCCCTCGAAACACTACATGCTTGTGCACAGACACTTATGCTGGCAAAGCACCTTTACACACAAAATTTTTAAAAAGCAAAAACCTCTCTGTTCTTTCCTGAATGGGAGCGATGGCTCAGAGGGTGGGGGTGCTCACTACCAAGCCTGACAACTTAAGTTAGATCCCGGTAGCCCCCATGACGGAAGGAGAGAACCAACTCCCACAAGTTGTGGTCTCCACACACGTTTTTGTGGCACGCCTGCACTTGTGTGTGCACACTCACACCAAATAAATGTGAAAGAAAACTTTAAAACACTTTGCTGTTTTTGCCCTACCACCAGGTCGGTATTCACACTCTTCTGTTGTTGGTTCTGTCTTGCTCTGTTTTGTTTTTGTCTTTTCTCTACTGAATTTTGGTAACTATGGCCTCCTGTTTCACTGAAATCTCTTAAGCAGTACATTTCAAGGACTTGTGTTTCTCAGCCAAGCAACCCTGTATGCATTTGCATGTTACCTCCTGAAAGGGGGGCGGGGCCCATCCACCCAGCCTAATGGAACTGGGGAAGCCTCCTGTGATGGGTTTAACCATTCTTTGGGGGAGAGATGCTTGTAGTCATCTACATTCCTTGCCTTCTCTTGGTATCCTTCCTTAGTCCAAGCAGCTGGTGAAGCCTTAAATCCACTGTTTATTTATTGGTGGTGGTGGGGTGCACTTGGAGAGATAGAGGACAGCTTGCAGGAGTACTTACCTTACCTTCCACTCTGTAGGTTCTGGAGCCTGAACTTGGGTCATTGGGCTTAACAACGGGCACCTTTCCCCGAGCCTTCTT
Source organism: Arvicola amphibius (assembly GCF_903992535.2). NCBI lineage: Eukaryota > Metazoa > Chordata > Mammalia > Rodentia > Cricetidae > Arvicola > Arvicola amphibius. The sequence goes on from NC_052048.2 coordinate 15,869,732, forward strand.
ATTGGTGTAAGCTTGAAACCAGTGCACCAACATACTGTGATCCATCCACAGAGCTCCTGGGACCCATATCTTCCTTCTCTAAGTCATATACAGGCAAAGGAGCAAGCCTCCTTGCTAGGCTTGCCAAAACCAGGAATGACATTTCTCTGTGCTCTGCACAAGGGCAAGATTTGATTACTTTTTTCCCTATAAAGTCGGACATGAGGCCTTTTATTGTAATTACAAAATAAAAAAATAACCATTCGCTTACTTGTTTGTTGGGGAGGGTACCCACAGAGACCAGAAGATGGCATTGGATCCCTGGGACTGGAATTACAGACTGTTGTCAGCCACCCAACAAAGGTGCTGGGTCAAATTTGGGTCCACTGTAAGAGTGACGTGTGTTCCTAACTGAGGAGTCATCCCTCCAGCCCCATGAAGTCATCTCGTCAGACATCCTTCTCTTCTGTTTCCCTAGCGTGAACCATGATTTGCTTCCAAACGCAGACTCCTGTGTGACTTAGGAGTTGGCTCCTTTATTCCCAGGTGCACATTATTTGTTTGTGGTTTTTTTTTTTTTTTTTTTTTTTTTTTTTTTTTTTTTTTTTTTTTTTTTTTTTTTTTTTGTAGTTTCTGGAGCCTGTCCTGGAACTAGCTCTTGTAGACCAGGCTGGCCTCGAACTCAGAGATCCTCCTGCCTCTGCCTCCCAAGTGCTGGGATTAAAGGCGTGCGCCACCACCGCCCGGCTACATTATTTGAAATCTAGCACTAATACCTTTAGAATATATATACACATATATACATATATATACATACACACACATATATATATATGTATATGTGTGTGTATATATATATGGATATAGCACACACTCATAATTCTAGTCCTCTGGAGATGAAGACAGGAGAAGCAGAAGTTCAAGGTCATCCTTGGCTACACATGTAAGACTATGTCTCAAAGACAATACAACACAAGGAATTTATTTTAATGAAAATACGGGCTTTACAGACAAGCCTGGTTTGCATTTTCATGGGCTAGCTAACAAGCCGTGTGTAATAACTCATTGCTTAGCAATCTATGTATTAGTTCATCCTCTCAGCAGTTCCGTGATCTATTTATGGGTTTTATTTGTGTTTCTTTAGTTTGGGTCCCATTTTATAGCCCAGACTGACGACAAATCCAGGGCACTCTTGCCTCAGCCTCACCTGTGATGAGTTCATAATTGTCTCTATTTACCAGATGAGGAGACTGGAACTTCTCATGTGAGGCAGCTTGTTAGGCTGGAATGTGACAGCTGGCATTCTGACTCAGGCCCTCCTCCTGTGGCTCATTCCTTACCATTTCAGAAGTCTCAGAGAACGTGAGCAGCCCCACCAAGACGTGCCCTGTGGGCCTGATCACGGCCTTGTAAAGGTGATGGAGTTTAATGCTGCCTCACACCTTTCTCTTGGCCATAGATTGGCTCTTCAACCTCTGATACTGAATGTTTTGAGATCCAGAAGTTAGTCTCACAAACACCAGTAAATAAGACAAGACTGTGTTTAGTATTTGTGACAACGGACAGCAATGTAGGCACTCACTTTAAATCACAACACTCAGGAGGCAGAGACAGGCAGAGCCCCAAGTTTAAGCCATCCTGGTCTACATAGCAAGATCCCGGCCAGCCAAGCCTACATAGTGAGAGCCTGTCTCAAAAGCCAAGACAAAACCCAAACAGAACAATAAGATATTTGCTTTAAGATCATCTGCAGAGGTTGGATGTGCTCGCACCCTCGCCAGCACTCCGGAGGCAGGAGGACCTGGAATTTCAAGGTCAGCCTGGTCTACACAGTAGGCTCCAGACCAGCAGGGTCATGTCGTGAGACTGTCCTCAGCAGCGGACGACAACAACAAAATACCTTCAGAAATGCTTTTAGGTCAAGATGCTCCCTTCAAAGGACCAATTCAAAAGGCTAAAAATGTAAAAGAAAACAAGACCTTGTGTTTCCCTCTGTCCCCCTCTTCACACGCTTGGCAGATGTCTCTGGAATGAGTCAGAGGCTTGCCTCACTTGGCCCTTGCATTTCATGGTTCAGACTTTAAAGTAGAAAGCTCTCTTCTAAAGCCGGGCGGCGGTGGCGCACTCCTTTAATCCCAGCACTTGGGAGGCAGAGGCAGGAGGATCTCTGAGTTCGAGGCCAGCCTGGTCTACAAGAGCTAGTTCCAGGACAGGCTCTAGAAACTACAGGGAAACCCTGTCTCGAAAAACCAAAAAAAAAAAAAAAAAAAAAAAAAAAGCTCTCTTCTAGTTCTAGTTATTTATTTTTGTTTGTTTTGGTTTTCGAGACAGGGTTTCTCTGTGTACCCTTGGTTATCCGGGAACTCACTGGAGACCAGGCTGCCTTCAAATCCACAGAGATCCTCCTGCCTCTGCCTCCCGAGTACTGGAATTACAGGCATGTGTGCCACCACCTGGCACTTATTTTAAAGAGTGTAGTGTGTTGCAGAAGTGTACAAGTGCCTGCGGAGAAGAGGAGAGGGCATCAGAACCTCCTGGGACCCTGACGCCAGTCCTCTGCGAGAGCAGCAAGTGCTCTTAATCGCTAAGCCATCTCTCCAGACCCTGTTTATTTAAACTTTACTATTGTTGTTGTGTGTATGTATGATGTGTGTGTGTGCGCACACTCATGCCAGGCTCACGCAGCAAGCCCAGCAGCTTTCCTCCTTTGCTTCTGTGCCTGTGATAAACACCATGACCAAAAGCAGCCTGGGGAGGAAAGGGTTTATTTCATTTTACAAACCTCACAGTCCACCACAGTCAGGGCTGGGGCCTGGAGTCAGAAACCGAAGCACAGCCCAGGGAAGAATTCTGCTTACTGGATTGCTTCCATGGCTTACTCAGCTCAACAGCCAGCCCAGGGTGGCACTGCCCACAGTGGTCTAGGCTTTCCCATGTCAATCATCAATAAAGAAAATAGCCCAGCAGATTTGCTTCCAGGCCAGTCTGATGGAGGCATTTTCTCAATTCAGGGTCTTCTTCCCAGAGGACTCTAGCTTGTGTCAAGTTGACAAAAAACTATAACACCTGCCCCCATTTTATTGATTTATGGATTTGGGGGGTTTTTATTTATTTATTTTCATTGTTGTTGTTTTGGTTTTGATTTTTTGAGACAGGGTTTCTTTGTGTATTGTGGCTGTCCTGGAACTCACTGTAGACCAGGCTGGCCTCAAACTCACAGAGCTCCACCTGCCTCTGCCTCCTGAGTGCTGGGATTAAGGATGTGTGTGGCACCACCACCTGGCCTTGATTTTGTCTCCTGTAGCTCAAGCTGGTCTAGAACTTTCTTAAAGGCATGCTGTCCTTGAACCCCTGACCCTTCTGTCTCTGCCTCCCAAATGCTGGGGTCACACCAGTTTACAGCACCATCCCAGCTTTATCCTATTTTATTGTCTTGTTTTTTAAATTTAATTTTTCGGGGGTAGTGGAATGGAGGTATGTCTCACTGTGTAGCACTGGCTGTCCTGGAACTCACTATGTAGACAGGCTAGACTCAGAGTCATACAGATCTGCTTGCCTCTGCCTCCAGAGTGCTGGGATTAAAATCATGTGCCATTATGCCCGGCCACAGCAGGACTCTCTTAAAATTAAAAAAGAAAGAGAGAGCTGAGGATACGCTCAATGGAAAGTGATAGTCTAACATGTAAGGCATTTGGGCTAGTCCCGTCCTGTTCCCCCACACCCACCCCCCGCCCAACATCGAAAAATAAAAGATTTAGGTTCATGCTTTGGATCGATCCTACAGGCTGAAGACCTGGATTACAAAGTTGAGAGTTCCAGGCCAGCCTACGCTACAAAGTGAGACTATGTCTCCTAAAAAGTAAATACATAAAATAACAATTTAAATTAAATACATATTTTCCAGAGCAGAAGGAACACTAGAAGTCTCTCTCCCTTTAGAAGATTGAAATCAGGCCAATAAGTAAAGTTGGGGGTAATCTACCGTTCTGGACCAACTGGGTGGGTGAGGGGGCTCAGTGTGTGCTTGCCACCAAACCCAAATCTGGGTTCTGTCTCTGGATGGAGGTAGCCAGCTCCTGAAAGTTGACCTCCACACACCTACTGTGGTTCTCCACCCCCTAGGAACTTTATTTATTTTCAAATAAATATGACAATTAGTTCTGTGTCTCTCACCATTCATTTGTTGGAGAATAAACGGCCTCGCGGAGGGCCGATCTTGAAGGATACTCAGTGGGCCTTTGTTTTCTTAATTGGAACATTGGAGAGGGAAGGCCGGAGAGCACGGATGCAGTACTGAGAGACGCCGCTTGGTGGCGCTGTGTCTAACAGGCAAAGCCTCTCTTCGCCGAGCAGATCACAGGAATTCAGAGACATCTTCGTCTCTTAGCAACCACACAGCGGAGCTTGCAGAGCACTCAGAGTCAGCTGTGGGTTAATCAATTAGTGTGCTCTAAACATCGGAGAAAATTTCCTAGCAAATAATACCCGTTACAGGCGCGAAATCGCTACTCAAAATATTGTTTCAAACCCATTTTACAAATGTGACCACGCTGAAAAAGCCCCATAGATCATCAAACCGGCAGTGGTACCACCAGCACTTCCCGCGGCCTCCCCGTTTTCTGTTCCCTTTCTTTTTAAATCAGAGTCTCATATATTCCGAGCTGGCTCCGATCCTCTTGCCCTTACTCCCCACTCTCCCACCCCCACCCCCAGTTCTGGGATTACAGGCATGCGCCATCAACCTGGATTTTTTTATCATTGCTGGGCATCAAACCTGGGACTTTGTGCATCCTGGGTAAGCACTCTGCAAAGCTGAGCAATGTCCCTCTTCTGAGGCATTCATAATTTGGCCTAGAGAACGTGCAGACTCCATAGAAGTGCTCTGAGCTCTAGTTCCTCCCGAGTCTGTGCGCATGTGCAGGGTTAAATAGACAGTTCAACTTAGACTGAATTCACTTTAGAGCCATCTCATCGACCGCAGACCCTCTCTATACTTTTTGATCTGCTACAAACTGGGCAGTTCTGGACTTTTTCCAAATGTGGCCACTTCAAGAGTGTTATATATTCTTTCTCAGAAGCATTTTTTTTTAAACTGTTTTGGGGTCCAGCGAGATGATTTAGAAGTTAAAGGTGCCTGGCATCAAGCCTGGGACCTGAGTTTGATCTCTAAACCTACAAGGTGGAAGGAGAAAACAGATTCCACAGTTTGAACTCAGTCCTGTATGCATACTGTGGCATGTGTATGTACACACACACACACACACACACACACACACACACTTCTAAATAATAAGGCTGAGGAGGCGGGACTAGAGGTCTGAGGACATGATCTGTTTACTCACAGAAGCTACAGACAGAAGACTAATGCCCCTCTAAGGAACTTTTTCTGTGGCCCTGCAATGAAGGTAACTTACTATTCTTTTAGCTTAGCCATTGCAACCTGGCTGTGGTTTCCTGTCTCTAAACCCGGCACTGGGGAGGGCCGCAGGAGGATCCCTGGAACTTGATGGCCAGAAATTAGTGGTCTCCAGATTCAGCGAGAAAAGAAGGTGCAGAGGTATTGGCAAAGACCCTGTGGCAACCTTCCTTGCTCCGTGCTTCGAGTCTACTATAGCTACTATAGCTACCTACCCCCTGTTTAAGTCCGTCTGCTGAGCCCCATTTTGTTGGGTGTGCCCCTCTCCCTCTCACCTCCTCCCTCCTGTTGGGGAGTGTGTAGTCTCCTGACCTCCGCTCTGGTGACTTTGCTGATTCTCCACTTCTATCTCCTGAGAGCTAGGACTGCGGGCATCCACGCTGTCGGAGTGGCGCCAGGGCCCGTCTGAGCTGGTGTCTGCTAGACAAGCACTCTGCCCTCCGTGCCCCGTGCCCTAGCTGTGATGTCTTTCTCGAATTCACCTGTTTCTTATTTGTACTCAAGGCCCTTTCATGATGCTCTACTCCAGGAAGAGGTTTCAAAGTTTTCAAAAACATTTTTTTCCATGCTATGAATTCTTGGTCTTTCTGGTTAAAAAGTTGACGCTCACGTGGGCTTTTTAATATTTTTCTTGTCCTGTATTAGTAAAAAGATGGGAGATACCCTAACAAGGTGAGAGGCATTCCCAGCTTGTGTCTCTTAGCCCTCACAGAACCCAGCCTTCATGGCCTGACAAACTTTTGGCTTTTGGCTTTTTGATGTTAACTTCTCTTCCTGTGTGGTTGCTGGGGCCTGGCTGCTATAGTTTCAAATGCAGTTTTCTGGTAGGGTCTCTCGATACAGATCCCTGACTGGCCCAAAACTCATTTTGCACTTATCTTTTTTGTTTTTTGAGATGGCATTTCATGTATGTAAATGGAGACTGTGCACTGGTTTCCCAGTCACCCAGATCTGAATAATCACATAAAACTACATTAATTACAACAGTGTTTGGCCTACTAGCCCAGAATTATTAACCAACTCTTACATCTTAAATTAATCCATTTCTATTAATCTATGTATCACAAGGCTGTGGCCTACTGGTAAGGTTTCGGTGTCTTTCTCCTTGGGCAGCTATATGGTATCCCTCTGACTCTGCCTTCTTTCTCCCAGCATTCGATTTAGTTTTCCTGCCTAGCTCTATTCTGCCCTGCAGTAGGCCAAAAAGCTTCTTTATTAACCAATGGTAATAAGACATATTCACAGCATACAGAGGGGAATCCCATATCACATGTAGCCCAGGTTGACCCCAAACTTTTTATGTAGGTCAGGATAATCCTTCTACCTTCAGCTGAAAAGGGTCAGACAGGTTTAGTGAGGGCCGTTGCCTGTTTGTTGCCACAGACCTTGTATTTTCTCCCGTGGTCCTGAAAAGTGTGGTTTTGGTGTGGTCTTGGTGTAGTTTTTGCCATATTTGATTCTGAGCTGTCCTGGCCTTTAGACTCCATTCGATGTTCCTGTCATCTGTCTCAGGGTCTTACAAGTGCTTGCCAGGAAATGGGTGCTGAGGGAGGCAGGCCTGGCCTGAGATTTTCCTGTCAGATCTTTGCTGATCAAATTGGTCCATCAGGGGGGGCTGGAGAGATGGCTCAGAGGTTAAGAGCACTGGCTGTTCTTCCGGAGGTCCTGAGTTCAATTCCCAGCAACCACATGGTGGCTCACAACCATCTGTACTGAGATCTGGCGCCCTCCTCTGGCATACATCGAGGCAGAATGTTGTATACATAATAAATAAATCTTAAAAAAAAAAAAAAACCCAAAATGGTCCATCAGACACAGCACTGCCCAATCCAGGCTAGCCCAGGCCAGCCAGGGCTGCAGAGTGAGACCTTATTAAATAAAGAAAAGAAAAAGAAATTCAGCCCAGCTTCTGCCTCAGGGTTCTCGAGTGGGTGAGGCTTCAGCCGCTTCTGAATCTTAACACTATGTGTCCGGCCACGGAATCTGAGCCCACTTCTTCTTTGAACGTACACTTTGGGGTCTTGGATGCTGAGCTGGGCTGTGCTAGGCCCCCATTTGACCATTTTCAGTGGTACACTGGAGACTGACTGTCCAGGGTCTGTAGCATTCTCTGACTCCCTGAGAGGGAGGACACACCCACATCGCTGAGCACCACACGGATGTCCTTAGAGGGAGGACACACCCACCACCGCTGAGCACCACATGGATGTCACTGATGTCCTGAGGAGGACACACCCACATCGCTGAGCACCACACGGATGTCACTGATGTCCTGAGAGGGGGGACACAACCACATCGCTGAGCACCACACGGATGTCACTGATCTCCTGAGAGGGGGGACAACCTACCACCACTGAGCACCACATGATGTCACTGATGTCCTGAGGAGGACACACCCACCATTGCTGAGCACCACATGGATGTCACTAAACATGGAGTTTAAGAGACACATGTAACTGGGCTAAAGTCATCTGTAACATGCCATGATTTTGCACACTTTTCAAAAGGGCACCCCTAGTGAGTTGAGGAATTAAAAAAGGCAGACCCAGGACTCAGTGAGTGGATGGCAGGCGGCTTTCTTCTACAAGGGCTTATTAAAGAGGAATGTGAGCCAGAGTTCAGACCCATCGGCCACCTTCACTGTGCCTCTGTTCCGCTGCACACGTCAGTAAACCTTTATGTGACAGTCCAGACTTGGATTAATGACAACTTGTCATTAAGGAAAATGGTGAAATGGAAAAAAAAAAAACCCAACAAAACCCTGTTATTTAGCAGCCTGAAAATCACTATATGTAGATATGTAGATAATCAGACCAAAATATCACCAGTTGGGACATCAGTGGTTCTTAAAATGAACCTAATTAATTGAAGGCTATTATTGCCACAAAGAGCTTCTAGTTATATCGATTCAAAGGGTAAGCACAGCAATACATAGAAAACAACCCGGGAATAGGCTAACGTTACATTTTGATTTATGCTCATTAGACAATTTTATTTTTGATAACTTAAATATGTACATACTGTGGATATTTTTTCCACATTTGTTTAGTGTGTATATAGGTTGTAATCAAAGGACAGTTTGGTGGGGGAGAAGGTTCTCCCACACTGTGTGTGGGTTCCAGGGATCAACTTGGGCTGTCAAGCATTGTGGCAAGTGCTTTACCTGCTGAGCCTTCCTGCCGGCCTAGTCCTGTGCTATTTGACAAGCAGGTTTTCTTGTCAATTTGATGGACTTAATCACCCAGGAAATACATCTGAGTGTGTCCATGAAGGCATTTCCGGAAGTTAACTGAGGAGGGAGCACTTGCCCTGCATGGGGACAGCACTATCCACTGTCCAGGGACCCAACTCAGGACAAAAGGAAAACAAGCTCATCAACATGTCTGCAGTGACATCATTACCCCTGCTTCCTTACTGCAGGTGCAGTGACGTCATCAACCCCTGCTTCCTTACTGCAGGTGCAGTGACGTCATCAACCCAGCTTCCTTACTGCATGTGCAGTGACTAGCGGCCTCACAATCCTACTGCGATGCCATCCTAGGTTGGACAGAATAAACCCTTCATCAGGCATGTGTCACAGCAACAATAAAATGGTGACAGTGACCGGCTTATCACACCAGCGACCTCTTGAAAGTGACTCTGTGTGGAAGATGAGGAGTCCGGCTGATTAGATAATTCTAAGTTACTCAGAAAGTGGACTGCGGACCTGCCTAGTCCCCTTTAAATAAAGAAGAATTACGTGTATGTGTGCTTGCCTTAGTGTGTGTCTGTGCACCACCTATGTGCAGGAGCCCATCTGAGTCCCTGGAACTGTAATTACAGGCTGTGAGCCACTATGTGGGTGCTGGGAACTGAACCTGGGTCTTCTGCAGGAGCAGTAAGCAGTCTTAACCACACAAGAGTGCAGATGCAGGGTCAGTTCTCCCTTCCACACGTGGGAGCTGCACTCAGACAGTCGGGATTGGCAGCAGGTGCCTTTGCCTGGTGCGCCATCTTGATGACTACAGTCCTCCTTTTCTCTTTTAACTGCTCTGGGTGTATACAGAGGGATTCAGCAGTGTGAAACAGGCAATTTGACATGAGTTTGGTGAATATACTTTATTTATCATAAAAAATATAATTGTACAATGCTCTTCTGAGAAAAACATCCTTCATTGCCCCCAAATACCATGTGGTTTAATTATCTCTCATCTTTAAAAAACAAAATATGTATTTTAATATTTGTAACAACATGCAGCTGATTTATGTGAAATATATTTATTTTTTGTTAATTTTACTTGCCTTTAACTAAAAGTGAAGCCCAGTTTAATCTGTATTTTTTTATATAAGCAGCCAAAGCAAAGCCATCGCAGCTCAAAGATGATAAATTCTAGATGGAGATGCTAAGCACTGTCCACAGCAAATAGTGACGGATGGCTGCTGAAAGGCTCTGCTCTGATTCAGTATCACAAAGTATTTTAGATAAGACAGAAAACAAATTAAGAACTTCAGCTACAGCCTAAAAGTTGACCAGACCAAATCAATTCCATATTGCACCAGTTGCTCCAATCTGTGGGAAGTGGATTCTAAAATGATAGAGTCGGCTTGGTGTGAATTCACAAATATACTTTCTCCTTACTCTCTGAGATAAAAAGAAAAAGGAGATGGGCTCTGCTGACTGAGGCACAAGGCCTCTTCCTGCCCCGGACAATGGCCCAGGGCTCCGTCCCTGCTTGTTGTCCTCTGGGAAGGATGTGCAGCCAGCACATAGCGTCCCTGAATGGCAATGGACATGGAGATGCTCCAGCTGTTGGAATCAGGACCAGTGAGTGGATCTCAGGCTTCTGAGGAAGAAGGGCCGGCACAGGTCCCAGGGCAATCAACAGACACGTCCCCTTCAAACACCAAGGGCCATTCTCTTGGTCTGACCAGTTCACAACACTAGAGCGATACAGGCACACGAATAGACCCAAAGTGCAATCAGCTTTCGCTCCAAGCCCACCTCTTTGGGGTGACCCTGCGGTTGCAGTTAGAACCTGCGGAGTCTTCAAGCATAGCGCAGACATTCATTCTGGAATGTTTGCTTTCAAAATAACATTTCTAGAGAATTCAAAAGTTACTGAACAAAGCAACATAAAGTCATGGGCTGTTCTGCAGTGAAAATATATGACTGAGTGGACCAGCTGGCAGAAACACGCCCAGCACAGTCTGAACACTATATTTAAAACACTTAAATTCTTAAGGGCCCGAATATCAACAATCCTTTGTCTACATTTATGGTCATAAGAAGACATTAAACATCCTTAAATGCCCATTTTTCTTAAACTCAGAGAACCCCAGCAAGCTGGGCTAGTGGTCTGTCAGTGGTCACACACCCCTAACATGCTATCTAAGTCTAAAGCTTGAGATCAAGGGATCTTGAGTTGAGAGGAGGCATCTGTTTAAATGCCTGCCTGCCAAGAGATCCATCTCATGTTCCACCTCACAGAAAACCTGCCAGCCATGTCTGAACCATTGTGTGCAGGCCGCGCAGGCCTCAGAACAGCTAGGAATGTGTCCTGGCACAAAACTGTAAACTCACTTCCAACACTCGGTTCCCAGGCTTCAAGTCACAATGTGGAAAGGTCGGACACGACTGAAGACTGATAACTGCCTCATCAACCGCCAGTCCTTAGCAAACACTTCTTGCTTGGAAGCCAAGTTTCTGCCTCATCAGAGTGAGGAACCATTGTAATTTAGCAGCAACAGAGAACACCACCTGACTGAACTAGAACAAGAGTGAAGCAGAGGTCATCTTGCAGTGCGTCCTCCCATGAGCTCTGCCCCTCAATCACCACTCCATGTCATGTAGATGCAGCTGTGATGGGAACCATACAGAGCCACTGCCATGCCACATGCCTGTCAGGTCCCAAGCTACAGTGCAAGGTACAGCTTAGGATGCCCCACCACATGGGGGCACAGGCTAAAGTGCGTACAAGCACACAGTGGGCTTCCTTCTGGCTCAGAACACATTCATAAGGGCACTCACATCAGGGGAGACACTGAGTGTTCTGCCAACCGCAACAGCCATTAGCATTCCCAGCAGTGTGGCTTGTGCTCTACACGGGAGGGCAGATACTCAGTCTCAGCAGCTAGTTTCATTCTGCGTTCTTCACATAAAAAAACCACGCCTTAGTTGAGTACACAAGCAAACATGTATGAACATTCACTTCTGTCTACCCCATGTACATGTAAGAAACAGAAACACAAGTGCACACGCACACTGTAGGTTACAATAACAAATGCTACTGAAAAGTTACTTTCACCTGCAAAGAAAACATGGCTAGTTCTTCTCCAAGCACGGAGTTGGCCTTAGCAACTTTCATAAACACAGTCTGCGGGAACAGCAGAAAGGGGCTGTCTGCGGGCTTTCTTGGTGGGCTTCTTACGTACATTCTTTAAAACAGGCATATCACTGTGGATTATAAAAATAGAACTGTATATATCTGCTAATAGATACTCACAGCTTATGCTGGAATGGCTCACAGACAATCAAACATTACTCAAGTAAATATAAAGGAGTAACATTGGGTCCGTAAAAGCTGAGACCCACAGGAAACAAACAGCCTATTTGGTTTCATTTCGTAGGGCGATTAAAGACACGAAGAGAAGTGACAAGCACACATACAAACACATGAGTTACATAGGGAAAATACAAATTAACCAAAAGAGCCATACGGCTAAGGTGCAAATATGCGCTTTTCATCCTCTTTCCTCCATTTCTGTGGTTTCAGGCATCATAACTTGTAGACCGACATGAAGAGCAATACAGAGTAGGTCTGAATGTTGGCAAATCTAAGTGTTGAAAGTTAAAGCAAAGGCTTTCGTGATGTATGATCACACATTTTGGATTTACAGAGATGCCTACTAAGCAGTAAGCAGTACATGGAGCCAAGAAGCAAAGTCCTGCCCATTTGTCCTCCATAGACACTAGAGACCATTGGCTTTGATCACTGCATTTTAGATGTTCTTCACCCTGGAGAGAAAACAAATGCACCATCGTAAGAATGTTTCTAGTCAATGAAGTTTGCTAAATCAGCTTTTAAACTCATGCATTTATTTATTCATTTACTGTTGTGTGTGAGTGCCAGGACACACATGTGGAGGTCAGAGGACAACCGCATGTTCAGTCTTCACCTTACACCATGTTTGAGGCAGGGTCTCTTTGTTGTTGTTTACCTGTGTACACAAGAACTGCCACCCAGTGAGCATCCAGAGGTTCTCCCATCCCCACTTCCCATCTGGCTATAGAAGTGCTGGGATCGCAGACCACACTATAGTGCCTGGCTTCATGATGCTGGGACTCACACTCAGGTCTTCATGCTCTCATGGGAAGAACTTTACTCACTGAGCCATCTTCCCAGCCCATCATAAGCAGCTCCTAGTTTTTGAGACAGGATTTTATGGATAGCCCAGGTATGTCTCGAACAATCTATGGAGCAATCTCTTGTCAAGAAATGGGATTACAGGTGTGCACCACTACACCCAGCTAAAATTCTTGACTTTTTCTTCAGGTTAATATATGCAGGAAGGCTTCTGTTGATGATGTTGTTACTGTGTGACTTGTTACGAGACAAGACCTTACTCCATCACAGGATGGCCTGGAACTATGTAGCTATGAAGGTTAGATTGACAGACTCTAGAATCACCTGGGAGAACAGCTTGTGGCGATTACTTTGTTCCACTAATTGATATGTAAAGAGCCATCTTAACTATGTCTGATGAGGGGAACTCTGGACTGCATATGTGGACAAAGAGAACTGAGCAATAACTTCATGCATCCCTCATTCTCTGCTTCTTACTGGAGATGTGATGTGGGCAGCTTCACAAGCTCCTACCTCTGTGACTTCCGCACCATGATGGACTGTACTTTGAAGTGCAAGATAAAATGGACTGCTGTGGAATAATTCTTCTGTACACTGTGAAAATGTGTTACTCTCACTGTTGATAAGAAGCTGAATGGCCAATGGCTAGGCAGGATTCTCAGGGCAGGAGAATGCTGGGAAGAAGGAGGGCAGAGTCAGAGGAGTAGCCAGCCAGACAGAAAGGAAGCAGGACATGCAAACAGGTAAAAGCCACAAGCCTTGGGGCAGCAATAGATGAATAGAAATGGGTTAATTTAAGTTATAAGTGCTAGTTAGTAATGAGCCTGAGCTATTGGCCAAGAATTTGTAATTAATAAGATGTCTCAGAGTGGCCATTGGGACCGGCTGCCAGAACACAGAGAAAGTCCACCTATAATCCTGCTTTCCAGTTGCTCTTGTCAGACTATTTTATCATAGCAACAGGAAAGGAACTCAGACAGTAGCCCCAGGCTGACCTCAAAATTACAGGATTTTTTTTGGTCTCAGTCTCCAGAGGGATCAGATGACAAGTGTGAGTCACATGTTCAGCTAGTGAGACTTTTTAAAGATTGTGAATATATAGAAAATTAGTTAATTTGGTTATTTTAACTAGTTTAATTTAAATTAAGGTCCAATGTTATCTAGTAAAAGTTATCAAAAACCCAATTCCTTTAATTTTATAACTTGTTTTGAGATTGGGTCTCACGTAGCCTAGACTGGCCTCAAATTCAGTGAGCAGCTAAGGATGGTCTTGAACTCCTGACACTCGTGCCAGCGCTCACTTGGCCCCAGTGTGGCAGTGTTTACTTATAACCATTTCAAGTCCTCCCAGACAATAAAGATGAAGAAGTAAGTGCTTGACATGTTCCTCCTCCACCTCCTGGGTACAGATTACACCTGAACCCCTGACATCATCCTGAAATCCTCACTCTCTTCAACCAACGAGCACGTGCAGGCCATAAGCTGCCATGTTGTGTGAGCCTCTCTGTCGTGCTATAGAGGAAACTGGGCTCGTTATGCCCCCCAAAGGCTCTGTAACATTCTTAGATGAAATGGGTAAAATTTCACAGCCTAGCTTTGAGAATGGAATCTTTTGATATAATGCCAAAAACATGAGCAATGGAAGATAAAAGAAGCTAACCAAACTTCATCTGAGCTAAATCTTTGTGTGTCCAAGGATATTATTCAGAAAGTGAAAACACAGCTGATTGAGCAGGAGAGAAGCCTGCAAACCACACACCAACCGCACGCCTAGTGCCAGAGCCAGAGGGAACTCCTAAAACTCACTCCACAGCAGGGCATGGAGACACATCCGCATCCTAGCTCACAGGAAGCTGAGGGAGGAGGATCACTGAGTTCCAGCCACCTTGGGCTGGATAGTGAGACCCTGACTCAAAACAAAACAAAACAAAACAACTCCCCCCCCCAACAAGACAACACAAAAAGCTTCAACAACAAAACAAAATTCTAACGCTGGCAAACTTAAACATGTTTCTAGAAAGCATATACAAGTGGCCAGAAACAAAGAACAAAAGAACACAAGAACAAAACACAGAATCAATATTCATTAAGGAAAAGCACAATGAGGGAACAGTGAGATGACCCAGTGGTTAAAAATGCTTTCTCTACAACCCTGGTGACCCGATTCCCTTCTGACATAAAGGCAGAAGGAGAGAACAGACCACAAAATTGTCCTCCGAGCTCCACGCACGCTCTGTGCACATTCACACCCATCACACACACAGTGATAAACACAATGATACACTACTTCATGCTCACTAGGAGAGCTGCAGTTTAAAAACACTAGGCACTGGGAATGGTGGCACAGACATGTATGTATGTAACCCTGTCACCTGGGAGAGGAGACAGGCAGAAAGACTGCAGGAAGTTTAAGGTAAGCATGGTAAACATGAGTTCTAGTCCATTTTGGGTTACACAGCAAAACTCCTGTTTTTAAAATAAATAAATAAATAAATAAATAAATAAATAAATAAATAATCCTAGCACTCAGGAGGCAGAGGCAGGTGAATTTGACTTTGAGGCCAGTCTGGTCTACAGAGTGAGTTCCAGGACAGCCAGGGCAACAGAGAGAAAGCATGTCTTGAAAAAAATCAATCAACCAATTAATTAATTAAAATTAAAACAAAACCCAAAATAGGGCTGTCACAATGGCACATGCCTGTAAACCTGGCTACCAGAAAGGCTGATTGATTCCTGGGATTCCATCAGCCCCAGGCAACACAATGAGATCTTGTCTCTCACAAAGGAAGATAGCAAGCACTGATGAGATAGAGAAAGCGCTGCTAGTAGAAATTGACACACTTCGGCCATCAGAGAAGAGTCTGGCAGTTCTTAAGAAAGTTAACCAGAAGTCCATATGGCCCAGCAGTCTAACCCCAGGTGCATATTCAAAAGAGCTAAGTGAGCTGCGGTGGTGCACACCTGGAGCCCAGCACACCTGGAGCCCAGCACACCTGGAGCCCAGCACACCTGGAGCCCAGCACACCTGGAGCCCAGCACTGCGGAGGGAGGGGAAGGCAGGAGGACCAGGGCTCAGGTTCTCCTCAGCTACACAGTGAGCGAAGCACCCCGACCCAAAACAAACCAGGTCAAGCCCATACACAAATACTTGTATACACATGCTCACAGGAGCAATGTTGACAGTATCCCAGAAGCCAGCAGGTAGAAACAAAGCCTATCAATGGACAGATGGATGAACAACCGTGGTATGTGCATCTATAAAATGATGGATCATAAAGAATGAAGTTCTGATACATGGAATAACATGAGTCCAGCATGGAAAGATCAGGCTAGGTTAAGAAGTCAGATGCAGATGATACTAAATGATCCCATTAATACAACATATTTATAATGGATTCATCCATTGGGACCTCAGGTCCATGGCTGCAAAGGGCTGTTTAATGGTCCAGGGTTCTCTTTTAGGGTGATCACACATTTGTAGTTAGAGATAACAGTTATGTAACCCTGCAAATACACTAAAGGCCTGCATAGTCAGCTTACTTATTTTTTTAAAAAAAAAGACTTATCCTGCCTGCATGTATCTTTGCATGCCAGAAGAGGGCACTAGATCTCATTACAGATGGTTGTGAGCCCTATGGTTGCTGGGAATAGAACCTGGGTCCTTTGGAAGAACAGCCAGTGTATTTAACCTTGAGCCATCTCTCCAGCCCACACTGTCATTTTAAAATGGTAGATTTTTTTTGAAGTTGTTCATTTCATGTTATATGAATTTTACCTCAACAAAAATAAAACAACCCTGGGCTGAGCATGTAAAGAACTTACCTAGCATTTCTGAAGCCACGGGTTCAATTACCCAGCACTGCAAAAGAAGAGAAACACTCAATGTTACAACTTACGGTAGCCAGAGCCTGGACTTGTGAGAACAGCTTCTAAAATTGCCCTCGAGAGACCCAGGGCCTCACCCAGCCACTCTGCTATTTCTCTCATTTCCCTGTTTTGGTTTTTGCCCTAGGGCTGAAGGAGCCTAGAGCAATGGCTTTCAACATGTGGGTCAAGGCTCCTTTAACAAACCTCTAGTTCCAAATAAATTTACATTATGATTAATATTTTTGTTTTTGTTTTTGAGTTTTTGCTTCTTGTTTTGTTTCAAGACAGAGTTTCTCTGTGTAACCTTGGCTGTCCTGGACTTGCTCTGTGACTAGGTAGGCCTCAAGCTCAGAGATCTGCCTGCCTCTGCCTCCCAAGTGTGAATTAAAGGCGTGCACCACCACTGTCTGGCTTACAACTCATGACAGTAGCAAAATCACAGTTCTGAAGTGGCAATGAAGATAATTTTATGATTAGGGTCATCACAGCATGAGGAACTATATTAGAGTCACGCCATTGGGAAGGCTGAGACCCACTGCCCTAGAGCACGCTAACTCCGACCACAGCAGCTGCTAAACCACAGCCACCTACGACTAGAGTTCTTTAGCGCTCTACTGGAGTAATGTCTAAGTTAAAGCTGTGAGTGACAGCACAACTAAGAGAAAGTGGCATTCCCACCACGCTCAGGGCCACTTTAAATCACGGGCTGTCACCACACAGTCCTCAGCTGGCTGGCAGGTCTGTCTTTTGACATGGGGTCTTCTTAGGAAGCCCACATTGGCCTCCAACTTGAGGTTTCCCTAAGTGATGGCAGAGCAGCTGTGCACACAGCCAGCCTCCAGCTGGCTCTCACTTCAGGGTTAAGAATCCTCCACCACACTGACTAGCATTTAAAGAGGACAGCAGCACTTCCCTTTACTACAAGTGACACACTCTACCTTGGGATGCTTGCTTAACAGGAATGCTTTGGTAGACGGTACTCACACAAATTGGTGTTAGCATCTGTCTTCCCAGCTTTGGGATGCCTGCTTGAGTTCTGCTGAGACTTGTTCTGCTCCTCTCCAGTGAGAAGGGCCCTTATTTCAGACGGGATTTTCCCTTGGTCCATTGCCATGCACCACTGCTTGTACTGAAATATTTAACACAGTTAAGTCAGATGCTAAGTCAGAGTTCAGGCAGCAGATGTGGAAATCCTAGACACAAGAGCTAGCCTGAGGGCTCAGCTGTAGTTCACTGCTAGATCACGTGCTAGCATGCAAGAGGCCTTGGGTCTGATATCCAGTACTGGGTGTGGGGAGTCTTCTCTAATAAATATTCAATAAACAACTACCAGTAGTAGCTGTACGCACTACTATTACATGTATGAGAACACACATACGTTCTACCACAGTGTACACTATGAACTTTTGGGAATATACAAAGTGAAGCAAATCAAGTCAAAATAATAATGACATATAACAGATCAAATTCATCATAAAATCAATAGTGATTTCAATACAATGCCCATCAAAATCCCAGCAAAATTCTTCAAAGACCTCGAAAGAATGGTACTCAACTTCATTTGGAAAAGCAAAAAACCCAGGATAGCCAAAACAATCCTGGGCAATAAAAGAACTTCTGGAGGCATCACAATCCCTGACTTCAAACTCTACTACAGAGCTACAGTACTGAAAACAGCCTGGTATTGGCATGAGAACAGACAGGAGGACCAATGGAACCGAACAGAAGACCTGGATATCAATCCACGTATTTTTGAATACCCGATCTTTGATATAAAAGCAAAAAATGTCAAATGGAAAAAAGAAAGCATATTTAACAAGTGGTGCTGGCATAACTGGATATCAACATGTAGAAAAAGGAAAATAGACCCATATCTATCACCATGCACAAAACTCAAGTCCAAATGGATCAAAGACCTCAGCATAAAGCCAGCCACACTGAACCTTATAGAAGAGAAAGTAGGAAGTACACTTGAACACATTGGCACTGGAGACCACTTCCTAAATATAACCCCAGCAGCACAGACACTGAGAAAAACAATTAATAAATGGGACCTCCTGAAACTGAAAAGCTTCTATAAAGCAGAGGACACAGTCAACAAGACAAAACAACAGCCTCCAGAATGGGAAAAATCTTCACTAACCCCACATCAGACAGAAGTCTGATCTCCAAAATATACAAAGAACTCAAGAAATTGGTCATCAGAAGAACACATAATCCAATTTTAAAAAATGGAGTACAGACCTAAACAGAGAACTCTCAACAGAGGAATCTAAAATGGCTGAAAGACACGTAAGGAAATGTTCAACATCCTTAGTCATCAGAGAAATGCAAATCAAAACAACTCTGAGATTCCATCTCACACCTGTAAGAATGGCCAAGATCAAAAACACTGATGACAACTTATGCTGGAGAGGCTGTGGGGAAAAGGGAACACTTCTGCATTGCTGGTGGGAATGCAAGATGGTATAACCCCTTTGGATGTCAGTGTGGCGATTTCTCAGAAAATTAGGAAACAACCTTCCTGAAGACCCAGTAACACCACTTTTGGGTATATATCCAAAGGATGCTCAATCGTGCCACAAGGACATGTGCTCAACTATGTTATAGAAGCTTTGTTTGTCATAGTCAGAACCTGGAAAGAACCTAAATGCCCCTTGATCGAAGAATGGATAAGGAAAAATGTGGGAGCCGGGCGGTGGTGGCGCACGCCTTTAATCCCAGCACTCGGGAGGCAGAGGCAGGCGGATCTCTGTGAGTTCAAGGCCAGCCTGGTCTACAAGAGCTAGTTCCAGGACAGGCTCTAAAAAAGCTGCAGAGAAACCCTGTCTCGAAAAACCAAAAAAAGAAAAAAAAGAAAAAAAAAGAAAAAATGTGGGTACATTTACACAATGGAGTACTACACAGCAGAAAAAATAACATCTTGAATTTTGCAGGAAAATGGATGGAGCTAGAAAACATTATTTTGAGTGAGGTAACCCAGACACAGAAAGACAATTATTACATGTACTCACTCATAAGTGGTTTTTAAACATAAAGCAAAGAAAACCAGCCTACAAACCACAATCCCAGAGAACTTAGACAACAATGAGGACACTAAGAGAGACTCACATAGATCTAATCTACATGGGAAGTAGAAAGTAGAGAAAGACAAGATCTCCTGAGTAAATTGGGAGCATTGGGACCTTGGGGGAGGATTGAAGGGGAGGGGAGAGGCAGGGAGGGGAGCAGAGAAAAATGTAGAGCTCAATAAATATCAACAAAAATGTATAAAAAAAACGATATATTACAAAAAAACTGATTAGTATCCATCTGGAACGTATTACCTTCCTCTCTCAACGCCCTTATTTCTTTGCTTTTGTGCATAGGTGTGAGTGCATGCATGTGTGCGTGTGTGTGTGTGTGTGTGTGTGCGTGCGTGCGTGCGTGCGTGTGTGTGTGTGTGTGTGTGTGTGTCACTGTTCACAAGTTCAGTTGATGTTGGGTGTCTTTCTGAATCACTGCCCCCTTATTTTTTGAGACAATGTCTCCCTGACCCAGGAGCTCACTAGACTGCTGGCCAGCCCACTCCAGGGATCCTCTGTCTCCCCTGCCCCAGTAGGGAATGACAAGTGTGCGCTACTGTAACTGCTATGTGAATTCTGGGGACTGAACTCAGGTCTTCTTGCTTGCATGGCAAGTGGTTTACCTAGTCATCTCTTTGTTGCCCCCTTTAGAATTTTATTTATTATTATTGTGTATGAGCTCACAGGCCACAGCATTTATGCGGAGGTCAGAGGAAAGTTCTGTGAGTCGGTTCTTGTCTTCCATCCTTTTTTTTTTTTTTTTTTTGGTTTTTCGACAAGGTTTCCCTGTAGTTTCTAGAGCCTGTCCTGGAACTATCTCTTGTAGACTAGGTTGGCCTCAAACTCAGAGATCCGCCTGCCTCTGCCTCCCGAGTGCTGGGATTAAAGGCATGCGCCACCACCGCCCGGCTTCGTCTTCCATCTTTATCTGGGTTTGAGGTTCAGACTAATCAGGCGGACAGGCTTTACTCAATGGGTCATCTTGACCCTTCCCTCTTCTTAAATTCCTGGGTTTCTATCAGTTGCATGTATAGAAGTCACATAAGAACCTTGGATGTCAGTCCTCCTCTTCCACCTCGAGACAGAGGTCATCTGTCATTTGTTGCTGCATTGGCCCTGAGCTTTGGGAGCCTGGTGTTTCTGTCCTCGATCTTGCAAAGGAGCACAGGGATTACAAATGTGCCCTAGCATGCACCCAACTTCAAGAGGTCCTGAGAATCTGCCCTCAGGCACTCTATTCAGTCATCCCCCTCTGCCCTGCAGATTTTATTTTTAGACATAGTCTCATGGAGTCCAGAGGCTGGCCTTGAACTCCTGATCCTCCTGTCTCTAGCCCCCAAGTGCTAGGATTCTAGGCATGTACATGCCCAGCTTCACTGCTTCCTAAGAATCCAGCTTTGGAACAGTTACGGTAGTACCATCTGCTCGTACCTGTTACCTCATCCCTGAGTTCATAGTTAAAGCTCTGAATGTAAAGTGATGGATTCACGGGACCACAAATGGCAGCCTCCCATGAGAATCATGGACTGTTATATGGCTTTTCCCACTTAGCCATACACTGAACTCTGATACTTTGAACTTCTGCTCTTCCTGCCTCCATCTCCCCAGTGCTGGGAATACAGGCTTGTGTCATCACACCCCATCTCCTGCCGTGCTGGCATCAAACCCAGAGCCCCATGCATGCTAGATAAGCACTCTACCAGCTAAGCTGCATGCCCATTCTTTCTAACTTTCGCTACACTCACTACAGTACCTTGAGCATGCGTGTGGAGGTCAGAGGAACCTTGCAGGCACAGTTTGGGGGATTGCGAAGGTCATCAGTCTTGGTGGCAAAGCACCTTTCTCTTGTTTTCTTTTGAAGGTTTATACAATTTATGATATATTATAATATATATATATACATATAATTTATATATAATATACTTTGTCTGCATGTATGCCTACACATGAGGAGAGGGCACTGGATCCCATCATAGAGGGCTGTGAGCCACCATGTGGTTGCTGGGAATTGAATTCAGGACCTCTGGAAGAGCAGCCAGTGCTCTTAATCACTGAGCCATCTCTCCAGTCCCCATTTTTTTTTTTTTACCATAAACAATTTCTTACTGTTCCCACCAGCACTGTATTAAAAAAAATGCCTTCTTCTCTACAATGTGGCAAAAAAGACTAACATTCTCTTCAATTGCCAACTGGACCGGTAGGGACTGGTCTGACTCCTGCCTTTCAGTGACAGTCAAGTCAGGGGGTGTTTGTCCTGCTGCTGACAGACTTTACCATTTCCAGTTCCTCCCGGAGTGCACAGATAGCTCTCTCCCGACTGGACACCAGCTCCTCCAGGTACTGGTATCTCAGCTTCTTCCTGGCCCGGCACTCCCTGGCACTCTGCCGGCTCCGCTCCAGCTTTGCTTTCAGGTCAATTTTGGCCGGCTTCCGTCCTCGTTTCCCAGGCTTCTTCACCTTGCCTCCAACCACCTGCAGCGAGAGAGAGGAGTCATCGTTTTTTCCTTTTAGTTCTCTTAAGAAAAAAGCAACTATGGTTGCCTATGAGCAAAGAGAGTGTGTATAAATAGTAGGAAGTGAACCTACAGAGTCAAGAAAGCATAATCCTGTCTCATAATCTTGCTGGGTCCTCACTTTTTTCATACTTTTGATGTCAGGAATGTGAGATAAGGTGTAATGCAAGCTTTTCCTAGTTCTTCAATAACAATAAAGTTTAAGTAGCTCAACAAGAAGTTCTATAAGCCATATGAAGATGGTTATTTTTAACTTTTTTATTTTTATGTTTTTAAATTGTGTGTGTGTAGGTTTGTGATGTGAGAGCAGTCACCTATGGAGACCGGAAGAGGGCACTGGGTCCCTACAGGAGTTCCGTCAACTGACAGAAATGCTGGGCTCTGGATGCAGTGCCTGCTCTTAGTCAGGGGGCCATCTCAGTCATGTTTATTGCCTTGAGAAAATTACATTAAACTAAGTAAAAACATTCAAAATCTGGGGCTGGAGAGATGGTTTAGAAGTTAAGAACATTTGCTGCTCTTGCGGAGAACTCAGGTTTGATTCCCAATACCCACACGGTGGCTCACAACCATCTGTAACTCCAGTACCAGGGGGTCTGACACCCTCTTCTGGCCTCCTCTGTCACCAAGTATGCAGGTAATACATTTATACACAGAAAATAACAAAATAAAATATTTAATTAAAAAATAAAAATACTAGGTTTATTGTGATGTCTTTTAAAGTTTCCTGTGTATGGGTGTTTGCTTGCACAGTCTGTGTAGTGCATGTGTGTCTGGTGTCTGCTGAGGTCACAAGAGGGCACTGGATCTCTTGGGACTGGAGGTACAAACAGTTGTGCGTGGCCATGTGGGCACTAGAAATCATCTGAAAGAACAAGTGTTTTTAATCATGGAGCAATCTTTCTAGCCCCAGGTTTTCATGACTTCAACATAAGAAAGTTACCTATGAGGACTTCTTTTCTTGTTGTTGTTTTGTTTTGTTTTTGTTTTTGTTTTTGTTTTTTGTTTTTTGTTTTTCGAGACAGAGTTTCTCTGTGGCTTTGGAGCCTGTCCTGGAACTCACAGAGATCCGTCTGCCTCTGCCTCCCGAGTGCTGGGATTAAAGGCGTGCGCCACCACCGCCCGGCTCCTATGAGGACTTCTTTGCTGGGTATGACTATGAACAGGTTTTATCTCATGTATATTTTCAAGATTTTTTTTTTTTTTTAGGATGGCTGCTGGGACTGTATTCTTTGCTTGGTGCAAGGCACAGTTATGGGGTAAGAAAATCTCAGTGCTGTGGTCAGTGCCTTTGCTTGTAGTATCCTGCCTAGTTTTCGGGGGGGGGGGTGTGGATGGGATGGGTGAGTGGGGCTCTGGCCTAGCACCACTGACGCTTTGGCTTGGCTGGTGGTTCTGCCAGGTTCTGCCCCATCCTGATGGGGCCCTGCTGTTGGCCTGGCCAGAGAACAGGCTGCTTCTTCATGGTTTCAGGAGCCAGGCCGCAGGTGATCCCGATTCTGGAGGGGGGGGGGGGGTGGACGCTTCTGTCCAGTGCTCAGGAAATGCTAATACTGTGGCCATGGATGGGAGGATTGGCTTCCCAAAAAGGCTGGTCCACTAGTGGTCAGGGTTGGCTTTGGGGAGACCCTGGTGGAGGGGCAATGTTAGTGTTCAGGCATCTGTACTGGCCTACCCTTGGGGTCCTGACAAGATACATCATCCGTTGCAGCCACTAAGAGCACCCTCTGTGCACATTTGCCACCTTCTCTTTCAAAAGGGCCTTGCCCACCTCCCGTCTCCCCACCCCCCTTCTGCCATTCTTGTCCCCAGGAATTGCTCTCTGCCCCCTTTTCTCTCCTATCAATAAACCTCCCATGTGATCCCTGTTGTATTGCATGACTTCTCTTTGGGCGTTTTTAAATAAATTATAACAGGCACGGTGTCCCCCCAGGCTCACAGATACAGGTCATGGGTAACCAGGAGAGAGCCACCAGAAGGTATGGCTGCCATGCTTTAGAGCCTGCATGCTGCGGATATTGGGGTAGTGGTCATGGTGGCAAGGCCTGGGCCCTAGGCTGCAGGGCCCATTTGCAGGGCTAAGTCACTGGAAGCTGCTACTGGACGACCTGTGATTGTGTACTTGCTCACTTTTTATTTTCAAGATTTTTAAATTTACAATTAGATAAAATATATAATGCCTACATTAAATCATATGTAGATATAAATTAATATGTATCCTAGGCAGCTTAGCTATAAGCTCCTTCTTCAAATGTATTGGGTCCACAGGAAGAAAATCAGGAAGACCCTGAAATTTTCTGGAGTCTCTATGAGTCAATGCCCCAGCCTGTCCCACGGGTGCCACAGACTCACACTCCAGATCCGCACTCACTCACTCTGTGTTGGCACAATTATTAGGAGACTGGCACAGAAATGTAAGCTTCCCCGCTGTTGAGTTCTGGAAGAAAGCCACTAGGCAGCAATGCAGTCTCACGCCTGTCTCGGGGAAGGCCAGCTGGGACAGAGTTCTGCAAGCCTCACTCACTTAGAGCGCTCTCCATTCTCCACCATTGGCCTGTCTGCCTCTTTATCTGACAAGACTGATGCCTGTTTTCCTGAAAGCCATCCTCAGAGAAAGCCTGGATGACAGAGTGGGGCTCAATGGTAGAATCCAACCTTGTGTAAAGCCCTGGGTTCCATCCTCACCTCCACCCACATAGTTCTCTCAAGAATGCACGTTTATGTCCTGAATGCTTTTAAGGCAATTCTAAAGGAGAAGGTGTGAAATGTAACACCAGCAGTTAATCACTGCCATAAATGTAAAACCTGCAAGGCAAGAAAGCTACAGGGCAATACTCGTTTGTTTATCTGAGACTATTAATAGTATCACATACAAACAATGCCAAGCACACTGGAACAATCAGACCACTAAATTTGATGTTTACATTTTTAAAAAACCAAGGCCAGTGTTCCTGCACAAACCTTTAATCCTAGGATACTCTAAGAAGAGGTAGGTGGACTTCTGTGAACTATGTCAAGCTGCATAGTGATCTTGACTCAAAACAAAACAAAAACCAGACAACAAAACAAAACACAGACAAAAACAAACAAACAAACAAACCCTTATTGGCTCTGGAGTTTCAACCCAGAGCCTTAGCCCTAAAAACAAAACAAACACCCTCTATACTTTAAAAACAAATAGGCCATTTTTATAACTTTACCAAATTCCACTTCTATGCCTCTCGTATCTCACAGGATAGCTTTGGAAGGAGACAGGCTACTTCATAGCTGTGGGAAAATAGTGCCATTTCCACTACCATATTAAAGCTACCATGGACTGGAGTAATAGTTCAGCAGTTAAGAGCACTGCTATCCTTCTAGGATCAGGGTTCAATTCCCAGCACACACATGGGGCCTTATAGCCACCTGTAACTCTAGTCCCTGGGGATCCAATGCCCTCTTCTGGCTGATGTGGGCACTGCATGCACTTGATACACATACACACTTGTATGCGAAACACAAATATTAAAAAAAAAACTAAAAGCCAGTTACTTTTCTCTGGCAACTTTCAACTTCTCCAAAATTGGTCTTTTAACGTTTTTCTGGTCTGTACCATGATGTTTATATTCCAGTACAACCAGAATGCTTTCCAGGGCCAAATATTTGTTAGTAATTGCAGAATGGCCTCAGTGACCTAAGCATTATGAAATTTTATATGTTTATATTTCACAATATTTTGAAACCATCCTGCATTAAATTTGTGATTGCTGTAGTTCTTAGAAAGCAATATAAAGGGCCAGGTCTGACGAAGCACAGAGGTACAGACTTGTCCAACATGCACATGCAATACATAATGCATGTCATGCATGGTGGAACATGCTGTATTCAGGAGGCTGAGGCAGGAGGACTGCTTTGAGTTCACAATCAACCTCAGCTACAGAATGTGAGTGACCCTGTCTGAAAAGATAGACACAGACGTAGACACATACACGGAGAGGAGGGACATAGCATGTGTCTATAATCTCAGTACGCAGGTAACTAAGCCAGAAGCTCAGGAATTTGAGGGCAGCTTGGGTTTCCTTCATAGTGAGACCCTATCTCCAAATGAATGAACTAGATGACACAGAGTAAAGGGGCTAGTTGTATAAACTTGACAACCTGAGTTCAATTCCTGGATGCCATGGTGGGATAGAAGGAGAAAATCAACTCCTAAAAAGTTGATTTCTGGCCTCCATATGCATGTCATGTCACATGTGTGCACTCTTGGTCTGTCTTTTCTCATATCCACTACAATAATAATTCTTTTAAAAAAAAGGCAATATAATATGTACCATGCAGGTGAGTCAGCAATCACAGTGATGCTCTAGTTAATTCAGGGAAGGCTGCCTTTGACACCAGCCATCTCTGGCTGAACGAGAACAGAGTGTACAGTAATCCTCTTTGAGTTCTGAATTAAATACAGCAAAGCCATCACACCAATCCTAAGTATCTACTTCACTTTCATAGCAAAGATGCAGCTACTGTATTCCATTTATTTTTGTATGTATGGGGGCATCTTGCTTGCATGTGTATCTGCAGCACTTACGTGCCTGATGCCTGTGAAGACTAGAAGAGGGCATTGGGTCCCTTTGGAATTGGAGTTGGAAGCAGTTGCGAATGCTAAGAATCAAACCTGAGCCCTCTGGAAGAGCAGTCAGTGCTCTTAACTGCTAAGTCATCTTTCCAACCCCAGGTGTTCCTTTCTTAAAGCTGACAGGCATAGTAAATTAACTGGAAGGTTCTGTACTTTATGTTATCAATACAATTAGATTTAAGGGCATATAACCACCACTTCTCCGGCTTAGTTTCTTCTGCAATGGGTCAAACGGTCTGCTTTCTGTAGCAAGCACAGTCTGGTACTGAAGTGCACCAGTAAACTAGTGAGTTGTTAGTATCTGAGGATTGTTGTAAATAATCTCGAGCTTTGTAAAGTACCACATACCACAGCAGTTTGCAAAACCAGAGTAACATATAAATATGTGACACATCAGTTGCTTGACACCTGAACTTTATGTATTTCATAAGCCATTCAGGTGTTGATGGGGGATGGCTCAGCGGTTAGAAGCATGCACTGCTCTAGCACAGAACCTGAGTATGGTTCCTAGCGCCCACTTCAGGCATTGCACAGCTACTGCTACTGCAGCTCCAGGGGGGTATCAAGCCTCGGGCTTCTGTGGGCACCTGCACACACATGGATACACATGCACAAAATCTTAATATTTTTTAAAGAGTATTGACTTGGTTTCTTTCTCTTTTTGGCTAATTAGGACAGCTATACAGCCCAGACTAGCCTTACATCCTAAGTGATCCTCCTGCCTTTGCTTCCTGCGTGCTGGGATTTCCGGACCTGTGTCTGTTAACTACCTGTTTATAACATCTCCTTAGCCAAGTATGGTGGTGCATGCCTTTAATCCCAGAACTTGGGAGACAGAGGCAGGCAGATCTCTGAGTTCAAAGCCAGCCTGGTCTACAGAGTGAGTTTCAGGACAGTTAGGGCTACACAGAGAAATCCTGTCTCAAAAAACAAAACAAAATAATTTTTTCCTCTTTAAAGTTAGGCTAAAATTAAAATGTCATGACTTTTAGAAACTAAATAGTACAATACCATAATTCTGAGTACACAGTAATAAATATTTAATGTGATAAAAATATTTCTTAATAATCAGAGAAGACTGAGAAATTAGAAAACTATTTTGAGAAAACAGACTATAGGATTATAAGGAAATTTAAAAACTTTAAGAGGAACGAAATGAAAAACAGAAACCAAATCTATGTCACGTGACTGATGAGTTGCTCAGAGGACATCCTACACCAACATTAAATCAAGTTTTAAAATCAATAACCCAACTTTCCATCTTCAGAAGCTAGAGAGCAGAAAATTAGAGCCAAAGCAAAGACAGATGGCAATAAACATACACGGGGAACTCTTAGCAAGGCAGCAAAGCAGGCTCAAGGCCAGAGTGTAGATGGTAGACCTCTAGCAAGTAGTCTGAATTAGTTATAAAAAATCAGGGAAACGCCAGTTTCAGGTGACTTCACCAGTAAATTATACCAACATTTAAATAATTAACATTTAGGCCTGGCCCATGTCTATATCCTGAGCACTTAGAAGGTATTGTTCGAAGTCAGAGTTCAAAGCCATTCTGGTCTACATGAGACCCTGCCTCAAACACAAAACCAAAGAATTAACACTAACCCTTCACAAACCCTCTCAAGAAATCTAAGAGGAAAAAAACAGTTTCCAATTCCAATGAGGCTGACACTAGAAGGAACCAGAGATGGTAATCCTAAGATTCAGGAAGCTCAGGCAGAAGGATCACATGTTCAAGGCCAGGCTCCAAAACAAGAACAAGGGGCTGAGAATGTTCAGCTGGCAGAGTACTTATCTAGCATAAAAATTGGGTTCAACTCCCAGCGCCACATAAACTGGACATGCGAGCACATGCCTGCAATCCCAGCATTTGGAAGGTATGGGGCAGGAGGATTAGAAATTCAAGATCATCCTTATCTATATATTGAGTATTAGGTCAGCCTGGGCTACATGAGCCTCAATCTCACAAAAAGTGAGGGGGAGCTGGAAAAATAACTCAAAGGTTAAGGGTGCTTGCTGCATAATCACCAGGGTCAAAGTTTAGATCCCGGCACCCATGTCCCAAGCAAGGCATTTAGTATAGGCCAATAAACCCCAGTTATAAGGCAGGCAGAAAGGAAAATCACTGGTGCTGGCCAGCTGTCAACCTGGTCAAGGAAATACAAATCCCAGGTTCAGAGAGAACCCTAACCCTGATTCATAGAGACCCTGCCTCAAGGATAGATGGAGACTCACAGAAGAGGATACTGACATGTGCAGCTGCACACACGTGCACACACATAGACATGCACACACAGACGTGCACACACATAGATATGCACACACAGACATACACACACAGACTGACACACAGACATGCTCACACACACATACTGACACACATATGCACATACACACGCACACTGACACAAACACAATGAGTCCCAAACAAACAACAAAACAGAAAACCAAACCCGTAAGACTAAATTCAGTAACATAAAAGGACGACTCTGTCCCTTGAC
Organism: Arvicola amphibius; assembly: GCF_903992535.2. Lineage (NCBI taxonomy): Eukaryota > Metazoa > Chordata > Mammalia > Rodentia > Cricetidae > Arvicola > Arvicola amphibius. The sequence goes on from NC_052048.2 coordinate 15,899,025, forward strand.
CAAGAGGGATTTACCCTAAGAATGGAGATCAGTTTAACATCTGGAAATCTTTTATAAAACATTATATTGAGAGAGAGAGAGAGAGAGAGAGAGAGAGAGCGCCAATCAGTCCAGTGTTTGAGGGTATCCTGGGCTACATGAAGACACAATGTCAAATAAACAACCCCCCACCAAAATTCCTACATAGATATTCAAGTTCTTTTATCATGATTCAATTTTCATTCTAATTATACTTATTCACTTTCTTTATGTAAAGTACAAACACAGCCTTATCCAAAATGATGGAAAGTTACACAATGTTTTCTAGGAGACTATGCAATACAACCACACACTCAAAGTACCTCTGCAGACAGAGAAGCCCTCTCAGCGGAGGGACCCTTCCACACCAATTCTTTGGTTAGAGAAGTGAAGTAGTGCCAGGGCGCTTCAGCAGCCCTGCTTACCTCCCACTGCTGTGATGCTGGTGACTGGGAGATCAAGACCTGGCACAAAGGGCATCTGAACCTAGAGGAGCAGAGCCTTCTCGTTGTTCCTGGGATGAGCTATACCACACGTGAGGCAATGGCAGCCTTTCTCCTGCAGGGCTGAATTGCCAAGGGGGTGGCTAAGATCAAGGAGGCAAACAGCAGTAGCAGTGATCCCCTGGCCACCAGTCTGTCCTCCACCTGTGTGTTTCAACATCTCCCCAGCTTCACCTGGATATGTGTAGCCTCAGGAAAGATAAGGATAAACCCTATAGGCACAGCAATCGTTCTGATTTCCCCACTGGAGGAATACATCTCCACAGTGTGAGCCTTGGTCACATTCCTGCTGAGTCTCCCAGTGTACACTCTGGTAGGTTTAGGAAGGGCTCTGCCTTGTCCTCTTTCAGGTGGTTTGGATTCAGGGCAGGAGTGCCTGTCATGTGTGGGAACTAAGAAAGTCTAGAAGCCAGACAGAGTAGCTGTGGGTCATACTGGGGACTCCTGAGCCCCTGTGCAGGCCCTAGTAACAGCCAGATGTTGAGCTGGACAGAGACCCGGTGCTGTTGCTTGCATCTGGAGCACTGCACGTCTTCAGTCTTATCCCTGTCAGTCCTCTTTGCTTGATGCTTTAATGGCCCCTCCAGCTGCAGGGCTGGAGCAGTCCTTGGATTTGGTAGGAGCCCTAGTGCTGGGCTTTTTAAATTTCTTTTGACTCCTTGACAGCTCTTCTTTTCATTCTTGATAAATCCATTAGCTCCTATAGAAGCGTTCAAAGCAGCCACATGGTGTCATTTATCTGAACTCCCACATCTCACTCAAATCTCAGAAGAGATCCCTAATTGATAGCAATTAGGCCAAAGGACAGCATCTTCCAGCAGCTGCTACCTCCTTATGCTCCTCTCAGACACTAATGTGTAACTCAAAAAAGTCCGAGGCCTTTACTTGATAAAACTCTATAGCAAATAGAGGAGGAACTTTCTCAACCTGATAAAGATCATCTACAAAACACCCGCAGCATCACGGCTGCTGAGGAAAGACCAACTGCTTTCTGCCAAAGATCAGAAGCGAGACAAGGATCATGTCTTCTCGCATCACTCTTAGTCAACAGGAAAGAAAACAAAATAGAAGGCAATTCAGATAGAGAATGAAAAAGTCAAATTGACCGTCTGTAGAGAACATGATCTTATATGCTGAAAATCCCAAAGGATCCACACAAACACTATCAAGTGTAAAGGGAAGAGTATAGCAAGGCCACAGGACACAAGCTCTACATACAAAGAGCCATTGTGTTGCTACTCTATTCACTAGCAAAGGAAAATATGAAAATGAAAATAATCAATTCTAGGGCTGAAGATAGAGCACAGTGGGTATGAGCACCGTGCTTCTTCCAGAGGACCCAGGTTTGATTCCTAAACCCACACAACAGCTCATAACATGTGAGCCACTCTAGTTCCAGGAGATCTCCTCAGACACTGACTGTACATGGTACACAGACACACATGCAGGCAAACAACACCCATACACATAAAATAAGTAAATCTAAAAAAAAGGCAAGCAAGCAAATTGATGGGCAACCAACTCCATTACTGCCATATCCACTGCTCTCTCCAGTGTGCTAAAGCAGCAACCTGTTTCTCTTTCTCTTTTTTAAACAGTCCAGTCTTCTACTTTTTAAAAAAAATGTACATTAGGCCCTGAATTCATATGGAGTGAGCTCCAGCAGCTCAGGCTCCCTCCTGTCGGTCCTCACAAAGTGTGCTTCTCTGGGAGGAGCAGGTTGGTGCTTCAGCTGAACCCAGGTGCCCATCCCTTTGACTTCTCTTTCCTTCTGATCATTTCCCTTCATCTGCTTCAGGATGCTGTCTCTACTCTTAGAGTGCTTGGTGTGCTCAGTCTGCACATTCATTCTCTTGGTGAGAGTCTTGCCCTTAACTTGCTTGTTTACAAATGATGCCCACGGCATGCTGGGTGATGTCGTAGACTCTTCCGGTGTTGCCTTTTTTACTTATGAGGACTTTCCTTTTCCCCTTGATGTCTACAATATCACCCTTCCTGTAGACTGGCACGGATATGGCCAATGGAACACTCCACGTTTCCTAAAAGGGCACTGAGCAGACAGCGAGTGCCCCTCCTGTCCCTTTACATTTGTTATTTTGGTGAGCTATCTTCCCATATCTATTTGTTTATGTGCGCGGATGTGCATGTACCACAGCACATATGTGAAAGTACGAAGACAACTTGTAGGAGCTGGTTCTTTCTTTCCACCATGAGAGTTCTAGAAATTGGTCTTAGTCAGCATGGTGGCAGGTGTCTTTACCCACTGGGCCATCTCATCAGCCTACAACTTGTTTTAAAAATAAAATGAATAAAAAGAAAATCCAAGTTTATCAATGAAAAACAACTAGGAATCTGGAAATAAATATTCACATTCATGGTCAGCTAATTTCCAGAAAGCACAGGTAGGGGATGTGGGCTGTCCTTCTGTATATGTATTGCTTTTATTGGGTAATGAATAAAGCTGTTTCAGCCAAAGGCTTAGCAGAGTGAAGCCAGGTGGGAAATTCAAACTGAGCTATAGAGAGAAAGTAGGCAGAGTCAAGGCAACACCATGTAGTTGCCCAAGAAGCAAGAGGTAACCACAAGTTTGGTGGTAAAATATAAAATAATAGCAATGGGTTAATTTAATATGTAAGAGCTAGCTAGAAATATGACTAAGCTATTGGCTAGTGTTGTAATTAATATAGTTTCTGTGTGATTATTTGGGTCTGGGCGATGGGAAACAAACGAGTAGTCTCTGTTTACAGGTGGGTGCAGCTCAGAGTTTAGCACAGGTACATTTTAGAAAATTCAAGGCCCTGGGTTTAATCTCTAACTTCCAAAGATACCAAAATAATTTATTATTATCATCATCATTGTTATTGATACAAAGATTCTCATTATATAATGCTTGCTGGTCTGGAACCTGATATGGAGATCTGACTGTCCTCAAACTCAAAGATCCCCCTGCCTCTGCCTCCTAAGTGTCAGGACTAAACTCATGCACCACCATACCCAGCTGACACCAAAACAGGTAAAGGAGAAAGAACAGCCATACTAATAGAGTTCTAGGACAGCTGGGTAGCCACAGGAAAAAGAATTGTGTTGGCCTTCTAACCCATCTTGCTGACCCTTACAATTAATTTTTGTGCATGAGCACACAGACACAGACAGCCAGAAACACACACAAATAAACAACATAATAAAATTTAATTATAAACAAAGGGCTAATCATAATAACTAGCCGGGCAGTGGCGGCGCACACCTTTAATCCCAGCACTCGGGAAGCAGAGGCAGGCGAATCTCTGTGAATTCGAGGCCAGCCTGGTCTACAAAAGCTAGTTCCAGGACAGGTTCCAAAGCTTTAGAGAAACCTTGTCTCAAAAAAAAAAAAAACCAAAAACAAAAACAAAAACAAAAAAACAAAAAAAGAAAACCAAAAAACAAACAAACAAAAAAAACTAAAGTTATCAAACTCTCCATGACTTTTCACTGGGTGATAGTTTCTTAGTTGTGATATCACAAACACAAAGCAGCCAAAACCATTATTCACTGAATTTCATCAAATCAAAAAGTTTGTGCTTTAAAGACGCTATTGAGGTGAGACAACAGCACATTGCCCAATGAAAAGGGTAGAACGGCACTCTAAGCATCTTGCAATATGATGGGACACCAGCTAATATGGGTGAGCTAATGCTGGCCTGCGGACCGGAGTCATGTTTGAGTTCAAGCTTCTGTGCATGTCTGTTTTGACAAAAGCACAGGACCGCTGCCTGGCAATGCAGTGTCACACAGAGCAGTGTCTCCCCTTAATATCCTCTGCACCCACCTCCTCTTCTCTCTCAAGCCCTGGGACCACTGATCTCCTTTCTCCACGGTTCTACCTTTTCCAGACTGTCACACAGAGTACTCAGAATACAGACTTTTCAAATTGCTTCTCTTGCTTAGTAATTCACGTTTAAGGCTCCGGGAGCATTAAATAACTCCATGGAACCTTTCATAGCTTCATGTTTCTCTTTGTTACTGAAAGACACTGCATTATATGGGTGCTTTAGTTTGCTCATAAGATAGAAATATAATGGAATTAGTGATTGTCGTGCAATAACTGTGAATGTACTAGAGCGCAAATCATAGAATTTGTATGTGAATTTATGGTCCATGAACTATCTTCCAATAAAGCTCCGATTAAAACAAAGCAACAACATGGAGGTGGACTGCAGATTTGCTCAGTCAGGGCCTGGGCTCCATCCTTGGAGCCCACATGGAGGAAGGAGAGAGCTTTCCACAGTTGTCCCTTGACCTCTGTTAGTGTACAGTGGCACGTGCACACCCTCTTCTACACTAATGCAAAGACTTTTTAAAGTGAAATGAATGGTAGACAGTGTGCACGGGAGCTGGTAAAGTGCACATGTTTGTCGTCATCTCAGCACTCAGGAGGTGGAGGTAGAAGGATCAGGAGTGTAAGGTCATCCTCAACCATACAGGGGAGAAAAAGAAAGGCACATGGGCTGCGAACACTGCTTAGCAGATCATCTGTTTAACACGCACAAAGTTCTCATCCTGTTATGGGATGGACAGACACAAAAACTCTGAGAACAAATGTTATGGCCAGGAGAGCTCTATGTGTTCTAATTAGGATGTTTAAAAAGTCAAGAATTTCCAGGCTTGGTGGCACACACCTTTAATTCTAGCACTCCAGAGCTAGGTGGATCTCTGTGAGTTTCAAGGCCAGCTTGGTCTATAAAGGGAATTCCAGGACAGCCAGGGCTGTTACATAGAGAAACCTTGTCTCAAGAATACATAAATAAATGAATAAATAAATAAGTAAATGAGCCAAGAATTAAGATTCAGCCAAAAGAGACAGAAAGAAAGCAGTCTGCAAAGCCTGAGGTTATTACAGATATCAGGGGACAGTTCTAATGTCTGCAGAAGCCAGGACATGACTTAGTCGTGTGTTCTATAGGAACTTCTGGGGCTTCTCAAAAATAAGAAACCCTTATCTGATTCCAAAGACTCTTACAGTATTTTGTGTCCCGTCTTTTGGAAAAAAAGAGGACAATTTTTTTTTCTTAGTTAAACCAGGGGGTTCATGAGAAAGAACTGTCAACTCAGCCTTGAGTGAAGAGCCCCCTGCACTATATCATGAACCACACCCGTCACACGAATACCTCTATCCTCATCTTTTTCAGTTACAGAGGGGAAATCCAATCCTTTAAAAAGGACTTTTATTTGCATATTTTTATGCTGAATTTGTTCCTATGCCAAAAGTTTTTCTTTCTTTGGTTTCTTCAGGAATGTCTTCTCTTCTGGCTTTGGAATAACTTGTTCATTTTCAGTGAGGATCATCTCAGTGTGGCGGGGCAGGAGGACCTCTTTTGTGGGTTAACGACATATCTTGGGTGCTTTGTGTTCAGTGACCAGAGACTCTATATCTAAACCCTAAAGTTTGGCATTGCTCTCTGTTCTTTTAACCATGTACAATAAAATTCAGCACTCTTCTTAGGACACTGACCCTGTGTCCAGTCTTAGTGTGTAGCCTGGGCACAACTACTAAAGCGCACACACTGCTTCTGTAGAGTGACATCTTTCAGCTACTTGATGGCTTTTCAGATATGCAAATCTTTGATGGCCTGGGTAGTTTCACAGGTGATCTTACAGTAAAAGTGAAGACCTGAACCTTTAAAAAATTTTGTTTTAATTATTTTTTATGAGTATGGATATTTTGCCTACATGTAAGTCTGTGTACCACATGAGTGCTTGATGCCCTTGGAAGCCAGGAGAGGCACTGGATCCTGAAACTGGAGTTACAGATGGGTATGATTCAGCCTTCGGGAGTTAGAAATTGAACCCAGGTGCTCTGGATGAGTAGCCAGTGCTCTTAACCACTTAAGCCGTCTCTCCAGCCCCTAGATTTGAGCCTGTTGGTTTGCATGATTTTGTAAGATTTCTGGTCAAGAGAACAGTGAACTATTTCACAGGTCACCTCAGGTGGCTTACAGGAAGTGGAAGAAATTTATTCCTATGTTCAATATCCACTTTAACCAAATATAAGACTCTATTTTGCTATCTTTTATGCATTTACTTACATTCAGATTCTCTAGTGGCTTTGGTTGTTTGTTTTTTGAGATTGTCCAGGCTGATCTAAATTCAGTCTGTAGCCCAGAAGAGCCTTGAATTGAATTCACAACATTCCTTCTGCCTCAGCTTCCCAAGTGCTAGAATCGCATTTCTGACTATAATGCTCATTTTTAAGGCAACTCGTTAAAGATCCAGTTGTTAAAAGAAGTGGTGCCACAGCCTCAATCAAGAGAGAAAGGGCCTTGCTTCACCTTTCCCTTGGAAACACAGCACAGCGGTACTGCCTGGGGTTAAAGGAAATAGCTGTGTCCTAGCCACTGCCCTTCTCCACCTTCAAGAAATGACAGAAGAGTCTCTCTCTGGGGCTCTGAGGGACTTCCCTATGTGTGGCTTAGGACTTTTTTTTTTAAATACGGGTTTCAGAAAGCAGAGTGTAACCATGTCTTCCTGTTGCTAACTTTTCTGCCAGCTTCTATCAGGAGAAAGGAGGAAACATAGGCATCTCTAAACCCAGAGTTAACTCCCACACCCCTCTTTGCACCTCAGGTCTACCCTGGGGCCACACACAGCTTTTCTGCTTGTCCCTGGAGCTAAGCAGTACTGTACACTTAACACTGTGTGGCCCTTAGCAATGCCTGACTGCGCACAATGGTCTATACTTACTGTGTGTGCTTCTCTGCCCTGTGTTTCTTCCACTGTGGACATCTTTAGTCTGCCCTAACACCGCTCTGCTGAAACAGCTTGTGGGTGTATATTTTTTTTTCTTTCTTTGAGGCAGGGTTTCATGTGTTCCCAGGCCCAGCCTCAAACTGACAATAACCTTGAACTTGCCATGTAGATCCTCCTGCCTCTGCCTGAGCTCGAAGGCTGTGCTACCATGCCTGGACAGCCAGCAGTCTTGCACTTCTGCTCTGCCTGGGTGAGGAGATCACAGGTGTGCAGCACCATGCCCGACCGTCACCCTCATCTTCATCTCATGGCTGTAGTGACCTTTCTAGCTGCTGGCCTCACCCACAGCAGTGAAAGCTTCTTTAGAACAGCACAAGGGCTTACTAATTTCTGTCTCTACTGCCTACCACAGGTACATATTAGGTGGACGAGTACTTGATAAATTAATGAACAAATAAGCAAGCTGTTCCTGAAGCCCTTAAAGAGTAAAACATCTTAAATAAGCTTTCACCTACCTTCTGTTTTTTCTTTTGAAGGAGGCAAGGAAGACTGAGACAGGATCTCGTGTGGCTCTGACTAGCCTTGACCTCCAGGTATAGCTGAGGATGGCCCTGAACTCTACCTCCCAAGTGCTGGGGTTTCAGGGATGTGCCACCATGCCTAGCTCTGGTTTCTAAATCAACTGTGGAGGTCCCCAAGTCCAAGGACAAATATCCTGTGTAAGTTCATGGACAGAAAAGCAGGCACACAAATTGCCGGACTTGTTCAGATGTGCTAGCTCTTCTGTCATGGCGCTGTGGGAAGTGTTGCTGGAGAGGACTGGGAAGAGGAACAGATTGCTGGCTTATGGGACACCAAGGAAGATGGATCCAATGTGGCAGAGGATGGCTAAGGGGCAATGGAGAGAATTTTAGGGTTTGAATGCCAGGGTTTTGTTTTGAAGTTAAATCTCCTTACCACCACCTATTTAGAATTACTATCAATGAGACCCTTGATGTGTACAAAAGGTTAGAGAGTGAGAAACCTCATGTGTTTAGACAATAGTGTGTAGCACAGGGTGGGCAGAAGGAAGGAAAACAGTGGCCTATATTAATATTGTGGCCAGTAGCTGACCCACTCCTTCAACAAAGATGTCCTATACTGTTGGACTGAACAACACTCTGTAGAGGCCTTTAGACAGCTTTCAGACTGGCAAGAACACATCGGATTTAGAAGATTTCAACTTATTCATCCAGTAAACATTAAAACACAAAGACCCTTCTGTGATTTAAAATAAGGTAACTCTATTTTCTTTCAAGACTGCAGATCAGAAAAAGACTTTCAATAAAATACTTCTTCCTTGTGGAAGATGCACAGGTAGCCTTGGAGAGTGACCTTTATCACCCAATGTAAGGACAGAGCTCAAGTTCATTGTGCGTCCCATCATGCCGCTCTTGTCCTGTCTGGGGTATAGTTAGGGGCACTATCTAGCGTAAGTAGTAACATGGCTACAAATGTCTCTTAGCAATCACTAGACCAGGGATGTCAGAACCCACAGATGTCTCTGCTTGGTAACATGCTAAGGTTGTGTTTGCTGAATACTGACTGTGTGTGAGAATCAGTACTAGCCACTCTTAGTGCATCATCTCAAATCTGCCTGACCAAGCCTCCAAGACAGGGTCTGGCCTCATTTGAAAGACTAGGGAAGTTCAGAGAACTTCAGCAACCTAGCTAGTTTTTCCTTCCTAACTAACCCAACAGGACTCTAGGAAATCAGTACTTAATTATATTGCTCAGCACTTTCCCAAGCCCTCCTTCGTAGGTGCTCAATCTTGCAGACAGATTCTAGCTTATGATCGTTTCTCTCCAGCTGAAACAGTATGCCTACACGGGCTGGTGAACATACCTGGGGCACATTAGTTAACGAAACCTGAGTACATCAGGCGATCTCAATGTTACTGTTCCAAACAATCACTGTATGCGATTGTTTTTGTAAAGTAAGTAAAAATCCATATGTACTTTTGAAATTATTGGAGACCTTAAGAAAGCTGTTAAATATTTCAAAGGTCTGGAAAAAAATAACTGGAAATTACATCCTGTGAAAGACCCCAGCTGAGAAAGATGAATATTACACTCTTTCAGCACCTTGAGATTATTTTCTGGGAAAGATAATGGATATAGTCTACAGACTTCATTTCAGAACCAACACTGAAAAATCAAGGTAGCAAAGACTGGAAAATGTTTCTGGAAAACTTTCAGAACTCCCCTTTTCTATTTTGAAAATACCACTTCCTGTCAGAGGAGGGGTTTGTTATTTCACAAGCCATTGGTTCTCCTCGGTGTGTCCAGCAGGCAGATTACAGTGCTGTGCTCTCCTGTCTATCACTCTTCTCAGAGCCTTCCACATAACAAGGAAGCATCAGTGAAGAATAAAACAATCAGTCAAGATAACTGGACTTCCCCCACCTGTCTGAGGGTATGTGAAACAAAAAATTTAATAGAATTTTGTTGATATATATGATATTATATATCAAATATATAAAGGGACCTAGAGGAAAAACTCTCCTGTAGTGATATTTCATTTTTATTTTAATAAATAAAGCTTGCCTGAAGACCAGATAGTAAAACAGCCACACTGGTCAGCCTTATAGACCAGGCAGGGGTGGCACATACTTTTAATCCCAGTAGCCACACTAGTTGGCCATAGAAGCTGGGTGGTAGTGGTGCACACCTTTAATCCCAGCACTAGAGAGGATATAAGACGAGAGGAGACAGGTCCCAGGCTCAGTCTCAGTCTGAGGATTCGTGGAGGCAGGATCACCATTTTGGTCTGAGGTAGAGGTAAGAGTCAGTGGCTGGCTGTTTTGCTTTTCTGATCTTCAGGATGAACCTCAATATCTGTCTCTGGGTTTTTATTATTAGGGCTACATTCTCCCAAGGAATAGAAAAATTATACTTCCAAAAGCATAAGGAAGAAAGCTTTAAATATTGACAAAATGTATGCCAGGCATGAGGTTCCCACTGGACATCCCAGCCCTTGGCAGGCGGAAGAGGCAGGGGGACCAGCTGAAGATCATCCTCTGCTACTAAGAGTTTGGGGCTAGCCTGGGCTCCACAAGACCTGGCTCCACAAAGAGAGACATATTTAAACGTTTGATTTCTTAAAAGTCCCAACTCCCAGACATCGTAAAACATTAATAAGGGACTCTCTGACCACTGCTATCTTCACGAAATGTGAAGCAAGAGTAATATGAGACGGGAGAACCATAAATCTACTAGTTAACCCACAATGCGCGCTAGTTTATAGTCATAAAAGTGCGCTAGAGATTAAAACATAGCTGGAGATGGGACACACTACGTTTGAATTAAAAAGGGAAAAAACACTGTTTTTCTTAGAGACGATTTCTAGAGGTTAGATTACAGGCTCTGGCCAGAAAGCAAGAGGAGCTAGCACTGTTCCAACCAACCGCAGGAAAATAGCTCGGGTTGCGGGGTGGGAGGGTGAACTGATTATATGAATGGGGCATTGAGTAAGCGAGGCTGAGGGAAGGAGGGAAAACCATCAAGGGTGATTATGTCGAGTTCAGGATGCACTAATTAATCTCTCCCAACTGGAAAACGTTGGGAGGGGGCAAGACAGGGCATAAAGAAAAAAGCACGGTAGTTTCTTCACGTTATTTTGACCTGCAGGTCAGGGCTTGCGCTCCTTGGAACCCCTAGCAAACACGGATACCCCGGGAGTGAAAATTTTGCAAGGGCGAGGGCCCTTGCTAGAAAACTGCAGCCTGGTGCTCCCCGGAGTCCTGGCGGGGTGCCAGGGGCCCGAGGCACACTGGTATCTATGGCAGGTGTTTCGTGAGTGCTCGCGTGGACTTCTGAACTGAGGCTGGGCGGCGGGACTACGGGCGGCGACAAGCAGGCGGCGGCGGCGGCCAGCCCAGGACTTACCTTGCTGTCATCCATCTCGGCAGATAGGCCGGCCCGGCCCGGCGCCCTCCCGGCCCTCCCCCGCCTTAGCCGGCCAGGCCCGGCCCCCGCCCCGGGGATGAAGGGGATATGGCTCTGACTGCCTCCTCCTTCGCCTAACAGTTCGCTTCCCTGAAGCCGCGGTCACGGGGACCCGGACCAGTTCAGGAATGGCAGAGCGGACCCAGGAGGCTGCCCCAGGCGCCTCCCAACTCGGCCACCGCCTCCTTTACCCGCCCCATGACAGGCCCCCGGCGTGTTTACAGACGTGCTGGCTGGCCGCCCAACCCGAGGGGGGCGGGGCTCTGCAGGCCAATGGCCCCTTCGGCCGCCATAGCACGTCGGCATTCTGGGAGTTGTAGTTTTTCTTCTTATAGTCTCTGAGCGGCCGATTGGAAAGGGAACTACGACGTCCAGATAACCTCTGCTAGCTTGCCTGTTTTGCTGAGGCCTAGGGGCGCTCTGGAGGCGGGCCTGGACCAAGACGGCACTATTGCCTACAGCGCTTAGTCTTTATGTTTTGGTTGCGGTCTGGTGGGAAGTTGCGGAGAAGGGAGAGCGTTCGTGGCCCTGCGGAGGCCGAACTGGAAGCAGGCCCTCTTTTGGGAAGCTAGGGCAAACGCTGTCTCATCTAGCGCCGGCCCACGGTAAAGTGGGGCAGCTGCTTTGGAAAACAAGTGGGTAGTTCAGAACATTAAACACGTTAGTTACCGTCTAACCACTTCTAGGTATACAGTCAAAGAAACGAAGCCACACAACCACACCAAAGCGTGTGCGCAAATGTTCTCATATTCGCAAGATTCAATACTCAAAAAGTGAGAACAGCCCGGCGTGGTGGCAAACGGCTTTTCATCCCAGCAATCAGGAGGCAGAGACAGCGAGTTCCAAGACATCCAGGGAAACATAGCCCCTGTCCTAAAGGAGAGAGAAATAGGGACCCTTCACTATTTGAACAAGCTAAGCTTTGAATTAAATGTTAGGAGCCAGACACCAAAGGCCACGTGCTGTGTGATTCAATTTATAAGGAAATGTCCAGAATTGGCAAAACTAAAGAGACCAATAGCTGCCAAATGCTGGGTACTGAGGAATGCCAGGGAAGGAGAGGAATTCTGGTTTCTTTTTGCAGTGATGAAAACATTCTCAACCCTGGTGACATCTGCAGGGACCTGTGAACAAAGCTGGGCCTTGAGAACTGGCCAAAGAGTGTGACTTTTATCTGTCACTTCTGAAAAGCCTCGAGCCCATCATTCTTTACAAGCGCCTCTAAAGCACCCTTTTCTGATGTTCAACGGAGGTGGCATGCAGGGAATTAGTAGTAAATATATAGGATATATAGTTACATTTGTATTTTAGTTGCGTGTGTGTTGTATGTAGACGTTTGTGTGGGTGTGTCATATGCATGTGTGTGCACATGCATGTGAATGTGCATTTGTGTTGAAACCAGGGTTTAACCTTAAATGTCCTCCATCCTGACACGCGTTTTGATGCAGGGTCACAGGGCTGTCTGGCTAGTGAGCTCTCTGAAGCGATCCTCTTATCTCTGCCTCCTTGGCACTGCATTACAGGTGTGTGTGGGGAGGCACAGCTTTTTACATGGTGCTGGGGATCTGAACTTATGTTCTCCTAATTGTGCAACCTCCCTCCCCTCTTTTTCAACGGAGACTAGAACTTAATATGTAGAATAGGCTGGCCTCACACTTGTGGCATTTCTCCGGCCTTTGCCTCCGAAATGCTGGTGTAAAAGGTATTTTCCATCGTTCTTGGCATAATAAGGCGTATTTTTTTGTTGTTTTTAAGATTTTATTTTCTGTGTATGGATGTTTTACATGCATTTCTGTCTGTGCATGCAGTGCCCACAGAGGTCAGAAGAGGGCGCCAGAACACTTGGAACTGGAGTTACAGATGCTTGTGGGCCACAGTGTAGGGCCTGGGAATTGAACCCAAGGTCTTCTGGAAGAGCGACCAGTGCTCTTAACTAGTGAGACATCTCTCCAGTCCTCCATAAGATACACTTTTATTTTTTAAAATTCCTTGATGTTTAGTAAAATAGAATGTAAGTGGACAGCCTCTCTTTCAGCTGGCAATTCTAAACTAGGGTTAAAACAAGATGGTTGAATGGACTTTGTCAGAGCTGTATGAAGATTTAGGAGAACTAGAGGGGATCCATTTTTCCCATGGTGGTTCCTCATACCAAGATCCTGAGATTAGAGACAGGTCTGTCAGGTTGTCCCTACTGCGGTCAGGCTCAGCCATTCCGCCCGAGCTGGCACTCCTAGTGATGAAAGGGACATCTAGTGTTGTCCTTTTTAATGATTAGGGGAGTGAAAGCCTGAGTAGGGACCAGAGAGGTGGCTCAGTGGGTAAAGGTACTTGTTGCCACACCTGATGAGCTGAGCTTGATCCCTGGAAACGCACATGATGGAAGGAGAGAACTGGCTTCTGCAAATTATCCTCTGATTTACACACACACACACACACACACACACACACACACACACACGCACGCACACACACACGCACACACCCCTTGTGTAGGGTGGATTTCCATCTCTGCTTTTGTTAAAAACAAAAAACCTAAAACTAAAATAAGCTTTCACCTACCCTCTGTTTTGTTTTTTCTTTTGAGGGAGGTAAGGAAGAGTGAGACAGGATCTCGTGTGGCTCTGACTAGCTTTGACCTCCAGGTATAGCTGAGGATGGCCCTGAACTCTACCTCCCAAGTGCTGGGGTTTCAGGGATGAGCCACCATGCCTAGCTCTGGTTTCTAAATCAACTGTGGAGGTCCCCAAGTCCATGGACAAATATCCTGTGTAAGTTCATGGACAGGAAAGCAGGCACACAAATTGCCGGACTTGTTCAGATGTGCTAGCTCTTCTGTCATGGCGCTGTGGGAAGTGTACAGAACAGAAATTTCACGTGGATTTTGTTTCGTTTTGTTTTGAGACAGAGTCTCCCTACATAGCCTGGTTGTCCTGGAACTCACTATATGCAGAAACCAGGCTAGTCTTGAATTTACAGCGATCTGCCCGCCTCTGCTTCCTGAGTGCTGGGATTAAAGGTGAATTTTCATTTTATTTAAAACTAAACTTTTCACTTGTTAAGACAGGGTCAGCACTGTGTGGTTTAGGGTGGCCTAAAGTTTGTGGCGATAATCTTGCCTCGGTTCAAACCTGCTCAGTTTTTACAGGCATAGGGCTGGAGGCAGAATTCGGTTCTTCGTCTGGGTAGGTCCTGGGTTCAATCCCCAGCACCAAGGGGTGTGTGTGGAAATATTTAAGCTTATGAAAAATAAAATTTATAAAATAAATCTGGGCTTGCGTATGTAGTTCAGTGGCAGGGTACCTACTCAGCATGTGAGAGGCCTTCCGCCTCCAGCGCCACAAGAGAGAAGAGGGAAAAGAGAAAGGAAGAAAAAAAAGAATACCAATAAGGCCATAAAAACTCGGTAAAGGGAAGGAAGTCTGATGAAGGAGTATTCTGAAATCTTGTGACACAGCCACAGATAAATCCTCGCTGAGCAGAACCCAAACGGTGGCAGACGAGAGCAAACACAAGGATGAGCTGTCAGTCTGTGTCAAGAAGAGGGAACCTCGGTTGAGGAATGGCTCCCATCAGGTCCTCCTGCTGCCATCACCCAAGTTTGGGATACAGGCAGATGCCACCAAGTTCAGGTTAATCTTTTCCCACAGTGTCTTCTCAGATGGAACACATGCAATTCCTTTGGGGGAAGAAAAGCACGCATTCCCCCTTCCTTCGTTCCTCCTGCTGGACCCCCACAGAGAGGCTCTGTGGGCCTGGATGCCTGAAGCCTGGATGCAGCTGCAGAGCCTTTTCCAGGGATGCCTTGCACAGAAAGGTGCTCACCTTCCTCCATCTGCCTGCTCTCCGTTCCCTTCCCTCTCCTTCCTTCTGTCTACCTTTGGTGGTTCTCGTACTGCTGGGCTAAAAGAGCATAGGTGTCTAAACACAGCCAGGATGATACTTCTCTTCGAGGCTCAGCTATCTGCTGAAGCAGCTGTTACCGTGAGGGAAAGGAGGCTTGTTACAATGGTTGTGGGTGTGGGTGTGGTTGTGTATGCCTTTAATCCTAGCACTCGAGAGGTGCAGGCTGGAGAATCAGGATTTCAAAGTCATCTTTAGCAAGATAGCCAGTTTGAGGCTAGCCTGGGCTACATGAGACCTTGCCTCAAAAAAGACTCTTCCCGTTAAGTATGTAACTGAAAAATTAAAAATCACTCAGCTGTTTCCTAACTTTCATTGAAGATTAAAAAAAGTTGATGCGAATTTGGCATGAATACAATCTAGAAATATCAGTCTTTTTAAAAACAAGTCTACCAAAGAGGTGTGTGTGTGTATTCTCTCTCTCTCTCTCTCTCTCTCTCTCTCTGTCTGTCTTTGTCTCTCTCTCTCTCTGTCTCTCTCTCTCTGTCTCTCTCTCTCTCTCTCTCTCTCTCTCTCTCTCTCTCTCTCTGTGTGTGTGTGTGTGTGTGTGTATCTCAGCTGATAGAGTGCTTGCTTTACATGTACAAAACCCTGAGTTCAATTTTCACAACTCCAGCACTGCATAAACTCAGGTGGTGGTGTAGGCCTATAATTCCAGTATTCAAGAGGCAGAGGCAAGAGGATCAAGAGTTGAGGCCCCTGGCTATATGAGACCCTGTCTCAAAACAAAACAAACAAAAACCAAAAACCAAAAGAGAGAAAGATGGCCATTAAGACCATTGTGTTAATGTTTGCATAACGTGAGATTCCATAAGTAGGCTTTTCATTTGTTCTGTTGCTTGTTTTCTAGACAGGCTCCTGACTATGTAGTCTGAGCTGGTACTCAGCTTGTTTTCTCAGTCTCCTGAGTTCAGGATTTCAGACATGTGCCCCTGCTTGACTCCATGATGTGTCTTTCCTATGTTGCTGGTCATCAGGCCCTTGGCTTTGGGGAGCAAGGTTCATGCTCTACTAGTGAGCCCTTCGCTATTCTACCTTCAGGACCATGTTAATGAGCATCATGGATTTGGGTGTCCAGGGTCCATCCGGAAAGGCTGTTCATGGTTTCTCTTTCTCTGGCCTGTCTTTAGAGAGTGGACAGTCTGTACTGAGTGTTAGGATATTAAAATGTTCGTGGTTTACATAATGAATTTGTACATTGTTCAAGCCATGACAGAGAGGAGAAAGGAAAGAAGGAAAATGAAAAAAATTCTGATTGAGGAGAGGAAGGGGGTGGAATGAGATTAAAGGAGGAGGCGAAGGGAACAAAAATTAACCTTATCAGAGAAACCGTGAACAAGAGAACAGTGCAGTATTCTCCACTTGGGAATGCTGTGGCTATTGAGATACAAGTCTGGCCCTCGAACAACAGGGTGTTATTGCTGCTGATACGGTAATCTTTGGAGGTGCGGGAGGAGAAGTGGGTGGGTCATGTGACATTCATGAAATGCTTGAGGTGAAATCACTGCTGAAGTATTAGTCATGTTTTGTTTGGTGTGCGGTTCCCCGCCCAATTTACTTGACAGAGAAGTATTCCTCTGCGTTTGCTGTTTCCTAAAAGTTTAGCTTATTTTCAACAATGCTTTAAAATATTCCATCTCAAAAGTTTGTTGCTGTTCTAAAGACGCTTGGCAACATGCCTTGCCCCGTTTTGGCCTACTTGAACAAATATGCCTACATTTACATACATACATACCTACTTAACTCTGCCTTGACTACATGATCTGGACCACGTTCAGAGTGAGCAACTAATTTGGACTCTAGCTTTCAGAAAGAACAAAAAGGATAGGAGGAAAGAGAGAAAGCAAGAGATGGGGGGGAGAGGGAGGGAAAGATGGAGGGAGGCTGATAAGAACAGGGAGTATTATCACCTCTGTGCTGTGATCCCAGCACTTAGGAAGCTAAGGCAGGTTTGCCACAAATTTGAGGTCAGCCTGGGCTAAATAATGAATTTAAGGCCCACTTGAGAGTTAATAAATATTGAAATTCTGTGCCAAAAGCCAGGTATAGAAAATAGTATGTACCTATAATCCCAGCACATGGTTGGCTCCAGAGATCAGACCAGTATTGTCTACAGAGCTAGTTCCAGGCCAGTCAAGGCTACAAACAAGGGAGGGGCTCAAAAAACAAAAGAGGAGCTGGAGAGGTTGTTCAGTGGGTAAAGTGCTTGCTGAGCACGATAAGGGCCTGAGTTTGGATCCCAGCACCCATATAAAAGCCAGGTACAGCTGGGCAGGTCTGTTACCCCTGTGCTGGTGTGTTAGGGTCACTATTGCTGTGCGGAAACACCATGATCAAAGCAACATGGGGGGGATTATTTCACTCACAGTTCCATCTGACAGCTCATCATCACAGCGAGGACAGGAGGCACACAGGGTAGGAACCTGGAGGCGGGGCTGATTCAGAGGCCGTGGAGGGGTCCTGCTTACTGGCTTGCTCCTCGTGGATGGCTCAGCTTGGCTTTTTGTTTGTTTTTCCTTCCGGGAACTCACTTTGTTGACCAGGCTGGCCTTGAACTCACAGAGATCCAATTGCTTCTGCCTGGCTAGTGCTGAAATTAAAGGCGTGCACCACCATGCCCAGCTTGGCCTGATTTCTTATAGAACTCAGAACCACCAGTCTAGGGTAGGCACTGTCCACAGTGGGTTGGACCCTCCCCCGTTGATCACTAATAAGGAGAAAGCCTTACAGCTGATCCCATGGAGGCTTTTTCTCAATTGAGGCTCCCTTTTCCCTGGAGACTCAAGTTGACATAAAACTAACCAGTATCGGTGGTTAGGCAGGGAATGGCAGAATCCAGAGGCCCACTGGGCCACCAGCCTCACCAAAATGCCATGCTCCTGGCACAGTGAGAGATCCTGTCTCAAAAATAGAGATCAATTGAGGAAGACAACTGACGTTGACCTCTGACCTCCACACATATGTGTTTTTCAAAACCCTAAAAAATAAAGCCCAGAAGGTTTAAAACAATCTGCTGACCTAAAGGGAAACTGAGAGCCAACCACCAGCATAGAAACAAGGAAGAGAAAACGAAGCTCAAAGAACTAAAACCTCCCCCACCCAAACCTTCTTTCACCTCTTCCTCTTCAGCATTGTGCTAAAGCTTTGCCTCAGATTGAAGGTCTTGCTGTGTAGCCCTCTCTGCCTTAAACTGGTTCATGGCAATTGTTCTTGGGCCAGCCTCCTCAGTGAGCCACTGTACCCGACTTATGACCTCTATTTTAAATACGACCTGCTGTAGAATAATCCTCATGTACACTGTAAAGATTCGTCACTCAAATTGGTTTAATAAAACACTGATTGGCCAGTAGCCCAGCGGGAAGTATGGGCCAGGCGACCAGACTTAGGATGCTGGGAAGAAGAAGGTTGGAGTCAAGAGTTGCCAGCCAGATGCAGAGGGAACAGGAGATGAACGTGCTATGCTAATAACGGTACCACCACCGCATAGCAGAGTTGTAAATAAGGAACAGGGAATGATTTAAAATGTAAGAGTTAGTGAGTAAGAAGCCTGAGCTATTGGCAGGGCATCTATAAGTACTATTAAGTCTCTGAGTGCTTATTCAGGAACTGGCAGGTGGGAGAGAAACGTCCGATTACGACTACCCCCTTTCTACTTGAAATACTGCTGTTTTTTATTAGCCATTATCCCCTACCCAGTAGAAAAAAAAATAAAACATGCCCTTATTTGAAGAAACAATAGACCACTCATTTAGGCAACAAGCAACTGTTCAAACCTTTCTACTCTGTAAGAGAAGGCTCACCAACCACCGCTGTTACTCATCTGCACTACAATAGGAGTGTGTTTTCCCGTCTTATCATCTCCCTGCCTTAATACAGGCTTACAAGAGAGAGATGGGATGAACACATGATTTGGAAGAGGGGGTAGATCTGAGAGTTCCAATGGAATCAGAGTGGCTTGAAGTCAGTGAGCAGAAACTGGATACCTGTTGGGATGACGATGGGGATAGCGCACTGCTGAAATAGGAACAAGCGGTCAGGTACCTTCTTACACAATTCTCTGAGGGCCTGACACAGAGTGTGGGGGAGGGGCACGTTCTAGCTCATGGACTCAGACCTGAAGTTGTGTAAGCCTAGTGCAGCCTTGCTCACAGTTCACAGCTGTTTCAGAATGCAACTGCTGTCCACCATGTCCAACTGCTGAGGATAACCAAGTGTAAAGGAACAGCCAGATCTTATACCTTTAAAAAATATTTATTTTATGTGTAGGGGCATTTATTCTGCATGGGTGTATGTGTATCACACGCATGCCCAGTACTCATGGAGGACAGAAGAGGGCATTAGATTCCCTGGAACCCAAGCCACCATGTTGGTGCTGGGAACTGAACCTGGGTCCTCCGCAAGAGCAGCAAGTGCTCTTAACCTCTGAGCCATTTCTCCAGCTCTGGATCTCAGAATTTAAAAAGTGAAGGGATAGGACTCCTGGCAATTCAGAACGAAGTGTGCTTCCTTCCTGGAAGATTTGGAAGAGGGTAGAGAAACCACTTCTTTAGAAGCGGCCCACCTCCCCCAGTTAGGATGTCCATCATCAAGAAAACAATGACGACACATGCTGTCCAGGGTGTGCTGGTGGAGGAACACCATTTGCTGTGGTGGGAGTTTTAACGTGGGCAACCACTGTTGAAATCAGTATGGAAGTTCCTTGAAACACTGAAAAAGGAGCTACAGTATATGACCCATCTGTACTACTTTGTTTATGTGTTGGGACTCTCTGTCACCATACCACAGAGATACTCATGCAGCCATGTTTATAGATATACTACTTACAACAGCCAAGAAAGTGGGAACAGCCTAGAGTCCTGCCAGCAGACAGGTGGGTAAAGAAAATGGGATATATACGCACAATGGGATTTTATGTAACCATGAGTTTAAATGAAACCATGGCATCTGCAGGAAACTGGATGCAAGTGGAAATGATGTTAAGCTAAATGAGCCAAACAAATACTGTTGTTGAATATTATTTTAACTGAGCAAAGATGTGCTACCTTTGTTTATGCTGCGAATATGACTTTAACTATGTGAAGGTGTGTTACATTTGTTTCTGCTGCCTTTGTTAATGATATAAAGATGTGTTTCGCTTGTTTGCGTTGCATTTGTTTAATTATGTAAAGATGTGTTGCATCTGTTTCACCTTGCCTGCACAAGACCCCTGATTGGTCTAATAATAAGCTGACTGGCCAATAGCTAGGTAGTAGAGGGATAGGCAGGGCTGGTGGGAAAAGAGAATAAGCAGGAGGAGAAATCTAGGCTCTAGAGAGAAAAGGGGGAGAGAATAAGGGAGAAGAGAACACGCCCGGGGCCAGAAAACAGGCTGCCACCAGCCAGCCAGACACAAGAAGCAGTGAAAGTAAGATATACAGAAGGAAAGAAAGGCAAAAGGCCCAGAGGCAAAACACAGGTGAAGAATAACAGGTTAAGTTACAAGAGCTAGTGGGACAAGCACAAGAGAAGGCTGAGCATTCATAACTAATAGTTCTCCATGCCATGATTTGGGAGCTAGTTGGTGGCCCAAAAGAAGTCTGGTACAAAATACCACTTTTTTTTCCTCATATGTAGAAAGCAAATGTGTGTGTGTGTGTGTGTGTGTGCGCATGCGTGTGTGTGTGTGAGTATGTTTATAATTGAGTACATCACACAACTAGAAAGGGGAGTGATGGAGAGATGGCTCAGAGGTTAAGATCACCAGTGGCTCTTCCATAGGACCCAGGTTCAATTCCCACTACCCATGTGGTGGCTCACAACTGTCTGTGAGTCCAGTTCCAGGGGATCCAATGCCGCCTTCTGGCTTTTTCTGGCCTCTGTAGGCACTGTGCATATGTGGTGGACAGACACCATTGCAGGCAAATGCCCATACACATGAAAATAAAATTAAAAATTTAAGATTTATTAAAAAGAAACAACTAGAAAAGGGATCACGAAAGGTGAGAAAAAGATCTTTAGTGAGGGAGAAATGAGAGGATACCTGGAGAGGATACCTGGATATGTGGGACAGGAAGCACAGGAAGCAGATGGGGGGAGGGGAGACAAGGGAACAGCCCAAGGGGAGGAGCCAGTGAGGGAGAGGAATGGTGGGAAAATAGTTACGTGTGTTGGTGATGAAGATGCTAACCTAAATTAGTTCTTATTTTTAAGTTTTACTTGTGTTTGTGCGCCATGTGCTTGCAGAGGCCAGAAGAAGGTGCTAGATCATCTGAGCAACTCAAAATTGTCTGGCATGGGTTCAGGGAACTGAACGGGGGGGGGGGGGAGAAGCAGTATTTGTTCTTAATTGATGAGCCATATCTTCATATCCCCCCCATAGTGCATTTTTTTAAGAGGTAGCCCCAACTCTTCCAACATTTGCCTTAATTAACCTTTCTCCTCCCCTCTTCCCCCTCTTTCTATTCTTGAGACAGGGTTTTGTGTAGCCCTAGGCTGTCCTGGAATTCGTTACGTAGCTGCAGATGAGCTTGAACTTCTGATCCTCCTGCCTCGACATCCTGTGTGCTGGGATAACAGGTGTGTGCCACCATGCCTGCTGTGTGCTATGCTGGGGACACTGACCCAGGCCTTCAGCAATGCCAGGCAAACACTAATTGGGCTGTGCCGCTGCTCAGCTCCCCCATTTTTTGAGGGGAAAAATGTAAATTGAAACATACTACTGGAGTCTGATATGGTAGCTCACACCTGTACTTCCAGCACTGGGAAGTCTGAGGCAGGAGGATCACCAAGAGTTTGAAGTTAGTTAGTGCTATGGTCTGAGACAGTGTCTCAAAAACAAACAAGCAAACAAAAACAATGAAAGTTGGTTGTGGTGGTGCACACCTTTAAAGTCCTAACACTCAGGAGGCAGAGGCAGGCGGATCTCTGTGAGTACAAGCCCAGCTTGGTTCAAATAGTACATTCTGATCTACCAGAGACTCCCAGTGAGACCCGAGATTAACAGGGAGACTGCCTCAAACAAAACCAAACTTTTTCATTGTCTGGAGAATAGTTCAGTGGTTAAGAATGCTTCCTGCTACTCCAGATAACTGGAGGTCAGCTCCCAACACCCAGGTCAAGGGGCTCACAATCACCTGCGACTCTAGAGCCGGGGTGGGGGGTGGGGGTGGTGGGGGTGGTGGGGGGGGATGAGGGGGGTCCTGTTGCCCTCTGCTGGCCTCTGAAGGCACTTGCACAATGACATATGTTCATAAAAACACACCTGAATTTAAATTTAAAAATCTTAAAAAAATTTACTATTGGGATCCTGTAGACACAGTTATGACCATAAATATGACTTCACAGGGCCACAGGCAGCATTTAGAAGGATTTGAGTTTCAACAATATGTCCCAACTCATATTCTAGCAGCGTTTCATAACAGTGCAAATATTTAGGTTTTTCTTCTGGATACCACGCATTATTCACACATCTGTACTTACATGTTTTGTTTTTCTCTTGTGGGCACAAACCAAGGGCTTGAATTTACCGAGCATGTGATTTGCCCCTGGGTTAGATCCCCAGCCACAGATTTCTGTTTTAGGCATATTTTTCATTTCTTTAACTTAAAAAAAGGTTTCTCTTGTCTATATTAAATTTCCATGCTAGGGATGGGTATGGGGGCATGGAGCTGTAAGCCCAGCACTCAGAAGCCCAAGCAGGAAGACTGCAACCATTTCAAGGCTATAATGGCAAAACAAATCACTAGATATGTTACTACACCTGCACTGGCCAGAAGGGTGAGCCTAAGGTTAGCCTTGGCCAGCCTGGACTTCATGAGACCCTATTTGAAAAATATTTCGATGCTAGTATATATCTTCAAATAGCATATATTCTTCAAATTCTTTTGATTTATAGGAATATTCCCAAATACTTGTGTAAATTTAAAGGCATTTACTATCTATCTTCTCTGGTTGATTCAATGATACCTGAACAGCATGGCTTCCAAGTATTCCCCAAAATTGTTGTGTTAGTATTGTCTCTTTGGAATTATATTGCTACTTGGGACCTCACTTTTCTAATACACAACTTATTTATTTGTTTGTTTGAGCAAGTTCTCACTGTGCAGGCTAGACTGACCTAAAACTCCCAAGTTTGATTGTCAGTGTGAGTCATCCCCTCTGGCCTAGCACATAATTTCTATCACCACAAATAGTCTTCTGTTAGAGGGCATCGTGTTTTAGCTAGCACCATCTCTAAGTGTCAGTATAACTCATTCAGGTGTCAGGTTTGCTTCTGTCGTTAAGAAAGTCATCCAAATCACTAATGATTACTTTTGCTTGCTATGTGAAACAACTCTTTACAAACTATGCATTCCAAGATTATCTCAAACCGGTTTCAAATGGCACCCTTTCATGCTTACTTTGTAATCCAGACCATGTTAAATTCTCTCCTCACTGTGGACGGCTTTTCCAGACTCAGTCTTCCCTGTCCAAGGTGACTGGTATTGCTTTGCAAAGGTCTTTCTAGTGGGAAGGTCTTAGTGCTGTAGATATAACACACTTTGGTTGCAGGAGATGGAGAAATCAATCTGGATCTGACCTGAAAACCTGCTCCCCACTGACCTGTTTTTACAGTACTGTGCAGCCCATTTTTTTTTTTTTTTTTTTTTTTTTTTTTTTTTTTTTTTTTTTTTTTTTTTGTAGTGGGCAGCACTCAGCGGCTGTGGCACTCATGAACTCAAACCAGCTGTGCTTACAGCCCAAGCCTCACATGAGATCAAGTCAGTCAACATTCCAGCACGGAGGGGATAGGAGTTCATTCTGCTCTCCCATAGCTGAGGAACTGCTGGCGATGGATGGGTGCAGTTGATGGGGGCGGGGTGGTCACGTTTCTGTAGGAGTGTGTGTATTGTTAGGTTACCCATGCTCCAGTGGATGGCTCCACAATCATGTGCGTGCAGGCAGCACTAGCTGGGTCCAGTGGGCTCTAAAAAGAGCAGGGCATGAAGGTAGGAGGAGAAAGTATGAGGGGACCCCAGGGGGAGTGGTGAGGAGGGTTTTGTTTCTTGGTAGCTTTGGAGCCGGTCCTGGAACTTGCTCTCGTAGACTAGGCTGGCCTCGAATTCACTCTGCTGCGTCTCTTTGTGTGACGGATGAGTCACAGTTTTGCTTGTCTGTTTGGTTTTTGTAATGCTGGGGACTAAGAAGAGCCTTGCACATGCTAGGCAAGCCTTTCCAACAGAGCTACACCCTCCGCCCCATTTTTGCTTCTGTTCTAATCTGAGTGGGATGAATAATTTCTCTTTCTTGTTTTTGTTTCCTTTTGGTTTTTTTGAGACTGTGTAGCCATGGCTGTCCTGGAACTCTCTCTGTAGACCAGACTGGCCTTGAACTCACAGAGATCCGCCTGCCTCGGCCTCCTGTGTTCTGGGATTAAAAGCACGCGCCACCATGGCCTACCAGTCTCTGTTTTACACCTGACCTGACATCATCACCGCCATCATTATCATTTTGTTAGTAGTATTGCGTGTGTGCACACAATACCACAGTGTGCATGTGGAGATCAGAGGGCAGCAACATTATGGGATTGAATCTCTTCCACCTTAATGTGGGTTCTGGGGGCCGCTCAGGTTGTCAGTTTTCTGTGGCAAGTGTTTTACTGGCTGAGCCACCTTTCTGCCTGACCTGGTATTTTCCTAAAGCTGAAATTTCTGCTAGAACTTTTTGGACAAGTGACCACTGTGCTCTACCTTGTGGACAGCATGCACTTTCTATAGCCACTAAGCTTTATTCCCTTTTGCTCTTTAGTTGTTCAGATAATCCCCATGTTTAGTAGTATTATCAGAACTGAGAGTTGATATAATTAGTTCTGTTATGGAACTCATTTCATAATGCAACATGGGATTTCTTTTCTTTTTGAAACAGAGTTTAATGTAAGTCCCAGCTGGCCTTGAACCTGTTATGTATCTGAGGATGACTTCAGACTCCTGATTCTTTGTTTCTGCCTCCTAAGTATTGGGACAGCAAGTCCGCTAACACAGCACCAAGCTTAGCATAAGCTTAAGCGTGGAGTTTGTTGATCTCTGTTCTTACACACACAGATGAGGTCCAACAGGCTGCTTCTCACCTTCCTGCCCAGTTATGGCTTCCAGAGGACAGATGGTACCTCCCTTTCTCATACCTCCCTGCCCTAGTCTGTGCCACACTGTGGGTCCGTCCCACGCAAGATGGAAGCATGGACTAGCTACCCTTGGTTTACTTCTCCAGTCATGTCACGTGTTTCTGCCCCACCAACTTCCCTTGTTTCTATCTCTCAATTTAGACTATGGCTCTCCTGCCCACCCAGCTCCTCTACTCCCTTATGCTCAGGCGTGAGAGAAGTTTCACTGGATACCTTCAGGGTATCTGGGTCCCCAGCCAGCTCAAGACAGTTCTCTTGTTTCCACAGGTGCTATTGCTAAGCTCAGAGGTCATTTGTGGGGAGTTAGGGGGAGGCTGGTGACAGAATTAGACTTTCCTGGGTGCCTTTCAAGGGAGCTGTCTCCCCAGCTTCTCCTTTACAGTGTCTCTAGCAGACAGGTGGCCCCTCCACTGGTAGTAAATTCCCGGGTATTTTTACCCAGTACTCCATAAACAAAATGACAATGTTATTGGAGATGTCATGCAACCAGGCATATGAGTAATTGTCCCCATTAATCATTTTGCCAAAGAAAACAAGTTGCCATCCAAGCTTGTTTGGAGAGATGCTCGCTATGTGAAGTAAGAAAGTTCAGGCATTTGCCTAAGAGCTCTCTGTCAAGACTGGAATGATGGATAGCCAGTGCTTTGGTTGAAAGTAAACCCTCCCCTGCGCAAGCTGGTGCCAGCTGTGTAGTCCACACTGAACAAGTCTCTACAAGAATCTCAACGCCAAAGCCATGGAGAGTGAGGCCCTTCTATAGGGCCTGGGAATTCAAGAGGTGCAGGTTGTACCCAGTTTGTCGCTGTATCAAGAAACATCAACACTACAAAGACATCCTTCCAGGTCAGGCAAGATGACTCAGGGAGTAGAGGTGCTTGCTGCCAAGCCTGATGACCCAAGTTGGCTCTCTCTGACCTTCAAGAGGGAAAGAACAGACTCCTGCAAGTTGTCTCCCGTTTTCCATATGTGCACTGGGGACACACACACACACACACACACACACACACACACACACATTTAGAGAGAGATAAGAAAAGAAGGGAGCATACATATGCATATACACCCACCCCAGTAAAACTAAACACCAAACCGGGTCTCTACCCTCAAGGAGCTATAGTGGGGATTTACAGGTTTGCTTACATCTTATAAATGAGTATTTAATGAGTAACTGCAGGGTAGCGTGGTAAGTTGGATAATATGGGTATAAATGAAATAGAGAGGAATCACGGCAAGTCTCTTGAAGGCCAGATCTTATAAAAGGAGCACATGCTTTTTCAGCAGGGTGAAGTCGAGGGTGAGCGTGCAGACAGGTGGGTTTGGGTGCAGCACAGGCATCCAGGAGGTAAGAACAGTCAAGAGCTAAGGATGAACAAGAAGACACATGACAGGTGGTGGAGCACTTTAAATGGCACGCTTAGGAGACTGGACTTGATTTGAAGGCAACTGGGACCACTGAGGATTTGAACACGAGAGTGACAATTGAACCAATCCTTTCACACATATTTAGCAGTGTCTTGTTTTACTTAGGGCAATTTTATTGTGTTAGACCATTTATATGATGGTATAGCATACAGAAACAAACACTACAGGGCGAGGGCCTGGTGTATATTAACCACTCCATAACCTGTGGTGAGATTCTGTTCGTGACCTAACAAATAAAGCTTGCCTGAAGACCAGAGTGCCGAGATAGCCACACGAGTTAGCCAGAGATGCCAGGCAGTCGTGGCGCACACCACGACTTAATCCCAGCCCTTGGGAGACAGAGGCAGATGGATCTCTGGGCTACATGAAATTGATCCAGTCTAAAAGAGAAACAGAGCCAAGCGGTGGTGGCTCACACCTTTAATCCCAGTATTTGGGAATCACCTGCCTTTAATCCCAGCACTGAGGAGGTGGAGACGGGAAAGGATATGACTGGGTGGAGAGAGGAATATAAGGCAGGAGGAGACAGGAGCTCAGGAAGTCAATCTGAGGATAGGCTGGCTCCTTTGGTCTGAGCATTGGTAGAGGTAAGAACACTAGTGGCTGGCCGCTCTGCTTCTCATACCCTACAGCGTTCACCCCCGATAGCTGACTCCAAGTTTTTATTATTAAGACCAATTTGAATTAGTGCTACAATAACCCATGCCTGTGCAGGAACTCTGATGTTAAATCTTCACCTATGATCAGTGATTTACTCCCCTGCCAGGTGCTTTCTGTCACACTGGAGCAATAAGGAACAAAGCAACCATTGAGACATCGCCCCAGATGACCAGCATAGCTACACGACAGTGCCCAGCTTGTTTTCAGATCCTTGCTTAGCTCTCCCTTCATCCCCAATTATAATCCACACTACCTTAATGTCCCTGACAAGTGACAATAACTGTGTGTTTGTGTCTTTGTGATGGGAGTAAACTCTAGGGCCTTGTGCATACTGGACAAAAGCACACTGTCACTGAGCTATGTTCCATTCATTTTTTGGGGGGGCGGTGAGAGCAGGGTCTCCAGGATGCCCTTAAATTCATATGTGGTTGAGACTGACCTTGGGATCCTGATACCTCAAATCTGCTTGTCAAAGACAAGGGTTACAGGCACGGCATACCCCACTATGTGCAGCTTCTAACTTTTTATTAGTCAATAAAATATATTAGACGCTATTCTGTATCTGTTGGGTAGGACACCATATCTTCCCTTTTTGCTTTCAGGATTCTTGCTTTACTTCATGTCTTATTAATACAGACATGGAGAATTTTAATGATACAGCTCTCTGTTCCTGTGTGACTTTGTAAGATAGAGTCCTAGTGGAAGAACTTTTAGCTCTCTCTCTCTTACACACACACACACACACACACACACACACACACCCCTCAATGTCTGCAAATTTGCTGTTTTCCTTTATTTAAGTTTATTATTGTGTGTGTGTAAGTGTTTTGCTTGCATGAATGTAAGTATGCCCCATGGTACCTGGTGCCCTCAGTGGTCAGAGGAGGGCGTCCCCCCTTAGACTGGAGTTACAGAGGACCATGTAGGTGCTGGGAATCGAACCTGGGTCCTCGACAAGAGCATTAAGTGTAAGCCAGGCATGGTGTGTATGCCTTTTATCCTAATACTTGGGAGATAGAGGCAGCTGGATCTCTGAGTTTGAGTCCAGCCTGGTCTACATAATGAGTTACAGAACAGCCAGAGCTATGTAGTGAGACCTTGTCTCAGAAAGAAAAAAAACCCTCAAAGGTTTTTAATAACTGAGCCATCTCTGTAGCCTGTTGTTTTCCTCTGAATGTATCACAAATAGGTGTTCTCTCACCAAAATTTGTACATGTGCTCACACGCTTATCAATGTGTTTGTGGAGGGGTATTCCTTTGTCTGTGATGGGGTCTTGAGTAGCTCAGGTTGGCTTTGAACTCACTATGTAGCTGAAGTTGGCTTACGGTATTTTTGCCTATACCTCCCAAGTGTGCTACGGTTACAGGCCTGTGCCACTGTGCCTGCTTTCTGTGGTACTGAGGATGGAGCCCAGGCCTTTGTGCACACTAGGCTAGCATGCCAACTCTACCACTCAGCTACATCTTCAACCCAGAAATTTCTATTTTTAAATCATATTTATTAGCAATTCCTCTGTGATTATTGACTGTTATGTTATAATCAGAGAAAGCTTTCTCTGTGACAAGATATATACAGAAAGACTATATGCAAATTCATTGTTTTATTTCAATAACATTATAATTTCACTTTTATATTTAAGTCTTCACCACATTTATTTATTTATCTATTTATTTCTTTTGAAATATGGTTTTGCTATTCATCTTAGGCTGGCCTTGAACTCTTGATGTAGCCTAGGTTGCCTTGAAGTTGTAGCAATCCTCCTGCCAAGTCTTCTGAGTGCGGAATCACGGCTATATGACATCATGCCCTGCCCCGGGATTGATTTTTTTATCAAAGAGAAAAAAAATACAGATTTGTTATTCTTTTGATTTTAAAATTTTATCAGAACAACACCCAGTTAATATTTTTCCTACTGATCTGGAATGTTTCATTTGCAGCGTCAGGGAACTGAATCTGGTGCTCTGTGCATACTAGGCAAGTGTTGTACTGCTGAGTTGCTCAGCAGCCCTGGAATGTTCCTTTGATTTTATTGGTATGTGGGTTCATTTGTGGACTGTCTCTCTCTTTCCATCGATATGCCCTGTCTGCTTTTGCTTGTAAAGCTGTCTTAATTAGTGTGGTTTTAGGAGATATTTTGAAATCTGATGGGAGTAATTTCCTTTCATCATTCTCTTCTTGTTTATATTTCCAGATGGTCTATATTCAAGCTCTGATATAAAATTTAATTGTATGCTTGTTTGATCAGGGTTACAATGGCCAGTAAGACAATTTCATGACTCAGAATGGCCAGTGCCATTTTGGTTGTTGTTTCCATTCCCGATATTGCAGTGTAAACATTCCTAATGAGTCTTTTAGCCATTCCTGTTTTTCCGATTTGTTCACGGTTATTAGAAGTCCTTGTGCTTCTTCAAAATAAACGACTGGCTGCAAACCACTGGTCAATATTTTCGGGTCGACTTGGCCACTACCGGGCATCCTCTAAGGTCCCTGGAGCAGGCAGCAGGATGCCTATTTAATCTGGATGTGAAGACTGACATTTGTTGTCCTTCTCATTCCATAATCCCAGCAGTTGTAGGGCTCCGCAGGCCATCTCGGTTCACTGTTTCTCCCAGACTCTATACTATCTCCCATCTATGTATGTGATTCAAAGATGCAATTTTTCAGCCTCGCGAGAAAGGGAGGTTGGCCAAAAGGTACCAATGAAAATATTTAGAACCTTAATAACTGCAGATACTTCGGCTAAATTCTAATCCTTGTGTGGTTAGTCATGGACTGAACCCGCTATCTGCCTTGGCCTCCTCATTGAAGTCCACAGGCATTCTGAAAGCCTCCTGAAACGTGTGATCTCAGCGATGAAAAGACAGAAAATTCACAGCGATTAAAAGCGAAGGAAATGACCAGGAGCTAGTTGCCAAGCTCTGTCCTTCCTCATCGTCATCCCATCCCACCGTGCCCCCCCCCCCCATCAGGCTAAAGGTTCAGTCTTCTCCATGGACCTTGACCAGAGAATGCTACCCTTGGGCTTCGGATTCTTAACACTCCATCTCCGGGCTTGAGGTAAGTGCGCTTGCCATTGGTTCTTTTAGCTTACTCCAAGTGAGTGCTATTTAACTGCTAACCACTGGGAAGGTGGAGGAAGAGGAGCTGCTAGATTCATGATGAGACAGAGCAAGAAGTCCAGAGCCTGGCGTGGTGCTACAGCCCTTTACGTCTAGCACGTGGAAGAGCTAGGAAGGTTGCTATGGTTTTGAGTTCAGCCTGTTTACATACCAAGTCCATCGCCCCCCTCCCCTTATGTTTTTTGTCAAGACATGGTTTCTCTGTGTAGCCCTGGCTGTCCTGGACTTCTCTCTGTAGACCAGGCTGGCCACGAACTCACAGAGATCTGCCTGCCTCTGCCTCCTAAGCGCTGGGATTAAAATCATGCACCGCCACCACCACCTGGCACATACCAAGTTCCTGATCATCCAGGCTACACAGGGAAAATCTGCTTCAAAGAAGTAGTTATGTGCTGGAGATAAGGTTCAGTAGTTAAGAGGAGGCCATTTCCCCGGAAGGCACAGGTTCGATTGATTCCCAGGATCCACGTGTAACTCACAACTGCTTGTAATTACAGTTTCAGGGGCTCTGACGCCTTCTGACCTCCATGGGCACCAGGCATACAAGCAGTGCTCAGACACACGAGCACCCAGAAACAATTTTTTTTAGATGTGTACTTTTTAAATTTTTTCCCTTTTTTTATTACTTAAAAAAATACCAATCCAAATTCCCATTTCCTCCCCTCCTCCCAGTCCCTTTCCTCTCCCTCCACAGACCCTCTCCCAACCCCTCCAACCCTAAGGGAGTGCCATGCACCCCGCCCTGTGGAAAGTCCAAGGCCCTCCCTACTATGTCTAGGTTGAGCAAGGTTTACATTCAAAGAGAATAGGATCCCATGAATCTGGTATATGCAGTAGAGACACATCTCATTGTCACTATCAGTGGCCCCTCAGTCTGCCCCAGCTGTCAACCCCCTTCAGGTGGTCTTGGTTGTTCCCATGCTGGTTCACTCCCAGTCCACTTGGAGTTTGTGAGCTCCCATTAGCTCAAGCAAACTGTCTCAGTGGATGACCCCTTCATGGTCTTGAATTCCTTGCTCGTATTCTCATTCCCTCCACTCTTCAACTGGATCTTGGGAGTTCAGTCCAGTGCTCCGATGTGGGTCATTGCCTCTGTTCCCATCTATTGTTGGATGAAGGTTCTATGGTGATATTTAAGATAATCATCAGTCTGACTACAGGGTAAGGTCAGTTTATACACCCTCTCCTCTATTGCTTAGGGTCTCAGCTGGGGTCACCCCTGTGGGTTCTTGGGCATTTTTCTAGAGCCATGTTTCTTGCTAACTTCATAATGGCTCCCTCAATCAAGATATCTCTTTCCTTGCTCTCATCTCTGTCCTTCCTCCATCTCGACCATCCCATTCCCTCAAGTTCTCCTCCATCCCTCCTTTCCCCCCTCTAACCCCCACACCCCTGCCTCCCAAATTTTTGTCTGATTCCAATTTCCAGGTGGGTCTATATATCAGAAACAGTTCTTTAAAAGATGTTTTTAAGTGGTTATGATGGACTTGTATGACTGCGAGATGTGGTCTCGTTCCCTGCTGCATGCCTGAGAGAGAGAGAGGTTCCTGGACCGGCGAGGGAATGCACTAAACCATCTGTGGACTGGCGTCTGTATGAACTCTGGAGAGTTGGTGGCAGCCGTGCTGAATCTAAAATGAGACTGAAATAGTCACAAAGGCGGAGGAAAGGGAGAAGATGCCACGGCCTTCCAGGGAAAGGGAGGGGCATGAGCACGGGCTTGCAGAAACGGTGCTGTAGTTTTTCATCGTTACATGCCAAGGAGTAGGTGTCGGAGGGAATGCTGAAGAAGTAGGGAGTGGCTGGGTCCTAGGGGTCCTGGTTACCAGGATCAATACTTGGGGTCTAGCCTAAAAACACTTGACAGGATTTTAAGCTGATGGATGACGGGTGGGAACCAGCAGGGCCCATATATAAATTTTGTAATGGTGGCCCTACCAAAGTAATCTAGTTCATGAAACCTGTAAGACTCTTGTCCTCTGTAGACGACTAGAGGATCAGCATACCTATCACTAGGGTGACAAGAAGCTGCCTCCATCCACTGCTGAACTTGGTTCCCATACAGTTGGGGCTTTGTATCAGAAGGGATGGTCCCAGGAGCACCGCAGGGGATCATTTTAAGGAAATGGAGGCTGGTAGTAAGGAGACGGTAAATGAATGCTGTTGTCTAGGTCAGTGATGAGAGCATCTTGAACTAGGTTAGCAGGGGAGCTGTTAGTGAAGAGACAGAATGCCTTAAAGAGCCAGCAATGAAAACATGCGATCTAGAGAGGAGCCCAAGTGAGCGGGTACTCCCCCTAGCGTGTTCTGAAACTTGCCATGGCTTCTTCCTGAAGTTGTGATTTTTTTCTTTAAAAAAATATTTATTGTTTTATGTGTATAGGTGTTTTGCCTGCATGTATTTAAGTGTTCTTTCTGCATTTGTGTGAGGGCCCTTGGAGGCCAGAAGATGGCGCTGGATACCATGGAACTGGAGTTACAAATGCTTGTAGGCCAACACATGGGTGCTGGGAATTCAACCCCAGTGTTTTGTTAAGAGTGTTAAATTCTCTTCTGCAACTTCCATGACAAGATTGTTTTGAGACAGGGTTTCTCTGTAGCTTTGGAGCCTGTCCTGGAACTAGCTCTTATAGACCAGACTGGCCTCGAACTCACAGAGATCCGCCTGCCTCTGCCTCCCGAGCGCTGGGATTAAAGGCGGGCACCATCACCACCTAGCCATGACAAGATTTTTAATTCCTTCCTTTTAAAATTTTTTTCTCATTTTATTTCCTTTATTTTTTCTCTTGATTATTGCTTTATTCAGGGGAGGGGTGCAGGGGCAGAAGGCAGATGTAAAGGTACAGGAAATGAGTGCAATCAAGATAGATGATGTAGAAAAACACATAGAATAAATAAATTAATTTAAAAAGAATATTGAGTGCTCTTAACTGAAGAACTATCTCTTTGGCCTTTCCTTTGTTTTCTTAAGACTTATTGTTATTATTTATGTGTATGTGTGTGTCTGTATACCACAAGTGTGCAAGTGTCTCAGGAAGACAGGGAAGGTGTTGAGTCCTTGGAGCTGGAGGGATACAGGCAATTATGAGTGCCAGAGGTGGGTGCTGGGAGCTGTGCTTGGATCCTCTGGAAGCAGAACAAGTGCTCTTAAGCAGGGAGCCAATTCTCCAGTTTCTTATGAATGGTTCTTAAAGCCCGGTTTACTCTGAGTCTGCAGAGACAGCAGGGCCAGTCTGTGTCTGAGGATGAGGAACATGTTAGCTCTAGGATGTTCCACTAGTGTGAAAGAGCTCACTTACCACAGCAGGGCAATTCTAGACTCTCCCTCCCTCCCACTCACCTTTCTTCCCTCCCTTCTCTCCATGACTCATAAGTTCTGTACCTACATCATGGCCCAATGGTTCTCCTAGGGGACCTGGACTAAGACATAAGAGTGAGTGAGCTTTTGGCTTCTAGAGTCACAATAACTTGTTGAGAAACAAACTCGATCTACCTTAGGTATGGGAGCTAAATCAAGGAAGAAATTTGACGTGTAATATAGTACTCAGGCTAGTGATGTGGCTTGGTTGGTAGAGTTTACTCAGCATGCACAAAGCTGTGGCTTCGATCCCCAGCACTACATAAACTAGGGATGGCGGTGCATGACTATAATTTCAGCATTTAGGAGGTAGAAGCAGGAGGATCAGAAGTTAAAGGGCATCCTTGGCTACATAGGCTAGCCTGGAGATACGTGAGAACTTGTCTCAAACAAACAACAAACAAACAAAAACCAGTCACTCTTGGGCTGAAGGAATAGTTGAGGGTAGAATATCTGAATATTTGGTCCCTAGCATAAATGGGACCTTGTGTTTAATTCCTTTTAAAATCAAGACAGTTGTGAGGATTAAAGTTTATAAAGTGTCTTCACAGCATCGTAAGACCTTGATAAATGTTAACCATTCTTACTAGATATGAAGAATGAAGAAACAGGACTCAGAATTAAGTGTCAGGCTGCTTGCATTATATAAAATAATCATAAATATTTTAAATTTTAATTGTCCTTTTGTGCATAGCAGATTTCCTTGTGGTATAAAGAGATTAGGAAATCCCTTTCTTCCTACTTCTGAAATTCTTGGCTTTTTCAGGTTTTATGACTATTGGAAAATACACTATTAACTTATATATCAAGAGCTATACATACATAAATCAGGGCTGGAGATGGCTCTTTGGTACAGTGCTTGGTGTGCAAGCCAGAGGTCCTGAGTTTGACCTATGCAGGAAAGCTTGGTATGGAACAAGGCACCTGCAAGTTTAGTGCCAGCAGGGTATAAATAGAAGGGTCCCTGGGGCTTGTTGGCCATCATTCTAGTAAAACTGGTGGCTCCTTGTTCAATGAGAGAGCAAAAAATAAAGAGGAAAGTGATGAAGGAAGATTAATGTTGACTTCTGACCTCAGCATGCACATGTGTGCACGTGGGCTCGCCCATCACCCCACCCCCATACACTACAAATTCTGGAGTTCTACAGGGTAGCTTTTTATTACACCATTTCAGTAATTCCTAGTCCTGCAGAAATATTCTTCTGTACTATGCAAGAAAGACCTGTTTTTTTTTTTTAGAGATTTGTCAAATAAAAAGAAAATCAGTCACCCTTAAGAATCTAGGTGAATGGAAGCTATGTTAAATTGTTTTCATAAGTAAAGCCTTATTTAGAATAGTCTAGATGTAAAAGAAATAAAAACTGGAAAGGCAGGGTGGGGCGGGGGTGGAGAGATGACCCAGAGGTTAGGAACACTGCCTACTCTTCAGTGGAGCCCTGTTAAATCCCCAGCACTCACATACTGGCTCACAATCTATAACTCCAGTCTGGGAGATCATATCTCTTCTTCTGGTCTCCAGGGGCAATGTACAAACACCGTATAGACATCCATGCAGGCCAAACACCGAAACACATAAAATAAAAATAAAAACTTTGAAAAGGAGAGTTTAGCTACTAAACACAAGTTCTCAGGCATTCTTTAACGTATACACTACAAAAGATTTTCTCTCTTCTCATATAATGTTAGTAAAATTAAGATGTTCCAAATTAAAACTCTGGACAGAAATATGGAGTCAAAACTAACGAAATGGAATTTGAAAGGCAAACTGTAAGTTGAACAAAAATTTAAGAAATTTATTGGGATGGAAAAAAAATTTGATCCAAGCAGTGGTTTATATGAAAAATATTATGGGTTTTAGGTTAACCACAGCTCCACCAGAGTCAATGGTGCAATTTTAGCTTGTAGAAAAATGAGTGTACTATATTGTAATAACGAGAAACTTACTTTCCAGTCCTGCTATGTTAGGGCTATGTTAGGTGATTTCCAAATTCTTTTATTTTATTTTATTTTTTCCCCAGACAGGGTTTCTTTGTGTAACAGTCCTGGCTGTCCTGGAAGTCGCT
The DNA here is from genome assembly GCF_903992535.2 of Arvicola amphibius. Lineage (NCBI taxonomy): Eukaryota > Metazoa > Chordata > Mammalia > Rodentia > Cricetidae > Arvicola > Arvicola amphibius. The sequence goes on from NC_052048.2 coordinate 15,934,920, forward strand.
TTGTAGACCAGGCTGGCCTCGAACTCACAGAGATCCACCTGTCTCTGCCTCCCAAGTGCTGGGATTAAAGCCTGTGCCGCCACTGCTGAATTCTGTTTAGGTGTGACTCTCTGACCTAGAAGTTCTAGGCCTGCAAGAAGCAGGAGAACTGTTTGAAGCTGGAGTACACCCTGACGTATATAACCTGGGCTGTGTGAGATCCTGAAAAAGAAAAAAAAAAAAGCCCATAGGAAAATATGTAGGTTTAATGAGAGCAGTTTTGTCCGCGTGACTTTATACTCTTGGGGAAGGGGAGGGCCTGTTTGTGTGGTGCCCTGACCTCGGATCTCTGTTCCGGTGAGCGTGGTGATGGGACAGCCTTTCCTACATCCATTCCATACCATGTGGAGCTTCACGCAGAACTATTTTTCTTAGTGAGGAGCTGGAGCAACCAGTTTCCCCTGAAGTTGGCCTGATAAATACATTTCTGATGAGCTGGCCTGCCATTCTGCTGCCTTGCGACAGCTCTGCAGGGCCCATCCCAAGCTGCCTGCCTGTCTGCTGACGTTTGGTAATCAAGGATTTCAGTGGAAGGCGTCAAGGTCAATGAGAGACAATGACAGAAAGGCCTAGAAGGGGCCCTCGGTGAAGTCACACGAAGGGTGAGGGCAGGCATGGATACGAGTTTTGGCCATGGTGTAAAGACCGGCTATAAACTGGGATTTCCAGACATTATAAACATCTTGTAAAAAAAAAAAAGACTGTAAAAGAGGACCAATCTTTGGGGAAAAATTCAGTAAAAATAGAATTCCAAACTGTTTATTCAAGACCTTTGTCTAGCGGACAAAGATTTGGAGGGTGGGTCAGAAAGCATAGGTCGATCCCTGTGAGCTGGGGCAAGCCCGTTAACAACCCTGGGCCCCATTTCCTTTCTTTAGGATGAGGAGGAACCCACCTTGCTACTTCTAAGATGGGAGGAGCAGACTAAGGTTGGTGGAGGACCTCTGATTTAGGAGAGTTATATGGACGGTGGGAGAAGAATTGGATTTAGGCTTGGAGGTGACCTCGGTGATGTCAGTCAGAGGGCGGGCCCTAGACCCTCACAGCACGTGCCCGGAAGACAAGAAGCAGGAGCTGAAATCACTCTGGCAAGTCCCTTTTAGGTGTTGGCGGAACTGTTGAGTCTCACTTTCTTAATCTTGCCAGGCAAAAGAGGTCACAGAGGGTGGGGCACTGGCCAGTGTGTCATATTCTCAATGCTCTGGGAAAAAGTGGACAGGGAGCAGAAACACCAGGAGTTTAGGAGGTTGTTTATTTTATTCTATTCTATTTTTTTTGAGAAGGGGGTCTTAAACTTGTGATCCTCCTACCTCAGTCTCACGTTCTGGGATCTCAGGTGACTACCACCACATGCAGTTTCACAAGGACAGTCTTTATAGCAAGTTGTTCACCACTGAGGGCCCTCTTTGCTTTCCAGATTGAAAACCCACAGGACTCGAGGACATCAGAGCCACAGGTACTTACACCCACTCAAGTGTTATGGCCATTACCTTTCTTTAGGAAAGAAAAACATTTTAAAATTTATCTCATGTAGCATAGGTTGGCCCCATATGTAACATATAGCCAAGGCTGGCCTGGAACTCCTGATCCTCTGCCTTTACCTCCCAAAGACTGGAATTATAGATGTGCAAAACCATACCTGGGGAAAGGAAAGGTCTTTAACGGAAAGGACAAATGAAGAAAAATTGAAGCGTTCATAGAGGTTTTTGGGGAATATATAGGTACTTAGATTTGGGGAGATATTTCTCACGGACCATTTTAGGCCTTCTTAGGGGTGCAGTTCAGTGTAGAGCCTTTGGGATGGTCCGTCCTTGTGCTGATGTGCACTGCTCACGTCCTTATGGGAGTGAGTTCCTCATCATTCTGTAGGGCCTGTCCAAGAGGCTAGGCTTGGCTCCTCTAGGAAATACCCTAGATTACCAGAAACGACAGGAAGTTATTCAGTAGTCCTTTCTACTGTTGCTTTCATTTTCACCTCTGGCTCTGACCGCTCTTTTTCATCTCTGGTTTTGCCGTGTTTTTGTTCTGTGTTGATTTCTGGCTCATTCCAATTTCTGTTTGATGTTTTTGTTTTGTTTTGTTTTTATTACATTTTAGACAGGATCTCACATCACTCAGGCTGGCCTCAAACTTGCTATGTAGAAAAGATTGACCTTGAATTCTTTATGGGCATGAATGTTTTGCCTTCACGTGTGTCTGTGCACCATGTGTGCTCAGTGCCCTTGGAGCCAAGCCAAGGACATTGGGTCCTCTGGAACTGGAGTGATAGATGATTGTCAGCTGCCATGTTTGTGCTGGTGGCAATCAAACTCAGGTCCTCTGGAAGAACAGCCAGGTTTTAAGTGCTAAGCCATCTCTCTAGCCCTGCCATTGATTCTTGATGCTACAGCTTCCACCTCCCCAGATCCTGGATTATAGGCATTAGCCGAAATGGCCAGTGTATGCCAGGGATTGAACCCAGGGCTTGGTGGGTGCTAGGCGAGTGTTCTACCAAAGAACTGCAGCCTCAGGCCCTCATACCAACCTTTCCTCAGCTGCTTCTTCACAGGCCGTTGGAGAGCCTTTTCCGGTCAACTGTGATCGACAACTGCTCTCTAGCTTTTGCTCTCTAGCTGCTCTCCAAAGCCTAAACCTGCATCCCTGAACTACCTACTGATTAGTCCTTTAGGTCATTGTTTTACAAAACAGATTGTAACATGTTTTTTTTTAAATTAATTTTATTTTATGTGCATTGGTGTTTTGTCTGCATTCGTGTCTGTAGGAGGCTGTCAGATCCCCTGGAACTGTAGTTAGACAGTTGTGAGCTGCCATGTGGGGGCTGGGAATTAAATCTAGGTCCTCTGAAAGAGCAGCCAGGCTCTTAACTGCTGAGCCATCATCTCTCCAGCCCCAGATTGTAACATGTTTAAAAACAATTTTCTGTCACATACCAGGTCCTTGTATAAGGTCTCTGTCTTTGTCAGTAACCCACTGAGTCATTTAGACCCAAAGTCGTCTTTGGTCTCTCTTTAACTCTCAGCCAGTCAGCCCCAGAGACGATCAGCTTTTCCTTCAGTTTGGTCGTGTTTCTGTTCCTCCTTCTTGTCCATTTCCACACACGTACCCCCTCTCACGTCAACTAGTGTTCTATCTATCCCTTCCCTCATTTGATTTCCTGTGACCTATTTTGATCTTGTTTCTGTCTCTCCCTTTTCTTTGCCTATTTCTATGTATTTACTGCCTATGAGGTTATCTGGTGTCTTGTTTGTCCTTTCCTGAGTCCATTTCTTATGACCAGCGAGGCGGGACCTAGACTGATCCCCATCATATCTGCTCAAACTCTGACGTTCTTCTCTGTTCCTGTCGAGGCTTCTTACTCTTCTTGAGCTGCCAAACTTTTCCATAATTTGATCCTGTCCGGACAATACCTCTGCCAGGTGGCTACATTGTAATGGAAAGTTTAATGGGGTTGGAATAGAGCTGCTTTCAAATGGTAGCCCTGTATTCGATGCAATGACCATGAGTAATTGGTTGACTCCTGGTGTCTTGGATCCTCATTTGTCAAACGAGGATAACGATGTCTATGTCACAGAGAACTTAATGAGGTTTTAATGAGATAATATGTGTGGAGGCAGTCTAGCATTGTGCTCAGAAACCCATGTTTGAAATGACTCACTTGGCTTACTCCCAGATTTTTTCCAGTTACTAATTATGTGACCCAGAGCAAATTCCTTGACCTCTCTGGACTTCTCTTTTCCTTTGTAAAATAGATTCTAATAGTGCAGGCATGAAAGGTCTGTGTTGAGGATGGGCAATTTAATATCTGTGAAGTGCTTTACATAGTATCTGGCACACTGTAAACCTTAACAGGTTAGACTGTTGTTACTTTGTGGCAAGAGACCCAGTCTAATGCGTGGAATATAATCAGCACTTATAAGTTTACTGTGTTTTTTTAACAAATCAGAAAAAAATTGATACAAGGTCTTATGTAGCACATCCTGGCCTCAAACTCCCTCTGTAGCCAAGATTGACTTTGAACTTCTGATCCTCCTGCCTGCACCTTCCAATTGCTGGGATTACAGAGCATGCTTAGTGCATGTGGTACTTTGGGATGATCTAGGGCTTCGTGCATGCTAAGCAAACACTACCTCCCTAGTCCCTGATTAGTCTCACTTACAGGGCTGTTCCCACCAGTTCTTGCTAAGTACATGCTAAGTACAGCTTCACACCACGCTCCCCCGAGACAGGCTGATGACCTCCATTTTTCAGGCATGGACATTCCATTGTTCTTGCCTCCAGTTGTGTCTTTCCTCATCTTTAGAATGTCATAATCTCTCTTCTCTGGCTGTCCAGATTCTTCCAGTTCTACAATGTCAATCTCAATTCTTATCTCCATGAAACTTCCTCAGTATTTGTAGGCACGCCGAGGTTTCACTTGGCTCAACCACTTTTTCTTTTTCTCCTCTCTTCTTCTTCTTTCTCTCCCTCCCCCTCTGCGGGCTGCGGCGAGCGAACCCTGACCAGCAGGGAAAGATCACCACCGACACAGGATTCTTCTCTGATCACACTTTAATGAAGCGCTGCTTGGTTGAGGGAGAGCTGGAAGCAGGGGGCCCCCGAGCCGGGCTGGGTGGCGGCTTATATAGAGGAGGACGGGGCGTGTCTACTGATTAGGTGACGTGGCAGAAAAGGATTGGTGGAAACCTGTTGCCAGGCAGATGTGGCGCGAAAAGTTCGCGCCACATACTTGTTTACTTTAGCCCTCGGCGCCATCTTGTAATGGCGAATGTAAGTGCGGCCGCCACAGTTCCCCCCTTTTAATTTTATGAAATTTAAAAGACAGTCAAGGCTGAGGTCAGAGGACCTTACCCTGAAAATGTAGACATGTCCCGTTTTTCTCAGGGATGGGAAAAATAAGCGGGACTACCCATATGCATAAGGTCATGATCTCCTGAGTGGATCTACTCAGTGCACTCTTAGGTGCAAAACCTCCTGTCCAGGACAACACATCCCCAGATTCAGGGGAACCTCATCGATCCCTCTTTCCGAGTGCAATGGCTCAATGGCCTTCGGGTGCAAAAGCAGGGATTAGGGTCAGGAGTCCTGTAAGATGCTGATCCAAGCTTGGGGGGAGTTACCGGCCTCCAAGGCTGCGAGGGCACGAGCAATGGCCACCTTTTCCCGTTTCCTTACCCGAATCAGCCTTAGAATCAGAAACAACGCCAATATCACTCCCGAAGTTAATATTAATCCTAGCACGCCAACCCCTGCCCATTCCTTAATATATGAAAAGGTATCTACCAGCCAATCTGTAAATTCCCCCAGCGAAACCATAGTCGCCTGGGTTTGATTCAAAGCCAAAATCTTCAAACTAAAATTTGCTTGCAATTGTTCCAATTCCCTTGTCCAATTGCCATTTAGATATTGAGAAATCGCTCGGGATTCATTAAGGGTAGCAGTATAGGGGGTAACACACAAATGCTTAGTACGATCTACACAACCAAAGGTAACTATATCAAACATTTTTAACATATTTCTTTCCACCAAATCAACTCTCTTATTTAACAATAAAATACCTGACATTAATTGATGGTTAATCTTTTCTTGTATATACATAGCGTCCGAGGTTTTTTGAACCACGGAATTGATAAAAGTAACTGTCTGAACTTGATTGGCCATAGCTACTCCTGCAGTAACAGCTGCAGCAGCAGACACTGCAATAGCCGTCACAATAGTTGCTGTAATGCCAAAATCCCTTTTCCGGCGAACCAGGGTGGCTAATGGGAAGTTCTTAGGATTGGCTTTTACAGGCAAAAACACAAAGGTAGGGATGCGCATAACAATCGCACCTGAATGGTAGAAATTCCAACATTGTGACAGAGAGCAATTATCCTTCTTGCAATCAACTGCAGTATTATTTGAACTCCCTGTAGTATTAAACAAAAGCCAGACAAAGGGAGGATCCAGGCAAACTCTGGTTTGCCGTAGAGTAGTATTATGTTTTTTCTCTACACTAGTTATATTAATTTCTTTAGAAGTGTGATTCATAATCCCTGTATAATTATTTAACATAATTATTCCAGAGCGAACAAATGTAGCAAATGGAGACAACTCAGTTATAGCTCCTCTGGAATTCATAAGTATCCATGGTGTAAAGGGTGATCCAACCTTTATCATAAGTTTTCTTTTAACCTTAAAATGGTTAAGATTCCTAAGAACCCATCCAGAATTATTGTAAAACTTATCATATCGTCCTCTGCAATCCACAAATTCAGGGGGATAGCTCAAATCATTACCAGAGCATCTAGGGACAGACCAAGAAAAAATATTATTACTAGTATGATTACTATTGCCAACCTGTGAATCACTATTATTAACCTTGCTAACCTGTACCCAATTGGGCGTTGTAAGGTTGCAACTGATCCCATAAGTGGTAACATTAACAGTATCATTGGAACCGAAATAGGAGCCAGATCCAGATTTAGCTCCAGATCTGACCTGAGGCAGGGCTACGCTAATGGCCTTTCTCAAAAAATTAGGGGTATCTTCTAAAAATGGATCTCTAGCTACAGTAAGATTCATAGCATCTAGCAAGATGCAGTCTGAGATAGAAGTGCTCTGATTTGTGGTAAAACATAAAGTTCCTGCTAGGGGCACTACAGTTTGATTAAATTTCTGTTCCTGAGCATCCACCTTTTTGCAAACTAAGTTCAATTGGCAACTATCAACAAAAAATTGTGGCAATATTGTGGACTCATTGTGAACAGGAATTGGAATGGGCCATGTACGGGCCACAGCCCAGAAATAAGATTCTTCAGATTCAACTGGAACCGGCAGGTTCACCAACAGGATCAGGAGCAGCAACATCTCCTTGCTCTTCGTCAGGCTGTTCCAGTGTTGTCACGATCCTTGTCAGTCTGGTAGGGATCCACACCGGATCTGGCCGATTCTGAGGAAAGACACAAACAGCTCCCCTGGACCTCTGTATCACAGGGTCCGGTCCATACCATTTGTTATCAATTACATCCTTCCATTTTACTAATTCTGTATTTCTGTGTCTGTGGTCCATATGTCTTTCCGCGGCTGAACAGCCATTGGAATCCAAGGTCAAAAAATTAAATGTAAAGAGAGCGAGAGATATTCTATCTCGCGGGGATGCGCCCTCGGCTATTCCCCCTTTTTGTTTTTGAAGCAATTCCTTAATGGTGCGGTTAGCCCTTTCCACGATGCCTTGTCCTTGTGGATTATAGGGCAAACCAGTAGTATGATTAATTTCGAAAATAGAGCAGAACTGTTGAAAACTTTTAGAGGCATATGCCGGGCCATTATCAGTTTTTAAAGAATAAGGCTTGCCCCAAGCAGCCCAGGCTTCTAGGCAATGGGTCCTTACGTTAAGGACCTTTTCACCACATAACGGGGTGGCATGTATAACACCTGAACAAGTGTCCACGGAAACATGCAAATATTTTTGTTTACCAAATTCTGAAACATGAGTAACATCCATCTGCCAAAGGGTAAGTGGCTTTAACCCACGTGGATTAACCCCAATATGAGGCGGATGATGAAAGATCACACAGGAGGAACATTGTTTAACTATCTCACGCGCTTGGTCGCGAGTAATATTAAACTTAAGGCGAAGGGTATTTGCAGGCACATGAAACTTTCTATGAAATTGTTCAGCCGATTGCATAGGATCCAGGGCAACTAAAGCCATTTCCCTGGTAGCCCTATCAACCATATCATTAGCTTCAGTCATAGGTCCAGGAAGACCGGAATGAGCTCTAATATGACCGATAAAAAATGGTTTAGCACGTTGAATTATACAATTCTGAATTTGTAATAACAAAGATGCAACCATGCTACTAGGTTTAACATATGCAGCCACTTCCAGATGTTTTACAGCATTAACTACATAGCATGAATCAGAATACAAATTAAAAGGCTGATGGGGAAAGGCCTTAAAGACCTCCAACACTACTTGACACTCCACGACTTGGGGTGCTCCAGAGCGAAATTTCAGAGTAACAGGCGGGGAGCCATATACCATATAGGCTCCAATTCCAGTTTTGGACCCATCAGTAAAAATAGTCAAGCCATTATTCAAAGGAGAAGCACTGGTAATCTTTGGAAAATATACAACATTCTGTGCCATAAAGGACAGCAATTTATCAGACGGATAATGATTATCAATAACGCCTGAATATGAGGAAATCAATACGGCCCAATCATCAGTAGTCCCTGTCAAAACTTCAATTTGATCTTTGGTATAGGGCAATATTAACTTCTCTGGCATTTTTCCAAAGGTGGTCAAGCTGAACTTCACTCCCAATAATGCCTGTTGTGCCACTAAATCAGGATAATAGCTTAACGTGCGTGAACCAAGTGTATGACCATGTATCCACCAAATCGGGCCTGTCTGCCACAATACTCCAGTAGGATGACCAACAGTGCGCAGAATGCAAAGCAATAATGGTTGTTCTGGATCAAACCGAAGAACCTGCGCTTGTTCTATGGCCTTTTCCACTATCTTTAATGCTTCTTTTCCCTTGGGTGTAAGCTCTCTAGGTGACGTTACATCAGGATTTCCTTCTAATATTGAGAACAACGGCTGCAAAGCTTCACGGGTAATGGGGAGATATCCTCTCAGCCAATTTATATCTCCGAGCAATTTTTGAAAATCATTTAAAGTGCGTAAATGTGATGTGCGAATGCAAATTTTTTGTGGAAAAATCTGTTTTGGGGTAACATGGGCTCCTAAAAACTCTATAATACTTGTCTTTTGAATCTTATCGGCGGCAATAATCAGCCCCTTTTGTATTAAGGATGCCTCCAGGGCAACTAATGCCCGTTCTAGCATATGCTCTTGTTTTGCTGCCAATAGGATATCATCCATGTAATGGATCAGCCTAACTTTTGGAAAACTACGTCTCACTGGTTGTAACGCCTGATCCACGTATAGCTGGCACATGGTGGGACTGTTGGCCATACCCTGTGGTAAGACCTTCCATTGATAGCGTTCATCAGGCTGTTCGTGATTTATAGAGGGAACAGTAAATGCAAAACGATGTTTATCTAAAACATGCAAGGGTATAGAAAAGAAGCAATCCTTAACATCTATGGCAAAAACAGGCCAATCTCTTGGTAAAGCACTTAAAAGAGGCAACCCTCTTTGGACAGATCCCATGAGTTGCATTTGTGCATTAACTGCTCTAAGGTCATGCAGCAGCCTCCATTTTCCTGACTTCTTTTTTATGATGAAAATAGGAGAATTCCAAGGAGACACAGAAGGTTCAATATGACCAAGCTGAAGTTGTTCTTTAACTAATATGTGTGCGGCCTGGAGCTTTTCCATAGACAGGGGCCACTGAGGCACCCAAACGGGTGTATCTGTGCCCCAGGGGATGCGTAACGCATCATCAGTGGCCCCTAGGAAAAACCCAAGCCCTTCCGATCAGATTTGGGAGTGGGCAACACGGGATCACTTCGTCCTTGAAGGCGAGCCCCCAGCCCTTTTCCTGGTACAAAGCCTTGTGCCTTCATGACATCTTTACTCACTTGAGAATAATCATTGGTAATTATCAATTTTAATTGTTGTTGTACATCCCTTCCCCATAAATTTAAAGGAAGGTCTATGACAAAAGGCTGAAAAATGCCTTGACTGTGTTCCATCCTCCAATGCAATTGCTTAGCACTCATATCTGGAGTATTTTGATATCCTAGACCCTGTAAGGTTTGTGCAGCCGTCTGTAACGGCCACCTCTTCGGCCAATCCTGTTTACGCATCACACTTCTGTCCGCTCCGGTATCCAATAGGCCCGTAAAGAGCTTTCCTTCTATTTCTAGGGTACACATGGGGCGATCATCAAGTCCTATAGACAAGCATGCTAGTTCAACCCCAGAGGAGCCGAACCCTCGCTTGCCCCTCTCTTTCTCATAAGAGGGAAATTTTTCATGGTCTGATCGAAGAATTAACAATTGTGCAATACGATCTCCGGGTGCAATCGAAATGATGCCAAACAGAGAATGACACATTACCTTAATAATGCCTTTGTAGTCAGGGTCGATCACTCCAGGTAGCACTAATAACCCTCTAAGAGTACTGGAGGATCTTCCTAAAACTAGTCCCACTGTTCCTTCCTCTAGAGGTCCTGACATATCTGTGTCTATAGCTTGAACACCCATACTCTGAGTCAGTACCAATCCGGTGGTGGCACGGAGGTCCAACCCTGCGGAGCCTGTGGTGGCCCTTCTGATGACTGGGGTGGTCTCATGTTTGGCTCCTGAATTGCCCCATAAATTCTCGGGCCCTGGGGTAGTGGGCCCTTCTGCCCGTTTTTTGACATGGCTGATGTTGCATTAGGTATGGGCTGTCCATTGATATCCTTTACGGATCGACACTCATTTGCCCAGTGTTTTCCCTTTTTGCACCGCGGGCATGTGCCCGGCTGTCTCTGACCTTGGCTCTTTTTATGTGTGCCTTGGGGGCAATTTTTTCGTACATGCCCCGGCTTCCCGCAATTAAAGCAGGTACCTGATCTTCCCTGCCCCCTGGAGACTGCTAGCATAGCAGCCGCTAGGCCAGCATTAGTTAGAGGGCCGCCTATCTCTCGGCAGGCCTTAAGCCAAGCATCCAGTCCTTTATTTTTCCACGGCATGATGGCTCTCTTACATTCTTTAGTAGCCTGTTCAAACACTAACTGCTGAACCAGAGGCATAGCTTCTTCCGCCTCACCGAAAACTTTTCCTGCAGCTTCCATCATGCGAGCCACAAACTCCGAAAAAGGTTCAGTAGGGCCTTGAATAATTTTAGTAAGGTTGCCCGTCACTTCACCTCTTTTTGGTATCATTTTCCATGCTCTTGTGTAAATTTCATTAATTTGTTGATATACCTCCACTGGATAGGCTGTTTGATTAGCCGTCCATTGCCCTTGCCCTAATAACATGTCTGCATTCCAGGGAGCTCGATTTGGCGTTTGCGCATTTACTCGAGCCTGAGTGTGAGCAGCTTCTACCACTATAGATCTATAATCTAGATATTGACCTGTAGAAAGGCATGCTCTAGCAATTTCCCACCAATCTGTTGGTGTCATAGCTCTGGTGGTCAACCGAGTCAGTAATGTGCGGGTATACTGCGCATTAGCTCCATAAGTCTTTGCCGCTTCCACTAAATCTTTTAACTCTTTATAAGGGACTGGCTCATGATATCTTTGTTGATTTTGATCCTCAAAAACAGGAAATACCACCACTGAAGGTGGATAATGCACAGCTAACTGCGCAAGAGTGCCCCTGTCGATGAAATGGCAGCTACTCCTGGGCTGCACGTAAGGAGGGGGAAACTCTCTAGTAGGCACTTTTAGAGCTGGCCCATATCTCTCCTCCTCATAACGTGCATCTTCCTCCTCTAAGCTCTCCTCCTCTGCCTCTACCAGCTCTTCTTCAGCCAGCCGCAAGGCTGCGAATTCATCCAGCACCGGATATAGGGGAGGTGCTGAAGGTTTATTTATCTTAGGATCCTCTTTTTCTTTTATATCTTTCTTTTCTCCTTTTTTGTTCCTTATTACCGTGCACTTTTCTTCTGTATCCTCCTCTGTCTTTGAACCTGCTTCTGAAAGGCTGTCCTGGTGTCTTGCCAACATTTTCCTTCCTTCTCTTAACTCCTCTACATTTTTTCCGTCTTTCAAACAGGAGTGTACTAATCTCCAAAAAGGATAAGTCCCCTTCTTTAATTGCCCCTGTTCCTTTGCTGCCTCCAAATCTTTGCCTAGCTTTCTCCAGCAATGCAGATTTAGATCCCCAGACACCGCAAACCACGGCGCCATGCGATCAATATCCCCGACAATCACCTTTATGGTGGATTTCGAGATTTTCAATCCTCTCTCCTGTAGTAACCGCTGTATGGGATCTACAAAATCGCATACACTGGAGACAGACTGATCGTTGCCCATCTTTGCTCACTTTTCTACAAGAGGCTTACAAAAGGGCAGAAAAATCGCCTTATCTGCTACGGATTTACTTTCACTTTAGATGTTACAGCAGAGACACTCCTCTCCTGGTCTATGACAACGGATAAAAATGCAAAAGGCATAAACCACTACAGCAAAAACAACCACTGCTAGTGCAAACCACAAAGGACTAATTCCTCCAAGAAGCATACCTAAGGATACTTACCGGCGCCGACCGCTTCGTGTGTAGAGTTCTGAATCCTTTTCGGCCCCCTGTGTGTGTCCGCCGAAGTTCCCGGGTTTCGGCACCAGCCGCGGCGAGCGAACCCTGACCAGCAGGGAAAGATCACCACCGACACAGGATTCTTCTCTGATCACACTTTAATGAAGCGCTGCTTGGTTGAGGGAGAGCTGGAAGCAGGGGGCCCCGAGCCGGGCTGGGTGGCGGCTTATATAGAGGAGGACGGGGCGTGTCTACTGATTAGGTGACGTGGCAGAAAAGGATTGGTGGAAACCTGTTGCCAGGCAGATGTGGCGCGAAAAGTTCGCGCCACATACTTGTTTACTTTAGCCCTCGGCGCCATCTTGTAATGGCGAATGTAAGTGCGGCCGCCACACCCCTCCCTCCCTTCCTTCCTTCCTTCCTTCCTTCCTTCCTTCCTTCCTTCCTTCCTTCCTCATCTCCCCTCCTCTCTCTATCTCCCCTTCCTCCTTTCCTTCCTTCCTTCTTTCATATTTATTTTGGACAGGTCTTGCTATATAGTTCAGGCTTGCCTCAAACTTGCCGTCCTCCTGCCTCAGGCTCCTAAATGCTGGGAATGCAACATTAGCCACCACATTGAGTTTTCGTTACTCTTAATTTAGCACTTGATGGTAATACTCTGGTGGATCCACCTAGCTACTGCTTCCTGTGTGTTGGTTTGTGGTCAAATAATTTGGGAAATATTTTTTAATCTAGTATTGTTTCAGAATGCACACTGAACATATGGTGACTAATTTATGTCACATCATCTTTTGGGATCAGATTCCCACATTATATTTAGGGTAGGATTTGGTGCTTAGTTTTCTAAAGGAGAGGTCCAGAATTTTGGAATATTTTTCATATCCAGCATCTTATCAATGGATTGGCATATGAGAGCGAATAGATAGAGACTATTTTAGCTAAGTAGTTCCTTCTACATAAGTCAAGGGCCAGGAGCCTCTGAGTCAAAGGGTTGACTTGCTTGAGCCTTGGCACCCTGCAGGTGGGGAGCCAGAGACTGACCCTTGCTCCTACAGACAGGGAAGTGCTCCATTGAAATCTGGCTCTTGCCACAACAGGCTTTGCCTCAAACAGTTTCTCAAGCTCCTTGCACCTTGACACAACATTTGCCCTATTGAGAAACAGGTTCTGCACGAAACTTCCCATGGCTTGGAGCAAGTAACCATGACGGTGTTTGCATACCAGTGGGGTTTTACCCTCCCATAAGTGCCAATAAAGATGAAGTGGCGTTTAGATGACGTGATAGAAGGACAGCACCGCAGCTGGCTTCCTAATGTTTGAACTGTGTGAGAGGTTCAGGCCAGGATTTCACAACACAGAGAAGGCCAAGAGAGCCCAGCCCACAATGTAAGGTGAAGAGCACTCTTTGTCCCCGTTCTCATGGCTTTCCTTTGCCTCCCTCCATCTCCCCTTTCTCTGTACTCATGGGGTAGCTGTTATCTGAACCGTCCAGTTCAGTATTGTATCATACACATATTTTCTCAAGGTAGCTGTGCTTCTCAGCTAGCTGTAATTTCCTTAGGGACACACAGACTATAGCCTATACTTCTTTGCTGCCTGACAAAGCCTCATCATATAGTTTAACTACAGGACACAATAAAATATCAATAAATGTTGCTTGGTTTGCTTTTTGAAATGCACATTCATTTACAAAAGGTCCACAGAAAAACAGCAACCAGAAGTTTTTCTTTAAATTTGTATGTATATTGCTGTATATATATGTATTTCAAGACAGGGTCTCACTCTATAGCCCAGGCTGACTTAAAACTCACTATGTAGCCTGGCCTGGCCTCAACTGAAGAGGGATGCTTTTTGCTTCAGCCTCCTGAGTGCAGGGGTCACAGACATGAAGCACCCATCACTTCTGGGGGAGGGGACACAATAGCAGCACTGTCCTTTTATAAAGACGGAGAATCAAAATGTACAGGCAACTGCTATGCTTTCCTAGGTAGGAGAAGAAGAGGTCCCTTCCCAACCACGAAGGCCACTCATATAGCCAAAGCTCGAGGCGCTAGAGGCTAACTCAAATCCCTTAGTGTGTAGCTGGAAGCAAGTAAGAGTAGCTGATGGAGGTGGAGAAGCTGCATACGGGTTTCATCTGGGTTGGGAGCTGTCGCTCCTGTTCAGAGCCTATTCTGAAGAGTTCAATTCTCCCAGTTTAAAGTGAGCCTAACACAAACGACGCATTTGAATTGCTGTGGGTGTTGGGTGACATTAACAGTGCTGGGCCATATAGCTGTTTGAGGCTTGTTGACTGTCTCCTGCCCTTTGATCTCGTGCTGAGCCAGCCGCCCAGCCATGAGAGAACTGGATCAGTATTAACACATTTCCACTGGCGGTTTGTCTAAAATGGTCTTGAGTGCATCTGTGTAGCTGGAGCAAAGGAACTCAAGAGACAGAAATACTGACTTCTAGAGTGAAACCCAAAGGCATCAGTGTTCTCTGTTAACTACAAGGGTGCGAATCCTTCATGTTCCTAAAATAGTGTTCAAGGCCTTTTACCTCCCCCTGCCCCTGTTTTGAGGGGGGGGGGACCCACCTCTGATGTATTTACACGAACTGCCTTGCAACCTGATATTTTTCACCTGTCTGAGGACAGACTCTGCTGTTCATTAATCAATCACCGAAGCTGAGATGAAAACATTACTCTGAGAGGCTGTTGAAAGAAACGTGCTGTAATGGTGAAGACCATGGCGCATTTTTGTAGGGCAGTTTAGTGCAGAAGAAACATCATCATCTACAAAAATGAATGCTGTCTTCTCCTTGCTGGACAAGGTCTACTGGGATCACTGTCTACAAGGTCACTGTTTCTTTAGGGATTTGAAGTTAGTTAAAGTTCATTGTGTTTGGTTGCAAATATTTTGGTATGAAGCTGTGGGAGGACTTTTTTACTGGGTCCACCAGTCAGCTCTGTCCCGCCTGCTGGCTCCCAAATAACCACACAGATAATATAATTAATTATTATTAATTATAAATGCTTGTCCAATAGCTTAGGCTTGTTACTAAGTAGCTCTTATGACTTAAATTAACCTGTGTTTTTTAATCTATGCTCTATCACATGGTGGCACCTTTTTTTCAGCATGGCATACACTGCTTCTGGCTCAGGAGACTCCAGACTCTGCTCTTCTTCCCAGCATCCTCTCAGTTTGGCTCTCCCACCTAACTTCTTCCTGCCTAGCTACTGGACAGTCAGCCTTTTGTTAAACCAATCAGAAGGCACCTTAACAAAGACACATCCTCAGAGTGTACAAGAAGGTTATTCCACAGCATGAAGCAGAATTAGGTTACCTCAGGAAAAAAAAAAATCTTACGAAAGAGTATAAAAATTTTCAAATTAGAATTGAGTGTTCATCATTTGATTAGTGGGGACCTCCAAAGGCAGAGGGACAAAGCAGGGGCAAACTTTCCTGGCATTTTCTTTGTGGAGGGTATAGGAAGTAGAGCACGGGCCTAGCAAGATGCTGATAATCTAATCTCCAGGCCCTGGACTATGTTGAGTGACAAGGAAAGGAGATCGACAGTTACGAAGGGAATTCCAGTTTCTAATTGCTGGGGCCACTGGGAAAGTGCTTGCTTTGCCTTCCAAGAATGAGGACCGGATCCTAGCGCGGGTTCAAGCCCATGAGACGATCAGTGGAGAAATTCACAAGCTTGATGGTCTGAGTGCGATCTCTGGAACCTATGGTGTTAAGAGACGCCAATCCTGGAAGTTAACCTTTGACCTCAGCTCACTAAGCATGCCACTAGAGGGAGGTGCACAAGTACACACTTGTACACATGAGCACAACAAACCAAACTAAACTTGCTGGTCACACGCATCTCTAACTCCAGTACTGGGGAGGTGGTGACAGGCAGATCCCGGGAGCTTGTTGGCCAGCCAGCTTAATTGAACTGGTTAGTTTCAGGTCCGGTGAGAGACCCTGTCTCCTCACATAGGGTGGAGAGTAATTGAGGAAGCCACCATTGTTGACTTCTTGACTGCAAAAGTATATGAACATGCATGCACACACTCACAGGGATACCACACACACACACACACACACACACACACACACACACAGAGAGAGAGAGAGAGAGAGAGAGAGAGAGAGAGAGAGAGAGAGAGAGAGAGAGAGATTGCTAATTAGCAGAATAATTTGGATTTTCCAGGTAGACCAATAAAATAGCAAGAGCCCTTAGCACAGTGATTCTCAGCCTTCCTAATGTTGTAACCCTTTAATACAGTCCCTCATGTTGTGATGACCCCCAACCACAAATATTCTTTCATTACTACTCATAACTATAATTTTGCTACTGTTATGAATCATAATGTTAATATCTGGGTCTTCCGATGGTCGTAGGTGACCCCTGTGGATAGATGATTCAGTCTCCACTGCCTACAAAGAACTGAATAAAAGAGGAGCCTGGAACTAGAGTTAAAGGCAGAACATGGCCCTGTCCTCTGAATGAGCAGTAAGTACTCTCAACCACTGCTAAATCTTATTCTTAATGCGTCATCTGTTGTCAATATCTGTCATAATAGTAACAACTAATTTTATTTACTTATTTTTAGACAGGGTTTCTCTGTGTATCTCTGGCTGTCCTGGAAATCACTCTGTAGTCCAGGCTGGCCTTGAACTCAGAGATCTACCTGCTTCTCTCTCCTGCATGCTGGGATTACAGGCCTGTGCCATCACTGCCCAATTTAACAGCTAAAATGCATTCTTGTGATTTTGCTTATCATTTTGCACGGCATCCATTTAATCCTCTCACATTTATTACTCTATTTATTAGGTGAGGTTTGGAGGCCTATGCAAATTGTTAAAGCTGAGATTTTTTGTTACTCATCTTCATGACTTTCCGGAGTATGTGCCATCAAGTCCTTCCAGCTCTCCCTCTGTACCGTGTCCTGCGTTTGTCCCTTTCTTTCCACGTCCATTGCCACGGTATCAGTCTTATTTCTTTTTGACTTATGCCTGAGTTGTTGCCATAGTCCAACATGGTGTCCCTTTCTTCATAATTCCCTTTAGGTTCTCTAATATGCTTTGGTCAGACTAAGGTGACTCAGATTCTGCTTTTACCCAGCCATCTTGACATTCACACTTTTAAGACAGAGACACTCAAATGTCCCTGGAAATCACCTTTGGATAGTGTGACAATAGAACTATTTTCTACAGAAATTAAAAAACAGTATATTAAGAGAAAAAGGAGAAAAACGTTACAATATATGTTGAAGTTGCAGGACAAGATACATGATTAAAAATAAAAATGACTGGAGTTCGTAAATTTTTAGCTCAAAGTTGCTTTGCTTCAGTCTCAGGAAGTTAATATTAGTAACAGGACCATCTCAAAAAAAGCAGCTCTATTTGAGAGAAAAATTTTTGCATAAACAATAAGTTCCTTGGGGCTGGAGAGATGGCTCAGCAGTTAAGAGCACTGGTTTCACTTGCAGAGGACCCAGGCTCAGTTCCCAGCACTCACAAAGAAGCCCACAACCATCCGTAACTGTAGTTCCGGGGGATCTGATGCTCTCTTCTGATCTATGAGTACACCAGCCATGTAGGTGGTGCACACTTCTACATGCTGGCAAGCACTCTCACACATTAAAAAATCCTTAAAAGACAAATTACTTCGTATTTTCCACATGTCTGCAAACTTTATTATGAATATTATAACAACAAATGACCATGTTAAATAATTAAACGAAAAGCAAAATGTCATGAAAGGAATGCTAATAACGTATGATGATAGATGGTTATAGTAATCATTTCTAATGCCTACATTTATTAATCCACGACACTTGAATGTATATATTTGTCAATTATGCATCAATAAAGTTGGAGGAGGGGATAGAAACACACCACTAAAAGATGTAACAATGAAGATGTTTTCTCTTTTTTTCTCAAGTAACCATCTTGAAACAGAATCTTGATTTGTAGCTCAGGTTGGCCTCAGTCTACTGAGTGCTGAGCGTACAGATAAAGGCCACCAGAGCAGCTGAGAGAGTGCCGGGAGCCAGACTAGTATATGAGCGCTTGTCCAATGAGTCTCCAGAGGAGGCAAACATCCACCGGGACAGTCTCACTCGGCCAGAACCAGCGGACTTGGGGACAGCACAGAATTCTGTTGGGACCACGTGGCCTGCATGCTCTTGTCTCTTAAAATGCTGGTGATCTTGGGATGTCTTATAATGCTGGTGATCTTGGGATGTCTTATAATGCTGGTGATCTTGGGGTGGTTTTAGTGTCATTTTGTCAACTATGCATGGGAGAGACTTGATCATTCCTGGAAACCCAATTTTTTTTCTCTCAAATATTTTCCCCTAACATTCTTTGGGAGCCGATGCGTCTCAGGTTTCTTGTCTGGGGATGCCAGCTGTCCCTGCAGACCCCGGGAGCTGTTCTGATTAAGTGCTGACAGGATTGGAGGCAGATCACCCCTATTTCTGTCAATATGTTTTGAGTGGCATTGCTGTTCTTGAAAATGTGTGTCCGTGTCAATCATCTTTTAGTTTTGTAAACACAGGATGGACCCGGCTTGGTACTTGGCCAAGCTAGCAAAATGATAATAAGTTTTGTTGTAAAAGTAGGGAAAAACATATTTGACATACTTGTTCTTTTAGGAGGATAAAGTTTGGAGGATGGGAAAACTTGTTTGTAAGTATGGAAAAACATGCTTGTTTTGATGTATAAAGATGGCTGGAGCTTTCGGGGGCGGTCACTTGTGTGAAACTCATCTGGTGGTCAGACAGTTCATTTCTTCATGCCCATGCCCCTTTCCCATCTCAGGACCTGAACCCAGGCTGTGGCTAGACTGAGGCAAAAAAGATTTTTACTTTCTTCTTTACTCTGTGTATAATTTTCTTTCTACAATGTATGCGTATAGTTTTATAATGAAAATCAATTTATCTATATAGTTTTACAATACAAACTTCCTATCATTTCCAGCTTCATATTCTTTGGCTGGGTCCTAATGTAATCTAGCTCACAACCGTTTTTCAGACTGTATACTGTTGAGTGTTCTGTTTCAACACATGTTCCCTCTGTGTCTCTGACGGTACTTGTTTTCTCTTCCTGGAATGAGCTTCCTCATTCTCTTTACCCCAGTTCAGTCTCAGGGTCACCATCTAGGTCGGTTCCATAGGCAGCTTTCCTAAGGCGGAAGGAACCAGAATGCGGTGGTTACCACATTTGGCGCTGTACCCTGTACAGGATTTAAAGCCCACAGTAAGTCAGAGAGCCCGGTGCTAACTACTTTCTTGACTTCCCCCAAGTCACCCTGGAGTTTGTAGCTGGCTGTTCCCCTCCCCCAGCCTCTGCTGCTTCCATTTGAGTTTCAAGCTTCACAGAAGTGTACTCTAAGAGAAGCAATATCGCTGCTGTGTTATGTGGAACTTACCGTCTGAATTTTATCTTCTCAGCAACAAATGGTCTCATGGGGAAACTTGAGTTTTAACACCACCTTCTTATTTATCACTTACGCCTCCTCGTATAAGCTCCTTAGTTTGCCCAGTCTCAGGGTCTTCCACTGTAAAATCAGCAACCGGGAGTAGTGACACAGGCCTGTGATCCTAGTGTTTGGGGGAGCTCAAACAGGATGATTACAAGTTTGAGGCCAGCCTAGGTTACGTGAGTCTGAGGCTAACCTGGGCTACAAAGCCAGAACTCTTTCCATAAATAAACAAAATAAAAATACACAGGAGCCGGGCGGTGGTGGCGCACACCTTTAATCCCAGCATAGACAGGTGGGTCTCTGTGAGTTCTAGGCCAGCCTGGTCTACAAGAGCTAGTTCCAGGACAGGCTCCAAAGTTACAGAGAAACCCTGTCTTGAAAAACTGGAAAAAAAAAAAAACCATAGGAAATAAAATAACACTCAGCTCTTATGGCTGTTATAAGGGTTGACAAGCCAGTATAAGCCAGGTGTGGTGGCACGCACCTGTAGTTCCAGTACTTGGGAGGTGAGATCATAAACACAGAAGGGAAAAAAAAGATTTTTCTGCATTTTATGTAAGTACATCTGATGTTAAAAATAATTTATTTATTTTTATTGTTTTATTCCACTTGCTAGAAATGCCTTTGACAAGAACCCCAAATCTGGATTGTACATAATACTGAAAATAAAGTTTGGGAGGCCAGTCCTGGTGACTCATGTTTGCAATCCCAAAACGCTGAAAACCAAGATAGCAGCATCAATGACATTCCAGGCCAGTTTGGGCTATAGAGCGAGAGTCTGTCTCAGAGACAACACAAAACAAAAACCAACCCCAAAACTATGACTGGTGAGGTGGCTCAGCAGGTAAAGGTGTTTGCACCAAGCTTGATGACCCGAGTTTGACCAATACGTCCCACCCTGTGGATGACAAGTGATTTTGGCAAGTTGTTCTCTAACCTTTACCATGGCACAATCCTGTTATATAAATAAACGTAAAAGCAAACAAACACACGTACACAACCCCACAGGAGCGTTCGGTAGGCTGTCAGATCATTATGACTTCACAGGGCTGAAATGTTCCACACCTATATTTTAGTAGAGCATAGCCTGTTTTTTCTCAAACTTTTTGAAAGGATGGTATCTCATTCTTTCCATTCTTTTCTATTTCTCCCTCCCTGAAATCTTGCCACCGTAAGACCCCTTTCTGTGAAACCACCCCCTGCCGGTTCCTTGTTAACCAGACAGACTCGGTGGTCTTTACAGAGGCCACCTTCACAAAGGGACAGTTGCACGGGGCTTTGTTTGTTGCCTGAGACAGGCTCTCCCTCTGAAGCAAAGGCTGGCTTCTAACTCTCAACCTTTTGGCCAGTGTCTTTAACGAAGTGTTTTATTGTGTGTGATGAGTGTGCACAAACATGCCAGGTGTGGAGACCAGAAGACGGATGGAAATCAGAAGCCCACTCTCTCCTTGTGGGTCCCAGGTTGGAACTCAGGTCTGCAGGTTTTTTACCTATGAGCCACCATGCTGGTGCAGCCACAGCTTCCTGGGTGCCAGAATCACCTGTGTACCACACACTGGCCAGGCCAGAACATTAGGAGAAGGAACTCCCCCCCCCCCCCAAAAAAAAAGATGAGGTTCCTTATGAAGCTCAAGCTGGTTAAAACTCTGAAAATCCACCTGTTTTGACCTTGTTTTTAAACAGGTATATGTCATAGCTTTCCATATTTAATTCCAACTAAATACTCTTGTGCTCCTATTTTACGCTAAGAATAGCACTAACTGGCATGTAAAGAGGTGAAATATTTATGTTATCAGATTGGAAGATTTTGGAGCCCTTCTTTTGCTGGTACCCTAAGAGCTGGAGTTCTTTGTCGGCCTTTGGGGAATCCAGCGCTAACTGAGTCCTCTACGTGCTGGGCATTGTTTTAGTTTAAGCTTGTTAACTCTTTCTGGGATTTTATTAAGAATTGTTTTAATTTCATAGGTTGCTTTGGAGAAGAACTGATATCTTCACTATACTTTAAAAAATACTTCTGTACTGGTTCTTCCAATCAGGCTAAATATTTTCCATGAAAATCTCATAATTCGAGCTTACATCTTACAGACTTTTTTCCCCACGTTTTGTTAACTTATGCTTTAAAAGTTCATATTCTTTGCTGGACATTGTGGCCCATGCCTACAGTTCCATCCATGTGGAGGCTCGGGAGTTCAAGGTCATCTTCAGTTTGAGGTTAGTCTCTGGTACTTGAGTCTCTGATTTCAATACAACAGCAACCAAGAGGTTAATGTTCTTTGATGCAACTGTAAGGCACTAAAAATGCTTTCATGCTTGTTCTCTCTCTCTCTCTCTCTCTCTCTCTCTCTCTCTCTCTCTCTCTCTCTCTTTCTCTCTCTCTCTGTGTGTGTGTATGTGTGTGGGTGTGTGGGTGTGTATGTGCACACACGTGTGTATTCAATGAGGGAAGAGAGATGGAGAAATGTACTCTTCAGTAAAGTAAATTTGTTCAACGGTTTTTCTTTACCCTGCTGGTCTAGTGTTTATCCTAACATTCAAGTGCTTCTATGACGTACCTCTGAATATCTTTAACTTGTCCTCATATCTAATTGCTGAAACCCAAGTCTCTTACTATGGGCAGAGTCTACTCCTTTGTCACCTGAACACACATTATTCATTTCATTTCCAGTTCCATTTTCCCTGGAAAATAGTCCTTTCATGGAAGGCATGGTGGCTCATACCTATAATCCAGTGCTCTCAGGCGGCTGAGGCAGGAGGATGGCTTTAGTCTGAGACCAAACAGGGCTATAAAGTGAGTTCCATATCAGCCCGGGCTACAGAGGGAGAACCTGTCTTAGAAAGCAATAAATAAATAAATAGTCTTTTCACTGTCTCTTTTTTTTAAATCACAAACTACCCTTAATTATTCTCTAAGGAGGTGCGAACGGTTCCTGAGATGCCTCCCCCAAAACAGTCACAGCTGGACATGGTGGCGCACCCTTCTAATCCTAACTCCGGAGGCAGAGGCAGGTAGATCTCTTTGAGTTCAGGGCCAGCCTGGTTGACAGAGTGAATTCTAGGAACACAGTGCGAGACTGTCTCTGCCCCACCCTCCCAGACACCCTTACATCTCTCAGCTCTTTTTTCCTCTAGGCTCTTTTTTCACTTATTATTATTATGAATATGGTTATTATTATTATTTAAGACAGGGTAATAAAATGTTGGCATGGAGCCGGGCGGTGGTGGCGCACGCCTTTAATCCCAGCACTCGGGAGGCAGGCGGATCTCTGAGTTCGAGGCCAGCCTGGTCTACAAGAGCTAGTTCCAGGACAGGCTCTAGAAACCACAGGGAAACCCTGTCTCGGAAAAAAAAAATGTTGGCATGGCTGGCCTGGAATTCCATATGTAGACCAGGCTGGACTTGAACTCAGATCTGCTGGTCTCTTCTAGTCGAGTGTGAGAGTAAAGTCCTGCACCCCCACGCCAGGCTTTATTTTTATTTTTCAGAAATGACCTCATTATGTAGTCTAGGTTGCCTCCACTTTCTGACCTTCGAACTCTTTGTTTTAACCGCTATCATATTCCACTTAATCATTAATTCAGCCTTTACTTAGCTTTAATCCACGTCTTATCTCCTGGTTACGTCATATCCAGAGACGATGCCCCCAGCATGGCTCTCACAGCACCACACACAGGGAAAGCACTATAATTTAACTGCATGAGTGAAGCAAGAGGCAGTAACTTTGGCGATGTGACAGTCACAGCAGAGTTATAGGAGCTTCGGCATGTACCATCCAGTTCTTCTGACTCTTTAACCAGGCGAGAGCCACACTCCGCACCTCTGTTCCTTCCTTCCAATAAACCCCAACAGCTCTGGCTACCGAGGCTGAGGATGCAGAACCTCTTCAACTACCCCAGACTTCTAAACATTGGCTTTCAGGTGGTCAACGTGTCGGCTCAGTGAAGCTGCAGTACCGCGTCCTGCCACGAGATGACAGACAGCCGGACACGCCCCCTCTCCTCAAGCCTGCCAGAGGTCAAAGGCACCCCCCCCAAACTGTACCGACAGCTTGAAGTCTGCTGTCCTCGCCTCCAAATGGGCTCCCTTTCTTCCCTTGGAAGATGAACTCCAAGTACCCAGAGGCACACTCCATAATGGTTACCTTAAGTGATTTAATGATTGCCAGTCATAACGGATGCACCTTTGTTGCAGGGTTTAAAAGCAGAAGAGTTCTAACAGAACGTTATAATCTTTCTAATCCACTTTAGACTGCTCCTTAGTTCTTTTGCCAATTAAAAACGCCCCCCCTAGGCAGTGCCCACATCGATGTACCTCAACATACTGCTTTGAGAAGGGCTAGAGTCCCTACTTCAGCGCACTGCAAAAGGCATGTTTGGAGGGGTAAATTCTTACTACTTAGGACTCTGGCCCACGGGGCCGTCCACTAGAAGTGTGCTTTTTCATCATTAATCTCACCTTCGTTATGTGATAGCCACGTGAGGCTTCCTTAGAAGCAGCAGCTTCGTGCGCAAATGCTAAAAGAACACGGGAATAAAGCTTCGATTGTCTGAGTCAGCGGCTGAGAGTCCTGGGTTGTCGCCACCTCAGGTCTCCAGTTTTCCGAAGTATGTAGTGTTTCAAAACAAAGCTACTTTGAAGAGGGGGGGAAACCACGAGAGACTTGGGAGTGAAGCCAGCTAGGTCTCGCATCTCTGAGAGAAAGTGAACTCTGCTGTGACTTAAATAAAGATGATGGTGTATTACCGATATAGGAAATAGTTTATGTGTATGGGGGTTTTGTCTGCACGTGTGTCCGTGCACCAAGTGCCGGCTCGGTGTCCATGAGGCCAGTAGAGGGCATCGCATCCCCTGGAACTGGAGTCACAGATGGTTGGGTGCTGCCACGTGGGCGCTAGGAACAAGAAGTCACCTTTCAAGTTTTTATTACATTTTATTAATTTGGGGGTAGGGTAGGCTGGGGTGGCATAAGTGTTCTGAGGTCACCCATCAAAGGCACTCCTGTCCACGCGTTGAGCCATCTCGAGGGCCCGCAGAAAAGATTTTGAAAAACTCTCGGCTGCAATTTACCATAAAAAGAGGCAGTCGTGTAGGGCCTTCCCTTTCAAGGACGAAGGCGTAGGGGAACGTCTGCCAACACGTGTGCGTGCAGTTTTCCTTAAAGTACCTGCAACTTCCCTCTCAAGGGAAGAGTCCCGGATTTGGGATTCCAGAACCTTCTTACCAAGCGACGGCCCCAGTCTCGGATCACAGTGACTGATTTCGTTGCACGAGCGTGGTGGGTATAGGGAGCGACCCACGGGCGCGCGGGCGGGCGGACTGCGGACCCGCGCTCGAGGGCCGCGAACCCGGAGCGACGGGGAGCGCGCACGCGCGCAGCAAGCAGCCGAGACCGCGGGCGAGCGACCTGCGCGCGCCGCCTGGCTCTGCCGCCGAGCCGACGGTCGGTCGGTCGGGAACGTGACCCGCGACCTCCGCCCGGAGCCTCCCGAGCGGCCGCCTCGCGGGGACGAGCGCTGAGGGGCGGGCGACGCGCGGCCCCGCCCGGCGCCCCCGCCCCCCGCCCTGCCCTCGCTTGTCTCCTCCTTTCCCCCCGGGCTCCGCTGAGTTCATTCACTGGGATTGGTTTCAAGTGACGCCATCTCTTTATTTTTAAACCAATGACCTCATCTGCGCTTGAAGTTTCCTGACCAGCGACTCTTTCTCTCTCCCCAACCCCCACCCTGCCCCCCCACCCCGGTCCCCTCCTGCGGGTATCACCGTTTGGGGGGCTTCCATCCCATTTTCCACCATTTATTCTCCCCCTCTCCGCTTTTTCCCGCGCGGACCCCCAACTTTACCTCCCCAACTCCTTCATCCCTGTCGACATTTTTTTCCCCTTGCCCTTCTTCTCTCCTTTTCGGGGGGCGGTGGAAGAGAAAGTGAAGAAAAGTTGCAAACGCCCGGGCTCTCGCTAAGCTCTCCGCCCACCCCTCAGAGTGGAAGCCGCGGCGGCGAAGAGGACGCGCGAGCGAGTGAGCGAGGAGCGAGCGACGGCCGGGCGGGCGACGCGGTGACAACGCTCGCTGCCCTCCGAGCGAGCCTGGAGCCCGGCGGCCCCTCAAGTAAGTGTGCGCCGCGGGCCGCGGGCTGGCGGGGAGACGCGTCCGCACCTCGTGCCGGCTGCTCCCCGCGGCCCGGAGCCCCAAGCCTTGGCGGCGGCGGCGACAAGGGGTGTGTAGGCCGCGCTGGGGGTCGGGCCGAGCCGCGCGCCGGGACGCACGGGCGCTCGGGGTCCCCCGCACCCCAGCCTGGGCGAGCCGGGTCGGGTCGAGCTGCCGGGCGCGGGGCACGGGCACCTAGGCGTGCGAAGCTGCTCACTTCCAGACTGTTACACAACACGCCTGCCAAGTGGGGCCCCGGCCTGACTGTTTCCATGATCCCAGATTCACCTTGGGTGGAGGCGGCCAGGCCACCTGGGGAGTGACGGTGGCGCTTCCTCAAACCCCCCCCCCCCATAAAAACCCACCCCCCAAATCTCAAGTTTCATTCTGGGACTCCCGTCGTAGTGCTGGGGGGGGGGAACGGTGGTGCAGCGGTGACTTCTTTATTTACAGTAGCTGTAAAATGTGAGACAATAATAACAGTAATAATAAAGAAAACAAATTGGAGAGACAACGGACAGTCTGTGGATCGTGTCGTTTCACGTAAGAAAAATCACTCGGGGACGTGTATGCAAACTTTTTTAAGAGCGGGTGCTGGCTTCGTTTCCTACAGAAAGCTGATAATAAACTCGGGGAAAGTACAAGGAGATCTTAAAATGAATGGCTACTGCAGAATTCGAAAGAACTTTCTTAAGCGTCTGTTGCAAAGCTCCTTGGTGTTTTGAAGTCCTGGGTGTCTCAGATTGCTGGGAGAACGCACACCTCTAATCAGCCCGTGATTAGAGAGGAAAAACCTGTTGCATAATCGCATTTGCTGTGGGGTTGGCTGTGCCTTCCCCTGGAACCAAGGGGGAGTGAGTTGAGATGAGAGTTTTAAAACCTCGGAAGTTTTTATTTACCTAGTGCTCTGGCTGCCACTTTGCTTTAAAAGATTGTAAGTAAATACTGTACTCTTAGAACGGAATCAAACCTATCAAACCTGTTTTGAAAATAATCAGGTATGTTTCTTGTCTGTGTGTGTGTGTGTGTGTGTGTGTGTGTGCGCGTTTGTAAGTGTAATTTGCCATCCATAAAAGACTTTCTAACCATTTGGGAAATAGAGTGTCGGAGAAAAAGCCTCCTGAGCCACTGTGGCTCAGACAGTTGACAACTGCTTCCTCAAAAGACCTACACCTTTTCGTCTCCCTTGCGAAGAGATTTTTAAAGGTAAAATTTCAAGAGAAAAATTTTAAAAAGCCTAACAGTTAAGCTAATTGCTTTTTTAATGACTTGACAATCATATATATTGTTGAGCACAGTTTGGGAGGCTGTAATTAAGATTTGTAGAATTCTGTATTTGGTGAAGGCCAGCAACGTGGGGAAGTAAATTGAAAATTGAAGTATTTGTGGCTTTGTGTGTTTTAGTCAAACTGTGATTAGGCACTGCAAAAGGATTTTGTCTTTGTTTTAAAAAGAAAGTTGTGGAATTTACTGTGTTTGAAGACAATGCGGGAAGTTGCTATTAATTTTTTGTTAATTTACCATCTTGTACAAATTCAGGCTAATTAACTGCAACTTGAATTAGTTTTTAGGTGCAGTAATTTGTGTTTATCAGAGTTCCACATGGAGGGAAAACTAGAAATAACTTTAGAGTTTTAGTAATTAGTGAATAAGTTGATGTTTAATAAGTATAAAGAGTTGGTAATGATATTTACAGTTTTTCTGTTTTGTCTTGTTTTAATTTCTGGTATGTCAGCAACTCAAATGAAATATGTGACTTAAAAATGTGTTGATTTTTACTTCAGTGTTTGAGATGGTAAATTATAATGGACAGGGCCAGGAACAGAGGTGCACAGTCTCCACGCTCCCCTGCTCTGTTCAGTTTGGAAGCTCTTGTCCTTTGGTTAAGGTTGATGAGTGTAATTGAGGACCTATAAAATTAAAATGTTAATATGAAATTAACCAGAGAACCCCCTGGTCTGCTTGGTCAAAGATCTAGTTATAGTGATTGAGAAGGGGACAAAAAGGAAGAACCTGGTAACCTCTTCCCCATCCCCTTATTCCACATTAAAAATTTATTTCTGGAATGGGAAAGAGGAGGCTGAGGCCAGCAGGTTCAGAGCAGGTATGGACTGGAGTCAGGTGAGGCCCGAGATGTAAACCCACGTCCCCCCACCTTAAAAGTAGGTGGGCTTTGGCTAGAGTTAAGAGAAGGGCAGGAATGATGTTGGGGTTTTAAAATGATTTTTTTTCTATACCTGCCTGAATTAGGAAATTGAATTTCATAGGATTTTTATTATATGGATTTAATGTATTGAAGAAGCCAGTTTATATAAATATCCATTGTTAAGCCTTTTCTGTTTTCAGCCAATCATAAAGCCCTGCCAAATATAACTTGTTATAATTTAGCAGTGTATTTTATCCTGGAGTCTTATGTGTTCCTGGAATTTCTGACAGTTTTCTGTTGTTTCTTACCTGGATCGACTTCAGTGCTGTTTAAATGCTTTGAGTTCTCAAACAGAAGATACCATGACTTGAAGTAGATTAATATAGGGAAATCTCACTTGGATTAAAATCCCCCCAAAAGATAACCAAGGGTTATAGAAAACGAGTTTTATAACGTATTTCAACAGATTGAACATAGGGTGTCATAGGAAACACATTTGATGCTTTGCTCGCTCTACAGCGGTAACTGCATCAGATGTAGAAGTGAGACTGATATCTGCCATCACAAAAGAAAAATTTTACTAGTGTTGGCTTAAGCAAAATCATAAAGTAAATCTTGCCCAAAGCGACATGTATTTCAAAGCCAGACGTCATTTCCCCCTGATGACTTGTGTAATCTGTTATTTTTATACATTTCTTTCATTCAGACAGACGTTTTGCCTTGTGAAGGGAGGGAGAGTCGAGAAGGCTGGCAAAAGGTAAAGAAGCAGGGTTACACTTTAAGAAGAGGGTCATTCTCTTACACAGACTGATGGAGATAGGAGGGTAGAAATTTAATCAAATGTATGACCGGAGAAAACAAGAGGGGCTCAGAAGAAGAATCTGCGGCAGATTACTGAGGACAGGCACACACAGAAATAAAAGATTGCCGGGGTATGACCAGCATAGGAGGAAATGGGATACATCTTGGCATGAGAGGAAAGAGGCACAAGTGGAAAAATACCCCTTGGTACTTCAACAACAAGAAGAGAATAATAAAATGTCACCTCCTTCCTGATTGGTATTAGTTAATTATGTGGGTCTCATGTCATCACAAAGTCAGTTTGGCTCAGTGGTTAAGAGCACTAACTGCTCTTCCAGAGGACCCGGGTTCAATTCCCGGCACCCACATGGCAGCTCACAACTGTCTGAAGATCCAGTTGCAGGGGATCTGACTCCTTCACACCAATGCACATAAAATAAAGTTAAATAAACCACAAAAAATATTAAAAAAATACAATCTAGGGGTGAGGGAATGGATTATTATGATTACACAGCTCTATGAAAACAACTTAATTCCCAGAGATACATTTAAAGTAGGACCCACTACAGTTTTATGGCCCATTTTGAACTGGGAGAGATAAATCATAAAATGTTGATGTTATTACGTGAATTTCCAAATAAACTTACATGCAAATTTATTAAAAGCATGCTATTTATTTTGTTTAGTCATTTAATTTTGAAGCAGCTTTGTAGCTATGGCTGGCCTGGAATTCACTGTTTAGATCTGGCTGACCTCACACTCAGAGACATCTGTCAGCCTCTGCCTCCAGAGTGCTAGATTTAAAGGTGTGCACTGCTGTGTCCCTGGATAAGACACCCTATTTACGTGGCTACCCAGGTCTATTCCCTTAAGGAGAGAAAGGTAAGAGAAAGTAAGAATGCTAAGGTGCACTGTGTGTGCGTGCGCACACACGTGTTCATGCATGCAGAGAGAAAATGTTCTCAGACAGTTGGTAAGGACCAGATTCACAGTGTAAGGAGAAAAGAGATTGGAAGGTTCAGAGATAATAGAATTTGACGGTGATGTTAACGGGTGAAAGTGTGTGTACTGTGTGCTGAGAAAGGGAACTAGAGGGATTGAGGACTATCTGTTCATCATCTGCTTATTCAGCAAATTTATGACTGAATTCTCTAAACTGAAAATAAGGCTTTGCCCTTGTGAAACTTACATCTGATAGAGGAAGACAGTAGGACAGCAGTAAGTCCTGTAAACAACAGTCCTGCCAGGTGCCTGGCAATAAGATAAAGATTAAGGAAGTCCTCAGTTACTCTTCTGTTACCCTTTTAATCAGTTAGTTTATTTATTCAGACTGGTGCCCTGTGTCGATAATCTTGAACTTCTGATCTTTCCGCCCCCACCTCCCAAGAGCTGGGATTACAGGCCTTCACCATCCATCACTCCCTGGGTGGTGCTAGGCTTCAAACATGCTAGGCAAACACTTCACCAATTGAGGTATATGTTTATCTCATCCACAGTTATTTTGACTAATTTATTTTGATTATGATATTATAATGATTTTTTGAGAGGTTCTCGTATAGCTTAGAATGGTCTAAAACTCAGTATCAATCTGGGGATGGCCTTGAACTTGTGATCCTGCTGCCTGTATCCTTGAAGTCCTGGGATTACAGGTGTTGTCCCCATAGGTTTCCTTTCCCCCTCTCTTAAAAAAGATAATGTCAAAATGCTATAGCCCAGGCTAGCTTGAAGCTCAATATGTAACCCAGGCTGGTCTTGAAGCTGGCTTTGAACTCACGGCAATTCTCCCTCAGCCTCTGGAATACTGGGATCATAGGCACAAGCCCACCATATCACTGCATTTTGCCTAAGCATTCTATAAGAAACATATTGCATCTCCTTTCCCACTTTAAACTTTAAAATTTGGGTAAAGAATTGAAATTGAGATAAAGGATTGAAATAAAGAATATTATAATGTATCCCTCTCTTTTTAAAAGAAAGTTTATTTTTATGTGTATGTGTGTGCATTTGTGTGAATGTACTCTGTGTGTACAGGTGACTGAAAAGGCCAGAAAAGGGCCTTAGGTTCCCAGGAGCTGGAGTTCGGTTTTGGAGTTACATTAGGGGAGCTGTGAGCCATGATCTCCAGTCCCCTGCAAGAGCAGAATGTACCCTTAACTACGGAACCATGTCTCTAGCTCTCCGTAAAGTGTTTCTACTGTGTATCTCTCTGAAGAAGAATATGCTTCAAAAGTTACTCTGTGTGTACTTAGCCAGTGTTTCTCAATGTCATGTTCAGGCACATTATAGATAAGTATTTGAAAGAAACTTTTATGGCAAGAAAGGAAAATTTTTTATTTTAGACAGGTTCTCATTGTGTCATTTTGGCTGGTCTGGCCTGGAACTTGCTATGTAATCCAGGTTGTTCTCAAACTTGCAGCCGTCCTCTGGCCCCTGCCTCTCTACTACTGGGCTTGTAGGTATAAGCCGCCATACTAGGCAAGTGTTTCTTTGATTTTTCTCTTGAACTACTTCAGTTAGAAAAGATTTGTGGATATAAACGCTGGGCATCTGTAGTTTGTGTGAGCAAAGTTAACCTGAGATAGCCTATTGGGTAAAGGCATGGTGGTTCCAAATACATGGAAACCTGGCAGCCTGAGTTAGACAGATCCCCAGAGCCCACGAAAAGGTGGAAAGAGGGAGCCCACTCCACAGAGTTGTCCCCTGATCTCCATGCACACCATGGCATGCAAGCCTGAACTCTGCGCGCGCGCACGCGCACACACACACACACCAGTTAAAACAACTAACCTGTCTTGCTGCCTTGAAAATAATTGCCTAGTATCTCTGTATGATAGTGGTAGTTGATTGGTACAGTTTATAGGAAAAAGGCTCACCATATATGTTTTGAAAAGCAAGGTAATTCTAAATATCTCCACTTCCCCCTTTAACATTTATGAGGGATACATGTCGAGAGATACATGCTAATTGTCTACATTATTTATCTGTTTTTGTAACAGGCTTTCTTTTGGGCCACCACCCAGCTCCCAATCATGATACAGAGACTTAATATTAGTTCTGAATGCTGGGCCTTATCTTATGCTTGCCCACTAGCTCATAACTGAATTTAACCTGTTTCTTGTCCTCTACATTTTGCCTCAGGCTTTTTACCTTTCTTTCTTTCTGTATGTCCTACTTTTCTGCTTCTTCTGTGTCTGTTTGGCTGATGGCTGCCTGGTTAGCCCTTGGCACCTCCCACTCTTCCCCCTCGGTCTATTTATTTCTTCTATTTATTCCCTCTGGCCACCAGCTTCGCCTATCCCTCTGCTGCCTAGCTATTCTGTTCAGCTTCTTATTAGACCAATCAGGTGCCTTAGGCAGGCAAGGTGAAACAAATGTAACACATCTTTACTTTGTTAAAGAAATGTAGCATAAACAAAAGCAGCACAGCTTTCCATAGAATAATGTTCTGCAGTGGTTTTGTTCTGTATTTCAGTCCTGGGCATTGAGCCTAGGTCCTCTTGCAGACCAGTGAAGCACTCTACCAACTGAGCAACATTCTAGGCCTTGTGTGTATTAGTCTTTTTTAACAGAGAACTCACAGCCTAGGACAGTACCTGGCACTGTAATCTTTATAAACACTTGCTGACTCCATTGAATTTTTGCCTTTTTGCTGACCTGACCTCCTCCTTTCTGAAATGGCGGGTGGTTGATTCTTGTCACCTTTCATCTCCTCTAGTCTCTCCTCAGAATGTTTGTATGTCACATGGTGACCTAGTTTATAGTGTGCTTGGTCTTGCGATTCTTGTTTCTGTGACTTGGTTGGTGGGAGAGCACACTCAGGAAGATAGTTCTTAGCTTTGTGACTGTATATTATCTATGAAACATGGACACAGTATGGTTTCTTTCCATCTTAGCTAGCTCTAGTTAAAAATGTTGATTCATTAAAAAAAAAAGCTAGTAAGACTGCTGCATTGATACACAAATCAACCAAAATCAAAGACTTTTTGAGACATTTAGGAAACTTGGCCCTAGAATTCTATATGGTATCATTATGTTAAACTATGGTCAGTTAAAGATAAATCTAGAAGTATATGCATGATTCTTGTTTTGAAAATTTCAGGATAGGCACAACTGCAAGTATGAATAAATGAAACAATTTAATATTGTTGAAGCTTGGTAATGTGTGCTTTGGAGTTCATTCTTTTCCATCTCTTTGCATGTATTGGAAATACACATAATAATGTGTTGAAGTATATATTACCAGTTATCACTGCGAAGAATAAAAATATAATAAAATTAAATGTTTTGGGCCATACTTGAGAATCCCAGGTATGGACTGGCCATTATCCATCATCTTGGCCAGTATTTAATTAAACTTGCTTCAAATTTGGCTCAAAACAAACAAAGATGTTTTAGCATTTGAAATAATTGGAAAATGGGGAAAATTTTATAGAAAGATAAGCATGCTTAAAATTCGACTTTGGCGTCTTACAGGAATATCTTATAGTTTATAGTATGTGCTTTGACATATTGTGATTTTTATTAGGAATTTTCTATTTTGTAGATGAGGAAACTAAGGCCTTGGAGACAGACACCATGTACTCTAGTTAAATCATAAAGTAAGAAGTATTGCTAGAATTGGAGTTAATATTCTGATATTTTGTATATGTATAAATACAAAGATGATTTTTTCTGGAGTATTATAATTTATTTTATTTATTTGTTTGTTTGTTTTATTTTACATCCCAACTTTAGCTTTCCCTCCCTCCCTCCTTTCCATCCACCCCCTTCCTCCCTTCTGCCCCGCCCCCCTCTACCCACCCTTCTTCTTCAGAAAGGGGTGGGTCTCCAGTGGGTTTCAGCACAGCATGGCCTGTCAAGCTGCCATACGACCAAGCACCTCCCCTTGTATTCAGGCTGGACAAGGCAGTCCAGCATGAGGAATAGGTTTCCAAGAGCCAGTCAAAGCACAGGGGACAGACAACCCTGCTCCCATTGCTGGGAATCCCACATATAGACCAAGCTACATAACTGTCACATATATGCAAAGGACTTAGGTTGGTCCCATGCAGGCGCCCTGGTTGTTGGTTCAGACTCTGTGAGTTCCTATGAGCTGGGGTAGTGGTTTCTGTGGGTTTTTCTGCAATATATATTCCTGACGCCCCCTGGCACCTACAATCCTTCCTTCCTTTCCTCGGCGGTATTCCCCTAGTAAGGCGCAGTATTGGGCCATGGGTCTCTGAATCTGCCTCCATCCGTGACTGGGTGAAGGCTCTTCAATAACAATTGTGATAGTCACCAATCCTATCACAGGGGAAGGCCAGTTCAGGCTATGCTTCCACTGCTGCCAGGAGTCTCAGCTGAGGCCATCCTCGTAAACTTGGGAGGTTTCCCTTGCCTCAGGCTTCTACCCAACTCTGCACAGCCCTCTTTCCAGTCATCTAGCTCAGCACTGTCCCCTTCCAGGCTCCCCATTCCAATCCTTTATGTTCCCATGTCCACCCTCCCTAGTCCAACTGGGGAATCTCTCCTCTATTTCCCCTTCCCAGGGAGATCCATGCATCCCCCATTGGGCCTGCCTTGTTACCTAGCCTCTCTGGGTCTGTGGATTGTAATATGGTTATCCAATACTTTACAGTTAATATCCCCTTATAAGTGAGTACAGACCATATTTTTAAAAATCTGATCTTTGTTACGGAATATTAGTTTAACTATGTAAAGGTGTGTTACATTTGTTTATGCTGCATTTGTTTAATCATGTAAAGGTGTGTTGCTTTTGTTTATACTGCATATTTAATTATGTAAAGATGTGTTGCTGTTTTACTTTGGCCTGCCTAAGGTACCTGATTGGTCTAATAAATGGCTGAATGGCCAGTAGCTAGGCAGTAGAGGGATAGGCGGTGCTGGTGAGTAGAGGAAATAAATAGGAGAAATCTAGGATGGAGGGGAGAAAGAGAGGGAAATGCTCAGAGCCAGACAGACACAGTAGAACATACAGAATGAAAGAGAGCTCAAAAGCCCCAAGACAAAATGTAGATGGAGAAGCAGGTTGATTTAAGTTATAGTGGGACAAGCATGAGATAAGGCATTAATATAAGCATTTATAACTGATATTAAGTCTCTGTGTCATGGTTTAGGAGTTGGTTGGTTGCCCAAAAGAAAGCTTATTACAGATCTTTTTGGTTTTTTTTTTTTTTCCAAGACAGCATTTCTCTGCTTGGTTGTCCTGGAACTCGCTTTGTAGACTAGGCTGGCCTCAGACTCACAGAGATCCTCCTGCCTCTGCTTCCTGAGTGCTGGGATCAAAGGCATGCGCCACCACTGCCCAGCACCAAGACTGTGTTTTAAAGACAAGGGGTCTGCTTTGTAGGCTGGCCTCGAGCCTGTGATTGACTGCTGCTTGTTTCTCTTGTGTGCTGGGATTATAGGTGCATGTGCCTCCATGCCCAACTCAGTACGCTGTTGTTTTCTTTTTGGGGAGGAGCAGTATGGTGCTATAAACCAGTGTTTTTCAGACATATTAGTCTTAAGATACTTTTATACTCTTAAATTGAGTACTACTAGTATCTTTTGTGAACTATGATAGGAAATTAAAATATTTACTTAATACTAATGGTTAACATTAAAATGATGTGAAAAACTAAATTTTGTTTCCAAATCTAGTGGAAAATGTAGTATTATTTTTCATTTTGCTATTTAATGTACTGACTGACAGAATAGAATATAGAATGGCTCGGTTTGCATAACTATAACTTCTGAATTCAGTATCTGACCAACTGTTTTAGTTAAGTGTATAAAGACAATCAGGCTACACTCAAATACACAGTTGAAAAAGATGGACTGTTTAATTGTCTTTTTAATAAATATGGATATTAAAGATTAGCTGAATTGTTGAATCTGAGATGACATGGATTTTTTTGTATTCTGTAATATTAAATATCTATTAGTTGAGCTTGTGATTCTTGTGAATTTTTGATCGCTGTCTCATTTTGTAATATGCATGGTCATTTGGAAGGTAATGATTGCTGAGTTTTACTGACTGGTCACTCAGAATTCACGTTCGATTATACAGTATTAAACAAGCACTACTCCTCAATATGAAATCGGAAGGAGTTGGGATCTTGGTAGTGAATTTATTTCGCAGAATTCTGAACTTTATTATTGGCTATCAGTATTGTCGGCTTTGGAGAGGCTTTACTTCATTCATTTTGGAAAGAAATGAATTACTCCAGTTGTCTGCAAGTAACCCTTTTAAATCAGAATGGAATTCTTTGAGAAACACCCAAAGCTCAGTTTCCCAAGTGTTTTCCCTGAAGACAGCATTGTACTTAGGTGTGCAGTGGAAGTGCTCTGTGTTCTCATTTCAGTACGCAAAACTTTAAGGTGCACTGTGCCTGTATGTGCCCTTACACATGTTCATACTTGTTTTATGTGCATTGTTGTTTCTGCCTGTATGTATGTCTTTGTGAGGGCGTCAGGTCTTGGAGTTAGAGACAATTGTTAGCTGCCACGTGGAAGCTGGGAATGGAACCTGGGTCCTCTGGAAGAGCAGCCAGTGCTCTTAACCACTGAACCTTCTCTCCAGCCCCATACTTAGTTTTTAGCCATAGCATTATTTTTCATTGTTATTTCATAACTGTAATTTTGCTGCTGTTATGAATCGTAATATAAATATCTGATGTGTGACCCCTGTGAAAGTGTCATTCACCAAGCTGAGATTCTGAGTTATAGAGATACTTGTTAGGAAGGCACACACCCAAACATTTTTGGCACCGTGAATTAGTCTGTAGACTAAAAAGCCTGATGGTTGACAGTCAGCTACTTTCCTATCTACTATTACAGGATGACCAACTCTCAACAGCTTAGACCATTTGCCTACCTTATTAAGCCTTTCAGTAAAATAAACTCATTTTCATAAGAGTTCTGTTATTTTTCCTCCTTTATGGTTATGCCTTGGGGCAGACATTGCTGGCTAGAAATAACATTATTATAATCCTGTAAGATAACAATTAGTTGTAAAACTTGGTGATGTTTTTTTTCCCTCTTGTGTTTGTAGTTGTGTTAGGGTATGACAACTGTGTATCTTGTCTGAGGAAAACAACTATCTTCCTTTTTTCCCCTCTTTAAGTCACTTACCAATAAGACTGAAAAATCTGACTGCCTCCTATAGGTGGATTGTGCTAACTGGTTTCTTGCAAAAAGCAGGAGGCCTTCAGGGATAAGCCAAAGATAATTATCTTCAAAGTTAATAGCTTCTTTCTGATCAGTGATATTCTCAGTCCCCGTGCTTCTTTTGGCCAGTTTGTGTGGTACTTTAAGGAGTTGAAGGAGGAGAATTTCATGGGCTCTGCTTCCAGGCATTGTCTCTGGTCTTATTTTTTTTCTTCATTTCTACTCCCTTCACCCCCCAGGATAGAGTTTCTCTGTGTAGCTCTGGCTGTCCCGGAACTCGCTCTGTAGACCAGGACAGCATTGAACTCAGAGATCAGCCTGCTCCTGCTTCCCCGAGTGCTGGGGTTAAAGGTGCATGCCACCATCGCTCAGCTTCGTTTCCACTTTTAATGGTGTCATAATAGTTCTACATACATATTTCATTCCTCCTGTGGAGGAACAAGCCTAAGATAAGGCTGAGCTTTCATAATTAGTAATAAGTCTCCTTTGGGGGCTGGCTATCCAAAAAAAGCCTGTTATGCCCCGCCCCCTCCAGGATAGCCCAGGGATAGCCTTAAATTTACACTGTAGCTGAGAATGACCTTGGATTTCTTATACTCCTGCCCAAACCTCTTGAGGGCTGGGGTTACTAACAGACGTACACCACTATGCCTGGCTTATCCTGTCAGCATTTTAATTTCAAATCTAATTTTGTACATTTATGTCCTTAAGGCGAGAAAGACAAAATCTGTATATTTTACCAACTGAATCAATGTGAACATTGAAAGGCCAAAGATATACTTGACAGTATTTTTGCCTGTTCCTATGAGCCTCTAGTGACATCTTTAATAATATGAATTCACATTTGCATTGTAGACTCAAGAATTAATCTCCAGATGTAGGACTGGATGGTTAGTTTTACCAAGTTCCCAAGTAATTCTTGTGGCTGATGGAAGTAGGAAATACGTTATAAGTTGAATGTACATGGTACCCAATTAATGAAAACATTTGTACTTCTAACTGTGTGGTGTTTTCCTTAGGGTTTTGCAGATTAGCAAAGTTCTAATCCCAGCACTGCTCAACATTCATTGTATTGTGCTTAAATACCTTTGCTGTAACTTAGTGCTATGTGATACTTAAATGTGTTACTAGCAAATGGTGTTTCTTTTGAACTTAATTGGGAGTTGACACAGTAGGATTAAACAGTAAAACTAAAAATTATTCTTGAGGTCTTATTATGCCATTCACTACATATCAGATATGATGGTGAAATCAGGTATTTTAGTGTTAAACCCTAAAAGTTTCATGAAACCTATAATCTGCTTTATACCAAATTTCCCTTATGCCTTTCCTACTAATTTAACATTAATGTAAAGTAATGGAAAAAGAAACATTGCCC
The DNA here is from genome assembly GCF_903992535.2 of Arvicola amphibius. Lineage (NCBI taxonomy): Eukaryota > Metazoa > Chordata > Mammalia > Rodentia > Cricetidae > Arvicola > Arvicola amphibius. Next base: position 15,973,187 of record NC_052048.2, read on the forward strand.
CATACCTGTCTACTTGCTTTGCTTTGTGTGTAATACACTTTGCTAGAGAAACACTCTGAAAGGAGGATTTATTTTGGTTTAGGGTTTCAGTCAGTGCTTGGTTGGCCTTTGCCTTGACATGAGGAAGAAAACATCATGGTTGACAGGTATGGAGAAAGAGGGTGTTCATGTCATGACAGCCAGAAAGCACAGGGACAGGAAAAGGACACGAACAAGTTTGTATCTTTCCAGGGCTTCTCAGTGGCACATTTTCTCCACCACTTCCCAATAATGTCATCTTATTATGAAAGTGTTCATGTCCAGTTATCCTCCCCTCACCCCAGAAAGGGTCTTAGTGTGTCTCCTTAGGTGGTTTTCAACACTCTATATAGACCAGGTTGGCTCTGAACTTGTGGCTATCCTCCTATCTTTGACCTCTGAGTGCTTGAGCCGTCATTTGTTGTTGCTGTTGAGACAGTCTCAGTTAGATCAGGTTGCTGTCCAAGTCACTATGTAGCCAAGAATGGACTTGAACTTCTAATGACTCTGCTGCTTCTGCCTGACAAACGGGGGATGTGCCAGTCACTTTTCCATCCATGATCGCATCCATCAGCTTCAGACCAAGTCTTTGGGGGAGAGGAGGGCAGGTAGAGGGAGACTTCATTTTTAAATCGTGGCACATGAGTACTCATGAATCTTGTAGCATGATTGACATAGAAATTTGTAATTAGGCCATTTTTTAGACTACCCCTTTACCATTGAATGAATCCCATGGCAATGCAATAAAACTGATTTTGGATAATTATTGATGAAGAATAACATTACTTAGTTTATTGAGAAAATAGAACACAGTACTTTAGTTTTTGTATATTTCCTTTGAACATTTTTAGCATCACATGAATTAAGAGTAAACAAAAAATTCAGGGCCTGAAGATGAAACACTCTCTCTCTCTCTCTCTCTCTCTCTCTCTCTCTCTCTGTGTGTGTGTGTGTGTGTAAGAGAGAGAGAGAGAGAGAGAGAGAGAGAGAGAGAGAGAGAGAGAGAGAGGGGGAGGGAGGGAGAGAGAGAGAGAAGGAGGGTAGGTGTATGGTGTGTATTTATTTGACTTACAGAAGAGAATTGTTATGTCAGAATTTAGTTTCATTTTTTTTTTAAACCAGTGTCTTTCATATGGCTTAGGGTAGCCTTGAACTCAAGATCCTTCTGCCTCAGTCTTCTGATTGCTGGGATTTATAGGTGTGTAATACCACCATGCCTGACTTATTTTAACCTTTTTTTTTAAAATGCCCAGTTCATTTTATTTGTAAACAGAAACTGAATCTGGATATAATGCTCATTTAGTTTTATAATAGCTCATCTGAAGCAGGGTCAGATTAGGGTACCAAGATCTTACAGATCTGTAACTTAATGAAGGTGTGCTTTAGTACCAGGCACAGTGCCTTAGATTTAGATCATCCGCATTCTCTCAGTGCTTTCCTTTCTTGTCAGGCTGAGCCTCTTCTTAAACATCTAAATCATGGGGGCTGTATCCTTGTTTCAGATTTCTGTTCTGTCCATTGTTACCAAGTGAAACTCTTCCAGGTATGTCTTCACATTCTATTTCATACAGCCTATAGTGGCTTTTATGGCATATGCCTTCCAGCCTTCCAGGATGCTTAACCAGCTAGCCCCTTCCACCTTAACTTATTTTGTTATGCACTGATATAGTCTATGCTTTATAGCTGTTTGGTTGGTTGGTTGGTTTGGTTTTTCAAGACAAGGTTTCTCTGTGAAGAGTTCTGACTGTCATGGAACTCACTTTATAGACCAGGCTGACCTTGAACTCACAGAGAGATCCACTTGCCTCTGCCTCCCTGAGTGCTGGGATTAAAGGCATGTGCCACCACTACCTGGTTTGTAGCTTGATTCTAATTGGTTTTAATAGTAAAAGCCTAGAGTCAGATATTAGGGAGTGAAAACTGAAAGATCAGAGAAGCAGAGTAGCCAGCCACTAGTTCTTATCTCTACGAAATCCTCAGACTGAATGTCTCTACAAGTCCTCAGACTGTCGTTTCTACGAAATCTCAGTCTGAATCCTGAACTGTCTCCTCTCACCTTATATTTCTCCCTCTGCTCAGCCATATCACCGCCCTAGTGCTGGAGTTATAAGTGTGAACCACCATTGCTTGGCTTGTCTCTCTTTCTCTTTTAGACTGATTCAATTTTGTATAGCTCAGGGTAGCCTTGAACTCACAGAGATCTGTCTTCCTCTCCTGAGTTTGGGAGTAAAGGTGTATGCCACCATTACTGACCTCTATGGCTAACTAGTGTGGCTAGCTCAGCTCTCTGATCTTCAGGCAAACTCTGTTTGTTAAAGCACAAACAAAATATCACCATAGTGCTTTAGTCAGGAAAATATGCTTGTGTCTCCTTTTGTGTTCATACATTTATTCCATTTGGAACTTTCTTCCTCATTTCTCTCTGGGTTCATGTCCCAATTTTCCTCCCAAAAGTCATCTTGAAAGTAAGATTTTTCTAGGAAGGCTTTCCTTTTTTTTTTTAATATTTGTTCAAAATGTCATTTCAGCCATAACTAATTATTTTATACTTACAAGAGATTAGCTGTTTCTTCTGTTTTTCCCACAATGCCTTTTATTACTTTAAGATAAGCCAGTGCTGACATTGAGGTTTTTCAGCTGGAAATTGAAACTTAGGCAGTATTTGCTGTATACGGCATGTCTGAACCTAACGTCACCTCTGGGTTATAGAGGGCAGGGCCAGCTTGCTGTGTGAAGATGACTGATGACCTCTTAGAAAGACAGTCACCTGAAGAATAGAAGGCGGAAATGACATTCTCTCAGGCTTGCATTGTGGATAGGTGTTTTCTGGACAGTCTTTTTCCCCCCTGACTCTGCAGGTATTTTCTGGGGTATATAATCTGGTATATATAAAATATTTATTTTTTTAAATTGTATCGCTAGACTTGTATAGGAGTCAAGCTACATGGATTGTAACGAGCACCTTGTGTTCTGGCCTTCTTGTTTCTCTGATGTTCCTTCTGGGCCAGGTTGTGCTCAGCTGAAACTAGTGGCTTACGAGAGGTTGGAGGGTCAGGCGGCTGGCAGGGCCACAGGTGCCATCACACCCTCGATGAAGCTAGTTTTGTCCGTGCATGCTCATATTTTAATACACATATTTTACTAATATGAGTACTAGATTATAAAATAATCTGTATATTGTTATTTTCTACATATCCAGCTGTGGAAGCCTCAAGAATCTGTTTCTCCTCTGAGGTTTAGGTTGAGGCTCGGCCTTTGTATCTAGATCGTCACAGTATTTCAGGGCTGATAAAAGCGGAAGACGGGGAGTTAATTTGTGGAGCCAGCTATGTATGAATCATGCTGAAGTTTTTTAACCTCCCCTTTAAAATAACACTTTATTTTTAAAAATGTTTTACAGTAATAAAGATTTTAAGTGTTTTAGAACACCAGACCCATTGGTGACTATGTTAAAATAGTCTGAACAGTTGTGCTTACTTGATATAATATAAAGCAACATATCAAAGGCGTTGGCGCCCCCCCCCCCCAAAAAAAAAAGAACCCGAAATACCACCACAGAAAATGGTAAGAGCTTAACCTGAATGCTAGGGGCTCAGTTTTAATTGTGAAGAGATAGCAAGATAAGAGGAGACGCCAGCTTCGTAGAACAAAGGAGAGGCAGGGAAATGAGTTGGATGAGAGGCTGAAAGCATCACAGGGAAAAGCTGCACAGTAAAGAGGACAGAGTGGACAGTAGCCAAGAGGTCAGGCAGCATCCCTGTCTTTGCAAGTGTTTGGTCTCTGCTTCCGCTGTTCTGCCATTCTCTGCCCAGGCCCTGACCCTGTCACTCCATGGTTCGCTCCCTGGTGGTATAGCTTTCTTACGCCATTAAATTCTCAGTACCTACTGTATACTTGTGTGCATGCGTGTGTACGGTGTGTGGACAGATGCAGTGATGTTAGAATTAGTATAGCCTAGCTCCTGCAGGGGTAAACAATGATGTTAACCATCTTTCTCTGCTACATGGCAGAGAAGTGGAAATAGTTATTCCAGATAACTATTCCCCATCTATAAAAGGATGATTTGGAACAGTTTCTCTGCTGGTTGTGGACCCCTTGCCCCAGAGTTATCCTTTTAATGTGAGGATATAAATTGTGACATTTTTACATGACTTGGGTGATCAGAGCATCCTGGCCTTCCTGTTCTTCTCTTTCTAGATCATAAGATGCTCACGGTGGTGTCTTTCTGTTGTTAGTGAAGTCATCTCAGATGTTGCTCTTCAGAGTGTACTAACACGGCTTGGGAGCGCAGTGGCATGTTCTGGGTGGCCACTGAGCAGTTTGGTAAAGTTGAAATGAGGAACAAGGTCTTCTGAGTTCTGTCCAATTTTTTTTTCCTTTAAAAAACAATACATCATGAAATCTCATTTTTATTTATTTTTTCTAAACTCCTAGGATTAGTTTTGGTTGGAAGCTGCAAAGAAACTGAGCTGGTCTGAGTTGTGGGTGCTTGGCACAGAAACTCAGAGAAGGAAGCGTGTGTGTGTGTGTGTGTGTGTGTGTGTGTGTGTGTTTTAACAGTTTTATAGCTCCTGCTTTCCCTGAGTGGAACTGAGCAAGGGGCCAGCAGTTACCCCTGGGCCTGGCTGGCCTCCCATTTTTGAGGCTCCAGAATTATTTTTAGCCCCGGGGCCTTGGAAGCAGGTGTGGTCTGTGCTTGAAGGCCATGCCTGGAATGTGTTCGAGCCTTGTTGTGCTTGTCTGTTTAGGAGCTGACAATGGTGACCTGAGCCTACTGCTTTACTTTGCCAGGAGAATTTGCACCTTTTTGGTGAGGAATGAAAAGTCATACTCTATTACATTTGTGATTTGTTTAAGCAGCTTTGCTTTGGAAACTTTTAACACTCGAAATACATTTTAAGAGTATTAGTACTTTATTAAAAAGTATACCCCAACTGATTGATGTGTTTTATAATTCAAGTTTCTAGTCACAAGTATTTGTTTTATTTAACCTTTAGTTTTCTGGGCAGCTGAGATATAACCCAGTGCTGTAGACAGTGTTTACATTCATAAGGTTCAGGCACTAGCAGACACACACATGTGTGTGCACACACAAACACTTGCACACATGCAAACATGCACACTAAAGTTTAGTTTTCACATTTGTTTAAATATTTAAAGGAATTTGTGAGTGAGTATGTGCATGCGTGTGTGTGTATTGTTTCTTGAGATCCTTGAGCATGTTGGGCAAATACTCTACCTACAAAAAAGTTCTTTTCTGAAGCTACATCTAGGCTTTCACCCCTTGAGGGCTAACATCAACTTTCATATATTGTATTAGTTCATCTTCTAGTTTGTCCACTCACTACCAACTTTTTTGAAAAAATCAGTCTTGCTAAGAAATATAGCAAAGTGTGTGTGTGTGTGTGTGTGCGCGCGCGCGCGCGCGCACGCGCGTGCATAATATCATTTGCTAATGCTTTCCTTTTTATTTTTAAAGGCAAGCTCATGTGTATCTAGAATGGCCTCAAACTCCCTTCATAGCCAAGGATGACTTTTGAGTACCTAATTCTCCTGTCTCCACTGCCTAAGTGCTGGGCTCGAAGGCGGGTGCCACCATTCTACATTTCACGGCTTGCTCCTCGGGCTGCTGACACTCTCTGAGAAGTTAAATTATAGCCTTTCTTCTGTTAGACTACTTCTAGGTTATCCACGTTTGCCCTGTCTTAGCACATGGTGGCAATTTAGCTTAGCAAAGCATGCCTGTCTTTCTCATAGTGGATTTTGTTACGGTGAATTGGCCAGAGGTGCTACATACAGATAGAGATTCTGAAGTTACTGTTACCAATCCCTTGAATACAAGTTCTTGAGTTACTTGATCCATCCTTTGACAAGAAGGACGTCTTGAAAACATTTCTATTTTAGTGAAGAGATTTTTAAAATATTTTTTATATAGATTTTTCATATGTCTATCCTGCTTAGTGTCTGTTAAATTTTACTCCATTCCTTGTCAGAAACAACAAGAAGAAAAAACAAAAACAAAAACCCTCAAGACTCTGACTATATATAAACAAACATTTGTCTTCTTAGAAGCTGTGTACTGTGCAAACTTGTAATATTCCTCGTACAGTTTCTTTTTTTTTTCTTTTTTTTTTTTTTGGTTTTTCGAGACAAGGTTTCTCTGTGGCTTTGGAGCCTGTCCTGGAACTAGCTCTTGTAGACCAGGCTGGTCTCGAGCTCACAGAGATCCGCCTCTGCCTCCCGAGTGCTGGGATTAAAGGCGTGCGCCACCACCGCCCGGCCTCGTACAGTTTCTTTATTTCTTGGCTAAGACATATATTAATTTAGGAACCACAGTGCCTTCCTTTGCGGTGTTAAAGGAAGAAAATGCTTTTAGTTTCTTTAGTGTGAGTGTGAATTCACCTACATACATTCTTGTATATATTTCAACTAAAGTTGAAATCTTAGTTCTCTGGAAATGAGTCATTTCCAGTAAATACAGCCATAGTTTTGAAGAAAGACTGAATATCTGCCATATCTTTTATTAGAATTTGCCTAATTCAGGATTATTTTGGTCAGTGTCTTCATTATTTTCAATTCAGCTTTGGCGCAGAGCTGCCGTCTTCCAGGTGTCCTCTTAGCTTGCTTTCTCACCTCCTCATGGTTTTGTTTTGGTGATCCCTTTGGAGGAAGGCTCTAGTCGGCCTGAGCCTCCTCTAGCATCTCTCCCCTCTTAACTCTGCTTTAGTTTTCTCCATAGACTCCCCACTACCATATATTTTATTTTGCCTATTATATGTACCTCCTATAATTTGCATTTTGAATTCCCTCCCAAAGGCTCATCTGTTAATGTTAATGTTAGTCCCCAAGTTAGTTTTTGGGAGGTAGTAGAACCATTCTGTTGTAAGACCTTGGTGGGAAAATTTTAGGTTACAAGAGGCATGCCTTCAAAAGGGATTGTGGGGCCCCAGCTTCTTTTTGCATGTAGGTTTGCTATGTGAGAAGTTTGCCTAACCTCACATTCTTGGCCATTGCTATTTGACATGCCCACAAGAAGTACCCAGAGCAATGGGTCTGCTCAATTTTTGACTGGAGTTTCCAAAATTCTGAGCCAGATAGCTTTTTTTAGGAACTGGAGAAATGGTACAGTCAGTCTGCCATGCAAGCAGAGGACCTGAGATCAACACTCAGCACCCACATAAAATGCTGGATATGTTGTCACCAGACATGCAGACTGAGAGGCCTTGGAACACTCAGCTCTAAATGGGATGTCTCCGTCAAATCCCTCCCACCTCCTACCTCCCAGCCCCTGCAGGAGAGGAGGTGAAAGAGGGGATGGAGGACACCAAGGAGACAAAGTCCTTTAAATCAGTGCAAGCACAGCTCCTATGGACTCAGGCCCACACAGGTCTTCAGCAGGTCCTCTGTGCACGTGTTACAGCTTCCAGGTCAGTGTTTCTACGGGGTTCCTGAGTGTGTGAATGTGAGTATCTTGTATTTGCTTTTTGTTTTTTTGAGGCAGAGTTTCTTTGTGTGCCTTGGTTGTCCTGGAACTGGCCCTGTAGACCAGGTTAGCTTTGACCTGGGATTAAGCCCTCACTGCTTGGCTGAGATCTCTGAATCTTGTGCCATCTCTTGGGCTCTTTTCCTTCTGTTGATTTGTCATCTCCAACTTCAGTGTGATAGTTTTTGTTTTATCTTGTTTTGTTTTGTTTTTTAAATGAATGAATGAATGAGTGAATGAAAAGGGTAAAACTTAACAACTAAATAGTCACTTATCCCTGCTGGGAGAGGGAAAATCAGTTTTCTTTAATAGAGTGACACTGGGTGTATCAACCACTCCAGGACAGACCTCATGTTTAGGGGTTGACAACATATAAGGAATTCCACAGTGGTTTGTGTGTGTGTGTGTGTGTGTGTGTGTGTGTGCGCGCGCGCGCGCAGGGGCGGGCTTTTATTTACCTACAGTTTGGTAGGGTTTTTTGTGTGTGTGTGTGGGTGATTGTGGGGGATTTTATTGTTATATTAGGTTTCGTTTTGAGAAAGAACTTAAAGTTGGGTAGGTGGGGGGAGAGTATCTGGAAGGAGTTGGAGGAGGGGAAGAATATGATCAAAATATATTTAAACTTAAAGATTGTTTTAAACAATAATAATAAATATTGGGAAAGATGGTACTTATAATCCCAGCTCTGGGAAGGCAAAGACAGAAAGATCCCTGGGGTTTCTGGTTGGCCAGTCTATCCTAATTTACAAACCTTAGGTTGCAGTGAGAGCCCCTGTCTCAAAAAAACCAAAGTGACTAGCATCTGATGAATGGCACCAAAAGTTGACCCTGAGATGAGATGGTGGGGCTGATCTATTCGGAGCTTACCAAGCCCAGCTGGACTGGTACTGAAAGAGCATGGGATAAAACTGGACTCCCTGAACATGGAGGACAAGGAGGGCTGTAGTAAGGAGCTGCGGGCAGCTTCCCGCTGCCCTGCTCTCGGCCATCGGCTAGCTTAAAACCCGAAATAACAACACACAAATTGTTTTCTTTTAAACACTGCCTGGCCCATTATTTCCAGCCTCTTACTCACATCTTGATTAACCCATATCTAATAATCTGTGCAGCACCACAAAGTGGTGCCTTACCAGGTAGATTCTAGCGTACGTCCATCTTGGGCTGGAGCTTCATTGCATCTGGCATCTCTCTCAGGAGAGGCACGGTGGTCTGACTAACTTAGGAGAGGCGTGGCATCTGACTGAGCCATCTACCTCACTTCCTTCTTCCTGTTCTGTCTACTCCACCCACCTAAGGGGCGGTCTATCAAATGGGCCAGGCAGTTTCTTTATTAGCCAATGAAATCAACTCAAACAGAAGACTCTCCTACATCAGAGGGCTGCTGAGAAGCCAAGGACAATGACACTGGATTTGGATCCTACTATGCATACTGGCTTTTGGGGGGGGGGGCCTGGCCTGTTTGGATGCTCACCTTCCTGGACCTGGATGGAGGGGGGAGGAACTTGTACTTCCCACAGGGCAGGGAACCCTTACTGCTCTCTGGATAGGAGAGGGAAGGGGAGTAGAGTGGGGAGGGGGGTAAATGGGAGGCGGGGAGGAGGCAGAAATTTTTAATAAAAAAAAAAAATCTCTGTCACATAAGGTTGGCAAAAAAAAAAAAAAGTTGACCCTGGCACATAAACATGGACATGCATATAAATACACAATATTTTCTTTTAATAAGTTAATTGTTTTGGTAGGTTTTTTTAGTCGTTTGGTTTTGGTTTTTCGAGATGGGTTCTCTATATAACAGCTCTGACTGTGCTGGAACTCACTGTAGACCAGGCTGGCCATGAACTCACAGAGATCTGCCTGCCTCTGCCTCCCAAGTGCTGGGATTAAAGGTGTGTGTCACCCAGCCAGATTTCCTTAGAGTAATGGAAAAATGACTAATTCAGTACCCCAGTACTAAATTCTAAGAGGACAAGAATTTTTTTACTTGCATAATGTATAGCTAGGCAATACATTTACAATTATAATTTATAACGAACAGCTATCATTTATTGCTGCATTTTCAACACAGTGTTTGGCACATTTTAGGTGTCCAATAATCACTAATTGACTCATTTACAACCTGTCTGGGAGATGCTCAGGAGTACCAGGATGCACACCTTAGTCTCCCTTGACCCTAACTTGTAAGTCTCTCCTCACCACCAGCTTACGTTTATTATGAAAAGTCTTCCAGAACATTTTCTGTACTCCCAGAGTAAACTATCCCCACATTCCCTCTTGCCTGGTGGCTCCCTCCTAGGGATCCTTGCATTCCCTTTCCCAGATGACCACCCCATATCCAGGCTCCTCTTCTTTTGGGCAGGACCACTAGAAGGGTTTTTTCAGGATACTTGGAGGAAGCATGAGCTGTGGATCAGTGAGGGAGTGGTGGGTGCAGTAGCATGGGTAATGGAGGAAAGGGGAAGGTAGTGTGGGATCAGGGCTCAGGTGGGTCAGGGAACAGGGAAGCTACCTGTGGACACAGGTCAGCTAAGCAAACAGGAAACAATGCTGAGAAGAAAGACATAGCTCCTGGCTAGCAGAAACTCTTTAAGGCTCCTCAGATCTGGCCATGTCTCAAAGGAGAGTTAATCTTTGAAAGTGAGCTGCTGTTCCACCTCCTCTGTGGTTCTCCGGGAACATGAACAGCTTGAACGTGGTGACCGCTTTCAGCAGTGCTGCCTGTCAGTGGGAGGCTGGGTTTTACCGTGCTTTTGTCTCCATGTCTTCGCCCGTTGTCTAGGTAGAGCTGCTTCAAGCAGTCTCTTCTGATACTATCGCCTGTCAGTGTTTGTCTTCTGGTTTGGGCTAAGAAAATGTGGACAAAACATGTTAAGTTCAAGGCTGTTTGGGTTAGGGTGGGTTTTAATTGAACATCTTTGAATTTCCGTCAGGATTTTGGTTTTGTTTTTAGAATTTTTATACTGACAGTGTTGGGGATTGGTTCAGGGCTTCACTCTGCTATTAAACCATACCCTCAGCCGTCTATCAGTTCTCTGAACCTCACAACTTCAACAGTCAAAGCCTAAGGTGTTCTTGCCAGCTTCCTGGCAGCAAGTCTAGTCCTCCCTGTAGATTTGTATCGTTTCCTGTTACTAGCATCCATTTAGAACTCCCCTAAAAGTCTCTTTTATTTTGTAGTCTGTTTCATCGATTTTTATTGGTGGGGGAGAGGAAATTAAGTCTAGTTTAATAGACTTCTCACCTGATTCTAACCTTCTCCCATGACTTGCTGAGAATTTGAAGTTGAACTCTAGTCCCACAAACAAAACTGAATCTTTTTCTTCAAGCATAGGTCTTAGAAGCACCGTTTAGGCATAGGGACACTCTCCCTTCCTTGAGCATTTCCCTTTGTAAAGGAAATACTTAAAATGCGCATTTGAATGTAGAGCAAGGACCCAACCGCTCTGCCTTCTCACTTTCCATGCGCCATTTTGAAATGTTTGTGGGGCCTCCTTTCTTACCCTGCTTGTCTTAGGCCCTGTGGGTGAGTTCAAGGCAGCAGTGCCTAGTAGCAGACCTTATTGTCATCACGAGTAGAAGGAAAAAGGGAACTTCTTGTAATTTATTTTATGTGCAATTGTGTTTTGCCTGCATATGTGTGTAAGAGTGCCAGAAGAACTGGAGTTACAGATAGTTGTGAGATGCCATGTAAATCCTGGAAATTGAATCCAGGTCCTTCGAAAGAGCATTCAGTGCTCTTTTTACCAATGAGCATCTCTCTAGCACCTGGAACTTTCTATTTTTGCAGTTGCTTATGTCCTCATTTGACTGACCTTGGAATCATGGTCATGTTATTGGAAAGTTTAAGAGAAAAATGCTTCATCTAAGAAAATGTTTAGTAGATTCATTTAATAATAATCTGGGGGTGGGGGAAGTCCTAGCAAGATCTAGGGCTACAGAGCTGTCATCTTAGTCACTGTGGAGGTTGAGGTAGGAGAATTGCAAGGTCAAGACTGCCTAGGCTACAGAGCAAGTTCAAGACTAGTGTAGAAAACTTTACAAGATCCTCTCAAAATAGAAAGTTAAAAAAAAACCCCAAAAATCCCCAAGACAACAACAGCAACAAAAAATCCAAACAAACATAATAAAACAAACCAGAATAGGGTAATACAGCTGAGTTGAAGATGCTTACCTAGTGCACATGAGGACCCTGGGTTAAATTCCTAGAACTGGGGTGGGGGTGGGGGAGTCTAGTTGGATACACTGCTGGCTGCAGGTACTGAGGAAAGTCAACCCAAATGTTTTCCTCTTAATTACGTTAAAGGCAAATAGTTGGTGCTTTTTAAAAATTAATCTTTATATTGTTCCTTTAATAAAACAAACTCCACTTTTCCACCTTACAGTGTTCACTCACAACAAAGTCAGTAGTATGTTTCACTGATGTATTTCACAGTTAGATATAGAGTAAATTTTGATGAATCTAAACATTAAATATATTACATAAAACAACTAAAGTTATAACTTTAAGGGTTAAGTTATACAGTGTTTGTTAGATGTCACAGCATATAAAGCATAAATTATTTGATGAAATGTAAATTATACTAGGAACGGTATTTCTTAATCTTTTAATCTTTGTGTACGTGTATGATGTGTGTGTTGGTGTATCTCAGTATGGTGCACATTCCACCACGGCCTGTCAGATGTCGGAGGATGGCCTCAGGTGTGGATTCTTTCCTTTCACACTGTAAGAGGCAGGATCTCTTGTTCACTATTGAATACATCAGGTTGCTGGTCTGTTATTTTCTGAGGATTCTCCTGTGTCTGCCTCCATCCTATTGAAGGGGCAGTGGGATTACAGCACCTGTTTGGTGTTGTATAGGTGCTGTGGTTCTGAACTCAGGTCCTCATTCTTGTACAGGAAGCACTTTACCCACTGAGCTATTTCCTCAGCCTACAAAAAGGTCAGTTTGCCTGCCTGCTTTTTCCCCTCCTCCTCTTTTTGTTCTCTTTGCTTCTCCTTTTTTGTATGAGTATTTTGCCTGAATGCATGTGTGTATACAATGTGCTTGCCTGGTGTCCACAAAGGTCGGAAGTAGTTGTTGACTTCCCTGAAGCTTTGAACCACCTTGTGGATGCTGGGAGCTGAACTCAGTTCCCCTACAAGAGCGGCAAATGCTCTTAACCATGACATCACTTCTCCAGCACCAAAACATAGTTGTCTTTAGTTGTTAGGTACCTAGATACAGAGCTAATTGAACAGATATAGTTCTAGGGGAAAGAGGGCATTGTCTTTTAAGTTTATGTTATCTACATATTTCGTTTAGATTTCTGAAATGGTGTATATGGAAGACTGATGGGTATATTGATTTGTTCAGTTTCTAATGAGATGAAACGTTTTATTTTTTACTAGTCTTGTGAATGAAAGAAAAAGCAAGATATAAAAACTATAGTCAGTGAACTATCTGAACAAAGGAGAAAAAAATAACATTTTTGTTTTCTGTTTATTTTTAAAAAAATCTTAGGAAGAACAGTGGTCTCCATTTATGTGTTAAAAAAACAGGTGAGAAGCATCTACAACATAACACATTAAAAAACTTCAGAATAGTGTTAGAAGTTTCAGTATTGTAACAATTTGTAACACCGTCATCAAGATCCAACTTGTAGACATGTTACGCGTGCAATTTTAGATTTTTCAACCGTTCAAATATCTATAAAGAATAGAAGGAAGTAAAAGCTTTAAAATTTGGCTAAGTAGTAGGTTATAAGAATGTAGACTCAGCTGGAGGCTTCCTTGATGTCTGTGGTCTGTGCTGCTGCCTGAAGCCATTTGGTGTCTGAAGGGCTGTGCTGCCACTAAGGCCGTGTCTGGGTCCGTGGTTCTGCTGGCGCTGGGGTTCATGTTGATGTCTGTTTTCTGTGTTGTCACCTGAAGCCATGTTGATGTCTATGGGCTGGGTTATCACCGGGAACCATATTGGTGTCTATGGCCTGTATTGCCTAGGAGGCCATGTTGATGCCCTTGGGCTGTGCTGCCACCAAGGGTTATGATGGTGTCCATGGCCTGTGCTGTGCTCACTGGAGACCATGTTGAGGTTTGTAGCACATGCTGGCACTGGAGACCATGTGGATGTCCATGGTCCATGCTATTGCCCAAAACCATGTGTAAGTGCATGATCCGTGTTCCTGCTGACTGTAAAGGGCAAAGAAACTACTTTTGTAATATTGACTACAGACTCACAGCTGAGAAAGAGGGACATAGAAGGCTTCTGTGATGATCACTATCCTCCCTCACCTCCAAAGAGTAACACAAAAACCATCGAAGAGAGCTCTTAAAATTAGTGATCAGGATGCTGGAGTATAGCTCCGCAATTGACGGCTTCTGGTGGTGCAGGTGGCGAAGGATCTGACCACGGGGAGTTTGACCATGAGTGAGTATATTGTAGAACAAATTGGACATTTTTTTTTCTTCTTCTTTTTTGGGGCAGGGTCACAAGGGTGGAGAGTTTAAAAAAATAAATGAAGAATTTATGCTCGTGTGATTCAGTTTAAGAATATTTATTCCTTGAACTTTGAGTAGAAATTTTGAGGAGGACTGTCAAAATGGCTTATCCAATAGAAACATTTGCTGTACAAGAAGCCTAACAACCTGAGCTTCAGTCTCCAGACCCTCATGTAATGGGAGGAGAGCGCCATCTCCAAAGATTGCCCTCTGACCTCTGCATGCTGATTGTGGCATAGTCACAGATACATCAGACATGTCACCCACAGACATGAGACAGAGAAGGAGGAAATTTGGAGGTGAAGTTAGTTGGATTGTTTTGCAAACAATGAACTATTTGCTTGCCATTTTTAAATCCCACTTTAAGCAAAAAAAAAAAAAAAAAAAAAGTCTGAAAACAAAGCCACCACAAATATACCTCTGATCTCAGGGTATTGGAATTCTTGAGAATGAACAATAGTAGAAGAGAAATTTTAAAGTATTTTATTTATCATTATTTTTGAGACAAGGTCTCTTGTAGCCCAAGTTGGCCTCAAGTTTTCTATATCATTTTTTTTCTTTTTCTCATTTTTTTATTCAAGATTTCCATCTCCTCCCCTCCTTCTCCCTCTTCCCTCCCCTCCCTTCCACCCATACTCCCACTCCACCCCTCTCCAAAGACAAAGAGCCATCAGGGTTCCCTTCACTATGTTAAGTTCAAGGTCCTCCCAGCTCCCCCTAAGTCCAGGAAGGTGAGCAACCAAACTGACAAGGCTCACAGTGAGCCCGTCCATGCTGTAGAGTTCATGTTCATTGCCATTGTCCTTGGTTTCTCAGTAAGCATGACCTTGAACTCCCGATTCTCTTGCCTATACTTTTGAAGTGCTAGAATTACTGGTGTGTAGCTCCATATCTGGCTCTTGGGGTACGAGCTCATGCTGGATAAGATGTACTCTATCCATAGATATACCCAGCCTGCGGGGTAGAAGCAGACTGTGAGTATTTCGTTAAAATTTTCTGTTGATAAAGAAAAGAGGTTAAGGTCATCGGTACCTTACTTTCTCCAGCCCTTTGTCAGGCTTCTGCCACATATTCAAGTTAGGACTACAGAAAATCAGATCTGGGTGTAAAGGGACAAGAGGACTCCAGCTGACTTCGGCCCAGTACTAAATGTGTACAAATGTATGTCACTCTCGTCCCCGTGCTTAAGTTATGTCCTGTGTTAGAGTGACTGAGCAGAGAAAGATCCTTTCTTGGTCAAGACAAGAGTCTTTCTGTATCCGCAGCAGCCAGCTAGGGCCATTTCATGCCTGAAGAACTGTCTGCTGAAGGGGAGCAAAGATGAGCATTTTCTGATTCAGCTTGTGCGTGTTTGCTATCTTCTCCTTTTGTCTCGATCTCCTAACCCAGATCCCTGCTGAGTCTCATCCTGATTTTATCACTGAGAGGAGCCAACCACACTCAGAGACCCAGTGCTGTGGGTGGAATCAGCTTGCTCTTGTTCTCAGATTTCTGCTTTCAGTGCTCTCTGGGCACCTTGTGCACAAGTCACATCATTCTTCCCCAGTCCAGAGAGAAAACTGGGTAACCCAGTAGTAGAAGCTCTGGTTTGAAAGTCAGACATCCTCCGTGTAGGACTTTGGTTGATCTGTGTCACTGAGCAATCAGGACTTTATTCAGTCCTGTGGACATGTTGGGTACTTTGCAAAAGTTTGTTGATTGCCAAGACAAATTTCTTGTTCTAGCTTCTTCTAAGTTGAGAGTCAACTTAGAGGTGACTCTCATTCCTCACTGACATAAAAGTATATTGAAAATAAATATAATAAAATTAATTGAACTGAATGTTGCAGGTTAGTAGACAAGACATGGACATACAATATACTAAATGTAGGATTTGTAAAATAAGATTTCTCAGGGACCTCTTTATCAGGCTCTGTGAGAAAGGACTACAGGAGAGCGGAATTACTTCTGTTTTCATTACTCAGTGATGTCTCTTTTAAAAGAAAATACTTATGTATCGATGTTTTGCCTACATGTGTGTCTGTGCACCATGTGTGCTCCTGGTGCCTGAGAAGGTGCCAGAAGAAGGCCTTGGATGCCCTGGGAGTGGAGCTAGAGTAGAGCTAGAGGGCTCTGTGAGAGCTGCTGAGTTCTCAGCTACTGAGCCGTGTCTCCAGCCTTCTTGATTCCAGACACGAGTGAGCTTTGTTTGCCAGTGCTGCCTCCCGCGCCTGAGACAGAGAATCTAACTACATAGCCCAGACTGGCCTGGAATGCTAAATTCCTTCTTTTTCAGCCCCTTGAGTCCTAGCATTAAAGACAGGTGCTGTCATGCCCAGCTTCACCAGTGCTTCCTTCTGGAGTGCATTTTTCCTCCTCCCTCTTTCTGATCATGGTCACTTTCATTTATGAATTTTAGATAAATTAGGTAGTTGTAAAGAAAGAAGAGTCACTGCTGCATCTGCATTTCGTAGAAGCTACAAAACCAGCAAATTCCAGGCCACTTCTCTTTATAGCCTGGTCTCTTTTCTCCATGCCCCAAGCTTGAAATTTAAGTTTAAAATGAGAGAATATGACCTTAACATGGTTGAAATGTCTACCATCTTGTTCTGAAATCAGGTAATCAAATATTTATTTATAATCTTAAATTGTCCTTGGAACAAGAAAGGTTTTACTTATTATTAAAGTTAAATTGAGCATCTTATCTACAAGAAGAGTGGAAGTAAGAAATTAATATAAGCCATTTCCACCAAATGCTCATCCCTAAAAGCTGACTGCTAACAGCGAATGTCTCATTTTAGACAGAGAATATTTCATGTAAGGAAAATGGACCAGGATAGATACAAGTCTCAGAATATGAAAGGCTAGGACCTGACCCAAATTATGGACACTAAACCTTACTTAGTGTTACTTAGGAAATGGTTCCTTACAAGAGCTTGATGAGATAGGGGAAGGATTTTAAGGGCTCTGCCTGCTGTCTTCAAGTTCTAGGTTAAGGGGCTTAGGGTTTTTGTTGCTCTGAAGAGACACCATGACCACAGCAACTCTTAGAAAGGAAAACATTTAGTTCGGGTTTGCTTACAGTTTCAGAGGTTCAGCCCATTGTCATCCTGGTGGGACATGGCATCATGAAGGCAGACATGGTACTACATCTTGATCTGCAGGCAGCAAAAGCAACTGTGACACACTGGGTGTAACTTGAGACCTCAAAGCCCACCCCCACAGTAATACACCTCCTAGTAGTGCCACTCCCTATGGGAGTCATTTTTTTCTAACCACCACGGGTGTGTGTGTGTGTGTGTGTGTGTGTGTGAGAGAGAGAGACAGAGAGAGAGAGAGAGAGAGAGAGAGAGAGAGAGAGAGAGAGAGAGAGAGAGAGAAATTTTCTGAGTCTAGAAGGCAGGTGATTCTCCTGAGAATGAGGTGTGAAAACTGAAGGGGAAGTCTATGACAGGTCAACCATTTGAGATGGAAGATGGGCTTGGGAAGGAGACAGGCCAGGGCTATGGCTGTGACGCCAACTGCCGTAGAGCTGTGTACATCACAGGCCTTCTGCAGTCCTGTTGACAAACACATCAGCCTTTTTTTAAAATCCCTTTCTTCTTAAAGGGTAGCTGAAATTTGTGGAGCCTTGCTTTCTGACCCTTCTCGAGGGGCTACTGTTTGCACCTGTCCACTCAACACAGGAATTCTTAAGCCAGGAGAAAAAAATTTTTCTCCTAATAATATGGAATTGCTAACCTGAATCTTTGCTGTTGCTCTGCGTAGGTTTTTTGCTATTGTTTTTAGACATATGTAAGTAAAATGCAAGAAAACCATTTGGATAGTAATACTTTGACTTGCCTTTTTCAGCCTTTTAGTTTCATACAAATCATTTAGTTTGGTGTCTCAGGTGATTATAATTATGAATGCTATGTATTGTTGAAGTTTTTATACTTTGAGGTTAAAACTGAATTAAGATACTCTCTTTTCTGTCTTGGAACTATGTCTTCTTAATCTTTTTGTTTGTTCAAATGAAGCATGCGTTAAGTATGGAATTAGATTAATGAAGTAAATATTATGAGTCACAACTCTCTAATCTGATACTCATTCTTATTTTTCTGACCCCATGTTTTGTTTTCTGTCTTTCTTTCTCTCTTCGTATAGGTTGTCAGTCCAGTGTAAAGCTGTGGAGTGAGGGAGCAAAGGTAAAGGATGATGTAATGCCCTGGCTGCCCTAAAACATCTTTTGTTGTGGATGGTTATTCCCGTCATCTTTTTATGAATCAGATGTGAGGGACTGCTTTGTGGAAGGAGTCCTGTGCAAGAGCGCATCGACAGGAAAGAGACATTCAGCTGGAGGGCTCTTGCTGAAATGGGTTTAACTCTGTGTTGCCAGTCACCACTAGCCTGACCTCATACATTCTTAGTACAATGGAGTGGCTGAGCCTTTGAGCACACCACCATTACATCATTGGGGCAAATTAAAAAACGAGGTGGGAAAAGAGGACTTATTGTTGTCATGGCCCATGAGATGATTGGAACTCAAATTGTTACTGAGAGGTTGGTGGCTCTGCTGGAAAGTGGAACGGAAAAAGTGCTGCTAATTGACAGCCGGCCATTTGTGGAATACAATACAGCCCACATTTTGGAAGCCATTAATATCAACTGCTCCAAGCTGATGAAGCGAAGGTTGCAACAGGACAAAGTATTAATTACAGAACTTATCCAGCATTCTGCAAAACAGAAGGTAAATTCTTTTATGACTTTTTAAATTAAATGGACATACTGAGGAAATAATTTCAATTGAAGCTTCATTTTTAGTACAAAAAGTAATTTGAAGAAATTTTGGTTTCTTTTTAGATGTTAGCAATCTTGCAATACTTAAAAATAAATTAACAATCACACTGTCACATTAAGAATATTTTAAACTAAGTCAGGCATTGTGACTTATGCCTGTAATCCTAACATGGGAGGTTGACAGGGAGGATTGCCACAAGTTCAAGGCAAGGTTGGGCTACATAGTGAAATTCTGTCTCAAAAATGTCAGGGGAAGAAAAAATAATATTTTAAACTATACATGATAGTTAATTTATTGTAATTTGGACATGTACTGTATTTATTTGTGTATTAATGTCTCAATGAAATTGTTTTATCAATTTAAACAACATTTTGTCTTTCTCCAAATCCACTGAAAGTCATTCTTTTCATATGCTCTGAAGTAAGAACTAATAATTAGAAGTGGAAGTAACATTCATATGTGGTAAAACTGGTTGAGGCATTATATTTGGGAAATAATTATTCTTGGAATAATAAAGTATTGTGCATACAATGGGCTGTTCCTCCCCCTCCCCTTTTGTTTTTCTAAGACAAAGTTTTATATAGCTCAAGTTGTTCTCAAAGTTGCTATATAGCTAAGGATAGCCTTGAACTCCTGATAAGTGCATCTTTTAATGAACATCTGTGTCACATAGGTTTTTTTTCTTGTTACCTATGAATCGTGTGTGTGTGTGTACATCATGGAGGTCAGAAGAAAACCTTGGGTATTATCCTGAGAAATGTAATCTACCTCCTTTTGAGATGAAGTTTCCTCCTAGCTTGGAATTCAGCATATGAGGCTAGACTGGTAGGCCAGTGAATCCCAGTGATTGAACTCAGATCGCCAGACTCTCCTATAGTAGCTATTTTAACAAATCTTCCTTCCTTCTTTCCTTCCTTCCTTCCCTCCCTCCCTCCCTCCTTCTCTCTCTCCCTCCCTCCCTCCCTCCCTTCCTCCCTCCTTCTTTTTTTTTTTTTAAAGAGACAGGGTTAAAAAGAGAGACAGAGACACAGAGACAGGGTTTCTCAGTAGCTTTGGGAGTCTGCCCTGGAACTTACTCTGTAGACCAGGGTGGCCTCAAACTCACAGAGATTCACGTGCCTCTGCCTTCTGAGTGCTGGGATTAAAGGCATGTGCCACCACTGCCTGGTTTAATATGTTTCTTTAGGTGAAGGATTGTTATTTTTATTTTGCAAATTATATCATTTGTCAACTTTACCCTTTTACCAAATTTTTAGCGCATCATAAAAGTGGCATCAATTTTGCCTTTGGAAACAATCATTTTTACAAGCACTTAACCACTTCTGTGCTAATTATATCCAGTAAATTAATTGAATCTAATTTTTATTCAAGTTATTAATTGAAAACAAATCATTATTTTAAAATCAGTAAAATGTGAGCTTTTACAAAGCCAGTGGCTTGTTAGATTATTTTTCTCAAACCATCCCCCACCTCCTAATCCCTCTTTGAGACGGTCACAAGAAGTCCAAACTGACTTTGAATTTGTGTTAGGTGAGCATGACCTTGACTCCTGAGTCTTCCTTTCACCTTCCAAGTGCTGGGACTGAGGCTCACACCTCCTTCTTAACAAGCTTCTCTTTGCATTTTAGGTTGACATTGATTACAACCAGAAGGTGGTAGTTTATGACCAGAGTTCCCAAGATGTTGCCTCTCTGTCGTCAGACTGCTTTCTTACTGTCCTCCTGGGTAAACTGGAGAAGAGCTTCAGCTCTGTCCATCTGCTTGCAGGTGAGTGGGTGCAGCCGAAAGGACCTGGCCTGTTGTTTGTTGTGTGACAGCAGTACCACAACGGGTGTGTAAAGTGAACTACAGCTTTTGATGAATGGTTCCATTGATCTTGGATACTGTTATTTCTCCACATTAAATTAGTCAGTGGTGTTTTGCTTTGTTTTTTTGTCTGATTTTGATGCAGGGTCTCACTTTGTAGCCCAGGTTGCCCTCAAGATTGAAGCAGTTCTCTGCCTCAGCTTCCTAGGATTACAGGTGTGAGCCATCACCCCTGGCTCAGAGTAATCTGGCCAGGTTAACATTCCTCTTGGCATTTTATTAGCTGGAAATGTCACATATGGCCAGCTCAGAGCCACTTGCTTTTGTCTGATGATTTTATGTGTCCCTGCTGTGTAAGAACACTGAGTGATCCACATCTCGGCTCCTGTGAATTCTCTCCCTGTGGCCAGAGCCACAGCCTTACAGTGTCAAACACTTGAAAGAGACTCCAGAGACTTCTTGGGCATATGAATAATAAAATCAGGAACAAATTGTGCAGATTATTTCTTAAAATTATTATGTAGATTTTAAAAACTTATTTACTTATGTATTTGTGTGTGTGATTTTTTTTTCATTTTTTTATTGAAAATTTCCATCTCTTTCCCTCTTCTCACTTCCCTCCCCTCCCCTCCACCCATACCCCCCAATTTTTTTTTTTTTATGCTTAGAAAAAAGTTTCAATATATAAATGCTAAGCAGCTGCGTCATTTTGTAAGGCACATGGGAAGGACTGCTTTCCCCAAGAAAGAGCAGTGTGGCAGGTGCATCTCATGGAATTAGAACAAACTGTTCATCCTTGGTTTACCTGTTGCAGACTGGCTCTCCCTGGGGCTTGTAGTGATATTTTGTTTGTAATCTAACAAATAAACCTTGCCTGAAGATCAGAGTGCAAAGCTAAACCACTAGTTAGCCATAGAAGCCAGACAGTGGTGGCACCTACCTTTAATCCCTGCTCTCCGGAGACTGAGGAAGAGGAATCTCTGTGAGTTCAAGGCCACCCTGGGCTACACAAAATTGAATCTGCCTAAAAGAGAAACAGAACTCACACAAAGGTGACCTGAGCACTAGGGAGGTGGAGACAGGAGTGATATGGCTGGGCAGAGAAAGGAATATAATATGGGAGGAGACAGGAGCTCAGATGCAGTCTGAGGATTCAGTCTGAGATGCCATCTGAGGATTTGTAGAGACAGCAGCAGTCTGAGGATTCCTAGAGACAGGATCGCCCCTTTGGTCTGAGCATTGGTAGAGGTGAGAACTCTCTAGTTGTTGGCTGTTCTGCTTCTCTGATCCTTCGGCTTTTACCCCCTTAATATCTGACTTTGGATTTTTATTATTAAGAACAAATAGAATTTATGCTACAGGGGCAGGCACACAGAATGGTAAATATAGTTGACCAATGTGTAGGACCTTAACATAAAGCTGCTACCAGACAGATTCCAGCCATAATACCCATGAGTTTTTTTTTGTTTGTTTTGTTTTTTTTAATGTGACTTAAGAAAGATATAGTATTTTCATTTTCCACCTTTGGTGTTTATGGGAAGGAGGATAGAGTGAGCTTGATTCGTTATTGGTAATTAGATTAGGGCAGTTGTTGGTGTGTGAATTGTTTTTAAATTTAACACTGTGAAATTCCATACAGATTTAGATAAAATCTCCAGTTCTGTCACACATTTTTGCTTCAGTTCTCCAGGAGCAAGGATAGTTTTTTGTTTTGTTTGCCTTTCCCCCCTCAGGTCATCTCTAACCACATCTTACATTTATGCTATGATTCTCTCGGGTCTCTCTGAATGGTAGTTTATAGAGTTCTATGACTACAATTTATGATATTTTGCCCTGTCTCTGTTGATAGATGTATGTAATGCTAAGCAGATGTTCTAGCACTGAGCCTAATCAAACCCTGCCCTTCCACCCATCTCAATAGGCACATTTTAAAGGGGTCTATAAGAGCACTAGCTAACAACTGTTCAAATTCAACTAAGGGTGTATTTTATTTTGTACTCATTTCGAGTTTTTGT
Organism: Arvicola amphibius; assembly: GCF_903992535.2. Lineage (NCBI taxonomy): Eukaryota > Metazoa > Chordata > Mammalia > Rodentia > Cricetidae > Arvicola > Arvicola amphibius. Next base: position 15,995,740 of record NC_052048.2, read on the forward strand.
AGCCATGGTGATGGACTTTACCTCAGAGGGCTCTTAGTGAGTGCAAGGTTTGTTGTGATCTCGCTTCACTGACCATGAAATGAGGGGATCACTCACGTTGGACAAGCACAGTATTTACTGAACCATACCCTAGTCCCAGTCTTTAAAGAGTTGGTCTGTCAGGACATCCACCATGCCTTTTTGAAACATTTTCCCTGTGGGAGCTCTGACCTGACAGCTTGGTTAACAGATAGCTATTCTGTGGATATGTTCACAGTGAGTTTCTGGGTAGATGTCTTATGGGCCTTTATTTATTCCCTTTGCTGAAGAGCATCCCTTTGTTTTGTGAAAAGGTTATTAGTCATGTGTGTCTTTGGGAGAGGTTCTCACTGGGTTACAAGGGAGAATGAGGGTTCGGTCTGAGCAGCTGGACCAACCGTATGACACACCGAGTCAGAACACCTCATCCCCATTTCGTGTAAGAAACGTTGCCTAGATGTGTGGTGTGCTAGGTGAATGGGAAGAGAGTGTCTGGTCAGGTGGGTTTAGAAGTCGCTGAAGGTAGAGCAAGCAGGATGCAGCTGCTCTGCTCTCTACTGGATCCAGTTCTTATTTCTGCTGTTTGTTCTGTAGATGTAGAACTCAGGCTTGTGGGGACGAGAGAGGCGGGCTGTGAGGACACAGACAAGCCATTCCAGTGCTGATGACACCTTGACTCCAAACCTTAGATGTTGTCAGAAGGGAGAAAGCAGGGCTGGACGAGTAAAAGCAAAGTCAGGGCCGTGTGATGGGCTTGGTGCCAAGGCTAGCACTGCCTCCTAGGCTTCTGAAATCTTTATCGACACAGTCCATTAAGCTGAGAAAAACGGGCTGTGTTTTTACTCTGCAGCTCATGGCTGAATGTCTGTAAAAAAAAGTCATTTAACTGGACTTAACAGTGTTTTTGCTTTTTTTTTTCTTTTCCAGCTATCAAAAAATAGATCCTTCACTTTGAGAATATTTTTTGTGAGAATCAGATAGTGCATGTGAAATCTGTTTCCGTAGTCTTAAGACTGTCACCATTTCAAACTAGAAGACAATAATAATCAGTTGCTAACATTGACTTATGGATCAGCTGTTTTCGGTTTTGTTAACCTTAAGAAAACTTTAAAAAACAAACTTTTTTCTTGGCTTTTACTTACCCACTGTTGATCACTTTATCATCTTAGTCTTTTTGTCCTTGTCCTTGTCCTTATCTAAGTGCTAGATTTATTTCACAGAACTGAAATAAAATAGGAGGAAAGCTCCTTTAACTCAGGCTTTCATTTTGTACTAACATATATGCAGAAATGGATTAATTTGATAGCAAGTAGGTTAAAAGGTAATCTACAGATAAACAATACTATTGTTTCTCTTTTCCCACCTTTTTTTTTTTGGTTAGTCTTGAGATATACCCACATCTGCATCTCGTGATCCTCCTGCCTCTACTTCATGTCCTACCCACATGTGCTGCCCCCACCTGCGTGTGGCTCTCTCAGTCTTTGTGCCCAGCCTCTTGAGTGTTGGAGTTATGGGTGGTGTGGCCGTGCCTGGCTCTCTTTCCCCACTGAGTAGATGCAGAAGGGCAGCTTTGCTGCAGTGCAGTGGTAGCATTTGTGCTTCACAAGTAAGGTCCCTGGTTGACGTTCATCATCCCCTTGTTTCTAGAAGGAAGGATGAAGAGAGGATAGGCCCATGTACTCACAGCCTCTCCTCTCCCCTCCTCTCCCCTTCATCTCCCCCTCCCCTTCCCCTTCTCATAGAAGTCAAGCATAGGGCAAATTCTGAGCCACTCAGCTGTATCCCTAACTCATTTCTGTCCTGTGATGAGTGACAGGACAACTGTACAGCAGATAAAACTCACAGATGAATCACAGGCTTCCGCTCTCACATGCAGGGAGAGGCAAGTGACCTGAGTCTTCAGTTTCTCACCATCGCCTAAGGCTCATACCTACAAGTATTTCCAGAATCTTTTAGAATTTTCTTAAGTCTAGATTGGGAATCGAGTGCTTTCTCTGTCTCTGTCTCTCTGTCGTCTGTCTGTCTCTTTTTGAGACAGGCCTTTCTATGTAGTGCTGGCGGTCCTGTAATATGTAGACCAGGCTGGCCTCGGACTCATAGAGATGGTCCTGCCTCTTCCTCCCAAATGCTGGGATAAAAAGCATGAACCACCTAGGGTTAGGATGCTCACTCGCCCTTCCTTTCTCCCTCCCTTCTTCACTCCCTTCCTCCCTTTCTTTAAATTTATTTCACATGCATTGGTGTTTTTCCTGCATGTACGTTTATATGACGGTGTGTCAGATCCTATAGAACTGGAGTTACAGTTAGCCATGATTTTGCCATGTGGGTGCTGGAAATTAAGCTCAAGCCCTCTGGAAGAACAGCCAGTGCTTTTAACCACTGAGCCACTCTGTCCAGCTCAGGATGCTTTTTCTTAAAGACCATTTATAAATAAGTCTTTCAGCCTCCTACACATTTTAGAGTCATAATCTTCACACTTTACAGAATGAAATGATGTATAAAATCACTACATAAAATTTCAAAACAAATTATCTTAGCTAATGAGAGGTTCATCAAAAGTATAACTTCAGCCTATGTTAAATAGTAGATTTGAGTAATTGAAAATATCATTATTGAAGTGAATGAATGTATATTGAGGTTTTTTTTTTTGGGGGGGGTGTTCGAGACAAGGTTTCTCTGTAGCTTTGGAGCCTGTCCTGGAACTAGCTCTCACAGACATTCTCCTGCTTCTGCCTCCCAAGTGCTGGGATTAAAGGCGTGCACCACCACTGCCCGCCTGTATATTGAGTCTTTATGTATTTTAAATGGGTCTAGAGTGATTTAATAAATGTTAAGTTTCTGTTTTACAGAATTAATTACTGCACTTCCCAAGGAAAGCATAATAGAAATAATTTTTTCTGGTTATAGAGTTGCTATTTGCGCTACTATTATTAATTCTATTATCTAGTATGACGCCTCTTCGCTTTGAAAAATGAAATAACATTTTCAGTCATTCCACACCAAAACTTGTAGCATCTGGTAAAAGATTAAAATAAATATATTTCAATAAAAGCACTCCAGTTATTCAGAATTGGTTGTTATTTGTCAGAAACAAAACAAAAAAACAAAAATTGAAGTGACTGAGAGTCACAGAAAATAGAAAAAACATTTACATATACAATGGAATTATTTAGCCTTACAAAGCAAAGGGCTGGGGGTTACAGCTCAGTGGTAGAATATTTGCCCAACATAGTTGTTGCTCTGGGATCAGTCAGGACCATGAACCAGTACAGAATTATGCCGAGCAATCAGCCAGGTGCAGAGGCGCAGTGCCGCAGCAGACCAGCCGCACTCACATACTGAGTCGGGGACAGAGAGGCTGAAGCCAGGCGTGGTGGCGCGTGCTTGTCATCGCACCTCTTGGGAAGTGGAAGCAGAAGCGTGAGGAGTTTAGGATGATCAATCCTGGGCTTATATCAGACCCTGCTTAAAAAACAAACATAAATAAAGCAAAAAGGAAGCAGTTGAAGGGTAGGTGGTAGGAGCGGTAGGACGGATGCTGGTTAGATGATCTGAGCTGTCAGTTGAGTAGGTTTCTAGAGGCTGCAACTTGGTGAGTATAGTGAATAATATACTTGACATCTGCTAAGAGACTAGGATGTGTTAATATTATTGCCACAAAAAAGATAGTATATAAACTATGGTAACATTTCAAAATTTGTATCAAATGATTACTTATAAAAATGTAAGTTTTACTTGCCAGTTATTCTTAAGCAAATTAGACAAAAAAGAATCACTATTGCCTACTAGTTACCATGGATTTGCCTGGTGTTTTCTGAATCTTAGTTTGCATGAAATTATTTAAATTAGATTGTCTTTCCTGCATTTGTTATCTGCTGGTGTGTTTGTCACTTCCTAGCTACCAATGACTAAGACACAATGCCTGAGAGCATGCCTTTTGATAAAACGGGTTACAGAACCAACTGAAGTTGTTACTTGTTTCCTCATGCTGACATTTTTCACAAACCACACAAAAATACCCTGAAGACAACAGTGCTCTGGAGAGATGCCAGATCTAGGCATATTTAGCTTTTTTACTGCGAGCCTTCAGAATTTGATGGGCACATTTATGGTTGTGCTGTGGACCTGGATCTAGGGAAAAGGGCCACTGGGAGAGTAAAGGCTTGTCCCTGTCCTTGAGAGTTTCCTGGCTAATTTGGGGAAACGTCTAAATAGAATGAAACAAAGGGAAGCACGTGGTTATGTGCTGTGTGATATGGTGATAAGAGACAGTTCAGTGTGAAGTCTAGAAATAGGGGAAGTTAGGGCTGGAGAGATGGCTCAGTGGTTAAGAGCACTGGCTGCTCTTCCATAGGACCTGGGTTCAATTTCCAGCACATGGCAGCTCACAACTGTCTGCAACTCCAGTGCCAAGGGTTTCAATACCCTCATACAAGCTTACACACAGGCAAAACACCAATAAAATAAAAATAAATAAATCTTTTTTAAAAAATGAAACTAGAGGAAGATTAGTTACAGCAATGGAATTTTGTTGAACCTTGAACACTGAGTAATATTTGAGTGTGGAGGTCCTTCCGATTCAGTGGGGAGTGCAGTGTGCTAGCTCATTGGTAAGAACTCCTGCTGCACAAACCTGCTGACCCCAATTCAATGTCCAGAACCCACATACAAGCGGAAGGGAGAGCTGACCCCAAGGAGTTGTTCTCTGGCCTCCATATGTGTGCCATGACACTCCCCTTCTGCAAGTAACACATTGTTTTAAAGCCAGGAGCTGGAGATATATAGCTCAGGTTAGCACAGTGCTTGCCTAGTGTTGGTGAAGCTCTGGATTTAATCCTCAACACCACAAAACGTGGGTGTAGTGGCACAAGCCTGTAGAAAGCTGACACAGAAGAATTGTGAGGTCAAGGCCATTTTAGGATAGTAACTCGATGTTTAGAAACAAAACAACAGACAGGAATGAAGATAGATTTAGAGGATTAATGAGGAGACTGGTGTGGATTTTTTCTGCAAAGGGGAATGAGAATTGAGATGAGTTGAGATTAGTTATACAAACTCTTTCAATATAAGAGTTTGTTTTGATGCGGTGGGCATTGTGAATGGTCACGCCTGTCATCTCTCAATCACCAGGCCTGTCTTCTCCTATCTGTAAGAAATCTTCATCCTCTATGTCCTTAGTCAAGCCAACACCACCTATCTTCCAGAATACTCTAGGAGCCTCTAACTGGCTTTGTATCCTATTTTGCCATATCCAGCCCATTATGCACAGTTGGAGCCAAAGTTAAATATATTTTATTGCTAGATTGTTTCACTTTCAGTTTAATAGTGCCAGTAATATTAGGATAGACTATAGAATCCTTAACTAACTCTGACTGGCTGACTTCTGCTGCCTCTCTGACTTAGCTAAGCTACATTCTCTCTTCACTTTCTTTTCTTTCCTGTTTCTTTCCCCCTCCTCCCTCTCTTCTCTCCTCTATGCTCTTCTCCCCTCTTCTGTATCATCCCTTCCTCCCTCCCCCTTACCCTTTCTTCCTCTCCCCCCTCCCTTTTTAGACCATCAGTTTTCATCCCTTATGGTCTCTGGACCTCCACAGAAACCTTTTTCTTTTCTGTCTCAGGGTCTCTTTCCACTTAATCTAGGTGTCTCCTATAGTCAATGTAATTTTAAACCTTCTCCCGGTTACAGGTACAGTTGGTTACCACAGTTTTTTGGCTACCAAACACAATTAGTTAAGTGTTCATCTTAATATTTGGTTAGAATTTGTCTCACTAAGTTGTGAACTCCAGAAATGGCCTCTTTCTTGGTCCACTGGCTCCTTTGCTTAGCACTGTGTCTAGATCACAGCACATGCTCATTGAATGATTTTAATTTTGTTTGTATGCTTGTTGTTTTTTCTTTCTTTTCTTTCTTTTCTTTTCTTTTCTTTTCTTTTCTTTTCTTTTCTTTTGAGACCTATACTCTCTATGTGACACTGGCTGTCCTGAAACCCTTTGTAAACCAGTCTGGCTTCAAATTCATGAGAGATCCACCTGCCTCAGTCTCCCAAGTATTGAGATCAAAGTCGTGCACCACATACCAATATCTTGAATGATTTTTAACGTAAACATGTGTGGTTTTTATTGTTGCTTGGGTTATTGAATAGGGATCATTTTCTTCCTTTGCTTTTTTTTTAAAGTCTCCTATGAAATTGTGAAGTTGGTCAAAGAGGACAGGGTTTTATTGTTTGCACTACTGGAGACTGAACCTAGGGCCTAATGCATATTAGGCAAATGCCCTGTCACTGAGCTATACCCCCAGCTATTACCTTTTTACGTTTGAGACAGGGTCTCACTAAATTGTCCAGGCTGGCCTTGAATCAGCAATCTTCCAGACTCAGATTTTAAATAACTAGGCTATCAGGCCTACTCCACCAGACCGAGCTAAAAACTGGTGATAAGAGCAGAGTACACAGTTGGCCTTGACGGTCAAGAGTAGACTAGGAAGTTCTGAGCTGCACACAAAGGCGCTAGGATGACCGCCTGTGCGGTGAGCACAATGACTGTGCTAATAGTGGGATCTGAGTGTCATTCTCTGGAGAGGAGACTATGCTTGCCTTTTATCCTGACTCATAAGTTACCTCGATTGATAACCACATTCAAATTACTATGGCACTTCCAGCAGCCCCCTCATCCTCCTTGGGGTGTGATTGTAACCACTGTCCTAAAGGTTTTGTAAGGTATTGTGCCCTTGATTCCCTGAGCCATAAAGATAGACTGACTCTCCTGGGCCACTTAGGATGTCTGAGAAAATTGGCTTGCTATGTCTTTGTAAAAGTTCCTTGGGTAAAGACATGAGGCTACAGTGTTGCTTTTGGCTGAACAAAATGGCAGTCACTACATGTACCTTTTTCCCTTTAGTATTGGAAAATTATTTTCTTGTGTTCCTTTTTTCTCATCTGACAGTCTCTGGGACATTGTCATCTACAAATAGGAAACAGGTTTTGTGCCCCCACCCATGCCAGCTTAACTTCTGTCTTTGAATGGAATCAGGAAATCCTTTTTGAATACTAAAAATATACGAAACTTGTGTCCATCAACAGTTATTCATTGTAACAAAAAAGGATTCAATAAACATTTGCTGATTTCTAATTATATGCTAGGCACTTTGTTAAATGGTGAAGTGATTATAAGAATGTTATTCGCAATGGACTATAGATCACAACACACACACACACACACACACACACACACACACACAAATTCAGTTACCAGGTTAGTCATAATTCTGCCCGATCGCCAGTATGAGTTTTATAGTTTCTAAGAATGTATGAAATGAAGCATTGACTTGACAGAAGCCCATCCAAATATAAAAGCAATTTTCTATGTTAGGCATATGTAAGATGGTGACAGGGGCAATAGCCGAAATATTAGATTGGGATTGGGTTGTTTGCCACATATTTTAGATTTTATGAATAGTTAGGGAATAACATCAAAAAATTATTTTGTAATTTTTATGTGGCAGCAGAGTAGAAATAGATTACAAAAAAGGAGAAGGATTTGAGGGAGTTCTGAGTTTGTTCAAGTATGAGGTGTATGCGGTTTTAAACTTCGTAGTGTGGTAGAGCTGAAGAGACATTCTGTAGAACTACTGTTGGTATCCTCAGGTGACTGGGGAGTGGAGCAAGCACGAACTGGATACTGAAGTCAGGAGGGAGATTTGGCTTTGAATTTATATTTAGGATCCATAGATCCTTTCATTGAAGTGACCAAAGGAGGTTGAAATGTGAGCTTGGAGGTTAGGGCATTAAGCCCAAAAGTTCAAGCTAGGAACTCTGGATTCCAGGTAACAAATGAACATGTGATTCCCCTTCCGTGCTGTTGGAAGCAGAGTCTTTGACACTGTGGACTCTGCTGTTGTCTTCTCGCTCTGATTGTACTGGAGGGTCAGACGGAGTTTGCCCTGTGAATTTGGTTCTCCTGTTTACAGAACTTGTTGATTTTTTGCAGTGAGATGATGGATTTGGGTTGTCTTATTTTTGATTATTTTTGTTGCATTATTAAAAACTTTAAAGATTTATTTTATGTGTTTGGGTGTTTTGCCTTCACATATATCTATATTCCTGGTACCCTCAGAGGCCAGAAGAGGGTGTCACATTCCTTTGAAGCTGGAGTTAAAGATGGGTGTGAACAGAGAGGTGGTTGCTGGGAGTTGAACCTGGCTCCTCTGGAAGAGCAGCTAGTGCACTTAACTGCCAAGTCACCTCTCCAGCCCGTGTTGTACTCTTTTCAAAGATCTTTGCTTATTTGAGGCATTTGTTAGAAGCCCTGGAGGTGTGTATTTAAAAGTTGTTTCTAGGTCCAGCTGTGCATTGACTGACAGGCCAAAAGTTCAGTAAACTAGTCGCCACGCTGCATTTTCTGGGAACTTAAATCACACTCTCAATATGACCAAAGTATATTATATGCACGTGTATAGATAGCATATGCATCCCATTATTTTATTTTATTTTATTTTATTTATTTATTTTTTTTTCGAGACAGGGTTTCTGTGCAGCTTTAGAGCCTGTCCTGGAACTAGCTCTTGTAGACCAGGCTGGTCTCAAACTCACAGAGATCCACCTGCCTCTGCCTCCTGAGTGCTGGGATTAAAGGCGTGCGCCACCACCGCCCGGCTCCATCCCATTATTTTATAAGATGAATATGTGCTAAGTCCAACAAGAGCAAACCCAGACTAGTAACATCTCTAGAGGTGACGAGTGCTTCAGTTTCCTCCTACATCCTAAAATAATCAAACATGGATTCTGCTCATGTCACAGAAAGGTCTGCCTATGGGATCATCAGGCTAGAAAACTGTCTTAAAATGAGAAAATATGAAGTATATAAAAATTATTTAAAATTAAAGTTAAATTTGCATATTTGGAAAAATGTTTTCTAGAAAGTAAATTTTCTTATAAATGCCATTTCTGCATATAGACTTCATTCAGAATATGGAGTGGGTGGTTCTTTTTAATTCTGCCTCCCATGTTAGGTAACTATCAGTTAAAGCTCCGGTGACTGTTTGTCTGTTTGGATGAAAGCGCTCTTTCTCCCTATAGAGCATTAGCCTTAAAGTAGTTGACATCATATTTAGTTTGGTTAAAGGGATATGGTTTGATTTTTAGAATTCGAGACTTAGAAAAATTGCAAAGCTAGATATGGTTATATATTCATAGTTATAATCCCAGGACTTGGGATGCGAATGCAAATTTTAGGCCAGTGTGGTCCATATGGTGAATTTTAGAACTATATTATTACCCGGTATGATCCTGTCTCAAAAATAAAATAAAAATTAATTAATTAAAAACGGAATGTTACTGAGTTGTAGTGAAGTGTTACTTTTGTTAATTATGCATTTGTTTTTGCTTTTATACCATAACTTTTATAGCTGATTACAAATGAGCCAAGAAAGAGAATTGCTTAGTGGAATTCTTTTGCATTTTATTTTGCATGGCATATTTCCTCCCACCATAATGTAATGGTATCTCACAGTGATTTTTTTTTTTTTTTTTGGTTTTGGTTTTTGGTTTTTTTTTTTTTTTTTAGCAGAAAATAATACTTTTGATTGGTGTTATAAAGGAGGTGCCCTCAGGGAAGAACTTTCTCTTGGCTGAATGAGAACACAGTGGCGTATAAGTGATACATGCCTTTGAAACTATACCAGATGTTTCCTCTGTCTAAAATAATACATTCTTATTTCTATACATGTATTTTTTTTTGGTTGACTGGTGGAAGATTAACTAACAGCACCCTTGTAGAGTGTCTGTTATTCTCTCCCTCCCCATTTCTCTCCAAACCAAAAGCCTCTGACCGCCTGGTGAAAGTTCAGCACCACGGGTACTGGTGCGCAGCTCTTCTGAAGCTCAGCTGTGTGTTAGGGAGATACGTGGGAGTGGCTGCCATCTCACGTTTTCTGCAGTCCCAGGTGACAAACAGCATAGAATGTAGGGAGCAGAGTAGTATCAGTGAGACAGTCCATGATAACTCTTAAAATACCGAGAGTTTCAAGTATGGTTTTTCACAGGGAAAAGTTTAACAAAATGCTGATAGGGGTTTTATAATACACAAACATTGATTGCTTAGGACAGCGAGCCTTGTGGCAAGGTCAGATAGTCTGCTGCTTTTAGTTTGTATCTGGCAGCCCTTTGGAACAAAATGTACATCAATAGGCTGTGTATGCTTTTCTCTTGATGTAGATATTGTTTGCAAGAGAATCTTTGAAAAGAAAAGGGACAGTTTAGATATTTTGAAACTTAGTTGCTGATGAGGCTACAGACAGCATCTGAAGGTTCAGGGTAGCGCTGCAGCGTCTCTGTTAGTCAGTGAAATGAGACTGGAGTCGCTAGAGTCCATCAGTGACTGAGGGGTCGGTGGGTGGAGAACACTCTGAGGGTGCGTGTCAGTCAGCAGAGTGGATGCTGTCACAGATAAAGAGCAGGGAAATGTACTCTTTGACAGATGGAGGATTTTCTGGAAGTTTGGAACATTTCAAGCCAGACTGAGCACTAAATGATGTTCCAATTTCATTGAAAACTTAAATATTTCAAAGTTTGGCTATTAGTGTTTGTACTAGATATTAGTTGAGAATACCCAGCAAAAGTATGGTTTTTTTTTTGTTTGTTTTTTTGTTTTTGTTTTTTTTTTTAGCAACAAAGTCTTACTTTGTAGCCTTGGTTGACTGGAACTTGCTATGTAGACCTAGCTGGCCTGAACTCAGCCGCCTGCTTCTGCCCATGTGCTGGCATGCATTAAAGGTGTGCACCATCTCGCCGGGCTTCTCTGCTTTTATAGCGCATTTTACCATCTATTGTTGGTTTGGCATTTTTGTTTTGAGGTTGAATAGTGGTTTCTGTTATTTAATTTTAATTCCTTGCCATGGAATTTTCTAGAACCAACCATACTTTTGAGGTACATTGAAGTTAAAGTGACTTAGGATTCCTGTACTAATTAATGGTGCAGCTGGACCATGAACAGCTAGGCTGACTGACTTAATATGATTGTTACTTCCCTTTGAAAGTTGTTTTTGGAGGATGCAGAAGTGTGTCCCTCTGAAAGACAGTCTGTGGAAGCTAAGACAAAGCTTTTGCTTGACTGTCAGCTTGTGAATCTGATCATGAACAAACCACGGTGTTTTGACATTTTAGCTAGATATTTGTGAACTTTATTATGGATTCCATGTGAGTTGTTGTACATGACTATCCCCTAAGCCATGTTGCCACTATCTTCGGAAGTTTATTGGGTCACTTTGCCAAAGATCATCTTAGCTGGGCTTCTTGATGGTTGACATTCCCTTGTAGAAGTAGGGGGTAGGCAGGATCATGGGACCTTCTTTTGAGTATCCCTCTACCCCTCACAAGCAGTTGCACACAATTCTGTTTTAATTGCTTGTGGCTTCTGGGTCCTGGGAAGGGCTAGAGTATACAGTTGGAGAACTAGGGGAAGGGATATGAGGGGAGTATTCCATCATACAAACCTTCCAGTGTGGCTGCCTTTGGGTCCATAACCCCTCACCCAGTGCTCTGTAAGAAAGCCTAATAATAGACATCGTTCACATCTCCCCCCAAGGAAGAAATTTTTAGCAACAGTTGTATTTAGTAAGTCTCTTATCTCTGGTCATATTAGATATACTTCTCTTTCTTCTCTCTTATTGAAACTTCTGCGACACACATACACACACAGACACGCACCCTTACACCCTCTCTTTGGGGAAAATAAGACTTTTCATCAGTTTAGGGAAGGGCTATACCAACTGTTGGACTTGTTCTGAGAACTAGCAAATGAGAGTTGTAGGGCTTGGAACACCATAGGTAACAGTAAGGCTGTCCCTGCACACGTTACAGGATTTAAGAAGTAGACTCATCCTGTAGCTCAGCTAATTATTACAGAATGTAATTCTGAGCCTCTGTGTTCTTGTATGCAAATAGGAATAGTGATAACATTTATTTCATAGCATATTATAAAGAGTAAGAATGCACCTGTAGAGCTAGGCATGTAGGCCACACCTCTAATCTCAGCACTGCTCGTCACAGTTTCCGTTCAGTGTATTCTGTTGTTATTTTTAAGTCTGATTACTTACAAGTTTAAAGTGTAAGTCAAGATGTGTTTTTTGGATTCTCATTCTCTAAAAATATTTTACTGGAATGTGGTTTTGTTGTCTTAAATGACTGAAGAAGGACGCTTAAAAGAAATCTCACACTAGCTCAGAATTGAGAATAATAGATGGTTATTTGTTTAGGGGTAGACTCACAAATCAGAATCCTCTTCTGGACCAGAGAACAGCAACCGAATTCTGCATCCAGAAAAGAGGCCAGCTTTACATCGGCATAAATAGTATAAGAGGCTACTCCCCAGTGGCTGGGTAACTTAAAGGCTACTGGCTGTAGGATTTCTTACAGCAAATGACAGGCTTCCTATGAACTGTGTTGGGGCCAGAGATTACTCCAAAACAATTCTTAAGTTAAACAACAACATATAGATATTAAAATTTTATCATACAATGAATTATAATCAAAATAGTGCCTGCCTGTCAGTTGGCATAAACTGAAGAAAAGTGACAGCCTTTACTGTGCTGCTGTAAGACCCGCCCGCAGGGCCCCACCTTACAGCAGCTGTATTCTATAACCAGAAATGCGTTTAAACAGTGGACATCATGGCCCGTCTGCCTGCCTCGGAGTCCATTTGCGGCTCCATTTAGGTGGAGGAGTCTAGTTGATTGCAGTCCGGCAGTTCCAGCTTAGTGTTTATTGTATAGAATGCCACCATCGGCTAAAGATTTTAGAGGGATTTCCATGCTTAAATCAGTTTGAAAAAGCTTATTTGTCTTAAGTAAATTAAGTCATTTTCTTTGGAGGTAATATGTTTGGAGTCCTTATTGTGTTATAGGAGCTGTGACCCTCTCAGGGAGATATATACAGTGTTTTACTTTTTGGACAAGTCCAGTCTGTCAGCTTCTTTCAGGACGCCAGTGCTCTGACATACCCTTGGGAAATGTAACCTTAGATTCTAAGGCTTAGAGGCTCCGCCTTCTCACTGTGTGTCTTAGGCGGATCCTAAAGAGGTGCCAGGGTCGAGGATGTTGCTGTTGTGGAGTAACAACCACGAATACCTGCTCGAGTGCTTGCTGTGTGCCACACGCTACTGCACGTGAGCTAAGTTAACTTTTAGATGAGGAAACTCGGAGTTGGAGTCAGTAACCTTAACCACATCAGACATCTAGAATGTGCTGGGCCCGGAGTGAACATGAGTTTAGGGGCTTGTATTCTTGCTTTCCCTGCTGTGTGGTCACTGGGCTTGTATGTGTGCGTGTGTGGTTCGGGGCAGATTTGAGGGCCTTGTTCATTGTACAGAGTAATTTGAATTTTTGCAGCCAATCTGATCTGATCCACCAGTTTAGTTTAAGACCTTTAAATTTCTCATGTGTAAGAATAGCTTTAAAATTACAGTTACTTAGACTGGAGATAGGAATGTTGACTTATTTTTGCTATGGCTTAATTGCTTTGTAGATTCTGTTGTCTCTCACTGCTCCTGGACCCTGGATTGCACATAAGTATAAACAGGGTCCAGCTGGACTATGCTTGAGTTGAGCAAGTATTTCCCATAATTCTAATCTTCAAGGTTCCTGAGTTGAGATATTAAGAAGTAAGGGTTTGGTTAGTAAGGAATTTATCAGAAACAATTTGGTTCCTGTTTTAATTTGGATTGGAGTATTTACTTAAATTGGAAACCCCTGTGAAGACCTTGCTCACATTTGCCCTCTTCAGAGGAGTCCTTGGATTTTTCTCTTTGGAATTGTGGCCAGACTCTGACACTTCATGAAGTGTCATAGGGCAGTTCATTAGAAATAGACACCTGGGACCACAGGACTGGCACTAATGAGGTGGCTTAGTAAGGTAAGCTTTGCTGTCAAACCTGATAACCTGAGTCCCATTCCCGGAGCTCACATGGTAGAAAAAGAGAACTGACTCCAGCAAGTTGTCCTCTGGCCTCTGTACCATCCTCCTAAACACACACACACACACACACACACACACACACACACACACACACACTAAATAAATATGTGTTTTAAAAGAAAACAAAACCTGGCGGGGGGATGGGGGACAACCCCAAGTTCTAAATCTGAACCCAGGACTATTGCCACGGGAATTCATATACTATAGATGATCTAGGCTCTGTCAACATTTGTTCGTAGTGCTTAGGAAAATGAACAGTAGTAATGATGGAGCCTTGACTGCCCACAGAACTGTAATGACTTGTTACAAAGATAAGTTTTAAGGATAAGGCATGTTTTTGCCATCTTAGGAAAACTGTCAGGCAGGGTGAGGAGAGGAGCTCAAGGCCATTCAGCCGCATCCTGAATCTGACTGAAGCAAACAGGCTTACTCACAACCTTGTCTTTTTTGTTTGTTTTTTGAGATGGGGTTTCTCTGTGTAGCCTGGGATAATCTAGAACTCACTCTATAGACATTCTGGTCTCAAACTCAACAGAGATCCGCCTGCCTCTCCCTTCCCCGAGTGCTGGATTAAAGGCAGGTGCCACCACCGCCTGGCTCATGACCTTGTCTTATCCCACCACCACTACTACCCAGAATCTGTGTGGTTGGAAGACGTAAAGTTAAATCCTGGAAGAATTTACAGCATTATTTTTACTCTAAACGAGTAACACTCAATTTATCACTTTTTAAAATACCCATTTGTTTGCTATTGTGAATAATTATTTTTGACTTCTTTGCTATTGATTTAAAATCTTTAATGTCCCATAGATAACATTTTTATGGAGAGAGAAAGGGGATCACATGTCATAGAGTATGTGAGGATTAAAAGACTGTCTAAGGAAGGCAGTGATTATCTTCAGGGCCCTTGGAACTTCAGGGCCCGTCCATACTACAGCCTTATAAGCTGGAGTCAGCGCTGGATTCTACACCAGTTTTAGCATCAGTAGCTGTGGGAAGGATGCGCATAGGCAGTGTTACCTGTTTGGGTCTGTTTTAAACGGTTTTAGTCAAGTAGTTCCAGAAGGCTGGTTTATTTTACATTGTACATGGCATAATCATACAATGTTTATTCTTAGGTGGGTTTGCTGAGTTCTCTCGTTGTTTCCCTGGCCTCTGTGAAGGAAAATCCACTCTAGTCCCTACCTGCATATCTCAGCCTTGCTTACCTGTTGCCAACATTGGGCCAACTCGAATTCTTCCCAATCTCTATCTTGGCTGCCAACGAGATGTCCTCAACAAGGTGGGTGCTTCCAAACGCCTTTCTTTATGTGTCTGTTGGTAGCAGCTGGAGAAGCGGCAGTGGAGCATTCTGTGGTCCCAGAGAGGAGGAGCACCGTCAGTGTGCCGGCGACGAGCTCCCTCCCACAAGGGTCGTATTATCTTTCCAGTATTGCTTTGGTGTTGCTTATTGCCATAGGACACCCAAACTGTCGCTGCTTGTTTTCCTCATAGGTCCAAGAAACTTGTAATAAGATTTCTTTCTTTTTTTTTTCACACCATTAGCTTTGTCTTCTTGGGCTGTTAATTGTTGTATTACTGTAACTGGGTGTCCTACACTTAGAGTGCATTCAGGTCAGGCCTAGATTGAGGAAGGTCCTCATGGTGACAGCTGGCAGCAGAGTGGGGAGAGATGATCAAGAACGCCAAGGACAGAGACTCAGAAGTGTGCTCCGTCAGTTCTGCTGTGTTTGAAGCTGGCTGGAACAATCTGCAGAAAGAGGATTATGGATTCTTGCTGAAAAGCTGTGGATAGCACTGAATAGGCATAACTGTTATAGAAACGCAGATTGGATGGAGGCTTTTGTGCTAATGAACAAACAACAATAGTAGAACTATGATCTGATTCTGCAGCTTACATGCTCTCAAGCAGGAATGCTAAAAAATAAAAGTTCTCTTCCTGTTTGGAAAAGTGAATTTCCTCTAAAAATGTCTTAATTTACGGTGTTACTAATTGAAGAAGCACGTGGCAATCCAAATGCGGCTCTTGGTGATCTTCATCAGGCAGCGGTTTTCCTTAGCGTCTTCTGGAGTGATGGGAACAGTCAGACTGGCTGGAAAGCACATAGTGGTCTTCTTAGCGTATAGACAACAAATGTTTTAGGAGGAAAAATACTGTCTTTGGGCATCGGTGAGGTATTTTCACTGTTTTTACAGCAAAGCCCCTGCTTCCGTAGGATTTGCCGCCACAGTGTGTTATTAATATTTTTGCTTTTTACTGAGATCTGCCTACTTCAGATTTGACAGTTTATGTATGAACAGAACCTCTCTGGTGGGGTCACAGTGCCTTTGAGCATGTGGCTTACTATTAATCCTGTTTTACAGATAAGTAAACTGTGTTACAGAAAGCAAAATTAACTTTCTAAAGTTACATGTATTCCTGTAGCAAAGCTGGAGATGTTTGGTTTATTTAATCCAGGTTAAAAAAAAATTAAAGCACTAGTTAAGGTTTCTATTTATTCTTGGTAAACTTAACCAGTTAGTACAAATAGTTACAGATCATTGTATTATTTATTTTTGACAATGACACATTGAGTTTGCTCTGTTCCATTTTTCACCCTAACAACTGGGCGAGGACTCACGGGGTGAGGGCAGTCAATCCAGAACCTGGATTGAGAATTGGGAAATGCACAGCTTTCTGGTGTCACTTGCGGCATGGACTAGGTGTGCAGTAAACAGAGCATGTAGAGTCTTTGTGGGTAGAGAATGGACTTACAGAAGTTTATGGGACAATAGTGTCAGCAGAAGTCACTGTGGAAGACCTGTCACTAAGGTGTGGGAGTGAGGGGAGAGAGCTGAAGACATATTGGAAAGCTGAGCAACTCTGAAACACTGGACAGGAATTTGTTTTTGACCACGAGGTTCATTGTTGACAAGAACCTTTGAGCTGAAGATTTTAGAGATTTAGTTAGCCACTTTTATTTTGCTAGGTGAGAAAATTGTTATTTCAAAAGTGTTAAATGAACTCACAACATGACCCTGTTTTGTTTTTAGTTGTTTGAGTTTCATTTTTCTTAGACAGGGTCCATAAGCCCTGGTTAGTCTTGAGCTTTTTTAGCTGAGGCTGGCTTTGAATTTCGGATCCTCTTGCTACTACCTTCAGAAGGCTGGGGTTACAGATGCATGGGTAATACAGATTTACTCTTTCAGAAGCGTCATTGTCTTAGTTAGGGTTTCTGTTGCTGAGAAGAGACACCATGACCATGGCAACTCTTAAAAAGGAAAACTTTTAACTGGGTGGCTTACAGTGCCTAGGTTTAGTCCATTGTCATCATGGTGGGACATGATGGTGTGCAGGCAGACATGGTGCTGGAGAGGCAGCTGAGAGTTCTACATCTTACACAGGCAACAGGAAGTGGTCTGTCTCACTGGCCGTGGCTTGAGCATGTGTGCTGGGGTTAGGGAGATAGCTTGATCAGTAAAGTGTGTGCAGCACATTTATGAGGATTTGAATTCCATCTGCACCACCTATGTTAAAAAACAGAGTGCTGGTCTGCGTTTATAATTTCAGCATGGAGGAGGTGCAGACAATTAGATCCCTGGGGTCCACTGTGCAGCCAGCTTAGTCTTCTCAGCAAGCCCTAGGTCCTGCTAAGAGTCCCTACCTAAAAAAATAAAGTGGATTGCTATTGAGGAGTAACACTTAAGGTTGACCTCTGGCTTCCGCATTTGCATGTGAGCATGCTTATACACACACAAACATGCACAGTACGCGTGTGTGCACACGCACTCATGTGAATATGCATATGCACACACAAAATAAAATGCCACCAAAATATGTTAAAAGCACAGCTATTTTCTTAGGAGGCTCATAGCTAATATAATGGAGGGAGTATAATGCAATGCTAAGTTGTTGAAGATAGGTTGACCTTAAATTTCAATTACATACTATTACATTTAAAGTGCTTGGCTCCTAGGAATAATGATTTACATCTGTAATCCCAACATGCACCAGCCTGAGCTATATAGTGGGGTCTTGTCAAGTTCAGACTGTTTACATTGTTGTGTTTAATCCACATAGGATTGGGATGTAGGCTGGCCCCAAATTAAGTCATTTACCCAAGATCTTGTCATCGGCTTCAGTGGCAGAGATCCTAGCCGTTTTCTGGAAAATGGAATTCTCTGTATCAGGCTGTACAGAAGGACTGGCAAATCCCATCAGTCTTTTGGATCATAGTTGAGTTCTGCCCCCTTCTGTTTTTAACAACCAATTCTTTATCAGTGATATTCAGTAAAAATATAATACAAGCCACATGCATAATTTAAAATATTCTAGTAGGTTTATTTAAAACGTTGACTACAATTTAGAGTTAATTTTAATTAAGTCATTCACTTAAGTCAATATTTTAATAGTCATAAAAATGTATGTGTTTTATGTTCTTTTCATTGTTTTAAGTTTTCGAGGTCTGCCATGTGTTTTATACTTTACAGCTCAGTGTAATGTGGCCACTCTTAGTAAGAGCTCTATGAAGCCTCAGGTACCTTAGTGGACATTAAGGTCCAGCTGCTTGCATGAACTAGTTACTTCTCACATTCTAGAGGTGTGCCTTCTATTGAAAACCATGAGAAGTCACTGGCTGCAAAGGATCCTTTTCCTTCCCCTTACACTATACTGTTTGTTTCTTATAATCTGTTCTCTGGTCTTTACAGTTGAAATGAGAAACATTGATTGTACTGTATTAAAGTCATTGCTGATGCCTTTTTCTTATCTAGACTGAGAGAAGTTTGAGACTATAGTTATTTGAATGATGTTTTTTTTTCTTTTCCCTTATAACTCTGGGACCTTGTGTGTGCTGGGCAAGTGTTCTGCCTCTGAGCTGGCTGTCCAGCCCTCAAGTTTTTTGATTAGTTTCCTCCCTTATCCCATAAAAGTAAAAGTTAGAGGAGTTTTTATACTTAAATACTCTAGATGTGCTGATAAAATTACCTGCTGTGAGTAGCCTGAAACTGTTGTCTGGAGTGACCCACTTAAACTGTCAGTAAACTATCTGCCATCAGCGTGTGTGTGTGTGTGTGTGTGTGTGTTCTGTTTGTATGTTTGTTTTCTGAGACAGTATCTCTCTGCATCAACTCTGACTGTGTTGGAACTCTGTAGACCAGGCTGGCCTCTGCCTCCCAGGTGCTGGGATTAAAGACTTGCTGTTACCTGGCTTGCTCTCAGCATTCTTTATGTATTTTTTTTTTTTATTGAGGCTGTTTAACATGCAAAGTTGATTTTTCCCACACTGTTTTCTTATGCTCCTGGTAGGACTTATGCTGATGTATTTATTTTGTGTAGGTGTTGGTTAATAGCCCGCACACAGCATTGTCAAGTGCTGATTGGGGGGGTTCTCAGAGAACATGTGAAGATAACCAAATTATCATTAGGTACATGTGTAGAACACCCTGCAGTGTACATTCTGGCTGTTTAGAGAACAATAATTCACACGACCTGGTGACGCAGCCTGACTCGCAGTACTGAAGCAGCACCACACGATGGCTGAGAGACAGCTTTGGGTAGAAACGGTTTTCATGTCAATTCTCCACCTAGCCACTCTATCACTTTGAGTTGCTAACCCATGGATGGTTTCTTCCCCTGAAAACTGATAAGTCCCAACTCTAGTCCTCATGTAATGCTCAGATGAAATGGCCTGTTCCGTCTTACAGGGTGGGGGCACATGCAGTGAGTGGTCTGAGAAAGGCTGGAGGAGGAGGAGGTAGAACTTGAGGTCAATGTTGAATGCAAATTGACTTCAGAAAAGTTAAAGTAACATTAACCAGAGGTGCAATGCCTGTGTGACTCAGTGAGACCTTCTGCTCTCAGACTAGCTGAACATAAAGAACGTGTGTGTGTGTGTGTGTGTGTGTGTGTGTGTGTGTGTGTGTGTGTGTAGGGGGACAGTCTTAGTAAGGCCATCTTTTCATCAGTATTCCATGATCTAATGAACAGATTATAGACTTAGTCCTAACTGTAGAGAGATTGTATTTCCTACTCTAGGAGATAAACTTTTAAATGAAATAAAAAGTGTGACGTGCCAAGTGTTGCTAGTGCAGGCAGGCAACCCCTGCGCTTTAGAGGCAGGAGAGCTGCCAGTCAAGGCCAGCCTGGGGGGTACAGAGCATTCCAGGCCAGCTCAGGCTACCTGCTGTGTATAGCAAGACCTTGTCTCAAGGAAGTAAGTTGATGGAAATTACAATAACAGAATTAAACGTTCTCTTTTGACTCATAAATATGACTATCTTGGTTTTGTTTTGAGATAGAGTCCTGCTATGGAATCCTGACTGGCCTGGAACTTACTATGTAGACCAGGTGGTTCATGAACTCAGAGAGATCTGTAACACCACACCTGGCTATAAATTTTATTTTTGGACATATTTAATTATGTGTTAACCATTGTTTAAGTTCATGGTTTTACTTTGCAGGAGAACCCTTTCCTAGAGCTGACCTGCTGCTTTATTCAATTTAATGCCAATTAAGAGGAAGTAAAATTTGAATTAGCCAGGTGGTGGTGGAGGCACACACCTTTAATCCCAGCATTCGGAAGGCAGAGGCAGGTGGATCTCTATGAGTTCAAGGCCAGCCTGGTCTATAGAGTGAGTTCCAGGACAGCCAGGGCTACATTAAGAAACCCTGTCTTGAAAAACCAAAAAAAAAAAAAAAGGAAAAGTTTGAATTCATGGAAAATTTATATTACATGCTTTTTGGGTAATATATATAAAATTTCATATATCAATAACTTACATTCTACCTATAAGAAAGGAAGGGGTCTCATTATGGAGCCCAGACTGGCCTTGAACTTGTGATCTTTCTTGCTTTAGCCTGCTGAGTGCTGGGATTACAGGCATATGCCACTATGCCCAGTTATAGGCTGTTTTAAAAACAGGATAAAGCGATGTAATATTTAGTGAGACCTTATATGTCACATACTGTATGTCCTCATACTGTTGCCTTCATTGTGACATCCTCACCACCAGCCTTAATTAACAGGACGAAATTAAAGCTGAGGGAGGACAGGGAATCGACCCAGGACATTGTGGGACTGAAAATGTGCTGGGCTGTGCTCTGGGTGTGTGGGACTCATGCATCATTCCATGCCACACTATTTATGAATTGTTTCTAATAAGTCTTGTGTTCATCAGCCTTCTTATTATGGCATTTGGTAAAATTCTTTTTACTTAACAGTAAGTGGGGTGGATTATGGGGTAGCTGAGACAGGTTTCTGCCATTAGCTCTGGCTGTCCAGGTGCATGGCATACCTAGATGTCTTTTCATTTTAAGTTTTGCTTTGTTTTTGAAATCGCATCCTACTCTCTAGGCCAGTAAGTCCTGGAACTGACTGTCTAGCTCAGGAAAGCCTCAGACTTGATGTAATCCTCCTGCTTTAGCCTCTGAGGGCTAAAACTGCAGGCACGAGTTGATGCATGGTAGCATTAAGACTCCTTAGTTTGACTTTAAGGCATCCTATGACCTGACTATAATCTTGCAGCTCTTCTGATCTCTTCTCTGCTTATCTTCTCAGTTTCAGAATGGACTGTAGCCAGTGCTTCTGGACACTTCTGCACCTTTGTCTTTCTTTTCTGCATTCCACTCACAGTAACTGTACCATTACCCCTCTGTATCTTTGGGTTCACGTCTATGGATTTAACCAATTCCAGATTAAAAATATGCAAAAATTTACATGTGTACTGAACCTATACAAACTTCGCATCTGTCTTTACTCCTGAAACAATGTAGTATTGCATATGCTTACATAGTGTTTACACAAGATGATATACGCAAAAGCTGTGAATTTTTTAATAAAGACATTGGACATCCAGTAATTTTATTATCTTTGTAGGTATGAAACACAGTCTCATTGAGGATCCTTTCAGAATCCTTCCTTTTGGGTTCACTCCAGTGCTATTCTGCTCTGCCATATGCACCAGACTCCTCTTGGTGTTGATATCTGTGTAGCTCTGTCAACTGTCTGCCTTATACACTGTTCATCTCTCAGCAGATGGCCACTCTTCATGCTTAAAGAGCACCTTGATGCTTGATGAGCCCTATATGATTATTCTTCAAATACTTATAACTTTATATGTATAAACAGTTGCAACCTGATGCAGGCAATTTAACTTGTCCTTAAAAACTACTTTAGCACAGCTGCTAAAATGTTTTCCCCATGTTGTTAATTTACTCAGAAGCACTCCATTTTTTCTAAATAAATATGGAAATCCCAGGTAAAACAGTTTATCATAAGTTATAAAATGATTGGATCATAGTTTAATCACATTTTATTATGCCTTCCCAAATGAACATGTTTTAGAAACATCTATGGAGATTCTTCATCAAAAGATACTAATAAAGTAATTACTAGATCATAATTTTAGTCATTTTAAAGATATTTTAAAGATCAATGGTTCATTGATCAAATTGTGAGTCTCTATTGTTTGACAGATAGTATTCTCAGTACTAGAGATACATCTGTAAAGAGAATAGACAGTAAGTGGAGCAAATAGATAAATTATATAGTGCAATCCATTATTTATTACCTGTGTGTTATGGTGATAAGTGCTTATGGAGATAAGTACCCTGAACGAACTAGGGTAAGAGGTTGGGATTATCTGTGCAGTATGGTTTTTAATGAAAAGGGCTTGGAAGCTTAAATTTATCTCACTGAGATAACTTTAAACAAATACCTGAAAGAGGTCAAAAAGCGAATCATCTGGCTATCTAGAAAAGAGCAACACAGGCAGAAGAAGCCACTAGGAAGAGAGCAGAGTGAATTCGTTAAGAGGCTAGCAAGGAGACTAGTGTAGCTGGAACAGCGTGAGCATGGGAGGCTTGACCAGAGAGGAAGACTGGGAGGGGGTGGGGGCGGGACTGTGCATTGAGGCCTTGTAAGTATTTCCTCTGGGAGAAGCAGGGCAAGATTTTATGACATTGCTTTAGAGCCAGTGTTGGAAAATAGGTGGTGCGACCTACAGGACAGAAGCAAAATGGCCATAAAGCAGGCCTAGTAGTCTGATAATAGTTGGAATCAAGTTGGTAACAGGAATGACAAATGGTTGGATTTTTGCTAGATTTGAAGGCAAAGCTGAGAGTTTTCTGGTGACCAGATGGCAGGAGTGAGTGAGTGAGTGAGTGAGTGTGTGTGTGAGTGTGTGTGTATGTATGTGTGTGTGTATGTGTGTCTGATGTCAAGGAGACATGGGATGCAGCTGGCAAGTGCAGGAAGGGTGCAGGATGGACACACCAAGTTTGTGATGCCTGCTAAACTTCCAGGTGGACATGCTGAGTAGCCAGGTGGGGTTTGCATTCAGAATGAGGTCTTTGAAAGAGGAGGTATGAATTCCAGAGTCATTAGCATGTGGGCAGTTTTTAGTATCATAAAAATAAGATTAAGAAAATCTAAATGGAGAAGTAGATTAAGCCATAGGGGAATTAGCACTGGAAGTATTCAAGTCTTCTTAGAAATAAATACTGAGGAAGGGAAGAAATGGAGACTAGTCCAGGAAGCAAGTGAATGAGCCCACCCAGGAGGAGGGTCTAATTAAGTGTGCCACATGGTGCTGTAGGTCAAGAAAGATGAAAGCTAAGGATTGGCTATTGGATAGGGCAACATGGAGATCAAGGGTCATTTATGATCTGCATCTTGTTGAGGGGTCGGAAAGCCTGTGGAATAAATGGGTGCAAGAAATAATAGACAGAGAGGAATGGAGATACCGGCATAAGCAACTCTTCCAAGGAATTTTGCTAAAAAGAAGAGCTTAAGGCAAAGAGCTATTTTCAAGATGGGAGAAATGCTTTGATTGTTAGTAGAGGAGATCATCCCAGAGAGTGGAAAACCGATGTAGGAGAAAAGCCAGCAATTACTAGAGTCACATCCTTGAATAAGAAAAAATTGAATTTACTAAGCAAGCAGAGGGACTGCCAGCTGCTCGGAAGATAGACTGGACAGACGTGTGGCTAGTAGAGGGACCTGTGGTGGATGAAATCCACGTAGCAGGAAAACGAGATCTCCCATCAACTAAGAGTAAGCAAGGGTGAGCAGAAATAGAAGTTTTGAGGGAAGGGACGTGATGGAATGGCACGAGAGGGAAACCTTGACTGCTGAGGAGTCGGAATCAAAAGTGAAAGCAGATGATGTTGCCGAGGTTTTTCCATAGCCGTGTTTGGCGACATGAGCACACATGCAGATTCAGTGGAGGATGAATGTCAACTAGTAATTAGAGCTGGCAAGCTGAGAAGTGACAGGGTGAAGGAACTGGGGCGGAAGCAAGGGGGTGGCTGCAGCAGTTGCCTGTGGAGTGCAAGGTGGACAAGGGAGGCAGCTTCCAAGGGGA
The DNA here is from genome assembly GCF_903992535.2 of Arvicola amphibius. Classification (NCBI taxonomy): domain Eukaryota; kingdom Metazoa; phylum Chordata; class Mammalia; order Rodentia; family Cricetidae; genus Arvicola; species Arvicola amphibius. Next base: position 16,020,069 of record NC_052048.2, read on the forward strand.
TGAAGAACAGAAGAGTGGGGACTGCATAGGATCATCAGAGTGAAGGTGGAGTGAATGAGAGCAAACACAAGACAGTGTAGCTATTACCCTGCAGGCTGGAGGCCCTGAGGGTAAGCAGTAAAGGGGAGTCAAAAGAACGCAGGCACCATGACATCAGGATATTGAAGACCAGAGCTTTATCTTATCATTGGAAGGGCACTGTTAGCACTAGTTCAAAGTCCAAGCTAAATATTTAACAGTGTAAGATGACTACTCTAGAAGCTTAAAGATTGTGCTATTTAATTACAGAACAGAGTAATTATTCAGTTGTATATATTTTATATAATGTGACAGAATAAAATGAAAATTATATAAATGTATCTAATTTATAACAAAGGCATTAGCACCCATTTATGAGGAAGAACAATCATTTCACAAAATACTTATTCTTCATAAGTGTACTTTTAAGTTATATCACTAAAACTTACAGTAAATGTCCTTTTTGAGAACCTAGATTTGGTTCCTAGCACCTACGTGGGTAACTCACAGATGCCTCTAACTCCAGTCCAGGGGAGCTGACACCCTCTTCTGGTCTTTGTGGGCACTGCATGCATGTTGCATCTATAAACCCACACACAAAAGTAAGAAAGTTTAAATTAATATACCCTATCAGCCACTTATATGCACATTCATCAAAATATAAAAGAAATATCAGTAAAGCGAACAACTAATCGAGTTGTATTGACTCCTAAAATGTATCTGACTAGCGTCAGAGATTCTGTGTCAAATCCGTGTGCCCTCAGTCTGGCTGTGGCTCTCCCTGCAGCACACCTGACACTAGTGTGTGCTTACCAGAAACCAGCCGCCTGCCTCAGACCTGTTTGGGCCAGTATGCTTGTTGTTGTAATTATGTGCATTAATTAAAATAGTGCATGTGCTGATGAAACGAGAGTGAGGGAAGAGACTTGTCTTTGAATGACCTAAGCTAAATTAGGCGGGAATGAGGCAGCTGTAAAATGTTTGGGAGGCATTCGTAATGGAGAAGATGTCTGCACTGACATTGTTTCCTAAATTCTTTGTTTCCTTACTTCTTTCTTTTATTTACTATGTATTTATTGTTTTTTAGTTTGGTAATAGGAATAAACCCAGAGCCTCATGTATGCTAGGCAGCTGTGTTACCACCGAGCTACATCTCCAGCCCATTGTGAGACCATGTTCTTTTACACAATAAAAACAGATGGTTGTGTTTCGTGTGGTTTTCCTAAACCCTACTCCTCTAAGGAGAGAACTTGCACTAGAAATTAGTGAATTCATGTGCATTTGCTTTACTAATTGTTTTTAGCACAGGCTGACTTGGAGTTCTTTTTACCTATGTAGTGGTAGGTTTCATGACATTTTCATTCAAATGTATCGTGTATTATGGTCGAAAACATTCCTTTTCCCAGATAGCCCTGTTCTTACTTTCATTTTATATATAATAATTTAGTATGTAATTTTAGACTAGAAGTCACATTTCATCATTAATGATTTTCTTCTTTAACTGACATTCCCACTGATGTGGTAGCTACAAATCTATACACGAAGGCACCATGTTTAATTTAGTAGTCAAATTGCATTTTTATCTTATGTGCCATGTTAGTATTTTGTTTGCCTTTTTGTTTTAAAAATTGGCCTCATGTTTAGCAAGTTCTGTCTTATTCCCTAAGGAATGTTCAGCAGCAGCAGCTGGTGGTAGGTTTTCTAAGTAGGTTTGTGGGAGGGGTGGGTTGCACGCTGTGAGTGGAGGCCAGAAGGTCAACTCTGGGGTTGTTCTTGGGGGAGCTGTATATCTTGCTTTCCAAGACAAGTCACTCATTGTCCTAGCCTGTGGGCCAGGGTGGTAGGCCAGTGAGCCCCAGGGATCTGGCTGCCTCTGTCTCCCTAGCACTAAGATGAAAAGAAGGTACCACAAAACTCAGTTTGTGGGTTTCTGGGGTTGTTGCTTTATTGTTCAGGCTAATTTGCTCTAAAAGGAACTTAAGTTTTGCGTATTATGGGACTAAAAGGGTAGTTTCTGGAGTGAGTGTGTTTGGATTTGAATCTTTCATTCTGTACTCTGTATAGCAGGCAAGACCAGAGTGTGGAGGTGAGACCTGGGATGTGTTATAGAACCTCTCAGCTTCAGCGTTCTCATCTGTAATGGGGACAGTACTAGCACATACCACACAGAAAGTGAGGATCCAGTGAACTAATAAATGTTCAGTATGGTGCCTGGCATACAGTAGCTATTAGCGTCTTAATATTTAGGATGCTGTCTTTTTAATACGCACTACATATCACAGTGTTCTATTAATAGTCCTCTAACAAAGGTCATCAATATTTTTGGATATAGGTTAAATTGTCATTTCTGTAAAGTGTGGATATCAGGCTGCATGTCAGGCCCCTTGCCATATTCTGTGACCATCAGTGACTTGCAGCATGTTTTGTCCCTGATACTGCCTTGTTGCATTGGGACTGTTAAAGTAAGCACACTGCACCCTTTCTAAAAGTCTGTGTCTTCATTATTGAGTTGGTAGGTAGAGCACTCTGCTACTGTTTTCCTTAGCTTCTTTTAAAAAAAAAAATTTAGGCCAGGTGGTGTACACCTTTAATCCCAGCACATGGGAGACAGAGGCAGGTGGATCTCAGCAAGTTTGAGGCCACCCTGGTCTACAAAGTGAGTTCCAGGACAGCCAAGAATGTTATACAGAGAAACCCTGTCTTGAAAAACCAAGAAAAAAATTAGATTCATTTATTCTTTACATATATGAGAGTTTTGTCTGCATGTACAGATAAGTACCACGTGCATGCTTGGTGCCCATGGAGTTGAGAAGAAGGGTCAGAGCCCCTGGAACTGGAGTTATAGATGATTGTGAACCATCATGTGGGTGTTGGGAACAGAACCTCAGTTCAACAAAAACAAGCACTTTTAATTGCTGAGCCACCTCTCCAGTCCCCTCATTCTGCTTTTTAACATAATGTAACTTAGTAATACTATTGGTAAAGAAGAGAAAAATGTATTGCCTGCTTCCTCAAAAACATTTCTAAGAAAAGCCTCAGTCCTTACCGGGGACATATGGGACCTGTGGTGAGTCAGATGGTACTTAGTAACCCAGTGTATCTGTGGGTCACCTGGAGGCAAACGGGTGTGCTCTGCCACAAGCACTGTAGAGGAGAAGTTGTCATGAACACCACTAAGATCTTCATGGTCTGATCATAGCTTCACTGGAGCAGATGAGCCCATCAGGGGGCCTTGTGCCCTGGTGTAAAAAAGGGGTTCGTCAATCCAAGAGGGCCACATAAGTCAAAAGGTGTTTCTTGGTGTTATCTCAGAAATGAGAAGGGGTTGCACAGACAATCTGTATCCTTTGTACAAAATAAAATACACTTGCTATGCCAAGTGTGTAAAATGAGTAGAGGAGAGATGACGCATGTTTCAGGAAACTACCATTAGTCTTTAAAGTAGTTGGAAAAGTGTAAAAACGGTGGTATTCCAAGAAAAAGAATGACCAGAGTTTCTTAGCCTAATATTCCAGGCTTAGAAGATGTCCTGAGAGGCCGCATGGGGAGACTCATCAGGTGGGGCTTCAGCTTGCCTAGTCATTGGGTCTGTGGTAGATATGTTTATCAAATAACAGATCCGTTATCAGTGCAGTTACGCAAGGAAAACAAACCAGCTCAAGGACCTTACTCATTGTTTTACTTTTTGATAGGGGAGACAAGAATTAACTGTTAATATAACATACAATGCTGGGTTGTTATAATGGTGTGAACCCAGCACCTTAGAAGGTCAGAGCCTGGAATAGTTAATTGTGTGTCCATGGGAAGGAATTCATAAAGTCAGGCTGAGTAGGGAAAGTGGGACGAAAGCCACCAGGTGGATGGGAGTGGAGCCGTCTAAACACGGATGGGAGGGTGATCACAAGCCCGGCTCAGGCTGTGTGCATCAGGAACACTTGGCCTACTCTTAGTTGTGAAGAAAGATTAGCGGAGTATGATTGCATGCACCTGTAGTCCCAGATGCATTAGAGGCTGAGGCAGGAGAATCATTTTGGGTCTGGAGTTTGAGCCAGGCTGGGATGCACAGCAAGACACTGTCTCAAAAAGGAAAAAAAAAAATACTGCCCTAGTTGTTGAATATGGTTTGGAGGGAAAATGCACCCCAGACATCAGGAGCACCCTGGTGGCTTTCTACAGAGTCTTCTGGAAGACTCATTGAATGGTGGATGGGAAGAGGATGAATAGAGGAAGTCATACCAAAGGGATTTGGTAGGCCTTTGGAATTGGGATTATGAGGAAGGAAAAGGAGCCGTGTGGTATTTTCTTGCCAACTGGCTGGGTGGGTGTTCTCAATGTGTCATTTTCATCAGTGCTGGGATGAGAGGAAACAGAAGTTCAGGACAAAAAAGGGAGAAGGATACTGTGTTTAGTTTTTGGGATTTGAATGGGAAAGGCCTGTGGGACATCCCAAAATCTAGTAGATATGAATTCGCATAAATAGATGTAGCCTTTAAAAAGATTGTTTAAACCAAGCAACAAGAATGGCCAGGCCTGGGTCTTGGAGAACACCCAGCATGGTCCATGTGGGAAAAGGTTCTCTGTCCTCTTCCTTTCTCTAGCAGTGGAGACAACTGAGGTTGACTGTATTGATCTTGTGTAGTTGCTCTTCAGGCATATTATTTTAAATGGCTTTTATGTCCATATTTTTTTCACTTTCAACTTTAAATGTGTATGTAGACAGACATTTCTTTCCTACCTACCAGTTCCCAAGTAACCACTCACAGGCCTAATATGATTTATAAATGCTCGGCCAATAGCTCAGGCTTATTATTACCTAACATCCCCCTCCCCCTTTTTTGGTTTTTCGAGACAGGGTTTCTCTGTGGCTTTGGAGCCTGTCCTGGAACTAGCTCTTGTACACCAGGCTGGCCTCGAACTCACAGAGATCCATCTGCCTCTGCCTCCCAAGTGCTGGAATTAAAGGTGTGCACCACCACCACCGCCTGGCTTACTAACCCATATTAAATTAACACATATTCCTTATTTACGCTCTGCCATGTGGTGGTACCTCTTTTAGCATGGCACGTTCATTTCCTACTCCCTATGCATCTGGCTGGTGACCCCTGACTCAGCCCTTCTTCTTCCCAGCATCCTTAGTTTGGTCACCCCACTTAAACTTCCTGCCTGGCTACTGGCCAATCAGTGTTTTATTAAACCAATTTGAATGACAAATCTTTACAGTATACAAGGGGATTATTTCATAGCATAAGTAAATGTCACTTCATTGGATTTTGGGGTTTTACTATGTGAGTAATTCTTGCAAAGAAACTGGTAATATTTGTCATAGTATTAAACATTAATCTCTCAAAATGATTCTTAGTACAATTAGTCCCTTTCTTTAATTGCTCTTTCTCTCTACAGGAACTGATGCAACAGAATGGGATTGGCTACGTGTTAAATGCCAGCAATACATGTCCAAAGCCCGACTTCATTCCTGAATCTCACTTCCTGAGAGTGCCTGTGAATGACAGCTTTTGTGAAAAAATTCTGCCCTGGTTGGACAAGTCTGTGGATTTCATAGGTATGTAGCTGAAGACCAGGGGACACGCCCTTCGAGTCTTAGTGTCACAGGCAGGGATAGCTACCCCTCCCCTTTTGCCTCTTTTAGAGATTTCAAGTCTGAAAACAGTACATGATGTCACTTCCACATTTAGTGGTCAAGGTGACGTGTGCCATGCCATTGGCCTTGTGACCTACTAGCTAACTTTTAACAGCACCAAGGTTAAGCATTGCAGGAGCTGTGATTATGCGTTGCAAGTTCTTAAAAATCAGTTAAGCTTTCAGAGCTAACTCACCCTTCCACTTTGCAAATGCTTTGAAAACGGTTTGATAGATCTGGCTGACTTTCTCTCTTACTTGGTGTTGTCTTTTCCCAGGGTAAAGTCAGGTCCTGTGAAAACACACTGTTAGGTATGAAGTCCTTTTATTTGTTACAAGGTTTCCTGAGCCTCAGGTCATGCATGGATAGTTTCAAGTAGTTTTTGGTCCAGTGAAATTCCAGCACATACTCTGACATGCACTTACAGAAGCTAGTCTGTACCATACAGTTCACACTGAAATGATCATAAAGAAAATTTGCCAAACTAATACTTTGTCATTGCACCTCTAAGAAGTATATTCAGCATACTATTCCATTTGTTGTCCTTGAGAAGAAACCAGCTGTGATTAATGTTCCCATTGCATGTCGTATTGATTCAGAGACATGTTTCAAGCTCCTGCTCAACCCCACCCCCACCAAGTCCTTGATTCCGCACTGAGGCAACATAGAGAGTTGATTCAAAGGATGTACTTTGGAGCCAAACTTTGAGCCCTTCCTCCCCGGTTATCAGTTAAGTGATTGTGTGTACCTAACTTAAAACTCTCGCATGCCTGGTTCCTGAATTAAAGGGTGAAGGTCATGGACCTTCTTCAGAGGGATAGTGTGAGGACCAAAGCAATGATCTGTATGCACCAAACCTTTACAGCAGACTCGGCTCAGAGTCAGCTCTGAAGAAATGTTTGTACTTTTCCTTTTCTACCCTTGCTTCTCCCAACACAGGCTCCCGCTGTGTGTGAGGCTGGCCTCAGACTTCGGGCCCAGGCACTCATCCCAGGTTGCTGGGGCTGTGGGCACAGGTTGCCCTCTCTGACTAACAAACATTTTAGAGATCGCCATGAGCTGTTCTTTTCCCCATCTGTAGGTCTGTGCTGTCACCTCCTCGGCCATCGCTTCCTTCTGTGAGCTGGGACTCCTCATTGCTCCCTTAGTTAACTTTCCAGTCCTCTCCCTCCGTCTTGATTATTTGTTGTTGGAGACAAAGGTTTCTGTACTTTTCTGTTTAAGCCTAAGCATTGTTCTTAGGTTTCTGTAGTACTAACTTGCTGTTATTTCCAGCTTCACATCTCTGTCTTCTTGTTCTTCACTCCAGAACTTTTGGAGGCTCCTTAATTTCCTATACAAAAATATGTCTCTTAACCTAATGTTCCCAAGACTGCCCCCCCCAACAAATGTTCCCACCTTTGCAGCCAGCTCCAACTATTTCTTGGAGGGCTTGTGAGTGTCAGCTTGGGTAGGCTGCTTCCTGAGCACCCTGCTCAGGACTGATAGGGCTTTCCTGTGCCAGGTTCCTTTCCCCTCTTGGCCAAGTCTTTGTGTATGAGACTTCCACTTGGAGACTCGGGTTACACTCAGTCTGTCAAGACTATGTGAAATGAATCCATGCTAGAATAATCACTTTTATGTTTAATTTTAAAAATTATCAGATGAACCAGGCGGTAGTGGCTCATGCCTTTAATCCTAGCACTTGGAAGGCAGAGACAGGTGGATCTCTGAGTTCAAGGCCAGAGCAAGGTTCCAGGACAGGCTCCAAAGCTACACAGAGAAACCTTGTCTCGAGAAACAAAAAACAAGAAAAAATTATTGTGGTTGTAAACCCAGCATGAGCATAATAGAGAAAGTTGGAGGGGAGAGGGAAACCCATCATCCACATTGCAATGTGTGCTACTGTCAGGTTTCCAAAAACATTTGCTTACTTCCTTGTATGTATTGAGTCTAGCGTGTGCGTGACCCAGCAGACCTGTCACATTAGTGTGTGTGGAGGTCAGAGGACAGTCTAGGGTCAGCTCTCACCTTCTGCTTGGAGGCAGCATCTCTTCTGTTTCTGTGGCTTCACTGATACTCAGGCTGTTGCCTGTATGACTGTCAGTTTTACCTCTTTGCAGCCTCCTTCAAAATTTTTAATTTAATTTTATTGTTATTTGTGTATGTGATGCATGAGTGGGGGCACACATGTGCCACCGCAGAGGACAGCTTTGGGGCTTTGGTTCTTTCCCCCCACCGTAGATTTCAGGGATTGAACTCAGGTTGTTAGGCTTATGCACCCAGCACTTTTACTTGCTGAGCCTTCCTGCCATTTCCCCCATTTTTTAAAAAAAATAATCTTTTTAAAAAATATGTGTCAGTATTAACTGCTTGTGTAATATTGCTAGTATTTGAACCATTGAAAAGTGTGAGAACAGGACCATGATAATGTTCTTATAGTCTAGTTTTTATAGATAATCATTATTTAAAATTTTTATTTTAGATCTATATTTATCCTTTTGCATGTTTTTGTTGCATGTGTGCGTGTGCTTGGTGCCTGAAGGTAGTCAGAAGAGGACATCAAATACTCTGGCTCTGGAGTCATACAACTGCAGTGTAGATGCTGGGAGCCAAACCCCAGTCCTTGGCAAGAGCGACAAGTACTCTTCAGCACCGAGCCTCTCCAGCCCAGATCATTATTAGCATAATAGGAAATACACTCAAAATGAAGAGAGCTGAAACCCATGATTTTAGTGTGTGCTGGGAGTGGAATTTGGAGCTTTAAACATGGTAGGCATGGTCTGCACTGCATTTCTCCCATGGTGCTTCCAAGCCTGGGTATGGAGCAGCTTCCAGCTAGGGACTGGGGATCAGTGTAGACACATTTTATACCATGAGATAGAAAAAAGGGGGAAGAACCAAATTACAGGAAAAGTACAATGGCTGTGGCAGAAAATCGGAATTGCCATTAGGTGTAAACCATAGCTTTAAGTCTCCATCCCAAGGGAAAGAAAGAACATGGAGCAGAAGATAACTGTGTTTGCTAATACAACAGGATTTACATGCAGGCCGTGTGTTATTTATGTCAGCCTGGTTCTGTGTGTCAGTGTGGGTTGTGTTCATTTGTTCTTGTATGGCTTCCTTTTCTAGCAGGGACACTGCTTGTTGCTTACTCTTAAATTATAATGAATATACATATACATATTCATTATATATATATATATGAACGAGTATATAATGAATAATAAATTGCATCTACTAGACATCTATCACAGACTGCAAGGCCAAACCAGTTTTAGATTCATTAGCCAGTGCAGGTTCCTTGTGTTCTTATAATTTTAAGAATTTCAACCTCGCTGCCAGTGGTGGTGGCTCACACTTTTAATTCCAGCACTTGGGATGCAGAGGCAGGCAGATCTTTGGGTTCAAAGCCAGTCTGGTTTACAGAGCAAGTTCCATCTCAAAAATTAACCTCAACTTTGACTAATAAATGGAAAGGCAAGGATTTGGCTCCATGGCTGAGCACATGTGTAGTTGTTCAGAACAGAATCAGTCATGGTAGTTGCTTCCAGGCCATTTGGGATAATGTCATCTGCTCCTACATGTAAGCTTTTAAAGCTCCTCATCAGCAAAGAGGGCAGCACCGGGTGAATCCCCTGGCTTTGCTTCTAATGGTATCCACGAGTCTCTCTAACGCGTTCCGGGGGATTAAGATGATGTAATATGTTAGTAACTCCTGCTTCCTATTAGCGAGCTCTGGTCCAGCATACACATGAGTTTTGAGTTAAGCAAATAGCTGGGGAGATAGCTCTGCCTGTTAAGGTGCTTACTGTGCAAGCATCAGGACCTGAGTTTGATGACCAGAGCCCACAGAAAGATGATGGGCACCGTGGTGCTTGCTTGTAATGCAGTACTGGTGAACAGAGACAGAGGAACGCCCCAGGGCTTGCTGGCTAGCCAGCCAGCTACCCTAGCCTACTTGGTGAGTTCCAGATCCGTGAAATACTGTCTGAAAACCATACACCTGTACTCCTTTTTACACCCGAGTAATGGCAGCTGAGGTTGACATCTGTCTTCCACTCTGTATTCTTACACACATACACATACATTCTCTATACACACACATACATTCTGCATAGCATATGTTCTGAAATAAGAACCAAGCAATCTCATTGCTTATTAGTAATTCTTTGGGATCTTAATGGCAAGAGAACTTCCTTTCTTCTTCTAATAAACAGCACTAAAGGATAACTAGGAGGCTCCGTACGTGAGACCTGCTTTGAAGTTTCAGGTGAAATCACTGATGGTAACATTCAGGGCAATGCTTAGTATAAGATTTCCTTACTGAAGAAATTCCTAGTGACCTTTCTTAAATTTGCTCCCACAGAGAAAGCAAAAGCTTCCAATGGCTGTGTGCTGATACATTGCTTAGCTGGAATCTCTCGCTCTGCCACCATTGCTATTGCCTACATCATGAAGAGGATGGACATGTCTCTAGATGAGGCTTACAGGTAAGGACAGGAACATGGCTTATGGAACATGCTTTTCGTTTTCCCTGAAACAGGAAGACCTGTGAAGGCGGGTGAGCAGATGAAAGGCAGACCAAGATGATTCTGGTCACATTCGTCACAGGTCCTTGGTGGCCATGGTCTTGGAGACTGAGAAAGAGTGGTTTAGCTGTCATTCTCTTGAGCCATACGTTCACCCTCAGCTGCCTTTTAGTGACAATAGGTCAGTAAAGCGCATTCCTTTCCCTTGCTAGAGAAACATGGCCTTTTCTGATTGGTAAGTGGGGAAAGTGTCTTTGCACAGTGCCCACCAGAGTGTTCTGCTCGACCGTACTTCCTAGATGAAAGTCTGATGCACTTGTTCATAAAATCTGAATAAAACTTCCTGTCCTGTCTAACTGGCCAGATTTTACAGGAAGTATTCTGATTAGGCTGCTTCTATTATCTCAACGGGAAAAGCAGGAAGAGGCAGGACTGTGAGGACAGGTGAGTCTGAGTTCACTGCCCTGTTGGCAGGAAGTAATTGGTTTTCATATGAAAACAAGAATATAGATGCGCCCTGCTGACTGATTTTAATATTTGAGTTTCTCAAACTATAAAATCTGGAATAACGAAGTGAGCTGCTTAGACAGCCTGTCTTGCTGATCACTGGAAGGGATGGGTCTTCTTTCGGCACCAGCTCTCTCCAGTTAGCTCTCTGTCTCTGTCATCTTTCTGCCTTGGCTGAAGTCAGGTGGGAAGGCCCACAGTTTTATTAGTTGAGTTTTTATGTCTTGATGAATTTTTAACATGGTGGTCAGTCCAGGCTTTGAGTCCCGCTCCATCACATCTAGCTGTGTTCACTTTGAGACAAGGGCACCTTCGGACTTTGTGGCTGTCTAGATGAACAGGTTAAGGATGGAATACCGCAGCACAGCAGTAGTGTTTAACACCCAGAGATCAGTTTGTAGCCTATTGTGTGTCATTTTGAATATAAAGAGAACTGTAGGATTGGGTGCTGTGACACTTTACCATCTGGTGCCATCTCTGGGAGATGTGTGTGTAACGGGGCAGAGTTGAGCAGACAATCCTCTTAGCCACTGCACTGGAAGCCTTGGCTTCTTAAAAGTAAGGAACCTGGAGGCTTCCCACTGGCACACATCCTACCATCCACACGGCTCTCCTAGTAAGGTATCTCACCTTGGACCTGGACTTGTAAATGAACCCGATTCCAAAGCACTGGGAAGGTGTAGTAACTCCACGCCTCACTTTCTCTTAGTGCCCTCAAGACAAAGTGCAGTTATAAAATTCAGGGGTTTTGCTTTGTCCTCTCTGTAGATTTGTGAAAGAAAAAAGACCTACCATATCACCGAACTTTAATTTTCTGGGCCAACTCATGGACTACGAGAAGACTATTAAGCAGACTGGAGTGTCAGGGCCAAAGAGCAAACTCAAGCTGCTGCCCCTGGACAAATGCAGCGAGTCTGCAGCCTCGGAGGGCGGATGGAAGAGTGCGCTGTCTCTCAGTCCACCCTGTGTCAGCTCTACCTCAGAGGCATCAGGGCAAAGGCTTGTGCATCCTGCCAGCGTGTCCAGCTTACAGCCTTCACTCTTAGAGGACAGTCCCCTGGTACAGGCGTTCAACGGGCTCCAGCTGTCCTCAGAGAAGCTGGAAGACAGCAATAAGCTCAAGCGTTCCTTCTCTCTTGATATCAAGTGTGTTTCGTATTCGGCCAGTGTGGCAGCATCTTCCCATGGCTTCTCGTCAGAGGATGCTGTGGAGTACTACAGACCTTCTGCCACACTGGATGGGACCAGCAAGCTCTGCCAGTTCTCCCCTGTTCAGGAGGTATCAGAGCAGACTCCAGAAACCAGCCCAGATAAGGAGGAGGCCCACGTTCCCAAGCAGCCCCAACCCACCAGGCCTTCAGAGAGCCAGAGCAAGCGATTACACTCAGTGAGAACCAGCAGTAGTGGGACCACCCAGAGGTCCTTCTTCTCACCGCTGCATCGGAGTGGGAGTGTAGAGGACAATTACCACACCAACTTTCTTTTCGGCCTTTCCACCAGCCAGCAACACCTCACCAAGTCTGCTGCAGGGCACGGTCTCAAGGGCTGGCACTCAGATATTCTGGCGCCCCAGTCCTCTGCCCCCTCCCTGCCCAGCAGCTGGTATTTTGCCACAGAGCCCTCACACTTCTACTCTGCTTCCGCCATCTATGGAGGCAACACCGGTTACTCTGCCTATAGCTGTAGCCAGCTGCCCACCTGCAGTGACCAAGTCTATTCTGTTCGCAGGCGGCAGAAGCCCAGTGACAGAGCTGACTCGAGACGCAGCTGGCATGAAGAGAGCCCCTTTGAAAAGCAGTTTAAACGCAGAAGCTGCCAGATGGAATTCGGAGAGAGCATCATGTCAGAGAACAGGTCGAGGGAAGAGCTGGGCAAAGTGGGCAGTCAGTCTAGCTTTTCAGGCAGCATGGAAATCATTGAGGTTTCCTGAGAAGAAAGACCCTTGTAACTTCTGATGTTTTGTTTTGTTTCTTGTTCACAAAAAAATATTCCCTGTAAATCTGAAATATGTGTATGTATATACATATATATTTTTGGAATATAGAGCTACGGTGTAAAAGCAAAAGATGGATCAACACAGTTATTCTCTCAGCACCTGCACTGAGAGCAGCTAATTCTCTCAGAAGAGTGGAAGGGTAGATGTTAGAATTCTCCCAGCCAGGAGAAGAGATTTTGTTCAGTGAATTGCACATCTTGTTCCTACAAAAGCAAGGGTTTTTGTTTTTGATGCTACAGGGCAAAATCCCTCCCATCTTCATGTGCAACAGAGATCTCCAGAACTCACTTCTGTCCAGGCCCTTTCCTGTGCACCTTAGCGCTGAGACTGAGCCAGCTGTTGGGGGAAAGACCCTCTTATGGACAGACCCTAGTGGTAAGTCCAAGAGCAATGATCCTGTCCAAAGCTGAGTCATAAATTCAAGCTTGATTGGCAGCTGAAGGACACGGGCATCATTCTGCTGGATGAACTATTAGGAGCCTTGCCAGATCTACTCAACCAACCCAGTACCTCAGACAGGACATTTGGGGCCATCACCACTACCATGTCTAGGAGCCCATTTTCTAGGCATTGTGAATAAATAACTTATCACTTTCCAGACAAATTCATACCATCTGTGCACAAAATCCCAGTGTGCCTGGATGGGCAGCTGCCATTGTACCCTTCTTCTTGTCTTTAGAAGAGGGGAAACCAACTAGAGTTCAGCATAGCTAGAGATTGCGCAGTCAGGTAGCTTAGAGACTTAAGCCAGGGATGGGAAAGTAAACATTTGATTATAATAATCAAAGAATTATCTAAAGTGGGGTTGTTAATCCTTAAATTGACCACAGACTTGGGTTAGAGATAAATGTGAATCACTGGGCTGGGCAGCAGAGTGACAGCGCCCTCGGGTCCTCAGCTAGAACAGATGCTTTTCAGTTCTGTCTCTTGGCATACAGAAAGCTTCGAGAAGGTAAAACTTGAAGCAGGAAACCAATTTCCTTGGTGTCTTTTTTTCCTGTGGTATGCAATAAGGGTACTATTTCTAGAATCATCTTAGACTTCCAGACTTACCATGGGCTTTGGCAAGCAAGACCTATTCAGAATAAGACATGCTAGAAAAGTTCACAGAGGGGTTGTTGAATTTTGTTTAGTTGTGAATGCATGAGAGCTGTATTCAAAAGCTGTCCCAGCAGGCTGAGGAAGGGCCATGTCAGGTGGAGGACCACGGTGGTTTCTCAGTCTCTGGCGTACAATCACTGTGTGGACGTAATCCTGGCAGTGGAGAACAGAAGGTAGTAAGAACAAGTGTGCACATGATAGTGCCTATCTGCCTTTCAACTCCCTGGCTTGAGTTTTATCTTCCAGAGTACAGTCCTTCTCAAGGCCTTAATTCACGTCAGCAGGGTATGGGTGGGGCAGGTACGGTCATTGTTCTTTACTGTAAGTGTAGCAGGGGCTGACTCATGTCTCAGGTTTTTCTCTGTTTGTGAAATGGACAGTCCTTTGACGAGGATGTGACTTAATGTTTCCTATAGTGATTGCTAAAACCAGCATAGAATGACATAGTTCGAAGCTGATGGGCTCGATCAGGAGGATTATAGTCCTCATGGACGCCCTGTACAGATAAGCTGTCTGGACACAGACGAAGGCAGAACACTGCACGGGGAACAGGCTGCCACTCTGTGGAGGTTCTGTTCAGCAATCTGTGTCTTTGATATACATCAAAATCTCTTATGTAATCAGAAGTTCTCAATGCTTCACAGTAAATTTTGATACACTAAATGCGTAAGAGCCCACCCTCTTTAAAATCTGCTCACGCTGGTAAGACATAATCTAAACATGAAAGCAACAGCTCCATCATTCCGTGTGTTCCAGGAGGACCGGTGGTGCGTTGCCTCTGCCATGTCATGCAGGGCTCTCTGGGCCACGGTCCCTTCTGTGTAGTGAGTCATTCTCTGCAGCTGTCACTCTTCATCACTAATGTCATCTCAGCCCATCTTGGGGTCACAACTGCCGCACTGAAAGGGCTGCCTCTGCGGCGCACTGTGGGTGGTGTGGTGGTTGGCTCTGTGAGCACAGGGAAGCCTGGAGTCTTCTGCAGATGCAGAGCAGTGACTTTAATGAGCAAAACTAGACTCTGAGAAATGCTGGAAACGGTTGAGAGCGTGTGTAAAGTCAGAGTGGAAAGACTGTATAAATGTGTAATATGAATATAGTGTTGTTGGAGTAAGGCAAGCTGTTGAATGGTTCGGTTGTGCATTTCTCGTTTTGATGTCATGTATGTTAATATGATGAAATAAAATTGAAACTGGTACCTGTTTATACATAAGTGTGAGAAGCAGCCTCTTCTTGCAGGTCTTACCATGATGGGAGCCATCCTATTTGTTACAAAAGAAGGGAGTCACAGAACCACAGATGAGAGGTTAGCCTTTTAAAATGGAAGTGGCAAGTGATACATCACATGGAACAATGGGTGCTGGCCTGCGTTCTCTATGCCAAGTGCACACTGTAGAACCTACCTGCCTGATTTCAGGGTATACAAGTACAGCACAGAAAGGAAAAGACAGGTGCCTGCGAGAGGACTTTAGCACAAACAGACACACTGAGGAAGGGTAGCTCTTACACGCTGTCCTGGGAGACTGGAATGAGGCTCATGTGGGAGAATGCTCACCTCACAGTCATAAGGCGCTGACTTTGATTCCTAGCACCACATAAACCAGACATGGTAAACAGTGGATCCCAGCAGAAACTTCAGAGTTTATGGTTATCCTTGGCCACACAGTGGGTTAGGAGGCCCGTCTGTACTTCATGATACACTGTCTCAACAACAAAAATTTGTTCTCCATCCTATATATGCCTCAGTGACTTCTACTTAGATATTTAATCATTATGAGAAACTCAGCCTAACCAGTTTAAAAGTACCCACTAGCCGGGCAGTGGTGTCGCATGCCTTTAATCCCAGCACTTGGGAGGCAGAGGCAGGCAGAGAAATGCTGTTCAATACAAAGCAGACAGAATGGGTATAAAGAAAATCATTAGCCAGTGAAATGGCTCAGGGTAAAGATGTTTGCCATGCAAGCCTGACAACCCGATTTCAAGATTCCCCAGAACCCATGTCAAGATATAAGAGAAGAGAGAGAGAGAGAGAGAGAGAGAGAGAGAGAGAGAGAGAGAGAGAGAGAGAGAGAGAGAGAGAGAGAGAGTCCAGGCATCCAGGACCACACAGAGACTTTGTTGCTGGGAATGGAGCCCAGTTGCAGAGTGCCCAACTAGCATGTGCAAGGCCCTGGGTTTGATTCCCTAGCACTTGAACCAAAGAAACCACAAAACCCAAACAAAATGGAACCATTCTTCTGTTCTATCCTATGGTGTTCCTGAAACTTATTTCATCAAATATTTACTCTGTAGGTATCTAGGTTCATGGTATATTTTATATTCTGAGGCATTAACTTGAAATCAGACATGCATTGATGCACATATGATTACTAATGGTACAACCTTGAGGGAAACCAAGACATGTCCTAGGGTTGAGCTGCTGTGATGAAACACTATGCCCAAAAGCAGCTTGGGGAGGAAAGGGCTTATCGGGCTTACAGTTCCACATCACAGTCCATCATGGTAGGAACTCAGGCAGGACAGGAACACGGAGGCAGGCGCTGAGGCAGAGGTCATGGAGGATGCTGCTTACTGGCTTGCTCTCCATAGCCTGCTTTCTTAGAGAACCCAGGATTACCAGCCTAGGGGTGGCACTGCCCACAGTGAGCTGGACTCTTCTACATCAATCCAGAAAATTACTTCAGATTTGCCCATGGGCTAACCTATTGGGAACATATTCTCAATTGAAGTACCCTCTTCGCAAATATTCTGGCTTGTGTCAAGTTGACTTAAAAGTAGCCAGTGAAAAGTGAAATCTACAATGCCCTAAGAGTATAATATAACAGTTTGTGTGTGTGTGTGTGTGTGTGTGTGTGTGTGTATGTGTATCTAGGCTGTCCTTGAGTTCACAGTGATCCTCCTGCTTCAGCCTTCCAAGCACTGAGCCTAGAAGTGTGCACCACAGGCCTCATTAGTACTGGCTTTAATGCCACTCCACAAGTATTAAAACATCTGCACATACAAGAAGAGGTGAAGGCCAGCTTCAGTTGCCTTTCACTGTAATAAAGAATCTGCAGTCATTGTTCTGTTTGTCCCTAAATACAGGTAAGCACATCACAGGGAAGCAGAGCAGGATCTTAGATGCAGGGTGGTTTAAAAAGCAAGGAGGAAGGGAGGGAGGGCCCCCCCCCACCTAGGAGCTCACAGTCTAAACAGGTAAAAGTGCTCTCCAGGTGCTGAGTGTCTGTTATCCTAGCACTTGGAGAAAGAGACCGTACCATCAGAAAGTTGAGATCCTCAGCTACATAGTGAGTTCAAGGCCAGCAGCATGGCTTACGTGAAATTATCTCAAGAACCAAAACAAAGAACTAGAGTTAAGAATCATAGTAGACTTCACAGTGGATGGGAAATGAGAGTTTGTTCTCTCAAGGGCATGCTTGCCAATGACCAGACTTCCTTCCACCAGGCCCCATCTCCTAGGTCCCCCTATTCCCAACAGCACCATTTTCTGGGGACTGACTGGGCTTTTCGCATTCATGGACCTTTGAGGGACATTAGCTCCAAACTATAGTACTGAGGCTCAGGGAAATAAAAATGGTTTACCAAAAACTTAAACTTCCATCCAGGGTTCTCTGACAACTCCAGGCTATTTCTTCATTTCCACTACAACCTGTACTGGCCAGATAGGATAGCAGTCATCCAAGAGACACAGCATGAGGATGTTTTGATACATCACTCGCCTTCCCAGATTCCCTTGGAAAAGGACCCCAGAAGCCCTTGGCAGCTTCTCCTCACACGGGAGCTTCCATCCAGGTGCATGGATGCTCTGAAGAAGCCGACACTCCTCAGGCTGGAGCAGATCCCAGTAGCCATGTAGAAGATGGAACAGGGCTCACCCTCTTCCATATCTCAGCGGAACTTTGCTGGTGGTCAGCCTCACCCTAAAGGAGACCAGAAGGGGCTTCTAGCCAAGCTCACACCTCCTTCCCCATCCCACAGCAACACATTAAACTAGGAGGATCCCCAACACAAGCTCTAGCCTTGCCCTAATTTCTTGAAGAAAGCGAGCTGGCTGCTTCAGCTTCTTTCATCCCCAACCCTTCTGCCATGATATGAAGAAATGGCCGGAGAGCGCAGCCCTCGGGCTGAGTCTGAGTGGCACTTCAGGCATTCGCTAAGCAAAGTCAAGTTGATGGCAGCAACGGAAGCCTGCACTGTACACACAGCTCTGAACGACTAGCCCTTCTTTCTTTGAAGGCTTGGGAGAATCTCTGCATAGAGCTAGGTTCTAAATATTCCAGAAACTCAGGGAAAGACAGTGGTGGTGGCTGAAAAGAAGCCCCAGTCCATGTGCACCTCTTGCAGTACTGTGCAACTTTCTGCCCATCTGAAACTTCGAGAAAAGGAAAAAAACTATTTCTGAGGACAACTGGGGCCTCATCTAGCTACATCACATATTAAAATGCTTTGTGGAAATATTAAAGCAGTATGAAAAATCAAAAATAGAATGAAACGCTATGGGAGAAAAGATCAATGGACAAAGAGCAAACTCAGTTTGGAACTACAGTCTCAGTTATTTGACATCTGAACACGCCCATGAGACTGAAGGCAGAGCACTGGGAACACTGGCGGGATTATTTGATGCGGGCTGCCATTCCTTCACCCAGGGCGTGGTCCAGAGCCATCGTAGGGTATTTCGTAGGATTTATGCTACAGAACATCTGTTTTACATTGTAACTCCTGGGGATTGCTCTAGAAATGGCTAAAGCTTCAGTCATGAGAAAAAAATATGTACAGACCACCTTCACTGGGGGCTCAACACAGGGAAACCATGGCCCCACGCCCAGCTCACTGTTGCAGCTCTCCAAAGCTCTCTCAGCCCACCTCACCTCCTTCCACATGAGGATGAAGACATTAGCCCCAAGAAGGGAGGCAGACTACGACCCAGAGGCTACCCTGGAAGTGGTAGGTCCTGCCTGGGTTCTTCCAGCTCCAAACAAATGGACAATCTTTATGTATTTAGTCATCTGGAACATTCTAGACATACTGGGAATGGTGAAATCTGAAACCTTGGCACTCTGGACAGAAAGCGGCCACAAGCTCATCCTGGCCTAGGAGTGAATTCCAGGCCAGCTACAAGTACATAGTCATGCTTCCTCTGCCATTCAGCTGTCTTATGCCCTACATTTTAGTTGGGGTTTTAAAAACATTATAAATTAGTATCTGATCAAGAACCAGGATTTTGTGGGCCTGGTAAAATGGCTCATTGAGTAAAGATGCTTGTCATGCAAGCCAAGAGACCCGAGTTCGATTCCCAGAACCCACATAAAGGTGGAAGGAGAGCACCAGCTCCACAAAGTTGTCTTCTGACCTCCAAGCACGCACTGTGACAATCCACACACAACACACCAGATACACAATCACAATAATAATAAAATTAAAAATAAAAAGATTAGAATCAGATCAAGTTTAGCTGTTACACAATAAATTAAGCAGATTAATTTTAATCTTATAAAAACACTGAAGGCTCTTCTGGCTCCTGATACTCCGGGTTCTGGAGGAATACAGGGAGCACGGTAGCGGCTGCAGGCTCCAGCCCCATCTCTTCAGACCCCAGCTCTTCTCTTCAGGCCTGTCCCGCATTCATTCCACCCCGCTTCCCTTGGGCCTTTCTTCCTTGAACTCCTGAGATGGGCAGAAGTTCTTTCCTCAGCTTCATGGTCCACAGCGGACAGTGGAAGGCAGAGGCTACAGCCCTTTTCATGTCCCTGGAGCATCAGGGAGCTCAGCGGGTCTGGAGTGAGCGAAAGACCACCACTGGAGGGTACGATCAAATGTTGGTGCAGACCTTGTTACGGAGGCCGAGGTCTGCCCACGGTCACAGAAGGCTGAACTCCATATAGGAAGGCCCTTCTAACAGACGACAACAGCGGCCCACAGGAGGGAGGGGCACCGTACCTGGAAACCGAGGCAGTGTTCCGGGAGGGGAGGAGGACACTGCCAGACAGTTCCCTGATGTGATGGCAGCTTTCATGGGGTCAGAAACTGGACTTAGATCTTATATTTATGACCACAACCCTGAGAAGCAGGAGTCTCACGGGTGCAAAGGAGAACACCGTTTCTTAACGTTTTCTCCAGTTTCATTGCAGGAGCTAGTCTATATAAACTTTTAATTAAAAAAAATCTGAGCAAAATAAAAATAACTCTGGAGGCAATGTTCTTTAAAGAACTCATAGGAATTCAGCTGTCCCAACTAAGGGAATCATGAACGACCACCTGGGAAAGTCGGGTGTCGGTCAACCGCATCTAAGCAAACATTAGGACAAGAGGAGGCTGGAGGAGTTGCGGCCAGCGGGGCAGGTGCCTGCTAGTGCCGCTCCCGCTCAGGCCGCATGCTGAAGGGCTCCAGGCGCTCGGTCTCGGGCAGCATGCTGTTCAGCCTCTCCATTAGTGGCACCGTCTGGTCGATGCCCATCTGGATGCGGCGCAGTATGGCCGACATCTCGTTAACCTTCTGGATCTGCTCCGCATACTTGGCGTATCTTTTCTGGCGCTCCTGCATGAAGCAAAAGAGGGTTTCCACGGACAGATCCATCTGTAGGAGGCAAACAGAAGCAAATACACACATTATACTCTGTTAGCAAGTGTCTAGATGAACGGTTCTCAACCTGTGGGGCGCAACTCTTGCAGGGGTCGCATACCAGCTATTTAAGTAGCAAAACCACAGTTGTGAAGTAGAAACAAAAATAATTTTACGATTGGGGGTCCCCATGATTTGAGGAACCTTATTAAAGGGTTGCTGTAGTAGAGGAGCGTGGGGCCCCTTTTCTGGACCTTTGTCCCAGCTGCCCAGCTAGCTTAACCCCGAAATAACCACACAGAAATTGTATTAATTAAATTACTACCTGGCCCATTATATCTAGCCTCTTATTGGCTAACTCTCACATATTAGTTTAACCCATCTCCATTAATGTGTATCGCCACTTGACTGTGGCTTACTGGCATGAGTCTGACCAGCGACTATCACAGGCAGGAAAACCATGGCATCTGCCCTTCTTCCCAGAATCCTGTTCTGTCTTCCCTGCCTACCTGAGTTCTGCCCTATCAACTAGGCCAAGGCAGTTTCTTTAATAACCAATAAAAACAACACAAATACAGAAGGACCTCCTACACTAGGTTGCAGCATTAGGAAGGCTGAGAACCACTGCTCTAGCACAACAGTGAGCCAGTAAGAGCTGCGTGTTTTCAATACCTCCTATGCCACTCTGTGTACCTGAGTGCTGGACATGGATGTGCCTGGCAGCCATGCTGCGTGTACCCGAGTGCTGGTCATGGATGTGCTTGACAGCCATGCTGTGTGTACCTGAGTCTGGACACGGATGTAACTGGCACTTATTTCACTCGCATACCACATGGCCATGACCAGGCAATGGGGGTTTCTATCTGCTATAGTACTCGCACTGGCTGAAGCGTTGCTCTGTGCTCAGTGGGTGACCCTGATGGTGGAAGGTGAGAACTGACCTCTGGTTGTCCTCTGACCTCCACAGGCACACAGGCCTGTTGCAGGAGCTCCTTCTGCTCCTTCAGCCAATAGCCGCTGAGATACCAGCCCATTGGGGGCGTGGTCTCTCTTTTTAAAAATGCGGCCACTTCCCTCTGCTCGCTCTCTGGCTTCTGGCTCCGCTTCTGACGACTAGGCTCCCTTCCTGATTGCACAGAGGGCTGTTGTCTGGGATGGTGATCTGTAAGTTTTTTCCCCTTTAAATAAATAACCATTCTATTAATCATAATTCCAAACTGGTGTGGGATTGTTTGTGATTTACACCATCATCTGGCGCCCAACGTGGGGCTCGAACCCACGATCCTGAGATTAAGAGTCTCATGCTTTACCGACTTACGCCATCACAGGCCCGTTTACACATGGGTGAGACTGGGTACACCCAGAGTAAATAAAACATAATTTGTGATCAAGAAAAACAGCAATGTTGCTGTGTAGTTTTCTTCTTGCAGAGAAGGGGACAGAAGCTATAGATTTCAGCAGCTCACTCGACCAAGCCAGTCAGCTCCTCCATTTGGTGCCTACACTCAGGATGCTTGTTTTGTTTTCAGTTGGCTTAATGTGTGTACTGGGGTGTTCCTATGGAGCCGTGCTGCGCTTGTGGGGGTCAGAGCACAACTTGGGGAGTATAGGTTCTCCTCTTCCACCATGAGGGTACCAGGGACCAAACTCAGGTTATCAGGCTTGGCTGTAAGCACCTTTACCCACTCAGCCGTCTCACTGGTCCCAGGATTCTTTCATAGAGAGAAATCTCAACAGGGAATGAGTAACACACACTCCCAAATATCCCAGGATAGGTCTCAATAGTCCTCAAGATGGTCACTGCCTGACACTAGTCAGCTTCCTTGAGAGTTCTGCCTGGACACCCAGCCTTCCCAGTGGCTCTCAACCCTCTTAATGCTGTGACCCTTTAACACAGTTCCTCATGCTTGACCCCAACCATAATAAAGCTGTTTTCATTGCTACTTTATAACTGTAATTTTGCTGCTGTTTGGAGCGCGATGTAAGCATCTGTTTTCTGATTGTCTTGGGTGACTCCTGAGAAAGGGCCAGGCGGCCCCCAAGGTAACCCACAGGTCGAGAACCTCTGCTAGATGCTTTGTCTCTGCTTTACAGAGAATGCTCAGAGAGAGGGGGGAGGGAGGGAGGGAGGGAGGGAGGGAGGGAGGGAGGGAGGAAGGGAGGGAAGGATTCAGACAGGTCCCTGGGAGAAAAAGGCTTCATCCCCATGGGAAAGGACAGCCCCGTGCCTGTCACTGCCCACCAGGACCACCAAGTGGGACAAACTGAGGACCGGAAGAGTGACACCCATGAGCCTTGCTCTACCCTGCAAGAACAGAGCTTAATGGGGCCAGAGAGGTGATTCACAGGTGCCGAGCGCTAAGGCTTGGATCCAAGCATCCACATGGCAGCTCACACCCACCTCATATTCCTATCCCAGGGAGTTTTCTGACCACTAAGGGCTCCTGCACCTGTGTGGTGCACACAGATACACTCAAACACAGTCATACACATAATAAAAGCAACTTTTAATAAAGTTTCAAAGGTAACATTTTAAACTACTAGGAAAAAGCTTGCAGAATGCGGCTATGAAGAGAACTTTTTGCACAGCAGTACAATGTGCATTTTAAGTTAAGTGTATTACAGAAGAAGTTTAGCCAGCACATACTTTTACTAGAGTTCCAGAACAAACAGGGCTACATAGTAAGACCTTATCTCTAAACAAAAAGCAAAGGAAACAACAAAAATCTTAAGTAAGCTAAAACTAATGTATTGAGGAAACTTTTTTTTTGGGGGGGGGGGGGTTTCAAGACAGGGTTTCTCTGTAGCTTTAGAGCCTGTCCTGGAACTTGTTCTCTAGACCAGACTGGTCTCCGCCGGTCTCTGCCTCCTGAGCGCTGGGATTAAAGGTGTGCACCAGCTCTGCCTGGCGAGGAGACATTTTCTATAAGGCAGTGCAGCCTGTGTCTAGTGTAGTCAGGTAGAGTAGTTTCCTCAGTGCTCACTAACACCCTGAGTGCCCGTCCTGGGCATCCCGCTCTCTAGCTCTATTGCTGCATTGTTGATGTTTGGCTCTGTGGAAGTGAGCAGACCCTTGCCACTGTGTCTCCAGCTGACATCCAGCCCTAGAACATGCTGTGCAGGCTGCAGCCGAGGACTCGCAGGCACTGCCCACAGCCTGAGTGTGTTGTGCCTCCACCATACAGCTGCGCAGGCTCGCACTTCACATGCCATGAGGAAATTCCCTAACAGTTCTTAGACCATCTATCTGTCATTAAAGGCCACACATGTCTTTACAAAGTTGTGGGAAAGAAAATAGCGCACTCAGATATCTAACACAGGATTTTTCAAAACCTGGTCTTCATCTCTCTTCCTCCCAGAATGCTTTAGTGAAGCTGTGATCAGTCAGGGGAAGCTTAGGGGAAGTCACAGCTCCTAGGCCAGGACACAAAGTGCTAACTATACCTCTAGACCACATGGAGGACCAGAGGACCACGTCAGAGCCTGAACACTCCCTGGAATGCCCCTTCCTCAGCTGCACAGATATCAGCTGGAGGTAAGGGAGGGCATGTCTTGTGCTTTATATGCCTGTACCCCTCTGCAAGGACCCCACATCTACACATGACCCCTTTCTTGACCAAACCCTTACAAGACGCTCATCTCACTCCAAACTTCTGAACACTATGCTCACTCCTCCTGCCTCTCTCTTCCTATTTACTCCCTTCTGCCTCCAGCATGAAGCACAGAATGTCTGACCACATCAAGCCTCTGAGAAAGGTTTTCACAAAAATGGGAGATCAAAGCCAGGCCTGAAGAAAGCCAATCCTTCTACTTTTCTACAGTAAAATGGGGTGGGGCAGTATTAGGACCTCTTCAGTGATTTTCCAATGTTCAGGAGACAAAGAGGAGCTGGTGGGAGGGGGCAGAACAAAACCAAATCCACCTGAATGGGAACTCAGTGTCAAAGTTATGTACCATAAGAAGACGGGCACATGAACTCCCTAGCTTTTAGGAAGCACTGTGCCAGTTTCTCAGTGCTCCTAAGGGCTGGCCACTGGGCCTGCCAAGATGCCCCCAAATAAACCTCTTGGGAGGGGAAGTGGCAGTGGGAAGGGATAACCAGCACAGCTCATGCAACTGCTCATACTGTAGAACTTTCTCCAGTTATCACGGAATACCTTGCTGGGAGATCCCCTGCTCTCCATCCTTGATACAACCACAGAGACAGACAGATGAAGTCAGATATAGGAGGTGACCTGAACTGACCTCCCAGGCTCTTGTGGGTCATGGCTAAAGTGCTTGGCAATCAACTCATTAACCCTGACACACATGAAGCTCAGTGGTTTTCCAGCCAACTTGTGAAGCATTTGTGAAGATGCACACACTTGCTTGCATGGCCCCATATCCAGCTGGGCATGCAGATACTGCAGGAGGAGGTGACACTTCTGGGGGTGAACAATGCACATGACATTCCACATCAGTGACTCTTGGTACATGCCATGTGCCAAGCTGGCTCCCAAGACAGAGACACTCAAATCCCAAACTCCCTCCCTCCACACCATTACTGTGCACATTAACATGACTTTACTGTTCCAGGAAACACAGGCAGGCCCAGAAAGAGAAAAGTGGCAAGTTACTAGGTTATGGGAACTTCTAGAAGAAATCCTAACTTTTTAAACAAACAATTTGATTTTCCAATAAACAGTGAACAACTGTTTATTCTCCATAACTTGTGTTTTAAAACCCTTCCTCCTATGGTCACATGCCTGTGTCCTGGTCTGTTCTGGTGGATGTGTCAGGCACAGCGGCCTCGAGTAACATTTCTCAGCTGCCAGCTGGTAGTGAGCTGCTCCCTGTCTGCTTGGTTCCTCTATCCTCTCTGCTGCAGCTGAGGGAGAACCTGTGAATCATGCCCATGGCTTGGCAGGAAGGGAAGCTACAAGAAGCCCAAGCCATGGGGCTTCTGTGGGCAAGGGCCACTGTGCCAGGCCAGGGAGAAACAATTATTGTTGCATAAGCCTCTGCGAAGTGGGTGTCTGTGACACTAGCACCATAAAGAGATAATGTTGCCCTCAAGATCTCACCATTCAGTTAGCTCCCTCTTCAGACTTTGTCCTCCATCACCACGCGCTGTCTCTGACAGCATAATGTTTCAAAAGACCACTCTACACACATACGGTATGTATATACCTCACACATAAATAAATATAAAAAAATGAAAAAAGCAATCCACACACAAAGAAAATATTCACAACATATATATTTGAGAGATTTGTATCTAGAAAAACAATTAGTATTTTCAATTTGTATTAAGAAAACCCATGAAGTTCTATCAGGACACCAAAGACATTCTGCACAGACATATGAAAGGTGCCTGGTGTGGGAGATCCTTCTGTCTATGTGTTGCTTTTATTGGTTAATGAATAAAGAAACTGCTTTTGCCTATAGCAAGGCAGAATTTAGCTAGATGGGGAAAACTAAACTGAATGCTTGGAGAAAGAAGGCAAAGTCAGTGAGATGCTATGTAGCCACTGCCAGAGATAGACACTGGATGGAACTTTATCTGGTAAGCCACAACCATGTGGTGATACACAGATTAATGGAGATGGGTTAAATTAAGATGTAACAGCCAATAAGAAGCTATAGCTAATGGGCCAAGCAGTAATTTAATTAATACAGTTTCTGTTATTTTGGGAGTCTGGGTAGCTGGGAAACAAACAAGCTGCCTCATACAACAAACTGGCATGTCAAGGTGGGGCTGACTATATCCACATAAAACCTGAGAAAGCTTGGAAAGGAATTCTAGACACAGAAAAACAAAGTTTAGCCACATTTTTTTTTCAGATGGCAGCATGTCATAGCTCCTTTAAAAGAGGTCTCCCTAATTCAGTGGTAGCAGAAAAGAAAAGTGTCTTCCTGGTCCATGCTGCCAGCACAAACTCTGGCTCTTCCAGGAGGCTGAGCATTTAAATGCGGTCTGTAAGTCTAGTGTTACAACTTGTTTAATGGCAATATAGACACGCTGTGTGCCTAAAAATGGGGCAATGTACATGATTCTCAGAGGCAGTGTACCTGCATCCGCCATGTTGGACTGGGTGAAGCAAGCAGGCAGGGATGTGTTGGCCCTAGCCATGCCCACTTAGCATTGAAAAAAAGGGTACTTCTGGTCAGAAAATAATTACAGATACACAATAAAGACAGATTCAGATAAAAAAAAAAGACCTCTAAATGGGTCACAGTGTTGGATAAATATATATGTAGACTTGGGAGAGAGATGAAAAATACTATAAAAGGAAGTAAATTGTTTTAAAAAATAAAGCAAAGTCTTTCAAGAGACAGAGTAAACTTGTAGAAGAAGTAATAGGAGTAAAGAAAAATAAGCCACATAAAGATGGAATATACACAGAGAGTCTGGATTATGTATATTGTTGTGTTTTTGAATTTTTTTGACTGTGAAGGAGCTAACTAACCAACATATATAATTTAAAGGTATCTTGTCCTCAAAATTTGGGTCTAAGGATAAGTTGTTTTGGAAAAGAGGTTCTGCTTTTGTTTCCACAGAGAATGAGAACCTGTGGAATCCTTCCAGACCAATGTGGTTTGATGGACCAAGAGCCCCTTAAAGGCCACTGTGAACACCCCCAAAAAATTACTTCACCCAACAAAAAGCAGAAAGCATTTGGAGAAAACTATGCCCAAATTCCCTAAATGATTGTTTATAAATGTTTGTTTATATTTAAAGGGGGGACATGCAATAGAGATTTGCATTGGTATGGATCTTGCTTTCTTGATACAAAGTTAAGGTCCATTATGTATATTTTAGCTCTTGATTAAGGTATTGTGTTTGTGCAGCTCATTTAAAAATGTAATGTATAATTAAGAAATATAGATTAATATAGTCATCTATAATAATCAAGCTTGTAGTCTTGTTAGATTTTCTAGATGTATAAAGGTATATTTCATATGGATAGTTATTCTTCAAACCTCTCAAAGACTACAGAATATGGCATTTAAAATGTTTTAAGAACTTAGGATTTTTCATAAAAATGAGACACATCTGCTCCTGGCAGCACCAATTACTTCAAGAGGAAGATGGGCATCGAAGAGGCTCCTTATGGAGTTTGCTAGCCATTTGGGCAAGAAACTGCTCTTGCCTGGACTGCTTGATGTTATGCTGTATGAACTGGACATGTGGGACCCATGGAGAGATGACTGCTGAACTTGCCTAAAGGTGAGATGGTCCTTCAGGGTTCCTGCTTCATGAAAGAGTCTGCCAGACATTCTGCAGGACACAGAAAAAAGTGGCTGACAAACTGCCAATAAAAGTGGAACTGTCTTTGAAATTTCCTGCTTCATGGAAAAGTCTGAAAGATACTATGGGCTTGTAGGCTGAAGATGTATGCCCCAATGGTATAAAAGAACTTTGGGTGACTGTCCAGGTAGTGAGATGTCTCTGTCAATTCTAGAGTTTTGGAAGTTGCTTACAATGCACTTCCTGTTTACTTAGGTAAT
Source organism: Arvicola amphibius (assembly GCF_903992535.2). NCBI lineage: Eukaryota > Metazoa > Chordata > Mammalia > Rodentia > Cricetidae > Arvicola > Arvicola amphibius. The sequence goes on from NC_052048.2 coordinate 16,047,887, forward strand.
ATTACATCCTTCTGGAGTCTTCGATGGAGTTGAAGAATAGATAGTAATAATATAGTTTTCCTTAGTTATGATAAAAGATAAAGTAGATATAAATATTGTAACTGCAATTCTTGCTTGATACTTGTTTTGTATATGTAATTTTAGTATGTTAAAATTAAAACCTTCCTTTTCATTTACACAGAAAAGGGGAAATGGTGTGGGAAGTCTTTCTGTCTATGTGTTGCTTTTATTGGTTAATGAATAAAGAAACTGCTTTGGCCCAAAGCAAGGCAGAACTTAGCTAGCCAGGGAAAACTAAACTACTGGGAGAAAGAAGGCGAAGTCAGCGATGTAATGATTGTTCTGTCTCGTTAAAAGACAAGCCATGCCCACTCCCTCCCCTGTCTGCTGAGAAAGGCTGATCTTCAGCTTCCAGCCTGAGTTCTCTTTTTTTTTCTGGCTCCCTCTCGGAGAGGCAGCTTTGGTCTCTCTGTCTCTGTCTCTCTGTCTCTGTCTCTGTCTCTCTCTCTCTCTCTCTCTCTCTCTCTCTCTCTCTCTCTCTCTCTCTCTCTCTCTCTCTCTCTGCCTCTCTGTTCTTCTCCCCTTCTCCCTTTCCTTCCATAACCACTAAATAAATATCCAACCTCACTCTGCGTGGTGTGCCTATCTGTCTGTCTCTTGCCTGGCTGCCGCCACCATAGCTTGCCACAGGGGATGCTGCCGGGGACCAGCCACCTTCAGAGACCTGCCACATGGTTTCATGCACCATCCCTGCCTGGAATTGGCTGCTCTTTGGACCCCCTGCCCACTGCCTGCTGCCTGCTGCTGCTGGGGATCCTGCAAGCAAGCTACTCAGGGGTCCACAGCAATTTTTAATAATCCATTAAAAAGTGAGATGCCATGTAGCCGCCACCAGAGACAGATGCTGGATGGAACTTTATCTGGTAAGCCACAGTCATGTGGTGATACACAGATTAATGGAGATGGGTTAAATTAAGATGTAACAGTTAGCCAATAAGAAGCTATAGCTAATGGGCCAAGCAGTGATTTAATTAATACAGTTTCTGTGTGGTTATTTTGGGAGTGTGGGCAGCTGGGAAATGAACAAGCTGTCCCATACAACAGGTGCCCTGAAACTTAGGTGACCACAGTGGAGCCTGAGCAGAGCAGCCCTGGAGGGAAGGACAAAAAATACCTGACTCCAAGACATACTGTGAAACTATAGAAATCAAAACAGACACATTGACCAATGGACAGAACACAGCCCAGAAATAAAATCCACATGTTTACAGCACTAAGAACACACATTAAAAAGAGTAGTCAGCCTAGACATCCATCAAGAAATGAGTGGTTCTTCCATCCATCCAGAGAGTTTGTACAGCTAGAGGAATGAATAATAGAAGAATAGAATTATGTCATCTGCTAGGAGAATTGATAGAACTGGAAACTGTCACTGTAAGCAAAATAAGCCTGGCTCAGATGTTGCATGGTTTCTGACATATGAAGAATCTAGATGATTTTCTTTGTGCTATACTATTATTTAACTATATAGTTTTTATACCACTATAAACACTTCACGAAGCTGTTACCAAACTAAAATATGACATTCAGGGTAAGCTGAATCTGTGTTCCCAGGTCACAGTCACAAATTTTGGCTTTAGAATAAACTACCTTATTCTCTGAGGTGAGAGCTGTGTTTTTATATGATCATAAAATAAGTCACTAAGGAGTGTGCCTCTGTTTTGTTAAACATCAAGTGAACCTGGGGTAGGGGAGGCAAAGCAGCAGGGAACCAGTGAAGACACTGGAATGGCCTGGAGGGAAGACCTAGGGACTGCCTGGAATAGCTCCCATCCCTTCAGGGGAGCTAGGGGAACTAGGCTAAGAAAAGCCAGCGGGCACAGGGTAGGCATGTTTAGGAAAGAGGCCCAGCCAGATGCTATCATGCAGCTGTATTAAGTGAGCCCTGGGATCCCTGCCACAATGAGGACAGCAAAAAGCTATGCTTGGTTTACATCTTGTTGCTTTTATGTGTTTATGACGTGTGTGTGTGTGTGTGTGTGTGTGTGTGTGTGTGTGTGTATGTGTGTGTGTGTGTGTGTGTTTGAGTGTGGGTGGCTGTGTGCCATGGGGTATGCGTGGTTAGTGGACAACCTCAGGCATCAATCCTCACTTTCCACTTGGTTTGAGAGTCTTTGTTTTCCTTCTGGGTATACCAGGCTAGGTGACCTATGAGCCTCTTGGTCTCCCCTGCCTCTTCCTCTCATCTCACCTAGAAGTGCTGGAACTACAGACAAGCACTACCATACCTGGCTTATCTGAATTTTTGGGATTAGCACTCAGGTCCTCTGCTCAATTTTCAAATCACTCTGCAGACCCTGGGGCTTCCAGGCTCATAACTGTCCTTTGTCTCTGAGTAGTTCCTCCTGTCAAATGTACAGTGGCCACTGATGGTTCCTGTGTCCATTGGGCTCAAACATCCAGCCTCAGAAGGGGCCTGCTCCAGTGGTCCTGTTCCTCACTGGGCTGAAATTCCCAATGGTTCACCTCCCACACCTGGACAGGGCTCTACCTCTGAGTAGGTCAGCCTTCCAGAGCCTGCAGATGGCCTATGCAGACACAAGAAAGTTTTCCCAAGTTCCAGGCTAGGGCTTTGGAGCATGGAATGAGGAGAGAGGTAACCACAGGAACAATACAATAATCAGGAGGTCAGGGAGCCACTCCAATGCGACATGCAGATATACAGCACCTGTGAAGTAACGGAACTGGCTCTAAAGACTGGGTTCACATACGGCCAATTACCTTTGGAGGCTTCAGTTACTTAACAGCTCTGAATATCAGCTTAATTCCTCAACTGGAGATAGTAACAGTACCTTCCCTAAAGGTGGATAGGAGGATTACAGGACAGAATGTAGGCAATGTCTATAAGAGGCAGAAAACAGGCTTTGTAACAATCATGTGAACTGAAACAGGAATCCATGCTGTGGGATAATGCTCTTGTACACTGTACAGATTTGCTACTCATATTAGTTTAATAAAATGCTGATTGACCAGTAGCTAGGCAGGAAGTATAGGTGGGATGACCAGACTAGGAGAATTCTGGGAAGAGGAAAGGCAGAGAGAGTCGGTTACCAGCCAGACACAAAGGAAGCAAGATGAAATGCTGCACTAAGAAAAGGTACTAAGCCATTAGCTAAATATAGACAAGAATTATGGGTTAATTTAAGTTGTAAGAGCTAGTTAATAATAAGCCTGAGCTAATAGGCCATTTTATAATTAATATAAATCTCTGTGTGTTTCTTTGGGACTGAACATCTGCGGGAACAGAAACTTCCATCTACAGATACAGTCCAGAAATCTCTTCGAGACTGGAAAGCATCGTTACAGGGAAAGTGATGTGCAAGTCAAGTGTGCAGACACATAATGTGACCCTGTTGCAAAGATGGAGGTGTGTGTCTCATCTCCAAAGGCCAGAGCCATCCTCAGGCCTTGAATCAAAATACGGTTTCCCATTGTGGGTCTCCCCAGACTTAGTCTTTGGTATGAACTTCTGACCTATAAAATCTTACAACTTGTTCCCCTCCAAGTTTCCCAACAGAACTAAACTATTGCACTCTACCAAGGAACCCAAGATTAAGTTACCAAAAACTCCTTCCTGTCCTTTATTTGTTATCAGTTTGTAGTACCAGGGATGGGACCCATGACCAATACTGGGCATATGCTCTGGCCTTGGCCCCAAGTCTTTTTAGTTGCTGTCTTCAGCTATGAATATAAGCAAGTCTTACAACTGCTTAGTCAGACCCAATATGATAACAATAAAAAATGTAAGTACGCATAAGTACATACATTTTTAGAAATATTTTATCAGTACCAGGAATTGAACCCAGAGCTTTATTTATGCTATGCAAACCTGAGCCATATCCCCAGCCCTTTATAAGACATCCTGAAAACATGCCAGCCCCAGGGCACATGCCTTAATCCTAGCACTAGAGGGGCAGAGGCAGGCAGGTGTCTGAGTCCAAAACCAGCCAGTGATATAGTGACACCCCAAAATAAAGGCAAGCAAACAGACTTCCTTTTTCTCCAATACATAAGTAAAAAGGAAATGTAAACTGGATATTGTATTATACATCTGAGGTCTCAGCACTGAAAAGATAGGAAGATTGGCCAAGCTCAGACTGAGGCTAGCCTGGCAACATAGCAAAACCTTATTTTAAAACAAAAAAACCCTTATGGACTCAACTAAGAAAATACACAAAATTGTCTGTTTTTCTCATCCTTTAAAAGCAATGCTTTAAGAAGTAATGTTCAGCTTTTAATGTGATGTCTCTGTTAACTTAAGCTTCAAGGTCAATTGTAATTTGATCTCAATAGATAGCTCACCTTCTCTGCACATAAATCCTATTTCCCAAGGAGAACACATTAGGAATATGGCTTTAGGGAGCAATAGGCCATGGTGGACAAAACCAGCAGCTTCCTGTCATCTTTCCAGTCTCACCTCTATCCCAGCTTTATCCCTCTCCGGATGGCTAATGCAAGAACATTCAGGGATGCATGACTCTGCTCGCTTCCTGAAGAGCTAAGTAGGAAAATGACAATCACTCCCTTAACAAATTCTGAGGTCATTAATAGTCTCTTGGGACCTGACGGTGACCAGATTTGTCTATTTGGCCCTGGGTACTGTCAACACAAAACAGCTTTTACCTCAGAGTTTGTTCTGGAGCCAAATATGAGTGATTGTGGCCTGAGAACCATGTTCTACTGCGGTCGTCATCTCATGAAGTTTTTTATAGTTAAAGGTAACCAAAAATTCTAAGTTGTTGTGGGTCAATGGTCTTGCACCCTGTAAAGATTTGTCACTTCTATTGGTTTAATAAAATGCTGATTGGCCAGTATCCAGGCAGGCAGTATAGGCGGGACAATGAGAATAAGAGAATTCTGGGAAGAGGAAAGGCTCAGACTTCAGTCGTCACCCAGACACAGAGGACACAAGATGAGAAGGCCTCACTGATAAAAGGTACCGAGCCATGTGGCTAACACAGACAAGAATTATGAGTTAGGATGTAAGAGTTAGTTAATAAGAAAGCCTGAGTTAATAGGCCAACAACTTTATAATTAATGTAAGCCTCTGTGTGTTTCTTTGAGACTGAATGGCTGTGGGACCAGGCAGGACAGAAATCTCTGTCAACACTAAGTCAAGACACTTCTCAAATACGTTGGTAGGAGCATCGGGTAGGCCGTTATAACAAAGTGGGGGAACCTCTCCCCATGCCTTTGACATTCTTAGCATTCAGGTTAGTAGAAGCTAGTGGTCTGTTAATTTATTGCCATAAACAAAAGAACAGAAATCAGAAGTCACAGATGTAAATTGTGTTACATGTATGCCTTTCAGAAATGAGTGTTAGCTTCTACTTTCTAAGATGAGGAGTACAGCACCTCTCTCTTCTACCTCCCAGGAGTGATCCTGAGACTATGAACAAGGGCTAGAGAGACAGCTCCATGGCTCAAGTGTACTGATCTTCCAGAAGACCCGATGTCAGGCTTGCAATCTGTAACTCCAGCCTGAGTGTATGCAATGCCATGGCCTCAGGGGGTACCCATGTTCATGTATGCACACCCACTCACACACACTTAAACCTTTGAAAAAGATGCAAATTAGATGTTTACAAGTGTGACTTGTAAACAAAGCTATAAACTTCAAGGTCATACTATTGCAACAAGTCTCACTGAATGACCAAATATGTTTGGAGATTTGTTCTTCACAGCACTAAAAATTAAATTCCTGGATTATATGACCACATTCAAAGAAAACTGCTTTAATATTGCCCTTCTTCAGTGTATCTGCTTCAAGCTGAAAGCAGTTAGCATAGCTGCAGGAATTAGCACTGCCCTGCAGGCAGAATTTAAAGGTGTAATTACAGCCTAGTCATGCCCCCCCAAATAAGACAGAAACAGCCAATACACCTAGGGGAAGATTCCGATGTCTCTAGGTTTTGGAAAGGACCATCAACCCAGAGAGACTACTTCTCATCCAGTAGGAGGCCTAAAGTCAAAAGAAAGACAACAGCAAGTGCCAGTGATGGTGTGAGAACTTGGAGGAACTGGTACCCCCTTCCCTAATAGTGATGTGCATTTAAAATGATATAACCACTTTGGTGACCAGTTTGACAATTTCTCAAAATGTTAAGTAGAGAGCTATCCGTAGCCAGCAGTTTAGCTCCCAGGAAAAGAGATGAGGTGACCAAAATATGTATAAATGCATAAGTTTATACATCAGTGCTCACAGCTCCATTCATCACAGAAGGCAGACACAGAAATAACCTGTGTCCATCAGTGTAGGAAGGGAGAGTCAAAAAAAGAGATTACATCCATAGAACAGAGTACCATTTGGACACAGAGTCAAATGAAGTATAAAACTGTGACTTGGATAAACTTCAGAAGTGTCACATTAAGTGAAAGAACATGACACACACGGTCCTATATAGTATTCTTCTCACATGTAAGGCCCCAAATGGGCATCTATAGAGAAGGACAGTCGGCGAGCTGCCAGGTGGCAGGGCAGTGAGAGTAGGAGTGACAGTGGGTGCCCCTTTCTGGGGCAGGACAAGTGTTCTGGAACTGCCTGTGTTTGTTATGTAATCTTCCACTCACACTAAAGACCACGGAAGTGTGCCCTGTAAACGAGTAATAGACTCAGATGTGAGTCTTAAGAAATAAACAAACCCACCGGGTGGTGGTGGCGCACACCTTTAATCCCAGCACTTGGGAGGCCGAGGCAGGCGGATCTATGTGAGTATGAGGCCAGCCTGGTCTACAAGAGTTAGTTCCGGCACAGTCCCCAAAGCTACAGAGATACCCTGTCTTGAAAAAAGCAAAAAAAGAAAAGAAAGGAAAAAAAGAAAGAAAAGAAAAGAAAGAAATGAACCCAACACCTGAACTTCCTTCCACACCTGTAATAGCACTAGGCATCCCTCGAGGCTGTTCTGGAGTCTGACTTAGACTGGGAGCCTCTGCTAACACTGGACTCCACGTGGCCACTTGCAAAGGATCAGAGTGCACAATGATGAAACCTGTTTGACAATCCTAAACTAACACTGTCCAGTGGCCCTCAAACAAACCACTGCAGACAAGAAAAAGATTACAAACCCAAGGTGGACACTCAGGCCACAAGAGCAACCATCCAAGGTAAAAGTTGCATGTCCAGCCCCATGCTTTATTGTGACAGCACCAAGCCACAGTGAAGGACCTGAAGCACCCACCCCTCAGCATCCCTTCCTTCTTGTTCTGAAACTGACTCATACTGGCCACATTCTTCTTTTATTTTTTAATAAAAACCAAATATCAAAGGAGTACAGCATAACATCCTGATTATACGACACAGTGAGAGGATTCTGGCAGTCAGGCTATTTCTCTTATGCTCCTGACTGGAGATACCCTGGGTGATTAGGTTCCTTACGCCAGCGTCCATCCATTAGCTGTCTCCACTTCAGGGACTAGGCAAGCCTGCTGTCACTCAGAGCTAGCCCATTCTGGCCTGTCACCATTCTTCACTCCTGTCACACTTCCACTTCATGACGTCTACTGGGGATACAAACAATCAAAAGGCTGGAGTAGGTCAGGCTCAACCCAGAACCTTTCAGGGCCACCTAAGCGTTCTCTGGCCTCTTCCGTTCCCACAGAAGACTCAGCATTCTCCGCAGGAGTCTTTTCTGGATGACTCTCTCTTGCACAATTGACAATGGATAGATGTTTTCATTAATTATACCACAGGCTGAATGGCACCAGTTACCACATACTGGTATTCTGAAGTGACCCTGTTTCCCCAGTAGGAGAGTTCTGAAGAAAACAGTTCTGAATAGGCTACAACAACAGCTTTCAGAATAAACTCCAGCCATTTGTGCTCATGTGTATCCTTTTACTCTGGAAATAAGACAATGAAACCCCATCCCAGTAAACCGCAGTTGACTTGATATAGAAAAAACAAAACACACAGTTGGAACTGCGTCTTTTGGTAATCCCCAAACTGACTTGGAAGGGGAGTCCAGTATAGAGTGCTCACTGGTTCACGCATTATTCTAACAACTGTGATTAAGGTCCTCTGCAAGGCCTAGCTGCTGTCCCCTGAGTGCCTGCTAAACACTCTAGATGCCTTACTCTAATGTCCCATGACAATCCTCAAGGGAACTATAATTTTTCTGCTAAAGATGGTAAATTGGGGATTCTGGGAAGACAAAAATGTACCCAAGGTCACCCAGCTCCATCAGCAGAGACTTCACAAACAGACACTTCCACTTAACTTCTGCTCCTCTTTTCTACAGAAATCATTAATTCAAATGTCAGCTGACTTTGATTAAATCAATACCATACTGAGCGAGGTTTGTGATGCCTCTTTAAAACCCATAATGGATGGATTTTTCCAGTAGTGCAAGAAAACACTGGACTTCTAATATAAATATCTGCATTAACTTTTTAACAAACACAAGCAATAAATTAACAGATCTGAGGTGGATATTTACAAAGCAAATCCAGTGGACACTGCAGACCTGGCTAGCCTCTTTTCATACACTGCACACTGACAGCCATTCCACCTCCTAGACCTCAGGGGCCTCATGGCAAAGCATAGGAGAGTTGAGAGTCCTGCAAGATGTCACAACCCTGCCTTTTCTCTTAAAGAAGAAGCCTGCTCTAGGGTAGCAGCCCCTTGTCTTATGTCCACAGTTGGTATGGACAACCAACACCCAACTCCAGATCTCCTGACTTCAAAAGTCACCACGGCATAGTCTGAGTTAAGTGAACATAAGCAGCCTGCTGGCTACATTTTCTTTTCCATAATTCATTCTGCCTTGCCACTGAAATATAATTGTACAGGATCTAAAACTAAGTTTCTCAGGACACCATTTTTAGCCATAAGGGAAACAAAATCTATTGTTAAATAAGATTAAAAACCAACGACACTCTCAACAATTGAACATCTCCGCATTTGTTAGGAAAAGGAAGGCACTCAGGTGAGCCAAGATCTGTAGTTAGAAAGCTGCTGGCTGAGCAGAGCTCTGGCCACTTCCTTCTGCATTACGTAAACCTTCTCCTTGGGCTCCCTATTGCCCTGCCACTTCCTGTTGCGCAAGGACAAACAATGGGCAGACTGTTGCCAATGTTTCCATTAATTACACCACAGGCCGGGTGGCATTGATTACCGCATACTGGACATTTTGAAATGACCCCATTTCCTTTGTTCAAATACTCTCCCCAAGTGTTTCAGTAATGAATACATTTTACTCATGTCTTTCAGAGAATGAAGAGATACCAGCAGCTGTGGAATCCAAATGGCGTCATCATTCTGTTCCAATCATTATTTTATGCTTCTCCTTTTGAATCTCAAAACCTTAATCAATCAGTTCCCCAAACAAAACATGTTAAAAATCAGGCAGATTGTGCCCCCAGCCTGGGCTTTAAAAGGTATAAACAGCAGCAAGAAAGGAAAAAGTGTGGGGGCAAGAAAGGTCAGACAGACAGCCGACCGGCAGAAATTGTGGGCTCAATGCAAGTCTCACAGAGTCTCACACCATACTACGATTCTCAGCTTGAGGCCGTAAGTCTGAGACCCTGGGGTTGGAGGGCTGGTGCTAAACACTGGGAGTCAAAGGCCAGAGAGGGAACTGGAAGAGGCCATCAGACAGATGAAGACCTCCACACATGCAGAGCTGTCATTTTAGAACTTCTTGCTCCAATGTCTCAGATGAAAGGAAAGGAGAAGTCTGTGTGCGTTAAGCAACACTCTGGTATGTTGACACCTGTGCTGACGTCTATCCAGTGACAAACTGGATTAGCTAAGTGTTCTGTGGTCCCTTTCTAAGGCTCTCACAGTCTGAGCACTGCCGTGTGACCACAGTAGACTTCAGATGTGCTAGAGACAAGAACCTCACTAAACCCCTCCACCATCGGCCTGAAGAATGAACTTGAGTGTTCAACATTGGATGGTGGTCACAGACTAAGGATTTCATATGCTTTCCAGCAGCAAAAAGCACCTTACAGTAAACCATGACCTGGGAGCCTGACGAGTCCAGAGGCCCATATCATTCCCTACTCAGTGTAGGTAACTATGCTACGTTACTGTGAAAACTGATCCAGGACACATTTCCCCACACTAGGAAAGAGACAGGGCTTCCTTCTAACAAGGGAAACTAGGATGGCTTCCTATGGTTAGGCTGCTGGCTGATGGAGGGCAGGTGCCGCAGAGAGGTGGGACATGGATTATTCAAGCAGAATGGATGTAGCAGAAGCCATAGAACTGAATTTGGTAGACTTTGGAGACCTCGATTATGACCATTACACATGAGATGGAAGGCAGGCAAGTATCTGACTACAGAAAATCCAAGTCTTAGCGAAATAAAAGGGGAAGAAGTGCACGGGCTGTGGTACTCTGGGCTATAGGAGACGCCCTCATGGAAGCCACACTCTAATTTCTATGGAATACCATTCTGTACTCCCTTTCCATGTGTTCCACTACATGTGAGGTAAATAAGTCTTATTCCAGAAATTATATTTTTGTTTTCAGAGCTCTTTTAGGGTCCTTTACTCTGATCTACAGTCTGGCTGTCAACATACCAAGTGGGCAATTCCCAGCAGTGATTTAGTCTGCCCTTAGACAAGCGAAAAGCTCTCCTGACCAGTGTGCAAAGTGGGAACTGCAGAGTCCCACCAAAATGGCAACCAAGCCTTACGGTATTAGCATGCAGTCTGTTAGCACGGGCAGAAGCAAATCAACTGCTGCCCCAAGCTCTGGAGCCAAGCCCTGAAGAAATCCTTTAGGAATCTTCGAGGCCGGGAAGAAGTAGGAGATGCCTTATTGGGGGGAGGAAAGAGGGAGGTAGGTCTGCGAGGGTCCTCCAGCAACAAAGGAGACTTCAGAATGTGCGGGTCAGTGCCACAGTGAAAAGACCAGCAAGGAGAAGACCCCTGGGCATTGATTGACATTGGTCAACAAATCTGGTGCCTTCTGATGCTCTCTGTATAAGCTAGGAGGTCTAAAGAGCTTTCCTTCCAGGAAGGCCTGCCCAGGCCCCGTGTCTATAACTTGTAGCCCACTGACAGGGCATGGCTCCCCTTTACCTTATTTTGTAATTGGTAACCTTCATCTCTTTACATGCCATCTACTTTGCTCCCCCGCCCTCTTTTCTACTTTCCTTATCGTCTGTTTCTCCACTGGAGTAGAAGATCTAGGAAGGGTTTTTCCTGTGTGTTTAGTCCTAATTCCTTGATATTTACAACAGAGCCCTGGTACAGAGCTTGCCAGTTCATTCACCTGGGGGGTGGAAAACAGGACGGGACGTGTACAGAATTCCGAGCACACTCTTAGTGTCCTAGTTTGCTTTCTGCTGCGGTGATAAAACACGGACAGAAACCAACTCGGAAAGGCAAGGGTTTGTTTAACTTACTTTCCGTGTCACAGCCCAGCACTGAGTGATGTTAGGGCAGAAATTCAAGCAAGGACCTGGAGGCAGCTGAAACAGAAACCATGGAGGAACACTAATTAGGCCCTTGCTCTCCATGGCTTGCTTGGCCTTTCTCATATATCCCAGGATCACTGCCAGGGGTGGTGTCACTCATAGAGCTACGTCCTTCCACATGGATCATTAATCAAGGAAATGCCCCCCAAAGGCTTGCCAGTTTGGTGGAGGTAAATCTTCAGTTAAGGCTCCCTCTTCTCAAGTGACTCTAGTTTGTGTCAATTTGACAAAAACTAAAACAACACATTGGTAAGGAAGAAAAAAAAATCTGTACATAGGGAGTCAGAACTCAGATGGCTGATACACTTGGAAGAAAAAAAAAGTGTTCTGAGATAGGAGAGGTGAGTGACTCATGTTTAAGATGATGACTTTGTAAAACAAAAAATACAGATAGAGGAGGAAAAATCATTAAGAATCCCACCACTAACATGCAATGTAATCAATTAGCTGTCATGTGCCCTTTCTGATCTTTAAGAGTACTGAACACAGTTGAAGTCATGTTGAATGTATAGTTCCATGTCTTGGTTTTGTTCAGTGATCTTTAAGAATATAATGGTTCCCCGAACAACTGTCTCACTCCCAGTAGGACTTAAACCCTGTGCCGTTTACCATGTGACCTGACACTCTGAGGCTCAAGCTTTGCACACATATGCTGTAGGAGTAGAAGCCCGAAGATGACACAGATGCTCCACCTATAGATCGGAGTTGAGTCTAACCATGAGCACACACCCATTCCCAGGCTCCTGTGGATCTGGCCACATAATTGAGTTCGAGTCAGAGTTCTGTGAAACTGGTAGGTTCAGCCCATAAGACACTCCCAATCTTTGCCAGTCAGATGCTGTGGAGATCACAAAGTCACAAATGTAAAGAACCTAAAAACCTGAACTCAACAGAGAGCCATCTGCTAACAAGACGGCTTTACTCAGAGCAGTAGCACAAGCTATAGTACTTCTGTACCATCTGAAGGTGACACAGGCCAAGAGTACAGCTGCAGCCTGGCCTACCAGCCCTAACACAACTCTCACAACTGTTATTTTTCCATGACAGAATGAGAAAGCTTATCAATTGATAGGATGAAGTAACTGAAGACTCTAGGAAGCTGTTCATTTAACAAGCACTCATTGTTTACTACAAGCCAGGCATTATTTTAGGCCCTGCAACAGTGAGTCAGCTTTCCATTACTATAAAAAACAAACCCTGATATAACCAGATTAGATGTTTATACTAGTCTTTAAATTTGTGCCACAGTAACTTGAAAGACAGACAGGAAGCAAAGAATTTTCTGGAAATGTTGTGTTTCCTGCAGCAAGGCTGGCATATTGGAACTTGCAGGAGAGGACAACTCCTCACTCTGGTCATAAAGGAAAAGATTAACACTACACAGGTTAGTGTTTCTTTGAAGGGTTTGGCATCCATGAGCAACCTGGGGATTTTTTTCTGGGTGGATCTACCACCTCTCAACAGTGTGACCCTGGGGACCCATTTGGGCCTTTGGTTGACATATTAGATCTAAACTATCGTAGCACTAATGTTCAAATTTACTAACATTCCTTATTATTTTAAATGTAGGACATGGAAGATTTTGTTTTATTTTGTTTTTCAAGACAGGGTTTTTCTGTGTAATAGCCCTGGCTGTCCTAGAACTCCTTCTGTAGACCAGGATGGCCTCGAACTCATAGAGATCCACCTGCCCCTGTCTCCCAAGTGCTGGAATTAAAGCCATGTGCCACCATCACCCAGTTTGGGAAGATCTTTTTAAAGCTCCAGTTCTGTTTCTATAAACTATGTGTCCTTAATATTACCAATGCACTAATTTACAGACTATAGGCATTCTCTGGGGTTCCTTACAGGGGAAGGCTACCCCCAAAGCCTCTAATACTGCCAGTCTGTGAAAGAAGAGACAGAGACTCTGGAGCCTGGTATATGTGGCTAGCACCAGGAGAGCTGACAGTAAGTAGGGCTGCTCACACAAGCTCAAAAATCAGTGTCTGGAATGTAAAGGGAGTTAAATCTCAGAGCAGGAGCAGTCAAATAACCAGGCTGTGCTCATGCCTAGCCAAAAAACACAAGCCTACATTTCCAACAGGCAAGTAATAAATTCGACTTGGCCCTCTTCCAGGATTTCTGTGTCTTGGCAGGGCAGGGATGGTAGAAAGGAGCATGGAGCCAGGCCTGAGGAAGCACTGTGCAGCATGCCTTACCGCCAGAACTGGAGTGCGCCCAATCTCCCATCCACATTTCCTGCTGCCCAAGGAACCAGCTGTAATTCCTACTGCAAAGAAAGGCTGTTCAGAGGAGAAGTGAGAAGGGGGATGTATAACTACACTGCATAGTCTCAACCTGGAATTTATATCAGAATAATGTGTGAGACAGAAAAAAAATGTGGACTTTTCTGGAAATTCTTTGTCTCAGTATTTAGACAAAAAGAAGGCAGCCATTTAGCCCTTTCAGCCTATTTTATAATTTCAGGTCAAGAAAGCCAGAAACGGATGCCAGAACATGTTCAACGCAGGGACAGGAATCAGAATGTTATCTGCAGAAGGTTCAGTTTGCAGTGGAAGGCAGAGTTGCCTGGCCAGCCAGTAGTTCATGCTACTCGGACTGTAAAATGAAGAAGGCACAGCGAGTGAACACTAATGCCAGCGTACACGAGGGCTCGCTGCACTATGAGAACCACTCTTATTTGTGATCAGTCTTTACCTGCAAGAACACACAGAGCAGCACATAGTACAGAGTTCACACTGCAAGTAGCTACATCCAGGTCTATATTACAGAAGGACACCCCTGCAGGCTCCCCTTACCCTGCCCCCACACCTTATATCCTAGGTGTAGACTCAGAAACAGGAGCTCTGATTAGTACATATTTCTTCACACTTCAACTGAGTGTGAAAAAGAAAAGAGCAACTAAAAGTGAAATGACAGGCTCCAAACAAGGAAAACACAAGTATGTGTTTCTCTTATATGATACTTGTACTCAAAGTACTTCAGATTTTGGAGGTTTTTGTTTTTTTGATTTGGAGTATTTGCTCACCCCCAAACTAGCAATCTGAAATTGTAAATGTTCCCAAACCTAATACTGTTTGCTTCTCAGGTCAATGCTCAAGAAGTTCCATATTTTGGAGCATCTTGGACTGAGATAGTGGATTGGGGATGCTCACCTCATAGGAGAAAGAGTGGGAAAGAATAATAGCAATCAGAAGATCCATCAGTCAGCAATGAGCTTGCCATGCAGACATGAGGCCCAAGTCTGACCTCCAACCCACATTCCAAAAAAGCTGGGAGTGGTGATGTATGCTTGTCCTGCAGCACTAGTGATCCCTGGGGTTTGCTGGCCAAACACCCTAGTCTAACCAGGGAGGCCCAGACCCTGTCTCAAAAAACAAGCTAAACACCTGAGGTTGACTTCCAGCTTCTGCACACTTGCATGCATACATGTACACACATAAACATACAATTCAGCTTTTAATACCGCTTTAGTCATTAAGTAATAGAAAAGTCTTGGGCAAGTCCCAAGTAAACTTTAAGGACTGAGGTTTCTTGATCTGTGCAGTGAGTTAGAAACTTCAGAGTCTGTTTCCAATCTATATAATCATGTGGCTTGAGCAGGGATTGCAACTCTTTCTTCACCAAAATCCCTTCAAATGCTTCTCAGCATTTTATGTTAATGGGATATATTAATGCCAACACACCTAAGAATTAAAAACACAGGCACTATCAGAATCAGACTGGGGTTTATTCTTAAGTCTTTAAACAAGAACATAATAGCATCTTAACTGCAACAAAATATACCTAGTAGCTTTATTCTGGGTAAAAAGCTATGAAAATTGTCCATGGACAGCCGCTAAAGTAGAAATGTGACCAAATCACAACCCACATCAGTGTGACAGGAGAAGCTCCATTGTCTCAGTTGCATCTTCTGCCACTTGCCTCCTCCCTAATTCTTCACTGTTGTTAAACATTCCTTCCCTGGGAGAGACAGAAACGATGTAAAAAGCATCTACCCCTCCTCCTAACATCCTAAGGACAAATCTGGATATGATTCCACTAAGTTCACCCTTGGGAACCAATGAGCTCACCAGGTTTCCTTACAGAGCATGGGTGAAGGGTTATAGGCAGGACCATAGATGACCTTAAGGCAGCCACACTCAAAGGTCTTCGCCCAGCATGGGCAATGGCTTCCCCAAGGTTGCATAGATGGATTCCGCTCTCCTTGTCATTCCCACCTATATCCTTTAGCCCCACCCTCAAGGCCATGTACAGTTAATGCAGAATTGTATGTGCATGGTTGAGAGACATGACAGAATAGTCAGCTGAGGGGCCCATGACCCTCTCCACTCCCTCCTTTTATGAGGGCAGGGAAATACAGTCAACAGGCACAGCTGTGATGGTCTTTTGCAAGCAGGCCCACCAGAATGCCCAAAGATATGGCAGCTTTGGCTGGAAGGAATAGTCTTGTTCAATCCCAACCCCAAAGAAAAACACACTAGTTGGTAAGCAATCTCCTTCTCTTTTGCCTTTCAGTAAACCCGAATTTCAAAGATAGATATAGCTTAAAATATAAAGTGTCTGTCACCTTCAATCTTTAACGAAATGACAAGATACCAAGAAAACCTCCAAAGGTGATCAGAAGTGATGTGTCCATTGCTTAGAAGCCAAGGACCACTATTTTACCAGCATCTGTTTCTACATCTCCAGAAGACCCAAGATTCCTAGGGAGTGAATTAGTTTTCTATTCCTAAGCATTACTAGAATCAGAGTAAACGGGTAAATTAACTACAAAAATTACAAAAGTCACACATTTCTGGCATTAAATAAATCACTCAAGGTTTGTGGGAAAAAAAAAAACACAGTTCTCAGAAAATATCTGCCTTGTTTCTATCCAGGTCTTTATCACATGGGCTGTTGAGGGCAGGGTTCTAAATGGGCCAGTACTTAGCCTGCTACTAGAATCAAGACGCTTCACCTGAACCAATTCATGACAAGGCCAGGCTTTCTCTGCCACCACACGTACTGAAGGCAACAGCTGACACTGTAGTACTGACTGTACTGCAGGCTCAAGTCTAAGCATGGTACCTTGGGTAACTCAGTTAACCTCCTCCAACCTGTCTGAGGCAGGTACTGTTCTTATCTCTGAACAGACCAGGAGACCGAGGCTTTTAAGGATTGAGTAAACCAGTCTAAACCAGTCTGAGGCTACACAACAGGTTAGAGACAGTGTGATGATCAGAACCTTGCTGTGTGGCTCTAGTGTTCACAGAACCAGTATGTGAAATGGCTCGCAAACGCAAACACCAGAGTTCCAACATGGCAAACCCCAAAAGAGAAGTGGCTGCTGTAGTTCTCTCAAATGCATCTCGTGTGAAGTTTCCCGCTCCATATTCTCTCTCTCTCTCTCTCTCTCTCTCTCTCTCTCTCTCACACACACACACACACACACACACACACACACAGTTAAAAACATAAAAATTCCCTTCAATATTTTTTCACTTGTATTTTAATTTTGGTCACTATATTATGACTATGGATAGGCTGCTTTAACTGACTTCAATTGATGTATCTAAATAATGAGAGACTAGACCAGGGGATCTCAGAGGTCCTCCCAATGCCAATATGCTGTGGTCCTTATTGCAGAAATATGACAGTTTTACCAAAGCCCAAATCTATTTCTTCACTGTCCCTGAAGTCCCAAAGCTAATTTTCCTCTAAGACTGTCAAGCTGTCTCCCACCTGTCTATACTCACATCTATCCTCAGACCCATTTTCTCTAATATTTCACTTAGCCTCAATTGCTCCAGGATATCTTGATCTCTCACAGACATTCCATTATACGTTGCAACTGAATGTTCCCCATTGACAACACTCCACTGATAGTGTTTCATTGATAGTGATGTAGCTTTTATATTTTTGTCCTATGTATTTTCATATCCTCAACCAGACTAATCTTTCAGAGAATAGGGACTAGGTCACATTTCCCTTTAATCCCCAAGGGACCTCCCTCTAAGTGGGTATGTCATAGTTGCTCAGCAATATTGGTTGAGTGATGGATAGGGAGTCACCATGCAGCCAACAGGTGGTCAAGATCTACCCTAAGGCTGTTGTGGAACTTTTGTTTAACTAAGCAAAGATGTGTTGCATTTGTTTATGTTGCAGAACATTTGTTTAACTATGCAAAGATGTGTTGCATTTGTTTAACTATGTAAAGATGTGTTGTTGTTTTACCTTACCTGCCTAAGGCACCTGACTGGTCTAATAAAAGGCTGAATGGCCAATAGCAAGGGAGAAGGTATAGGCAGAACTTCCAGGCAGAGAGAGTAAGTGGGAGGAATTTAGGCTCAAGGGAGAAAGAAAAAGAGATTACAAAGAGATGACAGGGGCCAGCCAGTCACTTCATGGAGGAAGCAGAAAAGTAGGACATACAGAAAGAAAGGAAGGTAAAAAGCCCCAAGGCAAAATGTAGATGAAGAGAAACTGATTACATTAAGTTAAAAGAGCTAGTGGGACAAGCCTAAGTTAAGGTCGAACATTCATAATTAATAGTAAGTCTGTGTCTTTATTTGGAAGCTGGTTGGTGGCCCAAAGAAAATGTCAGCTATAAATGGTGCCCCACATGGGGCACCAAATGTTTTAATTTTGGCACAGTGGCTGTGCCTTAATCTACTGCTATCTCATCCAGCAATTACAACTCCACAGTTACTGGCCTTCTCCTCTAGTCTGGCGAGAATTCTGTTCCTGCAGGCACAGGCCCTGTCACTGCCACTAAAAGTAGCTTTAACTAAATCTCTATCATTTTAATTATGAATAAGGCTCAAGATTCAAAGGCTGGGGTGAAAATCTGTGAGCTCAGAGAGGCTGAGTAGCAACTAGCTAACCATCTCTCTTTGCTGGCATTCATGGAAAACCTGTGATTCTGCTTCACCAGACCAGAAAATGCTATGCAACTCCAAACCACACGCTACTACTTCCTGTGCATCTCTCTATCTTTTCCAGATGCCCTCTGATGCTCTATGATTACTTTCTGTCAACTAGCTGCTAACACATCCTCCTGACCCAAGGTTAATTTTATTTAATTAATACAAATGCAAACTCAGAATTCACAGTGTGATCAAATAGCTCCCAACAGGCTATGAAGGCAGCCATCTCCATTCTTGTTCTCCCTTCTTAGATGTATGTATTTGTAAACATAAATTTATCATTCAAGAGAACCACCCAGTTTTCATATTAAAGGCTTATCTAAATTTGATATTCTTTTATGTGAATAAAAATGGTTAAGGTTGGTTTCCTTTTGATATGAACAAAGATCACAGGGGCTGTAGCTTTATAGGTGTCTGCTTATCTGCTGCATATTCTTGGTGATCACTAAGTCTTTACTTTTCAACACACACAGCATTATGTCACTTCTTCACACTTCCAACCAAATCTTTAGGAAGCATCTGGGGTAAGAGCAGAGAGTCTGTGCTTGCTCAAAATTACGTGTTCTGTCTTATTCATCTGGAAGTGACTAATCCCAACCCTTGGGTTTGCAGGGAGCAGAGACAGATGCATGTTTCAGGGGTTTGCTAACACTCACTTGCTGAAACACAGAGGACATATGACATCACCAATGAAATCCTGAAACTGTCCCTCCCACTGCCCTAAGAGCTGCTGAGGTACTGCACTGTAAGAACTGTTCCTTATTTTGTAATAATCCTGAGTGATGAGAGATTGACTATTCCATCTCTGAAATGCTTGGAGTCAGAAGTGTTTCAGGAGGTTTTATTGTTGATTTGGGGATAGCTACATAAACATAATGAGATATCCTGTGGATGGGACCTAATCCTAAAAATGAAATTTATTTATACTTCATATGTATCTTACACACATAGCTTCAAGATGATTATATATGGTATTTTAGCATGTCTATGCAGTGTTTGTTTGCGTGTTTATAATGCTGGGGATAGAGCTCAGAGCCTTAACCATACTAGACAAGCACTCATCCATTGAACTACATCCCCAGCCCTCTGCCTGTGCATTGAATGTCATCATCACATTAATTCAGATGTAGGATTTTACACTTGTGGAAACCTTTCTGATGGAGGAGAGTTATCAGTCTATGTTACTTTCATTGTTTAATTAATAAAGAAAACTGCCTTGGCCCTTTAAGAGACAGAAAATTAGGTAGGCGGAGTAGACAGAACAGAATTGTGGGAACAAGGAAGTAGAGTTGGGGAGACGCTTCAGGCAGTCGCCATAGTGAGTCTCCATGCTTCTCCTCTCCGAGATGGACGCAGGTTAAGATCTCTCCTGGTAAGCCACACCTCATGGTGCTACACAGATTACTAAATATGGGTTAAAGAAAGATGAATTAGGCAATAAGAGGCTAAAACTATGGGCCAGGCAGTGTTTTAAAAGAATACAGTTTCCGTGTAATTATTTTGGGCAAAGCTAGCCGGGTGGCGGGACACAACCCGCCGCTTCCTTCAACACCTTTCGAATTTTAGAGCATTTCAGATTGTGGATTTTGCACTGGAGATGCACAATATATCCTAGCTACTCAAAATGAATTTCAAAGTTCCTCAAAGAGAATTTTAAACTCAGTTTAATGTGTTTATGTGAGTGCTCCAAAGCACTGGTTCTCAACCCTGGCTCCATATAAAAATCATGTAGAGTGGTTTCATAAATATTAGCCCCTAGCTTCCCCTCCCTCTGGCCAATGCCCTTAAAAAGAGTTTGGTCTAATTAACTTAGAAAGGGATTGGGCATCAGCACTTTCCAATCAGAAAATAGTTGGCTACTCCCATCACATTCAGGCCACTATTGTACCAATAGGCATAGCATTGCTAGCTGGTTGGTACTGTAGCTCACAGAGCTCACAGCTAGGTAAGATTTGATGACTGACCTCCCCCATATTTAACCCATATTTAGTAATCTGTGTAGCACCATGAGGTGTGGCTTACCAGGAGAGATCTTAACCTGCGTCCATCTCGGAGAGGAGAAGCATGGAGACTCACTATGGCGACTGCCTGAAGCGTCTCCCCAACTCTACTTCCTTGTACATCCCCCAACAGCATATACAGCCCTTCTGGTACTTTGAAAGCCAGCTAGAAAGGAAGAAACTTCTAGATCAGCCCCAGCCGACAATAAGTGACTGTGGAGTTCTTGGTTCTGAATGGATATAGGTATCATTCCTACTCCCACAAGGCTCATGGAACAATACAAAAGAGGTGGCATAAAGATTCTAAGAGCCAGAGGTTGGGTAGGACTGCTGTAAAACGGGGCCCTTGCACTCATAAACTCACATCAGCTGTGATTATCTAAATAAGAACAAGGCAGTCAACATTCCGGCATGGATGGGAGAGGGTCCCACAAAGCCCATCTGTGGCTGAGGAGATACTGTCAGCTGACGCCTCCTGGAAAAGGGAAAATCACTGTTCTTCCAGAGTGTAGCTCTGCAAGGGGCTGCTCATGCTCCAGCAGATGCCCACACCCATGCACACATGGGCAGCACTAACTGTGACTCAGTGGGCCATAGAAAGAAAAGGAAGACATGAAGTTAAAAGTGTGCTGAGGGCATTGAGAGAAGAGAAAATGGGATGGGTATGATCCAAAATACATTGTATACATCTCCAAAATTAGAGAATAAATAAAAATACTATTGAAAATGCATTAAGACAAGAAAATGGAAGGAAGCTACTTGAAAAGGGTCAACAGAGGCATGAAGAAGGACAAACAAACAAGGGTAACTGAGAGGTGAACATGATCAAATTATAGGGTACACATTTATGAAAATATAATAAAACTGGTTATTTTATAAAGTGAATATGTGCTAATAAGAATCTTTACTTTTATGGGATGTAAACAGATGTTATTTAAGACAAGTGTTTTGAGGTGAAATTAGTTTGGAATGTATGGGTTATATTTACTGTGAGACTCCTAAGAACTTTAAATGTCTGTGATATGAGTTTCCAAGGTGTGGTGATGAATATGCAAGAAGCTTAACCTACATGGGATGAGTTTTTAGGACTTGTTTTGGAAAGTAGCCCTTTATAACAGTGGTTCCCACATCCTAGCTAATGAAGGACAGCATTAGGTATCATTTGGCAAGCTTATTAAAACAATGATTCATGGGCCACACCCTAGGGGAGGGAGAATGCATCATTCAAATGAACAAACTGAAGTGATGCTTATGCGTACCCACATTTGGGGATAAGAGCTCTACGGATCACACTATAGAAAAGTAAATAATACTTGAAAGGCCAGGGCTGGGAATATAGTTAAACTGGTAGAGAACTTGCCTAGGCTGCCCAAGGCCATAGGTTCCAGTCCCAGCACTGCATAAACTGGGAGTAGTGGTGCACACCTGTGATTCCAGCACTTAGAAAGTAGAAGCAGAAGGACCAGAAGTTTAAAGTTATCCTCACTTATGTATCAACCTGTACTACATGAGACCCTGTCTCAATAAATACATTTAGGGCTACATCAATGCCAAGCAGCAAGGAAGGTCATATTGAATAGAGCCAGATAATAGCACTTGCTATGATTTGGACATGAAATCCTCCTCAAAATATTCCTGTTTTGGAGACTTGTCTACAGCATATGGATCCAATCACTGGAAGGTAACTGGATTGTGAGGGCTCTGACATAATCAGTGGATTAACCCCTTGATAGATTGATAGCTTGATGTCATGTACAGGAAGATGGGGGCCTGGCTATAGGATGTATGCCACTGGAGGCATGCCTTTGAAGGATGCTTTATCCTTGGCCCCTGCCTCTCAGCTGTCACAAGCTGAACACCTCTGCTCCACCACATGCTTCCTGCAGGCTACTGTGCCTTACCATGACCCAGAAACAGTGGAGCCAAGTAGCCATGTACTGAAACTAGAATCAATTTGTGTCGGATATTTTGATGTAAGTTTGACAAACAAGTTTTTTACTCATGAAATAAAAATACTTATTTTCATATATTTTATGAAAAATAATGCCAAATGTTGAAAAGTGCTACTATAACAAATGACTACTTCAGAATCTCTAAGAACAGACTTGGTTGTTTATCTTTATTACTAATTGGAAAGCAATGTATAGTGACCGGCAACCCTTTATCTGTTTGTTTTTTCATGTTCATCTTCTCTTATCAGAGTTGATGGCCCATGGCCAACTGAACAAACCCAGTGGTACCATCCTCCTGAGTAATTTCTCTTAGATAAAGCTCTCAAACTTTCCTTCATATGATACTGCCTCACAGCAGGAATATTCGTTCTTCCTTGACTGAAAATTTTAGAATGTATATTTGCTTATTACTCAGTTCTCTCAAAACTGTGTGTGGTCAATACATTATTTCAGTGCTCAAACCATGAACCTACTATGGTTATTGGTAACTACATATTTGTACCATGTTTTTAAATTTATTTTTTTATTGATAGGGCCTCATGTATCAAGGCTAGCTTCCAACCTGCTATGTAGCTGGGAATGACCTTGAACTTCTGATCTTGTCTTAACCTCCTGAGTATTGGGATCACATCTATGCATCAGCCATTTTCAGTTTACATGGCCTGGGGATGGAACCCAGTGACTCGTGCTTGCTAACCAAGCAGTCTCCCAACAAATACAGCCCAGGCCTGTGCCATGCTCTTTGCTTGTAGGCACAAAAGCATTTAGGGTTAAAAAGACATAATCACTTACTTATAGCCAATAAAGACCACTGGACATTTCATGTACTAACACTGTGAAAAGTAAGAACAAAGAATACACCAAGTCTCCTACATTAAAAGTAAATAATTATCTACTTTGAAAAATATAAAAATTATACACAAGAAAAAGCTAAGCACAGATATAACTAGAGCAAATGTACGATGGCAAGACTTTGTACATACTAATACAGCTACCAGCCACTTAGCAGCCCAACACACTCAGCCTTGCTACCACTGTTAGGTCCATTTCCCATGCTCAGAGGAATTAAACAAGCCTGACCTTGTTTAATAAACAGCGGTGGACCCGGAGTTAAACCCCAGCAGTTCTCACCTGGAACCATCTTTACCAGATGACTTACTACAGATAGTATCCCCCACAGGGACGTTACCTCTTTGATTCGCTTGACTAGAGCATTCTGATCAAAAGCAACTGCTTCTGCACACTGATGCAGGTGATCTTGGTACCGTAGGCAGAGCTGCAACACCTGCTGAGAGTCCAGCTTCTCCAGTTTGGCATTTGTTGGGGACGTCTGTCCACTCAAGAGCCCTTCAAAGGAGAGAGGGGAAAATGAAATGAGAATTACTGCTGATAAACTTGGGATTGCCTAGCTGAAGTTCATAGAGGCAGGGAAAGAGACACTTAACTTTGCATCTTTTGCTCTATGCAAATGAAAGTCACTGCAACTACCCCTAGCAACGCGGCAACCACTCCCCAGCCACTTTTACCATGTGCTTCCTCTGCATTACTTTCTTAGCCCTGTTTTCCACATGACGGAGCCAGGACACAGAGAGGCTGAGCAACTCTCTGATCATCACAAAATGAGCAGTGGCTTCCCTCAGACAGTGCTCCTGGCCTTAGCACTCTACTTTAATGTATTAGGAAGACATGTCTCTTCTTGACTAAAAAGGATGGAAGCTGCATTTACTTAATTTTAATTACTATTGGTTACTAATATGGCTGCCTGGGAAAATGTATAAGGAAATTACTAGAATATGATACCAAAATTAAAACAAAAGCCAGACTGCTAGCTAACGGGCCTGAAAGGCTGTGTCTTTTCCTAACATTGGTTAGCTTAGCTGTAGCACACCAGTAAGCACAGGGGACTATGTTCTCAAAACTTTCACAGTGAACCACCATGCTTTCCTATAGGGGCATATGTCAGGTAAAATCTGCTTCAGAAGAAATCGGTTTAATCACAGAGGCTACTACACTTGCCTATGATCAGAAGTCCTGACTAGAACTTAAGCCCATGGACATTTGGTTACCAAGGCAATGCAAGTGTGATATGAAGCAAGCCCCGCCTATATATTCTCGAGAATTACTAACATTGTATTTACTGTTGTTAACTTATTAAAAGTTAAGACTGATGAAATTCTTTAGTGTTAAATAAATACATGCTTCTCACAAATATTTGAAATAATAGTTAACACGTCACAGGTTAACATATAACCTATTCTGAGGAAAATATTTTTATTTTCCAAAGCATAAAAGTCAGAAGGGTGATACTGGTTTATATTTTCACAGATCTTTTTAGTGGTTTGCTTAATAGAAAGTGCTGGATCCTCTTAGCTCCCCTGCTTGTAAGTCATCATTTCTCCTCAAAGAGTCTCTGAGGAACTCCACTATACATCCACTATACACTGGTGTGCAAATTATGTTCAAGTATTATCACAAAAAGAGTTTGACTTCAAAGACTCCCTTGTAGGGTCTTGGGGATCCTGTGACACCCGCCCTCCAGCTGGCACATTCTGAGAATCATTCATTCTGCCATACTGTGCTGTACTTAAGCTAAAGCACAAGGAGTATCAAGACATACATGACCCTGGGCATGTGCCTCCCATGCCAAAACTCAGCCCGCCCGTCCACCATCGGGCCCTTGCTATTCTCATACATGGGAATTTGACCCAAGGTTTTTCCCTTGCGGGATGTTGTGCAGTGGGCCCTGCAGCTGTGATGTGTCAAGAATCCTCAGGCATGCTACACAGTGCTTACATCCTCATGGGACTCAGCCCTTGGAGGTGGAAGCATGAGGGTCAGAAGTTGAGTTCATCCTCAACTACATAATGAATCCAAGGTCAACCTGTGATACACGAGACCATGTCAAACAAAATAAAGAATGAATTACATTCCAGGGTAGAATTTATGTTTTAATAATTAATTTTTAAGTGGGATTTTTCTCTTTTTACCTTTTATTGCAATATAATATTCAAACTATAGGAAACCAGGAAGTAAAAGAACACCCAAACAAGTCACATTTTATAATACCCAGAACTTTTCTGAGTCATTAAAGAGAAAAAAAGCAGACATTAGCCAGGCAGAGGTAGTACACACCTTTGATCTCAGAACTCAGAAGCAGAGGCAGGTGGATCTCTGAGTTTGAGGTCAGCCTGGTCTCCAGAGTGAGTTCAGGATAGCCAGGGCTACACAGAGAAACCCTGTCTCGGAAAAACCAAAAAGCAAAAAAGCAAAATAATAATAAAAAAGCAGACATCATGATACCTCACTACATAAAAGCCATCTGTCCATGTTTGCTGAGCTCAGACCTGGGCTAATGGACTCCATTTATTACGTGGTGCTTGCAAACGGCAAACACTGGTCATTGTTCTTAAGAACATGCTGAAGCCATTCTTCATACAAAAGTGAGGAGTGGGCTCCAAGGACTGGGTGAGGTAGGGATCCAGAGAGACATTAATAGAGCCAACAAATTGCCAGCTATACCCATCTCTTAATGTAAAGTGTTAAGGGGAAAAATCATGGGGGCTAGAAATTCAGTTCCCATTTTTCTGAGTTATTTTACGTTGAACATCGTAAGAGTTAAAACATAAAATACAGTACAGAGCCATATGCTTATTAAATTAGGCCATTGCCAAACTGAATGTCTCAACCCTGAGAGCTTAGTTGTAAAATTAGAAATTAACAGTATAATGTTGGACACATATTTTTTAAATGACAGAATCTAGAACGTAGACTCTAATACTTTGGCAAAAGTTACTGGAAAGGTATAATTAAGTAACATGCTATAAAAATGAAAAGAACCCCCTCTGTGTGAGCTAAATGCTAGTGTCCTCACCAAATTGCCATTTGAAATCCCACAGATACCTGCTTCCACATTCCAGCCCTAGGATTACAGGTGTGCACCACATCTGGCGTTGTGTGTGTGCACATCCTACTACGTGTGCTACGGCTCAGTACTACTATGAAGATCAGAGGACAACTTGTTTGAAATAAACCTTTAAAACTTCTTTAGGCCCCCTCCCCCTGCCTCATCCTCCCGTCTTTGGGGCCACAAAATCCCACAGCTCAGCCTGTTTGGGCTCTGGGGACCTGGAGTTGAGTGCACCCAGGCCGGTGGGAGGTCCCCTCCTTCATTTGACTGCCCGGAGCAAGGTAGGCCTTTGTCTGAGAGCTGCTTGGCCTGCAAGGGGACCTGAAAATCTGCAGGAGGATCCATCGTTCTTTGGGGTGAGTGAGGAGTGAGTGCCCGAACCGCGGCAGCTGCCCGGAGAGGGACCACCGACTCTCCACAACCCCCCCTGCCACCAGCACACTTCCTGCTCTTCCTGCAGGGGTTATTCTCCCCGGATACTGCCTCTCTCTTCCTGTCCCTTCCCAGCTCGCACCCAGAATCCTCCCCCCCTCCCCCTGCCTCATCCTCCCGTCTTTGGGGCCACAAAATCCCACAGCTCAGCCTGTTTGGGCTCTGGGGACCTGGAATTGAGTGCACCCAGGCCGGTGGGAGGTCCCCTCCTTCATTTGACTGCCCGGAGCAAGGTAGGCCTTTGTCCGAGAGCTGCTTGGCCTGCAAGGGGACCTGAAAATCTGCAGGAGGATCCATCGTTCTTTGGGGTGAGTGAGGAGTGAGTGCCCGAACCGCGGCAGCTGCCCGGAGAGGGACCACCGACTCTCCACAACCCCCCCTGCCACCAGCACACTTCCTGCTCTTCCTGCAGGGGTTATTCTCCCCGGATACTGCCTCTCTCTCCCTGTCCCTTCCCAGCTTGCACCCAGAATCCTCCCCCCCTCCCCCTTCCTCATCCTCCCGTCTTTGGGGCCACAAAATCCCACAGCTCAGCCTGTTTGGGCTCTGGGGACCTGGAATTGAGTGCACCCAGGCCGGTGGGAGGTCCCCTCCTTCATTTGACTGCCCGGAGCAAGGTAGGCCTTTGCCTGAGAGCTGCTTGGCCTGCAAGGGGACCCGAAAGTCTGCAGGAGGATCCATCGTTCTTTGGGGTGAGTGAGGAGTGAGTGCCCGAACCTCGGCAGCTGCCCGGTGAGGGACCACCGACTCTCCACAACTCCCCCTGCCACCAGCACACTTCCTGCTCTTCCTGCAGGGGTTATTCTCCCCGGATACCGCCTCTCTCTCCCTGTCCCTTCCCAGCTTGCACCCAGAATCCTCCCCCCCTCCCCCTTCCTCATCCTCCGGTCTTTGGGGCCACAAAATCCCACAGCTCAGCCTGTTTGGGCTCTGGGGACCTGGAATTGAGTGCTCCCAGGCCGGTGGGAGGTCCCCTCCTTCATTTGACTGCCCGGAGCAAGGTAGGCCTTTGTCTGAGAGCTGCTTGGCCTGCAAGGGGACCTCACAGTCTGCAGAAGGATCCATCATTCTTTGGGGTGAGTGAGGAGTGAGTGCCCAAACCGCGGCAGCTGCCCGGAGAGGGACCACCGACTCTCCACAACTCCCCCTGCCACCAGCACACTTCCTGCTCTTCCTGCAGGGGTTATTCTCCCCGGATACTGCCTCTCTCTCCCTGTCCCTTCCCAGCTTGCACCCAGAATCCTCCCCCCCTCCCCCTGCCTCATCCTCCCGTCTTTGGGGCCACAAAATCCCACAGCTCAGCCTGTTTGGGCTCTGGGGACCTGGAATTGAGTGCACCCAGGCCGGTGGGAGGTCCCCTCCTGCATTTGACTGCCCGGAGCAAGGTAGGCCTTTGTCTGAGAGCTGCTTGGCCTGCAAGGGGACCTGACAGTCTGCAGGAGGATCCATCATTCTTTGGGGAGGATCCATCATTCTTTGGGGACACCAAACACCTCCGCGCTCCTTTTGAAGGAAGAGATGGGCAGGCGCCAATGCAGGAGCTCCTCCAACAACATGAAAGGCAACATGACATCACCACAAGCCAGACATCCCGAAACAACAAGAATTGAACACCCTACCCCAGAAGATATAGAAGAAATCGACATTAAACAGTACTTTATAAAAATAATAGAGGACCTTAAACAGGAGGTAAAAAACTGCCATAAAGAAATGGAGATGACAAACAAAAAGGTAGACGAAATAAATAAATCTCTCAAAGATACCCAAGAAAAACAAGAAAAACAAGAAAAAGCAATCAAACAGGTAAGGGAAACAGTACAAGACCTGATAAATGAAATGGAGGTATTGAAGAAAACACAATCTGAGGGACGACTGGAAATGGAAACTCTGAGTAAACGAACAGAAACTTCAGAGACAAGTATTTCCAACCGAATACAAGAGATGGAAGAAAGAATCTCGGACTCTGAAGATACTATAGAAGAAATAAACTCACAGATTAAAGAACTAAACAAATCTAACAAATTCTTAACACAAAACATTCAGGAAATCTGGGACACCATGAAAAGACCAAACCTAAGAATAATTGGGGTAGAAGAAGGAGAAGAATTACAACTCAAAGGCCCAGAAAACATATTCAACAAAATTATAGAAGAAAACTTCCCCAACCTAAAGAAGGATGTTCCTATGAAGGTACAAGAAGCCTACAGAACACCAAATAGACTGGATCAAAAGAAAGCATCCCCACGCCATATAATAATCAAAACACAAAACATACAGAATAAAGAACAGATATTAAGAGCTGCAAAGGAAAAAGGTCAAGTAACATATAAAGGGAAACCTATCAGAATTACACCTGATTTCTCAATGGAAACCATGAAAGCCAGAAGAGCTTGGATAGATGTGCTACAGACACTTAGGGAACATGGATGCAAGCCTAGACTATTATACCCAGCAAAGCTTGCATTCACCATTGATGGAGAAAACAAGATATTCCAGGACAAAAACAGATTTAAACAATACGCAGCCACAAATCCAGCCTTGCAGAAAGTAATAGAAGGAAAATCACAAACCAAGGAGTCCAACAACGCCGACAATAACTCAGGCATCTAGCGACCCTTCACCAGCACAACTAGAAGAAGGGAAACACACAAACTCTACTACTAAAAATGACTGAAGTTAACAACCACTGGTCATTAATATCACTTAATATCAATGGACTCAATTCACCTATAAAAAGGCACAGGCTAAGAGACTGGATACGAAAACAGAATCCAACATTTTGCTGTTTACAAGAAACACACCTCAACCACAAAGACAGGCACCTACTCAGAGTAAAGGGTTGGGAAAAGGTTTATCAAGCAAATGGCCCTAAGAAACAAGCGGGTGTGGCCATACTAATTTCCAACAAAGTTGACTTCAAACTAAAATCAATCAGAAGAGATGGAAAGGGACACTTTATACTCATAACAGGAAAAATCCTTCAGAATGAAGTCTCAATCCTGAATATCTATGCCCCTAATATAAAAGCTCCCACTTATGTAAAAGAAACACTTCTAGAACTCAAGGCAGCCATCAAACCACACACACTAATAGTTGGAGACTTCAACACTCCTCTCTCACCAATGGACAGGTCAATCAGACAGAAACCTAACAGAGAATTGAAAGACTTAATGGAGGTAATGAACCAAATGGACTTAACAGACATCTATAGAACATTCCACCCAAATAGGAAAGAATATACCTTCTTCTCTGCGGCTCATGGAACCTTTTCGAAAATTGACCATATACTTGGTAACAAAGCAAACTTCCACAGTTACAAAAAAATATTAGTAACCACCTGTGTCTTATCGGATCACCATGGATTAAAATTAGAATTCAACAACAATGCTACCCCCAGAAGGCCCACAAACTCATGGAAACTGAACAGTCAACTGCTGACCCACACCTGGGTCAAGGAAGAAATAAAGAAAGAAATTAAAGTCTTTCTTGAATTTAATGAAAACAAAGACACAACATACTCAAACCTATGGGACACAATGAAAGCAGTGCTAAGAGGAAAGTTCATAGCACTAAGTGCCCACTTAAAGAAAACGGAGAAAGCACTCATTGGTGACTTAACAGCACACCTGAAAGCTCTGGAAAAAAAAGAAGCAGACTCACCTAGGAGAAGTAGAAGACTGGAAATAATCAAACTGAGGGCAGAAATCAACAAAATAGAAACACAGAAAACAATCCAAAGAATCAATGAAACAAGAAGCTGGTTCTTGGAGAAAATCAACAAGATTGACAAACCCTTAGCCAATCTAATCAAACGGCAGAGGGAGAACACGCAAATTAACAAGATCAGAAATGAAAAGGGGGACATAACCACAGACACAGAGGAAATTCAGAAAATCATTAGATCTTACTACAAAAGCCTGTATGCCACAAAATTGGAAAATGTAAAAGAAATGGACAGTTTTTTAGATAAATACCATATACCAAAGTTAAACCAGGACCAGGTAAATGCTCTAAATCGTCCTGTTAGTCGCGAAGAATTAGAAACTGTTATCAGAAACCTCCCTACCAAAAAGAGCCCAGGACCAGATGGTTTCAATGCGGAATTCTACCAGAACTTCCAAGAAGACCTAATACCTATACTCCTTAAGGTATTTCATAATATAGAAACACAAGAGTCACTGCCAAATTCCTTCTATGAAGCTACAGTTACCCTGATACCTAAACCACACAAAGACTCAACCAAGAAAGAGAATTACAGGCCAATCTCACTCATGAACATGGACGCAAAAATTCTCAATAAAATACTGGCAAACCGAATCCAAGAACACATTAGAAAAATTATCCATTACGATCAAGTAGGCTTCATCCCAGAGATGCAGGGCTGGTTCAACATACGAAAATCTATTAATGTAATCCATCATATAAACAAACTGAAGGAAAAAAACCATATGGTCATCTCATTAGATGCTGAAAAAGCATTTGACAAAATTCAGCACCCTTTTATGATAAAGGTCTTGGAGAGATTAGGGATACAAGGGTCATTCCTAAATATAATAAAAGCTATTTACAGCAAACCGACAGCTAACATCAAATTAAACGGAGAGAAACTCAAGGCTATCCCACTAAATTCAGGAACACGACAAGGCTGTCCACTCTCTCCTTATCTCTTCAATATAGTGCTTGAAGTTCTAGCAATAGCAATAAGACAACATAAGGGAATCAAGGGGATCCAATTTGGAAAGGAAGAAGTTAAACTTTCATTATTTGCTGATGATATGATAGTATACATAAGCGACCCCAAAAACTCCACCAAAGAACTCCTACAGCTGATAAACTCCTTCAGTAACGTGGCAGGATACAAGATCAACTCCAAAAAATCAGTCGCCCTCCTATACACAAAGGATAAGGAAGCAGAGAGGGAAATCAGAGAAGTATCACCTTTCACAATAGCCACAAATAGCATAAGATATCTGGGAGTATCGCTAACCAAGGAAGTGAAGGATTTATATGACAAGAACTTTAAGTCTTTGAAGAAAGAAATTGAAGAGGATACCAGAAAATGGAAGGATCTCCCCTGCTCGTGGATTGGGAGGATCAACATAGTAAAAATGGCAATTCTACCAAAAGCAATCTATAGATTCAATGCAATCCCAATCAAGGTCCCATTAAAATTCTTCACAGAGATTGAGAAGACAATAATCAACTTTATATGGAAAAACAAGAAACCCAGGATAGCCAAAAAAATCTTATACAATAAAGGTACTTCTGGAGGCATTACCATCCCTGACTTCAAACTCTATTACAGAGCTACAGTATTGAAAACGGCTTGGTATTGGCATAAGAACAGAGAAGTTGACCAATGGAATCGTATAGAAGACCCGGATCTTAAACCACAAACCTATGAACACCTGATTTTTGATAAAGGAGCCAAAAGTACACAATGGAAAAAAGAGGGCATCTTCAACAAATGGTGCTGGCATAACTGGATGTCAACCTGTAGAAGAATGAAAGTAGATCCATATCTATCACCATGCACAAAACTCAAGTCCAAATGGATTAAAGACCTCAATATTAATTTGAACACATTGAGATTGATAGAGGAGAAAGTGGGAAGTACTCTACAACAAATGGGCACAGGGAACCGTTTCCTATGCATAACCCCAGCTGCACAGACTTTAAGGGCAACATTGAATAAATGGGACCTCCTGAAGTTGAGCAGCTTCTGTAAAGCAAAAGACATTGTCACTAAGACACAAAGGCAGCCTACTGACTGGGAAAAGATCTTCACCAACCCTGCAACTGACAAAGGTCTGATCTCTAAAATATATAAGGAACTCAAGAGACTAGACGGTAAAATGCCAATTAACCCAATTAAAAAATGGGGCGATGAACTGAACAGAGAATTCTCAACAGAAGAAGTTCGAATGGCCAAAAGACACTTAAGGTCATGCTCAACCTCCCTAGCTATCAGGGAAATGCAAATCAAAACAACTTTGAGATATCATCTCACACCTGTCAGATTGGCTAAAATCCAAAACACCAATAATAACCTTTGCTGGAGAGGTTGTGGGGTAAGGGGCACACTCATCCATTGCTGGTGGGAATGCAAACTTGTGCAACCACTTTGGAAAGCAGTGTGGCGGTTTCTCAGGAAATTCGGGATCAACCTACCCCAGGACCCAGCAATTCCACTATTGGGAATCTACCCAAGAGATGCCCAATCATACAACAAAAGCATATGCTCATCTATGTTCATAGCAGCATTATTTGTAATAGCCAGATCCTGGAGACAGCCTAGATGCCCTTCAGTGGAAGAATGGATGAAGAAACTGTGGAATATATACATGCTAGAATACTACTCAGCGGTAAAAAACAATGACATCTTGAATTTTGCAGGCAAATGGATGGAAATAGAAAACACTATTCTGAGTGAGGTAACCCAGACCCATAAAGATGAACATGGGATGTACTCACTCATATTCGGTTTCTAGCCATGATTATAGGACATCGAGCCTATAAGTTTGGGATCCTTGAGAAGATAATAAGAAGGTGAACTCCCAAAAAAGATATAGTAATCCTCCTGGATATTGGAAGTAGACACGATCGCCAGGCAAAATTGGGAACTTGAGGGTTGGGCAAGACTGGGCCAAGGGAAGATGGGGAGAGAAAAGTGTGAAGGGGAGAGCGGGGGGAGCTCGGAGGAATGGGGTGCTTGGGATATAGGAAGGGTGGATATGAGAGCAGTGAAGCATATATCTGAATTTAAGGAGCTACCTGAGGGTTGTCAAGAGACTTGACCCTAGAGGGGTTCCCAGGTTTCCAGGGAGACGCCCCCAGTTAGTTCCTTGGGCAGCTGAGGAGAGGGAGCCTGAAAAGGCCAGTTCCTATAGCCATACTGATGAATTTCTTGCATATCACCATAGAACCTCCACCTGACGATAGATGAAGAAAATGACAGAGCCCCACCTTGGAGCACCGGACTGAGCTCCCAAGGTCCTGATGAGGAGCAGAAGGAGAGAGAACATGAGAAAGAAAGTCAGGACCGTGAGGGAACCTCCAGCTGGCGACAGATGGGGAAGGTGACTGAGCCCCACATTGGAGCACTGGACTGAGCTCCCAAGGTCCCGATGAGGAGCAGAAGGAGCGAGAACATGAGGGAGAAAGTCAGGAACGAGAGGGGTGCGTTCACTCATGGAGACGGTGGGACAGAACTAATGGGAGATCACCAACTCCAGTTGGAATGGGACTGATGGATCATGCGACCAAACCCGTCTCTCTGAGTGTGGCCAACAGCGGGGGCTGACTGAGAAGCAAAGGACAATGGCTCTGGGCTCTGATTCTTCTTCATGGACGGGCTCTGTGGGAGCCTTCTCAGCTTGGTCGATCACCTTCCTGGACCTGGGGGGAGTTGGGAGGACCTTGGTCTTAGCATAGAGTGGGGAACCCTGATGGCTCCTTGGCCTTGAGAGGGAGGGAGGGGAGGTATGGGTGGAGGGGAGGGGAGGGAAGGGGGAGAAGGAGGGGAGAGAAAGGGGAGAAGGAGGGGAGGGAGGGGGGAGGAGGAGGGAAGGAGATGGAAATTTTTAAATATAAAAAAAAATAAACCATGAGAAAAAAAAAATAAAAAAAAATAAAACTTCTTTAGCTTTTTAATGTTTTTATTAATCTTTTGAGAATTTCATTCATGTATAAAATGAATTTTGATAATATTCGTTGCTTTCAGACCCTCTTCTCATGTCCCTAACTTCTTGTCCTTTTTATAAGTAACCCATTGAGTCCAGTTAGTTCTGCTTATGTACCTCTGAGTGTGGGATCATCCACTGGAACTGGTCAACCAACCAGGAACCACACCCCGAATGAAAACTGACTCCCTCCTCTAGTAGCCATCAACTGTCAATAGCTCTACAATCTGTCTCACCTAGCACTAAATGGGTCCTAGGAACCAAACACAAGCTGCATACAGCTCTCAGCAAGCACCTTTACCTGCTGGATCATCTTGCTAATGTCATGCCTGTCGTTTTCTGTAAGTTCTAAGAGCCCAACTCAGGCCCTCATGGTCACACAGCATTCACTTTACTCAGGAGTCAACTCCCCAGCCCCTGCTCTTGCCTTTCTAACCAGAGCTGTTTTCTTGCCTTTATTGTAGTGTAATTCTTTCTAAGAATTAGAATGGTAGGGCTGGTGGTGGGGCTGAGAGGTGGCTCAACTGGTCCAGCGCTTGACGAGTGTGCACAAAGCCCAGGTTCATGCATAGACTAGACATTGTAAACGGAGACTGCTCATTCGCTCCTGGTCGCCCAGACCCGAATAATCACACAGAAACTATATTAATTACAACACTGCTTGGCCAATAGCTTAGGCATATTCCTGGATAACTCTTATACCTTAAATTAACCAATTTCTATTAATCTGTGTATCACCACAAGGCTGTGGCCTACTGGTAAGGTTCTGGCGTTCAGGCTGCGTTGTTCTCCTTCGGCTACATGATGTCTCTTTGACTCCGCCTTCTCTCTCTCTCTCTCTCTCTCTCTCTCTCTCTCTCTCTCTCTCTACATCTCTGGCTTTACTCTGCTAAGCCATTGGCTGAAACGGTTTTATTCGTTAGCCAATAAAAAGCAACATATACACAGAAGGACTTCCCCACATCAAGACATGGTGGGCAGGACTAGAATCCCAGCATCATTTTGTAGATAGAAGCAAGAAGTCCAGGAGTTCAAAATCATTCTTTCTACAAAGCAAGTTGCAGCCTTGGCTGTATGAATTCCTATTAGTACCAGACAAAGGTAGTGCATGCCTTTAATCCCAGTACTAGGTAGGCAGAGGCAGGTGGATCTCTGTGAGTTTGAGGCCAGCCTGGTCTACGGAGTTCTAGGACAGACAGGACTGTTATATAGGGGAATCATGTCTTGGAAAACCAAAAGAAAAAAAAAGAAGAAAAGAAATCCAAACAACAATAACAAAAAAAAAAAAAATCAAGAACTTTGAAGTGGCACTCAGGCCTTAAGAGAATCTGCGGCAGGGCAGGGCATGGGAAGTCTTCCTTCAGCCAAGTGTCAGTGCTTATCTGGACATGGCATAGGGACCAGAGAAACAAGAACAGTGGCTGCCAAAGTACATACAGCTTTTCTACAGGTGATCAGTGTCAAATCACATGCCTCAGTGTCATCAAGAAATGCCCCCGCCAGTTAAGAACTTAGCATTTCACCGTCTCCCTTTCCATCCAAACAACTAAGTCAAATATTCGAGTCCTCTCGTTTCTTGAACAATCTCCAGGCTAACAGGCTTGTTCTCTATTTGAATTCATCTGGTAGGAAACAGAGACACTGAGGGATATGGCAAAGGTGTGAGCTCTGGGGTCAGGTAGGCTCGGGATAATCCAGAGATTGCACTGAGTGCTATGTAATGGTGGTGGAGTCATCACACTTCTCCACACTTGTGCCCTGCATGGCCTGTGACATTTACATGGTGCTACATCTGACACAGTACATATGCCATTTATACATATTTACTCTCTCATCCAAAGTCTCCAGCTCCCAACTACTGCAGGAGTCAAAAAAGCAGAGTTACTAAATCTGTCTGTAGGGCTGAGCTAGCTTATCATACTGAGTGTGTGTATGTGCGCGCATTTGCTAGGCACATATCACTGTGTACTAGCCTTGTAGGAAATACCAAAAATACAATTCCACTTTCCAAGGTGACCACTAGAAGAAGAAGAAGACATTAAATACAAGAAGGCAAAAAAATTGGTGGGCAGCAATGGTGATGCACACCTTTAATCCCAGCACTTGGCAGGCAGAGGCAGGCAGATATCTGAGTTTGAGGTCAGCCTGGTCTACAGAGTAAATTCCAGGACAACCAGGGTTACAAAGAGAAACCTTGTGTTGAAAAACCCAAATGCAAATAAACAAACAATAAACCAAAAAAAAGTAAAGAAGGTAAATTAGAATAGGAGCTAAAATAAAAATAATTTAAAAAATTCAACTTAAAGAGGAATTTCTCAAAATAAATCTTAAAAGGGCCAGTCAATAATACATAAAACATATAATCTATGTAAGATGTAACTAATCCAACAAAACAAGACGTAAGCCCTGCACTTGGGAGATGGGAAAAGATGATCAGATCAAGGCCAGCCCTGGCTATACAGCAACTTCAAGATCAACCAGGACTGCATGAGATCCCGTGAGAAAAAAAAATTGCACAAAACAGCTGAGAAAGTAGGGACAACTGGATGGCCAAGTGCAAAATGGCAACAAAGGGGCACAAGAGCCAAAAAAAAAAAAAAAAAAGGCAAAGCAGTAGTATGATAGGATGATGCCTCCAAGAGTAAGAACTCCAAAGGACAAAGCTGACAAGTGGCTGAAATATAGTAAAAAACAAACAAACAAAAAAAAATAATAATGATCCCAAGGAAAAGGGCCAGACATGAGATCAGAAACAAAGTAGTAACCCCATTTTTTTGGCCCTTCTACCAGAACCAATCAGAGTTCCAACCAGAACCATTAGGCAAGGAAAGAAAAAGCAGGTGTTCAAACTGGAATAAAGTGGCATCTGATCATGGGGATGATGATTTTATATGGATAAATTCCTAAATATTGTAGGAATTAATAAATAAAATGCAGTAAAGTAAGATGATACAAAATCAACGTGAAAGACAGTTGCATTTCTGTACTAATAATGCAAAACCCACAAAGCACAGAACTCAAGAAAGCAGGATCAATGACAATCACATCAAAAGCCTCAAGTACTTAGGAGTTAACTCACAGAAGGAAGCAAAGGCCTTGTCTAATGACCATAAGGCTGATGAGGGACAGGGTGGAAGGAGAGACCTGACTCCTGAGGTCTGTCTCAGAACATTACTCAAACTTAGTGAACGTTTAAAACATTTCATTAGTTGAATTAAGCTAGAAAAGAACAATTCCATTTTCATGAAGTCCACAGAACAGTGAAACTCCTAGAGAAAGGAAAGAGAATAACGGTTGCCACAGTAGATGGACTTTGGAGGTTAATGGCTTCAGAGTTCAGTTTGAGATTGTGGAAAAGTGGAGGTGACAGTCATGACGCTGCATAACACTGGGAACGGACTGAAGCCATCGAAGCCAGCCTCAGGAAAGGGTGACATGATACATGTTAGGTTATGTGTAGCTAACGCTAAGTCAGGTTGATTGTTGTGCAAAACTCTTCTATACATTGTGAAAATGTGTCGCTCTGATTGGTTTAATTAAAAGTTGAACAGCCAGTAACTAGGTAGGATTTCCAGACACAGAGGACATTGGGAAGAAGAAGGGGGAGATGCCAGGAGACACCAAGAGCAAGCAGGATGGGCAGTACAGAGATGAGGTAATAATGCCACGAGGCAGAAAGTAAATTAACAAAAATGGGTTAAGTTGTAAAAGCTAATAAGAAATAGGCCTAAGCTGAGGCTGAGCTTT
This sequence comes from Arvicola amphibius, assembly GCF_903992535.2. Lineage (NCBI taxonomy): Eukaryota > Metazoa > Chordata > Mammalia > Rodentia > Cricetidae > Arvicola > Arvicola amphibius. The sequence goes on from NC_052048.2 coordinate 16,086,004, forward strand.
CATAATTAATATCAGTCTCTGTGTCGTTTTTTTGTGAGCAGGCAGCCCAAAGGAAAATCTAAACAATTAATTTTAGATTTCACTAAGTAAACACGTTCTACAATACTGTAATAAGAAGGCCAAGATAGGAAAGGTGATCAACAGGAAACAAAATGAAAATTGCATTTCCTTGTCTGGAAACAGAGTTCTTGAACCAAGCTTTCTTACAGTTTTCAACTTCTATAATTTTCACTTTCTTTAATTTTTTTTTACATTTTATTTATTTTCTGTGGGGAGGGGCACAAATAACCCAGGGCTCATGTTTGGAGTCAGGGGACAACTTGGGGAATTTGTTCTCTCCTTTCACCATGTAGGTTCCAGGGACTTAACTCAAGCCGTCAGCCTTGCAGCAAGTGCCTTTATCGACTGGCCCACAAAAATTCATTTTCTTTTTCTTTGTGTGTGCATACATATACAATAGTCATATATACATATATATGGTATATATTCACGACTATATATATGTACATGCATATATACATATATATGTATATGAGACAGTATTTCACTGTATATTCATAGTGGACCTGAAACTTGCTATACACCTCTAATTCACAGAGATCCACCAGCCCCTGCCTCCCCAGTGCTGGGATTAAAGGGATGCACTACCATGCCTGGTTATTTTTGCTGTTTTTATGCATAATAATGTTTGTCTGAATATATGCATTGCACCATGTATGTATCTACTGCCTTCAAAAGCCAAAGGGTATTAGAACCCCCAGAAGTGGAGTTACAGGTGTTTCTAAGTCTGGGAACCAAATTCCAGTTTTATTAAAAAGCAACAAGTGTTTTCAACCACTGAGATCTCTCTAGTCCCATCAAATTTTCATTTTTAAACATAATTTATTTTACTTTTTTATGTGCATTGGTGTGAGGGTATCACATCCCCTGGAACTGGATTTACAAATGGCTTTGAGCTGCCATGTTGGGATTGAGAACTGAGCCTGGGTCTCCTAGAAGAACAGCCAATGAGTGCTCTTAACTGCTAAGTCATCTCTCCAGCCCCACAGATTTCTAAAGGCAGGGTTATCTACACATTAGGTGCTTAGTATAAGTATGAATATGTCTCCTCCAAACTTATAACAGTATACGGAAGTAGAGCCTTTATGAGGTGACTAGGCAATGAGGCTCCTTTCTTAAAGGGCTCAACTGAGGAAGTCTCTTACTGTCTTTCAGCTTTTGTGGTATAGGGTCAGAGCAAAGCCTGAGCCCTGAGCCCTCACTAAACAGCTGTGAGCACCGGATCTTGGGTAGCCCAACTTTTAAAATTGTAAAAACTAAATGTCTGTTCCTTATAAAGTATGCATTCTTAGGTATTTCATTAGAGCACCACAAACAAAGACAACACTCTCTTGGGCCAGGGCTCAAACTACCAACATCTAAGAATACCCACCATCCCACTCCATTTGCTCAAGCAAAACTCTGGGTTTACATTTATTTATTCTTTGAGCAGCTGCACGTGTGTGTGTGTGTGTGTGTGTGTGTGTGTGTGTGTGTGTGTGTGTGTGTGAGAGAGAGAGAGAGAGAGAGAGAGAGAGAGAGAGAGAGAGAGAGAGTGTGCGTGTGTGTGAGAGAGAAACAGAGACAGAGAGAGAATGTGTGTGTGAGAGAGTGTGTGTGTGTGAGACAGAGAGAGACAGAGACAGAGAGAGAGAGACAGAGAGACAGAGAAAGAGTCAGAGAGAAAGATTTAGACAGGGTCTCACTCTGTAGCCCAGCCCACGCTGGCCTGGAGCTCACTATGTGGCCCAGGCAATCCTATGAGTCTGCTGCAATCCTCCCGCTTCAGCTTTCTAAGTGCTGGGATTATAGGTATGGCCCCACCACACCCAGAGTGTATGACACACATTTTACTCCTATTATATAGCAAAGAAATGAACTCACTCCTATCTCTGAAGTAAGCTTATATCACCTTTACTTGAAGATATGTGTAGTTTCTAAGTGAGACCTTATCTATAAATTGTTTGATTGCAGCCTTTGAAGATGCAGGAAAGCAGTTATATGGAACCACAAGATAAAATGATACTGAAGATCAACAGGACCACATATTAAACTTTGCTCCTTCCCCTAGCAACTACATGGAAACACACAAATACATCCCGTCATCATCCAGTCAGAGCCTGAGTGATCTACAGCAATAAACGACACATCTAGCAGGTCCTTTAGCTAGTTCTCTGACCCCTGGCCCCAAGTTCACTGTGATAACATATCTGAATCTCTATGAAACCATAAACACAAAGATCCCCATCGTGGTGCTGGAAGAACCGGATTCTACATTCTAAGTCCCTGAACACATGCATCAGTACTCTATCTGTAAAAAAACACTTGAGCTAAAAAGATTCAGACGTGCCCCCCACTGTCCCTACGGCACACAGCTGTGAAAACATGCTTCTTTGTAGAAAATGTGGGTCAATAACATTAAGAAGAAACATCACGTGATGCTCTGTAACTAACCCTCCTTTCCTTTGTGCTTCAGTTTCTCCAGAAGTAGAAAGGCATTACAAAGAGACAGGGAGAGCTGGGCCACCATAGAGGTTATATTTTGATGTCCCCAGAGCAGGTGAGAGTGACAAAGAGAAGCCAGCAGAAGCCAGCTATCTCCAGAAATCACACTCATGCTGCCAGTGTGACAAAGTGACTAAGCAATCTAAAACAGGTATTTTGAACAGGCACATGTATAAAATTCACATTGAAGTTAAAGCAATTAAGGTTAGGGAAACAGGTTTGCAAACTGATTACATCAACAGGCATTAGAACAAAACTTGTGTTTAAATTTCAGCTCTGACTACTCTTTCAGTCTCGGCAACTCTCATTAGCAAATGAGGAAGTGCTGACCCAGATACTTACAAAGCCATTAGATGAGATCACGTATGTAACATCTTCAACCAGGAAAGGAAAGGAAAGACAGGAAAGAGTAGTTTCTATTGTCAATGGAAAAGGAGAAGTGTGTGCACTCAAACCACTTCTTACAGATGATTTCTAAAACACACTTTGGGACCTGTTTACTCATTGAGTATGAAAATACATAGAAAGTTTTCCTATCATACCAATATTTGTGTATGAAATTTCCTCTAGAGACAAGATAAAACAAAATACATTGGAAGGAAATAAAGAATTTCATGGAAGCAGGCTGTAGAGTTGGCTCAGCAGTTAAGAGCACTGGTTGCTCTTCCAGGGGACTTGGGTTCTATTCCCAGCACACACAAAGCAGCTCACAAGTATCTGTAGCTCCAGTCCCAGGGGATGTGCTCCCTTCTGACCTCAGAAACATATGTAAGTGGGCATACACTCATACATGTACACATGCAGGCATGTACTCTTACAGAAAATAATAAAAAATAAATCTAAAATTTTTATGAATTTAAAAGCAAGCCATCCAAACACATGTATGTTTTTATGCTAATAACAGTAGAAAGCAATACAAAAAATACATAAAGTAAAAATATTTCCAAAATTATTTTAGGGAGCCTCAAGGATAATCTGCATTGACTCCAAAGTCTTGTGCATAAATGTGTACTCTACCTCTAAACCACACCTTCAACCCCAGGTAGTCTTTCATTATAAAATAAGATTCAGAGAAGGCTATGTAAAATCAAATTTAGGTTCATCTGAAGGAAATGATTCAAAGTTGTCCAATAAGGAAACAACTGCCCTGTATTTCAATGAGCTCTCTGGCCACACAAAGCCAACAGCCCACTTCAATAAGGAATTCCAAATCAGACATCTGTGATGGCTAATACTGTTAAATTGACAGGTCTTAGAACCAAATAGGAGTCAAACCTCTGGGCAAGGCTATAAGGGAGTTTCTAAATTGGGTAAGGAATGAGGTGGAAAAACCTACCCTAAATTCAGACACCAATATTTCAGGACTGAATAAAAAGGAAGAAGCACCAGAACAAGCACTTCCTGGGTGGCTACAACGGGCCCAGCTTCTGCCTTGCCTTCCCTGCTTTAATGAATTGTATCTTCAAAGTGTGAGCCAGTGTTAGGTAAACCAACACTTATTTAACTTGCGTTTGTTAGAGCATTGAGGAAAAAGCCTTCTCTCAGAGGCTCAGGGACTGAGTGCTTCCTCCTTTTCTAGGGGACCTGAATGCAGTTCCCAGCACCAACACTGGATGCCTCACAATTTCCTGTAGCTGCAGCTGTAAGAGATCTTCTGGCTTCCTCTGCACTCGCTCGCAGAAAAACATACATACACACACACACTAGTAAGATAATAAAAGCAAATCTTTTTTAGAAAGGGAGGAAGGAAGAAGTAATTAGCGTATCACTCAAGTCAGAAACAAAGTCCTTTCAGGCTGAGATCCTATGAGCCTTGTTTGCTACAAGACAACTTTCTGGAACTAGTAGAAGGGTGGAGTTTTGCTCTAGTACTGCCCCTAGTAACAAAAGGATCTCCAGACTAAAGCCAGAGACAGATTTACCACTCAACTCAAACAGGAGAGGTGAATGTATGCTCTGATTCTGAAGCATGTTTTTTCCCTCTTTCAGCGTGTTTTCCTTCCTGGATGCTATGCTCACAACCTATTGGATCCAAATCTGTCAACATTCCCTGGCCTCTCCTACTGAGCTATCCCAGAGAAACAAACATATACGAGGATTTACACAGCCAATTTTTCTTTTTTAGGCTCCAGTGTGAATGTCCTAAAACAAGAGAATGATTAAACTAATATATTTGCCCAAAGTTTGCTATTAAGCTGGTGTTTTCATATAATATCCAAATGATATGTAGAAAGCCAGAATGCAATTTTAATCAAAACTGTGACATAAAATACACATTCAGTACAATTCGAACTATAAGCAAATGCATGCCCTAGTGTCTGTCCATATGACAAGTAGGAAACATATAACAAAATGTTAATGATTATTCCTATATGGTAGAATTTTTAATTTTATTTTTTGTAATTGTTTCTCCATTTCTTTAAAATAATCATAATCTTTTGTTATTGAAACATGAGCACGAAAGCTACGTAATAGTTACCTTGGATTTGTGACACAGGAAGTAAAATAAATCCTTTCAAAGGAGATGGCTGGAATTACAAAGTCAGGTTTATATCAGCCTGTGTTTGTGGTGGTTGCTAAGCACATTGCTACCTTTAAATTAATTGGTAAGCATGGAACAGCTGGACAATATCGGCCTTTATTGAGGGCATGGGACAACAGGAACTCAACACATGAAGCAAGGGTATGAATTGGCATAACCACTTTGAAGGGTAAATTAAGTGAAGCAAAGTGAAAATGTTGGGACAAAATGAAAGCCATAGAACAAATTAATTAATTCTCTACTATTACAGTTTGTTTTTGAGACGGTATCTCATGTACCATAAGTTGGCCTCAAACTTGCTTTTGCTGAAACTAGTCTTGAACTCCTGATCCTGTCTCTACCTCCTGACGATTAAGATTACAGGCATAAACTACCTGGCCTCTAAGAGTCTCTTAATCTAATCAAGTTGACAATCAAAATTAGCCATTACTCGTGAGATGGGACATTTAAATTTATTTGTTTCTTTTTTCCCTTGAAGGGACAAAGGATCTAAAATAAATATGGCAAAATTATTAAAATCTGATAAAATGAATTAACAGAGAGCATCTGCTACCTCTTCTATATGTCAAGATACTACAAATGAAAGAGAAGATTTAAATAATACTATGATAAGCATTAGTGATCCCTATCAAGGCAATCTCTGCTGAGGACAAGGCTCTCTGTCCGCAGCAGGAATTCTTAAACTCTGGAATATAAGAGTTAATATGTATGCCATGGTGCCAGTTTCCAAGGAGGGTTTGGTACACTTGCCCTCAGCCCTAGACAACATTTGGGGATAGCTATGAACTTTCTTTAGTCATGTGGTCGACCAGGTAATTTCTGTTTGTGTAAGAGTTAGCAATCTTGGACAGCTAATGAGATGGTGACACACTGGGTGCTCAGAGTCATAGCCTGTGACACAAACAAGACTTTCACTTGAAGAAAGACTGCCACAGTAACAACCAGCCAAAGTCTTAACACCCAGTACTGTGCATGAAACTGAAGGTCTGTCTGCAGAACCGAATGAACGCTGGGAAGCAGTCCAAGAAATGTTCTTAGGTTCAATTAGGCCCTGGTGCAAAACCAAGGTTATAAGTTGTAGCTGATAACAAAGATTAGGGAAACTTGCTCATATTTCACAATTTTTTCCTTTATTTGTGCATAGTATTTAATAGCATTTCATCTGGCAAATTTGAAGCTAATGTTTGGCTAGTGTTTGTACATAGCTTTTCCAATAATGCATTACATGACTTTCAGAAAGCCTAGATCGGTGGGAAACTATGACTCTCTGGGTCAGACTTGGTAAAATCTCAGGGTAAACGGCTGCTGAGACCTAGAAACCACAATGAAAGCAAAGACACAGTGTACTAAATGGTGGTTTAACATCTAGGAAGACACATGTCTTTTGATGGTTATGCTTATAAGCTGAAGCCTGCAAAGGGACATTAAATACTGTATTCGGACGTGCAGGTATCATTAGCTCAGAGGGTTTTCTCTTAGAAACTCTAGATCTGTGGCATTTCAGATTGTTCCAGAAGTACCACTGTTCTAAGCTTGACAACATCACAGGAACTCTCCAGTTTCTTTGTTCCCATCTTTCACTATTTTTCTGTCTCTCTCATACCAATCCCAATTGCTTCATCATGCCTGCCTCTTCCCCAAGTCCTGGATCTCTTGTCTCCTTCAACCCTTTGTCTCCACCATGGAGGAAGCACCCACAGGGCTAGACAGCTGGTGCAGGCTGGGAAACAACAGGCTACTTAAGAAGCTATGTACCTTTTTCTCTCTTTCCTGACAATGTCTTTCCTGCCATCCATTTTCCCAAACTATTTTATACAGGTTTTTTCCAGAAATAAAATCCATTCCAAATGAAGGTTATGTTACATTTCAAGTGTGCAATTTCCTAAAACTTCCCAAGATCTTTATATAAACAAACAAAAAAGCAAACTGCACTGTTTGGTATGATATCCTGTCTTCAGTTTCCCCTGCCTCTTGAGAAAATCCCAAAGAATAAGAGCCTCTCCTGTCACAGAACTGGGGATACTACTGGTATTTAGTGAGCAAAGAACTCACTAGTTCCAAAACACAGCACAGTGCACACAAAATGAAAACTAGTCCACCCAAGATGCCAGTGGTATGTTCAACTGCAACCCACTCCTCCATTCTAAAAATGGGCCATGGCTATGTATTGAGTCAGATCATGCCAGGTAACTTTATCCTATATTTGGTCAACACTGATACTGCTGAGTTTTAGAAATATGTACAATGAGGCACCTGAATCTGGCTGTCCAAATTTCCAATAACCTAGAACTGGGAGGTGGTAGAGGTGGTGGCACTTCCTCCAGGGTTTGAAAACACCTGCTAAAATGACTGCTCTGAGTTCCACATTACCACGGTTCAGAGGCTTCTTCACTTGTCATTATTGCAGGACTATTTTGAAACAAGAGAGCAACAGAGGCCATTCATCCTAGACAATTCCATAGCCCTCTTCCAGGATCGGCACACAGCAGCCCTGAGCCAGGAGAGGACCAGTATACATCCCTCCTTCCTCAGCTTCTGCCCAAGGGCAGACTCCTCCTGTAGAAAAGCATGGCTTCTATCCCACAGTAACTCTACTCACAAGGAAACCGTTCTTCACGTTCCTTCTCTTGCTGATTTTCCCCTGGAAATCTTTTCCCTTTGCTTTCACTCTCTCCTCCCCACCATGTTGTTCTATTTGTATGAAAAAAAAGTTGCCTCTGGCCAACTGTGACATCAACTCATTCTTATTCAGTGATGTCCAGCATGAACCTCACTCTCCCCAAACGTTTGCTCAGTTCTGAAGCAACAAAGATGATTAACTTCCTTCTGTTTGCTCTTCCCATGTTCTTGATGTATCCGCAGATCTTCTGAAACATTTCTATGACCTAAGGCCCCATACGTGTGCACAAAAAAAACTTTCCAGGCAGTCACAGCAAGACAGAACACTGCCCCTGAGTTACTGAAAAGGGATAACATCACTAGATGACCTGACCAGTTTTAACTCCTGAAAAGATATTTCTGTTTGAGTACTGTAAGAAAGAGCTCATAGATCCTAAAGAAAATGCAAGCCCCAGACTAGATCTATTCTAGATCACTCTTGTTACTTATGGAATGGAAAACAGAAAAGATGAAAATAGCAATGAAGGATGCATTATACTCCTTTCAACTATACACTTTGGCAAGGCACCATTTAAGTGCTTTTGAAAGCTAACAATTTTATTCTACACATAAAGCAATCTAAAATTCAAAGTGCTTACTAGAAAATAAAGTTCTAGTGTTTAAATGTGGCCAGAAGTGATGGAACTAGCTAACTATGTCAGGTTCGGATCCTGCCTTGCGAAGTCCCCTCAGACTCAACTCTCCTGTAGTACAGGTCCTTCCATATTAGAACTCACAGCTGAAAAGGCATCAGAGAGCAGAAATTGCTTCCAGTGCTGGCCAATTCTGTCACATGCTGGGGTGTACACAAGGAACCCAGCCCATAGAGCTCTGACAGGACATGACACTAGCATTTCTTTTGGGGGTTTTCGGGGGCATGCTCGAGGAATTAATTTAGAATGATTGGAGCCGCCATTCTGAGCCCAGTAATCTTTCTGTTGAGAGCTCACTGTTTGTGGATTCCAACATTCTCAGAAATACAAATTGGAGTAAACTAAAGAAGGAACAAGAATAGACAATCTCTCTTCACCTGTAACTGTGACTACATCCCAGGATGTGTTATAGCTTAGTAGTACAGCACTTGACTAGAATGCAGGAGGTCTTGGGCTCCATCCCTGGCAACACACACACACACACACACACACACACACACACACACACTTATAGAGAAAAAGAAAATCATAGGTTGCTGCACTGCTGTGGCTGCTGAGTTTGTTTTAAGTTAACCTGAAAAAGACAAAGGAAGCAGCTCTGAAGGTTATAATTACAGAAAATTGCTCAGGTGACTTCATCCCACCCACAGGCTCTGATGAGTACTTTATAAGCTAGTATTCTAGAAGGGTACAGCTGCTAAGCATGGGTTCCATATGCTCCATTTAAAACATTATTTTATCAACACAATTGTTAATGGCTTCTAAACGAGGGTAACAATTTCCAACAAGAGTGCAGTAAATTCCTATTAGTAGTCACCCTGGGTTTAAAGGTGCAGAACTACACAGATGGGTTGTCCCCTGGCACAAACACTAAAATAATAGTACAATGATCTCATAATCCAACCCCCTTCCTAAGAGCCTTGCATGTAACAGTACATTTTGCAGAGTGTTTGTCATGACTGGGAGACTGCCACCAGGGCAAAATCAACTCAGAAAACCATCAAAAGATACCTGCTGCCCTTCCTTCCCCCAAACACCCCCACCTCACTGAGACCTCATTCATGACCAGAGAAGCACTTCAAGGTGCTAGGCCTTGCTATTCAGCCTACACTACATCACTGGAATTACTCTACTAGCTGTGGTTCAGATGAGCCAATTCAACAAACTAATCTCTCCTCTCAGTTCTGCCATTATTCTGCTTCCCCAATCAGGTATGTTTTCTCTTGCTTTCAGTTCTCATCCCCCATCTACCCGGTCTTTCATCTCTTCTTTGAGATATTTCAGATTTACTCCTTCTGCTATCCCTAACTCAGCCAGGACTTTAATCAGTTTATCCCTAGAAAACTACAGTGGCTACAACGGCGTTGGCCATATCAGACCACTGCCACACCAATCACCCAAAAATAATGTGAGAGTGTGTGCAACTGTGTGCAAATGCCCATGGAGGCTTAGAAGACCCATCAGATTCCTTGGAGCTGAAGTTATAGGCAGTTGTAAGTTGCCCAGCTGTAGGGGTGCTAAGATCTGATCTCTGGTCCTCATGATAGAGCAGTAAGCACTTTTAACCTCTGAGCAATACCCCTCCCCCCACAAATCCCACATGGTTGAATGTGTCAATGTCATGTTTCCTGTTGTAACAAACAAAATCATAAGAGTAGTTGTTAATCTCATGGTATTGCCTCCAAATTCCTTTCTTTAGCCTAAAGAGCCTCCAGCAGTCATTGGGGTCAAGTACTCTGCCTATAACCACTTTCTAAACTTGAGACCTGTAGAAGGGAACGGCGGGGCTGCGTCCCGCCACCCGGCTAGCTTTACCCAAAATAATTACATGGAAACTGTATTCTTTTAAACACTGCCTGGCCCATTAATTTGTAGCTTCTTATTGGTTAATTCTCACATCTTCCTTTAACCCATATTTAGTAATCTGTGTAGCACCACGAGGTGTGGCTTACCAGGGGAGATCTTAACCTGCGTCCATCTCGGAGAGGAGAAGCATGGTGACTGCATATGGCGACTGCCTGAAGCGTCTCCCCACTCCTGCTACCCAGCATTCTGTTCTGTCTACTCCGCCTACCTAATTTTCTGTTCTCTTAAAGGGCCAAGGCAGTATCTTTATTAATAATGAAAGTAACAGACACTCCTCCATCAGAGACCAATAAAAGTCTACACTGAATTGTCATTGTCATTTGTACCACATCCTTGTATGACTGGTTATTTTTTAATTTAAATGTATAAGTTGACATACTGATTTTAACTGTTATTGCGATGTCAGTCTGTCTTTTGAGTCTACTGAGACCATTTTGACCCTCAGTTCCGACAACCATCCATGTTAGATAATCTATTCAGTATCATCTACAAATGTGATTCATGTGTCTCTACCTCTTTACTGAAAGTTAATCAACAAAGCTCCAGTAAGGGCATAGTACATCCAGCTTCTTCAAGTAATAGCTAAATTAACTAGCATGACATTGAATAAGGTCAAGGTGGAAACCCTCCTATATCTTTTGATTTTCTTATGGGCTGTGGTAGTTTGAATAGATATTGTAATGATCTGTCCTGTCCCTTTAAGAGACAAGCCCCGCCCACTCCCCCTCTGCTGAGGCAGACAGATCTTCCTTCCTGCTTGCAGCCTGAGTCCTTTCCCTTTCTGTCTCTCCCCCAAGAGGCAACTTCTGCCTTGCTCCATTCTCCCCACTTCTCCCCTCCCCCTTTCTCTCTCTCTCCCTCTTCTCCCTTCTCCCCTTCCCTTCCATAATCCACTAAATAAATATCCAACCTCACTCTGCATAGCTTGCCTAGCCACGTCTCTGTCTCTCGCCCTCCTGCCTAGTGGCTCCCTGCTCAGGACCAGCCGCCTCTCGGGTTCCTGCAGTGTTTCTGCCACTGCAGCTGCCAGGGATAGGCAGCATTTTACCTAATCCCTTACAGGTATGGCACCATAGATTCATGTATTTGAATGCTTGGCCCATAGGGATTAGGAGGTACAACCTTGTTGAAGGAAGTGTGTCACTATGGGGGCCAACTTTGAGGACTCAGAAGCTGAAGTCAGTTGCAACAAGAAACTTGACACTGACACATTCAAAGCTGTAGGATTTTTTTTTGGGGGGGGGTGCTGGAAAGATGGCTTAGGTGTTAAAAGTGCTTACTGCTTTATCATAAGAACCAGAGATCAGAGCCATTATCTGTGGATCAAGATGTAAAACTCTCAGCTCCTTCTCCAGCACCATGTCTGCCTGTGTGCTGCCATATTTCCTGGCACAAAGACAATGGACTAAATCTCTGAAACTGTAAGCCAGGGCCAATTAAATGGTTTCCTTTATAAGAGTTGCTGTGTTCATGGTATCTCTTCACAGCAATAAAACCCTAACTAAGACATGGGATTACTTTGAAATTTGTTAGTTTGTAAAAGACAAAAGATACTGAAGACACTATCTTGAAAAGGGAGCAGGATCCAAAGGTAAGGAGAGAAGGATCTGATGTATAGAGGTTGCCTAGGGTCCCTCTGGAGTCATCTCCCTGCTCTAACTTCCTCTCTTTCCTTTGTCTAAGCTTTTGGCATCTCTCCTGTTCTCCACAATTCACTAAAAACCATAGTTTAATAATTCCATTCACAAATTCTTTCAATACACTGGACAGCAGGGATGAGGAGAGGAGGGCAACCAGAGAGGGAGAGTGCAGAGGAAGTGAGGAGGCAAAAACCCTCCATCAGCTCCCTAGATTTCCTATATATCTGGGGTTTTAGTGACTTGTGTCCTACCATTTTCAATTAATTACCTTGCTTTATGACAGAAAATATGGAAGAAAGGGAGGTGTTACACAGCTCTGCTCTGTCACCTTGGAATGACCTCAGCAAGCTCATGAGGCTGACTAGGCCCCTCGTCACTGCTTTTGCTCCGGCCATATATTCTCCTTCCTAATCACCCTCCACACCCATTACCCCAGCAGTGTCTGCTGACCCCAGCTCTGATAGATCCTGACTCTATTCACTCATATCACAATTTTCTAGTTGCCTTTGTTACATTTTCTTCCCTTTACACTTAGGACACATACTTTAAAATCAGAGTTTTAACATGCTCCTTGTACAGCCAAAGCAGCCAACTCAAATATCTTCCCCTTTCCCTTTTGTGATTTACTTAAATATGTCATTATCAATCTGGAGAAGGCAAAAAAAATTTAAAAAGGGTGAAGAAGGAGGCAGGTTAAGAAAAACTTCCATGCTGGGCGGTGATGGCGCACGCCTTTAATCCCAGCACTCGGGAGGCAGAGGCAGGCAGATCTCTGAGTTTGAGGCCAGCCTGATCTACAAGAGCTAGTTCCAGGACAGGCTCTAGAAACTACAGAGAAACCCTGTAAAAAAAAAAAAAAACCAAAAAAAAAAAGAAAGAAAAGAAAAACTTCCATTCTAGGCTGAACCATTAAAATGTAAGTTCTAGCACTGGAAGTAGTGGCACGCAACTTTGATCCTAGCACTTGGGAGACAGAGGCAGACAGTTCTCTGTGAGTTCAAGGCCAGTTTCAGCCAGTTGGTAGTTGCACACACCTTTAATCCCAGCACTCTGAAGGCAGAGGTAGGTGGATCTCTGTGAGTTTGAGGCCAGCCTGGTCTACAGAGTGAGTTCCATGACAGCCAAAGTGATACAGTAACATTTTGTCTTGAAAAACAGGGAAAAAGAAGAGGAAGAAGAGAAGGAGGAAGAGGAGGAAGAGGAGGAGGAGGAGGGGGAGGATGAGGAGGTAAGGCTTGAGCATATATGAGACCTCAAAGCCCACCTCAACAGTGACATACTTCCTCAATAAGGCAGTATCTCCTAATAGGACCATTCCTTTTGGGAGCTATTTTCTTTCAAACCACCACACCCTGTTTCAAAAACACCAGCCAACCAAACAACTAGCAAAACAACAACAAAATCAACTAACTAAAAATTGTGGTGAAGCTCAGTGGTGAATGTATATGGTTAGCATGTGGAAAGTCCTGTGCTGAGTTCACCTGCACAAAAGGGAAAAACTCTATAAATGCATATAAAATATATTTATTTGTGAGGGCTGGGTAACTGGCTCAGGGGTAGTACTTTCTGCATACATGTGAAGACCAGGACCCACATTAAAAAACAAAAGCAGCTTGGGAACAGCAGCACAAGCCTGTAACCCAGCACAGTGGGTGGAGACAGGAGGATCCCAGGAGCTGGCTAAAAGGGCAAGCTTCTGGTTCAGTAAGAATCCTTACCTCCAATAAAATAAATAAACAAGGTAGAGGGCTGGGAGATGGCTAGTGGATAAGAAGAGTTGCTGTACAAGCATAAGGATCTTGAGTTTAGAACTCATGTTAAAAAACAATTAATCAAAAAGGAACTGGGCATGAATGTGCCTGTGCCTAGAACCCAACATTGTGGGATGGAGAATCACTAGGACTTGCTGGCTGCCAGCTGAACTCCAGGATCAATGAGAGACCCTGTCTTGGGGAATAATGAAGACAGTAATAGACAAGGATACCAGATGTCCCCCACTGGCCTCTATACTTACCTGCACACACACACACATACTTACCTGCACACACACACACACACACACACCATACGTAAATAAATACAAGTTAAAAATAAGGAGAAGTGATTGAGGAAAGACATCCCAAGTTAGACTCTGTTTTCCATACAAAGTTGCATGGGTGAGTACACCCACATACACATAAGTGTATATTCACATATTGTGTGTGTGTGTGTGTGTGTGTGTGTGTGTACGTATGCCTGAGCCTAGGAAAGTACTTTGGCCAGAGATGTTCTCTTTCTGCATCTTTCTAACTGAACTCACAGCATTTGCCTCAACAACCTGTGTTTTATCCCTAAGCTGAAATGACTGAGGCTCAATTAAGTGTTACCAAAGTCAAAATAGGAATAAATCAAGGCTAAAATAAATAAGCCTCAGAAGTATAGCTCCTTGCCAGAACTTACTGCACATTGCAAGAGGACTGACTTCAATCACTGCTAATCAAAGAAAGTTGTGCTCCAATCTAGGAATGTTTTTCCCATTTCCATATGACGCTTTTCCTATGTGGAGCTGCCTGTGTGTCAGCCTCTTCTAGACACTGTCGGGGAGCACTGCAGGGTGCTGACACCTATCTGGCCACGGTGTCAATATTAGCCCTCCCTGGTGCTCAGAGCAGTCTCAAATGGCTCTTACCTGTTCTTATGTGTGTCTTCCTTGTACATCTGTTTTCCTTTCATTAATCATTGATCCTTTGTCCTGTTTCCCCTTACTGTATAATTATGGGCTGTCGTCTCACCAGATGGTGTTATTGATAGACTTATCTACCAATGATCTATGACTACAAACTAAAAACAACAGTAGATGTCATTATTAGATTTACTTCATTTACAGATACATTTCTTTTGTTGTTGGGTATCAACGATCCATCACCAACCGTTCCTTTTTGTTGATACCATATAGTCTAAATTGCTCAAATTATTTTTCTTATTTGATGTTTGGAGCAGGTCTTAAAAGCAACTTTTTACTCTTTTCAACAGTGTGATTTTCATCTCTCTGGTTACTGTCACTGTGTTTAAGAAGTAGGGCACACACAATGGCTTAAAGTCTCGGGGAAAAACACCTGTGTTTTAAGTAAGCATTGTCCTAGTAATAAATATACAGAATGGTAAGGAATAGGCTATCATAATAAATCCTCCATTGATGATAAGCAGAATAAGCACAGTGTTGATAATAAAATACCTAGTCAGTTTAAGACTAGACTACATAAGACTGTTCTCAAAAGAAAAGAAAAAAGAAGAGGGTCTAACGATAAACCTCGACTGGTAGACTGCTTGCTTTGTGCTCAAGGCCCTGCGTTCAGTCCCCAGCACCTCGTGAACAGGGCGTAGGGCTCAGGCCTGTAGTCCCACACTGAGAGGTAAAGGCAGGACAGTGGAATGCTAGAGTCACCCTCAGCTATACAGTGAGTCTGAAGCCAGCCTTTCAGATTCTGTCTGAAAACTAAGATAAAAGAGAGTCTCAATAAATAGCCAACATTACCTCCTACTGGTTGCACATAATGTAGCAATATCTTCCCAAAATTCTAAGTCAAACTTAGAAAAGTCTTTTAAAAAATTCTTACAAGACAGAAAGTTCTCACTCTGTAGACAAAGGTATTGTGTGAGCTCCAATGGCTCTCTCACCTGGGTTCTGCCCTGTTAAGCATTTTAAGATCATTAAAATAAACCCATTTAGAATGTTAGTTGTGGAAATCATAAAAAAAGAAAAAGTTTCAACAATATAAAAACATACTGCCCAACAGAGTTGAATGAATATTTACTTTACACTAACGGTCTAAAAACAAGCTGTAAAAACAGATAATGGGGAGGACATGTGAAAAAAGTTGTAGGGTTTTAGATGACGCAAGTGAATGTGCTGCCAAGAAACCTTATGAAACTTGAGCTATACTAAAAGGAATACAGCATGCAGAAGAAGACAGAGGGCCCAGCCTGCACTTGGAATACTGTGCTCAGTTGAATAGTCCAAACTCTAGAAGGACCAACTTGGAGTACATGTAGATCTCAAACCAGAGGGTTGAGTGACACAAAATCATGTTACACAAGAAACCAGATCAGCTTATTTATAATTTCTAAATAAGTACATAGTATCTTATGATGAGAATAGAAAACATTTCCATTTTGGAATAAAAAACTCTTAATAATGCTGGTGTTGAAGAGAATATTATGAAATTGAATGTTTAGATAGTCTTTGTTTAACTGTGCATTAGTTCATTAAATTTGTTTTTTAAAAAGTTTCTCTGTGTAGTCTAAGCTGTACTGGAACTCACTCTATAGACCAGAGTGGCTTCAAACTCAGAGATCCACCTGCCTCTGCCTCCTTATTGCTAGGACCTAAAGGTGTGCACCTCCACACCTGATTTCATTAAATATTTTTAAAAGCAATCCTGGCATACATTGCAACTTCAATATAACTGATATTAATAAATAGTGATTTAGTTTATAATTATCAAATATTTTAAAAATTCCAAATTTTCTCCAGCTAGAAAATGCACAAAATGTGGCTCATCCACAAATCGAACATTGGAAATGGAAGGGAGTAAGTCTTTGATAGTAGGCATCCATCCTCTTGACTGCATTACTGGTGTGGGAGCTCCTTCTGTCTATGTGTTGCTTTTATTGGTTAATGAATAAAGAACTGCTTTGAGCCTATGGCAGGGAAGAACAGAACTAGGTGGGGAAAGCTAGGCTGTGTGCTGGGAGAGAGAATGAGGAGTCAGAATGATGCCTTGGAGCCACGGCCAGAGTCAGACATGCCAAAACTTTGCCGGTAAGCCACAGCCATGTGGCAATACACAGATTAATAGAAATGGGTTAAATTAATATGCAAAAGTTAGTCAATAAGAAGCTAGAGCTAATGGGCCAAGCCATGATTTAAATAATAGTTTCTGTGTGATTATTTCGGGGCTAAGCAACCGGGAACCAACAAGCGGCTCTCTCCTCCAGCACATTACTCTAAGTAAAAAAAAAAAATAAATAAGACTCAAAAAGATACACGTCGTATGAGTCCATACAGTGCCAGAAAAGGCAAACTTGAACAACAGGAAGCAAATCAATGGTAGTAGGGTAAGGGGTAAGACTGACCACAAAGTTTTGAGGAATGGTGGAATTACTGTGTACCTTGTTTGTCAGATGGTAACACAATGGTATGGATCCATCAATATTTACAGAATTACATATTGAAATAGGTGCATTTTGCTGCATTTAAATTATATCTTAATTTTTAAAAAATTTAAAGGAAAGTTGTTGAAGTTAGACACAGAAAACATACCACAAAAATAAAAACAAGAATTATTTTTGAAAACTGAGGAGTGGGCTAGAAAGACTGCTCTGTGGTTAGAACACTGACTGTTGAGAGGGCCCAGATTCTGTTCCCACCCATCTTAGTTAGCGTTTTTATTTCTGTGAAGAGACGCCATAACCACGACTCTTATGAAGTAAAACATTTAATTGGGGTGGCTTGCTTACAGTTTCAGAGGTTCAGTCCACTATCATCATGACAGGGAGCATGGTGGTGTACAGGCAGAAGTGGTGCTGGAGCTGAGAGTGCTAAATCTTGTAGGCAACAGGAAGTCAACTGTCACACTGAGGGAAGCTTGAGCAAAAGAGACCTTAAAGCCTTCTCCCACAGTGACATACTTCAACCAACAAGGCCACAGCTCCTAACAGTACCACTCCCTTTGGGAGTCATTTTCTTTCAAGTCACCATGCAACCCCACATGGCAACTCACAACCATTTGTAACTCCAGCTCCAGGGGATATGATGCCCTCTTGTAGACTTTTTGGGCACTGTGTGCTTGTGATTCAAAGACATACATGCACATAAAATAAAAACTAGTATTTCTTTTAAAAAGTTATAAAAAAAAAAAACTAAAGAGAAAATGGACTTTATAAGAAGACAAAAGACAAAGGCCAGTCTTATTACCAGCAGACCTACCCTACAGGAAACACTAAAGGAAGTTCTTTCAGCAGGACCATGATGACAGACAGAAACCTGGATCTACCCAAGGAAACGGGAGTCTCCAGAAATGACTGAAATGAAAGTAAATATTCAACACCATTTTCTTGTTTTTAATCACTCTGAATCACTGAATTCTGAAGTGGGAGTCAATAAAGCATGATCCAAGGACTAAGTCTCGTGCATTTGGGGTTTTATAAGTCAAGTCACATAGGAACACAGGTACACTCACTCTTTCATCCATCGTCTATGGTTGCTATCTTATAACAAAGACTAGGTAGCCTACAAAGCCTACAATACCATCAGACCTCTGAAGAAGATGTTTGCCAATGCCTATCTAAAGCAAAAGTAGCTAGCAGTCACATGTGTGTTTACAGCGTACATGGAAGAAAACTATATGACAACAGAGCATGGGAGATAAAGAAGGAACTAGAGTGTGCTACAGTAAAGCATACAAAAGAGAAGGATGAGATCTTCTTATGGTCTCCACCTGCACAGACAGGAACATGTGAGTACACAGGCATGCACACACACACACACACACACACACACACACACACACACACACACAGGCACAAACACCATTTGAAATAATACTGAAGGAAACTTCTTTCTGCAATGAATTGCAGTTAACGCAAAGATCCATAACTGGCTAAAGTATTGAGAACAGGTAACTGTTAAATGCTTGACTCTAAACTGGACATCTCTATCACCTCCACCAAGGCTCAAGGACTACCCTGGAAGAGGGGGCAGAAAGAATGTAAGGGCCAGGAGGAGTGCTGTCAGACACCAGACATGATAGTGCTGCTATAAGCACAAACTCACAGCGGCAGAAGACTTACACAAAGAAGAGCCCCTCAGCATTCCAGCTCATAGGCACCACCCCTTGCTAAGGAGCTATTGGCAGCAGTTACTGGCTACTGGAGGAGAGGGAATAATTTTCTTCACTGGTGTAGACACTGGTAAGAATCCCATGCTCCTGTACATAACCTTATACTCATGCTCGTACGAGAAACCCTAAATAAATTCAGTGGCGCACACACATACACAAAGACATGAAGGTGGAAGAGGGGCTTGCTGGAAGACGGCTCCAGAGACAGAGGGATGGGTGGTAGGTAAAAGAGTAATGGATGGTGATTATGGTCAAAATATATTAGAGACATGTATGGAGTTGTCAAAGGATAAATAAATGCTTTAATTATGAGCAGGGGTACACCTCAATGGTAGAAAAGGGCCCTGAATTCCATCCCACTGTGGAGAACCTGAATGACAGTATATGCTGACTATAAAGAAATTTTAAAAATGAAGATGTGACAGATGTGACTCTTGCTAGAGTCAAGTAAGGAAAAGAAGTCTTCTCCACAGAGTAACTGTAAAGATGGACAAAATTAATTGTTTGCTTTTTTAAGACAGGCTTTCTTTGTGGAGTCCTGGCTGTCCTAGAGCTTGTTCGGTAGATCAGGCTAGCCTTGAACTCACAGAGATCTGCCTGCCTCTGCCTCGAGAGTGCTGGGATTAAAGGTATGAGCCACCTCTGCCTGGCATAAAAATTTTAAAAACAAAATGATTATGAGGCTTGACTATGAGTTCAAACAAAAGCCGAGCAAGCATTTGAGAGGCATAGTGGGCACTTCTGGCTTTCAGACCTGTGGCATCTCTCATCGCTTATGCCTCAGTTGAAGGAAAAGTTGTACCAGAATGGAGCTGGTTACAAGAACTAGCAGGAAAGATCTCTGACCATCAGGAACTTTACATCACTGCAATCAAATCACTGCACTGAAAAAGGCAACTAAAGGGAGGCAGGCTTTACTATGTTCAGGGTATCTGAGCTTTCGGTCCATCGTGCCAAGGAGGACATCATGGTGGCCAGGGAGCAGTGAGATCATCTCAAAATAAACGAGAGAACACTATGCAGACAAAAAGCTTGCATAGGAAAGTCTTGGTAGGAAAGATCCAAATCTTAAATGCCTAGTTCTCTTTTTTATTATTAAATACATTTTCAATTATGTGTATATTGTGGTGGGTATGCACATGTGAGTATAGGTGTCACAAAGCCCAGAGGCATGAGACCCCTAAAGCTGGAGTTACAGGTGGTTGTGAGCTGTCCAAAATGGGTGCCAAGTCCTATGGAAAAGCAGCAAGTTAAGATGGCTCTTAACCATTGAACCATCTCTCCAGGCCCCCAAATGTCCAGCTCTTACCAAACCTTAAAGGAGTACTTCAAAGGAAAGAACACGTGAGTCACACTCAATGGAGGAGACAGTAATGGAAATAGCTGCTGGGTCCTAGCTGTGAGATATGCCAGACAAAATTTCTAAAGCCGCTATTACAGTAGATAACCAAAGGAAATCATAAG
This sequence comes from Arvicola amphibius, assembly GCF_903992535.2. Taxonomy (NCBI): domain Eukaryota; kingdom Metazoa; phylum Chordata; class Mammalia; order Rodentia; family Cricetidae; genus Arvicola; species Arvicola amphibius. The sequence goes on from NC_052048.2 coordinate 16,106,252, forward strand.
GAAATAATTGAATAAACATATGAACATAATGAATCCACACACACACACGAAATGGAAACTGTGGTGGTGAAAAACACAATAATTGAGCTGAACCACTCAGAGCACAAGCTTGGGATGGCAGGAGAAGAGTCGGAGCCTAGAAACAGACACCTTTATCCTAAAGCCCAGGAGGAGAGCAGAGTTCAGAAAATTAGGAGCGCCTCAGAGGTCCATGCAATGTGATACATGCCAACACACACAATGAGAATTCCAGAAGAGAAGCTTACAAAAGCTGATGAAAATGTTAATATACAGAATCAAGAAGTTCAATGAGTCCCCCCATGAGACAAAGACAGAGCCAACAACTATCCACAGCACAAACTGCTGAGGACCAAAGTCATAAACATCCTGAGCATTGGAGAAAGGCAATTATCTAAAACGACAGGAGCCTGGAGTGACACAGACAAAGGTCTGGAGAAGATTCTGTCAACTGAGCATTATATATCCAGTAAAATAAGGGGGTGGGGGCTCGAGAGATGGCTCAATGAGTAAGAGCATTGGCTGTCTTCCAGAAGACCAAGGTTTGATTCCCATCATGAACATGATGGCTCACAACCATGTGTAACTCCAGTTCCAGTGGATCCGACACCCTTCTGGACTTCATAAGTACCACACATACATGTAGTACAGAAACATACATGCAAGCAAAACATATACATATAAAATAATAATAATCTTTGTATTTTTTTGAAAATGCAAAGAGAAGTCACAGCTTAGAATGAAAGTATGTGTAACCTGATAAAGGTGATGTTGGCAGAACATATAAAGAAATTCTTGTATAAGTTAAAACAATTTTTAAATGAGCATAAGAGTTAAATAACTATTAATTTATAAAGAATCACTAATAGTTAATGAAAATGAAAAGAACATTATCATTAAAGAAATATAAATGAAAACCACAATGGCATACCATTACATTATCTACTCCAATGGCTATATTCAGAAAGACAGAGAAAATGGAGTACTTAAACACTGCTCAAAGAATGCAGAATAGTACAGTCAATCTGGAGATGGTTGGCAATTTGGTAAAATTAAACAAAAGTTTACCATATATGATCTAGCAAATCCACTGCTAGGAACTAACCCTAATCAACTGAAAACACTCATGTAAGTACATGTATACAAAGACCTAGAGCAGCACTTGCTTAATGGTAAAAACCCCAGCACGGAAGCAGGGATGAGGCTCAATTGGTAGAGCGTTTGCCCAGCATGCATGAAGTCCCGAGATTGACCCCTAGCAGCACATAAAACTGGATGTGAAGGTGCATGCCTGAAATCCCAGCACTTTGAAGGTAAATGTAGGAGGACCAGGGCTTCAAGGTCGTTCTTGGCTCCACAGTGAGTTCAAGGCTAGCCTGGGTTATATAAGACCCTGTCTTAAGAAAACAGAAACAAGCCAAGCTAGGCGATGGTGGCACACACCTTTAATCCCAGCACTTGGGAGGCAGAGGCAGGCAGATATCTGAGAGTTCGAGGTCAGCCTGGTCTACAAGATCTAGTTCTAATCTGATGGTCACACGGATTGCCCCAGTTAAAGCAAATTCCTTACAAAACCAAACCAAAAGTTAACTCTGAAAGGAGACAGGGTATTGGAGAGTTCATGGGAATGAGAGAAAATAAGGGAGGGTATAGAAAGTGAGTAAGCAGAATACATTATATACATGTATGAAACTGTCAAAACAACTAACAGTAAACAAAAAAATGACAAGACTCCACCTACACCCAATATCCAGAAACTCAGGTCCAAAGCTGCCTAGCCTGCAAGGGAGGGCTGAGGATAACCTGCAAACTTATTTCACTAAAGCCTTATCTCTTGATTTCTACTTGGATACATTCTTCCCATCTATTTTCCCTTCTACCCTGCTGAGGGGTCTTCTCTGATTTAGGTTGGCTCTCCTGAATCCATGCATCATGTTTTTGCAGTTCATTCATTAGCTTCTTTTTAGTGCTGAACAATATCCTATTCTAGTTCTTGGACATATGTGGACATGTGATATTTCGTTGATCCACTCACTGCAAATAGATATTTAAACTGTCTCCAATAAACTCAATTATTTCTTTGAGCACAGTGAGAGACTGAAATAAGTTTTCTACACACATAATTCAGGTCACTACAGAATTTCCTGTGATTAATTTTTTTCCTTGTCTGTCTTGATAAACACTAAAGAAGCAATTATAGGTTGCTAGTATGTCACAGAACATGTATATTTTTCCAACTAACTTGCAGTTGAAATGAGCTATGACCTGGTTCTAAAAGAAATCCAGATGCTTTGGAGGCTGAGCTCTTAACAAGAGTCTTTGGAAGTACTGAGCACAGGGAGCAGACACTTCTGTGGCCAACTGCTTTAGTCTAGTGACATCTAGTGGCAAAGGTGCTGTCAAAAACAGAACTGCTGGATTGGCTGGATGGCTCAGAGGGTTAGGGTACCCACCTTCAAACCTGAAGACTTCAGACCGATCCCCAACCCAAAGTCCAGTAACAAGTTTCCAAAATCACATGTCTTTAAAAAAAAAAGTCTAGGGGCAGAGGAACGAAGCCCTATGGTACAGCACCTGCTAGGATGCCTGAGACCCTGGCTTCAATTCTCAGTACCACAAAGGAAGAAAACCCACTGAAATCATCATTTGAAAAAAAATCTAACACTTTTGTGACAATCAGTAGAGTTCAAGTTCATCATCTTCAAACATTAGTTTTCCAATGTGTTACCCACACACCCATTCGGGGACACTTAAAATGCTAGTGTAATAAACAGATTGCTTATATCTCAATTACTTGAAATGAATCTGAAGCCAGGGCCTGATAAAAAAAAAGTTTCACCTGGTAGCTTCTTTTTGGGGGGTGGGAGGACAGGGATTTGAAACAGGTTGTCTCTGTGTAGCCCTGGTTGTCCTGTCTCTAGACCAAGGTACCTCAAACTCAGAGTCCACCTGTCTCTGCCTCCTGAATACTGGAATTAAAGGCTTGCCACCATACCCAGTAGCTTCTTATGAATAGTAATATTGTGGAAATAATTACAAGTTGCATCAGGCAGTAGTCACACACACCTTTAATACCAACACATGGGAGGCTGAGGAGACAGTCTCTGAGTTTGAGGCCAGCCTGGTCTGCAGAACAAGTTCCAGGACAGTCAGGGCTACACAATGAAACCAGGGAATTATAGGTTGAGTATTCTTAATTAAAAAACTAGAAATGCCCCCCAAATATGAAACTTTTTGAACATGATGTCAGTGCTCAGAAGTTTCAGACTTCAAAGTATTTTAAGCCTATGAAAACTCCAAACCCTGAAATGCTGATGTTGGAAGCATTTAGAGTACGGCATGCTTAATGCACACTAGCAAGATCACTATTAGAAGTTCTTCCACATCGCTCTGATTCTCACCAACCTTCCTTTAGGTCCCCACAGGCTTACACTGTGAGCCTTTACTATGTGCTACCGTGACAATTCTTCATGGAGCACAGTAATGGTTTCTGGCTTTGTATCTCTAGCCTAAAAACATCTGATGAACAGAAAGAATAAATAAATTTGTTTAGATGAATGAATAAATATTAAATAAATATTTAGCATCATTTTAAATCTAGGATGTGACTTCCCTTCTGTTCAGGAGTTAAGAACCTTATCAGTAATCAACTCTGAATACTGTTGAGACTGTTATCAAAACAAGCTTTCCAATCATCAGTTAAAATTTGGGAAGTACAAGGAATAGAATTTCTTTTTTTCAATTAGGGAAATATTTACAAAGTCTCACTTTCCCTAGATTAACATTTCACTCCTAAATGTTAGTATGTATAAAAATAGGGTTTTTGAAAAGTAGAGAAACTTAAAATGACTGACAGGACTGTCCACTCTTATGTATTCAGGCTGTGAGAATCAGACAAACTGAAGCTTCAAAGAAAATAAATAATAACATCTTACTGTCACACTTCAGCAGTTCTTTAACCAGCTCAGACAGGAAATTATATTGTTTATGATAACTTATCTCCAGGTACTTAGCTTTGTTTAAATTCAGAATATAACCCAAACTACAATGTAAATAAAAAGAATGGATAATTAGCATATATGCCTGCAATTAGTCTACTGTGCTTCTCTCGTTTGTTTAAGAGAGGGTTTTTCTATGAAGTCCAAGTAGACCTGGAACTTGCTATGCAGCCCAGGCTGGCCTCTAACTTATGCCTCTGCTTCCAAGGCTTAGGATTTATAGGAGCAACCCACCATAACCAACCTGAGCTAACCATAAGAGTAACTGAGGCTAAAATCAAAGTTTACTGCTGAAGTGGATGGATGGCTCAATGCTAAAGTGTTATTCTATTATTGTCTAGGCTATACGTGAAGAACTTACCTGAAACTTGGGGAAAGAAAAAGGCCTAAGCTGAAATCAGAATTTTACCTCCTTACCTATGACTAAATTTCAGTATATCCCATATATAATTTTATCAAAGAGTTATTTTGACTTTATATAGCTTCTTTTTACTTATATCAAAAATTTTAAGACTACGAATGTCTTCCCTGATTCTGTCTTTATATGGTAACTTCTCACTCATTGAGAGTCCTTGGAGTCCACTCAAATGTTTCTCCTTCTGCGAAGCATACTCCAAATTCACAGGCTAAATTAATAATCCTCCCCCATGAATGCCTATTCTTTTGAGTGTATTGGCAGTATTACTCATATTCTATGACTATGAGCTTTTTAGCTGCCTAAATTACTCAAAGAACTACCCAAGCTCCTAAAGGTTAGCGACCATGTCTTACACATGTGCTGTCTGAACACTCTCAGTGTTGGAAGTGCGGTGCAGAAATGATTTAAAGCCTACAGGCATGAACATGGGTGACTTAAACAACACATCTTTCTTTCTCCAAGTTCTGAAGCCTGACATCCACGGCCTGAGAGTCCAGAGACTTGGTTCTAGTTTGAAGGTGGCAGTTTGATTATTATCTCGTCACCTGGCAAAGACAAGTATGCTCTTCTTTCCATCTTCTCTTGTAAGGGTATGGCTGTCACCTCTAGGGTGCCACTCTTATAATTAAATCACACAGAGGCCTAAGGCCCCAGCTCCTTATATCATCATAGGGATTCCATAGCAAGATCCAGTCTGAAACTGATAAAGACATCCAGGTCACAGAAAAAGGGATCTCTGAGAAAAGCCCAGCTTCAGTACAGAGCTGGAGAAAGGGAACAGTCTTGGAAAAACTAGAGTCTCAAACTGACACAGCAGAATGTGGGAGAGGCAAGACCTTAGTAACTCTGCAGCAGGATGCCCGGGAATCTCCATCTAACACTAATACATAAATGTGCACAGTAAATAGAATTCCATGAAGTTGAAGAAACAACCACAGTAAAGTGGAATACCAAACAACTTCTGGATCTCATACAAACCAAGGACAGTTCATATTCCCATTAGTCACAGCAGAGAAGCTTAGAGAGCCTGGGGCCACAGGTGGAGTTTTCTCAGGGAGAGTGCTCAGACTGTATCTGCAGGGTAGCAAGGACACAAAACCCTGAGGACTGCACTAGCTGGGGTGGCCCAAACCTGTAATCCCAGCACCTGAAAGGTAGAAACAGGAGGATCAGGAGTTCAAGGTCACCCTTGTCTACACAGCAAGTTGAAGGCTTGCAGACCCTTATCTCAAAAACAAAAACCACAATTAAAAAGACTGCTCTGGAGAACAGAACTGGGGAACAGAAAAGTCTAGAAACGGTCACACTGGTTATAAGGAACCCACAACAGAGTGTGGCATGGTCCTTTAATCCCAGGACTTAGGAGGCAGAGGCAAGGCCAGACTGTTCTATACAGTGAGTTCCAGGACATCCAGGGTTATGTAGAGAGACCATCTCAAAAGGGAAAAAAAAGTAAGTTTAAAAATTAACCTGCAATATACATGACAAAGCAAAGTCTAGCTTCCTTCAAAGGAACACAGAAACTAGAACCATAAAACGTGTAATGTTTAGCCTACAAGAAACTTCCAGTTGACAAAATCCAACACCCCTTCACAATAAAAGTCTTGGGGAAATCGGGGATACAAGAGACATACCTAAACATAACAAAAGAAATTTACAACAAGCCTATAGCCAACATCAAATTAAATGGAGAGAAACTCAAAGAAATGTCACTAAAATCAGGAACAGGACAAGGCTGTCCGCTCTTTCCATATCTATTCAATACAGTACTTGAAGTTCTAGTTACAGCAGTAAGAAAACTAAAGGTGTTCTAGGGGACACAAATTAGAAAGGAAGAAGCCAAAGTATTGCTACTTCCAGATGATAAATAGTATACATAAGCGACCCCAAAAGTTTTACCAGGGAACTCCTACAATTGATAAACACCTTCAGTGAAGTGGCAGAATACAAGATTAACTTTAAAAAACTTTTATTGTTTGTATATAAAAGGGCTGAGAAAGAAATCAGGGAATCAACACCCTTCACAATACCACAAATAATATAAAGCATGTTGGAGTAACTCTAACCAAGCACATGAAAGACTTATATGACAATAACTTCAAATCTTTGAAGAAATAAATTGAAGAAGATATCAGAATATGGAAAGATCTTCCCATGCTCATGGATCAATAGGCTTAACATAGTAAAAATGACCATCTTACCAAAAGCAATCTACAGAATCACTGAAATTCCCATAAAAAATTCCAAAACAATTTTTTACAGACCTTGAAAGAACAATACTCAAGTTCATATGGGAAAAACAAACCAAAAAAAAAAAAAACCCAGGATAGCTAAAACAATCCTGTACAATTAAAAAAAAAAAACTTCCCAAGGTATCACCATCCCTAATTTTAAACTATACTACAGAGTTATAATAATAAAAACCACATGGTATTGGCATAAAAACAGACAAGTTGATCAATGGAATCAAATCAAAAACCCAAATCTAAATCTACACACCTATGGACACCTGATTTTTTTTTTATAAAGAAGCCAGAAAATACAATGGAAAAAAGAAAGGATCTTCAAAAAATGATGCTGGTCTAACTGGATGTCAGAATCATGCAAATGACTCTGAGCTTCCATCTTATACCTGTCAGAATGGCTAATATCACAAACATAATGACAAACTCCTGCTGACCCTGATGTGGAGCACAGGGAACACTCCTCCACTGGTGGGTGGAACACTGGTACACTTCAAACTGGTACAGTCACTTTGGAAATCAATATGGTAGTTTCTCAGAAAACTGGGAATTTGATCTACCTCAAGACCCAGCCATACCACTATTGGGAATATACCCAAGAACGCTCCATCCTACCACAAGGACACTCAACTATGTTCACAGCAGCTTGATTCATAATAGCCAGAAACTGGAAACAACCTAAATGTTTCTAAACTGAAGAACTGATAAAGAAAATATGGTACATTTACACAATGTACATTTACATTTACTCCGCTGTTTAAAAAATGACATCATAAAATTTGCAGACAAAAAAATCATTTTGAGTGAGGTAACCCAGACCCAGAAAGACAAACATGGTATTTACTTACTTATAATTAGTTGTAAAGTAAAAGGTAATCATACTATAATCCACAGACCCATACAGGCTAAGTAGAAAGGAGGACTCAAAGGGAGATGCATGGATATCCCTGGAAAGAAGAAATAGAATAAATTTCTCTGGTGGACTGGAGGTGGGTGGGGATGGGAACAGGAGGGATCAAGTGGTGTGGGATGGAGGTAGAGAGACAACTGAAACTGGGGGAATTTTGAGCCCTGGAATCTACAAGGGTGACTAACAAAGACTCCTACTAATGGGGATACTGAGCCTGAACTGGCCATCTTCTGTAACCAGGCAAGACCTCCAGTGGAAGGGCTGGGACACCAACCCAGCCACAAAACCTTCAACCTACAATTTGTCCTGCCTACAAGATGTGCTGGGGTAAAGGTGGCACAGAACTTGTGGGAGTGGCCAACCAATGACTGTCCAACTTAAGACCCACACCGTGCCACGAAAGTGAGCCCATGCGTGACACTGCCTGGAGAGTCAGGAACCAGAAACTAGACAGGCCATAGAGACCTAGGATAGAACCAAACACAACTCGGGGGATGGTATCAATTAAATTATTCCTAATGATATTCTGCTGTACTTGTAGACCAGAGCCTAACATAATCGTCATCAGAGAGACTTCATCCAGCAACTGACAGGAACAGATGCAGAGACCCACAGCCAAACATTACATGGAACTTGGAGAACCCCTCAGAGGAGGAAGAAGGACTGCAGGAACTATAGGGTCAAAGATATCACAGAGAACACAACCCACAAAATCATCTAATCAGGGCTCATAAAGGCTTACAGAATCTGAAGTGACAAGCAAGAAGCCTGTATGGGTCTGACCTAAATATGATATGGCTACATGGCTTGTTCTTGAGGGACTCCTAACAGTGGGAGAAGGACTATCTATGACTCTTTTGTCACTTTTGGGATCATCTCTTTTTTTCCCCTCTTACTGAGTGGCCTCATCCAGCCTTGATATGAGGGTTCATGCCTAGTCTTATTGTAACTTGTTATGCCATGTTTGGTTGATATCCCTGAGAGGCCTGCTCTTTTCTGAATGGAAATGGAAGAGTGGATCTGGGAGTGGGGGTGCTAGGAGGACAGGAAGAAGGGGAAACTGTGGTTGGAATGTGAGAGAAGAATAAATAAATAAATTATATTTTTTTTAAAAAAAAGAAACTTCCAGTCATGCAAAGAAGCTATGAAAGAGGACTTGTAACCAAGAGACTGTCTGACCAAAAAAAAAAAAAAAAAAAAAAACAAAACACAATACAGAAAAATATAAATGAGAAAAAGTGCATATAAATGCACTCAGATTTTCAAAACAGAGAAAGATAGTACAATAAGCAGACAAATGAAAGAGTTTCAGGGTGGTTATCCAAAGCTAAACAACACAGAATTTGATTTAAAAATACTGTGAATGAGCCACCACCCAGGTACAGAACCAGGGCTATGAGTTGTTGCACCCCAATATCTACCTCATCTATGAACTATTGGAGTAGGTGAAGGGGGCAAACCTATAGATCCAAAACGGCAGGACCTCCACAACACAGGACAACAACAGGATATCCAAGAGGAGCCCCAGTGAGAGCACAGCAGAAGCTAGAGGCCTGGAGCCAGACTAGTGGCTCTGGCAATGAACACTTGTAAGTAAAGATGAATGGACTAAAGGGTCCACTGTGACTCTACAAGTTCAAGATTCTCTCTCTCTCTCTCTCTCTCTCTCTCTCTCTCTCTCTCTCTCTCTCTCTCTCGTTTCCTTGTTTTGTTCGGGTTGTTTTGTTTGGGGGAGGTTACAAGGGCAGAGGGTGGATGTGAGGGACTGGGAAAGAAGTAGGATCAAAACACATGATGTGAAATCTACAAAGAATCAGTAAAAATATTTTTTTAAAAAATACTCTGGAGGGATTGGATTTACAACAGTATAAACAAAAGAGAAAATAGACTACTAGATTTTGAAACATAGCAATGAAAATAATCCAAAAAGGGTAAAAAGGAAAAAGACTAAAATTAAAACCTGAGAGCTGTACCAGGGCTGGAGATGGAGACCTGTGGCAGTGCATCTGTTTGCTAAAGCCCTAGGGTCTGAGCCCAGCACTACAGAAAGAAAGCAAACAGGAAGGCTATGTGTTAGCTGCAGCCTGTAACCCCAGCACCCGAAAGCCACTTGCCCTACATAATACATTGTAGGCCAACCTGGGATGGGCTATATAGCAAGACTCTAAAGACTGTAATTAAAAGAAAAACGTGAAGGTAGAAGGGGAAGGCATGAAGGGAAAGGGTCAATAAAAGCCTGGAAGGCAATATCAAGTGGTCTAACAGACCTACTGAGTTTCACAGAAAGGAAAATGTAGTAGCAAAATGACGTGGGAGGGTCTTCTGTTTGAGTTGATTTCATTGTTAATGAAGAAACTGCCTGGCCCATTTGATTGGCCAGCCCTTAGGTAGGCGGAGTAGACAGAACAGAATGCTGGGAAGGGAAGTTAATAAATTGCCCCGCCTCTCCTCTCTGAGACAGATGCCATGCCTCTCCTCTCTGAGAGACAGACGCGATGGAGCCAGCCACCAGGTCAGACATGCTGAATCTTCCCTGGTAAGACACCACTCGTGGTGTTACAAAGATTATTAGATATGGGTTGGTCAAGATGTGAGGAAGAGGCTGAAACTTATGGGCTAGGCAGTATATAAAAGAATACAATTTGTGTGTTGTTATTTCAGATGTAAAGCTAGCCAGGCGGCCAGGAGCAGGGCGGCGGGAACGGGGCCCACTGCTCCTTACTACAGCAAAATATTAAAAGAAATAATAGCCAGTGATATTTAATTAAAGAAAACAAACATGTATGAACCAGGCCAGTGAGATATCTTGGAAGATAAAGGTGCTTGCTCTGCAATTTCGTGACCTGAGTTTATCCCCAGAACCTATGTAGAGAAAGGAGAGAACACATTCCACAAAGTTATCTTCTGACCTATACACACATAGTGGCACATGCACACACACACACACACACACACACACACACAATTTAATTTAAAAACTATCAGGCAATATATGGCACATATCAGTATGAACTCATTATTTTTAAATTACAGGTAAAAACAAAACAAGCACATACTGGTGTAAGCATGTATATTCCGGTAGATACATATACACGTATTTCCTAGCTAAATCCACTGGGGAGATGTGAGGATGATTCCCTGATGTTACCGTCCACTAGAAGATCCAGGACGTACTTTGAAAAGTGCCTGACTCTAGGATTAGGGTCAGGCAGGACAGCATGATACTGCTCCAGAAAGTAAGAACGTATTCAAGGAAAAGCAGGATGTCATGAAAGGGACATGAGAAATTAGACTAAAAGTGTGCAGCTGAGCACACTGAACACCTGAAGAATGAAAATAATGGCTTTACTTGCAAAAACAAAAACAGGAGCCCACTGTTCTACACTTATTTAAATAATGAAAAATAAACAAATGGGAAAAGAAAGCTCTTCCTTCTAATAGACTATAAGCTGGTCACTGTAGAAGTGATGATAGCATAAGGAAGGCATTGGGCAACCATGACAGTATAATTACTTCCAAAGAAAAACCCCAACCTGGGTGTGGTGGCACATGCCCTCATGCTAATACTAGGCACTTGGGAGGCAGAGACAGGAATGTTTGGTCAGAAGCATCACCTCAGCTCCCTAATACTCCTTTATATAAAAACTCTGGGTTGTTTGTCTGGGGGCTTCACTCTAGCTCCTTGGCATAAACTCCCTCCACTGGGAGTTGCCTCAGTCCAAACTCCACCTGAGAAAGTCCACCAAATGGTGACCCCCTCCCCAGAGAGGCTCAAGAAAGCCCACTAAACAGTAGCCCCTCCCCAGGGAAGAGCAAGACCATTCCCTCAGACTATTTAAACTGCCCCCTAGAGAATGAACACATAGTCTCCGGGTTTTGTGTGGTCTTCCCTTCTCTCTCTCTTCCCCCTCCATGTTTTCCTGGGATCACCGGGGAGCACTCCATTAAACATGGGCATCTTTAATTTGCTCTGATTCATGAATCAGATTCATGAATTGCTCTGATTTAGCTGTGGCTTACGAGCTAAAATTCCCAGCATCTGTCTCTGGTGGCTCCATGGCTTCTCTCCAACTCTGCCTTTCTTTTGTTCAGCATACAGCCTAGCTTTCCCCACCTAGCTCTTTTCCTCCTTGCCATAGGCTCAAAGCAGTTCTGTTTTCATTAACCAATAAAAGCAACCCAGAGACAGAAGGACCTCCCACACCATTTCCCCTTTTCTGTTTAAACGGTGAAGTGGGAGTCCCCTCTATGTGCTGTGATTACCATTAATGAATAAATAATTGCTTTGTGCCTATTGCAGAGCAGGGCAGGGCAGAGCAGAGCGGGGTAGAGAGGACTGGACTGAATGCTGGGAGAAAGAAGGGCGGAGTCAGAGAGATGCCATGAAACAGCCACCAGAGTCACACATGTCGAAATTTTGCCAGTAAGTCACTGTCACATGGCAATACACAGATTAGTAGAAATGGGCTAAATTAATATGTAAGAGTTAGACAAACAGAAGCCAGAGCTAATGGGCCAAGCAGTGTTTTAACTAATACAGTTTCTGTGTGATTATTTTGGGTCTAAAACTAGCTGGGTGGCTGGGAACCAACAAGCAGCCTCCCACTACAACAATAAAAAAAAAGAAAGAAAATACATCAATGGATTTTATAAGTGGTAAAAGAGAGTGGGTTGGAAGATGAGAGTCATAGTCTTGCTGGAGCTGTTCAAAAACAGTGAATACTTTTTTTAAACTCATTTTTCAAGGATTTTATAAAAGCCTGGATAAAAAAAAATGACATTTTTTCAGCTGACCTACACTACAAGATACACTAGAATTTTTAGGCTAACAAGAAAATAAAATCAGTTTGGCATGGTAATCCATGCCTGAGGCAAGAGAACTATCTCAAGTAAAGCCAACTTGAACTACAGAACAAAATGCTGTTAAAAACAAACAAACAAAAATAGGGGAAAACTAAAACAGAATGCTAAAATAGTCAATTGATCTAAAAAGGGCAGAGAAAATATATGAAAGAACAAAAGCACAAGGCACAAATAAAAAAATAAACTAAATGGTAGATTTAAATTTCCATAGTCAGATCATGTTATACATGATTTAAAAGCAGACCTAACACAAAAGCATCAACCTACTACTAAGTTGGCTGTCTATAAGACATACATTTTCAACATGAAGGTATAAATAGATTAACAGTAAAAGAATGGAAAGAGACTATACAAGTATAAGAATTAACTAAAGAGAGCTGGGTAAAACAGACTACACGATGGGGCAACAGCACAGATAGAAATTTCATAATGATGAAAAAGATCAATATGTTACCACCACTAAACCTAATAACAGACTCCCAAACTACACAAAGCAAAATCTGAAAAAAAAAAAAGGCGATCTGGTAACCATATATGGGTATTTTATACTTCTCTTTTAGTAAATGATGACATTAAATAAATCAGAAAATACATATACAATGTGAACACTATTAAGTATGCTTTGACCTAATTGGCACTTAGAGAACTTGACACCCAACACTGATAGAACCCTTTCTCTTCAAGAAGACATTCAAGTGTACATTATTACCTGATTAAAAAAAAGTCTCAGGCCAGATACAGTAGCATGAGCCTTTAATTCCAGCACTCAGGAGGCCGAGGCAGGTGGATCTTTGTGAGTTCAAGTCCAGCCTGGTCTACATAGAATTCCAGGACAGCCAGAGCTACATAGTGAGACCCTGTCTCAAAACAAACAAACAAACAAAAAACACCAAATAAAAAATAGTCTCAAGGGACTGGAGAGATGGATCAGTCAGTAAAGGTCTTGTTTCGCAAGCACGAGGACCTGAATTACACATCCAGAACACATACTAAAAACAAAAACACATACTAAAAACTAAAAACAAAACCTTTAAACTTTTTGTTTAAAAAGGAAACCAAGCAAGAGTGATGGCAAGCACTAATAAAGTAGAGAGAGGCAGTTAGTTCCTGGGGACTCACCAGCCAGCTGGTACACGGTGAATTCCAGACTAGTTAGAGACTATCTCAAAAGGAGGAGAACAGGCGCTAGAGAGATGGCTCGGCAGTTAGGAGTGCCTGCTGCTCCTACAGAGGACCCAAGTTCAGCACCTATATTGGCAGCTCACAAACCTCTGTAACTCCAGCTCCTGGGTACCAATGTCTGCTTGTGACTTCTGTGAGCACTAATACATATGGCAATATACACACACACAAATAGAAATGACTTTTTTAAAAAAAGTGAGCAGTACCAGAGGAATGACACCACAGTTGCCCTCTAACCTCTACATACACATGTGCATAAATGCACAAACACCTGCCTAAACACACAGATTTAAGGAGAAAAATGACGTTAGTCTGGCTGGAAGTGTAGCTCAGTGATAGAGAGCTTGCTTACCTAGAATATGCAAGGCCCCAAGTTCTACCCTTAGCACCAGAGGGTGATGGGGGCTTTCTATGTTTATTGAGTAAAGTGAATAGTACCTAGCCACACAGGCAGAGATGGACATACTGCATTTAAAGAAACAGTACATAGTTCTAGAGAGATGAGTCTCTTGGTGTACAGACATACACTTAGGCTGTCCTGGTTTGCTTTCTATTGCTATGATAAACACCATGACCAAACTTGGGAGAAAAGTATATATTTCAGCTAACAGCTCACAGTCCATCACTGAGGGAAGTCAGGGCAGGAACTGAAGGAAACCAGGGAAAATTGCTATTTACTGGCTTGTTCCTATGGCTTGCTCAGTTTGCTTTCTTTCTTCTTTTTAAGATTTTTAAATTTTATTTTTATGTATGTTTTCCCATGTGTATGTCTGTATATCTTTTGTGTGCCTTTTGTCCACACAGACCAGAAGAGGGTGTCGAATCCCCTGGGACTAGAGATACAGGTATTTGTGAGCTGCTGCGTTGGTGCTGGGAATCCATGTCCTCCGGAAGAACAGCCAGCACTCCCCAGCCCCCACTGTGTTTTCTTTTTTTCTTGTTGTTTGTTTGTTCATTTTTTGAGACAGGGTTTCTCTGTAGCTTTGGAGCCTGTCCTGGAATTCACTCTATAGACCTCGAACTCACAGAGATCCGCCTGTCTCTGTCTCCTGAGTGCTGGGATTAAAGGCGTGCGCCATCACTACCTGGCTTTTTTTTTTAATGTATAAGAGACCTGAGATAAGATCATGAGATCCTTTTGCCTGTGCCTCCTTTAGCAACCTCTACTGGTGTGAGCCACCAAAACCAGCCAATTTGATTTCTTATACAATGGCCCAGGACTACCTACCCAGGGATGGCACCACCCTCTCACATCACCGATAATCAAGAAAATGCCCCAGAGACTTGCCTAAAAGCCAATTTGATTCCTTTTTTCCAGACATGAGCTTGTGTCAAGTTGACCAAACAAACAAAAAAACAAACAAAATCTAACCAATTCACAAGCAAAACATTCATATACATAAAGTGAAATAAAAAAAATTAAATTAAAAAAAGGAGGTAAGCCTGGTCTACAGAGTAAGTTTCAAGACAGCCAGTGCTATCCAGTGAAACCTTATCTCTGGAAAAAAAAGAAAAGAAAAGGGAGGCTGGGTAGTGGTGGCGCACACCTTTAATCCCAGTACTTGAGAGGCAGATCTCTGTGAGTTTGAGGCCAGCCTGGTCTACAGAGTGAGTTCCAGGACAGCCAGGGCTACACAGAGAAACTCTGTCTCAAAAACAAAAAAGCAAACAAAGGAATAGTACAGGGCTAAATGACTGGTTCATAGCTAGAGAGCTAGAACAAAAGGCAAAAGCTGATGTCTACATTTCAAAATGCAAAAGCAGAAGGAGAAAGGGAAGGTAAGTAGGTTCCGCAGCAGAGATTTAAACAAAAGATCAAAGCATGGTAGCTAGGGGGGACAATGGAACCTAAACAAAGGAAATTTTAAAGATCCTTTCTGTATATCTCTGAACAAGAGAAAGGAGGTACACCAAGTCAGATAGCAGTGGAAAGGAAAGACAGAAACAAAGGAAATGTGTGTGGAGTGTTGCACTAGAAGACAGGCATCTCTGAGATATGATGGAAGAAACAAGCAAGAATGCAGGCCCACGGGAAGAGCAAAACACGGCCGCTGCTCTGAAGACAGCTTCACCTTCCCACGATGTAAGCAACACTTCTGGTATTTCCTCTTACTCATTTAGGCTGGGTCTTTTTGTTGAATAATTCATGTTGGAAAGCTTAACCCAACAGCTACTAGACAAAGGAGTCAAGAATAAGCTACCAACTTTTTCAACATGGTGTTTGGGAGAAACTGGGAACACTTTAAGCTATTCAGAGAAGACTGTGGCTCTGATTAAAACCCATTCTTGGGTAGGATCGGGGTGCATGATGTGAAAGGCACAAACAGAAGGTTTTTAAATAGAGATCCATTCTCTCAGGCCATCCTGTAGTACACCATTTTCCAGTTCAGGGATGTCTGGCAGCTAGTGGAGATAGCTGTCTATCTTTGAGTGACAGGAGCAGCAGTACATGGTAGCGGAACTGATCCTAAGAAATTCCACTTCCTCTTCCTCTTCCTCATCCTTTCCCCCAGCTAAGCAGAGTTCTCAGTGTTCTGAGAGTTCCAAGTGTCTGAGACCTTTCACTGCTGCTCTATGTTATTTATCTCTACCAGGAGAAAGACCAAAAAGCTGGCTTTGTTTGTTTTTGTTTTCCTTTTGTTTGTATTATCTGCCCAGGCTTGCCACAGCTATCTCTCTGCCTCTGCCTCTGCCTCTGCCTCCTGGTGTTAGGACTACAGGCATGCACCCCCTCACCCAGCTCCAAGCTCTTTAATAATCAGAATCCACTTCACATGCCTTCTGTTCTTAACACCCACTCTCAAAACACCAACAAAGCTGCTTAGTGTCACGTAAGCATCTGTGTTGTATAACCGAGATCTTCCTGACTGGTAACAAGGACAGTCCTTTCTTAGGCTCTAGGACAACCCCTTATGTTATATCCAAGGTCATGAACAAAAATGGCAGGTCAGTCACAAACAATGTTGTGTGTGTGTATGCATCTATTCATCCACCAAAAATGAATAGTATATTTTTGTAACTTTGACATAAAAACAATATTGCTTTTCTCTTGCAAATGTTTCATTCCTATAGAATGATATAAAATAGAGTCCACTTCATTTAAAAAAAATTAGTGGTTGAATTTTAAGTAAGAATGTGTAGGGCTTATTTAATCCATTGGAATTTTAGTAACGTACATGAAATCAACAATTTGCTACTGTGTGCTGTCGTGGCAACATTGCTACTTTCAAGTTTTCTTCCCTTTTCTAGTAAGTGTTTCACATATGAAAACAAATTGCTAACTCAGATGTTGTTATGAAAAAACAGAAATTCTTTGACTTGAAAAATGCTAGGAACAGATATTTGTATTATAAAGTATAAATGATACCCTGGTATATTTACACAAAAGAGCTAAAACCAAAGGCTCTGCTTGCTTATTAAAATGCAAACATTACCTCAGTCATACAAATAGCCCCAAACTCGCCCAGTCTCTGCCTCTGCAGATCACCCACCAGCAGCAGCTTACCTCATATGACATTATGGAACAATAGTGAACTCTGTAAGAGTTGAATGTATTGTTTTGAAAGAATAAACTGTCATTAACTTGAATAAAAGCTTTCTGAAATCAAACCTGGTGGGTATAGCCTTCACTGGGTGGCCTTTTTTTTTTTTTTTTAACTACTTTAAGAAACTGCCTCACCCTGAAAGCAAGCAATGGGAGAAAGACAGGGCAGTATAAAGGCAACAGTACTGAGTAGCCAGCAACTCCTACAACAGCCCAGCAGGCAGGGACCAGAGATTTAAATTACCAGGCAGAACAATGTCAAAGCAGGAGGCTCTGCAAGAAATTTGGCACCTAAAATCCAAACAATCTCTCTCTCTCTCTCTCTCTCTCTCTCTCTCTCTCTCTCTCTCTCTCTCTCACACACACACACACACACACACACACACACACACACACCCTCCCTGGGATAGCTGTGATTTATAGAACAGATTGTGCTGTTCTCCATGGCTGGCATGTCCCAATACCTTCTGAAGATGGGATACTGATACAGCCAGTGATATTAGGCCGGGAATTTAATGTGAATCCCAATGTTTAAATCTCTCGTAGGGAAGTACTGAGGGGAACTGGACCATCGCTGTCTACTCAGTTTTCCTGTTGCCTGTCTTTCCCAATCGCTGTCCAAGGGGTTTCTTGCTCACAGATGACACACAGCATCTGCAAACACTCACTGCCTTGTGTTTGTGCCTGTGGTCTGAGCACAGCTTCACACCACCATTTCCAATCATGTGAGCTCTCTATCTTCCTTAGCCAAATCCAGGTAAGTACTCAGTCACCTGGCCCTCCCCAGCTTTCCTCTCCGCTGTACCAGCTCTCGATGTAGTACAGCCTGGTTACTAAGATAACCAAGTCCAGGTGGGCACTCACTTTATCACAATTACCACTCATGCTCCCGGTGGATGACCTTCACTCCCCGCAGCTTCCCTTCATCCCAAGTCGTCTCGTAGGTGCTTTCCCTACTGGTCGTTTATTCTCCCGTGAATCATGTCAAATAATTAAATACCTAGTCCCAGAAAATTAGTATGTATATCTCAAATTCTGGTTTGCTTTTAGTTTTTCCCTAGGGTGGAGAAGTCAAGAATAAGTCACAGAAGACCAGTGAAGGACTGGAAGACTGGGGACTGAGAAGGAGTTGACAGGAAGAAGGCATGTGGAAACTGGCGGTGGACAGTAGTCCAGCAGATCCAGGGAGGGCAGAGTGTGGGACATCAGCATCTGTTATGTTTCTCAAGATTGGGCGAATTTACATGGAGGTAGAATTTCATTTGGAAAGCTGACCTCTTTGGGGAATCACGCTACTTCTCAGAATAAGGGAAAGGCATGAGCAGGTGGGTAAGCAGCAGAATGTAATCCACTCTTTTATAAGAGTAGAGGGGTTATCAAAGTCTAGCCTGGTGGCCAGAACAGGGAAGAGTGAAGGTGTGAATGGTCTCCAGTGTACAGCAGATAATCGCTGGGAAGAACACAGCACAGAACGGTGTAACTCGGGTAGGACTCGACAGCGGCGAAGACACTTCAAGTGCAGTCTCTATCTGCCAGTGTCTGATCTTGCACACATCACTAAAACAACTCAGTGACGCAAGAATGAAAGAACGGTGTGTGTACATATGGGGGGCCAGGGTACATTTAATACAGATAACTATATAAGATGCTTTATTAGAGTCAGCTTGTTCTTGTCTGGGTGTTTGTCACCTCTAAAGTTCATATTGAAACTTACTCCCCACAAATCACAGGCTAATGGTGTTTGCAGGCGGGACCTTTAAAGGTAATCAGGATGGGATGAGGTCATGAAGGTGGAACTTTATGATTGCATGAACGGCTTTATTTGATGAGAAAGAGAGATCAAATTAGCAGCTTGCTCAGCCGTGTGAAGTGATATCCCCCTTCATGACATGACCCAACAGGGAGACTCTCTCAGCAGATGTCAAGAGGATATCAGAGCTATGGTCTTCATCATGAAATGTAAGGTAAATTAACCTCTTTTCTTTATAAATTTCTCAGTCTGTTGTATTGTTATAAAAAATGAAGAAAGATGCAGGTTATGTAAACCACAACCTTATTTATGCTCATTATTGCTTAGGTTTCGTTTTGGGTGTTTTTGTGGGAGCAGAGACAGGGAATGTGAGGAACTCATATAGCAGAAGCACCGTTCAGTTAACAGAAAATCATTCCCAGGAATAGGGAGACCCTGTTTCAAAAAAACAAGGTGGATGGCTCCTGAGAACAACACTGGAAGTTGACCTACAAGTACATGTTTGGCTTCCAAACATGTACACAACACACACACACACACAACACACACACAAGATAAAGAAAATAAACTCCACTTAATGGAGATACAAAAACAACAAAGTCATGGTCTTCATATAAGCACCTTGAAGTATGCTAATCGGGTAGGAAATCTCTCCTCTCGTAAGCATACTTTTCTCTCGTGTAAAGCACTTGCCAGAATTAATCGCCAGGGCACCAGTGGTGACAGAACCTTTCTAGGAGTCTAAACTAGTCAATCCATACCACAGTCTAGATCACAAACAACGAAAATCTTTTCATGGAATTAAACCAGTCAACTGAAGGACCACCTCTAGTAACACCAGTTCATTCATTAATTTACTTGATCCTTGTTTCATATCAGTTCTATCTTGGGGGCTGGACTTCAATAGTGGAAGAAACAGAACGTTCCTGTCATTGTGGAGCTCACATACTAACAGAAAAATAGACAGTAAACCAACTGGGCTGGCAAGATGGCTCAGTGGGTAGAGGTGCCAAGTCTGGTAACCTGACCTGATCCCCAGTACCCACATGATGGCAAGAAAGAACACACTCCCAAAAGTTGTCCTTTGACCTCCATATGCAAGCTGTGACATGCACACACATACACTGCAGACAGACATGTAAAAATGTTTTCTATTTTACAATAGGTTAAAGGTCATTAAGTGCTACAGAAAAAAAGTCAGGAAAAGAGACTCCACTTTCAGACAGAGCAGTCAAGGAAGACTTTTCAGAGAAGATGCCAAGGCATACAGATATGTGGGGAAAGAGTCATGGGGTCATATATAAACCTCCCCAGCAAGTCCAGATAACACAAAGTATAACCTCTCACCTTTTAAAAGGGGCTGGAAGGTTGGGATCTCTTGCAGCTTGATGACATCAGGATCATTGCTGACATTCCTGGAGGCCTGAGAGCCCTGTGCTACAACCACGATATCATCCATCTTGGCCCGATGTTTAGCTGGAGATGGGGTCACTGCAAAACAAGTGACACAGATCAGGAACTGCATGATAGAGAGCCACCACTGCCCACCACCAACACAGCCACCAGAAAGGGTAGTTCACAGGACATAGAGAATTTTTGGTCTTAACATACATGCTTCTTGTCAAAGCCATCCTTATATAAAATTATTAACTATTTCTTCTGAGAGTGGTACTAGCTGCTTTTTGTCTTTGAAATGTTGAAGTGGATTAAAGTTTAATAACAAAACAAGAACAACAACAACAAAAACTAAAAGGAAATGCTGGTACGGTGGTGCACACCTTTAATCCCAGCACTTGGGAGGAAGATGCAGGCTGATCTCTGTCTACATAGTGAATCCCAGGACAGTCAGAGCTACATAGTAAGACCCTGTCTATAAATAAATAAATAATAAAACTACAAACAAAAGACTACGAGGAGATGTAATTCAGCTGGACATCAATTGGGCATGGTGGCTCACATCTCCACACTCAAGGTAGAGATAGGAAGATAAAAATTCAACAACAGGGTCTGGAGATATGACTCACTGGTTAAGAACACTGGCTGCTTTTCCAGAAGACGCTGGTTCAAGTCCCAGCACCCACATGTTGGTTCAGAACCATTTGTAACTCTAGTTCTAGTGGATCCAGCACCCTCTTATGGCTCCTCAGACACTACATATATGTGGTGCACAGACAAGCATGCAGGCAAAACACCTATATACATAATAATAAAATAATTTACAGCATTGGGAGCATAAATTAGCCTAGACTACATAAAGCATGGTCTCAAAAGAAGAAAAAAATGAATATTTTACATAGCAAAATGTCGTTACTTTGTAGCGGGAGCTGGCATAAGTAGATTATAGGGAACTTCTAATTTCTTCTTTTGTGGTGCTAGGGATTGTAACCAAAGCCTCTCAAATACTAGGCAAGTGCCCTACCACTGAGCTAAGGCCCTAGCCTAAGAAATATATATGCATGTGTATGTATATATACATGTATAAATGTGTGTATATATACATATATGTGTGTATATATATGTGTATATATATTAAAAAACCAAAACTTTCAAACATATAGAAACATATAACATGTATGAAATTCTTGCATAGCCAAGCATTTTGTTATTCAACACACAGATTTTTTTGAACGTCTTCTTTTTTGATTGTCCTGATCTCCTGATATATGTCCATAGTTTACAAATGAAGGAACAAAACTGTCTGGGACTTGCCCAAGATCAACAGCCCTAGAAACAGAATTAGGAAAGGCACTGAAGGTCTCTGGGTCCTTAGTACAATGGCTTTTCTTAGTGACATAGAACACAAAGCTCTCTCTCTGACCTACCAAAGCCAGTCAGGTGTGCTGAACCGAGTCCATTGTAGCCAAAATCTCTGGATTCAAACCCAAATTATAAGTCTATTCCTAAAGCTCCAGTGAGTCTTAGTGCAAAAAGAACAAGCAATCAACAGGACCATTTCAGGCTGCTGTGGCAACCTTCAGAAAATTGGAGGGCGCTTCAGAGGCAAGTCAATTCCAGGTTCCTTGGGAAGGAAGAGGTTCAGTCCTCCAAGGATTCCCTGAACAAGACATTCATCCAAATATTTTCCTGATTGGAACAAGAATGAATCCTGTAGAACCTGAAGGTTCTAGTATTCACAGGCTTGTGTACTCGGTCTCATCAGTCTGGTCTGAGAATAGATACCACAGAACTACTCTGTTCTGGAAACTAGCCTCTCCTGATGCTTGGTGGTTGTCCTGGGAGCTGCACTCCGGGAGTGGGTGGGGGGAAATCTCTGCTACTTTTATTGCTTTTCAGGAACCGTTTATCCCAGCTTGGTAATTTATCTAACATTTTACAGAAGTAGTACCAAAACCATCTTTCCTTATACAAATTCCATGGTTCTCCTTTCCCCAGACTCCAAAGGGGACGTCAAAGCATTCTAGTCCATCTCTGTTATTTCATGTATAAAATGGGTAAAGATGTGTGTAAAAATGGGGACACTATAAATACTGAGCATAAACATGTGCAAGGCATGAGGCACAGGAGAGTACGCAAATTCCCTCAGAAGTAAGCCTAAGAGGTTGGTTCCCAGGTGAGCAACAGGGCGCCATGCTCCTTCCCCTAAACTATGCTTCTGGCTGGGCATAGAGGCAAGAAAGCGAGAGATGGCCATTATTGCGGTTTTGTTATAAACAGACATGACACTCTGGGTCTTCCAAGGAAACAAAACACAGCAAAGCCAGAAGACGCAAGTTCCTAGACAGCAGGCCTCAAGGAATTGCCATTCAGCATAAATCACCCCGACACCTGTTAGCTCCCACATTTCTGAGTGGCAAATGGTACCAACCAGCGAGCCATTCTGAAAACTCTTTTTAGGTCTGAGGTCTTAATTAAAAAGGCTTAGCAACTCCTGAGTTTACCTAGTGCAGTCTCAGAGGTTACCTAAGTGGGTAAGAAAAAAAAAAGGACCAAATGGTTTTCGATCACAAGCTGTTTTATTGAGCGCTCACTATAGGTCTAGCAAAATTCCCTTCCAATTCCTACCTCAAACTCTTAGAGAAATCTAAAAAAAAAATGTGGACAACAGGAGACACACCAGACCCTGCCTGCCATCTGGTCAACTTAATTAAAAACAAAAACAACAACAACAAAAAAAAAAAAAAAACCAGACCCGACACCTGAATGGAAAAAGCAGTTTCTGGTAACATTTGCACCCAAACATTGAAAGTGACCGCTCTGCGCTCACAGGTCCCTTCTGAGAAGGAACCTCGATAGACACCTCGTTGTTTTGTTTTGTTTTTTTTCAGAAAGAGGTCCTGGGTATTATCCATCCGCAGGGAGCCAAATCTCGGCGTGAGTGCCGAGTCCTGGAACCGACCATCCACGAGGTCGTCTTTTAAAGACTAGCGCGAAGGCGAGCGTGCCGGTTCAGGGGACCGGGCTGGGGCGGGAGGCCACGCCTTCTCTGTGTTCGGGCACACGGTGGGCCAGCCGGCTCCGCCAGCAGCGCCCGGGCGGGAGGTGAGGCACCGACCTGAGGCGTTCAGATCGCCGGGGCGGCTCTCGGCCTCCGCGCTCTGCTCGCTGCCCATGGCGCCGGCAGCGGAGGGACAGCTGGGCAGGGGCCGGGGAGAGCGGGGAGAGCCCGCCGGGCCACGGACACGCGGGGACGCACGCCGCTCGCCTAGCTGAGGGGCTCGCTGACAGGAGGCTCGGGACACCGGCGGGGCCGCGGCCGCGACCGGCGGGCGGCGCTGCTGTCATTCACTGGCTCAGACGCCGAAACGCGCTCCTTCCGGGACGCCGATTGGCCGCACCGGCTACGCGTAGCCATCAGTTCCGGGTTCGGAGGTCCCGCCCCCAAATCCGAGGGGCGGGGCGCGGAGGCGCGCTCTGGAGGTTGGGGCGGCTCTGCCTTAAAGAGCCAGGCCTCCTCAAGGCCAAAGTTATCCAGAGGCGTAAAAGCCCTTTCCTACCGACGACGTGTTACCTTTGAGAACCACAGGTTACGCACTGTAATCCTGATGATCTTCGAACAACTTTGCAAAATGAACTAGGTTTTTGCTTTTGAGATAGGGCCTCACACTGTAGCCCTCTGGTGGCCTGGAACTCTGGGCGATCCCCCTGACGCAACCTGGGATTATAGAGGTGAACCACCACGCCAGGCAAATTAAGTATTTTTAACCCGTTTTACCAATGGAGAATAAAGGCGGTTTGTAGACCTCCAATTTCAAACCACACTAGTACAGAAGCAAAGCTCTTTTTTAAAACTTTGGAAGCAGGGAAGTTTAACAGTGGGCTACCATACAGAAAATGCCAAGACATTGGGGGAAAAAAAAGTGCTAAAATTGAGAGAAAAACTTTTAGGGTAGGCTGCTTTACAGCTGTTGAACGGGAAGTGGATCTAGGCACTTCCTCAGGATTGACGGCTATTGACAGGTCACTATGGAACTACCTATGACCAGGAAGATGTACAGATGGTACAAAAAGGAAAATGCGTATGTGACCAAATCGGGTATGCAGGCAGTAACTGACGCCTTCAGGGGTTCTTTCAACCGCTTCAAGACATGACAAGCCCCTAGCCTCTGTGGTGTGTGCCCATGCTGTTAAAATGCCTTCCCTACGGGAGATATAAATACATCTACACACTCCTACCGTTCTGACTACTACCAATGTTCATTCTGAGGAATCAATGAGGAAAAGCCACACTGTAAGTTCAGCACCCGATATAGAGGATTGCTCCCCCACCCCTTAGTGTGTAGAGTCTCCACCAGTACACCCTAGACATCCACCCCCAAGGCCACCTGCAATTAAGGCAGAATTGCATACAAGTGGTTGGGATGAGTGGCTCCAAACTCAAGAGATGGTTCCCTGATCTCCTCAGCCCCTCTTTGCTTCAGAGAGGAAAGGTCACAGTCAGCAAGTCCAGCTGCGATTATCTTTAGTGAGCAGGCGCTGCTGGAATCCTGAAGATGGCAGTACTTTGGGTCATGGTCCTGTTATCCAGCCCTCGGAGATTGGGGTGGTGGAAGCAAGAGGATCAGGGGATCAAAGTTGCACTTGGGTACTTACAAAGTTCAATGCCAGCCTGGTCTACATGAGACCCTATCTAAAAATTGAAAAAAGAAAAAATCCAAGAAAATGTCCTAAGATTTTGTGTATAAATATAATCCCAATGGGGCAAATTGACGGACTGATTTTTAACTTTCTTGTGCTCCCTATTTCACGTCACTTAACTTTCCCAACTCTAAGGCCAATACATAGGTAATTTCCAAAGGTAAGAAGTCGGATGATTTGGGACTATGGCTTCAGAACTGGCTCTTGCTCCAATGCCCTTTACAATGTGATAAGCTGAGTGCAAATAGATTTTCAAGCTCAGGATTTTATAGGAAGATGAAGATAGACATAAAATCTACCTAGAGATCCTCATAGGCTCCTACAATATGAGAGATTGTTTTGCCTTGTTTGGGGTTTGGTGTGCTGTGTGTTTTTGAAACAGGATCTCTCTCTCTCTCTCTCTCTCTCTCTCTCTCTCTCTCTCTCTCTCTCTTTCTCTCTCTCTCTCTCTCTCTCTCTCTCTCCTCCCAGCCTCCCTCCCTCTCTTCCTTCCTTCCTTCCTCCTGCCCTCTCTAGCTGGTCTAGTATTTGCTACATGAGTCCAGGTCAGAGGATCCTCCTGCCTCAGCCTCCTGAATGTTGGGATTACAGGTATGTGCTATCATGCCCAGGTCTAGAATGGTAAGGGATATGTTTACGTGTCTTTCTCATCCTCCTCTTCCTCCTCCTCCTTCTAGATTTTATTTTATTTGGAGCAGCGGATGGGACAAGTGGGTTGGAGTACCAGTGGAGACCAGAAGAGAGCATCCATCTCTGGGGACTGGAATTACAGCCAGTTGTGAGCTCCCTGATATGAGTGCTGAGAACTGAATTCAGGCCTCTACAAGAGCAGTGCACAACCTAGCTGCTGAGCCACCTATCTCTTCAGTCTTTGAAGCATACACTTTAAATGTGTGGGTTTAATGTAACATGGGATTTAGTATGCCCTCGCTTGCTCAGCATTTACTGGGAACCTGTCAGGCGTTAGGCACATGTTAGAGGTAAGAAGAAAAGATTCAGCAAGACGTAGCCCTTCTCCTCAAGAAACCTGCAGAAGGAAAAATGAGCGTTTGTGTTGTAAGTTTTCTCCCTTTGTGATCGATGCCTCTTAGACTCACTGACATGTGAATACATCTGTGTTCCATGTATGAACAGCCTTTGAGCCTTTATATCCCTTTCATATATATGAGTCTTATATTACATCTTATAGAAAAGCTTTCTCTTTTCTGTAGTTTGTATTGTTATTGTTTGAGACAGGGTCATGTTTTGTAACCCAGGCTCACTTTAAAGTCACAGCAATTCTCTTACCTTAGCCTGTCAAGTGCTGAGACCATAGAGCTGTGCCATCATGCCTATCTGAGAAAAAAACTCTCTTGATTTTCCAGTGAAGCGGTTTATTCTTGATCATACAGCGGAGGTGTGATATACCCAAGATGGAGTTTTTCTTGTCTTCTTTATGCCTCCTCCAGCCTGGCTCTTCTTCCTCATATCACCCAGCACATCCATCCACCTGTCTCCCACCGGAAGGTTTACACAGCCTCACCCGTGTATCCGAGCAGTCGCTAAGTCCCAGAGAGCTTGTCTCTTTAATTTCTCCGTATCTCCATGCCCAGTTCAAGGCCTCTGACCTCACTTCCTTCAATCCATTCTCCATGTAGCAAGCTGAAAGAATTTTCCAGAATACTAGTATATTCTGACTAATATTCTCTTTTCCTTGATGTACAGGCAACTTTCCTGCCAGATGGGCTGATTCCTGAGCGGTTTGCTTCCTCGTTCTTGTTGCTCCTCTTCCTCCTTATCTAGCTAGCTGAGCTTCTCGTTTTTGGATCCAACTCATATACCTCTTCTTGGAAGACCATCCTCTGAGATTCCTTAGTTAGCCACTTCTATCATAATATTGTTCTTCCATAGCCATCGACTTACCTGTCCCACTCATCGAACTAGAAGCATCTTGAAGTCAGGCCCCGTGTCTTATTCTTTGATTTCCTCCTGAGGAACACAACAGATATTTTCCTAATAAAACACTTTTTTAAAAAAAAAGGTGCCTCCACATAGATGGGAGTTCTCACTCTCAGGGAAGAGGATCAAAAATCTTTCCAGGTGCCAGACCCATGGAGTAGCAAAGCCTTCCCAGGTGAGGCTCAAAGGGATGGCAAAGGCTTTCTCGGGTTCAAGTTCGGATGTCGTGTCTGTAGGAACTATCTATCAACCATAGCTTCCTCCTCCAGGATGGCTGCAACCTGGGGCTGCTCCCTACAGAGCCTTTCTGCCAAGATTGATTAATTCTGCCCCCTTATTCAGCTGTGAGTAACAGGCCGGCCTTCTTAGCCAGAGCATTTGCTTCCTGGGTTGCTGTTACAGTTGTGGTTGGCATCTTCCATCAGAGCAAGCTCATGCCACTGGATCCCAGATTTTCTGTACATATGTCTGTGTGTCTGTCCTACCTTCATTTTCTCATCACCCCAGTCAGGTTTTGAGAACCAAGCCGTTCAGAATGTAACATTATCCCAGCACTCAGGAGCTAAGGAGGGAAGGTCTTGAGTTCAAGGCTAGACTGGGCTTCATAACAAGATCCCATTTCAAAAGCATAGCAAAACCTCACAGTGCAATGAAAGAGCAATGGATTTGGTTTCTTTTTAAACATCTGTTTCATATCAACAGAATTGTGAAATGTTTATTTTATAGGTTTTAATATTCTGTGAATTGAAAGTAGGACCTTGTACATGCTAAGAAAATACTCTACCACTGAGCTATATAGTCCTTAATGTTCTATGTGATGGAGAGATTATTCAGTGGTTAAGAGCACTTGCTATTCTTGCAGAGGATCCAGGTCTGGTTTCCAGCACCTACAAGGTGGCTCATAACCACTGTAATTCTAGTTCCAGGGGATTCAATATCTTTCTCTGTCTTTGTCTTTCCAGGGTACTGGGCATGCTCACACGTGGCATACATACATATAGATAGATATATACATATATATCCATACATACACACATATATGTATATAATATACACACACATTCAGGCAAACTTTCATATACATAAAGCTGAATCTTTTTTTTTTCTGAGACAGAATCTCATTATCTCTGGCTATCCTGGAGCTCACTCTGTAGAGGAGGCTGTCCTCATACTCACAGATCCACCTGCCTCTGCTTTCTGGGTGCTGGGATCAGAGGTGCATGCCACCATGCCCTGAAAAAATAAATCTTTTTTTTTTTGTTTTTGTTTTTTTTGGTTTTTCGAGACAAGGTTTCTCTGTGGCTTTGGAGCCTGTCCTGGAACTAGCTCTTGTAGACCAGGCTGGTCTCGAACTCAGAAAAAATAAATCTTAAAAAAAATAATTTAATAGTCAGTTGTTAGCTGGCTGATGTGGATGCTGGAAGCCAAATCTGGACCCTCTGGAAGAGTAGTATGAGCTCTTAGCCACTCAACCATTTTTCAAGCTCTTAATAATTTTGTTTTTTATTTTGAAACAGGGCCTCACTAAATTGCCTGCTCGCTTTAAAATTGCTCTGCAGCCCAGATGGGCGTTCAGTTTGTGATTCTGCTATCTTAACCTTTAGTTGTGATCACAAGCCTGTGCCTTGAGGCCCAGCTCCGGGAAGTTTGGTTTAGTCAGTATTTCTGTCAGTGACCTTGTTCACTGCTGTAACTGAGACGTCCAACAAGTGCACTGTAGCAGAACACTAAAGCTGACATTTCTTTGTCATCTGAAACAGGACCCCTTGAATTCCCGGTTATGCAACCGAGGGTGAGTTTGGGGGTTATAGGCAGGTGTGGAGACCCCCTGCAACCTGAAATTTCTAACGGTGGAGAACTGCTCAGTTGCCCTCATCCCCCAACCATATCATCTACAGAGATGGATATGCATACACGGAACCTTGTCGCAGCAGGAAACTTATTCCGGTGCAATAATTAATCCACTCCAGAGTCTAGTTTTCCTTGGCAACTCTTTGGTACCAAGCAGTGGCAAACATTACGAGAGCCGGAAAGTAGGTCACCCTCTACCTACCAGGAGCTGGCTTCACACAATGGGCCATTGTTCACAAGCTTTCTCTGGTAACATATACCTCCTGCAGCGATTGGTTAAAGCTGGATTTCTATGTTGGCCGTACAGGCTAGAATAATTATCTACTACTGAAAACTTTCACACCAGCCAAAGGAAAGATATTGCTGGAAGTTAGATCCAATTGCATCAGTGTTTTAGTGAGGTTTCATTTGTCTGGGGTTATATGCCAGCAGCGGGAAGGGGAGCAGTGGGTGAGAGCTTCTTTAACCCGCTATGCTCATTTGCCATTCATTCGGCAGCGAGGACATTTTAGTTAAATACATTTAACAACTCTAACATGCAAAGTCCTGTGTTAACTGTTGAGGGGCACCATTTTAACAACAGCAAAGGACACCATTGCCTTCATTATTACCATAAGCAAATCACAGCTGGACTTGCGCTCCTGCGATCGTTGCATTTGGGAGGTAGAGGAGGAAGATCAGGACGTAAAAGTTCATCCTCAGTTACATATGGAGTTGGAAGCCAGATTGGTGAGAATCTGTCTCAAAGAAGCAAAACAAACAACACACTGCCACAACACACAACAAACCAGTAAATTTCCCCAAAGCCAAATGCTTTCCCCTGGGGTTAGCTGGGAAGCTGCCAGCTGTGACTGAGCCCCCTTCTGTTCTCCAATTACGGAAATAGGATTCTCCTAATTATGCCCAAATAGGATGCACTGTGAACTTTAACCAAGAAGGTGTTCTTGAACTTGCCGTGGTGGTTACCCTTGTAACACCTGCACTTGGGAAATAGAGGCAAGAGGATCAGGAGTTCAAGGTCATGCTTGCCAAATCGAAGAATTCTAAGCCAGTCAGGCCTTCAAGACACCATTTGAAAACCAAAGGCGACTGCCACTTACAGTGGTTGCTTGAGAAGCGAGGGACAAAAAGATTGCGACTCTAACACGGGGCGGAGTACACCTGGGTGTATGACCCGATTAGCACCGTGAGTTTGTTCTTCAGGGCGCGGCAGCACAGCTGCAGACCCTTGATGACCCCGCGGGTCCGTACTTCCCCCTCTAGTGACTCGCACTGTGCAGGGTGCGGTGGCTACGCGGGAGCTGGGGACCTGGAGCCTGGGCTCTCGCGCGTCCTGACTGGGGCGGTCTGGCTGGATGTTCCTGGGAAGCAGCTCCGGGTTGCAGGGCAGGAACGCGCCCTTCCCCCGTGCAAACTTTCAGTCGCTGCGACGGAAGCAGGAACTTGATCACGACAAAATCTGCGGGGCCCGTGCGGGAGCTGCGGAGCATCCTCCGCGACCCTCTCCAGACCCTTGTGCGCCTCGGCGGTTCTTTAAAAAGGCGACCTAGCCGTCCTTAAGCGCCACGGGGACCACGAGGTAAAGGCGTCTCTTCCCTCCCCTGGCTGGCCTCGGTTAGAGTCGACTCCTGCTAAGGGCAACTCCGTTCTTTTCCCCGGTCCTGCTTAGGCACCCACACCAAAGCGATCCAGGGACCAGGTTAGAGCAAAAAGGGGCTGATCTGGAGAGTGTGTCGCTGCACTATCCCAAAGCAGATGGCCAGGCGAGCTTGAAAACACCTGCTATAAATGGCACAAGCTCCAAGTTGTCTGCAGAAGGAGACCAAGGCGCTCAGGAAGCAGAATGCGGTTTGTTCAAAGGGGGAAAGTTCCCATGTTTTCTCGTATGGTTTGTCTTTTTCTTTTTCAACCTGCTGTGTGATACTCTGTAAAGGTGTGTGTGTGTGTGTGTGTGTGTGTGTGTGAGAGAGAGAGAGAGAGAGAGAGAGAGAGAGAGAGAGAGAGAGAGAGAGAGAATTATTGACTTCTTGATAGCTTGCTGTAAATGATTCCCAACAATTGAAATAGCTCCGTACAAGTTAAGTTTAAGTGACTCCAGGAGACTGGAGTTTCTCTCTTCCATCTGTGTCTGTCCTCCTTCTTTTTTTTTTTTTTTTTTTTTTTTTTTTTTTTTTTTTTTTTTTTTTTTGGTTTTTCAAGACAGGGTTTCTCTGCAGCTTTTTTAGAGCCTGTCCTGGACCTAGCACTTGTAGACCAGGCTGGCCTCGAACTCACAGAGATCCGCCTGCCTCTGCCTCCCGAGTGCTGGGATTAAAGGCGTGCGCCACCACCGCCCGGCTTGTCTGTCCTCCTTTTGAGCAGGATTAAACCCCAAATGATAACTGATTAGATAACTTATGGGGTGCTGCGTAGCTCAGCACTCTGGGTTCCTGCCCTAGGACTGTGCTGATAATGTAATCCTTAATTGGGAACCAAAAAAAGAAAAAGAAAAGAAAAAGAAAGCCGGAAACCTAAGTAACCAGTTGCTGGGTATTTTTAATGAAATTTTTTAAACTTTAGTTAATTACATTTTCACTGTGTAGCCCTGACTGGTCTGGAACTCATTATGTGGACCAGGTTGGCCTCAGGCTCGCAAGATCTCTTCCTCTGCCTCCTGAGTTATAGCAAGCTTTCTTGCCGGACTGTCTTTGGATCGCCACCCCACAAATAATGACCCAGAGACTTCTTATTAATTATGAAAGCTTGGCCTTAGCTTAGGCTTTTTCCCAACTAGCTCTTATAACTTAATTAACATATATATATATATATATATATATATATTTAAATCTACGTTCTGCCACGTGGCTCAGTTACCTCGTCTTAGTACAGCAAATCCGAATGCTTGAGTCCGCTGGTGAAATCATGCGCCTAGATTCCTCCTCACAACTTCTCTCTGCCTATTCTCTCCTGCCTGGCCTTTCCTGCCCAGCAATTGGCCATGTAGCTCTTTATTAAACCAATCCAAAGGCACTTAGGCAGAGACACATCTTTACAGTGTAAGCAAACATTCTGCAACACCCAGTGCCATGGTTAAAGGTATGTGCCACAATGCCAGTATCTTTGTTTTTAAGATTTTTTTTTAAAAAAAATAACACTATTGCTCACATGAACACACGTTTATACCCTGGTGCACAGTGTACGTCAGAAGACAGCCTGTGGAAATTAGTCCTCTCCTACCGTGAGAGTGCCAGGGATCGAGCTTGAGTCAACAGACGGCAGCAAGTGCCCTCACCCACTGAGCCATCTCTAGGGATGTTACTTCCTGCACCCCGAGAGCACAGCCCCTGCTAGGTCTCCTTGCACAGTTCAGGTATCTGTCCAAGCACACGAGGACAGATTATATCAGATTCTCCCACTCCTCCCTTCCTTCCCCCCTTTCCAGGCTCCATGGCGAGAATTCAGGAAGTCTGTGAACTTTGGGGAAATGCGTTATTTCCCTAGCCTCTCACTGAAAAGCAGCTTTCACATCCAAGTGCTGGGCTTTCAGGTGTGAAATATCATGCTGGCCTACAATGGATTTGTTGTGAGGATTTGAGGGCATGACCTGTATAAAGTACAAAGAGACTGGCATGTGAAATGATACAGGTTTCCATTTTACTGTACACAGAAGCTGGACGTAACAACAAAGGAAATAGCACACTTGTGTTCTATTATCATAGATGGGCTTTGTTGGTTAACTAACTGAAGTTCATTATTCACATAGGGTTCACGTGAAGTGTTTTACAGTTCTATGGGTCTTAGTAGATATACAATGACGTGCCCATTACAGTATCATGCAAAAATCATTTCGCAGCTGTGAGAAGCCTCTGTACTCCAACCTCTTCCCCTTTTAGTAAGCTCTGATTTATTTTTAGGGCTTTAAGTTCTTCTTTTATACCAGGTATGGTGGGACACACCTTTAATTCTAGAACTGGGAAGGCAGAGATGGGCAGATCTCTGTGAGTTTGAGTTCTAGGACAGCCAGGGCTCTGTAGAGAGACCATGTCTCAAATATATACATACATACATACATATATATGTGTGTGTGTGTATAAAATAAATAAAGAAAGAATAAAATTCTCTTTTTCCTTTTATGTGTATGGGTGTTTGCCTACATGTATGTCTGTGCCCCACCTGTGTGCACACTCCCAAGGAAGCCAGAAGAGGGCACCAAAGCCCCTGGGCCTTGAGTTACAGATAGTTGAAAACCACCCTGCATAGGCTGGTACTAGAACCTGGGTCCTCTAGTAGAAAAGCCCATGTACTTAACCTCAAAGCCATCTCTCCAGCCCCAGTTCTGGTATTTTTGATTTGTTTTTTCCAGGCTATCAGGATATATTCTGAGTCAAAGTCAGAGTCAAGTCTGTTCAGAGTGACTTCTTTCACTTAGCAGTATACAATTGAAGATTTTTCTATCTTTCTGTTGCTTGATAATTCATTCCCTTTTATTGCTGAATAACATTTAAATATATGATTGTGTCTTATCCATTTGCCTGTGGAATAACATCTTAATTGTTCCTAGCTTTGAGAAATTATGAAAAATACTGCTAAAACATTCCCATGAATATTTTTTGTTTAGAAGAAAACTTTTCAAAACTTTTAATTGTAATTATGTGTATATGTGTATGTATGGATGGGTGTGTGTGTACGTGTGTGCATACTGGTTTGTGCATGAGCCTATAGTGCCTGAGGAGGTCAGAAAAGGGTATCAGATCCTCTTGGAGCTGGGGCTTGGCACCTCCAGAAAGGCAGTATCTGTTCTTAGTAGCTAAGCCCCTAGACACAGTTTTTAATGCATTTGGATAAATACATGTAGGACAGTTGCGGAATTCTATGGTGAGGTGACCTTTAAGTTTTGAAAGGCACCACCACATTTCTTTCAGAGTGGCTCTACCATTCACATTCTTACCAGCAAGGAGTGGCGTTCCTATTGGTCCACATCTCAGTCAGCATTTGTGCTGTCTGTTTCTTGGAGTTTTGTTTGTTTGTTTGTTTGTTTTTACCATTCTAATAGGTGTGTAGTGGTGTCTCAGTGTTGATTGAAATTACAGTTCCTTGATGATAAAATGTTGAGCATTTTAGGATGTTCATTTGTCATTGCGCGCGCGTGTGTGTGTGTGTGTGTGTGTGTGTGTGTGTGTGTAAGACATCTACTCAGATATTTTTTCCATTTTTGAGGGTTTGGTTTTGGTTTTATGTCTTTTTTTCTAGGATTTTGTTTTTGTTTTTGTTTTCCTTTGGACAGGATCCCACTATGCAGTCCTGGCTGGCCTGGAGCTCAGTATATAGATTAAGCTGGCTTCACACTCCCAGACATCTGCTTGCCTCTGCCACCCGGCGGGGGGGGGGGAGCTGATATTAAGGGTATATACTGTCATGCCTGGCTCCCTTTTTAGTTTTTCCCTTATTGTTGAGAGTCCTTGGTATATTTGGAAGCCAGGCCTTTAGCGGATAGGTATTTTACAAATATCTTCTCTGCAGCTAGGGTGGTGGAAAGCTCTGTGGGTAAAGCACCTGCCGGGCAAACATGAGGACTGGCGTTTGAATCCCCAACCCTCACAGATGCTGGGTGGGCTGGGCAGCCTTTGAAAGGCAGAGGCAGACTCCTGGAGCAAGCTGCTTAGAGAGACTAGCTGTGTCGGCAAGCTCTGAGTTTGATTAAAAGCCCATGCCTCAAATGAAGGTGGACAAGTCATTGAGGAAAACCCTGAACCCCTACAGACACATGCACCACCTCCTCCCACACACACAAGGGAAGAACAGTGGCTTTTATGGAAGAGCAGTTTTTGATTTTAATTAAAAATAACATCAGAATAGGAGACATGGCTCAGTGCTTGAGAGCACTCGCTGTTCTTACAGAGGACCTGGGTTCAGTTCCAGCACCCTCATGGTGGTTTACAACCATCTATGACTCCAGTTTCAGAGAGTGTCAGTGCTTTTCTCTGACATCGTGGGCTCCAGATATGCATGTGGTTCACATACATACATGGAGGTTTAATACTCATACACATAAAATAAATGTAAGAAAAAAAACCAACTTTTTTTTTTAGGGATCTTACTTTTGCTGTTGTATCTAAAACCACATCATTTAATTACTCAAAGAACACGAAGACTTTTCTCCTCTGCTATTGCCTGGAATCATATGGATTTGTGATTTACACTTGTGGCTGGAATCCATTTTGAGCTCATTGTTGGAGAAACAAACCTTTAAACTTTTACATTTATTGTTGCAATAAGACCACTTGTTTGTTTCCCGACTGCTCAGCCCCAAAATAATCACAAAGAAACCCTATTATTTGCAATACTGTTTGGCCATTGGCCTAAGCGTATTTCTGGCTAACTCATATTCTAAACCCATCTTTATTAATCTGTGTATTGCTACATGGCTGTGGCTTACCAGCTAAAGTTCTGGTGTCCATCTCTGGTAGGGCTAAATGGCTTTTCTCTGACTCCGCCCTTCTTTTCCCAGCATTCAGTTTAGTTTTCCCCACCTAGCTCTGTTCCCCAATAGCTCTGCTATAGGCCCAAAGCAGTTCCTTTATTAATCAATGGTAATCACAGCATACAGAGGGAAAAACCCCACACAACCTCCCCTTTTCTGTTTAAATAAAAAGGAAGGTTTTAACTATAACATAGTAAAATTATATATAACAAAACATATATCAAGCAAGAATTACAGTTACAATATTTATATCTACTTTCTCTTTTATCATAACTAAGGAAAATAGGAAGTACATTGTAAACAACTTCCAAAACTCTGTAATTGACAGAGACATCTTACTACCTGGACAGTTACCCAAAGTTCTTCTGTATTGTTGGATATCCCTCTTCAACCTATAGCCCCATAGTATCCAGCAGACTTTTCCATGAAGCAGGAAAATTCAAAGACAGTTCCGTATATATTGGCAGTTTCTCAGTTACTTTCTTCTGTGTCCTGTAGAATGTCTAGTTGACTCTTTCATGAAGCAGGAACCCTGAAGTATTGTCTCACCTTTAGGCAAGTTCAGCAGTCATTTCTCTGTGGGTCCTGCATGTCCAGTTCATGAAGCAGTCCAGGCATGAGCAGTTTCTTGCCCAATTGGCCAACCAACTCCATGAGGAGCCTCTTCAGTGCCCATCTTCCTCTTGAAGTAGCTTGGTGCTGCCAGGAGCAGATGTGTATCATTGTTATGAATATTCCTAAATTCTTAAACATTTTAAATGCCATATTCTGTAGTCTTTGAAAGGTTTGAAGAATGCCTATCACCTGAAATATATCTCTGTACATCTAGAAAATCTAACATGACTACAAGCTTGACTATTATAGATGATTATCTATTAACCTATATTTCTTAATTATGCATTACATTTCTAAATGAGTTACACAAACACAATACCTTAATCAAGATCAGAAATATATATACATATATATATGCTTATATATATATATATATATATACAGTGTAACAAAATTAACCTTAAATTTGTATCAATAAACCACGATTTATACCAATGCAAATTTCTATAGTATATCCCCTTTTAAATGTAAACAAACATTTATAGACAATATTTGGGAATATGGGCATAGTTTTGTCCAAACTTCCTCCCACTGTTTATTGGGCAAAGTATTTTTGGGGGTGTATTCACAGTGATCTTTCAGAGGGTCTTGGTGCATCAAATCATATTAGTCTGGAAGCAATCCATAAGTTCTCATCCTCTGTGGAAACAAAAGAAGAACATCTTTTCCAAAGTAACATATCCTTAGACCCAAATTCTGAAGTCAAAATACCTTTGTAATATACATGCTGGTTTAGCTTAACAGCTCATATAATGAAATGTCT
The DNA here is from genome assembly GCF_903992535.2 of Arvicola amphibius. Lineage (NCBI taxonomy): Eukaryota > Metazoa > Chordata > Mammalia > Rodentia > Cricetidae > Arvicola > Arvicola amphibius. The sequence goes on from NC_052048.2 coordinate 16,142,901, forward strand.
CTCTGTACTTAGCTCCTTCACTGTCAAAATTTTCAAAGAAAACACAATATTATACATAATCCAAACTCTCTGTGAATTTTTCATCTTTACATGGCTTATTCTTTGTTTACTCCTTTTAATCTATGACTATCTGTACTCTGTATCTTTAAAGACTTTACCCTTTTTTTAAAAACCATTTACTTCTTTTTATAACTGTCTATAGTCTTTTTCCTCTCTCTCCCAAACCTATAAACATCCAATGCTGTGACTCATTTAGAGGTTTTTTATGTCTGAATCTGTCCTATTGTGTATCTGAAATTCTTTTTGGTCTTGAAGAGCTTTTAAAATGGTAAGCAGCTTGGTTGCAGCAGCTCTGGATGCTGGCTCCATCTCTCTGTACTTTCAAAATGGTGGACATACCATTACTGCCATCTCTGGGACCTCTAGGTAGGAGCCATACTCAGCACTTTAACTCTGAGCATGAGCTTGCAGCACATAAACCCTTTTTTATCTAAGTAATAGCTTGATGGAGGACTCTCATTGGCTAATAAAGAAACTGACTGGCCCATTTGATTGGCCAGCCCTTAGGTGGGTGGAGTAGACAGAACAGGAAGAAGGAAGTGAGGTAGATGGCTCAGACAATTGCCCTGCCTCGCCTCTCTGAGCAGACCACCATGCCTCTCCTAAGTGCCTCTGCTCAGGGAGAGAGATGCGATGAAGCCAGCCACCAGGTCAGAGATGCTGAATATTTCCCGGTAAGACACCATTCATGGTGTTACACAGATTATTAGATATGGGTTAAAGCAAGAGATGTGAGAATTAGACAATAAGAGGCTGAAACTAATATGGGCCAGGCAGTGTTTAAAAGAATAGTTTGTGTGTTGTTATTTCGGGGCATAAGCTAGCAAGCGGCCAGGAGCCAGGCAGGAATGCGGCCCGCAGCTCCTCACTACAATAGCTAGATATGCCATGCAGAGCATTGCGTGGCCTGGAGATATCTCTGTGTACGGCAGCAGGAATCTGCCATGCTCTCCTGACTGTGTACTCTTAGCAGTTCTGATCCTGCTGCCTGCCCAGACAGGGGGTGCTGAGCTGTGAGCATGGTGTCAGCTACTTTCCCAAGTGGGCACATAAGCACCCAGGCCCACAAACCCCATTCAAGTGCTCCATAGCCTTTCTCTTATTGGAGCCAGCCTGTTCTCCATTCTAACTGACCAGTTCCTAGAATTCAATCATGAGACTTTCTTCCTCTCATTTGGTATTTAGAGAAGCAACTTTCTGCCAGGCTGGTACAAGGACTCAAGAGGAGAATGTGTGTTTGAGTCTCTTAGCACAGTCAATGTCTGCCTCCAGCAGATGTCTTTAAAGGCTAAGTGCTGTCGCTGAGAAAAGCGGTGTGCTGAGCTCTCAGCCTTGCTTCAGCACCGGCAGTTTTGTGGCCTTTCTTCTCATGTTGGCAAGGGACCAGAAGATGAAGGATTCTCAAATGCACAGGCAGTCTTCCATTTAAACTTCTTCACAGGTACTTTCAGCTTTTATTATTATTATTTGCTTTTTATTCTTTTTGTTTTATAGTATTATTATTATTATTCAAAGATATGTTTTGTTTGTTACGTGTGTATGTTTGTGTCTGTCTGTCTTGTCTGTCTCTGTGTCAGTGCCTATGCAGAGGTCAAAAGAGGGTGTTGGATCCTTAGAGTTGGAGTCACAGGCAGCTTGGGGGTCACTGAACACAGATGCTAAGATCCAAACCCCTGTCCTCATAAATAGGACTTGGCAAATGCTATTACCCACTGAGCCTTCTCACACTGTAGCCCAAGCTGCCCTGTAACTCACACTACATAGCCCCAGCGGGCTTTGAACTCATGGTCATCCTTCTGCTTCAACCCCTCCGCAAGGGTCATTGATATGTTTCTATTTTTGCTGTTTTTCTACAGAAGGAGTAACCTGTACAATTTTCCTGAAGTAGACTGAGACCAGAAGAGTCACCCTTGACTTCTGAAGAGAGACCAAGATCAACAAGCATTCAGAATGCTCTTCCGGGAGGAGCAGAGCTTGGCTTATACTTTGGTGGTCATTTGCTTCCTGACACCAAGGCTGTCTGCTGGTCAGAAGTGCCTCACCGAGAGTCTAGAGGATGTTGTCATTGACATCCAGTCTTCTCTCTTAAAAGGAATCAGAGGCAATGAGCCCATCCATACAGTAACCCAGGAAGACTGCATCAGCACCTGCTGTTCAACACAGAACATAGCGGGTAAGTAACACAGCCTGCTGTAGCCTGTGTGTTTGTAAGCTGTGGCCTGTGTGTTGTTGAGCTGTGGCTTACGTGTTTTGTGAGCTGTGGCCTGTATGTTTTGGGACAAGATAGTTGGAGAGTGTGGCCGGTTAGTTTGCACCAGAAATTCTCAGTGAAGCAGAAAGACAGATTCACTGGGGAATTGTCCCTAAGTACATTCCACCATCTCTCCCCAGAGCTGTACTGTGGTTGCTGACAAGTGTGTCCATATAACCCTTAGATGGGTTCAGGATGAAACTCAGGTCACCAGACTTACACAGCAACCTCTTTGCCAGATGAGCCATCTTGCTGGTCTGGAAGGGAGTCAATCTGATATATTTATGCAGAAGAAAACGTAGGCTTGTAGGTTTAAGCCAAACATTTCAGGCTTCAAACTGGCAAGCTGAAAAGAGAAGTGTGTGTTTAGAGCTGGCAGTGGTTCTGTTTTGCTCATGATGCTGTCTGCATTCTCTACATGAAACAATGTTGACTTTGTTGGGTATGCCATACCTTGCCAAGTGCTAGAGTCGACTGGTAGGGTGGAAAGACCTCACCGATTAAGGAGCATGAAACAGAGCTGGGCAAGACGCTAAAACAGGTGTCTGCCCTTGAACTTCTTTTTCTGTGGTGCTGTGGCATAAGGAATGTATATGGAGTCTTTATCTCAGGTCCTTATTTTTTGGTGGTACTGTAACTAAAGTCGTACTGTAACAAAACCCACAGCCTCATGAACATGTAAGCTAGGTAAGTGCTCTCCCACTTGGCTCTTTTCCTCAGTCCTCTTTCTACTTAAAAAAGAAAGGTTTGTTTTTATCTTATGCATATGACTGTTTGCCTGAATGTGTGCATGTATGTGCGCTATGTGTGTGCAGTGCCAGGGGAGGCCAGAGAAGGGTGTCAGACCCTCTGAAACTGTTACAGGTGAGCTCCGTTTGGGTGCTGGGCACCAAATCTGGATCCTCTGTAAAAAGAGCAAGTGATCTGAACCATGGAGTCATCTCTCCAGCCCCCTCTCTTTGTTTTGTAAATTCTCAGGCTGCCCTTAAACCCATTCCGTAGTCCAACCAGGCCTTTTACTTGTGAGTCTCCTGCCTCAGCCTTCTGAGTCGCTGGGATGACATAAGGCACAGAGCTCCTAAACCTTTGAGATGTACAGAGACAGGAGCGAGTCTCATGATTGTAAGTGCCTTTCAACTATAACTCACTCGCGCTAGCTGATGCCACTTTGATAGGCCCATAGACTGTTCTAGATGTTGCTGGTCATTAGAAAGAGCAAACTCTGCTTGGAAGCTTGGGACATTCAGACCTGTGCCCTGGTCTCCAGGGAGGGGTACTCTGAACCAAAGGGTCAGTGACTTTAAGTGATTATGCCTATACAATAGAGCTGTCATGGAGGTCCCTAAAGGATGAATTTTGGAGAGCATCCAGGTAGGTGGGTGAATATGTTTGTGTAGTAGGAAGAGAGCACCCCTCAACTCCATGAAGACTGAAGCTTCTGCATTCATGACCTTCTAGACCTTTCTATGTACCCCTTCATCCAACTGTTCATTTGTATCCTTTATATTTTATATGGGGAAGGCCGTGGGTTTGACAGACAGAGCACATATGCAAAAAAAAATTTATGGCCTTTATCTTACAATGTAATTGTAAATATAACTATTCTTTGAGTTCCATGAGTCAGACTAGCACATTATCAGACGAGAGGGGCAGGGTTGTGGCAGCCTCTGAATTTGTAGTCAAGTCACAGGGTTCAGTAACCTGAGCCCTGACACTTGCCACTGACTTCTGAGAGAACAGTGGGCTTTCAGGAAGGAACCCTTAAGCCTATGGAGTCTGGTGCTAACCCCAGCTGGTTAGATTAAAAATGGGTCAAACTGAACTGTAGGATATCCAGTTAGTGGCAGAGGTTTGCAAGAGATGGCGTGGAAAGGAAGTAGCCCTTTGATGACCTCAGATTGAGAAGTGTGCTTTCTGGTGCTGTGGTTTATAGAAACTGTGGTGATTTAACTTAAATTCCTACTTTTTAAAAACATATAAACGTTGATGTAGAAGCTTCAGTAGCACAGGGGTTAAACCCCTGATCTTACAAACGCTGAGATAAGCATTGATCTGACATATGTGGGCATGGTGATACATACCTGAAATCCCAGCCCTCAGAGAATCGTGACTTCCATACTGCCCTGGATGTGCCTAGACGGATGTCTCTGGCACCGCGGGCTCAAACAGACCATTCTTCCCTCTGGTTGCTTACATCAGCTACTTTGTCATAGTTATGGGCTCCTGGATAAAGTGGTAGGTCCTGAAAAACTCCAAATCACAGGCAGAATGTTGTGTACTTCACGTTGATGTTCATTTTCCTACAGTCTATGACTATCATCAAATTATTTTGATAATTTACTTTAAAACTGTAGTTTTTACTTTAACTGCTGAAAAAATGAGGGGGAAAGGACACCACGGGAAGGCTCACACAGTCAGCTAACTTGGGCTCATAAGAGCTCATTGGAGACTGAGCCAAGAACCAGGGAGCCTGCGTATATGTTACAGTTGTGTGGCTTGGTCCTCTTATGGGACCCCTAACAGTGGGAACAGGGGCTGCCTCTGACTCTTTTACTGGCTTTTGAGACCCTACTCCTCATATTGAGTCGCCTTGTCCAGCCTTAATAGATGGGGAGGTGCTTAGTCTTACTGCAACTTGATACGCTGTGTTTTATGGATGCAGGAGACCTGCCCTTCCCTAGATGGAGATGGAGGAGGATGGGATTGGGGGGTGGGAACAGAGAGGGGATGGGGAAGAGGGAGTGGGAGGGGCGTGGGAGGAGGCTACAGCCATGTTGTAAAATAAGTAGATGAATAAAAACAAACAACAAATAAATAAATGTAAAACAACAACAACAACAAAATCTGTGAACTAAGATCCATGGGTGGCAAATCTGTATGAACACTTTCACTGTAAAATAAGGTATGAAAGCCTCAGTTCTTGGAATTGATGACAAATGCCTGGTTTTCTATGCTGTCAGGAAACACCCACACATCCAGCATTCAGTCCTCACAGATAATATTTATATTTCACATAAATTGTTTTGTTGGTTTCGTTTTAAACAGTGTTTCACTGTATAAACTAGACTATACTTGAATTTTGGGTGATCCTCCTGCCTCTGCCTCCTGAGTACTGGGATTACAGGATGTATAGCTATGCCCAACTTTTGTTTGGAGCAAGGTATTATGTAGCTCAGGCTAGCCTCAAACTCATTGTGTAGCCATGAACTCCTGACCCTCCTGCCTTGGTTTCCTAAGTGCTAAGATTATAGCCCTGTGCCGCCTGCCCAGTCAGCATTCTCCCCCCCCCCCTTTATTCTTTCTTATCCAGGTTACCAGTCTAAGGAACAATGCACCCCTAGTCAAGGCTGGTCATCCTGGCTAAGTTAATCCTTTCTGAAAACAGACTCAGGACACACTCAGGAGTATGTTTCACTAAGTGCTAGGTGCATCTCAGACCTATCAAGTTGACCTTCCTATCACTTCCAAACGGTCCAGGTCTGAATCCCAGCATCCACAAGATGCATTCACAAATGCTATGGCAGGCATCACATTGTTGGAGAAGGAAAAGCAGGGCTGTGTTGGGTCGAGTGAGTGACGGAAGAAGAAACAGTAGAATCCTGGCTAGGGCTAACTCTTTTCCCCTATCAACAGGGTTTGGTATTTTGAGATAGGATCTTTTGTAGACTGGCCTCAAACTCACTCTGTAGTTGCAGGAGGATGGCCTTGAACTCCTGCTTCTTCAGCCTCTACCTCTGAGTGCTGACACTATAGGCCCATACCACCACACCTAGCTAAACCATGGGGTTTTTCTGGAGAAGGGGTTGTTTTTCATATTTATTTTTATTTTGTGTGTATGTGTGTTTTGCCTATATCATGTGTTTATCATGTGTGAGCTTGGTATCTGAGAGGCCAGAAGAGAACCTCAGCTCCCCTAGAACTGGAGCTGCAGATGGTTGTGAGTGTCATGTAGGTGCTGGGATTCAAACCATCACTCGAGCCCCTAAAAGCTGTTTTAACAAATTTTGGAAGATTTGTCTCCAGAGAACGAGATGTGCTGCTAAAAGAAAATGGTGTGGGGAGATAAATAGATGGCTTGGTGGTTCCGAGCTCTGGCTGCTCTTCTAAACGGTCCAGGTTTGAATCCCAGCATTCAGGTGGTTAGTGCCCACAGCTGTCTTTGACTCTGATTCTAGAAGATCTGATGTTCTCTTCTGGCTTCTGCAAGCACTGCGTGCCCACAGCACACAGACATATGTGCGGGCAAGACACACATGCACAGGAAATAGATAATAGTAAACTTTTAAATGGAAAAAAATGGTTTATCCAAGATTAACTCGGGTTTATAAACCGAATCAATGTCTTTTGAAGTTGCTTTATGTCACTAACCTAAGAAGAAGGAAATGGTCTGAGGGGTCAGAAAATTGAGCAGAGCACTCTGGAGCGAGTAAAGCTCCCCCAGCTTGTCCTACTCTAGAACGTTCAGCTTGTCCTACTCTAGAACGTTCGGCTTGTCCTACTCTAGAATGCTCAGCTGTCCTACTCTAGAACGTTCATCCCGTCCTACTCTAGACCATTCAGCTTGTCCTGCTCTAGAATGCCCAGCTGACCTACTCTAGAACGCCCAGCTGTCCTACTCTAGAACGCCCAGCTGTCCTACTCTAGAACGCTCGGCTGTCCTGCTCTAGAACTCTCAGCTTGTCCTGCTCTAGAACTCTCAGCCTGTCTTACTCTAGAACTCTCAGCTTGTCCTACTCTAGAACATTCTACTTTGAAATCATTCTTGCAAGTCTTTCATTGCAGGGGACAAAGTGTGTAACCTCATGATCTTCGACACCCGGAAGACAGCCGGACAGCCCAACTGCTACCTGTTCTTCTGTCCCAGTGAGGAAGCCTGTCCGCTGAAGCCAGCCAAGGGACTTAGGAGCTACAGGCTCGTCAGAGGTAACAAAGGCATTGTTTTCTTTCTTTCGTGACTGAATTATTTAAAGCTTCAGTTTCTGTGGAAGATTTCCTGAAAGAGCCTAAGAACCAAAAGAGTTAAAAAATATTTGATGACTTGAAATTAATTAAATAAAAACACATTTTCCTATAACAGCATCTGGCAGTATTTTGTTTGTTTTACCTTCATAATATTAAGCATATACAGGTCTGTGATGAAACCTTTTTAAAAAAAAAAAAGACAAAGTCACCTATGTAGCCTAGGATAACCTATGAGAGAACTGTTGATTGTTAATATTCTATTTTTCATTTTTTTAAAGATTTATAGAAGAGGGCACCAGATCTCATTACAGATGGTTATGAGCCACCATGTGGCTGCTGGGAATTGAACTCAGGACCTCTGGAAAAACAGCCAGTGCTCTTAATCACAGAGCCATCTCTCTAGTCCCTCGTTTTTCATTTATTAAATAAATAGCAAATGTTGTTTAGCATTTCCTATGCATCGGTACACTTTTTATTCTCCAGGGGTGAAGCGCTGAACATGAAACCCACAGTTCTTATTTCTGAAAGTGACTTTTGGGGTAGAGATAATAGCCATAACGCATGCTCGAGAAGAATGTAGAGGAGTCACAGTGCTGTGCAGAGCTGAGATTACCCAACAGAATGGTCATCAAGGGAACCCCTAAGTTAGGTGGTCAGTGAGGAGGTAACCCCTAGATTGAGATCTGAAAAGCCAGCGGCCAGATAGGAGAGGATGGGGACGATCTTCCAGGATGATAATGATCCTTAGGCAGAATGGATTTGGAATGAAGACCAATCATTCATTCGAATTCCCAGAAGCAGAGTAAGCTGTGTAGCATGTGTGGAGGGGAGAGGCAGGGAGACAGATCACACTGCCTTTGCCATTCAGAGGAAGGAGGTTTCATGCTAGGTGTACAAGGGGGATCCATGGGAAGTTTTTAAGTAGGCATGTTCCATGGTGTCTTTTTAAAAAGTTACTATTATTTTGTGTGTGTGTGTGTGTGTGTGTGTGTGTGCACATGTGTGCATGCATGCCATGCCATGCATGGAGGTCAGAGAGAGGCCTTGTAGACTTAGTTTTCCCTTTCCACCTGTGTGTGCATTCTGCATATCTTCCTCAGGTCTCAGGTTGCCAGGCTTATGCAGTAAGTGCCTCTACCCTCTGAGACATCTTGTTTGCCCAAATAATTTGTTTTGCTTTTGATTTTGTATTTTTAATGATTTATTTATTTTTACTTTATGTGCATTGGTATTTTGCCTGCATGTATGTCAGTGTGAGGGTATCAGAGCCCCTGGAGCTGGAGTTACATGCAGTTGTAAGCTGCCATGTGGGTGTTGGGAATTGAACCCAGGTCCTCTGGAAGAACAGCCAGTACTCCTAATGGCTGAGCCATCTCTCCAGTCCCTGCTTTTTTTTTTTTTTCGTTTGTTTTTTTGTAAGGCAGGACCTCCTCTCAATTTAGTGTTGGTTGGCCTGACACTTGCTTTGTAGACTAGCCTTGTTTTGAACTCACAGAGGTCTGCCTTCCTCTGTCTCCAGAGTGCTGGGACTGTGGTGTCTTTAAGGAGTCTTCACGAAGCTCAATGGCGACTCTTTGGGAAACTTCCTTGAGGCCACAGGATAGGGGGGATGGAAAGACTGGTTGATGGGAAGTAAGATGCAGGCAGAAGATGATCCGGGTGGGGGGGGTGGTAAAAAGAGATGGAGAGAGGTAGAAGGTGAAGTGTAGGCCGGAGATGGTCCAGAGAAATGGTAAAGGAGATGGAGAGAGGTAAGGTTGGTAGGATTGCTGGTGCTCATGGAAATGAACGTAAGAAGGCTAAGTCCTAGTTTTGAATTGAACATCAAGATGGTTGGGGCTGCCATTTGTGAACTAGGGGATTTTGAAGAGAGCACTTTTAGAGTCAGGAGGTAGAACAGAATGAAGGGTTTTCTCTTGCCTCTAGTTAGGGTGCTTTGTGGAATGAACTACTTGGGGCACCTGGGTGTTAACACCTGCTGTGTTTTCTGAGTGGGGGGTTTGCCTGAATTTTGTTCCAGAACCAGGGAAATCCAATGTGCCAAACATTTCCTTAAACAGTAGTAAAAAGCATAGCTTGTTTCGGTGATCTGCTGTGGTGACATAAGTTACAAATGAAGGTTAAGTCTTCCAGTTTTCATAATACTTCTGTAGAATTATTGCTTTTCTAATGTGTAAAAGAAGAAGTACAAGATAAAGATTCTGGCCAATCGAGACAAGAGGAAAGGGAAGTGAGCCTATGTAGGAACCTTTTAAGGGTGAGTACACCGTGGAGGAACTGGAATCAAGCTGTTCTGGTGGGAGCCACCAGGGGGCATCCTGAGCACAGAGCAGGTGGAAGGACGGTTCCTGGCAGTGACACCAGATCCGGACACATGCAGAGGACTGTTTATTCCTACAGGATGTATACAAGTTATGTTTTTAATTCTATTTATAAATACACCCGTGTTTATGGGCTGAGTTATTCCATTGATCATAAATTATCCTGTTTGAACTGAACTGAAATGTAAATATCTGTTTGGTGGTTTGTTTCTGAAGTAACTTTTATTTCCTGTAACCAACTGGCTAATATTTACAGACTGACACTTTGAACGATGGCAGTGGAGTCTGCTCAGTCTACAAAAATACTGCAGCTTAGCCTCAATCTGCCTTTAATGGTTTAGCGATATATCTTTTCTACCAGGCACTGTAAGAATGGGTGGGTTCAGAAACCCAAGAAATTGGAAATCTCTTTGCTTAACTGGTTTCCAATAAAGTCCCTCATTTTTTAACTCGGTGAGATCCCTTGAGAAATGAAACTCTAAGAGGAGCGGAAGGCCCAGGGCTGTTTCCCAGCTCCTGTGACTTGTGTCCACAAAAAGAACCGACGCCCAGCGCAAACAGCAGTGGGCGAGGTGAGAGGAGCAGGTGTGGAGGATTCTGTGTGGTTCCAGGCTCCCTGCCAACACATGCATCTTATCAAGTGGGACTAGCGCTGGCTTTTCATTATAGCTGAGCGCACAGGCTTGAGAAAGCAAACAGCTGCTTTGGTCATTCTTGCCAATGGACATATCTAACTTCTAATACCATACAGACTGCAGGTCAGTTAGCTGAATAGTCTTGGCTTGTTTGCTTGTTTTTATTTCTCTCCCTTGCTCTCCTTTTTACTTTAAAAGATTATTTAAAGTTTTTCAATATAACATTTATTTATTCATTTATTTAGTGCGTGTGTGCGTGTGTGTGCGTGTGCGTGCGTGTGCGTGCGCGTGCATGTGCGTGTGCGTGTGTGTGTGTGCGCGTGCATGTGCGTGTGTGTGTGTGTGCGTGTGTGTGTGTGTGCGTGTGTGCGTGCGCGTGCGTGTGCGTGCGCGTGCGTGTGCGTGTGCGTGTGCGTGTGTGTGTGTGTAGCTGTGCTCACCATCTTGGTAGTGGTGGAGGTCAGAGGATAACTGGTGAGACATGGTTCTCTCCCGCCACCTAGGTCCAGGGGACAGGCTGAACTCGGACTTTTCAGGTTTGGCAGCCCAGTTGAGCCATCTAACTGACTTTCTTTTAACTTTCAAATGAAACATGCTGAGGTGTGTTTTGTTTGTTCTATGTGTGGACTTGAGGATTCACCTTGGGGCCTCATGCATGCTCTAAGCTATACTCCCAGACATCATTTTATTAAATTCCTAACGATACAGATGGTGAGCTATGAATGTGATGACGTCATCTGTAGTTTTATATATATATATATATATATATATATATATATTAAAAAAGGACGAAATTGAGAGAGAGAGAGAGAGAGAGAGAGAGAGAGAGAGAGAGAGAGAGAGAGGGAGATCTTTTGGAGAAAATGGGAAACTCATGCACCCAGATTAGTAGGGGGAGTTGGAGGTGAAGTGTTATGGGCATCACCAGCACACCCAGCTCCAGCTTCTATTTTAGCCTAGAACATGTCTTGGCCAACTTTTCTGTCTAGTGCCAAACAGTATTTAGACCTTGGAGGCCTGTGTTTGAGGTACTCTGGCCATATGCAACCAGTTGTGTCTACTGATACAATGGTAGCAATGTATATCATTGACCTTATGGTATAAACGCTGCCACAGGGAATATAAATAAATGGATATTCTGGACAGCACTAAAACTTGATTGGAGAGCACTAAAATTCAAATAGTGTGTGGTTTTCACATATCAAAAATTCTTTTGGTTATTTCTAGTCATTTAAAAATGTAAACTTCATTCCCAGTTTGCAAACCACAGAAAGGTAGGGGGCAGGCAGGATTGGCTATTCTTGTTAAACCCTACATGAATCAAGTGACAGCTTTAAAGACTCATGTAGTTTAGTGGGGTGAAACATGCCTGTAATTCCAGCAGGGTGGAGGCAGGGGGATCAGGAGTTCAAGATGAGCCTTGACTATATGTATCAGATTCAAGGAGAACCTGAGCTACATGAGACAGTCTCAAAAAAAAAAGAAAGAAAGAAAGAAAAGAAGAGAAAGGGGGGAGAAAGAAAGAAGGAAAGAAAGAAAGAAGGAAGAAGAGGAAGAAAGAAAGAAAGAAAGAAAGAAAGAAAGAAAGAAAGAAAGAAAGAAAGAAAGAAAAATAGGGCCAGAAAGATGGCTCAGTGGGTAAAGGCATTTGATGCCAGACATGATGACCTGAGTTTATTCTCCGGGACCCACATGAGAGAAGGAGAAAACAGACTTCTACAAGTTGTCCTCTGACCTCCATATGCATGCTGGGGCATGTGTGCCACTTCCCCCACCCCATAAATAAATATTTGAATTATAATTATTAAAAATTAAATAAATAATAAAGAACCATGAGAAAGTGTGGGGGTTCGTGAGCACACCTAGGCTGTCAGCCATCTTCAGTTGTTTCTGGATCTGGTAGGGGAGATGGCAGGTCTACTCTGGAGACAGACGTGGGGGTGCCGTGAAGGCGAAAGGGAGAAAGGCCTCCTGGTTTCCTCTGCCCTGGATCTCTTTAGCATTTGAGACAAGGTCTCATGCAACCCTGGTGGAGCTGACCTCTCTGTGGTGCAGCAGCAGAGAATGGCCTAGAACATCTGATCCTCTTTCCTTCACCTCCGGGGTGCTGGGATTAGAGGTGTGTTTCCTTGTGCCCAGTTCGTGGGAAACGAGGTTGAGCCTTATCAACTAAGCTACCTTCCCAGGCCCAACTGCAGTTCTAATACTGTCCGAACAGCTAAGTAGCAGAGTCAATACTGAGCGATTCGAATTATCCTTCGCTGCCCTTGGTTGCCTTAACAAGCTTTTCTTTCCAGTTTGAACTGTGATAAAAAGCTGCGTGGCTCAGAGCAAAACCTTGAGGGGTCTCTGGCAGTCAAATACCCACCTTAGGTGTTGGTACGAACAGCCCTACTCTGCCCATCCAGAAGGGGGCGTTATGATTTCAAACATCATACTCACAACCTAAGGCATTGGCTCTATAATTCCAAGCTTCGAGAGTCCGAATCAAGTCTCCTGGATAGGCTCCCTCTTCTGATGACTCTCGAGAGCCAGACACCCCTGACTTTATTTGGAAAATGGTATCCTCCTTGCGCTATTTCTTTGGTTCAGTGTTCTTCAAGGAGCCTAGACCCTCCAAGCCTTCCCCTTTCAGTCAAACCCTCGTCACTGTTAAAGGCCTGTCACTAGGATTCTGCTTCCCCGATGCCTCATTTTTCCAAGCTTCTATTACTCTTGTCCCATGCCCAGGCTGAAACGTCTGTCCCCATGATTAGCTGTCACGGGCAGTTGGCATGTCTGGAGGAATGCTTGTCTTCCATCTGCATTTTTCCTGCCAGCCCCATCCTGCTCAGACCACCCTGGCTCCTCCCTCCCCTGCCTCTGCCCTTAGCCATCTTTGGCTTCCCAAACCTCCTGTTCTCTACATGGTTCTTCTCTCGGCCTCGTTGCTGCTCCTACTTATTCCTCGGTCAGCCTGATACACCCTGCTTTTCTCTTCTCTTCTGTCCCACTAAGCTAGAAATAAGCCACGTCATGATGTCGAGAGACACTGCTGTGATATTTTATAATTGGCGTTTTCTATTGTATACATGCTTTGACGAAATATCTAGTACCTGAGGCTGGGGTGTAGCTTAGTGATACAGTGCATGCTTGATGGGTACAGGATGGCCCTGTGTTCATTTCCAGCTTGCATGCACAAGGAGAGAGAGAGAGAGAGAGAGAGAGAGAGAGAGAGAGAGAGAGAGAGAGAGGGTTTTCAGTCAGTATTAATTTGCTTTCTAGTGCTGTGATAGAACACTGACCAAAAGCAGTTTGGGGAGGAAAGGGTTGACTCAGCGTGCGCATCCTCATGACTGTCAGCACGGAGGGAATCCAAAGCGGGAACGGATGCACGCACAGATCATGGAGGAAAGCTGCTTACTGGCTTGCTGTCCACGGTTGGCTCAGCCTGCTTCCACACACAAGCTAGGACCACCAGCCCAGGGATGGCACAGTGGGCCAGGCCTGCCCACATCAGTCATTAACCAAGAAAATGCCTTTGCAGCCTAGCCTCCAGGCTACTCTGACAGAGGCATTTTCTCACTTGGGGTTCCCTCTTCCCACGTGACTCTGGTTTCTGGAAGCTGGCAAAACAACAACAAAAACAATGAACCCGCACAGGCATCAAGTATCAACTACTTGGGGGGACATGGTAAACATTTGTATTTTTAGAGATTTATTTATTTATTTATTTATTTATTATATATGCAGTGTTCTGCCTGTGTGTATGTCTGCATGCCTGAAAAATGTACCAGTTCTTGTTAAAGATGCCTGTGAACCATCATGTGTGGTTGCTGAGAATTGAACTCAGGACCTCTGGAAGAGCAGACAGGGCTCTTAACTACTAAGCCGTGTGTGTGTGTGTGTGTGTGTGTGTGTGTGTGTGTGTGTGTATCTTACCATGGACATTTTAACTCTTTTTGTTTTCTTTATACCTTCAGATTTTCCATTGACCAGAGTTACTTCCCCACTCCAAAAGTTAACACAAGAAGAATCTCCCTTACTTGGCCATACCTCGCCAGCTGTCTCTCCCCCGGTCCATCCTCCCACGGGTGACCCAGAGCCCACCGGCCTGTTTTGGAGAGATGTATCTTCTCAGAGGTCCACCTCCTTAGCTCACTCACAGAACCCCATCAAGATCGACGAAGCGAGTACCCATCTCCCTGTTTATAAAGAAAGAAGCCATTCTCCGAGTTTACAGCTTTCCTCAGAACGAAACATGGCTCACCTGCTCCCTACAAATGCAACCCCCCCTTTCACCACCGTGACTGTTGCTTCTCTCCATAATGTCTCTGCCACTCGGGAGCCTGAGCTTCTTGTGGCCAGCCCGTCAGTGACACCCGTGACTTCACAGCAGACGGTGGCCACCACAGCTCCACCTCTAACCATCGTGACGGGGAAGCGCCCTGCAGCCCCCATGTCTACAAGTGTTACACAAGCGGTCAAGCACCAGGCAGCCCTGAGTGAGGTCTTTCAGGCCCGTACAGACTCAAACGGCATCATAGAAACAGCGTCCTTTCGAGGAGGCTCCGAGCTAACCTCAGACACGGTGCATGGGAAAAGCTCCGCGGTCCTTCCTCGGTCAACCTCAGGGTCTCCCGTTACGAGCGAGACTGCTTCCAGGGAGATTGGAAAGGTCAGTGTAGGCAGTTCATCACTGAGCAAAGTTTCAAAAAGCCAGCATGGCCTTTCCTTTGAGAAGTGGCTTCTCATTGGGACGCTCCTCTTTGGTGTTCTGTTCCTGGTAATAGGCCTCGTCCTCTTGGGTAGGATCCTGGCCGAATCCCTCCGTAGGAAAAGGTATTCAAGACTTGACTACTTGATCAATGGAATCTATGTTGACATTTAAAGATATATTGGGCATCTCTTAGTTTGTGGAATAAGTCGTTGCCAAATGCACCTGTGTTCCTTCTGCCAAGTTCCTCTCAGTAGGAACTATATCTGGGCGGATGCCTCTACTAGTTTTCTTCGTTTTCTTTTCCTATTTGAGACAGGCTCAGGAGGCTCAGACTGGTCTTGAACTCCTGCTCTTCCTGCCCCTGCCCCCACCCCCAGTTCAGGGGTGACAGGTTTTCACTACTATGTCTGGATTTTTAATTAAAAACATTTAAAATTCTTTTGCTGCACCGGAGGTCAGATTCAGGGCCTTCTGCATGCTAGGCCCTTCTCATGCTCCTCCTGAGCTGCATTCCAGTCCAAGCTCTCTCTTTTTGTTTTTTTTTTTTGTTGTTGTTGTTGTTGTTGGTTTTTTTTTTTTTTTTGCCTTTTTGGTTTTTGTTTTTCAGAAGAAGAGAAAGGATTTTTTAAAAAAAAAAAAAAAAAAAAAAAAGCTAAGTTGTCCTGAGTGGCCTATCTGTAAAATAGTAGCTGAAAATAATTCCTAGCTGAAATACTAAGTGTACCTGAGTATAAACTAGAGACCTGTATCTGAGCATGAGTCTACGCCATCTGAGTTGCAGGTCATTGCTATTTCTCGTCCCAGATAATGGCGACTGTTTGATTCTAGTTTTAATGGATTCTCTTTTCTTTTTTTATATGAATTCCAATAAAACTCATTCCAGATGTATTTCCCTCCAATTAAATATTTGAATAACTCTCTTGTTACTCGGTATTGTTCTACGCGACATGGCCAGCTGGATAGCTTTCAGTTTCTTTCCACCAGCAAAATGATGGGATGATGAAAATATGTGTTCCATGTTAAAAAATGACAACCTCTCTTTTCCCGTCAGTGACCAAAGGAGCTCCTTTGGGAGAACTTTAGCAGAATATTAATCCACCATGGAGGCAATGATGTTGTTTTTGTTATTTATTTGTTTAAGACAATGTTTCATGGAGCCTAGTCTAGCCTCAAACTCTCTACGGACCCAGGGGTGATCTTGAATTCCTGATCCTCCTGCCTCCACGTTCCAAGCTCTGGGATTACAAGAATGTACCCCACGCTTAGCTAGTAAATCTGTTCTAATGCACAGCCAAGCCAGCCCATTTGGGATTTGGCCTAACTTCTAAAGTGTTAACGTTTTCTAAGATTGTACCAAGTTTAAAAATTACTGATATTATTTATGACTATCTAAACTGGAGCAGCAGTCAAGTGCAGGTTTACTGGGGATAATATTAAAGGCACTATATAGCATTTTGATTAATATGCTATACTTTTTGTTGGTTAAGTTCTGGAATTTCTGGGAAATGCTTATAAGGAGGAGAGTTTTCCAGACAAATGGGCGTAGGGTAACTAAGTGTAGACGGCCATCTGGGTCAGCTGGATGCTTCACATCTGAACTGCAATATGCTTATTGACAAAAGAATGGTCGACACATCTGGATATAGACAGGTTTGGACGTGTTTGTGTGTGCATATGTGCATGTATGTAGGACTCAGAGGCCAGAGCTGGGCGGTCATCTAGTTTGATCCCTGTTCCTGTGGTAAACACCATGAGCAGAGCAACTTAGCAAAGAGTTTATTCAGCTTACACTTCTGAATGGAAATCATCAGTGAGGGAAAACAGACAGCAGCTGAAGCAGGAACTGAAGCAGAAGCCGTGGAGGAACCCTACTTACTGGCCTGCTCCCTTTCTTATATAGCACAGGCCCTCTGTCTAGGGATGGATTACCCACAGTGGCCTGGGCCCTCCTACATCAACTAGACATGTCCAGAGACCAAAATGATGGAGGATGTTCAGCTGAGCTTTGGTCTTTCTAGGTGTGTCAAGTTGACAACCAAGATGAACTACCGTAGGTTATTTTCCTCCGGCATTCTCCACTTCATTATTTTTTAAATCAAGGTCTCACTGAATATGGAGTTTACCATTTTCTTTTTGGTTTTTCGAGACAGGGTTTCCCTGTAGTTTCTAGAGCCTGTCCTGGATCTAGCTCTTGTAGACCAGGCTGGCCTTGAACTCAGAGATCCACCAGCCTCTCCCTCCCGAGTGCTGGGATTAAAGGCGTGCGCCACCAACGCTTGGCTTGGAGTTTACCATTTTTTTTTAACTGGCCGGTGAGCTCCGGAAATCCTCCTGTCTCCGCTCCCCAGTGCTAGGACTACAGACATGCACCATCGCACCTTGCTTTTTAAGTGGCTGCTGGCACCTGAACTTAGGTCCTCAGACTTGCACAGCACCACTTTCCTGACTGAGCTATATTTCCCAGTCCCTAAACATGGTTTTTAAAGATAAAAATAGGCTTCAGGGGGCTGAAGAGATGACTCAACAGTTAAGAGCACTTGCTGCTCTTTCAGAGGCCTGGGGTTCAGTTGCCAGTACTTACATGGCAGCTCACTACCATTTGGAACCCCAGGTCCAGGTGATTGAACACCCATCCCCTTCTGATCTCTGCAGGTACCTACATGTACATGCATATACAGAAAATCATGCACACAACACACACACACACACACACACACACACACACACACGTACACACACGTACACACACACACACACACACACACACACACACACACGCTCACTCGCTTGCTCGCATGCGCGCACCAAGGCATGCATGCTGACACTAATCTTTGGACTTCATACGCAAACTTTATAGTAACCACTAGAGGGCAGTAGCTGGTTTACAAGCGTAACCATAAAGCCTAAAGGATAAAATGACACAGGCTTTCTCACCCCCCCACCACGCCCCACCATCTCTTCCCCTCCATCCTCCTAATAACCACCCCACCACCACCATGGTCTAGGCAAAACTCATTTAAGAGAAAAGCTGGCCCATTGAAAGTCCTGTTTTTCATGTATTCTCCAACTTAACAGCTTGACGCAAATCTCCAAGGAGTTTACATAAGCTCTAAGTAGGTTGAATAAATAAAGCCTGGAGATAATTTAACAAGCATGCTTTTTTGAATATCCACTTGTAGAGCAGAATCAGATTAGTAACCAGGTGCCTTGGGGTTTGAAAAGGGCTCTTCTCTTTGTTAATGGATTTTGAGAGTACAGAGAAAGACTTTCTCTGTGTTTATAGAAGCTTCCTCCTATCTCCCTTTTCCACCTAGATGCAGCCTTTCCTGCGATGGAAAGGCTTGCTTTTTTTTTTTTTTTTTTTTTTTTTTGACAAGGCCTCACTTTGTAGCTCAGGCTAGCCTCAGGTTCTCAATCCTCCTGCCTTTCATCTAGAAGTACAGGACTGGCTTAAATGTCTCCATTTCCTCCTCCTCCCTCTCTCTTTCTTTTCTTTTTCTTTGAAATAGGGTCTCATCGAGGCCAGTCTGGCTTCAAACTAGCTATGTAGCCAAG
Source organism: Arvicola amphibius (assembly GCF_903992535.2). Taxonomy (NCBI): domain Eukaryota; kingdom Metazoa; phylum Chordata; class Mammalia; order Rodentia; family Cricetidae; genus Arvicola; species Arvicola amphibius. The sequence continues at coordinate 16,161,384 of NC_052048.2, forward strand.
GATATCCTTTCCTGGGGCCCACCCTCCACTGGGGTTCAGGTCCTGAGACGAAGAAGGTGCATCGGTACAAGGAAAACTTCTGACCACTAAGTGGATTGCACTCAAGTGGCCCCAATAGCTTGAGCCATCTTTATGCTTATACAGAGTTTTTCTTACCAGGGTTACATGAACAGCTTCATTACTGTCTCCTATTTTTGAACTATATCATATTTTAAGGAATACATTGTAATCATTATGAAAGCCTCCATTGTTCCTCTTTATGCTTCCCTAAACAACCCCCCCCCCCAACACACACAACCTTATTCTAGACATAGAGCTCAGCATTTTTGCAGGCTTAACTATCGAGCCAGACACATCCTGCTCTTGAAGCACTTAATGTCAGCTGGCAGCTCCTTGCGGTTACAAAGTGAAAAGCAAAATAGACACGGGCACAAAGCTTTCAGGACAACAATATTCAAACCCAGACAATTATTTCACGTCTGCAAGATGTATTTTTATACAGGTCCCGTTTCTACAGAGGGTGCCCTGCCTCACTCTCTCTGCAGAAGGCAGACTTTGAAAAGGCTCTTTTCCCATCTCACTACACCACACTTCTCCCACCAATATAAGCTCCTGTGTATGGTAAAGAGAGATCTCGCCATCCCACGTTTTACACTGTATCTTTCCCACTGGAGCAGACCAGATCCTACCATTGGTTCTATATGCTTGGTGTCCAGGCAGCTTACTCTCAACAGTTGGCACTGTGTATAATCTCGAGACCTTTCCCTATCCCATGTATGTGTGCCTTCCCCTCCTTCCCAGAACTGTTGAGACAAGGCTAATGTTCCAAGTGTTGTTTTCTCATGTGTACACTAACTGTCTCTATTGAGTCAGAAAAGTTCCCAGGGTTAGGAGCTGTAGTTAGTAATTCCAGATAAGAAATTTGGGAACCGTTAGCCTCTGTTGAATCTTCGGGGAAAATATTCAGAAAAGGGGTTTGGTTTTGTGCAGAGCGAGGGTGGGAACTCCAGGGCTTTGTGCATGCTGAACACTCATTCTACTGACTAAACTATATCCCAGTCCCCTTCCTTCCTTCCTTCCTTCCTTCCTTCCTTCCTTCCTTCCTCTTCTTTCTTTCTTTCTTTCTTTCTTTCTTTCTTTCTTTCTTTCTTTCTTTCTTTCTTTCTCTCTTTTTCTACCACTGTGCCACCCTGCCCTTTCCTTTTATTTTGAGACAAGGTCTTGCTAAGTTGCCCCGGCTAGCTTTAAATGCAACTCTGCAGCCAGGCAGACTCTGCACTTGTGATCCTCTCATCTCAGCCTCCTGAAAAGCTGGAAATATAGGCTTTCACAGCACAAGTTTCCTTAATACTTCCTCTCTATGGTGGCTGTACCCAAACATAGTCCAGGTAAGAGACACTGCGAGGCCAGACTCTCTCTGCCAGTGGCCATGGGATATATGTCTTGTAAGGAGCAATTGGATTTAAGATGTTCTTGTTTGTTTCATTTTTGAGGCTAGGTCTCAGGGAGAGTAAGCTAGCTTAGAAGTATTATGTAGCCAAGGCTGGCCTTGAACTCCTGAATCTTTCACCTCCACCTGCTCAGCACTGGGATTTCAGATCTGTTCCACCATACCTGGCTCATCATCTGCAACAACCTGTAAGTTTCTTTTCACTACACAGAACACTTTAATTTTCTAAACATCAATTGAAAAACAAGGCTACCTTGTGAAACAAAGGGTTTGTCTGAAGTTGCGGCTTGCGAGGTGCTCATAGCACACACAGGTGGGCTGTCTTTGTTTTCTACTCCAGGGAAGGCCGGCGCCTCTGTCAGGGCATAGGCTTACATGTGAACTCATAAGGCACCTGGCTTGCTGGTCTCGAAGAGAACATGCTCCTTGGGTTGGTCTTGTAGGCCCACATCTGGACTGAAACATCACTGGCTCACCCAGGCAGAGGCAACCAAGGTCTCTCCCTGGACTTCCTATTTCCTAAGGCTGCTTTTTGTTTTTCTGGTTACCCAAAACGCCTTCAGCGCTCCAGGACTTTCTTGGTAGTCAAGTCCTTGAGCTCCCCCAGCTGCCACAGCGTCTGCACACTGGAGTAGAAGGAGCCAGGGCCCAGCACTACACACCACACACACACACACACACACACACCCCATGTGTGGGCAGGTATTGTGCAGAGCCACCAGCAGAAAGTCCAGGATTTCCCACCTGTCTCCCTCCAGGTGGGTCACCCAGGTGGGCAGTTCGAGCCATGTGTGTCCAGGGCAGTCTCGTACCGCTTCTTGAAGCATTTCGCCATGGCCTTCAAAGGGCCCAGCATCAAAAGCCAGTTTTACTCCTAAAGTATAATTTCTCGAGTTTTTCCCCTCATTTTCCAGATGAGGAAACTGAGGCACAGATAGGCTTCAATAACTCGCCTGAGGCCACTTATCCTGGGTGTGCATTTTCAGACTTTGCTCTCCTTGTGTTCTCACACCCTGTAACCAGAGCAGGTTTGTAGTAAACAGCTCCATTCTAGATAATAACTTGCTCCTATGTTTTCCTTCTCCAGGGTTGGGGATTGAACCCCGGCCTAGCACATGCTAGGCGAGCACTCTGCACTGAGCTGTACCCCAGTCCTGGAGAACGGCTGTTAAACGCTGTTAAAAGAATGACGTTTGGAGACAAGAATATGGGCTTCAATATGTCAGCCACTGAGAGTTCCCCAGGCTGTTCTGGAACTGTCTGTGTAGCTAGCGATGACTGTAAGTAAATGCCTGGTCCTCCAACCTCCCGGTACTGGGACAATAGGCCCCGTGTCAGGTTTACGGGGTGTTGGACTGATCAGAGGGCCTTGCGCATGCAAGGCAAGCCCTGTACCAACTGAGTTGCATCTCCAGCACCAAAGAGTCATGTTTTTTATCAGGAGAACATTGGACCTGAGAACCTTTCTGCACTGTCTCCATGTTCCTTCATTTTAGTGAGTAGTACCATCTACTGCTCAGTCTGTCCTGGACTGGGCAGCTGCAAAGGACTGTTTCCTTTTGTCTACCGCCTTGGCCACTATATCTAGCGTTTGCTATGTACTGCCTATTTCTTCCCTCCTTCCCTTCCTTTTTCTCCCCCTCCGTTCGTTCGTTCCTTCCTTCCTTCCTTCCTTCCTTCCTTCCTTCCTTCCTTCTTCCCTCCCTCCCTCCCTCCCTCCCTCTCTCCCTCCCTTCTTTCCTTCCTTCCTCCCTCCCACCTACCCTTCCTTCCTCTCTTCCTTTCTTCCTTCCTGCCTCCCTCCCTAACTTCCTCCCTTCTACCTGCTCTCCTTGTGAATCAGAGTTTCACTCTGCAGATGGAGCTGGCCTCAAACTCATGGCAATCCTCCTGTCTCAGCCTCTTAAGTGCTGGGATTACTGGAGCGAGCTGCTATGCCCTGATTCCATTTCCTTTTAGAAGTGTTTCTCAAAGTCACCCGATGCCACTACCTCCTCCTTCTGGTTTGCTGTTTCTCAAAGTTCATATTTCAAAGATGTCCTCTCTGATGCAAAAGGGTTAGGAGGTGGAGCACTGACAGATGAATAAACCGGGCTGGCGCTGTAGGGCACACACCTAGCGTGTGCAATGCCCAGCATTTGATGCCTTGAACCATTTATTTTAAAACATGGCTAGATGAGTTGGAGCGATGGCTCAGAGATTAAGAGCATTAACAGTTCTTCCAGAGGTCCTGAGTTCAATTCCCAGCAACCACATGGTGGCTCACATCCATCTGTAATGTGATCTGGTGCCAACTTCTGGGCCTTCAGGGATACATGCAGACAGAACATTGTGTACATAATTAATAAATAAATCTTTTTCAAAATTCTAGAAAAAGGTGGCTAGACTTTGTTTTCATGAATAGATTAATGACCTACTGTAAAAGTGGGCTCCTCTGTCCCTCTGCTCTTGCTCTCTGTCTCTGTCTCTCTCTCTCCCCACCCCCTTTCTAACTTCCTTCCCTTCCACTTTCCATTCCACCAAAGAATGAGGAAGACCTTCATTACTTATAGTGATCCTCCTGCCTGGGCTTCCTGAGTGCTGGGATTATAGGAAAGTGCCTTAGGGACTTTAGACTTCCCAGCCTCCAGAGATGCAAGAGATAAACTTCTGTTCATCCTTAAGTCTCAGGTGTTCTGGTGCAGCAGCACAAAAGACAACATCCTTACCCGTTTCTCCTTAGTCAGCTCCTCCATCACCAATTCATTCTCTCCATACAACTCCAAGTCACCTTTCAACCCCAAAACCTAGGCATGTAATACCATACACGAGACTATCTGCCCCACCACAGTAGCAGAGATTACCAGCTGAGTGGCATAGAAAGGCTCCCCATGTTCTTCCACACCATCTAACCACCTCGTTCTGAGGATCAAATCCAGATCATGATACACCATAGGTGTCTTAGTTAGGGCTACCATTGCTGTGATGAAACACTGTGACCAAAAGCAAGCTGGGGAGGAAAGGGTTTGTTTCATTCACAGCTCTGTTATTCAACAGTTCATCAAGCATTGAGGGCAGGAGCTGATGCAGAGGCCATGAAGGAGTACTGCTTGCTGGCTTGCTCCTCATGGATTGCTCAGCCTGCTTTCTTATAGAACCCAGGACCACCAGCCTAGGGATGGCAGCACCCACAGTGGGCTAGGCCTTCCCCCATCAATCACTGATTAAGAAAATGCCCTTGCACACAGCCCACCCCTATGGAGGCATTTTCTCATTTGAGGCTCCCTCCTCTCTGATGACTCTAGCTTGTGTCAAGATGGCATAAAACTAGACAGAACACTAGGCAAGCACTCTTCCACTTGCTACGTGCTAGTCCTAGGAAGCAGCTGTTAGCATCCTCCTTCCTTCCACGAAATCTGAGATGTAAGTACCCAACTCTCCCCATCATTTCTTTAACGGGCCAGAAACACAGGTGAGTCAAGCTACCCACTGTGCTTGTAAGTAAACTTCCCCTCTTTACCTGGCCGTTCCTCTCATCCTTCAAAACCAAGGTCAAGTAGTACCCCCACCTCCACACTCTTCCAAGGTGGGTACTATTTCTCCCCCCCCCCTTTTTTTTTTTTAATCTTTTTTTTTTTTCCAGACAGGGTCTCACATAACCCAGGCTGGCCTCAAACTCACAGTGATCCTCCTGCCTTGACTTCTTGAGTGCTGGGATTATAGGAAAGTGCCAAGATGTCCTGAATAATTTCTTTAGTAAACATTTGCCATTTGATGTTTTCCTCTGTTCTTTGTAGGAAAAAAATCCATTTACCTCAAAATAAAAGGAAATGCCATCGAATGAAGGCATATATGATTATTAAAACTAGATTTCTATACTTCTGATGACTGTATACATAGTGTCTTTATAACAACCAAGAAAGAATTACCTCAGCATCTTGGTGCCCACTCTGACTTTTTTTTTTTTTTTTGTCATGTTACGTTGCTCAGGCTGGCCTTGAACTGGTGGGCTCAAGTGATCTCCTTCCTTAGCCTCCTGGGTAGCTACAGAGTAACTTCGACTGCTGGCAGGCGCGACCTAGCCTGGATTGGTTTTGCCTTTTCATGTGGCTGGTTTTTCTAGCTGGCAGTATGAAGACTGTCTGAAAGGCTGGCGCCCATCTTACACCCCTTTTCATCTGCTAGAGTCGTTTATCACTTGCCATCTGCGGCTAGAGTGTCTACCTATCCCCCACCCCCCCCCATTTAATCCTAATTATACGTTGTAAGGGATGAGAAAAACACAGCTCAGAGAGCTGCAGGACTTGTCTGACCTGGTCCTCCACCCTCCTTCCACCCTTGCTTTATCTGCTTTTGAACCCTGATAGCCTTTGCATTGAATTAATGATCAATACATAGTGATTAGAAGGGCTGGGAGTTATAGCTCAGGGGTAGAGCCTTTGCCTGGCTTTAGGCAAGGCTATGGGTTTGCACCACCAGCACCACAAAGTCGGGGGAGAGCACTAGAATATAGTTCAGTGTTTGTCTAGCATGTGTGAGGTTCTAAGTTCTATTCCAAGATTACAAAGAAAGGGAGGGATGGAGGGAGTGCAGGAAAAAGGGAGGGAAGGAAAGAGAGAGGGAGGGAGGAACCTAGTGTTTAATATTGACGCTTTCTAGACTAGAAGTGCTCTAAAGGCTACTGGCTTTTCTTTTCTTTCTGTCTTTTTAAGATTTTCTACCTGCATGTATGCTTGCATGCCAGAAGAGGGCACCAGATCTCATTATAGATGGCTGTGAGCCACCATATGCTTGCTGGGAATTAAACTCAGGACCTTTTGGGGAGCAGCCAGTGCTCTTAACCTCTGAGCCATCTCTTCAGCCCTCTGGCTTTTCTTTCCATAGCACAAAAGGAAACACAGGTGTGGTCAGACAAGACTTTTAAGAGTGAGGGAGTGTAGTCATTTCTTTTTCTGCTCTTGGATGTACCCAGCTGTCAGCAGCCTTATACTCCCACTGCCATCTTTTCCTACCATGATGACTGTTTGCTCTTTAACTGTGAGCCAGAATAAATACCTCATCAACAAAAGGGGACATGGTTTAGTACATGATGTGGTGGCTTTCTAAATTCAATCCCCCAAAATGTGGTTCTTTAAAAGCCTCACAATTTTAAGTCCAGTGCTGGGGAGGCAAAAACCAGGTAAATCCCTGTGGCTTACAGGCCAGCCCTACCCCAGTCTACTTGGTGGGGTCTCAGGCAAGTAACAGACTGTGTCTCAAAAAGCAAAGAAATACAGAACCCATTTCATTTGCAGCATCAAAGCAAACTTTACCAGCTCCTACATGACCTTTCTGAGCACGTCCATCCATGGGCTTTGTATATAATACGCTCAGGGATGAAAAGAAGATCAAATTGAAGATATGAGAAATAACAATGAGGGGGACTATAACCTGGAGCAGTCAAGATGCACAGGTCCACAACAGTTCAGGGACCAGGAGGATGAACCACAGCAGGCAAAGGTAGATTGTTATTTGTTTGTTTTGAGACGGGGCTCATATGTTCCAGGCTGGCCTAAACTTCCTATATAGTCAAGGATGAACTTGAACTCCTAATCATCCTGCATCCACCTACAGTGCTGAGATTAGAAACGTGCCCACCAAAGCCTTGCATGCCGGGATGGGTTTGTGTGTGCTAGACAAGAACTCTACCAGCTGAGTTACCACCGGTCCTATTATTTAGCAGTTAAGGAAACTACACACATAACTCTTACTTTATTAACTTGGGCTGATGTCCTCTAACCTGCTGGGGCTTCTGTGCCGGGATGACCAGGTGCAGCAGCTACTAGATCAAGTGTTGTTGCCAAGTATCCTCCTTAAATACCAAGAGGGGAGGGGACAGGGACAGATGTGTTTGTGCAGACAGCAAGGAGCCACCAAAACACGTTCTTTTCCATCCTCCCTTGCCATCTAGACAAGCATCCTCATACTCTGATTAGGTGCTGTAAATCTCAGTTTCCTGAAGGCTTTAGTTGATGTGGAGGATGGGGTGATGGGGGGTGATTAAAAGATAAATGAAGAAAGAAAGAAGGAAGGAAGGAAGGAAGGAAGGAAGGAAGGAAGGAGGGAGGGAGGGGGGGAGGGGGGGAGGAAGGAAGAAAGGAAGGAAGGAAGGAAGGAAGGAAGGGAAGGGAGGAAGGAAGGAAGGAGGAAGGAAGGAAGGAGGGAAGGAAGGAAGGAGGAAGGAAGGAAGGAAGGAGGAAGGAAGGAAGGGAAGGGAAGGGAAGGAAGGAAGGAAGAAAGAAAGAAAGAAGGAAGGAAGGAAGGAAGAAAGAAAGAAAGAAAGAAAGAAAGAGAAAGAAAGAAGGAAGGAAGGAAAGGAAGGAAGGAAGGAAGGAAGGAAGAAAGAAAGAAAGAAAGAAAGAAAGAAAGAAAGAAAGAAAGAAGGAAAGGAAGGAAGGAAGGAAGGAAGAAAGAAAGAAGAAGCCCCATGCAAGAGGACCTTTGTCCATGCTGTCTCCGTTCCCTCTCCCCCTCATGATTGGAAATCATCCCCAGCCACAAAGCATATTCCTGGCTAGATCTGTGACCTCCAACCCACTTTCCTGCAAGAGGCAAAACTTTGAGAAAAACAAGAGGGCTGATGGCATGTGTTGAGCTTTCAAATGCTAAATGACGGTGAAAATTTTTTTGGAAGAGAAACTATCTTTGAAATTGTGCTACCCAGTAGAGTTAATGCAGCCCATATGTCCCCTACTAAGAGTTAGAAAAACAAACTAAAAACAATACTTTCACGCCTGCCAGGCTGAAATGCGATCCACTGCTTAATATTCACTTAACCCAGAGCCAAATACTTTAAAATGGTAATGATTCCAAAGGGCAGGCTGGACTCGGCGCATAAACAACAGACCTTAAAATTTATGTTCCACTGCTAGCTCTGGGCAAGTCACCTAATCTCCTAGTTGCTTCTCAATTTTCTCAGCTCTGAAATGGGGGTATCAGTACTTTGGAGGTGTTTATGAGCCACACCAAAGTGACTGTAAAGCACTTTACAAATGTTTAATAACTGTTGCTCTTTTCATAGCATGGCTTTATGACATCTTCGATTATTCATCCAGTGGCATCGAAGTAAATGACGACAACCCAGATGAGCGTGGCAGACATTTATATTCAGAGCTGGCTGCAGAAGGTGTCAGCCACCCTCTCTTGCGCCTGGCAGAGACTCGAGGAAGGCAGAGGGGGTGAGAAGGAAACTTAGAATGAAAAGAGACAGCGTTGGATACGCTAAGATCTGAGGTCATTGGAATGGGGGCGGTGGAGGCAGGCTACCAAGAAATGCAGTATCTTAAGCAACTGGCTTGGGAGTTGTATTTGGCTTTTTCTGGCTGGTCCTGTGTTGGAAAGAGAATAGGTTTCTGGGTAAAAGTTAATTACTCACTGCAGAGATTGTGGGTCAGAGTTTACTGGCCACCCTTGGTCTAGCCATTGTCCATTGTTTTCAGTCTCCCTGTGGAGAATTAAAAGAGGAAATGCTTCATTTACCTCCAAGGGACAAGGGCAGACAGTTGCCTGGTAGCCAGGAGTAACTTGTACTTTTCATACCATAGAAACCATTTTTTTGTCTTTGTTTCTTTTTCCCCAGGTGTGGTAGCACACAAGTTTTTAATCCTAGTACTCGAGAAGGTAAAGCAGGCAGATCTCTGTGAGTTTGAGGCCACCCGTGTGGGAGCTGGGAATGCCCACCACGGATCTGAGTGGCCCTATTCCCTAGGCTTCGATCCAGGACTGTGTAAAAGTGGAGAACACAGGCTGAGTGCATCTATCTTTCCTCTGCTCCCGGTGAGATGTGACTAGCTGTTTCAAGTTCTTGCCTCCTTGACTGAAGTGATGAACTGTAACATGCGATTGTGAGCCAAATAAGCCTTTCCCCCCTTAAGTTGCTTTTGCCAGGGTGTTGTATCATAGCCACAGGAAATGCATCGAGGAAACAGGGTCTCTCACTGATTCTGTACTTGATAGATTGGGCCAGGCTGGGCAGCCAATGAGCTTCAAGGATATATCTGTTATCACTGCAACCCTCCAGCTCTGAGTTAGATATGCTTGGGACTAAAGATACTGATTAAAGCCTAAGCCTGGCCTTTATAGGTGCTGAGGACCTGAACTTAGGTCCTTATACTCAGATGCAGGCACTTTGCTGACTGGACCATCTTCTCAGCTCCATTTAAACACTCCCAAGGGAAGAAATGTAAGCCAGACCTGGTGGGCACTGGTTTGTAATCCCAGCAGCTTGGGTGATTGAACAACGGGAAGCTCAAAGCCTGCCTGACCTACTGAGAAAGTTTGAGACCATCTTAGGATACTTAATGAGACTCTTTCTCAAAATAAAAAATATTAGCTGAGCGGTGGTGGCACACACCTCTAATCCTTAGCACTTGGAAGGCAGAGGCAGCGGATTTCTGAGTTTGAGACCACCCTGGTCTACAGAGCGAGTTCCAGGACAACCAGGACTACCCAGGGAAACCTGTCTTGGAAAAACAAAACAACAACAACATTAAGGATCGAGGATGTAGCTCAGTGGTAGAGTACTTGTCGAGCACACACAAGCCCTAGCTTCAATCTCCAGTATCACAAAAAAGAAAGAAAGAAGCTGGGCAGTGGTGGCCACACCTTTAATCCCAGCAGAGGCAGGTGGGTCTCTGAGTTCGAGGACATGAATGGCAAGCACCTCACCATTCTTATTCTATATTCAAATTTATTTATGTATTTTTAACATTTATTATCTATGTTTTAGGACCTTTCCTATTAAACAGAATGCCATGTTATGCCTACAGTGCCTTCACACCTTCTTCTGATCTCCATCAGTTTTAAGATTAAGGATGTCGATTTTTAAAATTTTGTGTGTGTGGGGGGGGGGGAGTGTGCTCATGAGTACAGTGGCTGCAGAGCTATGGAGGCCGGAGGACACAAGATCCTTTAGAGCACCGTTCAATGCTTTTTTTCAGAAGTGGCCTTGGTCATGGTCTCTTATCACAGCAACAGAAACGTAGCTAAGACAGGAAAGCAAGGAGATGGGAGATGGGGCAACCAAAACTCAGGACAGATGAACAAGCCTTATGTAGACACACTCCATTATAAGCTAATTAAAAATAGAATTAAAAAAGGACTTTGGACACAGGTACCTGACATGGATAGACAATGCTACCCCAGAAGACATGGTTTAATAAATAGATTCCAGGTATGAGCTCTCTTCCTATGAGTTATTGCTTAGGGAAACAAACAGCATGTTCTCATGACTTTTGGTTGCGCACCGTAACTAGATGGTAGGACCATATTGCTGATGGCACTACACACTTTCTTTATAGAACATAGATACATCAAGTTGGAGACAACCGGAGAATTTATTCCTGGCTGACTAGCTTTCATAGGAACAAGGGTGCTGTGGAGGCCCCTGGGGAAGAGAAAGCCTCAGTGGCCCTACCCATTGATGGATCCTGCATGCTACCATACCAACTTATCATCCAGATGTAGCTGTTGGTGGGGCTAACAACTGCTTTCTGATTGGGTTTGAGGCCCATTCCACAGGAGGAATGCCTAGTATCATAGCCCCAACCCAAAGCCCGTGGCTTAGGAGCACATAGCCTCTGTGGGAGAAGCTACAGCCGGAGTGCTGAGCCTTAGTGGCAGATGTACCAATTGCACCATGGCTTGAGGAACATCGTGTAAGAGCTGGAGGACGGGGAGGGGTGCTGTGAGATGTTGCCTTCTGGACACAACAGCTGCACTCCTGAGCTCACAAAGCTGTGGTCACCCACTCAAGGCCAGCACAACAAGGTAAGTCAACATTCCAGTGGGCAACGCGGACTGAACTCAATGGGCTACTAAGAAAAAAGAAAGAACAGTAGATTGGGAGGCAGATATGTTGGGGAGTGCCTGAGGGAGACCAGAAAGAGAGATTGCGGGTAGATATGGTCAAGATACGTTGTATATATCATGAAATTGCAAAAGAATACATTTGAAATATTGTTAAAAGTAAGGCTAAAAGGCTGGGTGTGGTGGGGGTGCACCTCTAATCCCAGCACTTGGGAGGCAGAGGAAGGCATTTTCTGTAAATTTGAAGCCAGATTGGTGTACGTAATGAGTTCTAGTTCAGCCATGACTACATAGTGAGACTTTGACTTAATTAACCAACCAACCAACCAACCAACCAACCAACCAATCAAAAACAAGGGATTCGGGAGGCGGCACACACAAATCCTTAGTTTTCGTCTTCAGTACCTCATGATGGTTCATGTCTGTGATTCCCACACCCAGAAGACAGACACAGATTAAAACAAAACTCTGCTCTCTGCAGGATAGTCCGTGCCTGTCCTAGGTTCATGGGTGGAAGTGTTTCTAGAAGGAGGTAACCTGGAGGGGTGCCAGGTCACAAGTGTGCCAGATGGTTGTCATGTGCCCCTCGAGTGTACTTTCTTTTGCTCTGGACTCCGTGCCCCATGAGCTGCCCTTTACGGGCTGCACGGATGACTTCCTTTCCCCTCTGGCTTCTCGCTCAGCTCAGCTCAGCTCACAGGACTTGCCAGCAAGAGAGCAGAGGAGAGAGAACGTGAGCCCGCTGATTATCCTCCTGGCTTCTGGTGGGTTTGGCTTCTGTGGCTTGGCAGTCTTCCTCCAATGACTGACCCTACACCCCTTCTTCTTGGGGGTGTAAGGTTTTAGTAACCCTTCAGTCCTTCAGGTCGATGAGTAGCAGTGAAAATCCCCACCACCCCTATATACTCACTCATGATTTTTGTTATTGCCTTTTACCCTTATGGAGATGGAGCCCAGCCAGAGTTGGGTCTCTCCTCCTATTGTGTGGGTCCCAAGATCAAATGTAGGTTGTCAGTCTTGGTGGCAAGGACAGTACCTTTAGTGGTGAAACCATATCGTCAGCCCACACACCTGATGTTTTAGGATTCATAGAGCAGTGTTGAATTTGGTGTTGGTTTATTTCTTTTGATACTGTTTTAGGCAGGATCTGCCTGGGTAGACACTGGCCATGACCATGGCTTCTTCCTGTGTTTGCTTCCCCAGTGCTGTGATTACAGGTGCGTTTCTCCACACCTGGCTCCATTAGCATTGTTTAAATGACAAGACTAGCAATTGAACCTACGACTTCACACATTCTAGGCAAGCATTTAACCATATCTTGAGCCCTCTTTTAAAAATTACATTTTTGTTTTGTTTGAAGCAGGTTTGCATGTAGCCCAGGCTTGATGGAGGCGGGTCTTCTATCAATCTGTTGATTTCATTGGTTAATTAATAAAGAAAACTGCTTGGCTTAATAGGTTAGAAAATAGGTGGGTGGAGTAGACAGAACAGGAAGAAGGAAGTGAGGTAGGTGGCTCAGACAATTGCCCGGTCTCTACAACCAGTTGGTTGCGATGAAGCCAGCCACCAGGTCAGACATGCTGAATCTTTCCGGGTAAGACACCACTCATGGTGTTACATAGATTATTAGATATGGGTTAGAGCAAGAGATGTGAGAATTAGCTAATAAGAGGCTGGAACTAATGGGCCAAGCAGTATTTAAAAGAATACAGTTTGTGTGTTGTTATTTCAGGGCATAAACTAGCCAGGAGGCCGAAAGCCCGGTGGCGGGAAGCCGGCCCACAGCTCCATACTACACAGGCTGGCTTAGAAACTGCCAAGGGTGAGTCTGAGCTCCTGATTCTCCTCTCTCCACGTCCCAAGTACAAACTGAACCAAGTGTGGCAGCACAGTCTTTCTACTTCAGCCTCCTGAGTAACTGTGATTACGGCTTGCACACTTGCTTCAATTAGCATTGTTAGCAAAGCAATAAATGAACTTCCCACCTGAAATCCTTACCCCAGCTCTCAATAAATGGGATTTCCCCTTTCCATGAGTGTTTTATTTACTTTTACTTTTTAAAAAGAAAGATGTACTATTTTTTTGTTTGTGTGTATGTAATGTGTGTGTGTGTGTGTGTGTGTGTGTGTGTATGTGTGTGTGTGTGTGTAAGGATGCGGGTGCCCATGGATAACAGAAGAGGTAATCAGATTGCCTGGAGCTGGAGTTACAGGCAGTTGTGAACCCCTGCTGTGCATCCTGGGACCTGAGTCAAGTCCTCTGAATGAGGAGGATCTGTCTTAATCACCGTGCCATCTCTAGACTGGTCCTCTTTCTCTTGTGTCAACCATATCCCGCTAAAAGGCCCTGAGTTTAGGGAAGCATACATTTTGCTAGCAAAGAAATTAAGGCCTCTAAGTTTACTGGAAATTTCCAGTTTTCACTAAAATAAAAGACTCACACTCTTCATTAGCAAAGAAATTCTCAGTAGAGGAAACCACAGTGATATCCAACCGCATTGTTACCAGGATCAAGGGGCTTCTATTCTCCACCCACTCCTCCATGAAAATCAGGTTCCTTTTTGGACTTTGAAGTGTGTGTTAACATCTGCAGACGTCCTAAGGGAAATTGGCACGAAGTACATCCATGTATGCTATTTTTAATTCCATGGGGAGGGGTGGGGGTAGCTAGGATAAATTAGGTTTCTCTGTATGAAACTTGGAATAGAAATACTTTTCAGAAGTCTGCTTAAGCAAGAAGAAAAAAAAATTAAGGTTTTTCACAGGCTTTGTATAGCTTACAATCAGGCTGTAATGATAAAAGTTCTCTCTCTTTTCTTTTTTCTGTTTTTTTTTTTTTTTTTTGTTCCTCTAGATAGGGTTTCTCTGTTGCCATGGCTGTCCTAGAACTAACTCTGTAGACCAGGCAGGCATTGACCTCACAGAAATCCACCTGCCTCTGCCTCCTGGGTGCTAGGGTTAAAACTGTGGACCACCACCGCCCTTCATATTTTTCTCTTTTTTTAAAAGTGTTTCATTTGTTTTATTTTTATTTTGTTTTATGTACATGGGCGTTTGCCTGCACATATGTCTATGTGGCATGCACGCGTGCGTGTGCGTGTGCGTGTGTGTGTGTGTGTGTGTGTGTGTGTTGCCTAAAGAGGCCAGAAGAGGGTATCAGATCCCCAGGAGCTGGAGTTCTGTCTGTAATGAGCCACCATGTAGGTGCTGGGAATTGTCCTCAGGTTCTCTGAAAGAGCAGAACAACTTTGTTTTTAATTATGAGTATTTGTTTTCAGCTGTGTGTGGGATGTGCAGGTGCCTGGGATGTCTGATCCACTGGAGCTGGAGTTACAGGCAGTTGTGAGCCACTTGGCTAGTGGGAACAGAACTTTGATTCCTCTGCAAGGGCAGCAAGCACGAGTTTGTTTTATTTTGCCTTTGTTTTTTGAAGCAGGATTTCTCTGCATAGCCCTGGCTAGCCTCAAATTGAGTGATTCACATGCCTCTGCCCCCTGAGTGCTGGGATTAGAGGCGTGTGTCATCACAGTCCAGCAACAAGCACTCAGGGCTAAGCCATCTCTCTGGGACCCTTTTTCTTTCTTTCTAATGTTTTCTACACATCGGAAGGAACACGTGTGGATGTCAGAGGACAACTTGCAGGGCTGCTTTCCCTGTTCCACCATGTGAGTTTTCTGGAGTTAGAACTCGGGCTGCAGGCTTGGCTGGAAACACCTTTACCCACTGAGCCATCGCCACAGAGACTTAAGAGAAGGGCAAGGGTGGGGCTGGAGAGATGGCTCACAGGTTAAGAACACGGACTGCCCTTTCAGAGGACCCAGGTTCAATTACCAGCACCCACATGGCAGCTCGCAACCGTCCATAACTCCATTTTTAGGGGAACGAACACACACACTCTTCCAGCCTTCTTAGGCAGTGTGTGGTGTTGTACACAGACTTACATGTAGGCAAACATTCATACACATAGAATAAATTCTCACAAAATTCAAAAATGAAGAATGTCCCCTTTTCTCTTTAGTAACATCAAACTTTAAGCTTTATTCTTAAAAAAAAAACAGTTTTGTTACATTTATTTCTTTGTATGCTAGAGTGTGTACAATAACAAGCACGTGGCCGTCAGAGGACAATTGCAGGAAGCTGTTCTCTCCTTCCACTATGGGAGCCCCGGGGATTTGAACTCAGGTCTCCAGGCTTGTTGGCAAGCACCTTTATCCAGTGAACCATGCCACCAGCTCTAGCCTTTTTTTTTTTTTTTTTTTTTTTAGTAAAAATTGATTTGGAAAAGCATTGCAATTGCAGTTTTAGAAGGTGTTTAATATTTTATTTATTTCATATTTAGTAAGGCGTGTAAGCTAGAAGGATGCTATCAGACAGGACGCATGCGTCATAGAATGGCTGGTGAAAATAACCTAGACTCGTACCATTGACGGCGTGGTCTTTGGCTCAGCAATGTGGGCATCGCTTCGGAGACTGAAAGAAATGTAGACTCTCAGGCTGCGGGGCAAAAGGTTCACTTGTTTGGTTTGCTTTCGTTTTTCTGAGATAGAGCGGCTGTGTGAACATGAAGTGTACCCCCATAAGCTTGTGTGTTTGAACATGCGCTCCCCAACTGGTGGCACCGTTTTGGACAATTGTGGAATCTTTGGGAGGTGGAGCCTTGATGGAAGATGTGTTCCTGGGTGGGGCGGAGCCCTGAGGATGGACAACCCGACTCCACATCTTGTCTGCTCTCTGTCTACTACTCTCAGCGTAGCCAGCTGCCTTCCGTTCCTGCTCCTTCCCCCTCCCCCCCACGGTGGACGCTCTCCCCTCAAACTGGGACCCAAAAGAACTCCTCCCTCCTTCAAGTTTCTTCGTTTCAGGTAAAATAATAGGAACGAACACAGAGGGGTCGCGTTTGCTGCCCAGGCTGGTCTCAAACTCCTGAACTCAAGTGACATCCCACCCCCACTCCCGCCTAAGGGTCCTGAGTACTGGGACTCCAGATGCACATCGCCATGCCTGTCCCAGAGTGGAGTTGACATGAACACTAAAGTTTGAAAAGCGGGGTGTTGAGGCCCACGCCTGCCATCCCAGCACTTGGGAGGCAGAAGCAAGAGGACTGATTTCTACAACCTTGTAGAAAAAAAAGATTTTTGAGACAATAACTCAAAGAAAATAAATAAGGGTTTGTTATTTCACACAGCAAGAAATCTAAAGATAGGGAGTTCTGGTAAGTGGCCAAAAGATATAGCCTAGGTGGTTTCCAGCTTTTTGCTTTGACATCCTAAATGCATTGCCTTGTGTCCATACAGATAACTATTCTTTGAGATAAAGCGGCAGCCATAGCACCAAACACCGTATTCTTATAGAAGATGTCAAAAAAGGTTCCTCTTCTACTTTGTCTAAAGGAGAAAAAATTATTTCCTCAGTGATAAAGTGCTTATCTAGCATAGGCAAGGCCGTGGTTCAATTCCTGGAATGGGGGGAGGGGACAGAGAGGGATGAACTTATTAGTTGAGGTGGCACATACCTGTACCATAGCAACGTGGAAGCAGAGGCTTGGTACGGTGACACACACCTTTAATTCCAGAATTTGGGAGGCAGCGGCAGGCAGATTTCTGTGAATTTGAGGCCAGCCTGTTCTATGGAGTGAATTCTAGGCCAACCAGGATATATAGGGAGACCTTGCCACAAACAAGTTTAGGCTGGGTGAGTCAGAGAAGACAAAGCAATGCCAATACAAAACAAAACAAATCTACTGAATAGAGGTGACATGTTCTAAGCCCCCAGCTTTCCTTACACTTTCTGAGGATGAGTTTATTGGTCAGGAGGAAGCTGGACCAACAAAGACCGGATCAGTTACAAACCATCTGTATGAACAGTAGAATGTAATGGCGTGAGAAAGGGCAACAGGAGGCTGCAGAAAGGGGACAGAGTTAAAGACTTTCAAAAGGAAAGAAAAAAGAAAAGGAGGGAAAGAAGGAAGGAAGGGAGGGGAAAAGGGAAGGAACAGTGAAGGTCGAGGGCTTTGTTTTGTTTTTTACCTTCCCCTGCCTCTCTCTTACACACCATGGTGCAATCTCTCTCTTACACACCATAGCACAATCTCTCTCTTACACACCATAGTGCAATTCTGAGTCTTTCCAAAGGAGGAAGCCAGGTGTGCTAACAGAGGTCTGTAATTTCTGACTTTGGGAATTTGAGGCATGAGGATCAATAGTTCCTTCTCACTTCCTAGCCTGTTTGAGGCTAGCCTGGGCTACATGAGAACCTGCCTGCCCTACCCCACCACAAAAAATAAAACAAAATAAAATTAATGGATGTTATGAGCAAGTCAAGAGGAAGTCTCAAATTGTAGGGACCTTGATCTCGACTGTCTCAAAAAAATCAAGGCGTGGGTGCCAGAGTGTTTGATGCTCCAAGTGTTGTCTCCAGACGACAACAGACCTGGGAGATTGTAAGAGAAATGCCAATCTCCAGGCCACACCCCGAGCTCTGGTTTGCACTGAGCAATCTCTGTGCTAAGCCCTGCAGGTGGTTCCGCAGCCAGATCAAGTCTGAGACTCACCCTGCCAGAGAATTGTTTATACATCACCTACCTGCCTGCGTTACTCTGCAGCCGTGGGACTATTTTGAGTGTTTTATTCCAGGAAGTGTTTTTCACTGTGCTTGTCAGTGTCCACTGCAGCCAGGTACACCTGTGCGTCCAGACAGACGAAAGGAGGAGGATGTCTAGTATTCCTAGAGTAGGAAGCCTTTAGGCTATTTGGTGTTTTTCTTTTTTCTTTTTTAATTTGATATCCTAAATCTATTTTAACTCATTTTAAAATACTACATACAGAAGCCAGAATGCAGAGTCAAGAATGGAGGAAGGTGGGGAAAAGAATGGGACCACGAAGAAAACCACTTAGACAGTTACTTGTCTGTTGTGGGTAAAGCAACAGGAATTGTGGGATACAAGAAATCAGTAACAACTTTGCTCATAAATGATGTTTCTCCCTCCTGTTTGCTTTTAATGACATCCATATGGGTGCTCTCTGTATGATCCCTTCACTGGCCTACCTGGGGGTCCTTCAGTGATGGCCTGGTCCCATTCCAGTCATCTTGTCCATAAGCTTCATAAGAATCTTGAAGCTCCCCATGTCCATAGTCATACTATTCTGACTCCCCTGGCTCTGGCTGTAATAGCCTTCCTATCTTCCTCATTCTGTCCTGTATCTGTAGCATCATCTCCACAGCCTTCGTAGGTTTCTGCTGCAGGTGCTGGAGGTAAAGGTGTTCTCTGGATGCCTGTTGTCCGAGCTCGTGGTGTTGGGCACCTCTCATAGTGGGTGGGGGTGGCACTCCTTGAGTCAGAGTGGTACCTCTGGTAATGGAGCCTTTCACTGGGGTCCCACGTACCAAAGCCCCTCGAGGTGGTTCAACACCATGACCTCTGGGAAGAGGTGGAGGAGGCGGGGCAGCTCCTTTTCCTCTCACTGGTACCCCATGATCATGAGAGGGGTACCATTCAAGTAGGACAATTCTAGAAACGTCTCCTGGCAGATATCATCCATTATATCTGGTACTAGAAATTACTTGACTTCCTCCATGGCATGGGCCATAAGAGCAACAAGCCTCACAGAGGGGCCCAGAGACTTCAATGAAGACATGCAGATCCATATTTAAATGGGCGTATTTGGGGTCTCTGTCCTTGTGAAGCTCTTCTTCCTTGGCTTTGTCTCTCACTGAACAGAGGTCTTTGCATATTTGGTGCTTTTCTTGTTGGACCAGCTACCACATCAGTTTTCTGAAAATGTTTTGTTTAGTTAGCCTGGCCTGATAGCATGGGAAGATCATCCCAGCTACTCAGGAGGCTGAGGCTAGAGGACCACATGCTCAAGGTCTGTCAGGGATACAGGGTGAGTTCAAGATTTCAAGAACAACCTGGTTAACTTAGTAAACACACACCCATGCACACATACACACACACCCACACAAATACACCGCGCGCACGCACACACACACACACACACACACACACACACACACACAGGACCTGGGCCTGGGGAGGTAGCACAGTTAGTAAGGTGTTTGTCACACGATCATGAGGACTTAAGTTTGACATCACAGAATCCATGAAAACAAACAAACAAACAAACAAACAAACAAACTGGGCTTGTTGGTGCGTGTCTGTAATCCCAGCACTGGGAACAGAGACAGGTGGATACCTGAGGTTGGCTGCAAGTTCCAGGTTCAGGGAGGGACCTGAAGAGAACAAAGGCTGAAAGATTCAGGTAAAGTTGTAGACAACCAATGTGGAGCCGCTGGGGACATCAGGGATGTCTTAGTTAAGATGGCTGCTACCTGATGTCCAGGGAACCATGAACAAACAATAACCAAGCCGGTTAGGTAACTCATTATGTAACCAGCTCTGGCAAGAATCCACTTTTGTGTGATATTCTATAATAATGTCCTTGGAACCAAAGGTGCATGCTCTCACCTGAAACAGAGATGTCAGATCTTCCTGCAGCTGCTGAGCATCCATCTCCGCTATCCTAAGTCAACTATATCAGGACCCTATCTCAAAATATAAGATGGAGGGGCTGATGAGACCGCTCAGTACATGGCTACACTGTCCTCATGTCCCAAGTTTGATTTCTTGTGCTGGCTAGTTTTGTGTCAACTTGATATGAGTTAGAGTCATTTGGGAAGAAGGAAACTCAGCTGAGAAAAAGCCCCCACCAGACTGACCTGTATGACATTATTTTTTTTTCTTTTGTTTTTTTCAAGACAGGGTTTCTCTGTAGCCTTGGAGCCTGTCCTGGAACTAGCTCTTGTGGACCAGGCTGGTCTCGATCTCACAGAGATACGCCTGCCTCAGCCTCCTCAGTGCTGGGATTAAAGTTGTGCACCACCACCGCCCGGCTATGACATTTTCTTGTTAATGATTAATATGGGAAGGCTCAGCCCATTGTGGGTGTGCCACCCCTCTGCAGGTGGTCCTGGGATATATAAGAAGCAAGCCAGTAAGCAGCAGTCTTCCATGGTGTCTGACTTACTTCTGGCCTCCACGTTCCTGCACTGAGTTCCTGCTCCTACTTTTCTCAATGATGGACTGTTGCCTGGAAGTATAAGATGAACCAAACCCTTTCCCTCCCAGGTTGCCTTTGGTTATGGTGTTTACTCACAGCAATAGAAACTCTAACAGAGACCTCCATGGAATCCATGTAAAGGTGAGAACCAACTCCATGTGAGTTGCCCTTTGACCTCCATGTTGTGGGATATTTTGATTGCATTCTGATACTCCAGAGACAGCCAATAAAATTTGCTTTGAATCAAAGGGCATGGCGGCCTACTAGCAGACCAAAATTTACCTTAGATGTCATGGAAAACTGAGGACAGAAAGACAGACACAGAAAGCAATAGGGCGGGGCTTGGGGAGAGTCTCTGGCTTTCTGGACGGAAGAATGAGAGAGAGAGAGGTCACTGGTCGCTTCTCCACTGCTTCTCTGATCATTCAGGTTCTTACCCCAATGTCTGACTCCTGAGTTTTTATTGATAAGAATTTCGATAAATGCTTCATACATGAATGCCATGTCATGCCTATATACATATATAAACACATGGTAATAATAGCAAAATTAAATATGAAAAAATAAGGTGCAAAGAACTGAAGAAGACACCATATCATGAAAGCTGGCTCTCCAGATACAGATACTGTTCTTGTGGAAGTCCCACCTCAATCTCCCTCCCCAATCTTCCTCTCCCTGAACTCTGCCTCATCTCAGAAAACCCACTGAACATGGCTGCTCCCCCAGAGATGCTCAAGACCACTCCCACAGGGTATTTAAACTGCCCCCCCAACAAAGACACATGGTTATTTTGGTCCCTCTTCACCATCTCCTCTCTGGGGGCTGGAAAATCAGCCAGGGGCATTATATCCACTAAACCTGGGATCTTTCTAAGTCTGTTAGATTTGGTCTGATTTGGATTTTTGCGTTGGTGGAGAGGCTAATCGGCATGCAGAAACTTTTCAAATACATACATATGAATATACACCACAGAACCCCTCCACAGGGGTGGGGATGTAGCTCAGTTTGATGTGTGTCTTAGTTGGGATTTCTATCTCTGTGCAGAGGTACCATGACCAAAGCAGCCCTTATAAAAAGAAAGTATTTGATTGGGGTTTGCTTATAGTTACAGAAATGCAGTCCATCTTCATCATGATGGAGACATGGTAGCACCCAGGCAGACATGGTGCAGGAGACGTAGCTGAGAGTTCTGCATCCAGATCCACAGGCAACAGGAAGAGAAAGACTCTGGGCTTGGAATGGACTTTTTGAAATTTCAAAGCCCGTTCCCAGTGACACACTTCCTCCAACAATGCCACACCTCATAATCCTTTCAAATAGCGACACTCCTTGGTGACCAAGTATTCACAACTAGCCTATGGGGGCCATGCTCATTCAAGCCACCACAGGGAGCTTACCCAGCATCTGTCAATTCAATCTCCAGGACTGCCCCCAAATAAAAGACGTACATTTGTCTATACAACTTTATTATTTGTGGCTTTTGCTTTGTTTGCTTTTTGAGACGGAGTCTAACTATATAGCTCAGGGTAGCCGCCAATGTATGATCCTTTGCTTCAGCCTCAAAAGTGTTGGGATTGTAGGCATGAGCCACCATGCTGGTCTATTTTATTTATAACTATTATTATTGTATGTATGTGCACACATGCCTGTGCTCTCAGGCCAAGGCATGCATGCCACAGTGCACATGCGGAAGTCAGAGGGTGGCTGTTGGGATTGATCTTGGACACTCAGGCTTGAAAAGCAAGTATTTTCACCCCATGGGCCATCTCAAAGGTCCTGGCCATTTATTTTCTACCTTTACTTTTCCCTCTTGTCTTGAGTTTATAGACAAAGGGCAGGGATTATTTTGTGTTTTCTGGGACTGTTTCTGCACTGCCTAAACATGTAAGTCTGTACCCCTAGACATGGAAGACTAAGCCTTCTTTGTTATTTCTTGAGTCTTCTACCATGGGTCCTTTATGAAAACTCTTCTCTGCAGTGAGAATTCTTAGGAAGAATTCATGACTCCTGTTTGCCTGCTCCATTTTACTGTGACCATGGGTATATTTGATATGTAAACTCGATATACAAATCAAATGTTCATTGATAATAAATAATAATTATCTTAAGACAATTATTTTATATATATATAAACCATTTATTCAGTATTAAACATCAAATATTCAAACAACATAATCTAAATATAGGCAAATTTTATACTTACCAGCTGAACAATAATGGTAGGGAAATGTTAAAAGTCTTTGTTTTCTGTAAGTAAATCGTTATGTTTCTACTCAGAACAGACACCTAGACGCACAGTAAATATACTGCGATTCACAACATACAGCAGTTTCAACCTTAGCGGAGGTGTCTCAGGCAGCAGTGGCTTGGTGTTGTGTAGTGTGACTGTGTGCACAGTGCATGGGGTGCTGTGTTGTGTGCTTGAGCCTCAGGCTTCAGGATGCCGTGCATGGCAGCATGACTGCACACTGCCAGAAACACCTTGGGTTTATTGTGCTTGGTTTTTAATTAACTTCTGCTTGTTGCATGTTTGCTGTTGCCAGATTTTTTTTTTTCACAACGTCCATATTCAATTACAAAAGCATATTTGGGATTGTGAGCCACAGTTTAAAGAGTTGTTCTTCTGGGTGGCCTAAACAACCGACATTTATTTCTCATGACTCTGGAGGCTGGGAAGTCAGAGTCAGGTAGTTAGCAGCTCTTCTGTCTGGTTGAAGCCTGCTTTCTGCTTGGTAGATAGTGATCTTTTCATTGCGTCCTTACTTAGTAAGAGAAAACAAATCACCTCTCATGACTCTTCTTATAAGGTGCCAATCCTAGCAATAAGGATTGCCCTCCCAAGGACCTGGTTATCTCCCTAAAATTGCATCTCCTAATACCAAAACTTTGCTTGTTAGGCTGGCCTTGAACTCATTATGTCTCCCAAAATGACCTCAAACTATCAATTCTTCTGCCTTTAATTCCCAAGTGCTAGGATTACATGTCCTCTTTGGTAGTAGGGTTACAAACAAGCAAAAAATAATGTCAGTATTCCACAAATCAACACACGAACAAAGCAAAAGGAACTTGGCAAGACAATTCTTTTTGTAAAAAAGTATTTGCCAAGTCCCAAACTGGGCTAGCCAGCACACTTGGCCAAGATGGCTCTGTATTTTATCCATAACATAGTTTGTGACTTTGTTTCATCCTATTGACGAGAGTTCCACTCCACAACCTGTCTAGATTGGCTAATTGATATAAAGAGGAAGGAGAGAGTTCAAGAAATATGAGTCCTTGCCGGCTAACTACTTTGATAGAGAAAACCTAACTATCTTTAATAGGAAAAAGAAAACATTTCTCAGCAGTATGTTAATGCGCGAGTTTCAGAGGGCACATTCAGCCTTCTAACACACTTGAAAGAAAAAAAAGCTCCAAAGTTCAGTGTTAGGAAAGTGGTCTCTATACAAGTAGGTCTAGAGAAATTAGTATCTGCACTTCAGAACGGAGTTTTGAGGAAAACATAGAAAGTGGCTTTGGGGAGGTAGAGGTGTAGACTTCCAGCTGAAGGAACAGTGTCAGCAAGGACAGGAAGGCCCAAGCAGAGCAGCAGTTGCTGGCGTCCGGAGCTGCTCAGAAGTCAGAGCTGAAGGGATTGCTGCTAAAGAGAGAGCTAGGAGACAACTAAGCACCCTGCCTTGCCCAGAACTCTCCTGGGGTAGCAGTGACAGTCAGTCATCAGGTCTTCAGCTGGGGACACACCAGGATGGCTGGTCACACCAGGAGAGAAGCTGTGAGGCAGAAGGTCATATGCATCATGGCAAGAGTCACGCTTGGTCCACTGAGCCACTAAAGGATCAGTGTATTTTGAAAACATGTCAGAGGGCTGTATTGCCAAGCATGGTAGCCAGAGGCCAACGCCTATGCTTTGCAAAGGAAGGCGGACTCAAGAATGCAAGCTTCTGCTAGCCAATGCGTGTGGAGAAAATAAGATCAAATGGTGCTGTTAAAGAGCAGGATGGCATAGACAGGAGGGCTGGGAGGGAGAAATGTGGAGTCCCATATGCATCCTTCCCAGCCACTCACATGACTCTGTGCACTTTGTCTCCCACATCTGTGAAATGGGATAATACCCGGTTGGTTCGTGAAATGGATAATACCTACCTCCTTGGTTTGTTTTGATGATCAAACAGCCCGCTGTGTGTAAAGTGTGGTAAACTATAAAGCACTCCATGATGGTTACTAATAGGACCACTGTCACACCCCCACCTCTGTCACATTCAACCACATCAATCTGGACAGGGTAAATATGATTATCACCGCACTGCTTCCTGCTGCTCAATAGCATTGTGTCATCATTAATAAACCCTGACTGTCAGCTTGAATGGGGTTGGGAGTTGCTGGGGAAGAGACAGTCCAGACTCTTCCCCTTTCCCTACACACTGTAAACATTTAAATTGGGTAAAGTGGGAATCTGCCAAAAGACTCAGTCATGAAAGTTGAATTACCTGAACACCCACATAGCGGAAGGAGAGAACTCACTTCCTGATGCTGGCCTCTGACTTTCACGTTTATTTCTGGTACATGCATTTTCCCTTACATGAATATATCTCACACAGAGAGAGACACACACAGAGACACAGACAGGCACATACACAGATACACAATACACACAGAGAGACACACACACACAAATATAAATAATTAAAGCAGGGAAAGTGACAAATGCCTCTAGTTACAGTACTAAGAGGTTGAGATAGTAGAATTGCTTGACTCTAAGAGTTTAGGGTCTAGACTTGGTTATAGGGCAAGACCCCCACATCAAAAAATAAATGAATAAATAGGTAGATAAAATAGTAAACTGCTGTGGGACAATGGTTTTACCCTGTAAAGATTTGTTTCTTGTATTTGTTTAATAAAATGCTGATTGGCCAGTAGCCAGGCAGGAAGAAGTAGAGGCAAGGCAATGAGAACAAGAGAATTCTGGGAAGAGAAAGAGTCAGTGTGCAGTTATCACCCAGACACAGAGAAAGCAAGATGAGAATGCTTCACTGATGAAAGGTACCAAGTCACGTGGATAACACAGACAAGAATAATGGGCTAATATAAGATATAAGAAAGAGGTAATAAGAAGCCTGAGCCACTAGGCCAACTAGTTTATAATTAATATAGACCTCTGTGTGTTTCTTTGGGGCTGAATGATGCAAGACTGGGCAAGACAGAAACTTCAGTCAACAGTACACAAATAATAGAAAGAGGAGACATAGGGACAGAAGAGAATGGGAGGGATTTGTTCTAGACCCCAGAATATGCTTTTAAGGGTTGGTATAAAGTTAGGTTGTGGTCTACTCATACCCTGATAATCCTTTTGCCAGAGAACAAAGCTCAGACAGTAGACGTAGTTCAGCTGGAAGGGTGTCTGGAAGGGTGTCTGGCATGTTCGAAGCCCCCAGCTTGATTCCCAGCACCACCTAAACTCAGACCTGCCATCTCAGCACTCAAAGGCAGAGGCAGGAAGACCAGTCATCCAGTGTCATCCTCAGCTACATATGAAGTTCAAGGAGAGAGCCTGAGCAACATGGGATCCTGTCTCAAAGAAAACACCTTGACAAAGCTCACATTTCTTGACCAGGATTCTGCTTTCTGTGTTGTGTCTAGTTCTTCCTCTCTTTACAACTTAGATTACAGGCCAACACATGGCTTACCACGGTGAATGTTGTCCTTTCTTCTAGCTCTCATACTTTTTATAAATCTAAAATGTTTGTGTGTGTGAGTGTGTGTAAGTGTGAATGTATGTGTGTATATGTGTCTAAGTGTGTATGTGTGAGTGTGTGAGCGTGTGAGCATGTGTGTGTGAATGTGTGTGCATGCCTGTGTGAGTGTGTGTGTGTGTGTGTGTGTGTGTAGGTCAGAGAACAGCTTTCAGGAGTCAGTCCTCTCTTCACCTGTGTTCTGAGATCTAATTCAGGTGGCCAGGCTTCAGTGACAAGTGCTTCGACTCACTGAGACACCTCCTGAGCCATCTTCTTTTCATCCTGTGTTTTTAAGATAGTCCTAGAGCACATGTGACTGAGGGTGACTTGGAACTCCTGATCCTCCTGTCTCCACCTCCCAGGACGGAGATTTCAGGTGTGCTCCACCACACCTAGATTCTCCCTGCTCTTCTTGTCCATGCTGCCCCTTGTCTGAGTTTCTTCTTGGGCAAATCCTGACACTTCAAATATGAGCTCAGTTTCTGTCACCAAAGTATGAAGTCTACTTTGGCTTCCTCAGGGAAAGTTAGATATCTGAGCCAGGAGCATCCTGGGCATTTTTCTAGTATAGGGGAGAGTGTGTTGTGTTATGTACTGGACTACTGTTGTGAGAACAGTTTACCCTGGGAGGTGTAAACAAGCGCCTACCCATCCCCATAGAACACCAGTTATCTATAAGTCAGATCTCACCAAAGTCCAGCTTGGAGAGCCAATGTGTTTTTTGGGCTTACTTACAGAATACGGTGAAAGGCTCCATACAGGAGTGGAAGTGGCTCCAGATAGCTACACTGGCGGGAAATCCCACCCAACATGAGGACTCACCCATAGCTTTATATAAGGAGTTCTGTTAACCCTCAACTGACTGTATACTCTGGCACTATATACTTTATTTCTTAGATCAACGGAAGCCATATACAATTAGGGAAGAATCACAAACAACTAGGTACAGTGTGGGAGTGGGGTTGGCTAGAATCTCAGGTGACAATCTAATGACCCTTTGCGTCTCTTCCCTCTCTGAGGAAAAGTCAACAACCAACAGGCCTGATCACTGAGGTTGTCTTGCTGTTCTGATGATTATGAGGGCTCCTATATTTGAGCTGTTCTGATGAGGTCAGCACTTTACAGTGATTGTGGAATTAGGGTAGAGGCTACACTCTGTCTTTTCATCTCAAATCTGCCATTTTTCCCCTTTGGATGAGGCTTAAGAGAAGTACTGTAAATTATCAAGAGCCTCTATTCTGGAGCCAAATGGCTTGGTTGTGTGAGCCTTTGGTCCTGCAGTGCCCACATGTATAAAATGGAGATGTTTGCATTAGTGCATATTTCACAGAATAGTTTAAAACATATGTGTGTATATACGATTATATCTGTGTACATATGCATATATGTGTCAATAACCCTCCCTTTTTTAGTGTGACTAAGGATTGATCCCAAGGCCAATGTTAGACAAATTTCCTATATCCCACCAGTCTTCTTAATTTTTATTTTAAGACAGTCTCACAAATTACTCGGGTTGGCATTGAACTCACTCTGTAGACCAGGAAGGGCTCAACTTTGCAATCCTGCCTCAGTTTTCCGACTAGCTGAGATTACAGATCCATCCTTTGCTAATACTCTCTGACCACTGAGAGTCAGCTTGTCTAGAGACCTGTCAGAGCGTTTTCACATAAAGTTAATTTTTTTAAAAAAGATCTGCTTATTATGTATAGCGTTTTGCCTGCATGTATGCCTGCAGGCCAGAAGAGGGAACCAGATCTCATTACAGATGGTTGTGAGCCACCATGTGGTTGCTGGGAATTGAACTCAGGACCTCTGGAAAAACAGCCTATGCTCTTAATTTCTGAGCCATCTCTCCAGCCTCACATAAAGTGAATTTTAATAGGATTGATTGTTTTTGCTGTATTTTGAAAGCAAAA
Source organism: Arvicola amphibius (assembly GCF_903992535.2). Taxonomy (NCBI): domain Eukaryota; kingdom Metazoa; phylum Chordata; class Mammalia; order Rodentia; family Cricetidae; genus Arvicola; species Arvicola amphibius. The sequence goes on from NC_052048.2 coordinate 16,189,359, forward strand.
CCAGATTTATACATCCCTCAAATAGATTTGATTCTGAAATTAGAAAAGTAATTTCTCCTTTATTGATTAGAGTATTCTTCATCTTCCTTCTCTCCGTCAGAAATGGCAAGGATAAGGGCTGGGAGTTTGATGTGGGAGTCCCCTCTGAGTGCTGTGATTACCCTTAATGAATAAACTACCTTGGCCTGTTGATAGTGCAGAACTTAGGTAGGTGGGGAAGATTGGACCGAATGCTAGGAGAAGGAAGGGCAGAGTCAGAGGAACACCATGGACATGCTGAAACTTTGATGGTAGGCCACGACCTCGTGGTGATATACAGATTAATCAAAATGGGTTAAATTAAGATGTTAGAGTTAGCCAATAAGAGGCTAGCGCTAATGGGCCAAGCCGTGATTTAATTAATACAGTTCCTGTGTGATTATTTCAGGGGCCTGGGCAGCCAGGAAATGAACAAGCAGCCAAGCACCCTGCTCCTTGCAACATGGGTTTAGGAATGGAGCCGGGGAGTGGGTTTAAGGCCATGTTTCATGTATCTGGACATGTGCTTTCTTTAAAAAGTTTTTAAAAATTTATTTATTTTTATGTGCATAGGTATTTGCATACATGTATGTCTGTGTGAGGATGTCAGAATTCCTGAAACTGGAATTATAAACAGTTGTGAGCTGCCATGTGGGTGCCAGGGGTTGAACCAGGGTCCTCTGGTAGAGCAGCCAGTACTCTTAACTGCTGAGCCATCTCTCCAGGCCCTGGATATGTGCTTTCATTTTGTATGGAAAATTGAAAGAATCTGGCATCTCACAGTTCAGATTCAGGCTAGAAGCACACTAAGTGGTGAGATTTAGTGAGAAGCAGAAAAGTAGAATGACGTGAAAATTTCCTACCATGATGTCTCAAAACCTATTTGGGTCATGGAAGAATGCTTGCGTTGAGAACAGATGGAACCTTGAACCCTGAGGCGGGGTTCCTGCTGCTGCTTTACTAACAATACAACTTTAAACCTATTTGAGCTGGGAAATTTGTTATCAGATGACTCATGTGGGGAAATCCAGTTCGTTGGTGCCAAAGATGGAAGAAAGAGATTAGGCATCTGAATGCTGAGGTTCCACTCGGTCTTGTGAATGAACTACAGCTATCTGGATGGCGGGGGGGGGGGGGGGGGGGTTAGAGAAATGGCAGTTACTCACATCTAAAAAAATAAAAACATTAAAGAGCTCTATGGATTTAAATAATAAAACTTTATGCTTACATGTTTATCTTTCAAATAGCCTAAGTACTTTTATTTTAAAACATGCCATAAGTTTTTTTAGGTAAATTATATACAAATAAATTTTTTGTATTCAGCTATTTTGAGATTGAGAACTGAATTTCCCATCACCCCAATACCTTTTGGAATTATTTCCAAAAGGACCTTTCCTCTGTATGTGATGAAGAGTTGGTCCCACCTGACGGATCCAGTTAGGAAGTCACTGGGTTGTGAGGTCGCTACCTGAGTCAATGGACAAACCCTTGACTTTCACAGTCTGATGGTGTTACCCAGGAGTGGTGGCATTAGAAAATGTGGGGTAGTTGGAGGAAGTAGGTGTGCCCTGGAAGGGTTTGTTTTGATTCTGGCTCTTTGTTGCCTGGCAACCATAAGATGAGCATCTCTGTTGGGCTTTGTCCTTCTCCCATGATCCTCTGTTTCACCACAGACCCTGAAACTATCAGCCAAAACAAACCTTTGGTCCTGTGATCTCCCTGGCGTATTTTGTCACAGTCATAAAAGGTCTGGCCACTCCCATGGCACCCATATCATCATTTTTGAGAAACTTCTAATCGCCTCCTGTCTCTGAGTCTCTCTGCCTCTGTCTCTCTCTGTTCGTCTGATTTTAGTCCAGCACAGCTCAGAAGGGTCTAGGTAGGCTCACCTGCCAGCAAACTCATCTTGCTTTTGCCTCCTAAGTGCTGGGTTTACAGGCAGGTGCTAACTCCATTCGTTTTTTTTTTTTTTTTTTTCTTCCCTGTTTCCTCCCTAGCATCTGTTGGAATGAGGGCAGAAATCGGATGGTGAGCTTTCTAAAACTCCTGGCAGCCATACCAATCCTTGATTTTCTGGTTTTTTGTTTGTTTGTTTGCTATCACTGACAGTCACCCCAGGAAAGAGAAGGAACCAGAAGGCCAGCCCATGCACCTACTCACCCCGTGCACACAGGTGCCTGCTCAGCTTACTTCATCCACGGTGGGGGCAGGGAGAGGGCTCATCCAGCAACTGCTCCTTCTAGGACTCAGGTGGGGCAGCACCTAGCCGAGGTGAGATCGCACTGACTCCAACAAAGGGATGGGCAGAGACCCAGCGTATTACAGTTCAACTAGCCTTGGATTTCACTGTTGTATTATGACATGGTAGTGTGTGTTCTAAGAGCAGAAGGCAGAAGCCACTGTTCTTTGTGTGTAGTGTCTGTGTGTGGTGTATTTGTGAGTGCATGCTCATGTGGGCGTGTGTGCTTGTGGGTAGAACATGTGGAGGCCAGTGGTTGATGTCAGGTGCCTTTCTCAATGACTCTAGACCTGCTAATGTTCTTTTATATTGTCTAGCCTTAAGGCCACACTCTGTCATTACTCCAGTAAGTCAACCTTATCCAGTGTGAGACAGAGTTCACAGAGGTGTGGTCACCAAGACATGAGAATCATGGGAGATAATTGCACTTTGATAAAACTCTTGTTCATCAAATCTTGCCTTGGTGACTGCTTTTCAATAGGTGCATCTTTCTATAGGATGGGTAGGACATGCATATATCTATATCAGTGTATGTGTCTATATATCTCTACCTGACTTCCTTTCATTTCTTTTCTCCTCCCTCCCTCCCTTCCTTCCTTCTTTCCATCCTTCCATTTTCTCTGTCTCTGTCTCCTGAGACAAATCTCATGTAGCTCAGGCTGATCTCAAACTTGCTCTGAAACCAAACCTATCCTTGAACGTCTCTCCTGGTCCTTCTGCTCCCCACCCCCCACCTCCTAAAAGTTGGGATCAATTGCATTTGCCCACCTTGTTTGGGTATGGTTTTTGTTTGTTTGTTTTTAAGTATACTTAAGATATACTAAAGTACACGTGCAGTCAGTCTATGTAATTTGTGTGTGTGTGTGTGTGTGTGTGAGAGAGAGAGAGAGAGAGAGAGAGAGAGAGAGAGAGAGAGAGAGAGAGAGAGAGAGAGAGGGAGGGAGGGGGGAGAGAGAGAGAGAGAGAGAGATGCTTGGAGGTCAGAGAATCCTTGAGAATTGTTGTTTCTCTCAATATTTATGTGGGTTTGGGGATTGGCCTCAGGTTACTGGGCCTGGATGACAGGTACTCCACCCCCTTGCTAGCCAGAGTCTGCCCAACTCCTATGCTTCTTTTCTTCCTTCTTTTCCTTCTTCTGCGAATACAACCATGCTTCCCTGGTGTCTCTCTCTCTCTCTCTCTCTCTCTCTCTCTCTCTCTCTCTCTCTCTCTCTCTCTCTCTCTCTCTCCTGTCACTGAAATTGGGACATTTTGAACACAATCCCATAACTTGGAGAAGTGAGGTGTCCTTTCCTCAGGGTTTGGTGGCTTTGTTTGTAGATGTTGGTGGGGTGAGCTTTCTAGACTACGTCTCTAATGACTGTTTTCTTTGTATTGTGTGGTCTCTGGAGTGTGCTACTTTATATTAGTGGCCAACTAATGTTTTAACAGAAATTTCCTTAAGCTCCTATAGTTAAAAAAAAAGAAAACAACCAAAAACAAAACCTAACTCCTAGGTCTTTGCAAATTAGTGTTGTGCTTGATCCAACACCAAGGGCGTTTAGAACTCTGCCTTATCCTTCACTTCCTACTTGTGATAAGGCTTAAGATAAACTGGAAGTGAAAGTTTACATCTTTTCAGATCTTTTTAGATGGTATGATCTTCCCTGGACAGGTACATATAGCTTGCTAAAACAAAAAACAAAAAGAAAAAAGAAAAAACCCAAAACAAAATAAAACAAAAAACCCAATACAAAACAAAGCCGGGCAGTGGTAGTGCACACCTTTAATCCCAGCACCCTGGGAGGCAGAGGCAGGTAGATCTCTGTTGAGTTTAAGGCCAGCCTGGTCTAGAGTGAGTTGCAGGACAGCAGAGGGTACACAGAAAAATCCTGTCTTGAAAAATCATAAACTAAAAACAAACCAAACCAACAACCAAAAAACCCACCAACAACAAAACAAGCAAGCAAGCAAGCAAGCAAACAAACAAACAAAACCACTTTGATACTATAGTGTAGTGTTTGTGTGTGTTTGTGTGTGTACAGCCACGGTCCACGTGTGGAGGTCAGAGGACAACTCGTAGGAGTAGATGTTGTTTTTCTACCATGTGAGTTCCTGGGCATTGAACTTGCATCATCCGACCCCGTAACAAGTGCCTTTTTGACCAGTTGAGCTTTCTTGCTGGCCCATGATTCCTCAACGTGCGTGGGACCCTTTCAAAGCCCTCATTCTTCAAACATGTCAATGTGCGGATTTTCCTCCTCGATTTTCCACATCTTTGTTATTTGCACCAACGGTTACCTTTTCTCTGAGAAACAGAGGCTTATTTGTTTGCCTTCCAGTGTTTCAAGGGATCTCCCCACATAGCTACTCTCTACCTTGAGTGTTCTGAGGTAGATGAGAACAGTGCAAGTCCTTTATATTAGCCCTCCAAACAGATCAAAGCATGCAAGCAGTTTCTCAGGAAGAGGGTCCCTTAGCTTCTTCCTAATCAGCAAGCCAGGAATCCACAATGGAAAAACAGGTTGTGTCTTCTAGACTGTTGCTCTACCACATTTTGGGTGGGAGGTGGGGTATGTTAAAATTGGACAAACTACCATTAACTTCTGTTTCTGTATTTGTCCTTCTCTTTTGCTTTCCCCTCTTCCCTTTCTTTCCCTCCCTGCCTGCCTCCCTCTCTCTGTCTTTCCCCCTCCATCCCTCCTTCCGTCTTTCCCTCCCTCCTTGGCCCCCCCTTCTCTGCTCCTCCCATCCACTCAGTGAATCCATCCTCTAGGCTTCACAGCTCTAAATGTGAGCCTCTGGTTCCTTTCCTCTGTTGGTCTCTCACTTCAAGGTTGCAAACATGATTAATTCTTTCTTGAACTGAAAAAAATGAAGTAAAAACATCTACCCTAAGAAAATCAATTCCCCATTCCTTTAGCCTCTAATTCCTTCCAGACAGCCAGTTGTGTTTTTTTCTTTAGCAAACTTTTGGAATCAAGTGGCCATCTGCACCCACCCCTTCCCCTCTTCTCAGTTCACTAGTCCCTTGCTTTAACTTTGAGAAAGTTGCTGAAAGTGCTGTGGTTAACACCTCCAAGGACAGTTTGGGTCATTTTAGGTGTATTAACCATTTTAAAAAACAAAGCTATTATTACCATATTAATCCCAGCACTTGGGAGGCAGAGGCAGGTGGATCTCTGAGTTCGAGGCCAGCCTGGTCTACAAGAGCTAGTTCCAGGACAGGCTCCAAAGCTACAGAGAAACCCCTGTCTTGAAAACAAAAACAAAACCAAACCAAAAAACAAACCAAAAAAACCAACCAAATCAAACCAAACCAAACCAAAACTAAACTAAACTAAACCTGTCATGGCAGTGCACACCTTTAATCCCAGCACTCAGAAAGCAGAGACAGGTGGATCTCTGATGGAGGAGGAGAGCCGCTTGTTGGTTATTGGCTGCCCAGCTAGCTTAGACCCAAAATAATCTCACAGAAACTATTATTTAAATCACTTCTTGGCCCATTAGCTCTAGCTTCTTATTAGCTAATTTTTACATTTTAATTTATCCCATTTTTTCTTAATCTGTATGTTGCCAGGTGGCTGTGGCTTACCTGGTAAAGTTCCCAGCATCTGTCGTCATCGGTGGCTCCATGGCTTCTCTCTGACTCCGCCCTTCTTTCTCCCAGCATTCAGCCTAGCTTTCCCTGCCTATCTAAGTTCTGCCTTGCTATAGGTCCAAAGCAGTTTCTTTATCCATTAATGGTAATAACAGCACACAGAGGAGCCTCCCACATCAGATCTCTGTAAGTCAGAGGCCAGTTGGTGTATAAAGTGAGTACAACTAGGTATATTAAACAGAGACACCCTGTCTTGAAAAACAAAAACTAAAACTAAAACTAAAAAACAAAAAAACAAAAACTAAACCCAAAGCTATTGTAATTTAAAAATCCTATTGTTTGTGATCCTCTACTTTCCTAATGTTTCAATACAGTTCCTCATGTTGTGCTGACCCTCAATCATGAAATCATTTTGCTACTACTTCATAATTGTAATTTTGCTATTTTTATGAACTGGAATGTAAATATTTGATATGCAGGATATCAAAGGGGTCTTGACTCACAGGTTGAGAACTTTAGATTATTAAAAACAAAATAAAAAGCAGCAAAAAGTACAGTAGAATGAAGTGTCCTCCTACCTCCCTACATGTAATGTTCTTTGTTCATGTGGACATCTTTATGTTTATTGCCCACACTTTTACCTCATCTGTTCAAATCCAAACAGACATGTAATCGCTGCATAGTGTTTCTCTTTCTATTTTTCCTTTTCTTCCTCCCTTTATTCCTTTTCTTCCAAATAAAAACTTGCATCATGATGTACAGATGAATCCCATAAAATTAACAACACAATATATCTACACTTCCTAATAAATACATGTAATTCAACTAAATTCTTTTTAGCAGATGTATAATATCCCACAAAGGCAACTACCGATAACTCATCTGTTCCCTATTGAAGGGCATTTGATTAGGCCAAATCTTAAGAACTGGTTCTTTTTTTTTTTTTTTTTTTTTTTTTTGATTTTTCGAGACAGGGTTTCCCTGTAGTTTCTAGAGCCTGTCCTGGACCTAGCTCTTGTAGACCAGGCTGGTCTTGAACTCACAGAGATCCGCCTGCCTCTGCCTCCCGAGTGCTGGGATTAAAGGCGTGCGCCACCACCGCCCGGCTAAGAACTGGTTCTTTTTAACATTTATTTTATTTGTAATTGTACGTGTGTCTGTGTGGGCAGACGCATGTAAATGTTGGTGACTGTGGAGTCCAGAAGAGGCCATAGGGATCCCTGGAGCCAGAGTTATAGGCAGTTGTGAGCTTCTTGATAACGGCTGCTGGGATCTGAATTCTGGTCCTCTGAAAGAGCAGCAAGCACGCTTATACTTGCTGTGCTGGCTATATTTATGTCAATTTGACACAAACTACAGTCATCCGAGAAGAGGAAACCTCAAATGAGAAAATACCTCCATAATATTGGGTTGTGGTACAGCCTGTAGAGAATTTTCTTACTAGTGTTGATGTGAGAGGACCCAGCCCATTGTGTGTGGGGTGACCCCTTGAGCTGCTGATCCTGGATTCTGTAAGCAAGCAGGCTGAGCAAGCCATGGGGAGCAGCAACCCATTAAGCATCACCCTTCCATGGCCTCTGCATCAGCTCCTGCCTCCAGGTTCCTGCCCTGTTTGAGTTCCTGTCCTGGCTTCTTTCAGTGATGGACCACCATGCGGAAGCCTAAGTCCAGCAAACCTTTTCCTCCCCAACTTGCTTTGTGGTTATGATGTTAGTGGCAGCAATAGAAACTCTAAGATAACTGATGAGCCGTTTCCCCAGCTGCTATTTTTATTATCTATTATAAGGTTTTATTTCTGGATAAATATATCTATATTATTTTGCTTCTGTGGATAAATTCCCAGAGGTAGAACTGTAGTTTGAAAGGTGTACATTTGAGCCCTAGGTTGCTTTCCTAAAATGTTGGCATTGTGAATAGGCTTGGGTCAAGAGCGGTGGTGCACTCCTGTGATGTCAGTCCTTGGGACGTAGAAAGAGAAAGCAGTTTAAGGGCAACCCTGGCTCCAAAGGTTCAAGGGTTACCTCTGTCTAAATAAATAAATAAAATTTAAGCAATATTTTTATTAATTCTTTGAGAATTTCATACAATCCATGCATCCTGATCATATTTATGTTCCCCAACCCTGTCTATAATCACTCTCTCCACCTTCCCATCTGTTCCCACTCAACTTTGAGATTTTTTTTTCTTTTTTTCTTTTATGCATCAAGTTCAGTTTGTGCTACCAAGTTAATTTTAGGAGTAGGGCCCGCCCAAGGGTGTGGTAGACATTTCAGGGGACTACATTAATGAAAACTGATGCTCCTGTCAGTTACCAAATGACAATAGCTCCTTGTCAAGGGGTGGGATTTCATGCTCCCTTCCTCCCCTCTATTGGGGGGTTGTCTCTGCCTGGTATGAGTCTTGTATACTCAGTCGCAATTGCCAAGTTGATATGTGCAACTGCCCTGCTTTACCTGGATATTTCCCTGATGCTGCTGACCACCTTGGCTCTTACAATCTTGCTGCCCCCTCTTCTTTGAAGATCTCCGTGGGTGGGGATGGATAAGTTTGTCCCACTCTGGGTTGAACACTTCACAGTCTCTTTTTCTGCACACTGAAAAGCTGTGGGTCTCTGTGTTGACTGACCTGTTTTGCAGGAGAACCTTCCCTAAAGATGGTTGAGAGACGCGATGGTCTATGGGTATAGCAGTAAAGCCATTGGTAGTTTCAATACGCTGTCCATTCAGCAGGATAAATAGTGGCTAGTCCTGTTGCTGACCCTTTGGGTAGTCATAAGCCCCAATGTCCCTTTTCAGCATCTCTCCTTACTCCACTGTGTCTGTCTTTCATGACCTTCCTGACTTTCATGACACAACCTTCAGTCAGCTTCCCCTCAATTCCTTCTGTTCTCCTTCCCTAGCCTCTCTTCCGTGCCACACTATCCAACCACAGCTCACTTTTTCTAGTTACGCTGGATGCCTTGAGATAAGTTCATGGTTCCTGTTAGAACCCAGCATCTGTACTACGTGCTATACGGTACTATGCCTGTAGTTTCCGACCTCCTGTAGATCCCCTGTCACTACAGGACTGGTTGAGCAAGTCGGGAACTAGGCCAGAGACTTAAAATCACACACATACAGACAAACAGACAGGGGGGGGGGGGGGGGGAGAGGGACACGGGTCATCCTTGATACAAGAATGCCAAGTTTATTGTGCTCAGGGGAAGCCTATATAGGGATCTTTCAGCTGCAGACCCACCAGCCGGCCATCAAGGTCTCGTGCTCAGAGCAGCTACAGGATGCTCAGAGCAGAGGAAAACAGATTTTTTTTTTTTTTTTTTTTTGCTCAGAGCAGCTGCAAGCATAGGAAAAGCAAGCCGCTCACAGGGAATTCAGGGTCCGGGGGTCCACAGCCCCCAATAGCTCCCAACAGGTTCCAGCTAGATGTATTTATTTTTGTGGTCCTAGGGCCAGAACTAAGAGCCATGCTGTACATGCTGGGCAAGGGCTCATGGTGATACAGCCTTTGTTCTTTGTAACAGAGCCTTAAGCTCTGTCCTTCATAAGTCCTCAGGTAGCTTTACCTGAAGTAGAAGATTTTCCTTAAAGACATCTCTTACTGTCAGGGCTGGAGAGAGGGCTCAGTGGTTAAGAGCACTGGCTGTTCTTCCAGAAGATCTGGGTTCAATTCCCAGCACCCACATGGCAGCTTACATCTGTCTGTAACTCCAGTTCCTGGGGATCTGAGATGATACCTTCACACCAGTGCACGTGAAATGAAGTTAAGTAAACGGTGGTGGTGATGGTGCACACCTTTAATCCCAGCACTCGGGAGGCAGAGGCAGGTGGATCTCTGTGAGTTCGAGGACCCTTGGTCTACAGAGTGAGTTCCAAGACAGGCTCCAAAGCTACACAGAGAAACCGTCTTGAAAAACAAAACAAAGACATTTTATTGTCATTGTCGAGAAAGCTGTGGCATAGCATTTCAGTCCTCCATAAGCTATGCCCTGGGATGTGTGACAGACTAATTCCACAATCATTACTCTTGCTTGCTTCTCATTCTTTCCTGAGTCTGAACTCCTATATTAAATTCATCCAGTGTATATTTCCAATTGGACATTTATAAACACTTCCAATATAAAAGACCTGGTTCATCAGTTAAGAACTTGGTTCTCAGAACTCACGTTGGGTAGTTCACGGCTACCTGTACCGCTAAGCTCCAAAAGATACAATATTGTCTTTGACACCCACCCACATGTGTCCACACACAGACATAGATACATGAAGAAAAGTCATAATGACTCTTAAAAAAGAGAGACCTGTTGTACTGTGTAACTTATCACTGCTTTGTTTCAAATGGCGTTTTGTTTGCTTGGGCATAGCTCCTAACGTCAAGCCGGACTTAACTCATAATCTTCCCACCTCAGCCTCCCACACAGTTGTTGAGATGACTGACAGGCTGCTCTGCCAAGCTTGGCTTTTGAAATCCTTTTCCTTTGTTTGTTTTGAGGCAGCGTATTGTGTAGGTGAGTGTGGCCTTGAACTCCTGAGTTTCCTGCCAGTACCTTCTTGTTGTGGCATTTCATTTGTATTTCAATACATAAAGCTTGCCAGCTTGCTGGAAGATCTGAGAGTAAAACAGCCCCACTGGTCAGTCTTGCAGACCAGACAGTGGTGACACACACCTTTAATCCCAGTAGGCACAGTAGTTTGCCATAGAAACTGGGTGGTAGTGGTGCGTGCCTTATATCCCAGTCCTAGAGAGGACTATAAAATGGGAGGAGACAGCTCTCAGACACAGTCTCATTCTGAGATTCCTGGAGGCAGGATCACCATTTCAGACTGAGGTCAAGGTAAGAGCCAATGGTTGGCTGCTTTGCTTTTTGGGTCTTCAGGTTGAACCCTAATTTCAGTCTCTGAGTTTTTATTAATCATGCTTCACCTTCCAAGTGCTAAGATTTCTGGATTGTGTTACACACCTGCCTGGAAGAGTTTTTGTTCCTTTCTTTAATATAAAAAACTCCTGTTGTAGTTGAGGCTGAAGTCTCTCTCAGCACCTGTCTTCACAAGCCCTACTGTTTTGACATCTTGTTTCACCAAACCTCCATCTCTTCACTTCTCAGTGCTGTTGTTGACTGACAATTCCATAGGGTGTTCTGCCATCTGCAAAAGTCCTCAGCATCCCTGAAGCATGAATCTAATGAATGTTTACCAATAAAGAATCAGGAGCCTAAGATCAGGGTAAGAACCTGAAAGATCAGAGAAGCAGGGAGCAGCGTCTCCTACCTCTTCCATTCCTCCACCCCAAAGACTGAGATCTTCTCTCAGGCCTACCTTACTACTGCTCTGGCTACAGCATTCCAAACCTCTATGGTCAGTTACTGACTAGCTTCGTCCTCTGACTCTTGACAAGCAAGCTTTATTTGTCAGAACACAAACAAAATATCACACAATGTTTCCTCCCTTTTGTCTAAATAAAAACCAAAGGTTTTAACTAACATAGTAAAACTATACACAGCTAGTACAATAACTATCTAGAAAAATATACAGGCAAGAATTATATTAACAATGCCCAGTCTATTTTCATTTGACAAACTCAGAGAAAATACTCCATTATCTATCCTGTCTTGTTGAGTCCAAAGTGTTGTGCCTAATTCATTTTCTTTTGTAACTTATAATACCAATCAAAGGCTAAACTATCTTTTTACATCTCTCAACCTTATATACTTTATACCTCTAAACCTCTTTTGTGAGTTTCTTTTTGAAATCTGGTAACAAGGAAAACTATAACTATCTATTCTTCAATTCCATCAGACATGAGACGGATATAACATTACTTGAGTAAACAAAGCAAATAAATTCCAAAACTAAGAAATGACAGAAACAGCTAGCTACCTGGACAGTCACCCAAGTTTCCTCTGTAACATTGGAGCATCTATCCCCGGCTTACAGGTCTAGAATATCTAATAGACTTTTCTGTAAAGCAGGAATTCTGAAGGACTTTCCTGCCTTGTCTTGGCAAAGTTTGGCAGTCACTTTCTTTTGTGGCCTGCTTGTCCAAACTGGACAACATATGGTCAGCAGTCAAAGCAAGGGCATTTTCTTGCTCAGTGGCTAACTTTTGCCACAAAGAAAGTAAACTTCATATCAGGCTTCCATCATCTTCTCTAAAGTAGATTGGTGCTTCCAGCAGCAGACATGTCTCATTGTCATAAAAAAGAACCTTATTTTATTAAAACATCTTAAATGCTATATTCTGTAGATCTCTTAAGTGTTTGAAGACCACCTGTCTATCTAAAATGTATCTCTGTTTGACCTTGAAAACATACCTAACACAACTACAAGTTTGATTGTAATAGGTGACTATTAACCTGTATTTCTATGTTATCCTAAATAGTTTGTAATAATAACTTTCAAGGACTAGGAATTTGCAATATATTGTTAAGTGAGCTGTATAGGTATAGTACTTTGAAGAAAAATAGAAATGCATGTACAGTAAGAGTAGGTTCTAACAAAAATTACCTTAACTTTGTATCAATATAAAAAATCTTAATAAGTGTGCAAACACATATACCATATAACAAAAATAACCTCCGATTTGTATCAGTATACAAAAATCCATACCAATGTAAAACATTTAAGACTAGTAGCTGTTTTTTTGGTTTAAAAGTAGATTCAATAATCTGCATTTTTATCCTATCATTTCTATATCCCCTTTATGTTTTCACAACAAGATCCCTGAATGCAATATCTTTTATTCAGTTTTTTTCCTAACCACTACCAATAACAATTTGCAACAAACCCCTCTAAATGATGACAAACATCCATAACCTACTGGGTGACCAAAAACACCCACCCTGCCTTTTGGGAATGTGACTGTCATGTTCTTAGAATTCCTTCTTGCTGTCGGGGGTTGGGGGGGGACAACATCTTTACGGGACCCTGAAAAAAAGGGGATATTTGTCAACTCCTAGGAGAGCTAGCTGTATCATTTGTTGTTCAGTCTCCGTGTAAATGTGAAAGTACAGTTTTTTTTCTTTTTTTTCTTTTCTTTTTTTTTATTTTTTATTTATTTTTTATTTTTATTTATTTATTTATTTATTTATTTATTTTTTGGTTTTTTGAGACAGGGTTTCTCTGTAGCTTTGGAGCCTGTCCTGGAACTAGCTCTTGTAGACCAGGCTGGTCTCGAACTCACAGAGATCCGCCTGCCTCTGCCTCCCGAGTGCTGGGATTAAAGGTGTGCGCCACCACCGCCCGGCTAGTTTTTTTTTTCTTTTGTCTCAAGTCTTGGCTAGAGTAGTTTGTGAGGCTGGACCATCTCAGCTTGCCATCTTGTAGTTCTAAGTCCATCTTTGGGTGGTGTTTGTCAGCTTACTGGCATTATTAAAATCTTGGTGGAATTGATGTGGGGCCCCATTCTCCTTTTTGGAGACTTCAAAGGTCACTGTTATGCACAGTCGTGGTTCATTGCAGAAAACTTAAAATATTTTAATCTTGTAGATCTCGAAGAAATTAAAGGACCGTCATTTGCTATGTATATCCAGAGTACACAAACTTAATTCTTAGTTTCCTGATAGAGATTCAACTTGAAATCATGTACAAGAAGATAGGTGAAGAAACCTTTTTCTAGAATTAACTAGTACTCTATATGACCACTAATATTATTAACTAGTACTCTATATGACCACTAATATTATTAACTAGTACTCTATATGACCACTAATATTATTAACTAGTACTCTATATGACCACTAATATTATGACAAAAAGTTTAAAATATATATATTGGTTTTTATACATTCTGAGATATTTATACCTTAAGAAATGTTTTAAAGAGTCAAAATAAAACCAGAGAATTATGAGATTAGTGGCAATAGAATGGTCTCTTAATTTTGTTTTTTTTTTTTCTGTGACATATCAGGTGGCTCTTCTTACATGAGACAGAAATTTGGATTTTGCTTTAACAAGCATGCTTGGGTTTAGAGAAGGAAAGAATCATGCTCCAACTCCAGAGCCAGGTTAATTTTTAATTGGACAGGGACTACAGGAAGACCATTTATATTATATGTCTGTAGAGAACAGCAGAAATAAACATTTGGGAAGATTTATGAAATTTTATCCGGTTGGAAATGTGATATACCAATAGGCCAATTTACTCTTTTTCTTGGAATTTTTTTTGGACGATTCTTTCCTTTTCTTCAGATGTCTCATTTGTCCAGTGCTCTTCAGATTCCTTAGTTGGATGCCTTCATTCTCCTGGAAAGATAAAAACAAAGCCCTTCCCTTACCCTAATTTTGGAGAGTTTCCATTTTGGTAAGTTATATTTGATCAAATGAAAAAGGTATTTTAATCTTACAAGTTAGTTTAGGTTGAATTGTTGGTAACGCTGTTTGGTAAACTATCACTTCTTCTAATCAAGAAGTCTCTCTTGTTTGAATTTAATTTTTATCAATCTTGATGGTATCCATAAATTTTCTTCTCCTGTGGAAACAAAAGCAAAAACTCTTTCCTAACAGCACATATCCTGGTTTGCATTCTGATGTCAACATGTGTATATTACTTAGGCTGATTTATTTCAGCAGTTTTTTTCTACTGTCCAATGCCTCCCCACAGCTGCCATTTCTTTTTCATTAGTATTTAGAAAACTTTACAGTTAATAAAGCATTGTGCAGTCTTCCTTTATTACCCTTTTCTGTTTATTAAGCATATCTTTTGGAGTCCGATTAGATCTTCCTATAACTTCTTGCCCTGTAGGATTTTGTGGTACACTTGTAATATGCTTTATGTTGTAATGTGCAAAAAAAATATTTTCGTTTTACTAGAGACTTATGCCGGAGCATTGTCTGTCTTAATTTGTACAGGTATCTACATGATGGCCATAACTTCTAATAGATATGTAATTACAGTATCAGTCTTTTCAGAACTCAAAGTAGTTGCCCATTGAAATCCTGACAATGTATCTAGGGTATGGTATACATATTTTAATTTCCCAAACTCTAAAAAATGAAACACATCCATTTGCCAAATTTCATTTCTTTGGGTTATTTCCTGCGGGTAGTGAAGTTTGATTACACAAAGAATAAGTATGATATTTTCTTATAATTTCCTTGCCTTGTTGCCAACTGATAGAAAAATCTTTTTTCAAACCCTTGCTATTAACATGGTGTTTCTTATGAAACTCTGAGGCTTCTAGTACATTTTTTTTTTTTTTTTACCAATAGTTGATCTATTTAATCATTGCTTTGTGGTAGAGGGCCTGGTAGACCTGAATGGGATCTGATAAGTGTTATATATAAGGGATCATTTCTATTTATGATTATTTCTTGTAATTAAATAAACAAAGTCAATTCTGAATCATCTTGGATAAATTCAGAAGTTTCAATATGTAAAACAACTCTTTCTTCAAATTAAGTGTAAGTAACTATATTAAGAGGTTCTGGAAAATCTAATAACACCATGAGAATAGAATATAATTTTGACTTTTGAACAGATTATTTAGGGCTTTAAGCCTCTTTATTTAAATTTCCTGACTTAAAACCTGCCTTTTCTGATTTGTGTTAGTGTAGAATGTAGGGGCTCTAGAAATTGGTGTTCCCTATACAACTTGAGGAAAGATCCAGTTAGTTCTCTTTTATAAACTGAATTCTCTTGCTTTTGGGATATTTGTTGCTAATCTCTCCCAAAAAAATTACTGCAAGCTCTTTGCCAATGTTCATTTTCTGCCTATAAAGAGGAAATTTCAGCATTAGTAAAAGGTACCACAATTATCACACAACACATCCTCATTATCAACAGGTTGCAAGCCAAACTCGGCTTACAAAGGCTTGCACTAACCAGGCAAAGTGACATATCCCTGTCAACCTAACAGTTGGAAGATGGAGACAGGAGCATCCGGAGTTCAAGGTCATAATTAGCCATATGAGGAGTTTGGGGCCATCCTTGGTTACATGAAACCCTGTCTGAAAAACCTAAAATGATTTTTTTTTTGAGACAAGGTTTCTCTGTAGCTTTGGTGCCTGTCCTGGAACTAGCTCTTGTAGTCCCAGCACTTGGGAGGAAGAGGCAGGTGTCAATCTCTGTGCTTGAGGCCAGCCTGGTCTAAAGAGTGAATTCTAGGACAGTCAAGGCTACACAGAGAAACCCTGTCTCCAGAAACCAAACATAAACAAAAAAGAAAAAAAAACCCTCAAAAACCAAAATGAAACCCAAAAACCACAAAAAATTCCCAAACCCTCAAATGAATGAATGAATGAACACATTGCTAAATAAATATATGTCATTCTCTATTAATAAACCAAGTTCCTATATACTGGTTATGCCTTATTTCTTGACATACCTTAAAAGCCCCCATAGTTTAGCAAGGTGGAGCTACTTTCAAATCCCCAGTATGCCACGTGCTCCTGTTAGTCTATGCCTTAGCACCTGTTCTGTTTCTGCTTGGGATGCCTTGGCCAGCCTGGTCAGCTGAACAGACTCTTGAGTGACATTTCAGGCCAGGGGTCTGGTTTTTTCTCCTTCTTTGAACTACGTAGGCAGTCTTAGGACTTTCCACATTCAACAAGTATACCACTTTAACTCATTTGTGTCTACAAATCAGGTTGCTAGCTTGAGTGTGGGGACTGTTGGTTATTCTCATTGTTAAATCACCAAGACTTAATTAAGCCAGGGACCGTGTCTAATATGTCTAATGAAAATGACTGAGTGACAGATTAGTTCTATAATAAGAATAGCATCCTTGGTACAGCTTACATTACAGAGGTTTACTTGGGTATCTTGAGAAAATTGGTAGTAAAAATACAATCTATTAAAGGAAAGGGAAAAAAACATGCATGTTTCTCTATCCTAATATTTACTTTGTATTACCATTTCTGGTCTTTTCTCAAATATGTGGTATGAGCATGTACACATATGCACATATGTATAGACTAAATGTAGTTATATTTTACATAAGTGTAACTGAAGTTTTTACTTTCTTCCCCCAGTACACAAGACCGAAGCCTAGGGTTTTTTTTTTTAATTTAATTTTTTTTTTTTTTTTTTTTTTAGACAGGGTTTCTCTGTAGCTTTGGAGCCGGTACTGGAACTCTCTCTGTAGACCAGGCTAGTTGAAACTCTCAGAGATTCGCCTGTCTCTGCCTCCCGAGTGCTGGGATTAAAGGTGTGTGCCAACACTGCCTGCCTAAGTCTACCATTAAGCCATACTCTCTTCCCTTCTCCACTTTAACCATTTTAAACTTAACTATATGTAAACTTCTTTTTGTTGTTTACAAAAGTGTGTGTGTGAGAGAGTCTGTACTGGAAAGGGTGAGGGCCAAGACATATATGTGGAGCTCAGAGGACAGTTTGAAGGAGTTAGATCTCTCTTTCCACCACGTGGGTCCTAGGGATTGAGCTCAGGCTGTCAGGCTTGGCCCAGGTGCCTGCCCTACTGGGCCACCTTACCAGCCTCCCTGCAAATGTTTGCCAGCACTCGTGTACAGCCCTCTAACCTGGGTGGGTTCAGGTCCTGCTCCGGGGACTTGAGTGGCCTCGGATAAGTCCCTGAATTTCTCAAAGTCTCATTTTCCTCGTGTGTGCAAAAGAAAACAAGGTCCCATCTGATAACGGTGCTTGCCAGCCCTGGGTGAGCCCTTTTCCGGTTTGCCTGCAGATAAGGGCGTGTGATGGTTGGACACACCTGCTGATTCTTTTATGGTTAACTCTGGGAGCACCCAGCCAAGGTTGAAGCTGGCCAGGTGGTTGCAGAGGGCACCTGGGCCATTACTTAGGGACACCCACTGCACACGTAGTGGTAGAAGTTATTTTGGGGGTTTCGTTCTTTCTGAAGCAGAGAAACACTCATTTAATGCAGCTTGTAAAGCTCCAACCCAGCCTAGTCTTATTGCCTCTTTGCTGTCAGGTATCGATGCCTCTCTCTAAGTCCTTGTCAGCTTAGTTTGCAAAAGAAGTCTGTATTTCTGGAAAGGCACAAAAAAGGTATGGAAAGGAAAAGAAATGTTTTCCTTTATTTTTTTTTTCTTGGTTTATATTCATTATACATAACGAGGGATACGATTCAAGCATGTAATTTTCTTTTAACGTATTAACCCCTATGCGCACCCCTTTCTCCCCCTCACTAGCCTCCTTCTTTACCCCAGATAGTCATACGTTTCTTATCATGTATGTATAAACCTATCTATCCATCCATCTATCATCGTCTACCTTGATACACAGTCTAGATCCACATATGAGAGATACTCGTCTGAGCGTATAAAACCGTAGACCCACAATCCTTGTCTTTTCAAGTTTGGTCTTTCTCGCATATATGTGACTATAAACACACACACACACACACGTAAAGCAGACTGTTTTTTCTTAAATCTGATCTGGCTTATTTCACTTCATATGACGACTCTCAATTCAGCCCATTAGAAATCTTCGCGTTGGCTTCTGCACATCGTCCACCAGGTTCACCGCTCCCAGCGAGTGCAAATCCAGCGTGTGCAAGCCGCGTTCGCACTTTTTATGTCCCTATGCACCGCGCAGCCCGGGCTCCGCAGCTCCACCTGGCTCCGCAGCCGGGCGCACAAAGAGCGGCGCGGGCGGCGACCGGCCGGGACGCAGAAAGTAGTCCCGACCACGCCGGCCCCAGTGTCAGCCGACGTCGCCTCACGCCCTCCGCCGCCCGGGGAAAGAATCCCATTGGAATGCGCCCTGGGAAGACCTTTCCCCGTCCGCCTGCCGGGGCTCGCGAGGCCCATCTCGCGGGACACTCGGAGGGGAGTGGGCGCGCACAGCGGCGGCGGCTCCCAGGCTCCGGAGGCGGCGCGCCGAGGAGGGGTCGGGCGCGCAGGGAGACGGCAGCGGCCCCGCGGCGAATCCCTGCGCCGCAGCGAGAGGAAGAGGCTGAATGAGGCGCCGCGCGGGGGACGTGGGGCGCCGCGGGAGGAGGCGGCGGCATGGGGGCAGGCGCTGGCGTCGCGCGAGCCCGGGCCGGAGCGGCGCGCTAGAGCCCTGACGTGCGCCCTTTTCTTTCTTCTCGGTGTTCTCCTCCCGGCCGCGGAAAGCATGAGCGTGCAGACCCGCCGCTGCGGCGGCCGCCCCGGCTCCTCGCTCGCGCGTCCCCTGGCCGCCGGTCGCCGGTGAGGGCCGCGAGCGCGCGCCGAGCGGGGAAGATGGGGGCCGTGTTGAGGAGCCTCCTGGCCTGCAGCTTCTGCGTGCTGCTGAGAGGTGAGGCGAGGCCGGGGCAAAGTTGCCGGGGTCGGGGAGAGGGGGAGGGGAGGCGGCGGGGACAGCGGCCGGGAAAGCGGCCTGGTGCCCGGGTGCCGCGCGGGGAAGGGGCCCGCGATCGGGGGCCGCGCCCGGCCACGGTGCACACCCCCGCCCGGCCCCGCGGAGCGCCCGGACAAAGCTGCGGGCCTTGGGGGTGACCCTGGCCCCCCGCACTCTGTCCAAATGACCGACTGTGCCTCGCTCTGTCTGCGCTCCGGGCAGAAAGGGTCTTTTGTAGTTCTGCTTTCAGCACCATTGGTGTTGACCTCCTTCTCTCTCGAAGCCCCCACCTTTCCCGTGTCTCTTAGGTGAACTTTTTTTCTTCTTCTTCTTCAAATCTCACTATTTTTCCTCTCCCCTCCAGGCCTTGTTACAACTAATAATTGGCTTCCGTTTGGGATAGAATGATTCTGGGTGAGAGCACAGTTGGAAATTGACTCTAGGGTTATAGGTCGCGCTTTTCAGCATTGGCGACTCTTCTGAGCCCATAATAAAAACACAAACGTTGTTCTCGTAACCCCTGGCATTCAGGACTCGCCCCTGTTTTCGGAGTGTGCAAGTGTACAGTTGGCACCAAGTAAGGAAGTCATCCTCGTGTGGCGAGGAGCCTATCCTGGGAACTAAATTATCATTTGCTGGGCACCCCTGGGAACTGCTTGGCACTTTAGTAAATAACAGAATGCCCCGGGTAATTTGCTATGGGAATCGCTTAAATTGAGTAGCTCCGTGGTGTTTGGAATTGGACTGAGAAGCTGACACCTACGTCCTGACTTTTGGTTGTGTGACAGTTTGCCAAGCGAAAGCTTGTCGACAATCTTCTCCAGTTGATGAGAGATGGGGCTGATGCTGTTGAGTGTTTGACCTTTGCAGGAATTTAGGTGGTGGTTGGCGCTGTGGCTTGCAGTTCTGCTTTTGTTAATTTCACTTGTGCCAGTTAATGGGACCTCTCTGGAATTCTTAGTTATTAACTTAACCAGCTAAACTTCTAAGTCCTCCAGAAGTAAGGAAGTTGACCAAGCAGAATAGTAACTAATAATCTTACAAGCGGGACAGGTGTGTCATCTCCGTATATGTGTGGATTTGAGTAAGAGTAGTTGCCTTTAAAAAGAAGTAAAGTAAGCATTTTCTAAAAATAAGCATATCCCAAATTGTCTAGTCTTACTTGTAAACTCCGGAAAAGATAATTGCTGTTTAATTTCCATGGCAGAGGACTTCATATTATTACATACTCGAGAGATTTAATAAGTATGTGTTTATTTTGTTATAGTAAACTCTACTATGAAAGGAGATTTCGCTATAGCTGTGAGGAAGTTGTAATTGAGAATCTAATTGACAGGTTCATAAGAGTTAAATGTAAGAGCCAGTGGATTGATTAGAGTTGCAAAAACCCAAATCCATAACCTAGGCTGGATTTGGCTTCTGATAATGTAGTTGCAGTTCTCAGCGGAGCATGGTGTGGTGCAAATGCTTTTTATTTTGACACCAGGTTTGAGTCTAGAGTAGATTCGTGTATTTGTGGTAAAGTTCAGAAGCATGATGCTATGTAACAAGCCCCAGAAGAAATAACTGTCCAAAGTGGAGCTTCCTTTAAATGTAGCATAATAATGGAGTAAGACGATCTTTCTTCTGTTTAGCACTAATTGTGAGTACATATCGTTTTGGTGAAACTGTCTTTTGATATAAAAGATTCTTGTTCCTACTTTGAATTCTCTTTACTCCTTGATAATGTTAGCTTCTGTTCTGACAGTTGCCCTGAGTTTTCCAGGAGCAAATTGTGATTTAATTCCTTGTAGTTCACAGAGGAGGTGGCGCTTCACACTGGGTGTGAGTCTGGGACTTTGGGCCATGTGGCCTTATTTATCAGCAGTTGAGAATCATTTAGTACTGCCCTGGTCAGGCAGCACCACTATCCCTGTTACCAGGTGATGAGGTTTATCGTAAAAACATTTGAAACTTGGGGATTTCAACCCTGAAGTCTTGAGTTTAAAGCCAGATCTTCATTATTCCTGCTTCTGGTTCTCCCAGCCTCAGTTTATCTATAAACCATGGGTAATGATACCTGTCTGTCTTCTGTCTGATTTGCAGGGTTATTAGGTGTGTTTAATGAAGGAACATATAAAGTGCTTTCCAAATATTAATTAAAAATGTTTTTAAGACAGGATCTTTCTATGTTGCCCAGGCTGACCTCTAAATGCAACTATTCTCCTTCCTCAGCCTCCTGAGTCTTTAACATAAGTGTGATTTCGTGTGTGAAGCTTTTTTGATTATGGATGTGTCCTCGATTGTTGGTAATTACAAATTTAATTTTCAGGAATGTTTAAAGTAGACGGTATTGTGGTAATTTGAGGGAGTGGGGACACTGTCTGCCAGCTAGTTCATGATAGAGCAGGGATTTACTCCATTCTCTAGGCAGGTGTGCCCAGAGTAGCTCCTGTGATAGCTGTGAATCAGGCAGACAGGGCTGTGCTCTATTAGACTTCACAGCTTAGCTTAGGTCTAATCTACCCAGGTATCAATAGAAAAAACCAGTATCTCTGATTTTCTAGATGAAATATCTTTGGAACGAATTATAGTTCTGTGCTGGGTGGTGGCGCACGCTTTTAATTCCAGCATTTGGGTTTGAGGCCAGTCTGGTCTACAGAGCGAGTTCTAGGACTGGATCCATAGCTACTGAGAAATGCTGTCTTGAAAAACAAAACAAACAAAAAATTACAATTTTATAAAAGATTTATTTTTTTTAATTTTAAAAGATTATATGTGTCTGTATTTATGAATGTAGAGGCAAAAAGCATGGATTCCCTGGAGCTAGAGTTACATGTGGTTGTGAGCCATTACTGTGGATACTGGGAATTGAACTCAGGTCCTCTGGAAGACAGTGTCAAGAATCACAGTATTTGGGGGCTGGAGAGATGGTTCAGTGGTTAAGAGCACTGACTGCTCTTCCTGAGGACCCAGGTTCAATTCCCAGCATCCACATGGCAGCTCACAACTGTCTGAAAATCCAGTTCCAGGGGATCTGACACCTTCACACCAATGCTCATAAAATAAAGTTAAATAAATCATAAACAAATAAAAAAAAGAATTACAGTATTTGAAGGCAAGCATGGAAGCATATGCCTGTAATTCCAGCTCGTCAAGGCCAGTCTACACTACATAGTAAGTCAAACTTTATCAGTAGCAACAACCATCACCCCCAGTACACAAAATACAAACTTTGAAATGATGTCAAAATATGTATGTGGTAAATACATGCTTGGTTTTCTTTGAGGGGGCTTTTAAAACTTCTATACAATGTATTTTGGTTATATTCATTCTCCCCCCCCCCATTCCTTCACCTAGTTCCTCCCCCTAACTTTTCCTAGATCTGCCCTCACCCTAGAGTTCTTTCTCCTTAAAATAACCCACCAAGTGCAATTTGTGTTGCCCCATATACTCCTGAGTTTGGAGCCATTTCCTGGAATGTAGTAAACCTAACAGGGGCCACACACTGACTTTTCCTCTCCCAGAATCCATCAGCTGTCCATAGCTCCTCAGGTAGTAGTGGGGACTCATAAGCTGCTCCCCACCTGCATGTTGGAATGCCGACAGACTTGATCTTGTGTGGGTCTTGTGCAGGTAGCCCCAGCTGCTGTGAGTTCTGAGTGTGGTGGTCCTGTTGTGTAGAGACATTTCGCTCTGACCTCCATGACTTTTGGCTCTTAGGAGTTCCTGATCCTTGTGGTGAAAGAGTGTGATGTACATCTGCAGGTGTCCTACTTGTGGCTGGGCTTGTTATGTGACAGCTCTTTGCTACTTGCCTCCCTACCCCTTCTGGTGAATGGGATCAGAGCAGCCTAAAGGTTTCTAATTTACATTTGTAGAAAATGGAGTCTTCCAAAATGCATTTTCCTTTAAATCAGGTATTACAAAGTTTTGGGGCCGTCAAATAGGCTTTGGCATGGGAATCAGGAGATCTAGGTTATAGTTCTAAGTTTGGTGTTCTGTGCTTGGGTTGGTCACTAAGTCTCCTTATACCTTATTGTCTTCATCAATGCAAGGGACCCTTTTGGAGATTTCTGCCCATTTAAGGGCTTTGAGAAGTCTTGAAGGTGCAAGGGTCAGTTGTAGCTTTCCTTGCAGAGTAGCCCTCAGACTTGACAGTGGTACAGTTTTTTGTTGTTTTGTTTTCCCTTTTTGAGACAGGTTTCCTTATAGACTCGCTGTTCCTGCCTCTGCCTCCTAGGTTCTGGCATTACAGGCATGTCCCACCATGCTTGACTCTTGACAGCGTATGTGTTATGTGTCTGTATGCTTGTGCACCTGTGTAGGAGCACTCGTCTCTGTGTGTAGGCATTAGTCGTCCTCCATTGCTCTTTGAAAAAGGTTCTGGATGTGGGTTTCAATGATTGGCTGACCTCAAGCCCCCTGGGTATTCCACTCCTGTCTTTACTTCCCCATGCTGAGATTACAGATGTTTCTGTGTGGGTTTTTACATGGGTGCTAGAAATATGAACTCAGATCCTCCTGTTTGCATAGCAAGCATTTTGCCCACTGAACCATCTTTTTAGAACATTAAAAAAAAGCATTTTAGGTAACTTTTGCTGTAAGAAACACACTGGAGAAGATTAGATGATCTTTTGAGTTTTAGGCTGACTCAGGTGAATTGGTGATATTGATGACAAGCTGGTTTTGTCTGATCCAGTGCTTTCGTCCTAGCTTACTTGTCCTAGGTTTGCTCATCTGGCTAGAGAATAATTTGTAAGCCTTTTAAGTTTCAGTGTACTGTTATCAGAAGTGCTAACGTTTACCCATCCATCTGTTTTTTAGGGAATTTTTTTTTCTTTAATTAGAGCTGTTCCCGTTTGCTAAACTGACCTGTGTCCTTAACCACACACTTTGACCATCAAGAAGCACTTATCTTTTTCAATATCAGAGGCAGTTCTGTGAAGAGATACATTGATGGCAATTATTTTCTGAGAACAAAATTTGTCTGAATAATTTAGATGTATTGGGAAAACAAGTAAAAATTTGGTGCTAACTACTCAGGGAAGCTGGTTTTCACTGGAAATTTTAGCGAAAGTTTATCTTTGGAGATGATTTTAAAGGGACTACTGTTAGAAAGGTGGGTTTTATCATCCTGTTTTCTGTCACTCTTCTGACAAGTAAGTTATATAGCCTGCTTTGCTTTCTGTTCAGTCATAACCAGTAAGATATTAGCGAGAAAAGGTTTGTGAAGGAGTACTGCCACTGGTAGGCATTGAATAGGCGGCTGCTCGGCATTAAGTCAGGCTTGGTGGCTGTAATCCCAACATTTACAAGGAAGTGGCAGGAAGACAAGAGCTGAGCTCGAGGCCATCCTGAGCTACATGAAATCTTGTCTCAGAAAGTCCTATCAAAATGTATCCAACTTTAGTAAACACTTAAAAGCTCACTATGCTTCAGGTACCACTTGCCTGTTGATAGTTTCAGGACTGTTTTTGAAAGTTTTAAATCTGTTACTGAAACATTCTACTTATGATGTTTGTGTCTTGCTTTATATGAAATAGGATGACTGCTGGCTACTTTACATTTATTTTACATTATTGGCAGTCTCACTGTAGCCCAGGTTGACCTTAAACTTGCTGTGTTTGTGCTGCCTCAGCCTCCCTTCGTGCTGGGACTGCCTTCTGTTTTCCTGTGCAAATATGTGCCGGCCTATGTGTTCTTGTGTGTACGGTTTCTTAGAAACTGGCTTTTACCGTATTTTGAGGCAGGGTTTCTCACTGGTCTGGGACTTAACAGCAAGTGAGTCCCAGTGATTTGTTGATCCCTGCCTCCCTGTTTCTGGGTTACAGGCCCACTGCTTCTGGCTGTGGGTTTATTTTTTTTAAAAAAACATGGGTTCTAGGGATTAAACTCAGGTCCTCTTGCTTGAAAGACATTTTAAAAATAATACATTATGGACTGGCCCATTCCCCTAACCCCCTTTTACTTTCTGAAGGGTTATAGCTTTAACACTGATTTAGGTGATGATAACTATAAATAAGCTAAAGAGTGGAGAAGTCAAACTCAATTGATTGTGATATTTTTTCACCTATTACAAGCGTTAAGTAAGATGGGTGTGGGTGGTATATGCCTTTAATCTCAGTATTTGGGAAGATCTCTGTGAGGATTTCTGTGAGTTCAAGGCCAGTCTGGTCTACACAGTGAGCTCCAGGACAGCCAGGGCTGTTACACGGAGAAACCCTGTCTTGAAAAACCAAACAAAGGAAAAAGGAAAAAAGAAAAGAATTAAGTATAAGTAATACAGTTTTATCAAAGTAATTAGAAGAAGTATCCGGTTGGTGGGTTCTTTCCTGAAGCCTGAGTAGATGCTATCTGTACTATATTCTTATGTGTTCTTAGCCTTAGCATGTGTTCCGTGTCTTCTGTAATAAGTTCCGCTTTAATGACTCAAGCGCTGCTCTGTAAGGATGACTGTGAAAGGCAAATACATAATGAAGAATCATTTGCCCTTAACATGATTTATTTTGCTGGGTATGGCAGTGCAAGCCTTTAATTCCAGTTAGTTGGAGGCTAAGACAGGAATATTGAAGTTTGGAGGCTCTAAATAAATAAAAAGTCTGTGTATACATAAGTACAGAGAAAACAGTGTTGTTCAAAATTAGTACAGTTTTTTTCTTACAGCGTGTTAGTTCTGACAATGATGATACTCAGGAAAGGGTCAAGCTGCTCAGGCATGAGATTAGAAAACAAGAAAGTGCTTGGGTTGTTCTT
Organism: Arvicola amphibius; assembly: GCF_903992535.2. Taxonomy (NCBI): domain Eukaryota; kingdom Metazoa; phylum Chordata; class Mammalia; order Rodentia; family Cricetidae; genus Arvicola; species Arvicola amphibius. The sequence goes on from NC_052048.2 coordinate 16,215,164, forward strand.
GTTGAGTGATTGGCGCTTTGGTGCAGTGGGTCTCTTGTCTATTTTCTGTTGTTTAGTTTGCTTAGAAGGGCCATGTATAAGTGCTTTGACCATTTGGAACTAATTTCAAGAGATTGGAGATGCAAGATGATGTTGAAGTATGTAAGTGACTAATTGATACCAGGCCTAACGTCACTGGTCAGGTTCTTAGTGTGAAGAGAAAATGCAGAGGTCACCCTGATCATCAGTTGCTATTCCCCCACAAGAAAAAAGGTCACTCAGATAATATAGTTTTTACCTTACCAAATACTTGACTAGGGGGTATTTTCTGCATTGACCTTGGTTACTTTTATCACTGTAATACCCAAGTCACACGGTGTAGATTATTAGAGTAAGAATCTTTATTATTTATTGGCCAACTTTATTAGAAAGTGAAGATTAAGAATATTCCTATATTTTGGGAGGCAGAGGCAGGCAGATTTCTGTAAGTTTGAGGCCAGCTTGGTCCACAGAGGAGTTCAGGACAGCCAGAGCTGCCCAGAGAGACCGTCTCAAGAAAAACCTGAAAGAAACTTGTATCTGTGCTTGACAATACAGATTTCCCCTTCTTCTCTTTGTTCCCTGAACAGCAGTGTAACATGTTTACAAAGTGCTTATGTGAGGTGCTGTATTCTTGAGAGGATTAAAGAATTCAGAGTGGGATGTCTGTTTGTGTGTGTGTGTTTAATGTACACACCATGCATATGTGTTAAATGTACATAATACACATTTTATATAAAATTTTTACATCTACAGGTTTTGGTAGGTGGCCTGAATTAAAGGTGGGTAGGAGGATGGGAGTGGAGGTGCCAAGGACTTGGTGTGCAGAAAGTGACTGTACTATGCCCCTCTCTACCCCCATGTTAGGTGTGGAACCAGGGCCTGTGCATAAAAGCAAGCACGCTCCACTGAACTGCATTCCCAGTCCTTGCTTTTTGGAGAGAGCTCAAATCTTGTGGTCCTTTTGCCTTTACCTCCTGAGTGCTGATGATTATTGGTATGTTCTGGCTATGATAGTCTTTTAAACCCATTTTTAAGAAGGCATAATTCACATAGTGTAAAAATTTAAAAGTGTTCACATAGCACATTCAAATCTTCATTTTTAAGTGTCCAGTGGTTTTTAGTATATTCACAAAGTTGTAGATATCACTGTGATCTTATTCCGGAACAGTTTTAGTATTTGCCAGTAGTCTTCAAACCCCTTAGCAGTCCTTGTATCTTCTCTGTCCCAGTATCTGGTAATTGTGCATCCACTGTGTCCCCTGTGGATTGCCCTTTTTGAAAAGTTCAGAGAAGTGAGACAGTGTGTGACTTTTTGTGTCTAGCCTCTTTCATTTTGCATAATTTTTGTAATATTTATCGTATAGCATGAATCTGTATTTAATCCCTCTTTATAGCTGATTAATTGCATTGTTTAGACATATGAAGTGAATATGGGCTTGATTGTTGGATTCTTTACCTTAAGTCATTTTTTAAAACTTTACCCTCCCCCATTTGTTTTGAGAAAGGGATTTACTGTGTAGTACAAACTGGCCAGGAACTTAGAATCTTCCTGCTTCAGCTTCCTGAATCCTGGGATTATATGCATGTGTCACTACACACAGCAGAAACCTCAACTGTTTGAGGTTACTGAATAGATTACAGAGTAGTATTTCTATTGAGTTGCTGAGATTTACCTAGATACTGACTAGCATTTCTTGTTTCTCTCTTTGACTTATAAACAGCCGTGTCTTAGATAAACCAGTTTTGTGTGTGTGTGTGTGTGTGTACATGTGTGTGTATGTGTGTGTGTGCACATGCATGTGGTAGCCAAAAGTTGATGCTGGGTATTTTCTTCAGTTCCCCACCCTATGTATTGAGACTTGGAGCACACTAATTTGGCTAGACTTGCTGGCCATGAGTTTCAGGGATTGCTTGTCTATCCTTCTAGGTTTTTTTAAACCTGAGTTCTGGGTATTGAACTCTGGGGTCTCATGCTTGCGCAGCAAGGCACTTTACTGTGTCTTCCTCCTAACTCTTCCTTAATAAACCATTTTACTTTTGATACTCACATCTACCAAGTTCATATCTACTAAACTCATATTTAGAATGATAAGATAGAAAAGACTTAGAATTCTGTGTTGTTTGATTTTACACATTAGGTAGGTGGGCAGCTGACCTAAGGATGCATTGCTAGTGCTTTGCTCTGCAGCTGCGCCTTCAGTGCTTCCACCTTTTTACCTAAGACAGGGTGTCACCATGAGCCCAGGGTGGTCAGTAATTCATAATTCTCCCATCTCAGCTGGAATTATGTGAGTGTACCACTGTGTTTATTATGGTTTTTGGAACGATACTAAAAAATGATTTATTTATCTTTGAGACTGGGGCTTGGTATGTCGCCCAGGTTGGCCATGAACTCCTGGTCCCAAGTGATTTTTCTTCCTCATCTTTTTAAGTAGCTGGGCAGGCAAATGTCACCACACCCAGCTAATCACTTTTTATAAGTGATAATATGATTTTGTAGTTTGCAAGTAGATGGTTTGTTACAGGATTGCAGATAAAAACCAGTCTGTACTTAAGTAGAAGAGAGGTTCATCTTAGCAAAAGCTTTTTCCTTAGCTCACCACCTAGTTCAGCACCAAACACAGGGACACTTGGTTTCTAGGGAAGGGCCAGAAAGCCAGCAGGAACTCCGTGGGAGTTGAGCCGAGTGGAGAGGGTAAGCAGATTGCATGATCAGAACGTCTAACTGGAAAATTATGTTCTTGTCTGCTCAGCTGATACTTGGAATGAGGGAGAAAGTTGTGCATCTGCTTGCTTAAACTTAGGGTGAGCCAAAGTTTAAGGGCTTGGAGGAACGAAGTCTGGCTGAAGTTTGGTCAAGCCTAGTCAGTGGGGACTGTGATGTGCATTCGTCAGATCCCTGTTGTTTAGAACAGAACTTGTCTCCCTTGGAGATGGAACAGAATATGAGGTTGTGAGGCTAGCCTCTTTAGATTTGGCCTGATTGCTCTCGTGGGTGTGACAAGAGTAGTACTTTGCCACACATCAAATGGGTCTTTTAATGACTTTGCACAGAATTTTGAAAGGACTTTCATATTAGATTTTTTAAAAAAAGCCTTTTGAAGCTAGAAATGTAAGTAAAGAACTCACCATCAGGTTTCAATTCTGGATAAGATTTGGGTTAATTCCTGTATTTCAGATGTTTTCCAAATACTCTGGGATTTTGGGGCTTGTCAGGAAGTGACCATCCTTTATGTACCTGTGAAACTGGGAACTCTATGAGCCAGAAAGCAGGGCAGGTTTCCAAGGAAGCTCCAAACATAGCCGGTACATTCAGCTGCATGGAGCTTCTTTAAAGTCTGTGATCCCATGAGACTGAAGCTTCAGCACATCTGGTGCTTCAGGTTTGGAGACAGACTGAGTGAACTTAGGGAATAACTGTATTCAGGAGGAACTTTGGAACTGAGGAGATAGGCAAGGAGAAAAGGTAACTCTTAGATTACAAAGGATTAGACTGTTACCAGCAATGGAGAATTTAAGAAAAGAGAGAGGTATTACTTACATCCAGGAAGTAGGGCATTAAAGCATCAGCATTATTTTAAACAAAACCCACAATCATCCTTTAACAGGTCATTCAGCTCTGTGTAATTAATTCTTGTTCCGCCGGGTCTCTGTGTTAGTTTCATGAACCCATCTGTTTATCTACCTGCTTTTTGGAAATCCTGACTCAGTCTTTTTGTGTCATCTCGAAGAGATGCCATTGGACACCTGTGCACAAGAGTCACCTGGCACAGTGACCTTTTTCAGTGTCAACTTTTTTTTGAAGATGAATATTTGCTGATTTGCAAGTGTGTCCCAAGAAGCATCAGAGTAGAAGACAGAATAAATCACATGGTATGACTTACTCATTACCACGAATTTTAACTAATGAGTGGTTGCAACAAAAATAATGCAGTTGGCAAGGATGTATTGTGTGTGGTGGCTTTTGAAGCATGCACACCAAATTGGGTCCATCCAAAAAAGTTTTATTTAAGATGTCTGTAAGCAGACTGATAAACTTTATTTTAAAAGGGGAGTGGCTAGTATAGCCAATAAGTGAATATAGATGAATATAACATTTTCAGAAAAAAGGCTAAAGATACAATCCTCAGGCATAGTGTTCTCAAAATACCAAGCAAACAGAGTATGTGAAGAACAAATAAACATTATCAATTAAAGACTTAGTTTGGAATAAACACTTCTTGTCCATACAGTAAAATATCTTAAGTTAATGATGTGAGTTCTCAACTAAGAATCCTAGTCTACCTAGAAGTTACTGCATTCAAATTAAAGAAGTTAATTGCGACCAAGTTAACACTGAACCAAAAGTATAGTAGGAATGAACTGCACTGCATTGTAATCTTGGAGCAGAGCTCTGATAATAGAAACTCATCATTAGTTTCTAGTGGTTTCATACTTGTACATCTTTTGAAATAATTCAGATAAATGTCTCCCCTATAGTCCTATAATATATACTTCTATAACATAGGGAAGATAAACTTTCTTTTGATAGTGTCTGCCAATAGAATTTTTAATGTTTGATCAGATAAAATTATTGTTAACTTTGAACTTTTACATTTTAACAAAAAAAGCTCTCGGGTCCTCTGAGAGTTTTAAAGGCAGTACCTTAGACACTTCATTTAGGATTTGGGTATGAAAGGGCAGAATGTTATTTGTTTTTTCTTTTTTCTTTTTTTGGTTTTTCGAGACAGGGTTTCTCTGCAGCTTTTTTAGAGCCTGTCCTGGAACTAGCTCTTGTAGACCAGGCTGGCCTCGAACTCACAGAAATCCGCCTGCCTCTGCCTCCTGAGTGCTGGGATTAAAGGCGTGCGCCACCACCGCCTGGCCTCAGAATGTTATTTGTTGTTAAGAGGACTGAATGTTTGGTAATATAGGTAGGATTATGGATCACGTAGGAGGTAATACAATGGTAAAAAAAATAGTTATTAAATGAGGCTTTTGTTTGTTTTGTTTTTGTTTTTAAATAATCCAGAGCATAATAAAATCAACATTAAGCTGATAGGATAGAGAACCTATGCTTTCCAGAGGGATTATTGTAGTTATTTAGAAGGCAAGGCAAATCTTTTAGATCTGTTACTCTCATATCTTTAATTTAAGAATATTTATTAATTTTAACAAAGAACAAAATTTATTTTTATAAAGATTCCAAAGAAATTTGTATATAAACTTATTGGAGCCTAGCTAATTTTGACTTGAACAACATTTTTTCTCATGAATAAATTAAAAACTTTTATAGCCATTTAGATTTTGTCATACGTCATACATTTTATTTCATAACAATGATCATTTGACTTTAGCACAAAACTGTTGTCTTTTCCCTTCACAAAAACATAACCTTTGTATCTTGCATACAAAGTTGTTCCTGTGTGTCATTTCGAATAGTTTCATTTACATATAAAATTATAGTTCATGTAATTGCAGCAACTGATGTTTTAAGAGAAAGCTACTTGGTAGATAATTGTGAAACTTGTACATCAGCTTTTCATAGTAGACGAATAGAACTTACGAATACACCTCTTTCACCTTTTTATAGCCAAATGTTTCTTGACAGTGCAACACCCTCCTCCCCTGTCTGTCTGTCTGTCTGCCTGCCTGTCTGTCTGTCTCTCTCTCATTATAACTCTTTTTTAAATGATGTTGAGATTCAAACTTGGGTCCTTACACATGCCCACTGAGCTGTATCCTAGCCCAGTACAGCGTTTCAGTGCGACAAATTGAGTGTGGTGGCACAGTCCTTTAATCTCGGCACCTGGGAGGCAGAGGCAGGTAGATTTCTAAATTCCAGGCCAGACTGGTCTACAAAGTTCTAGGACATCCAGAGTGACATGGAAAAACCTTGTCTCAAAACAGACAAACAAGCAAACACACCCAAACCCCCTCACACATTTAGCTTTCCTGGCATAAGAATAAGAGGCAAGAAACTACATAATTAGAAAATACGTTCAGTATTATAGTTTACTTAAAATAACCTTAGACAGGTAGTAAACATCCATGAACTAATGTAGCACAACTCTGAAGTTTAATAGTACTAAAGATTTTAGAAGCTCTCTTTACATTGGGTTAGTGTATGATACATATGTGCATATGTGAGCACATGCAGTGTGCACATTTGGAGGCCAGATGTCAAAACATTGGATGTCTGCCTCAGTTGTTTTTTGAGACAGGGTTTTGCACCGAACTTGGAGCTCATTGATTTAGCCATGCTGCATTGCTAGAGTTCCAGGGATCCACCTGCTTCAGTCTCCAGCACTGGGATTAGGTTGTACTACAATTCCTCTGTGTTTGTATGGGCTCTAGAGATGAGCACTCAGGTCTCATGCTTGTACAGCAAGATCTTCACCAACTGACCTTTTTCCTGGCCCACATTGGTTTGTTACAATACATAATTTTTGTTAAAGTAGAGTTTGTCAGCTCCTTTTAACTAAATGCAAATGCAGGTATAATGTTTATTTGGTCAATTAAACTTTAAAAGTTTAGCAAAATATATCCACAGAAAATAAAGATTTATGTTAGTATATATATATATATATATATATATATATAATGAGTAGCTTAGAAGACATAGAATACAGGTATTAATTACTACATGCAGTGTTTTATTTTTCATCTCTTTCATGCTGGAAATTTACCCAGAACCTTGTGGATATAATGGGAATTGTGCTGAACCACATGCTTGTGTAAATTTTAGTAAACCAACAATATTTAATTCGTTTCTTATCAGATGACCCAAATTCACTTTAACTTCCCCCCTTTGAGACTGTCTGTGTAATCTAGATTTCCTTAGATCTGATTTGCAATCTAGGCTGGCCTAGAAATCCTCCTGTTTTAGCTTCCTGAGTGCTGGGATTACAGGTGTGAGCCACCATGACTGGCCTTAACTTGACTTTTTAAAACATTTGGGTTGGTTTCTATAAAAAATACTTTTGAAAGGCACGTTTTGGATATCTCAGGAATGATGGACTGATGGGAAACCAGCTGTCTTATTGGCTGTCTCCAAATCTCATCTGAGTGTATAAGAACCTGTTTCTAGCTCAATTTCTGACTTCTGCATGAATCCCTGGGGGAGGATGGGCAGCCTCAGGTTTATGCAGGCCTGTGGTATTTGGGAGTTTGGAGATGGGGGGGTGGGAGGGAAGAATCTGATAACATACAGGTCATTGAGCTTGAGGAGCCTGGGGTATTGAAGGAAGGTACATGAAAGGATTTCAAGGAGGTTGAATGCAGAAGAAAGGAAGAGTGTGTTGGGGGAGTGGGGGGGGGGTGCATGCTAGGTATAGATACTTAGGTGAGCCAGTAGGGGAAGATTGCAGGTTTTTAAGGACATTGAAGTTCTTCTCAATTATCTTTAGTAGAATTTTGCCATTTGTGAGGCATTGAGCTGGTTTGGTGCCATGAGAGTACAGCATGTAGTCAGAGAAGAGGGATGGCATCTGTTAAAGTTCCTTGTGAGGGTTTAAAGGGTCTAGGACAGGGTGCTCCTTTGTGAAGAGCCAAGGAAATACCTTTGTGTTACCCTCTGGAGGAGGAAAGGGAAAACGGAAGAAAGACCCTAGAATATTTCTGTTAGTGTCAGAGACCACTTCAGTGCCCATAGTCAGAGGAACTGTTTTCTTTGAAAGATCCGAAGCAATTCCTTACGCTACTCCAGCAGGCAAGAGGTCTGGAAAGAACTAGTTTAAGAGTTTAGCACAGTCAGGGTGCTGTCTCGGTTGTCGGGGTTAAGAGCACTTGTTGCTTTTGTAGAGGACCTAGTTTCAATTCCTAGAAACCACACAACAGCTCATGTCTATCTGTGACACCAGTTCCAAGGGTCTGATGCCCTCTTCTGACCTCCTTGGGCACCAGGCACACACATGGCATACAATCTTGCATACAGGCAGACACATTTTAAAAAAAGTTGATCTCAGGAACACAGCCACATGTCTAAACAGGAGAGACATTCAAATTATTCCCAGAGCACTGTCTTTGGGCTGGGGTTGTCACACATCCATAGATGTTTTCTTCCCATCAGATGATGTCACCATCCAGATATTGAATGGAAGTAAATTCTTGACAGGCCTAAGTAGGAAAAAGCCTAACAAAAAGTCATGTTTTGATAGTAGGACCTTTAGGAATCTCACAAATATACGGAAAGACTCTTTAACAGGTAATGGTGACAGTGCTGTAGGGTTTTTGCTGGGGAGGTGTCTAGGTTAGTTGGAGTTAGCAGGTGTCAGAACTAGGTCAGTTTAGCAAATAACTTTTGGTGTGGTCTGCTGACTTCTGAATAATGATTAAGAGAGGATTTTCAGGGGCTAGGCTGTGGTCAGTGGTAAACCCTTACCTAGAATGTAAGGCTTTGGTTCTGTCCTCAAAATTGCAAGTGGGGGGGGGGGGGAGAAGGGTGCAGAAGGGAAGGGGAGAGAAATCACATCTGTTTAAGCTGAGGGTGCTTAAGCCAAAGTTCAAGGGATGATAGAAGCCTGACTACATTTAAAGCCATTCCAATGGGTAGCTTCATGGATGTTTATGACTCTTGGTTGGAACTTAAAGGTTTTTAGTAGATACATTTGTTTTTCTGGGCTGGGGATGTCTTCTAATGGCTTTTCACATGCCAGATAAGCACTCTACCCTAGAACCTGTCTACCCTGCATGGTAGATTTTTCCCTCCCCTCCCCTCCCCTCCCCCCCCTACTCTTCCCCCTTCCTTTCCCTTCTCTCCCCTATTCATTTATTCATTTATCCATTTATCCATCTGTTTATTTATTGTGTGTGTGCTCCCGCGTGTGCCTGTGTGTGTGTGTGTGTGTGTGTGTGTGCGCGCGCGCGCGCGTGCATGCATGCATGCACACATGCGCGCGTGGAATTCAGAGGAAACTGGGAGGAATAGGTTTTCTTCTTCCACTATGGGGATTCTGGGGATTGAACTCAAGTCATCAGGCTTGTTGGCAGGCATCTTTACCTGCTGAGCTAGCTTTCCAGTCTCTAAATGAAGTTTAGATTAGCTTTGAAAGGTGGAAGATTGCTTTTTGTTTTTGTTTTTGGCAAGACTGGGATCTAGCCAGGACTTTGTGCATGCCGTTTAAGTGCTCTGTCACTGAAATATATCCCTAGTCCTGGAAAATTGCCTTTAAATATTAGTAAACATATCTACCATATTACTGTGTGTAGTGAACTCAGCTAGGCACCAGGAATAAAGTACTTATAAGGCATATAGCTCTTATTTCTAAGGAGCTGAGATCCTAGTTGAGGTAGAAAATATACCTCAAAAAAGGTTAGTGTGGGGAGGGGAGGTAAATGGGAGGCAGGGAGGAGGTGGAAATTTTTAATAAAAATGAAAAAAAAATAAAAATTTAATTTAAAAATAGAAAAAAAGATGAACATGGGATGTACTCACTCATAATTGGTTTCTAGCCATAAATAAAGGACATCGAGCCTATAAAAAAAAGGTTAGTGTGGAGCTGGTGGGATTACTCACTGAGTAAAAGCCCTTGTCCCCAAGCATGAGGACCTGCGTTTGATTTCCAGAACTTATGCAATAGAAAGTACTGACTTCTGAAATTTGTCATGTGGCATTAAAATGTAATGGTATGTGCATGCACATACACACACACACACACACTCACAAAATAATAACAAAAAAGCTGGGTGTATTAGTATGTATCTATATTCCAGCTCCCTGCCCCCCAAATGACCATGTTTAAACAAGCAAACAAAAGCTAATACTAAGTGATAAAAGACTGTGGGCTCTACAGTGTGGAGATTCAAAGAGGAAAGATGTAGATAAGATTTGAATCTAGCCTTGAAGGATTTAGATTTGCTCACTGGGAGAGAGGAATGAGAGAGTGGGAAAATGGGTACACTGGTGATGGATGACATGCGATGTGCTCCCAGTCTGTATGTTAAACTCTGTTTTTATGTGCAGAAATGGTAAAAAATGAATTTGGAGTTCAAGGAGGAAGTTGAATAGTGGAAAACTGAGATGTTGAGTCTTCATGTCTTATGCAAAGGGAATGAGAAAGCTTTTGAGTTGGGTGAAGCACAACCATATATTCCAAGTAAGAAAAGTGGAATGTTGAGATCATTCACTGTTAGAGTAGTATAGATGTGAGCTCATGAAGCCTAGGGCAACACAGTGGTTCTAGAAATGAGGGGGCACATTTAAAGAAATGGTAAAGAAGAGTTAATTACACGGTAATTGGCAGGGGAAAAAGGAGGCATGCTCTTAGTAAGGTTAGGAGACCTGGGCTGGGGAGACGTCTCTATGTAAAAGTGCCTCTGTGCCAGTGTGAGCACCTGAGTGTGGATCCCAGGCACCTGTAAAGCCAGGTGTGCTGTGACCCCAGCACTGGGGCCAACCAGTCTGGGCTTAACGAGAGATCCTGTCTCAGAAAGACTTCTGATGTCCACCTTTGGTGTCCACATGTCAGCATGCCTGGGCGTGTGCGGCCATCCCACACTTGCACACACTGGCCTATTCCATCCCCACCCCACAAAGAGTTGTAGCATCTTTGAAGAGATTTTTGTAAGGAAAAGTAATGAGTTTTAAGCCAATGATAGGAAGATTGCAGCTCCCCTCCCCCACCCAAGAAAGGACTGGGGAACAGAAGATGATGTTAAATTTGGTTGAAGAGGATGGCTTAGAAAGTTGTGTAGAGTTTCGTGATGATCAGGAGAATCTGGGAAGTTGTTTCATTCTCTTATTTGGGGACTAGAGGTCTCGGAATATTGTGTATGAGAAGTAGGAGAATTGAAACAGACAGAATAATAGGTAGTATGGACAGAACATTCTACTGGTAGGACTATAGCAAATGCTGTATAGAAGTAAAAAATAAGAGCCAAGAAAAGGTTGTTAGTTAGGTTTTAGTTAAGCTTTGAAGATTGCAAATTTAGTTGAGTAGTGTGTATGAGGTTGGTTAAAGACGTTAATGGAGTGGATGGTGTGTGAGGTGTAGTTAAGAGAGAGAAGTATTTTCTTTTCTTTTTAAAAAATATTTATTTATTTATTTATTTATTTATTTATTTATTTATTATACAATATTCTGTGTGTATGCCTGCAGGCCAGAAGAGGGCACCAGACCCCATTACAGATGGTTGTGAGCCACCATGTGGTTGCTGGGAATTGAACTCAGGACCTTTGGAAGAGCAGGCAATGCTCTTAACCTCTGAGCCATCTCTCCAGCCCCGAAGTATTTTCTTGATAGTAAGCAAGGTTAGTGTTGGATACCTGAGCTTGCCACAGTGGAGCAGCTGATGGAACTGAGTTGCACAAAGAGTGAACCTGAAATGTTGCTTGATCCCACAAAGGGAGGTCATTCTCCACCTTCTACTGAGAACAGGGGAAATAGGTGTGTAGCCCTAGCTGGCCTACAGATGCTTATGCAGATCAGGCTGGCCTTAAACTTCAGAGATCCACCTACTTTCTGTGCTGGAATTGATGGTGTGTGTGTCACACCAGGGCCCAGATAACTTTTTGAGAAGTATAAGTAAGATGTTGAAGATGTGACCCCTGCTTATATCCTAGAACCCAGTGAGAATTTTGACTGAGACCATTCTGGTTTACAGAGCAAGACCTTGTTTCCATCAAAGCGGGGGTGGGGGGATGTCTGGCATTTAACCCTTCTTCCTGAGACACTGTGTTTACAAGTTGATTTGAGAATAAAGGATTAAGTGAACCTTGAGAGCTTGTTTGGAGTTTCGAGCAGGAGAGTGTGGCTATTCCTGTACCTTTGACTGAAGACTGGTCCTCCTTTATTTTGTGAATAAAAGTATTTTGTGCACTCTTTGACTGAGTGCACAGTTTTGGGAGGGATGCACATGGAAGCAGTGAGCAAAGAAGGCAACACTCGCCTAGCCAGCCAGATCAGCCAAACCCACCCTGAAGATCAGTGGGGTGGTAACAGATGCCCTCACATCCACTGGAGGATTAATGTGCGGGAATCTGTAGTGCAGAGGAGGTTCAGGAAGGAAGCTTGGTAGGGATTTGATGAAGGAGAACAGATTCTTGAGCTCCTGCAAGTGTTTGCTAAAGAAATGTGACTGCTGTTTGAATTCTGCTTGAATTCTGTTTGGATGAAGTCAGGTAAACACTGTGGAGTGAGCACATAGTGTGTGTTGTGCAGGCTGACAGGAAACAAGTGTGTGGAGTCTGTTGCATCTAGTAGGTATAAACGGCATCAGAATTTTGTCTACTCAGCAGATGCGTGTGGCAATGTTGTAGACCCTATTTATGCATCAGAAGGGTAACTGTACAGATGGACTTTTTGTTAATGCTCAGGTTAGTGTACAGTCCCTAGAAACCTGCAATCACAACTAGAGCTGTTAACAGGTTAATGTCCAGTCCCCAGAATGCTCAACCATAACTGGTGCTACAGAATTAAAGCTATTAGTTGGCTTCTGGTCTCCTCCAACTCCAGTGACTCTCATAAAACCCATGAGACTTTAAATTACCAGAAAAGTTCTTTAGATTTTTGTAGATAAAACTGTTCAGTGGAAATAGTAAAATTTGACAAGTCTTTTGTCACTTAATGCCATAAACAAGTTTAGTGTATATTTCTTTCATGAATGATAGAGCCATAAAGAAGGTATCTGTTAACTATTACATTGTTTTTACTCTTGAATTGTAAGGGTTAAGTTTCCTGGGAATTTTTTTTAGTTTTCTGCAGCCTTTGGCATTGAACCCTTCACTAATAGGAATGTTTTTTTTCTGATGTTTATGTGTGGCTTATACTATAAAAAGCTGAATATAAGACTATTCTATAGTGACTATTGGGACTGGTTCATTAGTGTGATGTATGCAGGTCTGCCACGAGTTCAGGGAAATCTGACGTGCTTGTCTGTCTGTAGTAGTTACACACAGTAAGAAGAAAGGACTCAGTTTATTTCTCAAGTGAAGTGGTTGCCCACAGGTGTTTGACGGAGAACCCTGGGTTTCAGTATGGTTGGATCAGAAATTCATGTTATATAACAGATGAATAGAACACTTGTTTGACCAGTGCAGTTCTAAAAATGGGCTTAACCATTACCTTTTTTTGTAGTTTTATGAGCCACTTATTTTTTCAAATTAGAGTTATATTCGTAATTTATAAAAGGGGCATTACTTTTAGGGGTGGATAGTCGAGCTCTCTTGATACTCTTGCCCATGGACCCTGGTTCTGATTGCTAATATTTACTGGGTGACTCCCAGCCATCTGTAAGTCCAGTTCCAGGGGATATGACACCCTTTTCTGGCCTCTGTGGACACCAGGCATGCATGTGGTGAACAGATGTGTAGGCAGAGAGTACACACACACACACACACACACACACACACACACACAGAAGCTTATTTTCAGATCATATAAATCTTTTCTTATTTACTGAAAACAAAACACTCATAAAATAAGAATAAATTCTTTTTATTTGTTTTTGTTTTTTGTTTTTTTCGAGACAGGGCTTCTCTAACAGTTCTGGCTGTCCTGGAACTCAGCTTTGTAGACCAAGCTGACTTTGAATTCACATAAATACACCTGCCTCTGCTTTCTGAGTGCTGGTGTGAGCCACCACCGCCCGGCCAATAAATACTTTTGAAAAGAAAATTGTTAGTGTCGATAGTATTTGGGTTGAGCTTTGAACAGTTAAAGACCTTATGTAACTATGAAAGAATATCATGGATTATTGTGTAATATTATCATTCTTGTTGCCTTGTTTGTGGCCTTTGTTCTAGTTTCTAGATCATCACTTTCCTTTGCTGACACTACCCATATTTGTTCATTAAGTTTAAATGAACTAATGTTTATAAAGTGAAAAATTAGTATCGTATTAGCTGTGTTTTACGTGCTCTGTGATCATATATGGCTGATGGGTACTCATTGTGCAGTGATGACTTCCCATTAATACAGGAAGCTCTGTAGGACAGTGGCACTCAGTTTTTAATTGCTGCTTGATACTAGGAAAGTAAATCAGAAACTTGGGATATATATTTAATAAAAAAACCCAGAATTTATACTATTACAGTCCTAGTAACTCAACTTTATCAAAGTTTCTAAGATAGGGTTTATATTTAATTGTGATATTAGGTCTAGTTAGAGATTATTGATATTAAACAGCATAAAAAGTTATAGTATCAGGTTCTGCTAGGCTGCTTATTTAAGTTGTATTAAGATACTGATATTGTATCAATAGATGTTCCTTTTTTAAAGCGTAAAATGTGGGAAGGTCTGATATGTACATACAGCTGTGAAGCTGTCTTCATAATTGAGACAAGTTTCCTCATACCCGTGTGGGAAATGCGGCTCAGTGCTGAGTGCTTGCCTGGTATATTCACGTTCTGTGCTCAGTCCCTAACACTGCAGAAAAACAATGGGGAACTTAACTCTTATTTCCTGTTCTTTTCCACAGCTTACCTCAAAAAGATCATCCTTTTGTCAGATTAGATTAGTTGACATTTTCTATACAATTTCATAGATGAGCACCATAAAATAGTTTTCTTTTTGGTTTGACATCTTTCTCCATGTTTTATTTAGAAATTAATTCATTTTTCATGTATAAATGATTCATTACTTTTTAGAAATGGTGGTTGACTTTGGTTTTTGGAGACAGCTTCTTTTAGCTCGTATTGACCTAAAAATCCCTATGTAGTCAAGGAAAACTGAGCTCTGATTTTTCTGTCTCTTCATTCCTAGTGCTGGGACTGCAAATATGTACTACTACTTCTTATTCTATTAATATATCACTGTTAGTTGTTGATTACATATGGGGTGATTCTAATTTATGATATTACAAACAAATTTATTGAACATTTATTTGTAAGTGTTTATATTGATATGTATTTATTTCTCTTTAGTAAATACTTAAGTGTGTAGTAGCTGGATTATATGACCAGTTGTACATCTAGCCATTAATAAACTGTCAGCTGGGACTGAGGCAGTAGTTCATGGTGAAGTGCTTGCATGGCATACTGGAGGACCCTGGGTTTGATCACCAGCTCTGTAACCGGACAGTTAACCAAACACTTGCCAACTCTTTCCTACCAGTAGAGCATGAGTATTTCAATTACTCTTTTTCAGTATGTATAAGTTATTTAATTGTGTCTGACAGATTCAATAAGAAAAGACACCTGGGTGGAACTGATTTAAATTCTCATTATGTTCTTTTATAAAGTGCTAGAAAAACATTTTAAATGTGAAAAGATTTTAGCCAGTTCACTATTGATTTACTTCCCATTTAAAGAAAAGTATGTTTTATTTATGTTTGTGGATGTGTGACTGTGTGAGTTTATGTGTACCACATGTGTAGTGCCCATAGACTCAGAGGCTTGGAATCCTGGAGCTGGAGTTACAGGTGGTTGTGAGCCATTTGATGTGCGTGCTGGGAACGAAACCCAGGTCCTTTGCAAGAACAGCAGGCCTTCTTACCTGCTGAACCACTCTCTAGCCTCTTTATTTCCCACTCTA
This sequence comes from Arvicola amphibius, assembly GCF_903992535.2. Lineage (NCBI taxonomy): Eukaryota > Metazoa > Chordata > Mammalia > Rodentia > Cricetidae > Arvicola > Arvicola amphibius. The sequence continues at coordinate 16,230,637 of NC_052048.2, forward strand.
ATTTTGATAATATTTGGTCACAGATGCTGATTTGAAACCCAATTTATAAGATTTAATATGTTTTCTTCTTTCTTGCTTATGTATTTTTCTTTTTGTTTCAGCGGCCCCTTTGTTGCTTTATGCAAACAGACGGGACTTGAGATTGGTTGATGCTACAAATGGCAAAGAGAATGCAACGATTGTAGTTGGAGGCTTGGAGGATGCAGCTGCAGTGGACTTTGTGTTTGGTCATGGCTTGATATACTGGAGTGACGTCAGCGAAGAAGCCATTAAGCGAACAGAATTTAACAAAACTGAGAGTGTACAGAATGTTGTTGTTTCTGGATTATTGTCCCCGGATGGGCTGGCATGTGATTGGCTTGGAGAAAAATTGTACTGGACAGATTCTGAAACTAATCGTATTGAAGTTTCTAATTTAGATGGATCTTTACGAAAAGTTTTATTTTGGCAAGAGTTGGATCAACCCAGAGCTATTGCCTTAGACCCATCAAGCGGGTAAGTGTCTGTGTAATGTACAGAAGGCTCCAGTTTCTTTGTCTAGTCTTCTCCATTGGTAAACACTCCTCTCACTGCTAAGGGGTGGGGGAGCCAGAGAAATGGGACTCCTGGTTTTGTTTTCAAGTACACTTGGCTATGGAAAGTTGGGTTTATTCTTAAATGACAGTGTTTATCCACGGTGGGGGTGCAAATTAATAGAACCGTTGTGGAAATCAGTTTGGAGATTCCTCAAAAAATTAAAAATAGAATTACCGTGTAACCCCATGATTTCATTCCTGGGCACATACATGTCCAGAGAACTAACACCTTAACATAGAGATATTTGCATGTCCATGGTTATTGCTGCCTTATTCACTACAGCAAAGTATTGGAATCAACCTCGTTGTCAGTCAACAGATGAATGGATAAGATTATGGACACTGTTCAGCTCTAAAGAAAAGTAAAATTTAAAATTTCCAGGAGAAGATATAGTGGGGAAGGCCTTGGACCTTCCCCAAAGCAATGTGCCTTACCCCTCTCTGAAGATTGGATGGGGGTGGAGTGGGAGGAGGGGAGGGAGTGGGAACTTGGATTGGTATGTATAATGAAAAAAGATAGTTTGTTTTCTTTTAATACACACACACACACACACACACATATATATATATATACACACACATACATGCATACATACATAAATAAAACACAAACACACAGACAAAAATTTCCAGTACTGGCCCTGCCCATTGCTCATCACTGTAAAGGGTGAACTAGCCAGGGCAGTTCTGGAGAGCCCACCATAGTGGCAAAGATGGGGGAGCTGGCAGGCCAACAAACCCTGAAAGTACCCAGGCCCAGAACCAGAATTATATATTGTCCAACCCCAACATCCAGCCCATCTGTGACCTGCTGGAACATGGGGGTAGGGAGGTGGGTGAGGGTGGGGTCTGCCCTGTTAGACCCAGGGCTATAGGGTCTCCATGACACACGGCAGCAACCTGTTGTCCAGGAAGAGTCCCAGTGAGGGCTCATTGTCGATGGTGCAGCAGAGACCACGGACCTCAAACCAGAACAATGATTCTTTTCGATAAACACCTGCATGTAAATTTATGTGGATAAAGGGGTTTACTGAGCGACTCACTGTTACACCATGGCTTCCATGATGAGATTTTTCCTATTTTTGTCTGTCCATCCTTCTTATCTTCCTTCCTTCTTTCTCTTAAATCTTATTTTGTTTATTTTGGTGTGGAGAGGGAGATGGGTGGGATCGGGAGGAATGATGTGAATGACACAAAGAATAATAAAAAAATTTCCAGGAAAATGGATGGGCTTAGAATGTAAAATATTCAGTGAGGGCTCATAATTTCAGAAAGAAAATAACCTGGATATTTTCTCACAGATGGAGAATCTAGTCAAACACACACACACACACACACACACACACACACACACACACACATACACACACACACGAAGATACAGTATAACAGTAGGAAAGGGTAAATATTAGGGGATTAGGGAAGACTGAGTGTACGTAATGGACATGAGATATGAAAAAGGCTGTAAAGCTAATTGTTTTTCTAGTTCTAATGCTGTTGTGGATTTTTTTTTTGTTTTTAATGGTGAATAAATCCATTAAGTGAATGTATAAAATCTAATGTGAAGCTTATGGCTTCAGAATTGATATTTAAACTGTACAGAAGTTCACTGAGATGTATAGACTTTGAGCCTGCTTGGTTTTGGTGTGTGAGTTTTATTTGCAATTTTTTTATAATAAAGCTTATAAAATTAAGAAATATGAAAAACAACAATATAAATAGTTTTTTTTCTTACGGAAGTTATAGAACAGCCATGTTTATAGTTCTTGTAGATTTTCTTTTTAAGGCATTAAGGGAGAAGGAAGACTTAGTATCTAATCACTTAAAATGAGATTTCAAAAAATATTCTTGATCATAGATTATCATAACCAATTGTTTTGCAATAGTATCTTTTATATTAAGCTGTGAAATACTGCTTAATGTATCTGTGCTGAATGGAAAGAATAAATAATAATGTATTTCTGTTTAGCTAAACATGCATTTCATGTACTTGCAGTGATGGTGTTACTTCCGTTTTTTTCCCCTGTGCTGCTAGACAAACCCAAGGCCTCACTGAGGCAAGGCAAGTGCTCTCTTCTTGAGCTACATCCCTGGAGTTGCAAAGGGTAATTTTCTAAAGAGAAACATAGCTCAAAGCTGAAAATTCCATTTCGCAGAACATGAGCTCGGGTCTGCATTGCTCTTCACGCGCCGTCTCAGTCCTGCTGTACACTGTTGCACATTTTATTTGGTGTGTCGCTGTGGCTGAGCGTAGGTACCTATGTGAACACGAATCTGAAATGAATGAACTAAGATTTTGTTAAAATCCCAAGGTAACTTCTGAATACTTTGAGTATTTTAATGTTTCTTTGATTTTTTTTTAAAAAATGATATTAGAATGCTTTAGATATCTTTGTAGATAGGAATAGATTATTTTTTTGTAATAAAGTAGAACTTGGAGTAATCAGATAAAAGTTTATATGTTTTTTTTATATCAGGCCTGATTTGCAGGCATAAAATAAAGGTAGTTCCATGTGTAAACAAATGGAAAGTTCGTTTAACTGTAAAAGATAACAATACAGTGAAATTTTATGATTTGACTGTTCTCCATATATATATTATATACATATAATATATATGATCTATAATTAAGGTATCGTGAGTCTGGGGTTGCTCAGAGATTCGCCATGACCACGAATAAGTTTTAATAAGAGACTTTCTATTTAGTACAGCACCCAAACCTGGCACCATGTTTACATACCTGAGAGTGCTTCCAAGATGCAGCCCCTTACCATATCAGTCCAGGGCTTATAAAGGCAAAACCCTAGAATTTATAATTTTGGGTCTTGTGATTGTCTTTTTGATCAGAGTAAGCAAATTTTATTACAAAAGCAGAAATAACAGTCTTAGGACCTTTTGTTTTATAAGAACAGTAAATTTTACAAGGTCAGTCAATTTAAGAACAGTCTTCAACATCCAGGAAAATAGGGAACTGGATTGGCAGGGTATTCAGTATCTGGGAAAAGGGAGTAGGTTGATAGGGCACAGCCTGTATGAGCTAGGGTTTACATGCTAGAGGTACTTTCTTTTTCTTTTTGGTCTCAAACATAATAATGCTAACCATCACAAAGGAGCAGCTGTGGAAGTGAGATGGCCCTTTAAAACACACACATTAGGGTGTGCAAAGGTGGAAGGGAGGGCTGCGTTCAGGAGGTCAGTTCACCCAGCCACATGGATCAAGCTGGTGGGTGGGCTTGGTGCAAGTGCCATTAAGTGACACCATTACTCTAAGCCGGCTCCCTGGCTCTTAAAGAAGCATTAGGAAGTGTGGATGTAGGAAAGGGTTGGGGATGAGAAGAGGGATTCTTAGAGGCCGTGCATAGTAAGCTGTTCCAGTTAGAGACTTTGAGCATAATCCTGAGGGTGTTTTGCTAACAGATACTTAAGTCTGAGGGGTGGGATGTGTTTGTGACATTCCTGCTTTTGGAGATCACATTAGATTCGCTGCTTCCACTGATCTTTAGGAAGAAGACTGGTAAAGAGCAACAGTTCTCCTCCCCTCTTATGTCCTAGTTCCCTCTCCCTCTTCTCCCTCAGTCAGGTCTTCTCAGAGTTTCAGAGAGTGCAGCTCAGGCTGGGGTGGCATTTGTCATCCTGCTTCAGCCTTCTGAGAGCTGGGATTAGGCATTCCTGTTCCCCCATTTCCTCCTTTTTTTCTTGACAGGCTCATTCCCAGTACAAGTGTTAGTGTGTTTAGCTGTCTCCATTTGCTACTTCCTTTGGGAAGAAAGGGAGTATAATTTAAGGATCTATCTACTGTCTACTTAAGGATAGAAATTTGGGAGAGATAACTTTTTCTTCCCATACATAACACACATTATGTGTTATTATATGTTATTATGTGTGTTATATTGCAAGTATTTGAACATGGAAAGTGTAGTAGTAAAGGAATTAGAAGGTCAGTGAGAGCTCTTATTGGGTTGATTACTCTAATCCTTTTTTCTTTTCTTTTTCTTTCTTTCTTTTTTTTTTTTTTTTTTTTTTTTTAGAGACGGAGTTTCTTTGTAGCTTTGGAGCCTGCCCTGGAACTAGCTCTTGTAGACCAGGCTGGCCTCGAACTCACAGAGATCCGCCTGCCTCTGCCTTTCCAGTGCTGGGATTAAAGGCGTGCACCACCACTGCCCGGCTAATTCATGGTGTTACATCTTAAATACTATAATTCTGGCATTGCACCGTGTTCATGTTTACTTGGGGTTGTAATTGTGTGCTGTAGTACACTACACATACACACACGTGTATACACACACACGTGCTCAGCTCTTAAATGATTATGAGCTAATGATTTAGTGAGTGGAAATTATTCTTTTCATTTCATTCCTTAAAGCAAATGAGCTTTTCTCCTGCAATAATAGGCTTGCTATATTATTAAAAAGTACACTAGAGGTTTTTGTTTATCTGTTGCCTTTTCTGCATTAAATGTGAGCATTTGCCAATGACTCAACTTATACATCATTGTAAGAATCAATAATAATGTACTTTGAAGGTAGAGATAGTTGTCATTTAACTTTTAAGTGTAATTTGGTGAAAATATACACATTCTTTTCCTTCAGCCCAAAAACCTAGTGAAATTTTTTCATTATTTCTGATGTTGTGGTTAATGGGGTGAGGGTATAAGTTCACCTTTTCCTCTTCAACAGTTCTAAAAAAAATCCCTTTACTTTTTGGGAAGTTTTCTTTTGACTCACATGGCTATTTAAAATGTAATTTATGGCTGATGAGATGGCTTATTGGTTAAAGGTACTTGTCACCAAACCTGATAACCTGAGTTTGAGTCCTAGGACTCACATGGTACAAGGAGAACCAACTTCCACAAGCTGTCTTCTGACCCCATATATTTATGCACTCTTTTACATGTACACACAATAGCAATAAATATAATTAACATGCAATTGAGGCCAAATACAATTTAGCCAAATGGCATATATTTGATAATTAATATAATAGGGAAAATATTTACAAATTATATTTTAAACTTATGAATTAAAAATATATCATGAGGCTGGAGAGATGGCTCAGAGTTTAAGAGTATTGACTACTCTTGCAGAGGTTATGAGTTCAATTCCCAGCAACCACATGGTGGCTCACTACCATCTGTAATGAGATCTGGCTCCCTCTTCTGGCATGATAGCAGAACATGGTATACACAATAAACAAGCAACAAAAGAACCCCCCTGAAACACCCCCCAGAACAGGTTTTAAAAAACCTTTTAGTGTCTTTCTTGAACTTAGATTTGTGTCATGGGTTGTGCTTTTAGTGAAAAAGCAGTCACAGGTCGAGTTTACCACTTGTCAAACAGAAAAGTTGATTTCCAGATTTATATTCTGGGGAAACACGAAGTTTACTTTTCAGATAAAGTGCTTGAAAACAGTTCTAAGGAAAAAGAAGTAGACTTTTTCAGAGGCCAGAATCCTGGGTTTTGAGATTCAAGAGTCAACTGCGCTCTCTGACATCACCATGTAAAAGGAAGGCAGTTGAATGACTGGTATTGTGGACACTGGGAACCAGTGCAGACATCTGTGTGCTTTGGGATGTATGCAGTTCTTTGTATTACCAGTTCACTTATCCTAGACTGAAGGAAGATTTTTCTAAATTGGGCCTCTATTAGTCTGTCTCCCCCCCCCCCCAATACTGACTGGTAGTGTAGAATTCAGTCCAAGGAATAAGAAAATGTGTGTCTTATGAAAATGTTTCAGAAAGCAATGTTGTCTTTTATTTTGGGTAGAGGACATTCCTGTACCACCCCTGTTCAGTTCCTCATTCTCATTCCCACGTTGCTATTATACTGACCTTCATGATGCTGAGAACCTGATTCAGGTCAAGTCCCATAGTAATTCTAAAATCTTTTTTTTTCCTTGATTACAAATCACTAAATATTACTTGCAAGTAAAATGTTAGTGATTCAGCTCAAATCTATCCTTTGTGTGGGCAGCAAACTTGTGGCCCCAATGGCACAGATTTTAAAGATATATTTTTAATATTCACTGTTAATATTTGTATATTAATAACACTAAACGTTCACTTAAAATGCCTACATAAACACTCAGGAGGTGGAGGTAGGAGGAACAGGAATTAGAGGAACGCCTGAGCAGCATAGCAAGTTTAAGGCCAAACCTGAGCTACATTTAGAAAGGCATATTATATCCTCAAAGGTCTAAGGGCTAGGGACAGAAAATAAGAGTGAATCAACGTATATACCTGATAGATATGCTATACTTAGAATTGTGGGGTTCTGCCCCCTTTTAAAACCTAAGTGATTTTTCATTTATTTATGTGTTTTAAAATTTATTCATTCTTTCACAATTTCATACCTGTACATATACTTTTATTATATCTTCCCCACCCGTGCTTTCCTCTGTATCCCTGTCTTCTCCTCAAGCTTGTCCCACTTTGCTACACTTTTTTCCTCCTTACGCTCACTGTGTAGCTCAGGCTTGAGAGCCGCAGAGTAGTTGAGAAGGCTTTGGGCTATCAACAAGTTTAGAACTGTTCCTACAGAGCAGATCCTTTTAAAAAATGATTCGGCTGTTCTTACTGTATATCTTACACTGGCCCTTGCTTTTTCAGAGCTGTTTTGCCTTTAAAACCTATTCAAGTTCCCTTCCTTACAGTTTCACTCTATATAAAATGAAAAGTACTTTAAAATGTAAAAGGAATTTTTTTATTTACAGAATGGAAAAAGTAGCCAAGGGATTTGTGTTTATGGCTTCTGTTTTTTATTTTTTAATTAAATTATTTACTTGGAAGTGAGTTAACATTTTTATTAGAATATATGTAAAATAAGGGGTTATTATGATATCCTTATACATGCATAACATTTTGAAATTCTTATTGCCTGTAAAACAACCCTTCCTTTCCCCGACTGCCACGCACGCGTGCACACACACACAGTTATCATCTAAAAATTAAAAGTAGTATATTAGAAAAATTGTTAGTCTAGTCAGGAAATACTATTATAAGTTGTGAGTGCTCAGCTCCTGGGATATGAATCCAGGCCCTTGGGGGATAGTGTGTAAGTATATATAGATGTTCTCAAATATTAGAATAGAGCATTTTTCCCCTGAAAATATCATACCCCTCATCTAGTTTTTCCTTATATAAAGTGATGTCCATAATTTTACCTTAAGTTAATGAATTTTAATTGTCTTTTTGTTTGTTGTCCTAGCTATGTAGCTCTGGCAGGCCTAGAACTCACTGTGAAGGCCAGTCTGGCCTCCAGCTCAAGAGTTCTACTTGCCTCTGCCTCCCAAGTGAATTGTCTGATTTTTTTTCTTTCCTTTTTTCGCCCACATATTGTAAGCTTACTTTTATTAAGGGAATATTGAAAGGGAACATTTGTGATACTAAATAGCTTAATATAGCGTAATTTTTTTGGAACTTTGTTTTTTAGTAAAAGCTTTCTTTGTAGTATGACCTTTTGGTTTTTGTTTGCTTTTTTTGCTGCCAGTTTGTCAAATTGAAACTGGGGCCCCTGGAGTGCTAGGTGAGCACTCTACCTGGAGCTACATTCCCAGCCCATAGTTTATGCTTTAAAAATGCATCTTTAGTACAAAGACGGACATTTTCTGGTGGTACAGAATAAGACATTTAATTCAGTTTGCTTGAGACGGGGTCTCATTCTGTGGTCCAGACTGGTCTTCAGCTTCATGGTCCTGCTGGGAATACAGGGACTCATACTGTAGCACAAGTTGTTCTCTTAACTGTGACCATCCTTCTGCCTCAACCTCCTAAGTCCAAACACTGTTATGCCTAGTTCTGTATTTAACTTTGGAATTGGGAATTCCTATACTATATATGATAAATTCAAACCCTAAACCTACACAGTATTTGGTGAGTTTTTCTTTTACCACATTTTCATTGGGTTGAGCTGAAACAGAACTTCTTTGCTTTCTCTGCTGGTGGACAAATTATTTTTTTCATTTGTTCCTAGAGTGCTCTGTGCAGAAATCCTAACACAGGCTTGTTTGTATTCTAAGGTTTGTCTTCTTGTTATGTTTGCACTAACATAGAAGCCCTTTAGATTCTGAGATCAGAGACCCTCTAGGGTTGCTGTTCACCCAGTCTTGCAAGTTCTTCCTTTTCATTCTGTCCTGTGGTCTCTGCAGATCACTCTTAACACCCTAGCTCTGTGCTGACAGAAGTGTTTATATATTTTATTTTGTGTATCTGTACAAACTAAGTAAAAAGTTGTAGTTTTAGGTGTTTTGTAAAAGGGGGTTTTCCTGGTTAACTAGTTACCAAATTTCTAAGACTAGAAATTCTGACTATATTTTGTGTATTGGAAGGCAGCTATGCTCACCACTATACCGCCAACTCACCGTTTGCATATTGCCTGCTAAGGTACTTGGACTTGATGCATTCTTATGAACAGTAAAAATATATAAAGCTTGAGTATGTAGTTTGAGTTTTGACAAATGGAAGATGGATGTGCCAACAGTATCATTATAACAGATTACTCTATATATTTTAAGATTTTTTTTTTTTTACTAATTGTATGTTAATGGCTTTTATAGGTAGGGTTAAGTAACTTAAGGATCATGAAGTGAATTGTGACTTAGTATAGATCTGGTTCACTTATTTTTTATAGCTCAATTTTGAAGTTACCTTTTTGTGTAATTACAACTTGCAAAGGGCAAAATTTCGCATCAGTTTAGATTTATTGCAACCAAAAATTTCTGAATATTTTTATTTTGGAAAGTTGGATTCAGATCAAATGTATATACCAAGTAAGGATTTTAGTGTGTGTCTAATTTGTCAGTTTGACATATTTTTACTTTATTGGTATAACAGCTTTTGATGTCTTAAAAACTCAGTATGAGCCAGGCAGTGGTGGCGCATGCCTTTAATCCCAGCACTTGGGAGACAGAGACAGGTGCATCTCTGTGAGTTCAAGGCCAGCCTGGTCTACAGAGCAAGTTCTAGGACAGCCAGGGCTACACAGAGAAACCCTGTCTTGAAAACCCAAAAACCTAAACAAAACTTAGTTTGTATTTACTTTAATCCCTTCTCAGTTGAAATGAAGTCTCTCTTCTGTCCTTTACTCCATTTAATTTTTCTTTTAGAAAGCATTACGAATGAATATCAGGCCAGACACAGCAATTAAATTATTTTCATGTGGACACTAATCAACAGCTTATAACAACCTGGTATTGGTTTTTGTGATTATTGATGGATAGCAGATGTGCATACTATTTGAAAGTAGGACTGTAGCCACACACCCTTAATTTTTTAATAGCAAATATGTTTACACTTTTAATTCAAAGCTAGAGTAGAAGCCATTGAGGCCAAAATAAATTAGGAGACAAGTAGGCTACATAACTCAAAAGAGTTAATAACTGCTGATGGAAAGAGATTTCTCCTGTACAAGACTTCTAAGAAGCCTGGAAGATGATTTATAAAACCTACGGAGTGTTTCCCTAATCTTCCTTTTGAATGTGTTGGTAAAAATTACAGAGCATATTCTGTATTAATACTTTTATTAGTACTTCTAGATAGCTGTAGTCCCCAAAAAAGGCTCACTGCAATAAAAGATGAACCAAGCCTACTCCTTAGTCTGTTCCCACCAATTAGTTTTCACTTCTGAGTTCAAAATAAGATAAGTGGCAGCCGAGGTAAGATTTAGATGGTTGGGTGAGGGCGACATTTGATCTTGAGACTGTTTCTGTTCTCCCAAGAGTTTCTTCTGCACACTCAGGTCTTGTAGCCCTCAATGCTTTTCATCCCAGAAGCTCATCACTAGACGGGCTCACATTCCTCACACTGCCTGTTCCCTTGTTTTCTAAGGAATAAAAAAGAAAAAAGAACAGGAAAAAAATTTATTTACCCCTTTAAAAAAGACTTATTATTATGAGTGCTATGCTGCATCTATTTATGTGCACCAGCAGAGTTCAGAAGGGGGCTTCTCATTTCCTGGAACGTGAGTTTGTGAGCCACTGTGTGGGTTTGGGAATGGAACTTAGTTCTTCTGCAAGAGCAGTAAGTGCTCTTACCATTTAGTTTATTTAGGAAGATTATACCATTTACACATTATTTGATTAATCTCAAAGCCTTTACCTTGGTATTAAAACACATGAACAGAATTAAGATTGGAATAGAAAAATATATTATCAGTGCTTTGAGTATTTCATTTAAGACAGTGGTTCTCAACCAGTGGATGTGACTCATAACAGTAACAAAATTAAAGTTATAAAATAGCAATGAAAATAATTTTATGGTTGGGGGTCACCACAACACGAGGAACTGCATTAAAGGTCTCAGCATTAGGAAGGCTGAGAACCATTGATTTAAGAAATACTGTAGAATTTCTCAGACTTCAGGGACAAGGGCTGAGGGGTTGGGTAAGCAGAAGATCCTAGGCTCAGGTATTTTGTATTCTTATCTATATTGCTGAATGCTTTTTAGCATGTGAGATTTTTGTGCTGATGAAAACCTCATAATCACAGACTGACTTTAATATTTTGTGGTATTTATTTATAGTATTGTTAAATATAAATGTAAAGTCCCTTTTTCATTATTCTTAGAAAAGTATTCTAGAATGTCTACATAGTTAGCATATGTACCTGCTTTTTAATAAAACACTTGTTTTGTGGCAGGACTCACAAGCTGTTCTGAGAGGCACTGATAAAAAGGCTTGTGATGTGAAAATTCAAGGTCCCCCCACCCTGGCAAAGTGTGGGCTTGCTGGAAACAAACACTTCTGAAGAAAATCTTGAGTGTTTTATCATTGTTTTTCTTTGCTGTTGGCATGTGAAATTACCAGATTGTCTGGGAGGATGATTTTAAATACTTTGTTTTAATGTTGAACTCTCATGTAATTTTGGGTTCATAAAGTAGTGTCACATATGGAAATTTAATTAGTGTTTTTCTGAATTGTTGATGAGCAAATTGCCAATTGCTTTATAGGTATCTGGAAATATTCCTTAGTGTTTTTTAGAGTTTCATATAAATTTCTTCAAATTATATACCTACTGTGCGGTTTCTGATAGATCATTGTGAGTAAAGATAACACTTTGGTTTTTTCTGTTCTTGTTAACGATTTTGTACTCAGGTGAAGCTTGAGATTTTCCTGAACCTAGTGGCTCAAGGACCACACTTTGAGTAACAAGGTTTAGAGAGGGATAGCAGATGTTTTCTATCAAGGTGCAAATAGTAAATAACTTATGGTTTGGCAGGCCACATACGGTTCTTGTTATAATGCCTTTCTTTTTTCTTTCTGGAGTTTGTTTTTCAACTCTTAAAATATGTAAGGATCATGTTAGCTTATAGAGCCATACAAAAACATGGTGTGGTCAGATTGCTTGTAATCACTTGTCTCTAAGAAAGGTGTATGCATTTAGTTGTTCCCAGAAACAAAAATTCTGAAAGAGTTGTCTTGACTTTTCAGCATTTTAGATGATCATGTGACTCGTGTGACTTTTTTGACCTAACTTATTGATAAGGTGAATCACTATTGCTGCTTTGAACGCTATTTTGGTTTTTTTGCAGATTTAAAAAAGTTTAATGGAAACAATTTATATACAGTAAAATTCACCCTTTAGTTTCAGTATTGTAAACAGCTGCATACAATTACATCCTGTCAAAGGTAAAGCCACACATTAAAGGTGTAAGCAGATTTTAATCAGTAATATATTGCAGTGGGAAAAAGATTAGCATAAACTGGACTCTAATTTGTACAAGGATGTTCATCCTACAAGGAAACTAAGGGAGGAAGAGGAGGCAAAGGGAAGAGGTCTAGTTTGGGAAAACTTGCCTTTATTTGTCAGCATATTATATATTAAACTACAGGGTGGAGAGGTGGGTCCGTGGTTAAGAACCTGTGCTGCTCATGCAGAGAATCAGAACTCCATTTTCAGCATCCATGTTGGGTGACTCAGTTACCTGAAACTCTAGTTCCAAGGGATCTGATGTCTTCTGGACTCCTTGAACACTTGTGCCACCTGCACTTGGACACAGACACATAAATAAAAACAAACCTTAAAGAACTCTACAAGTGGTTACTAGAACTAAGAAATGATTTGAGAAAGACCCCAGGTTGTAAGAGTGCATTCAAAGCAGTTATGGGGCTGGAGAGACAGTAAAAGCACCTGCTGCACAAATCTGCTTACCAGACTTTGACCCCTGGCGCTCATGTAAGGCTGAAGAGAGAAGCAGCTCAACAAAGTTGTCCTATGGCCTACTCTGTGCACTTGTGCTGTGGCACATGTGCAGCCATCCCTCATGTATGCACACATACAATAGCAAGGAACAATTGGGAATTAAAATGTTAAATTGCATAGCTTACAATAAACATGGAATGCTTAAGTGTAAAAGTAACTATGAAACCTGTAGCTCTCAAAGACTTCAAAGACCTAAATAAACTAAGAAATAAACTTAATGGTGGATTAGAAGATGTAGTATTTGATATGCTAATTCACCCATGCTGAGTAACATTTTCAGTCATAAACAGGCACTCAGCATAATTTAATTTAGAAATTGGCAAGCTAATCTAATACTGATTAAGAAAATCAGAGATTCAGTTGCCAATACTACTTGTTAGAAACAAAAAATAGTTTCATTGTTGCACAAAGGAACACACGAGAAAGGCAAAAGTAGCTCAGCAAGGCAATTTTTACAAAAAGGAATTCCAAAACAGACTAGCTCTTGCCTTCCAGGAGAGAAAGTTCAGTTGGTTTTTGTTCTAACTTAGTTGGTGACTGTGCTTTTTTCCCCCCATTGCCTGAGGAAATCACCTCACAGATGATGGAATATAATGATAGGTCATTAGGGGTTAGTTTAATACTGTGTCCATTTAGCTGGATAATAATTGTAGATTTTCTTCTAGGGTCTATGATCTGTCTAGCCACAGCTTCTTGGCCTGATCATGGTACTAGGTGTGGATTTCATTTTGTGGAGTGGACTGTAAAGCCTAGTAGAAAGTGGTCGGTTACTCCCATAACTTGTGTGTCACTGTGCTCCAGTCATCGTGTCGTGTTAGGCACAGTTGTTATTGTGGCTTACGGGATTTGTGCCTGGTTAAGAGGGATGGTTGTTTCTCCTCTGGGAGCATTGATAGCACCTTCCAACACTAGGAAAGCTAGCTAGTAGGGGTGATGTTTCCAGGTGAGTACCAGCTTGGTTTCTTCATGTTCTGTGATTCAGGTAGGTAGTTTCTTAAGCAATGGGGTCCTATCAAGTTCTGGAGGGTAGCCAGGAACTGGCAATAGCCTATAACGTTTGGAGCTCTTCAAGGACTTCACTGGTCAATAATTTCAGAAGTAATTCATTCCTGGAACTGGGCCTTTTCTATGTTAACCTTTTTTGTTTATTTGTTGTTTTGTTTTGTTTTTCGAGACAGGGTTTCTCTGTAGCTTTGGAGCCTGTCCTGGAACTAGCTTTTGTAGACCAGGCTGTTCTCGAACTCACAGAGATCCACCTACCTCTGACTCCTGGGATTAAAGACGTGCCCTACCACTGCCTGGCCCATTTTTACTTTTCTAAGTGTATGTATAGATATATTTTAAGAACTTCTACAGTAATAGATTTCCATATAACTTTTAAAAGTTTTTAGTATTATTTATCCTTCCCATTTTCCCTCTTCCCTCTCTCCCTCTCCACTTACCCTTTCTTAACCTTTAAAATTTTACTTATTTATTTTTATGTGTATGAATGCTTTGCCTTGGTGTCGGATCCTTGGGATTGACTTACAGATGGTTGTGAGCTGCTGCGGCAGTGCTGAGACTTGAACCCTGGTGCTCTGCAGATCAGCAGCTAGCGCTCAACCTGTGAGCCCTCCCTCCAGTCCCTATAATTCCCTTTTGTTTAAACTTTTATGCAGTGTATTCTATTTCCTCTCTCGAAAACATGGGCCCTTAATAACTTCCTGACTGCTATGAATATTCCTAATGAAACACATATCTAAACATTCAAACTTGCTTTTTTCCCCCCTTTTTAAGAATAGGGTGTCTATATAGTACAGGCTGTCCTCAAACTTATTCTCTGCTTGGGGTTACTGAGTGCTAGGATTATAGGTTGGTATCAGCATACCTACTTCAGTTTCTTTCTTGAGTAAGGCAGTTTTGTTCAGGTTGTTAATGACTTGTAAGAATTTGGTTTCAAAAAGATTATTTTAAATTTTTTGTGTGTTGGGTGTTTTGCCTTCGAGTATGCAACACATGTTGATTTCTAGAGCTTGGTGCCCAGTGCCCTGGGACTGGAGCTACAGAGAGTTATGAGCCACCAGATAAATGCTGGGGATTGAACCCAGGTCTTCTGGAAGGGCAGCCAAGTGCTCTTAGCTGGTATGCCACCTTTCCAGGTCCAAGATTTAGTCTCTTCCTCTATTTGAAAAATCTTTTAAAAGAATATTTATTACACTAATCTTACTAGTAAAGACAAACTACAATATATTGGGTGGATTAGCAAAATTAAATATATATAAAAAATTAGGTACTAAAAGTCTTGAAAGGTTACTGGGGAAATTTGAGATCCATTTGTTTTAATCCCAAATATTTTTAGTTACATTTTAAGCAGTGATTGTGAAATTTTAAAGTTTCCATTCTCAGATATTCCTAAGAAATAGAAAGTTGTTGTGTGGGAAGAGTTTATTTTGTGCTTTGCTACCATATATGGACTTGGAGAGCTTTTGTTTTGAGTCAACTGGTTAATGAGTGGAACACACTTATATCACGTATAAGAACCGAGCGTGATGACTAAACAGGTGTTGATCAGATAGTCCACCTCACGTCTCTAAGTCCTGTCTGGATTTTATTTTGAGACAGTCTTGCTTGTAAATATATGTGTGCACCACCATATTTGTCTGTCGTCTGTCTCTGTGTATATGTGTGTGCACTTGTGCACCTGTGTCAGTTCTCACCTGTGTATTGAGACAGGGTCTCTTGTACACAGCTGCATGTACTGGGCCTCTCAAGCAGCTAGTGATTTTTCCTGTCTCTTCCTCCCATTTCTTGATAGGATGTCCTGGGATTACTATGTGTGCCCTGCTGCATCCTGCTTTTTATGTGGGATCTAAACCAAGGTGGTTACATGGCAGGTGCTCTGCCCACTGAGTAGTCTCCAGCCCCTGTATGAGACTTAATGGAATTTTATTCACCCATAAATGAAAATGAAGTTATGAAATTTGCAGGAAAATAAATGTATCTGGAAGTTATTTTGTGAGGAAACCCAGACTTAAAAGACAAGAACCACATCTTATATGTGGATTTTAGCTTTTAATGTATGTATGTGCATATATGTGGGTATGAATGAGGGTATAGGCCATCAAAGGGAGAAAAGAGGTTTTGAGGAAGGTGGGGTAATGAAACATGTGTGGAGACAATGGAGGACTGCTGGGGATGTGAGGGTTCAAAGGGGGGACCAGGGATTGGGGTAGGGGAAGAGGATCAACAAAAACAAACTATGCATGAAAATGCCAAAATGAAGCATTGTGCATTGTACTCTAACAAACAGTGACAAAAATACATTGATTGCCAGGTCCACCTCAAACCAATTAAATCAGAATATCTGGTGGAAGAATCCAGATCGGTGCTGTTTTTAGTAAATTTCTTTGGTTGTTCTCAGTCGCCAAGGATGAAAATTCTGACAGCAGGCGCTTTCTCTTGTTATTTCATATCAGAAGCCAGGGAGAAAATGCATGCTAAAGAGAACTCACTCAGAAAAATCTTAGTTTTTTTTTAAGATCCAAGAACTGATTATCTCATAGATGTCCCGAAGCCTCCCACAAACTGATGAACACTACTAGATTTGCATAACTATCAACATTTGTTATGAATTTATGGGGTTTTTCTCAACTCCATTGCTTCACTGGTTATGGTGATTAAGTATTGTTTTAATGCTGTGTTGGCCTTTTGATCTGTCATTTGCTCCCTTATCATTTACATCAATACACTGTCTTGATACCTGCAAAGCAGGGAAATCAGGCTGCTAGTGTTGCCCTTGGTCTTGATTGTGGGAAGAGCCCTGTGATGTGAAAGTGCCCTTTGTCCAAAGTAGGGAGCTCTAAAGGGATTTGTTGGGATGGCTTTGGGTCTAAGAGTGTGTTGTCATTTATAGTTTTAATGAAAAGAACTCTTTTTTTATTGTAGTCATGAAAAGATTATAGGTAAAAAGCCATTGGGTTACTTATATAATTTCCTAAGCAATAGAACTTGGCTTGGACTGTCTATATAGCTGCCCTGTGTAGTCAGTACTGTTCGCCGTGTGCTCATCACTGTTAGTGCCTGATGTGAGATGACACATGCCCCTAAAACTACTGTAGACTCCTTTTTGAAATTGGCTTAAAGAAAGATTAATGAATGCAAGTGGCCTGCAGCCTCACTGGAATGAATTGCTGTGATGTTTTCTACTGCTTCCTCCGCCTCTGCCTCTGCCACTACCTTTTCTTTTTTTCTTTTTTTTTTTTTTTTTTTTTTTTTTGGTTTTTCGAGACAGGGTTTCTCTGCAGCTTTAGAGCCTGTCCTGGAGCTAGCTCTTGTAGACCAGGCTGGTCTCGAACTCACAGAGATCCGCCTGCCTCTGCCTCCCGAGTGCTGGGATTAAAGGCGTGCGCCACCACCGCCCGGCTGCCACTACCTTTTCACACTTCGTTTTTCTTTCGCTTTTTGAGATAAGGTCTGTTTGGCCCTGGCTGATATGGAATTTGCTATTTGTCCCAGGCTCACCTCCAATTCCAGGTCCTTGAGCTTCTACCCAAATTCTAGAGTTCCAGGTACTTGCTGTCATAACCAGAAGTTGAGGTCGATCTGTCTGATTGGCAAGACTGGGTGGGGCTTGTGCACATGTTCTGATTGCAGGGGAGGACTGGAGAGCAAATATCTGCTTTTCTGTTTCTGCACTTTCAAGATGGGGCCCTATCTTATAAAATGAAGGATTCTTTAAGTACACAGGGAAGTAGTTTAAATGATGGGTACCTCCCCACCCCGTTCCCCAGTACCAAGTTTCTGACAGCATTTTCTGAGTGAAAACGAATCGCAGTTTGTGGATGTTTTTGCTACAGCTTGAATCTTGCTTGTGTTTCTCCCCTTTCTAATGTTGGACGAATGATTGAGATATGATAATCAATATAAAAGGAGATGGTGCAGAATTTTAAAGTGTATATAAACCAGGTCCTAGGAACAATATACTTGGTCCCTTTGTTTTATTAAAATATTAAGGAAAAATCTGGCTTATACTTTATGCATATTACAAAATCAAAGCTTAGATACTTTAAAAAGGCTTTCCAAAGTTAGACTAGCAGCAGATCTACCACATGGATTAGGTCATGGATTACCGCTGTTCATATGAGTTTAAGATAGGGACAGTTGGAAAGATTGTGAGAGCCAGAGATGGTGGATGACTTAAAGAAAACTTCTCTGGACACACCAAGGCAGTTATACATAGGAGCATACAGGAGTTGTGACATCATGCACAGAGAATACATGATCCCCACCCTCCCAAAAGCTCAAGTCAGACAGAAATATCAGTATTTCCTGTAAGCTTATGCCTCCTGTATTTAGTTACTACAATAGCTGTCTCATATATTCTGTTTTAAATTGTCATTATTTACTGTGGAGTGACTAGCATGGTAGAAGTTACTATTATAACTGCAACTCTTGAATTATTAAGTGTGCTAGCTAGCATTTTATTCATTTATTTGTCCATCCGTCCATCCATCCATCCATCCATCCATCCATCCATCCATCCATCCATCCATTCATCTACTTCTCTATCTAATCTAGTTGTTAAAGACAGGGTTTCTCTAGTTGTTAAAGACAGTCTTGGCTGTTCTGGAACTAGCTTGTAGACCAGGCTGGCATCAAACTCACAGAGATCTGCCTGCCTCTACCCTCCTAAGTGCTGGCATTAAAGGTGTGCGCCACCACCACCTGGCACTTGCTAGCATTTTAAATTAGAATGGGATAAGATTGCATATGCTAAAATACAGACGTAAGAAGGTGTATGATGTCTTTTGGAAAGAGTGTTTACTCACAGTGTTTGGAGTAGAGACAGGGCTGGTAGGACTCCTGCATTTTTGACTGAGTTCTGCTTAGGTCTGTGAATGGTATGCCACAAGAAAACACCAGTGAGAGAGAAACATTTGTTACTCTTCTCAAGAGGATGTAAGGTAGGAAACATTAAGGCATGGATCTGGAAAGGTAGGCGTCTATAAGTGAATCTTTCTGTTCAGCTACCATTGTTTCATTACTCTCCTCAGTTTATTCCTCTGTATAGAATTGAGAGATGCACATAAAATGCATGTGCTGGGGACAGACCAATCAAATTCATTAATGGTTTCCTAAATCCTTAATGAGACAAGTTAGGGCTGGAGAGATGTCTCAGTAGGTAAAATGTTGCCAGGTAAGCATAACCTGAGTTTGGATTCCCAGAAGCCATGTAAAACTGAACTGGTAGCCCAGCTGTAAGATACTGTGGAAGGCAGAAACAGGAAGCTCCCAAGCTAACAAGCCTAGCCTAGCCTATGCAGCAATGAACAAGAGATCCTGCTTCAAATCACATGGACACCCCTCTCTCCAATATTTTTTAATCAAATTTAAGCATCTGATTTCTCACATACCGTTTTGTTGGTGATTTGACCACTTCTGTGTCTTTATCTCAGCCCTCATGTTTTGTGCTACACTAATAATAGAATCTGTGCTCTGGAGTTTCTATTACATATACTTGTGCCCCAAGGTGGTCCCTTTTCCTTGAATGTTTCTTCTTCTGTGGCTCAGCTCAAGTGTCTTTATGTCTGGTGGGATTAACCATCTTTCTGAGATATATAAAGGAGAAGAGATCTTGAATAGCATTGAAATATTTACTGATGCGTGGGTTTTGAATGGTGAACACTCATATTGTAAATTAGCATGTCAAACTAATGAAATCCTGCCACAATGCCTTCCCCCCCAATTTATTGTGAATTCTTGCTCACCTTCTCTGCCAACTCATTCTTTAAATGCTA
Source organism: Arvicola amphibius (assembly GCF_903992535.2). NCBI lineage: Eukaryota > Metazoa > Chordata > Mammalia > Rodentia > Cricetidae > Arvicola > Arvicola amphibius. The sequence continues at coordinate 16,250,180 of NC_052048.2, forward strand.
CTTGTTTTGCTAAATCTTTCAGAAACTATTATCTACTCAGTGGATTATTAAGAATTACCATGTAGGGCTGGGGAGATGGCTCCGTGGTTCAGAGCACACACCATTCTTGCAGAGGGGCCAAGTTTGGTTCCCAGCACCCATCATGTCAGGGGGTCACAGCTTCCAGTAATTCCAGCTCCCGGGGATTAGATGCTTTGGTTGCCATGGGTACCTTCACACACATGCACATGCCCGCACACAGATGTATTCACACATACCCCTAAAAATAAGAACTTAAAAGAATCACTGTGTGGGAAGTCATGAACCTCAGCAAAAGCAATACCTTTACTACTTCAAGAAATTAAAAAAAAATCATTTTTACCTTATTCAGAAAAATGTATAAAACTTAAATGAGGCAATAAATCTTAAACATTAATTAACAGATTTTATGGGTGTAAGATACTCAGGTTGATAAAGGAGCATTAATCAAATTTGGGGAGGAAGTATTGCACTGTTGGAGTTAAACTGTGTGAATGGTGATGTGTGGAGGGAAATGGCCAGGTCATGATAAAGATTCTGGTAGAGACTCAGCAGGTCAGAGCTAGATTATGCTAATGACCCTGTCCTCTGCTCCTGAAGTGAGAAACCTGCTGAGAGCAAGGAGGGCCTTTGAGCTTTGTGAGCTAAGTCTGTTTTTAATCCTCCTGTAGAGGAAGAACATGAGGGGCCAAGAGGTAAATAATTTATTCAAGGTTCCTGTAGGAAGTGGCCAAGATTATGTTCTCTGAGGCATGTGCCACACTGTCTCTCCTGGTAAGTGCTTCACGATTAGAGGACTTTGTAACTGAAGAGTAACAGAACAGAATACAAACCCAGCATGGTAGCTCAGGCCAGTAATCCCAGCATTTGGGAGGTGGAAACAAGAGAATTAGGTGTTCAAGATCATCCTCAGCTACAAAGTTAGCTTGAGGCCTGCCTGCATGAGACAGTCTCAAAGCAAAACAAAAGTAGACAGAAACAGCTGGTGTAGTGGTAGCTGCCTGCCTGTAATGTCAGCAGGAATTAAAACATGAGTTTGAGTATAGTCTGTGCAGTAGTGAGTTCAAGACAAGCATAGTTATGCTTGAGACTATATCCATATCATTTAAACACTCTATAGAAATAAAATCAACCACAGACTTAAGTATAAAAGTGAAAACACATACAAGCAGCTTGATTTTAGGTACAGTTTCCTGAGATAATTTTTACTGAAAATGCTGTCCGTAGATGAAAACATTGGCAAAGTAGACTGACCAGGGAGCAGTGTAAAGAAAATGAAATTAGTCGTGTCAAGACTGTAGACGTACTGCTCTCTCCATTCCTTTTCACCCTCCTCAGTCTTTCTCCTCGCTGCCACCAGTTTTCAGTTTCCCCCTGCTTTCCCTGAAACATAGACAGCCATTTGATCTTCAGCTTAAAACTCTCCATGTTGCTCTTAGAATAAAGACCTTAAGGGAAACATGGCCTGCCTGCCTTCCTGTATAACTTTATCCTGTGTGAGCTAGTCCTCTCTTGCTCCGTCCAGACAGTGTCCAGTCATCACCCTTCATTTAGGAAGAGTCTGCTGTCTTTTTAGTACTTTATCACCAAGACTGTAGCATGAGTGTTGGAGAATCAGATTCTTGTTTGAATTTATCGTCTCCATTTGCTAGCTGTGCAACTGAGCAAAAGTTTCCTTTATATTATGAACCTCAGCAAAAACAATACTTTTACTACTTCACGAAATGAAAAAAATCATTTTTTTTACCTTTTCTTATTCAGAAAAATGTCCCTCAATTTGAGCCTATTTTTATACAGTTTCCCTGAGACTAGGCATTCTGTGGGGATAGGCAGGAGTAGGATGTAACAGACGGTACCTTATTTTCAGTACCCCACAGTGAGAGGTTTATCGTGTCAGTTCTGTCTCTGTTGATGATGTTGACATAGCTTGTTTTTGGTATTATCCAGACTTTCTTTGTAATTACTATCTTCTCCTTGTTAATAAGTAATCTGTAGGATGTACAATGAGATAGTGTAAATGCTCTCTTTTTTGTTTTCTTAAATTGTTTTTATTGAATTACATCTCTGCTCCCCTCCCTTCCTCTCCGCTTTCCTTCTACCCTCTCCCATGGTCTCCATGCTACCAATCTACTCAGGATATCTTATCCTTTTCTACTTCCCTCCTTGCTAGATCCTTGTATGTCTCTCTTAGGGTCTTCTTTGTTGTCTAGGTTCTCTGGGGGTTGTGAATTGTGGCTGGTTTTTCTTTGCTTTATGTCTACAAGCCACTTACAAGTGAGTACATATTATATTTCTTTCTGGATCTGGGTTACCTCACTCAATATGATGTGTTTTCTAAGTCTATACATTTGCCCACAAATTTCAAGATGTCATTATTTTTTTTTCTCCTGTGTAAATGTACCACAGTTTCCTTATCCATTCATCAGTTGAGGGACATTTAGGTTGTTTCCAGGTTCTGACTATGACAAATAATGCTGCTATGAACGGAGTTGAGTACATGCCCTTGTGGTACTATTGAGCATCCTTTAGGTATATACCCAAAAGTAGTATTGCTGGGTCTTGAGGTAGGTCGTTTCCTAATTTTCTGAGAAATCACCATACTGATATCCAAGGGAGCTGTACCAGTTTGCACTCTCACTAGCAATGGAGCAGTGTTCCCTTTACCCCACATCCTTTCCAGCATGAGTTGTCATCAGTGTTTTTGATCTTGGCCATTCTTACAGGTGTAAGATGGAATCTCAGAGTAGTTTTGATGTAAATGTTCTTTTTGCAAATAACCCTGACCTCAGGTTTTGCATCCCTGGTGTTCCTTGTCTGTATCAGGCATATCTGTACGTTGGTTTCAAGTAGTAGATTATTAAAATGTGGAAAAAATGATGTCGGATTTATTTTCAGTTTGTTGTTTCTGAGAGAGCTTTATGCATAGTAGTAATTAAAAATATTTTGTGGTTATTTATTTCATGGCTTTATTTTTTCTTTTTAATGATTTTTTAGGTTCATGTACTGGACAGACTGGGGAGAAGTGCCAAAAATAGAACGTGCTGGAATGGACGGTTCAAGTCGCTCTGTTATAATAAACACTGAAATTTACTGGCCAAACGGACTGACTCTGGATTATGAGGAGCGGAAGCTTTATTGGGCAGATGCAAAACTGAATTTTATCCATAAATCAAACCTGGATGGAACAAGTCGGTAAGATAGCCTTGCTTTAAATTTTAATTTTATGTATTTGACTGTAGGAGTGTATGTGCACATATGGGTGTGCCTGATCTCTCAGAACTGGAGTCCCAGGCATTTGTGGGGCACCTCTCTATTACATGAGTTCTGGGATCTGAATTCCATTTAATATGACTGCTCAGTAGGTACTCTTACTGCTGACTCGTCTCTAGCCTGCCATGCCTTTTTCTTTTTAAAATTTAATAACGCTTTATTATATCAACCAAAGAGTGATAGAGGAAGACATCCAACATTGAGCTTTGGCTTCTAAACATATGCACACATGTACATGTATGTGCAGGCATGAATCAGCAGCGTATACATATGCACAAACATGCTCAGCTTCCTCACTCCCATGTAGTTATATTTCTTATGTGATGTCAACATTTTCAGCATATAGACTTAGTCAGGCTTTGTTTAAAAAAAGTGCTGGTTGTCTGGGTGCACCTTTATGTGGGTGCACATCCTAGCACTCAGAATGCAGAGGGATCGAATCTCTGAATTTGGGGCAGCAGAGAGGAAACAATGGCTTCACTGTCTATGCAGGGGTGAGCAGAGAGATAACATGGCATCACTGTATGTGCAGGGGTGAGCAGAGGTAACATGGCATCACTGTCTATGCAGGGGTGAGCAGGGTGGTAACATGGCATTACTGTGCAGGGGTGAGCAGGAAGGTAACATGGTATCACTGGCTCTATGCAGGCGTGAGCAGGGAGGTAACATGGTATATCATAGGATTTGAAAGTAGGGAAGCTCCAAAAGAACATCAGCTCTGAGGGACAGTAGGATGTGGCATATATTACGTTTGGCAGGTGGATTTCTGAGTTCAAGGCCGGCTTGGTTTATAGAACTGAGTTCCAAGGACTATCAGGGCTAAACAGAGACCTTGTTCAAACTCCTCTGTCCTCCCAAAAAATGATTGGCAGGAAATATGGAACATGAGAGGCTGCTCACTGAAATATCTGGCAAGTGTTGTATGTCCATAGGAAGGACAGGTGGAGTTAGGAATTTAACCCCAGTGAACTCTTTGAAAATGGTAAGACCAGGGTTCTTACTCAGGTTAGGGCACCACATTGAATAGAAAGAAATTGCCTGAGAGAACTGTTTCACAGTTGTACAGAAAGGTACACTGAAACAGGGAGAGAGAAGGGAGGAGAGAAGAGTTTTCAAGAAGAGGACACCTAGTGGCTCTCAGAAGCTAAACTGAACATCATTGGAACAAGGGGGATGTGTTTTGTGAAGCTAAAACTACCTTAAATATTGCTTTCTTTTTAAAAGTTCAGAGAAAATATTTTGACAAAGGAGAATCAGAAAAGAATCAGATGAAGTGCCGTTTAAAGTTACTGCAAAGGAAGAAAGAATAAGGAACAGAACACACACACACACACACACACACACACACACACACACACACACACACACACACAGAGCATTCCAGAAAACTTCAACATAGAAGAGAGGGCAAACCTTTGTTTAAATATGACCAAAAGTTAATGTGAATCAGTATAACATGTAAAGGAAAATGACACTAGAAAAGTTCTGAAATTAGATTACTAAAACTTAGAAAAATTTGTAAGTGAAATAAAAATCATTTTAGGTAAAGGAAAAGTAAACAACCGAAGAACAAAAAAAAATCTGCCTTAAATGATCAGTGACAAGAAAGTTTGGTAGAAGTTAAAAGGAGGAAAATGTAATTTTATAGATCTTGATAGGACATCTAATAGAGACTTTCCAAGTGTTTCAATAACACTGAAAAACTTACAGGAAGATGTTGACAAAAAATTGAAATAAAAGCAGAAAGAAATTTCTATCTGAAATGGACAATTCTTGAAGTGAAAAAATCACTAGGGAATTTAAACAAAAACAAACAACAAAACAAAACAAACAGGAAACTTGAGATAGGGCAAGGAACAGTATCAAGTGGAGGACTAGAAAGAACAAAAACTGTGAGAGGGAATGGCGGTGTGGGAGTTCATTGAGTGCACTAGTGTGTCCAACGTCTAGATTCCAGAGGAAAAGAGGAAGAAAGGAAAAGTGAGAAATGTCTGAAGAAACCATTGCTGGAAACCATCAGATCTGAAGAAAGACAGGAGTACCAGTGTTTGAGAAGCTGTTGAACTTCATGCAAGAGAACATAGCATAAGACAAATTATAAGCACATTCAGAAAAGCCAAAGATACATAATGTTAAAAGTAAAAAGAGAAGTGACTTGTTATGTACAAGGGAACTTTGATTATAGAATAGGCAGAATTCTTAAAGAAACAATGTAGACTAAAAGGCAGTTGGCCAGTTTTCAAAGCGCCAAAAGAAAAAAAAAAGTAAACTTGGAATCCTATATCCATCAAAACTTCAAAAGTAAGAAAGTGAAACATTCCCAAATAAACAAAAGCTGGAAGGATCTTTCCATTATAACATTTTTTCTTTGGGCAAACAAACCATTAGGGCACAACAGACTGGGAAGCCTGCTACACTAGTCCTCCTGAAGCTTGATGATTAGGATGTAGGAAATGCTCTTTGTACTTGGCTTTTGCATGGACTTTCCATAGTGCTTTGTTCATTTTTATTTGGCGTCTCATTCTCTGTCTGCAGCCTCCTGAGCTCTTGCTAGTTTCTTATTTTTTTAACTTTTCCTGCTGAGGTCTCTGATTTAGTGTTACCTGGTTTCACCAGATTATTTTTTTCCAGATCTTATTGGTTTGTTTATTACCCTATTATGTCTTTAACCTGTTTTAAAAACAAAATCCAATTTTCCCTTTCACGGATAATTGAGATTGCTTGCATTGGTGTATATTTACAAATTTATGTTTTTTATATATATATGTATATATATATACGTGTATATAATATAGGATTGGAAAAATAACATTTATATTTTTATATTTCTAAATCTTTATAAAGAACGCATATTCCTTTTATAATCAGGAGAAAAATAACTGGGGAAAAAGAATTCAGGTATCAGAATTTGCTATGGTTTTGGTTCCTCTGTGTGTTTCCTCTCATTTCTAAAACTTACTAACTTTTCTTCTGGCCAATTTATAATCTTTTGGGGCCCAGTTTTTAGCTTAAATTTTCCTCATGAGACCCAGTTAGATATTATTTTGAAATATTCTGTCAATCAAAAATCAAAAATGCCATGGTTGGCATTTAGAGGTCAGAGGATAACTTAAGAGTCAATTCCTAGGTGGTGGTGGTACACACCTTTATTCCCAGGTGGATCTCTGAATTCAAGGCCAGTGTGGTCTATAGGAGCTAGTTCTAGGACAGCTAGGGCTGTTACACAGAGAAATCCTCTCGAAAAACAAACAAAAACCAAGCAAGAAAGAGTCAATTCCTTCTTTCTACCACACGGGCCCTTCTCATCAGGACTTGGCAGCAAGTGTCCTTACCTGTTGAGCCATCATGATGGTCCCCATTCTGTCAGTTTTAATAATAGTTTATTCATTAGTTCTGTTACTGAATTCTTTCTTAATGTAGATAAGATTTCATCGTTGGACATATGATTTAAGAATGTTTCTGTCACTACAGCTTGTGTCTCCATTTTCTTGATGGCATATTTTGAAACAAATATTAAAGATTTATTATAAGCAATTTATCAGTGTTTTTTCTTTTTGTGTTTTGTTTTTGTTTTTCGAGACAGAGTTTCTGTGTGTAGCTTTGGAACATGTCCTGGAACTCACTCTGTAGACCAGGCTGGCCTTGAACTCAAAGAGATCTACCTATTTCTGCCCCCCAAGTGCTAGGATTAAAGCACCTGGCCAATTGATAGTTTTTGCTCTTGTTAAATTGCTTTTGGTGCTCCTAGTAACCTTTGTCTGACACGAAGTGATAAATATTTTCTTCTATGAGAGAAACTCCCAAGAGTTTTATTAGTATAATGCTTACGTTTAAATCAGATGTATGATTCATTTTGATTTGCTTATGTAGGTTAGCTCTTGAATTTCTTTATAAAATATATCCCTGATAGTATTTTAAATGGATAACTTGAAAAGGAATTCAGTGTTATATATTGATGTATTACAGTATAAGAATTTTACTCATAGTGTTGGAGATTGAGTCCAGGGCCTCACTACGTACTATGGGCTAAGGTTTTAATCTAGGTCCTCATGCCTGCTGGGCAATGCAGTACCCCTGAACTGTATATCCTTTGCCCTTTATGCTATTATTTATTTTTAAAGAAATACATTAATTTTTAAAGTATGTTATTATTTTTGTGTGTGGGGAGATCAGAGGACAACTTTTGGGAATCGATTCTCCCCTTTTACTTTTATGTGAGCTATGGGACCAAACTCAGGCTGCCAGGCTTGCCTAGTAAGGACCCTTCCCCATTGAGCCATCTTGACAGCCCTTCTTTATTTTTGTGGTGCTCAGTATTGAAACAAGGACCTCATACATGTCAGGCAAATACATTTATTCCTAGTCATTATTTTCAGTAGCAAAATTAGAACAGTTATTTTTCATTACTTAACATAATAGAAGTACAAACTATTTTTGTTTATGAATCATTTACTCTTATAATCTTGTTGAATTCACTAGGTTTGGGAAGATTGGTTTTAAAAAAGCTACATATTCTGTATACATAATCATATCATCTGGGTGGGGTGTTCTTTTGCTTGGTCACAGCAGCTACATCCTCTGATACAGTATAGAGTAGAGACATCTTTTGCTCCTCCAGGATCAGCACTTATTGCCAGATTAGCAGAATGTTAGGCGCAGTTTTTTTTGTAAAGTGCTTTCTTCAGGTGAAGGAAGTTTTCTTTTATTCTTAGTTTATTGACTTCATTTTAAATCATGAATGATTATGGATCTTGCCTATTTATTTTATATCTATAGAAATGGTTGTGTTTAAAAAAATAAACATTGTAAATGGCTCTTTTAATTGTTAAACCAAGCTTGTATTTCTTGGATGAATTCACCTTAGTGATGATTTGTAATTCTTTTTATATGCTCTGTTGAGAATTTTTATGTCCTTGTTCATGAAGGATATTAGTATATATTTGTTTTTTGTGGTATCTTTGTGTCATTGTTACTTTAGAACCAGCCTCTAAGAATGAGTTGGGAAATGTCTTCTTTACCTTTATTCTCCCAGAGTGTGTTAGCAAATATTTCTGTCGTCTGCCTATCTTATTTGTTTGTTTGTTTGCTTGCTTGCTTGCTTGCTGTGTCTGGTAGATTTAATCTGTGATGCTGTATGGGCCTGGCTATTTCTTAGGGATTCTGTGACTGACTGAGTTTATTTATGCAGCTCTGTTGTCTTCCTCCATGAATTTTTATTAGTAATTGGTTTCTTTCTAAGAATGTTTCCATTTCCTGTAAGTTGACTAATTTATTGTCACAAAGTTGTTTATAGTTGCTCCTTGTAATACATTTTTTGATTTTTTTTAAAAAAAGTATGATGTTCTCCTTTCAGTTATGATGTTCAGTTTTAGTTTATGCCTTTTTTTCTTTGCCAATATAGCTACAGGTTGCAGTTTCATTAATTTTTCAAAGAATTAACTTTCTATGTTATATCTTCCCATACTTCTTTTTGCCTTAGTGTACTCTTCCTTTTCCAGTGTTTTCAGGCTGAGGTGGGTTGAAAGTAGGTTAATTTGCCATCTGTCTCCTAATTAAGGCATTTGTAGTCTATAAATTTATCTCACTCCTTTGATTGGTGCTCATACATTTTTATGCATTGTATTTGTGTTTTATTTTAGCTCAGTATTTAACCAATCTTGTGATTTCTTCATTGGCTAGTTGTTTTTGTTTGTTTTTTTTTTCATATTTTCATCTGGTTCTCATTCTGTATGATTGCCTACATAGACCTCAGATTTGTGGTACTATTTCTGCCTCAACCTCTGAAGTGTTATTAGGATTATAGCTATGAGTTTCCTGCCTCGTGACACACTGCTTATTTAGAAGAAAATGAGGAAAAATTTAGAAAATGAAAAATTGAGAAAGAAATTTAATTTCTCGGTTCTTTATTTTTATTTCTTTTATAAAAGATTTATTCATGTGTGAGTGTTTTACCTGAATGTATGTGTATGTGCATTGTGTGTGCTTGGTGCCTATGGAAGTCAGAGGAGGGGACTGATCCCTAGGACTAGGATGGTTGTGAACCGCAAGGGGTTCTGGAAACTGAACCCAGGTCCCTTGTAAGAGCAGTAAGTGCTCTTAACTGGTGAGCCATCTCTTCAGCCCTGGTTTTTAGTTTCTTGATGAATTCCAATTTGGACAGAAAAAACACTTTGTATAGCTTTAGCATTTATTGTTGGATGGGCCTGGAGTACTGGGTTATATAAACCTGTCTCACTTCACCAGGCAAAGGCATGCATTAGTATGGATGCTTATATTTTAGTCGTGGAGAGTGAACACAGGCCCTTATGAGTGTTAGTGAGTGCTCCGTTTCTGAGCCACGTCCCCTGAGATTTAGTTTTTTAATGAGCTGGCATGTATAGTTGGAATGTAACAGTGGTAGAGAGAGCCCTTGCCTGCATATGCATTGTAGTGAAGGAGCTGCGGGCTGTATTCTTGCCGCCCGGCTCCTGGACGCCTGGCTACTGGCTTCCTGGCTAGCTTATGCCCTGAAATAACAACACACAAATTGTATTATTTTAAACACTGCTTGGCCCATTAGCTTCAGCCTCTTACTAGCCAACTCTCACATTTTGATTAACCCATATTTAGTGATGGGGGGTCCTATGTCCATCTTGGGTGAGAGCTTCATTGCATCTGACTCACTTCCCTTCTTCCCAGCATTCTGTTCTGTCTACTCCACCCACCTATGTTCTGACCTATAAGGCCAAGCAGTTTTCTTTATTAATTAACCAATGAAATCAACAGATTGATAGAAGACCCTCCTCCATCAATGCATGCCCTGAATTCAGTTCCCAGGTCTACAAGAAAAATCAGGAAATGAAAGGAGAAAATTGATGATTTAGGTCAACTAGTCAGTATGATGTTCTAAAATATAAATTAGTTGCTTTCCTCTTGTGCTCAGTTTTTAATTTTTAAAATAAAATGTCTTGAATTTGCAACGCTTTAAGTCAGGACTGGTTCATGTGCCGCAGATACTGTTTCCACAATCCCACAGTTGTCCTTGCCAGAGACCATGAAGTCACCCTATGAACGCAAAGTTGAACTGTGCTCTTCAGTAGCTTATGTATTCATGTCTGTCTCACCCATCTCCCTGAGGCTGAGTATTGAAAAACACAGTTTATGAAAATATCGAAGTATTTATTGTCTTAAATGTTTGTTTGACTGAAATCATAATTTACTCATTTTGTCGAGAGCACTTGCTAATTGAACAGCTCTGACACTGCAGAGTGCTGTGGCTGAGGGCTAGAGCTTCCTTTATGCAGTATGTTTTGTTTGTGAAATTCTAGTTTTGTATTATGAACATAGTGCCAATGGTTAGCTGTCTGAATTGAGAGGTTTAGTTATAGTAAAAGAAAAACAAATAAAATAGCTTAGATGATAATTTTCTAGAGTTAGACTGAGTCCTGTCACTTTAGCATCATGTGTATGTTTTCAGTTGTAGTTACTAAAATCATAAGGTTGAAAAGCAGGCTCAAGCTCTTTGTTCTTGCACATTAAGAGGGACAGACCTCTCGTCTTAAATCTACTTTCTGGTGCCAACTGTTACCCCTGGGGTTTTCCTCATTGCTTATTTTTTTCCTGCTGATGTTAATTACATGAAAGAATAGAAAATGTGAGTCTAGAAGTAGTTGCTGAGGAGACGAACAGCAACCTTAAAATTTGGGCTTCTCTGTCCTGTGATTTAGTTGGCCTGCTGCCAAGGCAAGACTGACCATTCTGAATGTTTGATTAGGGTTTTTGACAACTTGAAAACATATGTGAATTTTTTTTCATAGGTGGATTTAACCTACAGGTATGTCTTCCTTAGTATGTGTATGTGTTGACTCTCTTCATTGCTGAGTGATGATGATGTCATAAAAGAAAATTTTAGAAGTTTGAGCTTTTCTTTTTGTGTCAATAGGCAGGCAGTGGTTAAAGGTTCCCTTCCACATCCTTTTGCCTTGACGTTATTTGAGGACACACTGTACTGGACTGACTGGAATACACATTCTATTTTGGCTTGCAACAAGTATACTGGCGAGGGTCTGCGTGAAATCCATTCTAACATCTTCTCTCCCATGGATATACATGCTTTCAGCCAACAGAGGCAGCCAAATGGTAAGTGATCTGGATTTTGAAATTCCAGGTTGGAAGAGCTCTGCAGCACTCTGATGTCTGGCTTTAGTGAGGCCCTGGCGGGGAGGAGGGGCTTATCCAAATGCAGTCGGAGGACTGAAAGGAAAGAGCATACAAACAATTCAGGTTATACACCAGTCTAAACCCTGTTGCGTGATACCTTTACCACATAATGTCTTGTCTTTTATTTGGGGCTGGGATAATAGAAGTGGCAAACAGAAATGAACAAAAAATTAAGAATGCTAAGTTTATAAATAAATGCATTTCTTGTTCATATTTTTCACTGTTTCTATGTGTTCATGTGAGTGTGCTAAAAAATACTGATTGAATAGGAAGCCTCTCTTAACTCATCTAATGAATTCTAGCACCTAAGTGTGCTGAATAAACCACCTGCTTGAGCATTCATCTGCATTCCTCCTCTTCCTCTGTGTTTCTCTTTCTAACTTTGCTTCTGTTTTTGGTTACCCATTACAAAGACATGGGGCTGTGTCTGCTGACAGTGACCCCTTGTAGGAGAGGCATGGATTTGGATTTTATGAGAGAATGGTAAATGTTTAGCACTTGTCTGTAAATAAATGTCTGGTGTGTGTCTGAGTATATTTCAAATAGTTTTCCGTAGACAAAAAGGAAGAGTGCTTGGATTTTGAGTTGTTTGATACTAGTTCTTCCATTTAGGGGGATTTAATCAAATATTGAATTGTTACATTGGAGTTTGATGACTGAGCTCATAAAAGCATTTAAAAATAGATGTGTTAATCTATGTAAAAACAAAATGTTTATGTAGTCCTTTGTGAACTTTGTATTCTCATGATTAGTCCTCAGAAAGTCTCCAAACCCTTTTTTAAATGACATAGTTGATCCTTTGTTTTACTGGCTTGAGAATGTTAGTTATTTTTGATGATTTATGTTTATGTCTTATGTTGTATTCCTTTCTGTCTTTTTTTTTCTTTCAAGGTCTGTGAGGATGCTTTCTATTTCATATTGATATTTCCATGAATGCTATTTGAATATATCCATTTCTACAGTGTTCATAGCTTGGCTGCTTTTTTTTGTCTGTTTCTTATTTGTTCTTGCTTTCCCTCCCTCCCTCCCTCCCTCCCTCCCTCCCTCCCTCTCTCTCTCTCTCTCTCTCTCTCTCTCTCTCTCAGTGCTACAGACTGACTCTAGGTTTTGTACATTCTAGACAACTACTCAGACCATTAAGCTACTACTCAGACCATTAAGCTACAACTCAGACTGTTAAAATTAAAATAAGAATGGAAACAGAATCCCACATATCTCACAATGCCCTCCCCCAAGTCCCACTGTGACTGACCTTGAGCTCCAGTTCCCATTGGGGGATTTGGGGTGTGTGTCATTGTGCCTGTCTTTCTGTCTTCCACTTTCCCTCCTCTAGTCTATTGAAATTATCTTTTTCATCTTGTTCATTCCAAAGGATGGCTTTCCAAAATTCTAATTGTATTTCTTGGCTTTCATACCCTCTGCCACAGCATGTTCCCATTCTTGATGTTCTCCCAGTCTACAGAAATCTTAGCCTCTATTTAACAGTGTTCTCCTTACTGCTTCCCAGTGCCCGGTCTCTAAGTTTTTATTCTGAAGGCTTTTTACCACACCCAAAATGTTCCGAATGACCCCTCCTGTCCTTCAGGGTGCCTGCTGGGCCTCATGCATTCTGTGAAGATTTTTTCCCCCAGCTTTTTAAACACTGAGATTAATTCCTCATTGATTGTCTACCCTCTTAATAGTTGAAATGTGCAATATAATATTTAGCTTCCTTGTTTTCTTTCCATTTTCATAGTTTATTATTTTAACTCACTAATAAGTTTAAAAGTTCCTTCCATTAGGGCAAAGACCTTCTGCTTTTCTTCTTAGTTACTTCTCTTTGGATTAAAAAACCCACTGTTTTCACTAATTAACTCCTTTCCTTACAGAGGGTTGGTAGTCAAGCACCTGGATGAAATTTGGTAGTCATTTTGGTTTATCACAGTTGCTCATGTTATGGTTGTTAACCTTTGTGTATCCAGAGTAAGTGAGGTCATCCCTAATCATTGGTATTAATCAGTGTGATTTATATTTGACAGCTACAAATCCATGTGGAATTGATAATGGTGGTTGTTCCCACTTGTGTTTGATGTCTCCAATCAAGCCTTTTTATCAGTGTGCTTGTCCTACTGGGGTCAAGCTTCTGGAGAATGGAAAAACCTGCAAAGATGGTAAGATCATTATTATTCAAGTGAGAAAAAAATCCTGAGAGCAGTTGGATTCTGTATAAACACCTTTGTATTTCTTTTGTAAACTCTAGTGTTGGCAGTGCTTTGGGAGACTAGTCACTCGGGTGGCTGCTAGTAGGGGTGGTTTATGTTTTGTGGCATCTTTTATTTTTATTTTATTTATTTAGTACTTAAAAACATTGTGTTTTTGGAAAAAACAAAATTGACAAACAGGTACTGTTTCTCTTGGCAAATTTCATAGTCACTGAAATCACAGTCTCATAATACTTAGGTAACACCAGTAAATAAAAAAGAACTGAATGAAAATTACTTATTAAACTTTTATTGATGAAGAATAAAATGGAATAATAGGTAAAGTTTTCTATTAAACTATTGAAAGATATTTTTGACTGCTCTTTAATGACAAAGAAGTACCTTAAGAAAAAGTTCCTCATTGTACTATTAAAGTAACTTTTAGTTTTTTAAAACTCAGCCGGTCCTCTTGTCCTTTTCTTCTCACTCTTATTAATTCTCTATAGATAGAGGACATGATGGAGAAGGGCACAGGCTTAGGACATTGCAAGGGGCTTGTAGTTTGGGAGAACACCAGCACTTTTTGTCTTAATGAGGATGTTATTCTTCATTCTTACTCCTATGGGTCACCATTCTCTGGCAACCAGCAAAATCTGGTAAGAAAATTGTTGTATGTGCAGCGGCTTCTTTATCTTCCTCGGAAAGCCTGGCGCCTTTCTTCCAGAGCAAGTTAGAGAGCTCCTGGCAAGGAGGTCAGCGAGTCAGTGAGATGGAATTGAGTCAATTTAGTGGATGTTTATTATGAGTTGGCATTGATAAATTATCCTCATAGTCAAAGGTGAAGCTGGCTGACTCTTGTCAGATGGTTTCCATGGTAAACAGTGATTTGGTTTCAACTTAAACAAAAGGGTTTTTGTAGCATTGCTTTTTTTTCTAAATTTAAAAATATACCTTGACATTGAACACGAGGATTTATTTCAGCAGTGGAAGTTTGTCTTCTCCTTCACAGTGGTGCATATGTACATGTTTAACCAGTTCTGAGTTCCAGATTCATAGTTAGCACCTAGTAGCCTGAAGTTCTATATTGTTTCGATCACCTTGCTCAAATTAATAGTTCTGTGAATTCTTTGTAAAGTTTGAGCTGTCTTTGTCAGTTAGCATGGGCAGTGAGTGTGCAGAATCGTTCCTGCTGTGCCTGCAGTTACCGTTTGTGTTTCATCCTCTCCGGTTTAGCGCTCATGCATAGTCAGCCCTCCAGTCAGACAGCTGATGCTGAAATTTGTCTCTTCTCTTCTTGCTTTTGCAGCTATGATTCCAAATTCATATTTAAATTTATATGCCAGTATTTCTTTACACACATTTTAGCTGAGATTTTTTTTCTCCTTGCTCATTCAGTTGACAGTTTACATATTATTTTTATTAGTCCTTAGATGATTGTTTTGCTGGTGTTTTACTTGAACATTAAAACAAACAAAAATATTAAGCTTAATATTTTTATTTTTAATTTTGTTTTCATTGTATCCTATGTTAAGAATTTCAGAAATTTGCCAGGTGGTGGTGGCGCACACACTCGGGAGGCAGAGGCAGGCAGATTGCTGAGTTCGAGGCCAGCCTGGTCTGTAAGAGCTGGTTTCAGAACAGCCAGAACTATTACACAGAGAAACCCTGTCTCGAAAAACTTAAAAAAAAAAAAAATTGATTTATAACTCTGTCTTTGTTTTTAATGACGTATTAGTTGAATACTTACTGAATACTTTATGATTAGTATCTTCTGGAATATTATATTTATTTTTAATTTTTATATTTAGCTGAACCTAGGTTTACAGTGACTGTGTTTCTTCTCAGTTTGTTTCCCTACTTGAACCAGATTTTATTGGCTCACATACTCTTAACCACTGTTGCACTTCTTAGGTTCCCTTGCCTGCAGGGCTGTTGGATATTGCTCTGTGTTTCTTTAACAGAGAGACAGTTTACGTGCCATAACATTCTTCTGTTTCAGATTTCAGTTTTTAACATTTTTATCCTAGTTTTTTTTAATCATTGTGTGCACACATGTTACGAGCACACTTTTGCATGCGTGTGTCTGTTCATGTGTACAAGTGTACATGGAGCCCAGATAACAAATTCAAGCGTCACTTTCCAGGTGCCACCCTCTTTTTTTCCTTTGGAGGTAGATCTCTGGCATGGAATTTGCCAAGTGCCCTGTGCCCTGTGATCTACCTATCTACCTATCTTTGCCTTTCTCCCTGGAGTGCTCGTGCATTGCCACCATGGCTGGCTTTTGTCTGTGGACTGAGGGGGTGAGACTTGGGTCTTTATGGTTATGAGGCAAGCAGTCCAGTCCCCCAACCCTTCTGGACCTCTAAAACATGCTTCTTGAAAAAGGGTTTTGGAGTCTACAGATTTCTTCCTCCATTACTGCTTAGCTATGAGAAATGAAATGCTGACTTTTGCATACCTTTATCGAGGGTATCCAGTAAGTGAAAGCAAGTGTGGATTGCAACTTGATTTGGAGAGGTTAGCCATTAAGGAGTTTGCACTGACTTTTCTGTTTCACAGTATCACGTTTTAGTTCTACTCTAGGAAAGCAGAATAAACTCAATTAATTTCAATTCCTGAGGACTTCTTACGTGCTTTATATAGATTGGTTAAACTTTGCCTGTGACATTCAAATGTTGCTTGATTTTACTTTTTTGTTTTAGGTGCCACTGAACTATTGCTCTTAGCCCGACGGACAGACTTGAGGCGCATTTCTTTGGATACACCAGATTTTACTGACATTGTCCTGCAGTTGGAAGATATCCGGCATGCCATCGCCATAGACTACGACCCTGTAGAAGGCTATATCTACTGGACTGATGATGAAGTGAGGGCCATCCGTCGTTCCTTCATAGATGGATCTGGTAGTCAGTTTGTGGTCACTGCGCAGATCGTCCATCCTGATGGTATTGCTGTTGACTGGGTTGCAAGAAACCTGTACTGGACAGACACTGGCACTGATCGGATAGAGGTGACAAGGCTCAACGGGACCATGAGGAAGATTCTGATTTCAGAGGACTTAGAGGAGCCCCGGGCTATTGTGCTAGATCCCATGGTTGGGTAAGAAGCACTTTTGTTAGTAATCTCTTCCCTTCCCTTCCCTTCCCTTCCCTTCCCTTCCCTTCCCTTCCCTTCCCTTCCCTTCCCTTCCCTCCCCTCCCCTCCCCTCCCCTCCCCCCCCCTCCCCTCCCCTCCCCTCCCCTCCCCTCCCCTTCCCTCTTTCCTCTTTCCCTTCCCCTCCCCTTCCCTCCCCTTCTCTTCCCTTCCCCTTTCCTCTTTCCTCTTTCCCTTCCCCTCCCCTTTCCTCTTTCCTCTTCCCCTTACCCTTACCCTCCCTCCCTCCCTCCACATTGAATGATGATAATGTAAATGTGGAATGGGTTTCACTTTTATTATTATACTTTCAGCTCGTTTTTATGTGCTTCTATAGGTACATGTATTGGACTGACTGGGGAGAAACCCCGAAAATCGAGCGAGCTGCTCTGGATGGTTCTGACCGAGTAGTTCTTGTTAACACTTCCCTTGGTTGGCCAAATGGCTTAGCTCTGGATTATGATGAAGGCACAATATACTGGGGAGATGCCAAAACTGACAAAATTGAGGTTTGTTTGTTTCTGTCGTTTTAAAAAATAATTGAGACCATTGTTAAAATGATTTCTGGGTGAGTAGTAGTTTGATTCATAGTCTCTCAACAATTATCTGGGATTCCAGGATATTATTTCCAGAAATCTTCCTCAGTTCACAGTTCTAGGGATAATGGATATGTTCCACCTACTCCTAGCACCTCTGAGTTGTGTTGGTATAGGAATTGTGTGTTCCATTGTTTCTGGTCTTAACCGCTTTTGTAAATGATTTTCTTCATTTTGGGTAAAGCAGCTACCTGAGTTTCCTAGAACCAGTTTCTGCAAACCAAAATTATATAAGACCCATACAAGAAAACAGTATCTGTCTTGTCTGTCTGTCTGTCTGTCTGTCTACTTACCTACCTGTATAGATATAGAGTGTGTGTGTAACTTTTTGTTGTTTTTTGTTTGGATTTGGCAGTGGAATATATTAAGTATTCATTTTGTTACATAAAAAATTTTGTTCGTTTATTGAGATATGATTTCACTGTGTAGATCAGGCTAGTCTGAGACCCATGATTTCTTGTGTTAGCTTCCCAAGTGCTGGGATTGCAGGCATGTGCCAACGTTAAAAGAAGTTTTAAATTGATTTGTGGACTGTATAGTAGAAATAGTTAGCCAAATCCTGTGGAAAAAAGTTTGCCAAGTGATAGAATAAAGTTAGTAGGAGATAGAATTATGGTGAAAATAATCAGTAGTAAGTATTTTATCAGAATGTTTTGTAAATGGCACATCCTTGATACTGAGTGTGGATTGTGTGGGTTAGGTTGTCCTTTTGGTGATTCGTGGCTTCTGTATAAGGAATGGCTTTGGCAAAAAAAAATAAATAAATTTATAGATAGCCCCTTGCACATACCTTACGGATATGCAGTTTGGACTGTGGGACAGTTATTTTAGAGAAGGGATTCTGAGGAGTGCCAAGGACGCTCAGTGAATAATGAACTAAAGGGCCTTCCTTCCAGAGTAGAAACTTGAAATTGAAGAAACCCATTAATACATCACCAGTCACAAATATTAGAAATTACATTTTTCCCCCTTACAGCTGGTTTCCATTAACAGAAAGTTTTATATGGCCTAACTGTAACGTTTCTCCTTGGCTAGAGTTTCAGTGCTCCACCCCCCATCCCAGTCCAAATTAGTATTTGGAACTTCAGCAGCTGGAGGGGAGCGCTAGCATGCCAGAGGTGATAGATTTGTGTTTCAGACAGATTGCTAGCTTTGTTTGCTTGGCCATCTATCACTCACCCTACATGAAGATGTTAGGAAAACAGCTAAAAGCTCATGGATCTTATAGGAAGTCCTGAGATTTTACACAAGGGGGAAAATGCTTGATTTATTATCACCTTTTTAAATTTTTTTATTTGGTTTTGTCTTTTTTAGTTTATTGTGATTGACTTGGAAAGAAAGGTGTTCTTACTGAGAATATGGTATTCTCTTTCCCACTTTCAGGTATATTATTTTAGACACATAAATTTAGTCAGAGTCACAAGTAGTTGAGGGACCTTCAAATAGAGAAATGAAAATTTATTCATAAAGTGAGTACATAATAGTTGATTAAATAGAATTTATTGTGTAGATGATGGTATTGTTTGTCCCTTTTCCTTCTCTACTTCTTCGTCCCTATGGTATTATTTGTCCCCTTGCTTAATATGCAGAAGGCTTTGGTTTCTAGCACAGAGATGCTAGTTGTTTGCCTTTCCCTCAAGAAGGGATTGTGTGTGTGTGTGTGTGTGTGTGTGTGTCGGTCGTCTGTCTGTCTGTCTGTCTGTGTAATGTGCAATTCATCCCCCCCTTGACAGTGATAAATTTACTCTCTGGGAACTACAGAAAAGCTTCCTCTTTTTGCTCTGGATATTTTGATGTGCTTTCACAAGTTAGATGTTGAAGCTCTTGCCCTTTCTTTTCTGACACATCTAGAACACAACAGTTATTCTTATTTATTCTGCTTCCTTCTTCCTTCTTTTCCTTTTTTTTTGTCTTTCTTTGATCTTGACTATGTTGCCCAAGCTTTATTGTCCTGGGCTGCAGTGATTCTAGTACCTTAGCCTTAGAGGGTTGGGACTAAAGTGTGTCACTACATCTTCCTTCTTAATTCCCCTTAACACCCCTTTAATGTGTAAAGTTGTTGATGGATAGCAGACTGAGTTGTAAAAGCACAGCATTTCACCTAAACTCATTTTGTGTAATCTGAGGAGGAAAAGCATCCATTTTCTATCCTGAGACTAGCTGTAATTACAGAAGCATATGCCCCCAGCATTTCCATCTCTGTGTACTTGGTAATAGGCAGATAATATTAAACTAGAAAAAATTGGGGAAGGTGTATAATTTTAAAATTTAAGTGTCAGATTTTTGCTATATAGCAGAAGTTTCTGGGTGCTTTTCTGACCATAGTATGGATGATAAGATCCCTCTAATCCTTTTCTTTCAAGAAAACTTCCCAGCTTTGTCATACTGAGGGGTGGGGACTGCTCACTCCTGGGACTGTAAGGGAATACCAGACTATGGTAGCCCTGTTTGCTTCTGAAGACCAAATATTTCTGGTACACATGAGAAGAAAAGATAGTTATCTGGTAAATCATTCTATGGCACAATAATTTCTTGTGAGTGGGGGACAAAGAAGTGTTCAAAACGCGCAGACCTTTGCTCCCTTTGTGGGTGGGGCTTGGAGCTGCTTCTCTTTCTGTTGAAGTGGCAGGTGCTGGTTATGTTGAGTTGACTAAAAATTCAGAGAAATGAAGGAAAAGCATGGGAACCCTAACTCAGACGAGATTCTATCTTACAGAGCTGTAGAAAGGTAGACTAGATTTTCTTGACACTTAGAATTGGCATCTACAGATAGAGGCAGGACACCGTGTTGTTAATGATGTCATGACACTTAGAATTGGCGTCTACAGATAGAAGCAGGACACAGTGTTGTTAATGATGTCACTTAAAGAAAACTGGCGCCATACTTCTTCCATATAAAGATGTGTAGGTGAGGATAGTCTCCCTGAGCTCAGCAGCTGCTGTGGCTGTAGCTGGGGGTGGTGTTTAAAGGTGCAAGCTGGTGCTTGTCCCGCTGTTTCTGCAGTGCATGGGATGCTGCCGTCATCCTGTGGGCAGACCTTCGGTAGCGTTTATGCTTTGTTCCTTAGGCTCCCAGTCTTTACTAGAGTGTTTTATGGCTTCTTGTATTAGCAGAAAGAAGTTTCAGTTTTTCTGGTAAGGTAGATTTCAAAAATCTTTATTTCTCTTTTATATGACCTTATAGGAAAACTATTATAATTTTGACAACATTCATGTTTTTGGTCAGATGTTACTGCCCCAAACATGGTTTGTACCTAGTACCTGCAATACTGCTTACTAATAGCAAAGACATGTCATTGATGTTTTAAAGCAATCCTTGCATAGTATAAAAATAAGAAAGTACTGTTATCCCCCTTTTTTAAAATCTGGCCTCAAACTCATTTTCCTGCCTTGGTCTCCTCTCATCCCTTGGGAGACTATGAAAGTACATCACCCTATCCAGTTATGTTGTGTGTTCTTGAGGATGCTTTCTTGTTGTATATTTATTTAATTAAAAATTAAGTTTTGATTATTCTTTGATCAAAATAATAGTAATATAACTAAAATTTCTTCACAGTTTTTACTGGGCTTTATATTTGTCCGCTCTGCTATTTCTGAACTACTCAGAGTGTAACAGCACTTGGTAGTTACAGCTAAAAAGATCTTGTCTTTTTGAACACATGTAGATTTGTTATAAATTTCTTAGTGAAAGGTCCTTTACTTTGATAATACAGAATCTGTAGGTTGTGTAGTCCAGATCTGATTATATGTGGCACTGTTTTGGGAGAGACAGGCGGAGA
The DNA here is from genome assembly GCF_903992535.2 of Arvicola amphibius. NCBI lineage: Eukaryota > Metazoa > Chordata > Mammalia > Rodentia > Cricetidae > Arvicola > Arvicola amphibius. The sequence goes on from NC_052048.2 coordinate 16,271,354, forward strand.
TTATTAGAGCCTTCCGTACCAAGTAATTTAGAATAAAGAGGTATTGTCTCTATTGAAAACTTGGCAGTTGGTGAATGTTCTGTTTCATATTCTGAACCTGAAATTGCTGGGCTACATTTTCCTCTGATGACAACTTCCTCTGTTTTATCAATACCCTTATAAGGAAAATTCTTTTCCAAGTATTCAGATTTCTTTTTAAAGGAATTTCTTTGTCTCGCATTTCTAGCCTACATAATGTGAAATTCTATCCGAATACCCATAGTTCTATCTATACTGCTTTTCCTTGCTGTTGATTTCTAAGATTAATAATTATAACAATATAATTATATTTTGTAAAGAGAAAGCTATTGGTTTTATATGCCAAGTGTCAACAGGTCCTTCCTTTTGAGTTTTTGCCAGTTTATAACTTTATTATTTAGAGTTCCTTAGAATTGATTATTCTTTTAGTTTGAGAATACTTTGAGATTAGTGTGTTTAAATTCCCGCATCTTTACCTGTTTTTACTTCTTCGCCACACGGTGTGTATGTTTTTGAACTTACGTTTTCCTTCATATCTTCCTGACATCTTATCACAGGAGGAGGATTGATAAACTCTGTCACTAGATTCTTCAAGCAATGTCTTTTAGGGGGTATATAGGGATTTGTGAACTCCTGTTGAATATTTGTTGATTTAACAGTTGAGGAAATGTTATAATGTGTTATAACCTACAGAAGCCAGAACATTTTGTCAACCACTCCGTTGTCTCATTATGCAGTCAGTCTGTACTCAAGTATATAAAGAGCCCCAGCGATAGGTGTAATGGCACTCTCCTGAACTGTCACAGCAAACCTTGTATTCACAAAGTTAGGTCTTTGGACAGTTTCACCTTGGTGCACAGCATTTTAGTAGGCTGTTGTTAGACCATTTTAAAAACGTTCTGCTGTTTTGATTTTTATATCTTGTGTTTAATATAAAACCATTTAATAAGTATAGTGATGTTTTTAGTTTCATTCCTATTCTTTAAAGTAGTTTATTCCTGGATTGTGAGCATAGCTCAGTGGTATAGTACTTGCCTAGTATGTACTAGACTCTGAGCCACTGGCCACTTTCAATACCTAAACTATTTTATTCCTTTGGGCTTTGGACTCCCAGGGGAAAAGGGTACTGGTTTTATTATCATACTTTTTTTTTCTTTTTTAAAATACATATGAGTGCTCTGAATGCATGCCTGCATCCCAGAAGAGGGCATCATATCCCATTATAGATGTTTGTGAGCCAGCATGTGGTGGCTGGGAATCGAATTTTAGAAGAACAACCAGCACTCTTAAATGCTGAACCATGTCTCCAGCCCCTAGGACCTCTGGAAGAACAGCCAGTGCTTTTAAACGTTGAGCCATTTCTCCAGTCCCTAACTTACTTCCTTACAAGACAGAGTGCGCCTTCAAGTTTACATCAGCGTTTTGCAGTGAAGGCTCACAACCTCAGATCACTTTACAATACTGACCCTTATTGTCATCTTTTATCTTTATATTTAAGTGAGTGACCTTAGATAATTTACATGACCTTTAGTGTTTGTATTTTAGCCAATAAAACCCCTTGAACAAATTAACAGTTAAGGTTTTTTTAAGGTGTAATATTTCTGATGTTTACTGTCTTAACTGTCTCTTAGGTTAAGAAAGAGAATTTACTTTGCCTTGGGAATATTTCTAAAAGGAATTTGGAGCACACATGGCATATACTTTTGGTTTTTATTTGCTGCATTTAATCACTGTTAACATAAAGAAGTTTGTTGGGTGCTTTAGCTTTTTAGTAACTCGGGTGTTCTGAAAGAATCTTCCAGGCTAAGCTGCCCACCTTCTCTTGGGGAGGTGTGACCAGAGGTCATTCTCTCCAGATAGCAGGCCAGGGATAGACTGAGGAAACGATTTCTTTCGAGTCTAACTTGGTGAGCCTGTGAGCTTAACCTGGGCTACTTACAGAAACATGGTTGAGGAGTCACCTGTGGGAACATGGGTAGCTTACAGGCAACACCACCAAAGAGTCTCTGCCAAAATGATTACCAACCACTTAACGTATTCTTGGGGTGGAATTGGGGCGACTCATGTACCCCATTTCCTTGAGTGCCTTATTAACTCATGATTCCTTCCTTAATTGCCTAACGAGAGCCCCCCATAGCCTAGCAAGCCCCCCCATGGAATGTTAATGAGGATCGCCTGTGGGTAATCATAGCTGCTCTGATTCAAGACTGCAATGGCCATGTCATGCCCAGAGGACAGAATTTTACAGCTCCTGTATACAGTCTATTCCATTATTAACAAATAGTAGATTAAATGTTTGAAGCTGTTGTTTGTTCCTTGCCAAATACATTAATTCTTTTAAACTAATAGAGTCTGTGTAGGGGATGAAGATTCTGTTTTTCTTTTTTTTTTTTTTGACATGGGAACCTACTGTAGTTTTAAAAGGTCATTGATATTTTGTTTTTACTGTCTTTACAAGGATTGGAAAGGGTAGGCGAGAAAGTAATGGCAAAGGATCACTGCTTGGAAGCTTTTTGAGAACGAGTTTGCTGAAGACTGAGTAGTTAACAGATATAGGAGTTTTGACTTCTTACATCAACTTATAGTTATCAACAAATATTTAAAGATTTCATCTTTGTTCATTGAAAGTTCTCTGTGATGGGGAATAAAAAGGATTCTTCAGCTTGCCCCCTTCCCACTATTTTATTTTAAATGTGGTCTATAATACAAAAGTTTAGACTTGCAGAGAATGTGATAATGCAAGCTTAAAGGGCTGGGAATGTAGCTCAATAGTAGAACACTTAGCCTGTGTGTGGCTCTGCTTCCAGCCTCCAGGAGCACACCACCAGCACACGTAAATCTCATTTATGTGTTAGACTAATTGTTGAACTAACACCGATAATTTGGCTTTGATACTCACTTGGTAAAGATCTGTATTACCACCTCTGTGTTTTAGCTACTGTGTTAGAGTTTTAAAAGTAAATCATTCTTTGCTGTCTGGGTACTTTTCTATTATGCTAATAAAATACCATGAGCAAGGCAACTTATAGGAGGAAGGGGCCTTAGAGTTGCAGAAATATTAGAGTATATCACTGTCTTGAGGAGCAGGCAGCAGGTAGGCATGACGCTGGAGCAGCAACAGCTTCCAACTGGGGACCAAGTATTCAAATGTCCGGTAGGGGACATCTCATTCATGCCACCTCATAGGCCTCAAAAATTTTACTAGCTTCTAGGTAGTGAAATATGTGCTTCCTGGGTTTTCAGAGTTCTACTGCTTTTGAACCAAAAAAATCAGTCATAGCTTGTTTCTAAAAATTGTCCTTACACCAGAAATTTTGTTATTTTTGTCCCAGTCTCCTCTCTGAAAATTCAGAAATATTAGTTGTTTTTTGTTAAGTTAGTCTTTTATTTGCTCAAGGAGAAGAATGGAACTCGCCCCCTACTCCTAGCATTTATTGTTTTGTATGCTGTGCTCGACTGCCTCAGTTTTGAATAGTTTCAGACTTAAAATAGTTTTCAAGAACCGTGTTACATGATCCTAATGCAGTAATCACCACCAGGAGGTTAACACTAGTGCAGCTTGTAATATCTGTATTGAATTTTCCTCTCCTACCAGTTTAGCCAGCTCTTTCCATGTGTGCACTCATAGATGCTGCTAGAGTCTTTTAAGACCGTTTCATTGTTTCATGAATTGTTCCCAGATTCTAGTTGGCTTTTGTTCCCCTTTTACATGCCTCATTTTTTTAAGTTGCAAAAGCATGGACAACAGCATGGACATTATCTTAACATATTTTAATTTTATTTAATTTTATTTATTTATTAAAAATTTCCACCTCCTTCCATCCTCTCATTTCTCTCCCACTCTCCCCACTCTCCTGTCCTAAGAGAAGTTAGGGTGCCCTGCCCCGTGGGAAGTCCAAGGCCCCCACCTCTCCATCCAGGTCTAGGAAGGTGAGCATCCAAATAGAGTAGGCTCCCAAAAAGCCAGTACATGCAGTAGAATCAAAACCCAGTGCCATTGTCCTTGGCTTCTCAGTCAGCCCTCTTTGTCAGCCATGTTCAGAGACCGGTTAGATCACATGCTCGTTCAGTCCCAGTCCAGCTGGCCTTGGTGAACTCCCATTATATCAGTCCCACCATCTCCGTGGGTGGATGCACCCCTCGCGGTCCTGACTTCCTTGCTCATGTTCTCACTCCTTCTGCTCTTCATCTGGGCCTTGGGAGCTCAGTCCAGTGCTGCAATGTGGGTCTCTGTCTCCATTCATCGCCAGATGAAGGTTCGGTCTGAGGGACTCCTGGAAATCCAATGATCCCCCCCCAAAAGCACGAAGTTGGGGGGAAGGTCGGGTCGTATGGAACAAAGAAGCCCCTGCAGCAGGAGCTGAAGGTGCCCTGCATTCCCTTCCGGCTGGTGGGTGAGTGCCCACTCACTCCTGGGTGGATAGCCTCAGTGCAGGAGCAGAAACTGTTCCTGGGCCAAGGACCTCTCAGACAATAGGGCAGGCTTGGGGGAGGCAGGGTCGTGTGGAACCTTATCAACATTTTTAAATGTAAGTACAGCAGATATTTTTAATGTTTCTTTTTAATGTTCATCATCCACAGCAATCACAGCAGCTTCTCTTTTTCTGCTTCCATTTTCCAGCATGAACCAGCCACCACTCTGCTGTCAGTTACTACGATTGTAGAGTGTTAATGTTATCAGGAGCATGTTCCTTCCTACCATCTGATCGCTTCCACTTTTTAAATTAGTATTTAAGGCTGAATAATACTGCATTGCTGTATATAAGCCACACTGGTATAGCCCATCATCTTTGATACACATTATGTTTGCTTCTATCTCTCGGTTGTTGGGAGCTGTCTACAGCAAATGGAGTATAAATGTCCTTTTGAGATCAGTTTACATTTCTTGTGGCTCTGTAACCAAAAGTGGGATTGTTGGATCATATCATCTTTTTAAAACCACTTCTATAATATTATATCCCAGCCTTAATTTACATCCGTCATCTCCATCCTAGATCTCTTATTCTTCCACGGAGCTCTAGTTCTTTCTAGAGAGTATTTAAAATCTGTATCTGGGTATAAGTTTTGCTCACTGGTCCTGGGGGCAATCAATCTGCCTTTTATTATTAAGGTATTATAATTGATATTTTCTATTCAGATTGAAAATAGAATTTATTTTAGCCGTGTTTGAAAAGGATGAGAGGAAATTGAGGTAGTCTTTATGTTAACACATTATTGATTCTTGATTTATTTGTGACTTCAAGACAGTGAAAGTCTGAAGTATTTCATAAATTATAAAGTATAATTGACTGTTGTTAGTATTCATAATGATGCCTTTATCTGGAAATCAGTTTATTGTTATTGCTGGTTTTTTGAGCCAGAGTTTCTCTGTGTAGCCTTGGCTGTCCGAGAACTCACTCTGTAGATTAGGGTGGCCTTGAACTCAGAGATCACCTGCCTCTGCCTCTCAAAGGCATATACCACCACTGCCTGGCTTGGAAATCAGTTATTAATTATATGGTTTGCCTGAATAATTCAGGTTTACACATATTTGGTCACAACAGTACTACTCTTAGCTCTATCTGAGAAAGGAGTTCAGTAATTAGAAATGTCTAATTCTAAGCATGATTTTTTCAGTAATGATACAAAATAATGTAGTATAATTAACACACTGTAATTCTCTTTTCATGTTTAAAAACTCAGATATAGGTTGTTTTGGCCTAGATTTAAGAACTTAGAGGGTAGCACTGTAAACTACCTGCCCAGTGTTTTAAACAGTTGTATGGAATCCCTCAATTTTGCCTACTGTATAGAACATTCCTTTGTACTTGTCCTTTTGCTGTATTCTCTGGGCTGGTCTTGAACTCTAGTAATCCTCCTGCCTCAGCCTCCTGAGTGCAGTAGTCCCTCTTCTACCCTCTCTCCCAATGTATTCTATTTTTGACAGTGACATTTTACCACAGTTCCACTTTTGTGTCTTAGGAAAGTAGTATCAAAGGTAAGATATCTGTCTCTAAATCTTGATTATACCTTTCTTCATACATACAAGCCTTTAGTTATCTGCTTTATTTTGGATACTGACTAGGAATATTTAAAACAGAATGATTCATTTAGAGCAAAAGTTCTAAACCTTCCTAATGCTGTGACCCTTGAATACTTCCTCATGTTGTGGTGACCCCCAACCATAACATTATCTTGTTGCTACTTGATAACTGTAATTTTGCTACTTGTTATGTATCATGATGTAAATATCTGATATGCAGGATATATAGACGACTTCCAATGGGGTGGCGACCCACAGGTTGGGAAGCACTGATTTAGAGCATAATTTAAGTGTACAATGTGGAACCTTGTAGCATCACCATTCTAGCTGTTCTGCTTGTCATGTGTTCCCTCAACGTGTCTAGTCATGCGAAGTTACATAGGAGCAGTTTGGGTAGTTCACTGGCAGCATTCCAGGATTTCATGGGTGAGTCTGTCTTGACATTAATTAGCTGATGAAGCTGCTGAAAAACTGGATGTGATGTCTATAGGAAGTTTGCCATTACCTAGTCTTTGTGCATATTGTGTTATGGTTAGCCCACATTTATTGCCTGCTGTAGCCTGTGTTCTCAGTGTGGTTAGCAGGATTTGGGAATGCCTTAGAATGTTAAACCTCATACCACAGTGTGGTGGTAGACTGCCTCTAGTTCAGATTTGGAGTTAGATTTTAGAAATGACAGAAGTATAATTTCAGTTTAGCTAATTAACCTGGTCTGAGGTAATGCAATGAAACACTCTCAAGAGTTGCCAGATATAATTAATGATGACTTAAAGTATAAAAGTTATCTTTTGGAATCACCTAAATTTTTTTCATTTGTTCTGGATTCAGATACAGATGAGCTTTTACCATGATTTGCTTTATTTTAAATGTGTAAAGGGCTTAAAATCATATGTATACATCTAATACTTTGTCCAAAGCTGTTGTTTTTTTGGCTATTAGAACTTGACAGTTTTTCCTGGAGACCAGCAGCTTGTCCCTTTGGCAGCTGCTTTTGCCCACCACAAGGGCAGCGTGACTGATCCGACATCATTGTTTCCTCTGCAGAAGGAAATGGGTTAGAGTAGTCATCAGCCCTTACACAGAGAAATGGACCATTCTACAGATTTTAGTTCTTACAGCCAGGCTTGGTTAAACTGTTGATCTTTTAATCTCCTCAGAGGATTCTTTTAATTGCTCTCTGCATCATATTAACAACAGAAGCGATAAACACATTTATTCCTCACAGCAATTATCATTATTGTTATTATTCAAGAACCTTTGGACTTGTTCCTTATCTTCCTCCCTTCATATTTCTCATTATGGAAAATTTCAGGCATAAGGAAAGCAGAATAAAGTTAGCGGTGAACCACCCAGCTGTCCATACTTGGCTCATCCAGAATGTTGCACAGTTCTCTTTTTAATGTTTCTGTACTGTTAAGACTATTTTGGGATTAGAAGAAACAGAACAGTTAGGCCTTTTTTTTTTTTTTTTTTTTTTTTACTCTTGCACATATCAGATAGCATTTAGAAATGTAAACTTGTAAATGAGATTTAAGAAGAAATATTTTAAAGTGTTATTTATTTATTTATTTATTTATTTATTATCAAGTCCTCACTCCCAGATTGACTGATAACAGGTACAGAAGAGGGCAGGGTTATAAATTTAAAATGGAGAAGACTGAATTCTTTGTATGCTTTATTGTCAACTCATTGAAATTTGAATCCCACGTGGTCTAGCGTGTAGCCACTAGCCAGATGTGTGGATATAGCATTTACAGTATGGCTTCTGAATTGACCTTTGTATGCTTTAGCCTAGTTTCATTAAGTAGCAAAAGTAAGTAGGGCTGAAGTTAGGAAGTACTGGCTATCAGGACATCATAGGCCTATATTAGTTTTATCCTTTAACAGTGTGGTTATTTTGGTGTTTTATTTCCACATACTCTTTTATACTTATTTACTTATTTTTATTTTACAATGCTACATTTTACTAATTAATTTTATCTTTTATCTTAGGTATTAAAGCACTTCAGTAAAATAAATTTTAACCAGTAGGAACTAACGTTTACCAAGCACCTACTGTACATTTAACATTGCTACATATTTAATATTTTAATTAGTTTTTGAATAATCAGTGTTGTTCACTTGTTACCCAGTGAGTGGTAGAGAATCTGTACCCAGTCTGTTTCTGTCACTATTTATTTGCTATCACTTGAGATTTAAATAAAAAGAGAGCAGAGGACTTGAAAAATGGTAGTTATTAAATAGAAGATGCAGAATTATTTGAGCTAAAAGTAATTTTTAATTGTTGCTTTTAATTTTTTTTTTTTTTTTTTTTTTTGGTTTTTCGAGACAGGGTTTCTCTGTGGCTTTGGAGCCTGGAACTAGCTCTTGTAGACCAGGCTGGTCTCGAACTCACAGAGATCCGCCTGCCTCTGCCTCCCGAGTGCTGGGATTAAAGGCGTGCGCCACCACCGCCCGGCTGCTTTTAATTTTTTTAATTTTGGTTTTATTTTTAGTTTATTATCCGGATTCATACCTAGTCATCCAGTTTTTAAAAAATATTATTTTTATTTTATTTATACGAATTTTTTGCCTGTGTGTAAGTACGTGCTTCATCTGCATGCCTGGTGCATACAGAGCCCATAAGAACACATGAGGATCCCTGGAATGGGAGTTACAGAGGGTTGTGATCTGCTTTATTGGTACTGGGATTAGGAAGAGCAGCCAGTGTTCATGACCACCAAGCCATCTCTCTGTTGCAAGGAGGGCTGCTTGTTGGTTCCCAGCCACTTAGCCCCAAAGTAATCACACAGAAACTGTATTAAGTAAATCACTGCTTAGCCCATTAGCTTTAGCTTCTTATTGGCTAACTCATGTATTAATTTAACCCATTTCTATTAATCTGTATATTGCCACGTGGCTGTGGATTACTGGCTAAAGTCCCAGCGTCTGTCTCCAGCAGGGCTCCATGGTATCTTTCTCACTCTGCCCTTCTTTCTCTCATCATTCAGTTTAGTTTTCCCCGCCTAGCTCTGTTCTACCCTATCAGGCCAAGCCAGTTTCTTTATTAATCAATAAAAGCAACAAATAGACAGAAAGACCTCCCACACCATCTCTCCATCCCCCAGTAATTCATCATTCATTTTCTTAATTAAAAATTTTATTTTTATTTTGTGCGTGGGGTAGCTGGTGTATGTGGGTGTATATAGAGGCCAGGAGTCAGTCTCAGGTGTCATTCTCAGGTTTATCGGCCATAGTTTTTGAGACAGGGACCCTTAGGAGCTCACTGAGTAGACTAGGCTACCTGGCAAGAAAGCCCTAAGAATCTTCTTGTTCTACCTTCCCAGCGCTGGGTTTGTGAGCCTCTGCCACCCTACTGAGCTTTTACCTGGTTTCTGGGAAGCAAGCAGGTCCTCGTGATTATGTCATGTTAACTGACAGTTGTCACACCAGCCCTCAGCCATCTTGCATTTAAGCTCTTTCTTCAATCAGTTGAACAACAGAAATGATACAGGGTGGTAGAGCTCAAAGAAAAGAATTGGTAGATCCTTTAATATTTTTGAAGTAAAAATATAAATTTTATTTTACAACATTCAGGATTAGTCGTCACATTTGTACTTTCAGACGAGCAAATCCATTTTAATAGGGTGGATAACTATGAATGTAATTAGCAAATCAGTGTAATTTATTAAATGTATAAATACAAGATAATTGATTTAAGATAGCAATAGAACTAGTCATAAAGTCAAACCAGACTTGTTTTAGTGTACCATAAGCTTATAGGAAAGTTTGATAAAAGCGAATATTTAGTTCTCTGTAGGATGCTCTCTGGTGGCATGATGGATATCTCTTCTAGAGAACATGGTTTACTGTTTCATATTTGACTTTTAGATGAGATAGTAGTGTATTTTCCTGAAGACATAGGTGGAAATACTGCCATAGAAACTAACCAGAAAGCCAGGCGTGCCAGCATATTTCTATAATTCTAGCACTTTGGAGGCTGAGGCAGGATGCTGGAGGGTTCCAGGCCCTTTGGCTGTATAACAGGAGACTCTGACCAAACAGATGTACAAAGACCCCAATCACAACTTAGACTAGAACTTACAGGTTCTCCCTCTCCGTCTGTGGGGAGTGTGTGGATGTGGGGTGGTGGGGTGTGGGGGGTGAGTGTATGAGTACACATTTGGAAATCAGGTCAGTATCATCAGAGATGTCTTCCTTAGTCACTTTTGAGACAGTGTCTCTCATTGAGCTGGAGCCTCACTCATAGGTTAGGCTGGCCATAGAGCTCCCAGATCCTCCTGTCTCTGCCTCTCTAGCACTGGGATTATTAACCCATGCCTGGCTTATTGTATGGGTGCTAGGGATACACCTCAGGTCTTTAAACTTTTGTGACAGGCATTTTATTGACAGACCTTTCTCTCTGGACCTAGCACTTAAAGACTTGTAAGTTGGGTTTTTTTTTTTTTCCCCCTCATAAAGTTAGTAGAAGAAATTGGGTTGACTCAGGATCTTTGAAATCTGTTAATCTTGAAAAAAATGAAACCAGGGTTGGGGGTGGGGGGAGGAGCCAGTGAAATAAACAGAAATGAAAAGCAATTTCACTATAAAAAGTAGAATCAGATTTTGCTGAATAAGCTTGGTGGAATTTCAGTGGTTGTTAAAGAATACTGAATATTAGTTAAAAAGAAATGGAAGCGCATAGGAACTGAGGAAAGCAAGAGAGGAGTTGGAGACCTTTTTTAGTAGTTCATCTGAGTTACAGTCTGGAATCCATTTCAACAAAGTAAAGAATTAACAATAGGAGGAGGAGGCCATTGCAGATCATAAGCAAATAATATGGCAATAAAATAAGAACACCTGGTTAACGGTGGGATGTGCAGAATCATTCCATTTGTATGCACTCTTCCTGAGATGTTCTGTTAAAGCACAAGGGAAACTCCTGGGAGTGCTGGAGGAAATTCTTGAGTGTGTGATGGAACATAGGATGCATGAAACCCTGGATTTCAACTCCAATATGGGGTAGAACAAGAGTCAAATAATGTAATTGGCTAGCAGCTAATTACATTTGCTCCTCTTCTGAAGGACCCAAGTTCGGTTCCGAGCACCTACACCAGCAAGTTAATGGTATGTAACTCCACCTCCGGGAGATCTGACACCTTTTTTCCCTTTGAGTACCTGCACTAACGTGTACATGCCCACATGCAGACACAAACACCTACGCATAATTAAAAATAATGAAAATAAATCTTAGCAAGATGAGGGCATCGTTCAGAGTACTTACGTAGGACAGAATTTTAAGTAAGTTCCCTTGCTTAAGGCACTTTTTCAGTTTAGATATCTAGTAAGGGAAAGATTCTTCGTGTTAAAATTGAGAGAGCCAAGAATTCTTTCTCTATCTCTGACTTTGGAAAGGGACGGAGAATGTGTCTATTCTCCTGACCCATTGTGTCTTGCCATGAATTTAAAATTTTATGGATGGGGCACAGCTTTTGTGGTTTAAGTAGTAACACTGTAGGAGTGAGAGCAAGTGCATTGTATAAATAAGTTTTCCTGCCTGTTGTTAGGAGGTTGTCTTGAGAGCTCTGCACAGGTAATTTCTAACAATTCTCACAATCCTATTTTAGTAGAATGATGGTCACAAAAAAGGTGTATTTGGGCTGGAAATGGTGCCATGTCCCTGTCATCCCAGCACTAGAGGGCTTTGAAACGAACAGGAAAATCTTGATGAGTTAGTGACATTCTGGACTATATTGTGATATCCTATCTCAGAAAAAACACTAAAATAAATAAAATGTGAATTTCTAACCCTTTGTGTATTACAAACTACTTCTAAGAGCCTGGGTAAACTATTAAGAGCTGGAGAGTGAAGAGGAAGGTTTTTATAAATATGATGATAGCAGCCACAGGAGTTATTTCTTTTTCCTTTAATCACAGTTATAGTCTTCCTACATGTGACTCCTTTAGACCCTCTAGTCCTCTCAAATAAGCAGTTTTTTTTCTTTTTTATGAACAACACACATTTTGTAGTAGGAGAATCTAAGAGTTTAAAAGTAAACACTTTTAAGCATTGAGGTTAAAAGAGTACATGTTAAAAGCCAGGCATACAAACAGGGTAGTTTCTCTTGTTTCCTTCTTTGTGATAAAAGTGTTCATTTCATCATGTCCTCAGTTTAAGTCACTTCCATTCCCTGCACTGTCTGCTAGAGCACACATCATGTTAGACACAGGAAGAACAGCTGGCTCCTTTACCTTCACACACCTTTTGATCTTATACCTAATGTAGGAAGGTGGCTCAGTACTTGAAAAGCACTTGTTGCTCTTGTAGAGAACCAGAGTTCGGTTTCCTCACATTACAGCTACCAGTGACTCCTGTTCTAGAGTATCCTACACCCTCTTCTGGTCTCCATGTCACCTGTGTGCATGTGCTCAAACATACATGCTTGCATACACACATAGACACAGACATATTTGAAAAATAACAACACACAAATATGATCTAAGAATGATCTATTGAAAGAAAGAATGTAAATAATTCTAAAAGTTTAAACTTTTTTTTTCAAATTAAATGTAACTTCAATAAGTGTTTCATGAAGGACATGGAATAATGTTTAGGTTTTGATCTTCAAAAAATGTTGTTTACTGTTACATGCAGTTGTCTAATAGTCCCATTATATCTGATAGAGATAAACATTAATTTCTTTCATTAGATATATATCAAATATTATTGAAACTTGCAAGTGATAGTTCAAGGACACAGCAGAGTTTTGTTTGATCAATTTCCAAGTGCTAGACTTCTTTGATGGAAGTTCAGCAAATGTGTGTGAACTTTCAGAGAAGATAAAAAAGGCAGCATCTGGTTGCCCATGTAGACAGTTGCAGTGCTGAGTGACTTGGAATACCCCGCCCACTTACTGTTCCTGTATACTGTGTCAGCCTGAGTTGTTGTGTAGTCTGAGGAGAACCTTGAACTTCTCATCCTCCTGTTTCCACCATGTCCCTCCCTCCCTCCCTCTCTCCTTCTCTCCCTCCCTCCTTCTCTCCCTCCCTCCCTCCTTCATAAGGACCTTAGGAGTGATTTACTGAGACAGCTTACCCTTTTATCAAACTTTTGCTGGCGGTTGTTATTTAAATAATAAACTTAGAAGCATTAACTCTCTTTACAAGTGATGTGACTTTAATGAATCTTAGTTTCCTTAGAAAAAAGCCAGACTCTGAAGGATGAAATAAAACATTGTAAAACAAAATAGTGTGTTATTTGCTTTATAATCTGAGAAAAATATGCAGATATAAATTAATGATAATTTATGTTTAATTTTGACAGTCATTCAATGCAAGAGTTTCATATAAATCTAAGCTTACCCAAGAAGTTTTAAGAGAAGAATAATAAGAAATTAGGAAAAGGGGCAAACATGAACTTAAGATGAGTGTTTGAAAATATTCTTATAGAAAACTTTGTGTTTTGTGATGCATTTTCTCATCAGGAGTTTTCATTTTACACACATTCACGGGATAAGTACTGACTTAATCCTCCTTTCCACCTTAAACTGAAGGTTATGAATACCGATGGCACTGGGAGGCGAGTGCTAGTGGAAGACAAAATCCCTCACATATTCGGGTTCACCCTGCTGGGTGACTATGTTTACTGGACTGACTGGCAGCGGCGGAGCATCGAAAGAGTACACAAGCGAAGCGCAGAAAGGGAGGTCATCATAGACCAGCTGCCTGACCTCATGGGACTGAAGGCCACAAGTGTTCACAGAGTCATTGGTGAGTCATTTCAGAATCTCTTAGTAATGGAAACTGGATTCATCTAGAAAAGATGAAGAGAGACAGGCAGCAGCTTGTAAAGCATAGAGGTGAATTGTTGATGTTTGAAGCGATCATCTTTACTGTGTCTGCCTAATCTTCTGACCTCACAGTGTGCTGTTATGTACCCACCCATAGGTTGTCATTGTGTTGGTTGTGTGAATGTGTGTGTTTTTCTGTGCCTTTTGTAACATACTTTTCTTTTAGGTTCCAACCCCTGTGCTGAGGCAAATGGAGGATGTAGCCATCTTTGCCTCTATAGGCCTCAGGGACTTCGATGTGCCTGTCCCATTGGCTTTGAGCTCATCAGTGACATGAAGACCTGCATTGTTCCCGAGGCTTTCCTTCTTTTTTCGCGGAGAGCAGATATCAGACGCATATCTTTGGAAACAAACAATAATAATGTGGCCATTCCTCTCACTGGTGTCAAAGAAGCTTCTGCTTTGGATTTTGATGTCACTGACAACAGAATTTACTGGACTGATATATCGCTGAAGGTTAGCAAAGAAGTCTGGAGTGCTAATGCTGGGCTGAAAGCGAGAACTTGATGGCGATGCCATTGGTTACAGTGCAGACAGCTGCAGCAGCTGACACCCGCTGACTGTGAACTATAGCATCCGTCTGCTCTGTTTTTCCTAGAATTAATATTGAGAAGCTTATTGAGCTAGTAAGGAAGCGCCTGACGATGAAATCTGGAGGATAGTCTTTCTTTATTCTAGATTGTGGCTTTATTTCAGATAACCTTTATAGACTTCTAATTTGTAAAAAACATGAGATGTTGGAACCAGACAGTTGATTTCTAATGGTATTTAAGAAAATCTACTAATTCGGGGTGGCGGGGGAGTAACTAAGCCTTGACTTAGCTGGGTGAAGCACCATCTTGCATGACTCTTGTATTAATGAAAATATCTGCAGATACACACCACTTATATAACACTTGGCCTAGACCTTGTCAGGAGCTAACATCTGTTATTAGCTTTTATAACTCATAGGGTTCAAAACCTTAATTATGATACAGAAATTGGTAGTTTGTTTTATGAGCTTAGAGGTGGCTGAGATCTGAATTGACACTGGCTTAGCATCCTCTCAGATAGCTTTAGAAAACTGACTACCAGTAAGCTTATAGCATTCTGGTCCCTTCTTGTTCTAGAAATTTCCAAAGAAAACTCATTTTGGGTAGATGACTCCATGGGTTAGAATGTGTGCTCTGTAAGCATCATGGCCTGAGTTCAAATCCCTAGCCCCTGTATAAAAACCTGTGCATGGCTTTGTGTGTCTGGAACCCCAGTTTTGAGGAGTAGAAACTAGTAGATTCCCAGAGCTTGCTAGTCTAGCTCAAACAATAAGCTTCTGGTTCAAACAGAGACCCTGTCTTAAAGAAATATAGTGAAAAGCAGTGGAAGAAGACCCCAGTGTTCTTCTCTGCCTGTGCCTGTGCATTCCGTCGTACACAGAACACTAGATAAAAACAACCAGGCATCTCATTCATTGCCTTAATAAAAGAAACAAAATTGATTCTTCACCATTTCAGAATTTTCCCCCTAAAGTGGCTATAATACAGTTGGATTTATTAAAAGCTGTCACTTCTGCATCTTTGTAACAGCAATTAAATCCAGATTTTTGGATAATGTTTTAACCTTAAACCATGTGTCTTAGTTGGGTATTTGATTTTTGCAGACTATTAGCAGAGCCTTTATGAATGGCAGTGCACTGGAACATGTGGTAGAGTTTGGCTTAGATTATCCAGAAGGCATGGCAGTGGACTGGCTTGGGAAGAACTTGTACTGGGCAGACACAGGAACAAATCGCATCGAGGTATCAAAGTTGGATGGACAGCACCGACAGGTTTTGGTATGGAAAGACCTTGACAGCCCCCGAGCTCTGGCATTGGATCCTGCTGAAGGGTAAATAGCTTTGTGTATGTATTCTTTGTAGCTTCATCACACAGTGGTTAGGGACTATATCCTTGATTTCTTAATGTTTATTAATAATCTAACAACTAAATGATAGGAAAGATTTATTTTAAAACCAGTTATTGCTGGGCATATTGCCTCATGCCTGTAAGACTAGCACCTGGCATGCTGAGGCGGAAACATTGCTAGAAGTTCAAGACTAGCCTCAGCTACATTGTGAGTTCCACACCAGCTTGGGCTGTAGATTGAGACTCTGTCTCAAAAACAAGCAAACAAAAACCTAGGACATTCATATTTTGTTGCTTCATAGTAATTCATCACTATAATTTACTCCATCATTACAACATTTAAATGAAGAAAGTGAAATAGATTTCACAATAAAGTATTAACTGATCAGTATTGATGTCATCATTCTACATTTAGTTACTCTCTCCAATTCCTCCAGTACGTGGATTCCAGATCTCTTGGAGACACACCAAAACAGTGATCTACAGTAAGACACAACTAATGTGGGTCCCCCACTCCCACTCTGGTTTTGCTTTCCGCAGTTCTAGTTACCAGTGGTCTAGAATAGAAATACTGGATAAAACTTTCAAGACATGAGAAGATCATAAGTTTTAAATTGCTTTTATTATGCTATGTATTTTTCTGGTTTTTTATTAGTTAATTTTTTGGAACCAAATTTATACATTAAACTTTGTATAAGTGGGTATAGAAATTAACATCATTTATATAGTTTACTGTTGTAGTTTCAGATATACAGTATGGGGAATGTATTAGAATGTGTCCCTCACAGGTGTGTGTGTGTGTGTGTGTGTGTGTGTGTGTTTTACTATGTATTTTTAGAAAGTACAGTTCATTTTATCTGTGTATGTCTGTATTTGTATAAATGTTGTTTGTAATTCAGCCCAAGTCCTTACCCCTGAAAGTTGCATTTTAGGATACCCATTAATTTAAAGTGGGCCAGCTGGTATAATCTTTATTGTAAACTTAGAAAATCAATGACATTATGGCTAACACATTACATTTTTTCAGAGTTAGGTGGTTTTATTATTATAGGAATCAGCATGTTTTCATGTAGCAGCCAAAACATCTGAAAATTAAGAGAAACGTTTCTAATAAAACTTATACAGAGAAGCTGTCCTTTACATGGCCTCCCAACTAGATAAACAAAGATCTAATGGTGAACTTAATCTGGTATTTAAATTTTTTAAGTTGTTTGCATTCAGAAATACAGAAAGATATTTTAGTAAAGTGAACCAGATTCTTAAACCAAACCATTAATCCTTTTCTTAAGGCTAGTTTTATAAATGTTAATGCTGCAGCAAGGAAATGTTTGATTTGTTTTTAGTTCCTAGGTCTGAGTGGAGCAAATTGATTGGGGGACTAAGGAGTGCTACATGACTTACATCTTTTTTGGAATGCGAGAAATATGTTAGTTGGAAATGATTAAATACTTGAAAGAATCGTAGCAATAACATTGTTTTATCCATTTATTTAAGTTACTCTATATTTTCTTTAAGTTTATTGTGTTACTATACATGAATATGACCTCTTTTCTCCAGAAAATCAAATGTGAACTATTAAATGTTCATTGTTTTGAATCCAGATTTATGTATTGGACTGAATGGGGCGGAAAGCCTAAGATTGACAGAGCTGCTATGGATGGAAGTGAACGCACTACGTTAGTTCCAAATGTGGGGCGAGCAAATGGTCTAACTATCGATTATGCTAAAAGGCGGCTTTACTGGACAGACCTGGACACTAACTTAATAGAGTCTTCAAATATGCTTGGTAAGTTTCACTGTTTCTCCTTAGGTGTTGTATTTAAGTAAAAGGCAGTGGCTGCCACTTGTTTATTTAGATGCTGTTGCTGGCACTTCATGTCAGGAGCTAGCTTCTTCTGCTGTTCTAGAATTTCAATAATAATAATAATAATAATAATAATAATAATAATCGCCTAGTGACCTGGATTTATTTTATTTGCTGTGCAAAGTGTCATTCCTGTTGGATCTATATTGATACCTTGGAAGAGATACTCCTGAGGGGTGTGTGTACACACACACCCACACACACATATATACACATATACATATATACTTTTTCCCCATCTTTTTGTGGGAGAACAAAATATTGAACTGTTAATACTGCATGTAGAGTAAATTAAATGAAAATCAAAATGGACCAAAGGAATTAAAAAAACGCTAATTTATAGCTGGGATATGATTTGAGGTAGGGAGGTCAAACTGTAGGTAGATTCATTTCAGAGGCCTGATCTGGTTTTAGAATTGCTTTTATGAATTGTCCATTTTAAATTGCTTACAAATATAATGTTTCATATGTTACCTTCCCCTCCCGTTAGAAGACACTTGTTGCTCACATGCTTCATTTCTGTGGCTCTCCCTTGCCACTGACTTTCCCAAAACAGGACTCAACCGTGAAGTTATAGCAGATGATTTGCCTCATCCTTTTGGCTTAACTCAGTACCAAGATTACATCTACTGGACCGACTGGAGCCGACGCAGCATTGAACGAGCCAACAAAACCAGTGGCCAAAACCGCACCATCATCCAGGGCCATTTGGATTATGTGATGGACATCCTTGTCTTTCACTCCTCTCGGCAGGCAGGGTGGAATGAATGTGCCTCCAGCAACGGGCACTGCTCCCACCTCTGCTTGGCTGTACCAGTTGGAGGTTTTGTGTGTGGATGCCCTGCACACTACTCCCTGAATGCTGACAACAGGACCTGTAGTGGTAAGCTATAGTATCTTCCAGAGGCAGCTAGAACTAGAAGAGAAAGCAGCATTTTGAGAATGCATCCAAAAGAGTAAAATGTTGGTAATTAAAAAGGAAGACTAATGGAAGACATACAAGTATTTTTTTTACTTAAATTTTTAAAATTTACGTACTAACCTCAGTTCCCTCTCTCTCCCCTTCCCCCACTCCTCCCACTCCCCATTCTACCCCACTCCTCATTTAATCCTCAGAGGGAGTAAGGCCTCCCCTGGGGAGTCAGTGAACTCTGGTATACCAAGTTGAGGCAGGACCAAGCCCATCATCCCTGTATCAAAGCTGAGCACCATAGAGAATTGCCTCTAAAAAACCAGTTGATGCACCCAGGATATGTACTGATCCCACTGCCAAGCCGTCCCCCACCCCCCACCCTGCCAACAGATCAAGCCACAAAACTGCCACCCGCATTCAGAGGATTTAGTTCGGTCCCACGCAGTATTCCTAACTGTCAGGTGTCTTTGAGCACCCAGTAGCTTGGGTCAGCTGTCTCTGGTTTTTCCAGTCATGATCTTGACCCTACCTCCTTGCTCATATGATCCCTCCTCTCTCTCTTCATCTAAGCTCCAGGAGCTCAGCCCAGTGCTTGGCTGTGGATCACTATCTTCTTCCATCAGTTACTGGATATAGGTTCCATGATGAAAATTAGGGAAGTCACTAATCTGATTATAGTGGGAGGCCATTTCAGGCACCCTCACCACTATTGCTAGGAGTCTTAACTGGGGTTATCCTTGTGGATTCCTGGGAATTTCCTTAGCACCTCATTTCTCCCTAACTCCATAATGACTCCCTCTATCAAGATATATTTTTCATTGCCCCCCCCCCCGTCCTTCCCCCAATTCAGCCATCTTGAGCCTTTATATTCCCATCCCCCATCCTTTCTCTTTTACTCCCCCTCCCAGTTTACCTAGTAGATCTTAACTATTTCCCGTCCATTTTACCTAGCTTCTCTGGGGTTGTGGATTGTAGCCTGGTTAACCTTTGCTTTATGTCTAATATCCACTTATGAGTGAGTACATACAGTGTTTGTCTTTCTGGGTCTGGGTCACCTCACTCAGGGTGGTTTATTCTAGTTCCATCCATTTGCCTGCAAATTTCAAGATGTTGTTTTTGTTTGTTTGTTTTTTCCCCCATTGTGTAGTAAATGTATCATGTTTCTTTATCCTTTCTTTAGTTGAGGAGCATCTAGGTTGTTTTCAGGTTCTAGCTACTACAGATAATGCTGCTATGAACATAGTTGGCATACAAAAGACATATAAGTTTTGTCACTTAATTCATGATGGAATTTAATTTCAAAGAAGTGTTGTCTTTTACTTTTGAGCTTTAAGTATTTAGTGAAAAATGTGTAGTGTGAGCGAAACACGTGTTAATACATAATGTTTGTTTATTCATAAAGGATTACAGTAAAGAGAATCCTAAAACATACTTCTTTGAAGTACATAAAACAGGACAAGTATAAACATTTTTATTGTCTATGAAGCCATATAGGAAATTCAAATGAAGAAGTTTAAACCCAGGGTGAAGCAGTAATTGACAGCTGAGGATGGTTCCCATGCCAGCATAGTACATAGTCACTGCTTGATTCCAGATCTTCTCTCCTGATGGTGGTTATGGTTCAGAATTTGTAATAATAAGAGGGAGGGATGGCCCTATGTCTTAGTCAAAGTTCTATTTCTGTGAAGAGACACCATGACCATGGCAATTCTTATAAAGGAAAAACATTTAATTGGGGCAGATTTACAGTTTCAGATGTTAAATGCATTCTCACCATGGTAGAAAGCATAGCGTCACACATGTAGACATGGTGCTGGTGAGTTAGCCGAGAGTTCTACATCTAGATCCACTGGGTCTAGCTTGTGCATTTGAAACTGGAAAGCCCCCTCTGAGTGACAGACTTTCTTCAACATGGCCACACCTACTTCACCAAGATTGCACCTCCTAATAGTGCTACTCTCTGGTGACCAAGCATTTAAATCTATGAGCCTGTGGAGACCATTTCTAGTCATGTCAGCACAATATCTTTTTTTAAAGTTAACAAAAAATTTCACATTAAAAATGAACACACACGGTACTAACAACAAAGCATGTCACAATATTGTTGGCCACAGAAAACCTGGTGTATGACTTAAGTATCTATGGAGACCCATATCTTGAAGGTTAGATAAGAAAATTAGTAAATGATCAAGAGATACATAGGCAAATTAGATCAGGCAGTCTTGAGAGCCAGGAGACTATTGGTTTGGAAGAAAGTAACAGCTTGGTGTGAGATTTTAGATATAATTAACTAGTGAAATTACTTTGTTGTTATCTGAAGAAATGTATCTGAATCATATAGGGAAGGATTTAATCTATTCTGAAGTAGACTTCAATTATGGAGAAAGAACACAGATTATAATTAAGAGATTATACTTTAGAGATTCCCACACATTGTTTTTTGTAAATTTTTTAATGTAAATCATTTTTAAGCCTTGATTTAACTAGAGTTGTTGTGAGAATTCAATAAGATGCATGACATTGGTGCATGAAAAGTGATGTAGCTCTGGGAAGACCTGGGCTGCTGGTACTGTGGTGATGGGTAGTGACGGAGAGATGCTCATGGACTCTGGGTGTGCTTTGGGGTTAGAATAGAGTGTGGTGTGAAGAAGAAGAAGAGAGATGCAGCAAAGGATGGTTTCCAAGTGTCAGAGGGAAGTGGTAAGGCTGAAGGCATGTATTTCAGAGCTACAGGTGTTTACATGAGGTTACCTGCAGGGAGAGCTGAATGCTGGGCCTAGCAGTCTTGGGAAGGACGAGATAGCAAATTTTCGGCATGTAGGGCATGTGTGTAGGCTCTGTTAACACCTTTCAGGTCTACCCAGCTCTGTCCACTGTAGCATGACAGCAGCCACAGACAGTATTACAGAAAGGGGCAGCAGACCAGGTTTGGTTTGTGGGCCATAGTTTGAAATACCTTATAGAGAGAAAAGACGGGACCTGACAGCCAAAAGAACTGGTTTAGAAGGACAAGTTTGTAGAGAGTACTGAGAACTGGCATAGCCGGAGAACTAAGAAAAGCTGCAACCATTGAGGTGCCAAAGAGAAGAGATAAGATTGTTTCAAACAAGAGTTGCTGACCTTGCTGAGAGGTTAGATGAGGTCTTAAAAATAGCATCCATCCTTTAGTTTCTGTCTATTGTGGTCAAAGGTAGTCTTGCAGACCATGAAGAGAGTAAGCTCAGAGAAGGGATGGGGAAAGACAGCTGGAGTCCACTGGACTTTACAGTGTACAAGAGCATAATTCCACAGCAGAGAATAGACATGAGGAATATGGCAAGACATCCTGAGATTATTGTGCATGTAACTGCTCATGGCCTGTTGGTTGGTTGGTGAGTGAACACCATGGGGAATCATTGTTGAGTGCCCCTAATATCTGTTTGACTATCTTGCACAGTAACTGTGCGTCAAGGCTTCTTGTGTGCTTTTTTAATGAATATTCTGTATTATTGCATGGAGTTGTATTAGATTTCATGTATTATGAGGAACTTAATGCATAAGTTCTTGCTTTCAAAAGTGTTCCAACATTGTTTAATTTGCATCTTGAATGATTTTAAAAGCCAGTTAAGACCAGCTTGTCTCTGGTATCAAATGTTCCAGTGCTCTCTATTTCATGCAGTATAAAACCCCTGACTCTTATAAGGCCTTCAAGGCTCAACATGAGCAATATCCTTCCAACAGCTTATTTTAATCTCACTTCATAGCTGCATCTTTATCCTACATACCCCAGTTCCTTCTCTAACCCCAATTTCTACTAGTCTTTAATTTGCTTTCTCTGTAACAGGCACACTGGTCTCACTGCTGGGTTCAAATATTCAGATCAGTCCCATTTCAGGAAGGCTGAGCTGCTTAATTTCATCTACTTTGCGTGTTCTCACAAATCTTTGCGTGCCCACCCTTTATTTCTAAGTCTTTGCTTAATTATGACGTGTGTAGCAAGACCCAGTCTGCAGCACTTACACAGGAAAAAACTTCCACCAGTATCATTGCCAGGGTCCCACAGCTGCCTTTCCAATAGCACTTAGAACAGTTTGTGTATAATTTGTACACTACTGTTTATATACTGTTACTTCCTTTATTATACTTACTGTTTACTGTGTATCCCATGATGCGGCGGCTTTGTTTCTGTTCTCTTCACTGAGGTATCTGGGGTGCTTCTGGTACATGGTAAACACTCAATATTACTGTGAAATACATGAGTGAAGAAATAAGGCGGTTCTAGAAGAAAGTGTGACCTTCCACTCGGTTGCTTTTGTGATCCTGAGAAAATGTTTAACTTTCCTGGTTGCTCACCTATAAAATGATGATGTAGGGATTGAATGGCATTCTGTGTGACATTTTGGAATAAAGGAATTAAATGCCATTCTGTGTGATGTGATGTGTTGGGATATGGAGATGAAATGATATTCTGTGTTACTGATGTGTTGATAATGTAGGGATTCTGTGTGACATTCTGTGTGACATGCTGATAATATAGGCATTCTGTATGTGTGACGTGTTGATAAAATAGCAGTTAAATAGCATCCAATATTATGTATGGTATGTTGGAGTTTTTCAACAAATACATATTTCTTTTCCTTCCTTCCTCTAATTTTATTCTGTTACTTACAAAATCACGGCTACAGAATTGTCTGTTTCATTCAGTGTTTATTTCTTTACATAATATTTTTATTCTTTAATGTGTATTAAACATACTCTACTGCTGGTCTTATTTTAACCAGTGGAAAATACTAACAATGAATGAAATAGACAGAAATGCCTGTTTTCACCAGGATTACATTTCCCTGGAACTGTTAAGGTGAACAATATCAGGGCTAGATGGTGTAAGTGTTATGCAGAAAAGGAAGAAGAAATGTGGTGGCCGAGATTTCACTGTTAATAGGGTTACCGGGAACTCCATTCTAAAGTGATATTTAGTCAAGACTTGAAGGAAGTGAGGAAATGAGCTATGAGGATGTCCACATCTGACTCGATAGATTACTCAGGAGGGCATTATAGTAAAAGACTGGATAAGGACATTGAGAGAGAAAACAAGAAGCTAGATTTTACAGACCTATCCTTGGTGCTGAAGTGGCCCTTTGGTACCCTGTATAAATTGGGGAATGATATTTCCTCTGGACAGATTGAGTCCCCCAGGTGCGTAATTTGGCTCATACAGTGAAGCATATCTGTCTTTACTTGGTGCTTTTGGTACCATGGATGACACAGTCATATTTGGTAGGCTAGGCCATGAAGATTATCTTGTTCCTACCTAAGAGCAGCACCTTCCTTTAGCTTATCGGTGAATGCTGGATAGCAGAAAACAGCTGAAAATGGCCTCTGGCTTACACTTCCAGCTTCTGTATGTTGTTTTCATTGTGGGACTGCATACTAGGAAAGAGTAGGAGAAAACTCAGTGGCTTATTTTATTTTGACAGGGTGTCCTATGCTGGCTTAAAGCTCTTGAGCTTTTCATCCTCCTGCCTCAGCCTCTCTCAAGTGCTCGGATTACAGGAATGTACCACTCTGCTTAGGTTTTGCTTGTTTGTTTGTTTGTTTTAATAACTTAATATAGGAGATGTGAGTGTGGGTGAGGATTAGAGGAGAGGTTTAGACTTTTTAAATGGCATGTGTTGTGTCATTTTAAGCATGGACTGTAAGAAACTCAAATTATCAGCTTCCCCTGAGAAATATTCCACCATTTATAATTGTTAATTTTTTACTTAAAACTTTTAATTACACTTCAATTTAATTGTGTGTGTGTGTGTGTGGTGTGTGTGTGCTTATCCCATGGCATACATGTGGAGGTCAGAGAACAACTTGAAGAACCTGACTCTCCCTTTACCATGTACATGTAGGTCCTAGACCTGGAACTTGGGCCACAAAGTTTAGTGACAAGAGCCTCTACCTTGCTGAGCCTTCTAAAGTGTGAACGCTACTGAAATTGCTCATGGTTGTTAGGTCCATGTGTGATGGAGATTTCTAGTAGACTGGGTATTTCCTGAGTCATCTAAGCTGGGTGTAGACCTCTAGGTAACGAAGAACTAACAGAAATGCAGTGTCTCAAGTGTCAGGTTTCTTTGTCAGTGCCAGTGAGTTCCAAGAATGTAAAGTAAGCCCCCAGCCTCAAGTAAGAGCCATGGAGATTGGGAGTCAGGCAAGGAAGGATTCAGGCATGGCCTTCTGTGTTTACATCCTTGAAAAGGGTATGTTTCTGCTGGGTTTAGGTAATGGCTGAGCACCAAGAAAATAAAGTATCATTATCAAATTTATGAATATAAACTATAAAGCCCCCTCCCCCTGCTGTTTTTCCCCCCTGTGGTTTCCATTACCTATAGTCAGCCTCCATCTGGAAATAATGCATGGAAAATTCCAGAAGTAATTCATAAGCTTTAAATTGCATGTGGTTCTGAATAGCACAGTGTAATTTATTTCAGTCCTACTCAGGATTCGAATCATTTCTTTATCTAGGGCTTCGACTCTGTATGTGCTCTCCTCCTAGTCATTCCTTAGCAGCCGTCTCTGCTGTGATATCAGCTGCCACAGTATCCTGAATACTTGTGTTCAGGTGATGATAATTCTCCTTCATACTTTTCCCAAAGTGAAAAGTAGTAAGAGTGGCAGTTTTTGTTTTGTTTTGTTTTTTGTTTTTTTGAGATAGGGTTTCTCTGTAGATTTTGGAATCTGTACTGGAACTATCTCTTGTAGACCAGGTTGGCCTTGAACTCCCAGAGATCCACCTGCCTCTGCCTCCCGAGTGCTGGGATTAAAGGCGTGCACCACCACCGCCCGGCTAAGAGTGGCAATTATATTATGGTATATTATTTTTTTTCTTATTGTCCTGTTTGCCTGCATATATGCATGCCAATCACAGGTGTGCCTGCTGCTCTTGGGATAGGAAAAAGGCATTGGATCCTCTGAAAGTCGAGTTAGAGAAAGCTGTGAGCAACCATGTGGGTACTAGGAATTGAACCTGGTACTGCAGCAAGAGCAACAGTTGTAGGCAGATACTGCCCTTTTATTTCCTGTATCACAACAATTGGACTGAACCAGTGAGCCATCTCTCCAGACCCTCAATTAAGTTTTATGATAGATGTATATGTATAGAGAAAAATTCAGTACATAAAGGATCTGGTACTGATAAACTATCTTTATCAATAATGGAGATGAGTTGTATTTTAATTAGGATTTTAAAATGCTTTTAGGTTTTCCTGTTGTTGATAATACGCTCAAATGTCATGTTTGTTTGTTTTGAAGTTAGGTTCTTATCATATAACTCAGGCTAGCCACGAAATCACTCAGTAGGCTCCTGCCTCTCTACTTCTCAGATGTTTTCCTGAACTGAAGATGACCATAAAATAATGAGAGGCCCATCCCTGGGAAAGGGAAGTGTTGTCTTGGTACACTTTCTAGTTTTATGAGTTAGAGTATCATCTTACCATGGAAACAACATTTTTTAGTGAAGATATAAATGCTTGCTGTTTTTTAATTAATTTTAAAAAACCACTATCTTTTCTCATTTTACATACCAATCCCAGTTCCCACTCCCTCCCCTTACTGTTTTTTCTTTTTTTTAACTTTATTTTATATGTGTATGAATGTTTGCCTGTGTGTGTGTGTGTGTGTGTGTGTGTGTGTGTGTGTGTGATATTATGTACCTGCCTGGTGTGCATGGAGGTTACAAAAGGATGTTAGTTCCCCTGGAATTGGGGTAACAGATACTAGTGATCTGCCATGTGAGTTCTGGGAACTGAACTGGCATCCTTTACAAGAACAGCAGACACTTTTAACCACTAAGCCATTTTTCCAGCCCCTGTTTTTTGTTAATTGGTTTTTTGATACCTTCTTACACTGTAGAGCCTCACATATGCAGTGACCCTTCTGACTTATTTTTTACAGATTCAAGGCAAGAGCCGCTACACCTGACCTTAATACTTATTTTCAATGTTGTAGATGAATGTCAAAGTGTCTATCTTTTCTAACTGCATGTTGGGACTTGAACATAGGGCCTTGTGTAGGCTAGGCAAGTCTCCTCTCTTGAGCTTCGTCCCCCCAAGCATTTATTGTTAACTTTTTTGATCATTTTTATTTCCTTCCTCTGCAAATGAAATCTATAACTTCTTGTGTCTTTATCAAATGATTCATTAAAAATAAGATCTGTTATTTATGCAAGACAGGAAAATAGGCTGGGTGATGAAAAATCAATGCCCACAGAGTTCTAGCAACAAAATTTTAAAGTATTTCTCTAATTAACCATTTTAATTACTAAAAATGAGACACACAAATCATTTATAGGTTTCATCTCTTTTCTGTAACTCTGGAAATAAGCCATTTCCCTGCTAACGCCCTTATCTATTCAGATGCAACTGAGCATTGAACTTTTTTTTTTTACCAAATAAAGAGCTCTATTAAATGAAAGAATACATATTAGTTATTTACAATGGAGTCGAAGGTCTAGTACATATGTAAGGCATGAAGATCTAGTAGTGGGTAACTGAAAAATAGTTAAGTAAAGGCCAACTGGAAAGGAGTGAGTGTTGCTCAAGAGACACAGAGTGAGCACTGGATTCCAGAGGTGGAGTGGACGAGGTCAAGGGAAGCTGCTCCTTAGGTGCGACTGGGAAATGGTCCTGGGGGATGGGTGGGGTTTAGAACTAAACCAATGCAAGAACTCTGGGCAATAAAACCAGAGAAAGCAATAAGAAAATACAAGGCCCAGTGAACAGGAAACAGTTTGTAACTGGCTTTATAACCAGAGTACTGATTATTCTCGCTCTGGAGGAAGTTTCTGTGAGTGTGCCAAAGGGGTCTCCACTCAGTGTTAATTTGTTGTTCTGCTGGCGATGCATGAAATAGGCTTACCAAACCTTGGGGTGGTGGAGACCAGAGTCACTGTATTTCAGACTTGCTCTTTTCTCTTTTAAGCTCCTACCACCTTCCTGCTCTTCAGTCAGAAGAGTGCCATCAACCGCATGGTGATTGATGAACAGCAGAGTCCTGACATCATCCTTCCCATCCACAGTCTTCGGAATGTCAGGGCCATTGATTATGACCCTTTGGACAAGCAGCTCTACTGGATTGACTCTCGACAAAACATGATCCGAAAGGCACAAGAAGACGGTGGCCAGGTAACTCAGGCTTAACCTGGAGTCCATTTCTGACTAGAATTGCTCTAACCATCCACATTGCTTTATCTGTCTACAGGGGACATGGAAATCTAGGGATTGTACTTTTTTTACTATCCAAAATATCTGTATTCTTCTTACATTATTATTATTTGATGATGGCATCAGGTTAGGAATTTTTATCAGGAAAGTGGGGTCATTAATGACTTTTCCATCACTGGTCACATCCATTCGTGCCATTTTTTTCTTCATTATCCCTTTGAATGCAGTAGTACACGTGTTGAAATCAAGTAGGCCTTCGTTCTGGTCCCAACTCTGTCACTCACTAGAAATCTTAGGAATGTTTTTGGTGAACAGAATGCAAAGCATAAAGATCCTATGTGTTTAATGGTAGGGATTTTTATAGATAATAGTTTTATCACTTACTATCTTTTATTTACCAGGCTCATTGATTAAGAAACAGGATAATCTTAGTAAAATTAAAAATATCAATCATGTGTTGATATTTTTTGTGATTCTATTTTTTTTAATTTGATATTTGGGGAATTGGGAATGAGAATGAGTAAACTATCAATCTTAACCGTGCCTATGTACCACCATGGATTTCAGTACTATTATTTATAATTCCTTCTTCCTAGGGCCAATAATTGTACACTTAAGGTTACAATAGCTGTCTGTTGTCTCCTTGTGGCAAAGATGTTAAATTGGATTTTGAATGTTAAAATTTAGGGAAATATTACCCTATTTTGTTGTCTAACCTTACAGTAAAGAACAAGGAAGGTGGTAGATCTAGGAGGGCTGAGGGATCATTTAGCAGTGAGGTCATACTTTGTACTCCAGCTGTACCTTGTACTATCTAGGCCAGTACTAGTGGTACATAACTGGTAGAGAGAATTATACAGCCAAAAATACAGCAAATAAAATAACTTTTTAAAACACTATACTAACCAGAATCCTAGTAAATGAAATAAAATTTATTTGGACAAAATAGACAAATCTACTTTTGGTTGACTTTGTAAGAAAAAATTACTACTACTATTATTATTATTAATTTGTAATCAGGCAGTAGTCCCAGCATGAAGCTTGAAAATGGAAGCTCCTGGCCTATAGAGTAAGACCTTATGTCCAGATAGTTTCTAGGAAGGCTGCTCTAAATATGGACTTCAGGATATTAGAAGCATTCTTGGTCTTCACCCAGTAGTTGGCAGTAGTAGGTTTTTCATAT
Source organism: Arvicola amphibius (assembly GCF_903992535.2). Taxonomy (NCBI): domain Eukaryota; kingdom Metazoa; phylum Chordata; class Mammalia; order Rodentia; family Cricetidae; genus Arvicola; species Arvicola amphibius. The sequence continues at coordinate 16,300,248 of NC_052048.2, forward strand.
CGCAATACTGAACTATCTCTGGATATTCCCAGTGCCTGTGGATGCAGTATCCACTCGGTTGAGAGCTGCTGCTCTAAAGGTGTCTCCACATTGTGATTGGAGTCACAGGTGTTTATGGGGAAAAGCTGTTACCCCCTCTGGTCGAAACATTGTCAGGTTCCTGGACGATCTGTGCTGTCTTCAGCATCTTCTGCTCCATAAAATAGCCCAAGGGGATATTTGAAATGTATGTTAACAGGCAGGTATATCACTCATAAAACCCTGTCTTTAAGAAATGTCCCCAAAGACCAGATACCCTTCTGAGGTGTGACCACACAAATTAAGAGTTGTGTTCATGGCCTTGTAGTTGTCTGGTGTGGAATTTAATTTGTGTGTTTCTCTTTCTTTAGGGATTTACTGTAGTTGTAAGCTCAGTTCCAAATCAGAACCTGGAAATACAGCCCTATGACCTCAGCATTGATATCTATAGCCGTTACATCTACTGGACCTGTGAAGCTACCAATGTCATTGATGTGACAAGATTAGATGGCCGATCAATTGGAGTGGTTCTAAAAGGCGAGCAAGACAGACCTCGAGCCATTGTGGTGAACCCTGAGAAAGGGTGCGTTACAGAAGCTGTAGGCGGAGACTCTCTCCTCTGATGCCCTCTCCGTCCTCCCAGCTAACAACTCCACTCAATGTTTCCCTTGTGCTCGGCCCTGCATTTTCTTATGCTTTTTCTGATTTTACTGCCCAGAGTTCTTTCATTGATTTAGTTCTAAATCCCACCCATACCCCAGGACCATTTCACCGCCACATCTTCTGTGTAGCTTAGCTTTACTTGACCTCTTTCATACCCCAGCCAGAAATGATCCTCTCACTTCTGGAATCTCAGGGCTCACTCTGTGTCTCTTTACTCATGCTTATTCCTTTCCAGTTACATAGTTATTACTAAACCTTCAGCTACATTGTAAATAACTAATAAATGTCTTCTTTTATTTAATATAACTTTACATTTGATTAAAAAAAAATCCAGTGTGTAGAGGAGCTGCGGGTCACTTCCTGCTGCCTGGCTAGCTTATGCCCCGAAATAACAACACACAAATTGTATTCTTTTAAACACTGCTTGGCCCCATTAACTCTAGCCTCTTGCTGGCTAACTCTCACATCTTGATTAATCCATTTCTATTAATCTGTATAGCACCACAAGGTGGTGGCTTACCGGGAAAGAGTCTAGCCTACATCCATCTTGGGTCAAAGAATCATGGCATCTGCCTCCCTGCCTTCTTCCTCCCAGCATTCTGTGCTGTCTCCTCCACCCACATATGTTCTGACCTATCAGGCCAAGCAGTTTCTTTATTAATTAACCAATGAAAGCAACACATAGGAAGAAGACCCACCTACATCATTTCCCCTTTTTCTGTTTAAACAAAAAAAGAAAGGCTTTCAGTTTAACATAGTAAAATTACATATAACCAAACAGTTATCAAGCAAGAATTACAGTTACAATATTTATATCTACTTTATCTTTTATCATAACTAAGGAAAACAATAACTATAACCATTCTTCAACTCCATCAAAGACTCCAGTAGGATATAATATTACCTAAGCAAACAAGAAGTAAGCAACTTCCAAAATCTAGAAATGACAGAGACATCTCGCTGCCTGGACAGTCACCCAAAGTCCTCTTTACTGTTGGGGCATCCATCTTCGGCCTTCAGGCCCATAGTCTCCAGAGACATTTCCATGAAGCAAGAAATTTCGAAGGCAGTTCAGTCACTTTTTTTGTGTCCTTCAGAATGTCTTGCAGACTCTTTCATGAATCAGGAACCCTGAAAGACCATCTCACCTTTAGGCAAGTTCAGCAGTCCTCTCTCTGTGGGTTCTTTATGTCCATTTTATGCAATAGTCCAGGCAAGAGCAGTTTCTTTCCCAAATGGCTATCAAACTCCATAAGGAGCCTCTTCGATGCCCATCTTCCTCTTGAAGTAGCTTGGTGCTGCCAGGAGCAGACGTGTCTCATTGTCATGAAAAGCCCTAAGTTATTAAAACATTAAATGCTATATTCTGTAGTCTTTGAAAGATATGAAGAATGCCTAACTGAAATATATTTCTATATATCTAGAAAATCTAACTAACATGACTACAAGCTTGACTATTATTGATGACTATCCATTAACAACCTAATTTCCTAATTATATATTACATTTTTAAAATGAACTACACAATCACAATACCTTAATCAAGAGCAGAAATACATATACATATAACAAAATTGACCTTAAGCTTGTGTCAATAAACCAAGATTCATACCAATTCATATCATTCATATCTATATCATCTCCCCCTTTAAATGTAAAAGAACATTTATAAACAATATCTGGGAATATGGACGTGGTTATTTCTCTCCAAACTTCTTCCTGCTGTATAGGGCGCTGTTAATCAGGTCTTTTATGGTGTATTCTGTGTGTCAGATTCATCTCAGTCAGCAGTTGAGCAAAGTAATTTTTTGAGGGTGTTCACAGCAACCTTTCAGGAGGGCATAGTCTCTCATACCATATTGGGATAGAAACAATCCATAGGGTCTCATCCTCTGTGAAAACAAAAGAAGAAACTCTTTTCCAAAGCATGTATCCTTAGATCCAAATTCTGAAGTCAAGATACCTTTAGAACATATATGCAGGTTCATCAGCTTAGCAGCCCATTTAATGAAATGTTTTTTTTGTACTTAGCTTTTTCACAGACAACTTTTAAAGAAAACACAATAAAATACATAATCCATACCCTCTGTGGATTTTCCATTTTTACGTGGCTTATTTTTACTCTATCAGTTTACTTTATTCTGTCTCTTTAAAGACTTTACCCTTTTTTTTTAAAGCATTAACTTTACTTTATGACTTTTTGATATTCTTTTTCTTCTCTCTCCCAAGCCTACATATGTCTGTCTAACACTATGACCCATTTAGAGGTCTTTTATGTCTGAATCTGTCCTATTGTGAATCTAAATTTTTTTACTGTCCAGGAACATTTTTGATTTGTGCCTTTAAATCGCTAAGCACTTAAGAATCTAAGCTGTGACATTCCTAGGTCAAAAACAGGTACTGCCTGCATGCCCCACACAGTTGAACATGGCGGAGCCGCTTGTGCCTCTGATCCTTGCACATTGCAATACTAGCATGGCGGAGCTGCTTGTGTCTCTGACCAGCAGCACACAATGTCCCCCTTTTAGGCACACAGCAAGTCTAGTTGCCATCAAACAAATCATAGCACTTTACTCCAAATGCTCCTTTCAAAAGCTCTGTCTCCCGCAAGAGCCAAAGATCGTGAAGGTGGCACAGCCCAGAAGCTGGTATTTCAAAACCACCACTTTTTAGTAGACCTGATCCCGTGGCCTATCCAGGCAGGAAGAGCTGAGCCACAGGCATAGTCTCAGCTACTTTGTTCCCAACCCTGAGTTGGCCCAGAAATGCCCCATAGCCAGAGTTTGCACCAGCAGTGGCAGGGCCCAGGAAGCTGCATTTTAAAATGGCTGGTGTGGCTTTTTTTCTGCTGCTATTGCTGAATCAGGAAATCTCTCTACAGTACAGTACGTCCTAGCAAACAGCAAAAAGCTGTGTTAATCTCTCTTTCCCTTTTTTTTTTTTTTTAAGCCCTCTCAGGTTTTTAAGTGGATTTAGTCCATCACGTTGGAGTGCCAATTGTAGAAGGAGTGCGGGCCACTTCCTGCCGCCCGGCTCCCGGCCGCCTGTCTAGCTTATGCCCCAAAATAACAACACACAGATTGTATTCTTTTAAACACTGTTTGGCCCATTAGCTCTAGCCTCTTACTGGCTAACTCTCACATCTTGATTAACCCATTTCTATTAATCTGTGTAGCACCACGAGGTGGTGGTTTACCGGGAAAGATTCCGTCTCGGGTCAAAGAATCATGGCATCTGCCTCCCTGCCTTCTTCCTCCCAGCATTCTGTTCTGTCTACTCCACCCACATATGTTCTGACCTATCAGGCCAAGCAGTTTCTTTATTAATTAATCAATGAAAGCAACACATAGAAAGAAGACCCACCTACATCACCAGTGTTCAGTTGTATCTCAGTAGACGATAAGGGTGTTAATAACAAGGAAATGGCTTATGTCTAGAGTTACAGAAAAGAGGTGAAACTTATAAATGATTTGTGTGTCTCACTAGTAATTAAAATGCTGAATTGGAGAAATGCCTTAAAATTTTATAACTAGATCTCTCTGGATATTGATTTTTCTTTTTTTAAATCTGTGAAATTTGACTCTGAAAACTTCTTAGTACCCTCAGTTTATCTTGATTCTTTAGTAATTTTTTTATTTTCTCCTGTTATCTTCAGGTATATGTATTTTACCAATCTTCAGGAAAGATCTCCTAAAATTGAACGGGCTGCTTTGGATGGAACAGAACGGGAGGTCCTCTTTTTCAGTGGCTTAAGTAAACCAATTGCTTTGGCACTTGATAGCAGGCTGGGCAAGCTCTTCTGGGCTGATTCAGATCTTAGGCGAATTGAAAGCAGTGATCTCTCAGGTACCCCAAAACTGTTTCTGTATTTTGATTTGAGTTTTAAGATGATTTCACTACTGTGAATTTATATTTTTTCTTTTGTTATTTTTATACATGATTATAATTTTACTCTTTAAATATATTCTGCATTATGTTAGTAAGGGAGATCTTTGACATTACTTCCCTCATTCCCTAAGTATTCAGCAGTTTTAGTGATCTGAAAATTATGGGTTTTTTTTTTTTTTTTTTTACCAATTCTTCTGCTCTACTTTTACATTCTGTCCTCTCTGAACTCCAGCCTACGGTTGGTCTCTGTTCCTTTTTTTGCATGTCGTAAACTTTCAGAAACACTTTTCCATATGCAGACAGTGTTTCGAAGTGTGTTTCCTAATGTCTCTTCTTAAGTCTTCAGAGTATTCTCACTCAAGGAAAAGCCTGCTCACCCTTAACAAAGTCTTCACTTTAACCCTTTGCTTCTCTGTGGTCTTGTTTGTAATCATAGTCACCTCTTCTGTCATAATTCACTGGTGTCCGGTTTATGGATGGCCTCATTAGAGACCAGGAAAATAAAACTGAAATAATAAGCTATTTTTACCAGAGGGGCGAAAGTATGTTGTTTATTATGCCCAGCACTTTCCAGGATGGTAAAAATAACATACTCTTTTAAGGGTGGTGATTGAACTCAATGGTACAGCATCTGCCTGAGGTTCTGTGCTGAGTCCTGTCTCCAGCAGGACAAATCCAGGACCCTGTGGAGTAAATAAAAAGTAGAAACTTTAGTGGAAAACAGTCTGCCAGTAATTATCAGGATTTATAAGAGCTAGAACCGTTGATTTGGCCATTTCTCTTCTAGATGATTGTCTCACTGAAATACTAAGAGTCACCACTGAGCATTATTTGTGATAGTCTTTCATGGAGAAAGTACATTGTAGCATGTCAGTATGTGGACTATCAGTGCCACTCAAAGCAGTTGTGATTAAGTGCTTATAATTTCAGCACTTGGAAACAGAAGCGGGAAGGTTCTTACTTTGAGACCTGTCTGGACTAATTCCAAGAACCTGTATCAAAAACAAGACAAAAGCCAACCAGTCTCCACAGTGCTGCATGAACCTTCCTGTGAACATTTCTCTGTGACCTAAAAGTAGTAGTGGAATTTCTATGCAATATAGACAATAGCACACACACTTGTATTGACATATAAAGACAAGTGTGGATTCTCACCAAATTGTAAACCAGTCTAAAGAACCTATCAACATTGTATGAGAATTGTCTCTCTAGCACATGGTAGTGTTGGAGGTTTTTATAAGTCCAGTAGTTTAAAATGTACATCATATTAGCAATTCTTCACCTTATTTATTGAAATTGAACAAAACTTAATTGCATTGATTGATAGTATTTCCGTGTTTCTTGCTGTCCCACCCCCTTTCTTTTAAAGAAAGCCTTGCTCTGTTGACCACACTAGCCGAAGACTTCAGCTATCCCTGCCTGCTTGTGCCCCTGAATCCCAGAGATTGTGATTACATACCACTGTACCCATCTTCCATTTCCACTCTGAATTTCTAAATTTTTTGTGTATTCAAAATATGAATTTACTGTTAAGGTGTATAGTGAAGGAGAATCTGCCTATTAACCAATCTTGGCTTTGTTTAGTGGAGTGTTTGTCTGTAGTCATCTTGGACTTTGTTTATAGATTCATAGAGCCTCTGTTTGCTGATAAGACAAGAAATCTTGCAGTTTTATCTACTTAGTCAGCATTATTGACTAGACAATCTGTCCTTTCCACTGTTTTGAGACATAAGTTAAAAAACAGGTTTTGCCTGAATGCATGTCTGTGTAGCACATGTGTACCTGGTACCTACGGAGGCCAAATGAGGTACTAGATACCCTGTGACTGGAGTTACAGATAAATGAGGTGCCATTTGGGTTCTAGGAATCATGTAGCTAAGTGCTAGAGCACTTGCCTAGCATAAGCAAGGCCTTGGGTTCAGTCCTCAGTCTCAGTCTCTCTCTCTCTCTCTCTCTCTCTCTCTCTCTCTCTCTCTCTCTCTCTCCCTCCCTCCCTCCCTCCCTCCCTCCCTCCTTCCCTCTGTCTCTCCCTCTCTCTGTCTTCCTCCCTCCCTCCCTCCCTCCCTCCCTCCCTCTCTCTCTCTCTCTCTCCCTCTCTCTGTCTCTCTCCCTCTCTCTGTCTCTCTCCCTCTCTCTCCCTCTCTCTGTCTCTCTCCCTCTCTCTCTCTGTCTCTCTGTCTCTCTGTCTCTCTCTCTCTCTGTCTCTCTCTCTCTCTCTCTCACACACACACACACACACACACACACACACACACACAAGAAATTCTTACATATCTCTGAGTTATACTGCATAGAACTTGATGTTGTATATGGTCCTCCTCTTTCCTCAGAGGATATGTTCTGAGATCCTCTGAGAGCATGGGTGACAACCAAACTCTAGAGGTGCCAAGAATTACTACCCATGCTTCAGTAATAGTACACCATCCAGAAGCTAATCTCCCTTTCTTTGTATCACTGTTCTTGGGCATCGAGTCCAGGATTTTATAGGATTAGTCCATAAACTGCGTGTCAAGTGGACTGTGTGTGTTCTGAGAAGCCAGGTAGAATGAGAGTGGCGTTGTTTTTGATAGATGTCTCAGATGTTTTCAGAAAGCGGTGGATACAAACCATAGAACCCTGGGCTTACCTCCACTGCTTCATCCAGACAAGCATTATTTTCATCTGCTTTATTGTGTTAGTTTTTCATAAAATTTAATTCAAAAATGGATTCTGCTAAAAACAAATTGAAACCGGCTGTCCCAAATTCTTTGCTGCATTTCATAACAAGAAAATTCCTTGTGTTGGGAATTAATTCCTTGATGCACATGTCTGGATTAGCACCATTTTCTGGTACATTTAAGTCTTGTGGTGCAGCGCTTGTATTTTCCATACCTTTAGGATCTACTTGGTATCCATTGGATAACTGTTGAGAATGGGATTTGGCTGCACAAATCATTGCTGTTGAATGTTTTCCTTTTCCAAGGTGCCAACAGGATAGTGCTAGAAGACTCTAATATCTTGCAGCCTGTGGGTCTGACCGTGTTTGAAAACTGGCTCTATTGGATTGATAAGCAGCAGCAAATGATTGAAAAAATTGACATGACTGGTCGAGAAGGAAGAACCAAGGTCCAGGCTCGAATCGCTCAGTTGAGTGACATCCATGCAGTAAAAGAGCTGAACCTTCATGAATATAGTAAGTGAGGTGGACAGCCAAAGAGCACTGTGTGCGTTGTAAGAACAAGACATGGTTCTGTGGCTTTTTGACATCATTTTTCTTCTAATAACATAAACAGTATGATTTTGATTTATCAAAATTATCATGGAGCAGGTGAAGTATACTTCTTAAATCCTAGCACTCAAGGGGTGGAGGCAGGAAGATTGAGCGCTTAAAACCAGCTTGGACTATCTAGCTAGACCTAGTGTCCATAAAACCAAGTCCTGGGGTGTAGCTCAGTGGTAAAGCACTTGCTTAGCACCCACAGGCCCTAGGTTTGGTCTTCAGACAAGTAGATAAATGATAGTATTGTATATTTGAAAGACTGAGAACTACCTCTGTTGATACATATTCAAATCTACTTTGTAAATAGTTGACAATCTCAGTATCAACACAGATTGATGTAGCACTTGTATTATTGATAGAAAACATCATAATTGAGGGCTATATTGCATAATGATAATGATACTGTAATAGCCAAGGTCAGGTTGTTTGTAACCCAAGCTAAATAGAAAATTCAGAGCAGTGACTTAATAAGTACAGGTTGTGAAATAAATCTTGAAAAGTTGCCTAATGTCTTATCTTTCTGCTTCACCCAAGTAAGAGGAAATTAGATCTTTGTCACGCTGTCTTTGGCAATTGAACAAGCAAGTAATTTTGTCTGTTTCAGTTCCATTTGACCATCAAGTTTTTCCTTCTACTGACTTTAATTTTCTACAAATTCTATATTAAAATATGCTTTTAAAAGTGAAATAATTTTATCCTTTAGAAGTAAAAGTTCTCGGTTAAAATCTTTAGAAGTCTCAGTTTTAAAAATAAAACTATATAAATGTCAACGATCACCCCTAGCAATTTTTCAAGTTCTATAAATCATTTTTTTTATTAGTTGGCTTTTGAAACCAGGTCTTGTTGTGTGGTTCTGGCTGGCCTGGAACTTGCTGTGTAAACAGTCCTGGCATGCCAAGGACTCTTAAATGGAGCACTTCTCCCAGCCCTTTATTATAATGTTTTAAGATGAAATAAATATACATATCTACATAACATACTAGATGTTGTGCATACTTGAAATCTCAGTAGTTTTAGAGGCTGAGATAAGAAGATCACTTGAACCTAAGAGTTTAAAACTAGCTCAGACAATAAAGACTCCTATCTTATTCCCCCTCCTCCATGCAGTGGTTATACGTAGATATTCTGTTATAGGTTGTATAGGGATAGAGTGTGGAATTACACTATATAGAAATAAAATCAGGACTTATTTTATATTTAATATTGTTTGTGGTTCATAAGTCATTGATTTTGATAATTACATTCTTTTCCAGGACAGCACCCTTGTGCCCAGGATAATGGTGGCTGTTCCCATATTTGCCTTGTAAAAGGAGATGGTACTACAAGGTGCTCTTGCCCCATGCACCTAGTTCTGCTTCAGGATGAGCTGTCTTGTGGAGGTAAAGATGTTAAAATCTTTCTTGTGCAAGCCAAAATTCCACATCTTGATCTAGCTATCTATGGCTAGGCAGTGAAATGGCTATTTTTCCTGACTTAATTGGCCATTTGTACACTTATCAGACTTGACTTCTTTCCCCTCTGCTCCCCAGACTTGTCCCTACTACTACGGCCTCCAGTGATCACCATTTTAACAAACACTATTTCTGTGTGTTTGGATTTTATACATTCTACATACAAACGGAATTGTGTGATGTATACTGTTTTGTGCCTTCCTTTAACATACTCTCTAGCCTCGTTTCTTTGTAGCAGATGATAGGAGTTCCTTTTTTTTTAAGTCAAATAGTATTTTATTATATATGTGTTGGTGATATTTTCAGCCTATGAATTATATTTCCTAATAATACAGTAGCTTCCCCACCAGAGTAAGATGAATTCACTCTGGTCTTCGCCCATTGAATTCTAGATTTTGTCGGTATAGGTGTCATTGTTTGGAGTGTGTCCAATGAAAAGAATATCTTTTTGTTCAAATACCTCAGGACATCCTGTTATTTTAAAAAAGATCAAAAACAAAAATAAAAACTAACAATAAAAGAAAATTAAAAAGCCCTATGGTGTATATGTATGCATGTATGTAGGGGTACACACATGCATGTTAACATATGCGAGTGCAGAAGACAGCTTCAGTGTTTCTCTTCATCTTCCACTTTGAGATAAAGTGTCTCTTTATCACTGCACTCCAGGCTGGCAGGCCTGTAAGCTACTGGGGATTCTCCTGCCTACTTTCCACCTTCCATAGGCAAACTGGGTTTACAGATGCACACTACACTACCAGCCTCGTGTGGGTTCTCACCTCAGGTCCTTATGTTCACACCTAGTGTGCCCTCTCCTCCGTGAGTAGTCACTCGTGAAGCATAACAAATTGGTGTGCCCTTTTGTTAATTCACAGTGTGACAGTGCTGGGTACCATGATAATGTTCATACTTCTCACTAAGAAGTCCTCTTTCTGGGGATAATTCACAGTTAATTTTAATTGAAGAAAAACAATTGTGGCATGCTGTTACCTGCAAAAGTGCAATTTAAAAGACTCTAGTTTCTATTATTTGAAAAATTGTTAAATACAGCAGCTGAGTTAAAATTTTTTTAGTGCTGAGGATTGAACCTAGTAGTATTCTACTGCTGAGCTTTATCTCCAGCCTAAGTTACTCAGTTACTAAATATTGTAATTTTGAAGCTGATATAAAAATGTATTTGGTGGAAGGGGAAAATGAGTTGTTATTTTGATTTGTTTGCTTGTTTCTTTGTAATACTGACTCACCACCAACCCTTCAGTTAGTATCTTAAATGTTTCCCATTTTAAGGCCATGTATTAATAGATTGTGGAGCTGTTGGGTTGGAATCTTTGACATTTTTTGAAATAAAGTCCAACTTTGTTGTACTGGCTAATCTCCACTGCCAGGCTTAATTCATTCTCCTGTTTCAGCCTCCTTAATGACTGGGACCACACAGTCTCTGCTGCTGTACCTGGGATAAAAATCTTATTGCAGTGATGTTTTATTTCTAGGAGTGTAGTTGAGCAATACAGCACTTGCCAGTTTTTGTGAGGCCTTGGGTTCTGTTCTGAGCATTGCAGTTTACTATTAGAAAGTGTTTTCTTCTTTAAAGACAGTTTGTAAAGACATGGATTTCTTTAAAACAAGATTTAAATAAAATATATATTCAGAATATAAAATGTAGTAATAAAACAGGATTACAATAAATTTTATCTCTCTGACTTTTTAAAGATAGTCTCAATAGCAGTGGCAATGTATTCTGCTCACATAACAGAAACTTGAAGTTCAAGGTAGTGCATACAATTTGAGAACATGGAAGTGATTCTGATGCACACTTGACTATAATACCAAATCTCAGAATTTTTGTCACCAAAGATCTAGTCACACACGAAAACATAACATTCCATGATGTTACTTCAAGAGGAGACAGAGCTACTTTGTGTGACTGAAAATCAGAATATCCTCTTCTGGAAGGAACTGACTGCTATAGGATGCTAGGGTGTTCCTCTTCAGAGACCTAATATGTACAGAAAACTTAAGCTCTAGAATTTGAAATAAAGGAAAGGAAAGAGGGAACATTGCTAGGTATGGAGAATGTGCTTGTAATTTCCTCGGAGAAACTCTTACGAGTCTGAGGCTAGCTTGGACAACTTAGGGAGACATTATGTAAAAGGGAAAAGTTATTAGAACAAATAAATTAAGACAAAATCAAACCTTGCAGATTAATGTAGACATATTTAATATTGTTGGACTAGATACTGTTAAATGGTTAAATTGGTAAAATTTTGTTACGTGTATTTTGTCACAGTTTAAAAAATTCTGTTTCTATACAGAACACTAGACTTGCTTTAAAAAACAAATCCCAAGGAAATTTATCACTGTGTTAACAGATAAAACTGACTCATGATCTCATCTTCCAATTAGATGTCTTTTAAAGGGACATAATTTTTTGCTGATAAAGTACATTTTCTATTTGTATGTAAAACAAATAAGTTAGAAAAGTATACAGCTGTGTTGTCACCTGACCAAACATATGGAGTGTTGCTGTTAAAAAAGTACTCTTGGGAGATGGCGGTCAGCCTGGGCAATGTGAGATCTCTTCTCAAAATAACAGCAGCAGCAACAAAAATCAGTAGGAAAGAAAGGTCAGAGCAGTCACAGAAGAAAATGTGCACAGTGATACATGCAGGTGATCCAGCACTGGGCCACAGAATGAATCAGAATCTGGACTGGGCTCGTTAGTGGGAACTTGTCTCAGTCCTCCACTGCATAGAAGAGAAGGGAAAAGTGGAGGCAGAGGGAGGGACAGAAGGAAAGGAAAGGAAAGGAAAAGGAAGGCGCCTTCGTGTGCTTACCAGACAGTTCTCTAGTAAAAGCATCTGCTCTCCAGACTGTTGCTCCATACAGAGTTAGTTTCTTGAACTTTGTCAGTGGAATCATGGCATGTAATCTTTTGGGCTTTAGATTCTCCTTACATAATATGTTTTTGAGATCCATAATATATCAAATGTGTTAGCACTTCTTGTTGCTGAGTCATAGTTGATTATGTAACACTGCAGTTACTCTCTTGTGAGGAACTGTTGATATTTAATTTTTAATAAAACTTCTGTGCATGTTATATACAGTCTTTAACTTATTGATTCCACAGTAGAAGTAAATAAGGCATAAAATCTAAACTTCTGTCCAGTTTTAAAACATGATTTTCCTAGTTTTGGTTGGGACATATAAAGAAAACTGGTCCCCACATAGATTGGTAGAAAACAGTCTGTACCATTAATACAGTTTCCAGGGGTTGGAGAGATGTGCCTGTGCACTAACAGTTCCCATTCCCAGTACACACATAAAAAGCTAGGGTGGATGTGCACATCTGAAATCCTGGGTATCAGAAGAAAGCTGAACCTGCAGCTCATTGGCCAGCCTGTCTCAGAGAGTAATAGAATGAAATACTTGGCACCAGCTGTTGGACTGCCTGTACATATACCCACACGAACAGGCACACAGAATAATGATAGCCTTTCCAAATAAAATGGCTCTTCATCTTGAGTTCTACACCAAATCTTGACAACCAGTAGTTTCTTGTAGGTTTGATTGTAACATTAATTTATATTTATTATATTAAAATGTGTGTTGAGCTAAGAATATAGCTCAGTGATACATGCTCACCTGGTATAAGCAATATATATGCATGTGTATGCACACACATATGTGGTTTGTGTGATGGCACGTACCTGTGGTGCCAGTTTAAGCTACTTGGTTGGTTGTAAATTATTTGAGCCCAGAAGTTTAGTAGAAAAACATGAAACCTTGACTCTTAAAAAGAAAAGCAGGAATGTGGGGGGTGCTCTAAGATGATGACTCAGTAGGTAAGAGTATTTGCAGCACAAGCATGAGGATTTCAAACACCCATGTAAAAAATAAGTAAAATAAAATAAATAAATAAATAGATAGATAGATAAATAAATAATAGTAAAAATAATAAGCATGAGTGTGTGTACCTGTGACCCTAGTGTTGGCGAGGTAGGAGATCAGTGAGGCTTGCTGGCTACCAGTGTAGCTGCAGGTTTAGTGAGAGACTGTCTTATGCAGAGAGCAATAGAGCAGGACTCTCAACATCCTCCTCTGACCAGTACCTGTATATGTAGACGGAGGCTGCTGGTTCGTTTCCTGGCTACCCAGATGAGAATAATCACACAGAAACTATGTTAATCACAACACTGTTTGGCCAATAGCTTAGGCATATTTCTAGCTAACTCTTACATCTTAAATTAACCCATTCCTATTATTTTATATTTTTACCATGAGGCTCATGGTTTACCTGTAAGGCCTGAGGTGTCTAACTCCTTCGGTAGCTACATGGCTTTTCTCTGACTCCACCTCCTCTTTCTCTGTATCTCTTCCAGCCTGACTATATTCTACCCTGCTATATACTGAAGCAGCTTTTTTATTAACCAGTGGTAATAAAACATATTCATAGCATACAGAGGGGAATACCACATCATCTATGTAAACATGGACATACACTTGTACATACATGTGTATATACACACAACAAAAAGGAGATGGAAGGGGGAGGTAATGGGGAGGAGAAGAAAAGAAGGCTGCATGTGGTAGATTGTGCCTGTAATCCCTGAATTTAGGAGGCTAAGCCAGGATTAATGTGAGTTTGAGCAAGCTTGGACTTCAAAATGAGACATTGCCTCACCCCCCCCCCCAACTCTGCTCTTCCCCTGATGATGATTTTTATTGTTGTTATTATTGTTTGAGACAGATCTCTTTATGCACCCCATCTGACTCGTAAACCTGAAATCTTCAGTCTCCCAGGTGCTAAAATTGTTTATGGACCATGCCCAGCAGTGCCCATCCAGTTATTTTCTGTAGATTTTATATGACATTTTATAGTTTCAGAACTTAATCCTTTGTAAGTATTAGAATTCCATTCAGAAGTCTCTAGAGGGGCTTGAGATAGTTTGTGTACTTGCTGCTCTTTCAGAGAACCCAGGTTTGTTTTCTAGCCCCTGTGGTAGCGCACTGCCATCTGTAACCACAGGTCTGGAGTAGCTGATGCCCTGGCTGCCATGGACTCCAGGAAACTGTGTACATACTTAGGTGCAGGCACCCACTCATAGCCTTCAGATTGGCCTCTTTCATTGTGCAGTATCAGAAGCTCACATTTATTAGTGCTCACCCCTCACAAGAAGAATCTGTGTTGCTGCTGACCTGTAGATGTTTGGTGTTACACCCAGATTTCTAGAACTTGAATCTCTGATCCCAAGTTCCTGTTTTATGATTAGATATAAAACCAGACATTGTTTTTATTTGGTTTGTTTGTTTGGTAATAGACTCATTCAGTTTTTTGTTTAATTCCTGTGAAACACCTGAGTGTGAGTACAGCTTCCTTGTAGGTCATTCTTTCAGATAAAAACAGTACTCCATTTTGACTTATGTTTACGGTGTGAGCAGATGCTTGCCTATTAAAACTACCCTGGTTAGACCCTGCTTAGGTGTGCAATGTGAACTTAACATATACCTCCATTTTTCAACAATAATGAACTCAAGACTTGACTTTTAAACAATTAACATTACACCATGAGTTATTTTTTTTTTCTTAAAAGAAAGGCTCTCATGTAGTCTAGGCTGCTCTGAAGCTCACTATGGCTAAGGGTGACCTTTAACACCTGAGTGCTTTTCCTGTACCTCCAAAGTGCTGAGATCCCAGGGATGTGCTATCAAGACCATCAAAAGCACTCCTAAGAGAAACTGGCCTTTTTTGCTCATTAAAGCCGTGGTTTCTTGGCTGTGTGGCTTATGGGGACTCCTACTACTGTGGTAGAACTGCCTTGAGTCTACTAAGGTCCCTGCAGCTTTACCCACAATTCTTTCTGTAGCATCAGTGCAGATGTGAAAAATGCAAATGCCACTTTAGAGTTATTACAAGCAGTTCTCACCTGATTACTGCTCTGACTGGCAGTGGGACCTGGGGCAATGGAGCTGATAAATGAGGCAGACAAAAGTCTTATGCAGTGGCCAACTTTACTCAGAGATCAGACAATTTATACTCCAAGGGATAATAGAATCACATGAGTAAAGTGTCCAATCACAAGGACAAGGCCACATGTGACAGACAAGCCACAGGTGTTGAACAAGCCACATGTGGCAGAAACATTTTTCCATAGAGGCATTTAAACAAATAACAATAGCCAGTTGTAATGAATAATCTGAAGTAAACTCACTCCTATCCACTACACCTGGAAAGGGCACAAAAACACATTCCAAGAACAATTTGATGTTTTTGAGGAAACAGCTCACAAGACTCTTGCCTTGTTTTCTGGACGTTTTCTCACCAGTAGTCAGAGTTCCACTCACAGGACTCCACTCTTCGACCATGTTCCGACACCCACTCAGTGGACCCAGTAAGAAGAAGTAATAGAGATCTTCAGGGGGTTGTGAGCAGGCTTTTGAGAATCTTAGAGCTTGGAAAAAAAATGTTCATTCTAGGCTAACTTTAAAATGCCTGGAAATTGGTAGTCATAATGATCACTCCTGGTGGTGTGTGAGGTCAGTGAATTACAGATATTTCGTTCCTGTTCAGACTGTAATTACAAGAAAATATGTCCGTGTTTTTATAGGTTACTGCCTCTGAATGACTTGATTAGATGAGTAGACTACACACCCTCTTTGTTGTGAAATGCTGTTTATTTTAATGAGCTCCACTTGGCTATAAATGTTTGCACCTATGTGTGACCACTGTTCCTGTCACTCTCCCCTTGTTCATTTGAAGAACCTCCAACATGTTCCCCTCAGCAGTTCACTTGTGTCACTGGGGACATCGACTGCATCCCTGTGGCTTGGCGGTGTGATGGGTTCACTGAATGTGAGGACCACAGTGATGAGCTCAATTGTCCCGTGTGCTCAGAGTCGCAGTTCCAGTGTGCCAGTGGGCAGTGTATTGATGGCGCCCTTCGATGCAATGGTGATGCCAACTGCCAGGATAAGTCAGATGAGAAGAATTGTGAAGGTATCAAGAATTCCTTGATGCTTGGTTTATACTTTCTTTGCATCAGATTATTTGAAATTCATTTTTTTCAGTATATTTGGGGTTTATATTTATGGCATGAACATTATACATGTTGCTGATTTGAACCATTTGAGATGTGTAAGGTCCTGCAAATTAATGTACTCATTTCACTACTTTATTGAAATCCCCGGGTGGTGAATATCTTTTTTACTTTTTGTAGCTGTGATAAAACATTATGACCAAGGGCATCATAAAGAATTAAGAGTTTATTTTGGCTTAAGGTTTTAGAGGGAGAGTCTATGACGGCAGGGTAGCTGGGAGATCACATTGTCTACCTCAAGAACCAAGCGGAGGGAGCGAACTGGAAGTGGGTGAGAGTGTGAACTCAGAAAGCCCATCCCCAGTGATGTACTTCCTCCAGGAAAGCTGTAGCTCCCCATAATCTTCCAAAACAGCTCCACCAACTAAGGACCAAGTGTTTAACTATGTGATCCTATGATGAGGTACTGCTCATTCAAACCACCACAGTGGGCATTTTTTATAAAGAAAAGAGGTCTATTTGATCACAGTTCTACAGTGTCAAAGGCATGTTGTGGAATATTAATTATTTAAAGTTGAGTTACATTTGTTTATGTTGCAGGATATTACTTTAATTATGTAAAGGTTTGTTTGTGCTGATTTGTTTAATGATGTAAAGATGTGTTGCTTTGCCTGCCTAAGGCACCTAATTGATCTGGTATAAAACTGAATGACCAATAGCTAGGCAGTAGAGGGGTGGGCGGGGCTGGTGGGCACAGAGAATAAGTAGGAGGAGGAATCTAGTCTCAGGGAGAGAGAGGGAGTCTCCCGGGGCCAGACAGCTAGTTAGCCACCAGCCAGACATGAAATAGGGTATACAGAATGAAAGAAAGATAAAAGCCCCGAGGAAAAACATAGATGAAGAGGAACAGGTTAATTTAAGTTTAAAAATGCTAGCCAGAAGCAAGCCTAAACTAAGACTAAGCATCCACTGTTGGTAATAAGTCTCTGTGTCATGATTTGGGGACTGGTGGTCAGAGAAAGCCTGCTACCAGGGCATGTGATGGCTTTGGTTGGACTCTGGTGAAAATCTCGTGGCAGGTGGCAGCACACTAGTGGGAGCACTTGGGAGATTATAGGCATGTCTCAATAAGAAGCCAGAGTGAGAGGAGATGTCAGGGTTCTTGTTCTTTTAAAAATGTGTGGGTATTTTGCCTTCATGTTTGTGTGTGTGCCTGTGACCCTAATACTTGAGGAGGCCAGAAGAGGATGTCAGATCCCTTGGAGTTAGAATTATAGATGGTTATGAGCCTCCATAGCTGCCAGAGCTCTTTAACCATGGAGCCATCTCTCCAGCCCCAGGCTTGCTCGTTTATAGCAACGGGTTTTCTTAAGAACTGACTCAGGGTACGTGGAGAGCTACCGAACACATTCTGTGCTAAGCCTGATATGTCTTTAGAGTGTATTTAGAAAGCATTTGATTCTTGATAGAATTTTTCTTCACAACAAAATAAGAATAAAATAAAATAAAAGTGCTAAAAATAAAACTCTGCTTTTTTTCTAGTGCTTTGTTTAATTGACCAGTTCCGCTGTGCCAATGGCCAGTGTGTCGGAAAGCACAAGAAATGCGACCACAACGTGGACTGCAGTGACAAATCTGATGAACTGGACTGTTGTAAGTAGGAAGGAAGCTTGTAAATTGTTCTCAAGGGAGAATTTGAAAAAGACCTTGTAGCACAAATTCTAACTGTTCTTAATAAGAACTTGGAGTCAGCTTTGGGGTGGAAGCTGAGAGATGAGAGAAGCAGTGCAGCAACCACGGGAGACCTTTTACCTCCATCGTGCTCAGATGCAGCAGTCCTGCCTCTACGAGCCCTCAGGATGCATCTCCAGACTGCCCTGAACTCCTGTCTCCTCCCGCATTACATTCCTCTCTTCACCCGTATCACTCCTGTCTCCACCTCGCTAGTGCTGGAATTAAAGGCATGTAATCCCAAGTGCTTTTGACTGCATCAATTCTGTGTAGCCCAGGGTGGCCTTGAACTAGCAGGTCTGTCTGCTGAGTCCTGAGATCAAAGGTGTGCCACCACTGCCTGGCCTCTACATCCTCAGGCAAGCTGTATTTGTTAAAACACAAACAAAATACGACTACATTACCACCACCACCCCCTCTTTTTGTATTTTACTTAAAATCCAGATTTCCTTATGTGGAACACTTACACTAGTTATTTGTGCCAGAGATATTTTCTGTTTTGCTTTTAATAATTGTTTAAGGACAGTGCTTTCTTTGTGCACAGAGATAGTAAAACACCAGGGGGGGAAAACATTGCTCTGCCACAACTAAAGTCACAAAATTCTCAGGTAATTTAGATACATGGAAATTAATTGCTAATCTGAACTTCATTCTGAACATTAGTTTGTGTTTAACTGTTTTCTTGAAGTGTTTCTACCAGTTTCTCAGGCTTTAGAATTTAAATGCTTTCTTCTTCGTCCTTTCTTGCCATCCTTTCTCCCTCATTGCCTCCATGACTGCTTGCCTGCCTCTCTTCTTCCTTGCTTCCCTCTAAGCTAGCCCCCCGACACACACACACACTCACTAACGCCGAGCTGTCACAGAGCCACATAAGCCCTAGCACAAAGGAGGAGGCAACCAACTTTTTAGGAATGAAAATAGAGTACATGAAGGAAGCTTCTTAGAAAAACGATATTTGAGATCGATGTTGATGAATGAAAGTGTGGTTTCTGCAGATAAGTAGAGATGCTGTGTTCTGTTTAGAGCCAGGAAGGTGTGAAGCCAATCAACTTTCTGGAACTGCTGTGAGTAAATGGGATTGCTGCCTTAGCTGTGTCTTGGGTGTGTCACCAAGAGAGAATAGTAGCACAGTTGGTGAAGGTGATACTCCACTCACAGTTCTAAGAACAGGCTAGGGTGGGAACATGAAAGCCAAAGCTATAAAACGTGTTAGAGGTAATAGGACTGTAGGCAGGGACATCTATTAGGCTGTTTGTTTTCAAAGTTTTTTGGACCACATCAAAAGAAGTATAAAGGTGAGATGTATGTGTAGAGAAACAGGTGTCCTGCAGTGGCTTTTATGTACATGAAGCACACTGCATCTTGATTTTTCTGTTTCCTTTATTTTAAATGC
Organism: Arvicola amphibius; assembly: GCF_903992535.2. Taxonomy (NCBI): domain Eukaryota; kingdom Metazoa; phylum Chordata; class Mammalia; order Rodentia; family Cricetidae; genus Arvicola; species Arvicola amphibius. The sequence goes on from NC_052048.2 coordinate 16,319,685, forward strand.
TGGTTATAACCCACTAGATTGTTTCCCCATCTTCTAATGGTTTGCAGTCTGCAATTGAAAATGCTCAGGAGGCTTTTGTGGTTCTGACTGAAGATGATCTAGATCAGGAGAAGCAGAAAGGCTGGGAAAGGAAGGCTGGCTTTCCATTATTGCAGAGACAGAAGGGTTGGCAACCACTTAGATACAGCTGGCAATTTTGAGTTGACCCACGGGTACCTCACAGTGTGACTGGGGTCTGTAGATGGAGCGGCGGGGCTGTGTCCCGCCACCTGGCTAGCTTTACCCGAAATAATTACACGGAAACTCTATTCTTTTAAACACTGCCTGGCCCATTAGTTTCAGCCTCTTATTGGCTAATTCTCATATCTTGCTTTAACCCATATTTAGTAGTCTGTGTAGCACCACGAGGTGGTCGCTTACCAGGAGAGATCTTAACCTGCATCTGTCTTGGAGAGGAGAAGCATGGCGACTAACTATGGCGACTGCCCAAAGCGTCTACCTTCTCTCTCCCAGAATTCTGTTCTGTCTACTCCGCCTACCTAATTTTCTGTCCTATTAAAGGGCCAAGGCAGTTTCTTTATTAACCAATGAAAGTAACACATAAACAGATGACCCATCTCCATCAGGGGTCATTAACCAGGATTTGCAGAAGGAACTAAACACTGAAGTACCATAACATTTGCAGTGTAGGAGTAATGCTTGGTTAATGCAGTGCTGTTTGCTGTCTCTGTTTTAAATTTAAATGGCTTTCACGGGCATACACTTTACAGCTTGCCAGGCCATGCCAGTTTTTATTGTTCTTAATTGGTCTACCCCAGCTATTACCTGTTTTACCTCTGGATCTGGGAGAGGTAGTGATAATGGTGAGCTCAGTTTGGGATATCTTACATTAAAGGTAATGATGGGCTGTCCCATTAATACTGTTAGGAAATTGGTTGAGTAGGTCTATGGCTCAGGAAGGTATTTGGCACTCTTTAGATTATTGATGGTAATTAAAGCTATGATAATGGATGAAATCTCCTGAGAGTAGAGGAGGAAGCAAGTAAGTAGTAATAAATCAGGGTGGCATGCACAAATAACAGCAGGAATAATCAGAGCTAGTAAGTAGGGCGGAGGACGGCCATAACACTCATGACCCCAGCACTAGGGAGTCAGGGGAGGGTGAAGATTTCAGCTACATGGCAGGATTGAAGCCAACCTGGACTAGATGATACCCCGTATCAAAAAATAAACAAATAGTAAAACTAGGAGAATGGTGTCTTCCATAGTGAGCAGAAACTGTTTAAAAGAAAGCGGGAGCCCAATCTGTTGACCATGCAGAGCGGTCTGTGAGATGCAGAGTCCGAGAGCTCTTAGCCGTTGTGGGCCATTTCCCTGCAGGGGTGAGAGAGGAAGCCTGCCATCAGCAGTGTGTCCCAGAGACCAGCAGTGTGGGGCAGGAATGTCAAGAAGGGGTTTTTATTCGTTCCTGAAGTTTGGCACTGGGGAGGAATATCAAGGCATAGAAGAGAATGCAGAAGTGATGGTAGCTGGCAAGGACTGAAGAGAGCATGTGCTTTAGACCCCACAGGCTGAGTTTGGGGCTAATGGCCACAACAGGCAACTTAGTGCTGTCATTGATGAGTTTAGCTACATGGGTGGGAGATTTAACAAAAAGCAGAAAATGTTTTAAAGGGTCTTCATTATGAGATTATCTATGGGTTAACTAGTCAGAAGTGGGTGCTTCTTGCTCTTTCTTTTCATGCCTTCTGTTTCTTAAAGACTCAAGTAGCCAGAAATCCAGGAAGGTAGGTGTGCTGGGCAGGATCCTTCTCCAGTTCTCTGGCCTTGCTGAATCCTCTTGTAGTCAAGTTAGAGACACAGTGGAGGTTGGATCTGAGTGCCTGACTCGTCTGCGGTTTACAGACGGCTTCACTCGATCTAAGTGGCACTAGTTCTGGCTGCTTTTGGCTTCTCCACGATTCCACAGAGAACGTTTTGGTGACTTCTCAAAGCCTGTCTCTGCAGTGATACTTCTTGGTCTGTTGTCGTCATTTAACAGTAGCTTCTTTAAATTTATTTAAATTAAGTGATGCCATTTAATTCATATTTTTATGTGGTATGATATATATTTATGTAAGCTGTATATAGTTTGATTTATCAACATATTTTTATTTTTGCATTCTTTTATTGCTATTTTGAATGTATAGTTGTTTTTCCATTATATAACTAGTACTTTCCATTTTAGATCCAACTGAAGAGCCAGCACCACAGGCCACCAACACAGTTGGTTCAGTCATTGGAGTAATTGTCACCATATTTGTATCTGGAACCATATACTTTATCTGCCAAAGGATGCTGTGTCCTCGTATGAAGGGAGATGGGGAGACTATGACTAATGACTATGTGGTTCATGGCCCAGCTTCTGTGCCCCTTGGTTATGTTCCTCACCCAAGCTCTCTGTCGGGATCTCTTCCAGGTAAGTGAAGACTAGTTTGTGAGAATCTGGTTTTGTCCAGTTTAAGCTCTAAAAAAATTACTGAATTTCCATTGTGGAAAAAGGACGTGCCTAGGATTAAAAACTGGATTATTTGGGGTTTAAGAACTTGTGAGAGTAAATTTTTTTTTAATTTTTACACTGTTTCTATACAGATAGACTTAGGTATGACTTTGCCAGCTTCAGGCCTCTGACTGCATTGTGGGGCTACAGTATATTGAAAGCAAGTCAGCCAGTGCTTTGGTGAACACTACAATTTAATTTCACCACTGGGGACTTGAGGCTATTACTCTAGGAATGAAGGAGTCCAAAGACAGATCAGTTTGCTTTCCACAAACAAGGATTTTGGAAATAGCTGGTTGACAAGGAAGGAACACACTCCTCTCTGCCTTCTCCTGATCTAATATGCTGACAGTGGTGTGAGGTTGGTGAAGACACTGAGTCTGTTAGGCAGTAAATCTTTTCCCAGGGTTTTGTGGTACCTTTGATGAAAAGAATCTTGCCTTTTAATGAGGAGATGTCTGACCTCTGAAAATAGGAATTTACTGTGGTGTGACTTTCAAGTAAACAGCTATAATGTTTCAGCTGGTGAATGGTGATGCTCCCCTGTTGCCGTTCCTATTTCTAGTAAGTGGAAATGGAAACTTACTTGGACAAGTAGAACCTTCCTTAGCATTAGTAGTTTTGAGTGTCTTTGTGCATCAGCTCCAGTCTTTAGAAGCCTTTGCTTTCTCTGGAGCTCATCTGTTGGTTTAATCTACCCTGGTTCACAGTCTTCATCCTCAGTCCTTTCCTTAAGTCTTTTGGGACAAACTCTCACTCTGCAGGGCTCTGTTTCCTTTGACAGGGCCAGGTGGGGAGCGGCCTGGCCTTATGTGAAGCCTGCTCTGAATGGAGCTTTCACTTCAACATTCGTTTCCCTTCTCATGAGCTCTTTACAGATATTATTAGGAAAAGAGGGCATAAATCATTTTAGTTGGGCTGCTTGTAACTTCAATGTTGATTAGTTATTTCATATATCTTTGTAGATGTTACTCAGCTTTCATTTTCATATCCTTCAGGAATGTCTCGAGGAAAATCAATGATCAGTTCCCTCAGTATCATGGGGGGAAGCAGTGGGCCTCCCTACGATCGAGCACACGTCACAGGAGCATCGTCAAGTAGTTCTTCAAGTACCAAAGGCACTTACTTCCCTGCAGTAAGCCGTCTGCTTTTGCTTCGTTTGTCTTTCACTGTTAAAATACATAGCATGTTAAATCAATTCATTTAAATGTGGGTACTCAGTGATGGTATTGTGAAAGTAGTTGTTTAAGCATGTAGGAGTCAGTGAGAATTTACCACCACTGCCCTGTGCTTAAATCTTTTAAGTTTACTCTGTAATAATAAGCATAGTTGAAAACATTATAATAATTTCACAATTCAAATAAAAGTTAAACCACTAAGGTACCAAACAGACTTTGGACTTTTCATTTGTAACCCACTAAAAGAAACATGTAGGTGGGGAGGTAGTTCAGTCTGTAAAATGCTTGTCTCGCAGGCAAGAGAACCTGCGTTCCATCCCCAGCACCAAGATAAAAAGCTGGGCCTGGCTCATAATCCCAGAATTGCAGAGGTGGGGACAGGAGGATCCCTGGAGTGCACTGGCCAGCCCACCTAGACTAGTTAGTGCACACCAGGCTAATGAGAGCCTGCCTTAAAGGAGGTGGATAGCGGTCCTGAGAAGGACATTTATGGTTCCCTTTGGCCTTCAATTGCATGCATATGCATATATGCTCTTGTACCTACATGTATAAAAATAAAATTTAAGAGAAAGCACATTAGAATCCCACTTAAATTAATAATTTTTCTACAGACATAGAAAAATTATGTTTAAAAAAATTAGAGCCTGTCAGTGCCAAACAAGCCAGTGATGGGGGTGACAGGTTTTGTTTTTTTATTTTTCTTACCACTTGTTTAGGATAAAGAACTTGTGGCCTAGGAAAAGGGAGCCACAGTCTTGAAGTGCTATTTAAGTAGTTGTTTTGAAAAGAATATGCTGATAGTGTAATAGAAAAGGATAGACAGAAAGATGAAAAGATAGTAGATAAATATTTTTTACATCTATATCTGTAAAGTTATTGTTTGCTTAATATTTTAACTGTTTCCCTTTTAGATTTTGAACCCACCACCATCGCCTGCTACAGAGCGATCTCATTATACCATGGAATTTGGTTATTCTTCCAACAGTCCCTCCACACATAGGTCCTACAGGTAAGGCATGCCTTCTTTCCATATTCCATTTGTGAACATACTAACCCTCAAATGAACAGACCATGATCACCAAAGAAAGATTAGGATTCTTCTCTTGGCAAGACTTGACATTGTCCACCCCCAATCCCTTCTTTTTTATTTTATATTTAAAAGAGAGTTACACAGCTGGCTTTTAGAGTAATGCAGTTAGGGATTGGGCAAGATAGGTCAGAGCTGTGAGAGCTCACAGGAGCAGGAGTGTGGGGCACAGATAACTGAAAGAAATCAGAAGCCGGTTGGCCTACTGTAACCTGGAATAAAAGATTTTCCATGTAGTTGCATGGAATAAACAAGTCTCTGGTTTGGGAGGTTCTTCTGTCTATGTGTTGCTTTTATTGGTTAATGAATAAAAAAACTGCTTTGGACCTATAACAGGGCAGAACTTAGGTAGGCAGGGAAAACTAAACTAAATGCTGGGAGGAAGAAGGCAGAGTCAGAGAGAAGCCATGGAGCCGCCAGAGTCAGACATGCCAAAACTTTAGCCGGTAAGCCACAGCCGCGTGGTAATATACAGATTAATGGAGATGGGTTAGATTAAGATGTAAGAGTTAGCCAATAAAAAGCTAGAGCTAATGGGCCAAACAGTGTTTTAAATAATATAGTTTCTGTGTGATTATTTTGGGTCTAAGCTAGCCGGGCAGCCAGGAACCTATAAGCAACCCTTCTTACTACAAGTCTCACTAAAGTGAATGAAGCATGTTTGTAAGTAGCAGCAGGAAGTGACCTCTGCTAACTGCGAGTGTGTTGAGGAGGTCTGTTACTGTCATGTGTGCCCCGCTCTTCGTCTGTGTTCTGTCTGAAACTGTCCTGTGGTCCTCAGCGCCCTTACCATTTGGATGGTGTTTCCTTTCAGTCAGTTTGGCCTGGGAGGACTTTGCAGTGATGGAATAGAGTAGAAACTGCCTACGAAAATCGTTTAAGACTGAGACAGGGTCGCCTCCACCATGATTGTTCCTATGAATTATTCTAAGATTTCTTTTCATACCACAGCTTTGTTCTAAAATGCCAAAACAAAAACAGGCCTGAAAATTGAAAAACAAGAACAGAAACTAAAATTTCATTTAAAAAACTTACTTAATTCAGCTTGAAGAACGTTAGGCAAAGTATATGACCACTTTAAATCATTTCGAATGTCTAAAGTAGGCTAAAATCTGTCAAACTTCTTTATCAATTGCCATGATTTTGCTTAAGCTGAGATTTAACAGAATTTTGTTGATCAACTTTCTTTTTTATTTCCTTCTTCCTTTTTTTTAATGAGACTAGAAGTTTTTAGCCTTTTCAGTTTTAATCCAGAAAATCTCCCCAGGCTTTGGCTTCTGTTTGAACAGAAAGATGAAACAAAAAAGCAGAAGTGCTATGATGATATCCTGTTAGCAATGATGGTAAAAGTCACAGGAACCTGCTCAGTGGGGCCTGTGGGCAAGGCTGAGTGGCAGCAGAAGGCATGGGTGCCTGTCAGTTGTTCTTACCCCTTTTCTTGCAGTCACTGTATTTTAGAGGCAGTTAATGCGTGGATCTTTAGGATAAGTATGAAATAAGAGAAGAGTGGCCATACGTAGAATAACGTAGGAAGTCATCCACAGACAAGCCATTGTTTAGGTCAGCTCTCACCTCCGTGAGTGTGCTTCTCTTCAGGTCGCTTTTCCTAGATACCCAGGTTACAGACTTTTTAACTAGAGATTATTTTAAAAGGTATATAAACAAATAGATAGTTGACTGGCCCTCTGGGCGTTTAAAGTTTGATACTCAGTTGAAAATGCATGTAGGACTGTATACCTAACTACAAATACCACAACTCCAAGTTAGAATAGTTTCCTTTTGCACACGACAGTCTTAACAGGGTGGATGTGGCTGGAGTTCAGCCTGGATTGTGCAGTAGTTTACTTTTAAAAGAAACAAGGTCTTCAGACATCATTAACTTACCTGTCAGGCAAATTATGAAATGACCAAAGAGTGTAGAGTGAGAGTAGACTATGGAAGACCCATTTCCACACGCTCTGAAGCTCCTGGAACTGCTGAGGTCTGTGACCGTGAGGTGTGTAACGGGTCGGCCAAGGCTGGAGTTGAACAGTAGACCGCTTGTTCTGTGTGAGCAAGGCCCTGGGTTCAGTCCCCAACACCTGAGCAAAAATACAACAGTTTTTCAAAGTGTGTCAATAGTAAAACTCTTGAGTTGGTTTGTTTTTATTCTATTTTTGAATATGATACTGGGGTCAAACCCAGGGCCTGTATACAGCACGTGCATTTTAGTTTGCCTCAAGGGAGAAGAGCACATTTGGGGCTTGAGTTCTCTGCTCTCCAACTCCATCCATGTTTTTGACAATGTGCCATTGCTTCTTCATGTGTGCCGATTAAAAGCAGCGGCTTTTTGGTTGTGGTGGTCCTAGGGATTAACCCATGGCCTCCCTGCACATGCCAGGCAAGGACTACCCATCCATACAGATGTTAACTGCAACAGCTCATAGCTTTCAAACTAGATTTATATCTCTTTCTCTGATTTCTGATACAGATATTGTTATGTAAAACTAACTGTGCTTCTATTTTCTTCACACACTAGCTACAGGCCTTACAGCTACCGGCACTTTGCACCGCCCACTACACCCTGCAGCACTGACGTCTGTGACAGTGACTATGCTCCTAGCCGGAGAATGACCTCAGTGGCAACAGCCAAGGGCTACACCAGTGACTTGAACTATGACTCAGAGCCTGTGCCCCCACCACCCACACCCCGCAGCCAATACTTGTCAGCAGAGGAGAACTATGAGAGCTGCCCTCCTTCTCCATATACCGAGAGGAGCTACTCGCATCACCTCTACCCACCACCACCCTCCCCCTGCACAGACTCCTCCTGAGGAGGGGCCCTCCTCCTCTGACTGCCTCCGCCGGGAAATGTAAATACACATCTGGTTGAGATCTGGAGGGGGGGAGGGAGCTATAAAGCAGAGTGAGGCAGACCCTGTACAGTTAACATTATAAAGTGGGTGGGGTACTAGAGATATTTGTACAGAAGAAAAGGATATTTATATATTTTCTTAAAAGAGCAGATTTGCTGCTTGTGCCATAAAAGTTTGTATAAAATATAAATTTGTACTAAAAGTTTTATTTTTGCAAACTAAATACACAAAGCATGCCTTAAACCCAGTGAAATGACTGAGCACAAAGGAAACAGGGATAGCAGAGGCATCACTGACTGGGAGTGTCTGGGTTTCAATGATACCAAAAACTAAAGAAAGAAGAGAAAGTAATTCCATCTCAGAGTGGCAAACTTGGAAGCAGCCAAAATCGCCTTCAGACTAACTAACATTTTTGAGGGTCAACAAGTTAAGAAACCATGAAGGAAAGAAATTATAGTACTAATTTTGGACAAAGGGCTTTGTTTTCTCTAGGAATCCCACAGTTTCCTTAAGGAAAATAGATGCTTGTACAATCTATTTTGAGTGTTGCTGCTGTAAGAGATGAGGTGTCTGCTGCAGGATGCTGTGGAACTGGTGAGAGCCCATGCCGCTGGCCCAGTTCTTGGTAACACTAGTTGCTTTCACCTTGCTGCCTCCCCAGCAGCTTGTAGGCCATTCTGCCAAGAGCCATGATTTAGTCAAGCTTTTTAATCTGAGGAATTGACTAAATGGAATTTACTCAACAAGGGATTGATTCCAGTATATCTACTATCACCATTTGACTGTTTTAAGTTGTAGGCTGTTTTGCATAATCAAAAGTTAGCCATATTATTGGTCTTCCATGATTGTTTTAATGCTCATTAAAGTGTCTTTTTACAACACATATAGACAATGCTTAAAAAATCACGAATATGCTATATTCTTGTAAATTAGTTTTGTATCCTTGCAGCATACGATATCACAGTGTGAAATCATTTAATGTATGTTTTTTTGAGTAAAACATTTAAATGTGCTCTGGTTAGAAACAGTCTATTTAAAAAGAAGGGTTTTTTTTTTTTTGTTTTGTTTTGTTTGTGTTATTAGGTTTCCCTATATTAACTGTGTGTGCTGTTTTCACTTTATGTGTACCAGCTTTCCTCAGAGTGCCGTCTCCCGCATACCTCTGTTAGTGTGGTGGCAGGCACTGTGAATGTTTTCACACGACCCGCAGTCTCTTCTTACAGTCACCTGTGTTCTGTGTTCTCTCTCGTCCCATTATGGACTAAGATAATTTCACAAATGTTAACGGTGTGGGTAAATGAGAAGAGTCAGCTGCAGGAACTTGAGTGGTGGAGGCTAATGGAAGTCTCTTCTGAAACATGCCTGACCTGCCTGACCGCCATGGCGGTCCTGAGCTGCTACCTCTGTCGCTGTCAGGGCTGACCTGTGGGATGGCCTTCGCCCGCTGCTCTCCCGCTGTCCAGACATTAGTGTCCTGCCTAGCACTCCTCTGCTACAGTTGAGCTGTTTTTAACCTAGTGTGCTTTTACCTAAGCAGCTGTTGATTACTTATTGAATATATTTTTAAATTATATATTGATGTGAGGCTTCTGGATTTTAGAGCCTAAGTGAAAACAATAGAAAGAAATGATTCCAGAATTTTGGCAGAGTTTAATTAACTTTTAAAAAAACACAGAGGTACGTTTTTAAAGAGAAAACCAAATCTTTCAAGATAATGCTTTTGTTGGGGACAGCTTAGTCAGAATCAGGGGCACTTATCTTGTGTATAAGTAAATGGCAATCCATGCATGTCTTGCATTTCGGTCAGATAAGCATTAACTCTTCCTGTTACTGAAACAAAGTGCTCGGCGCGGAGACAGAATGGGCCTTGAACTCACCTTCTGTGACGCACGGGGCACTTGACGCTTGAGTGAAGATGGGAAGGTCAGCAATGACTGGGTGTCAGTTAGAAGTTGAGAATTCTATGTTTACATTTTTATGTGCATCTTTATCTTGGTGGGCTTCCCATGTGGAGACTTGCACTATAGTGAGCTAAGAAGGATGCTGCCTTGTTTCATCTCAGTCCAAGTGCTTGTGCTGCGATGGCAATGGCCTCTTCTTGCAGAATACAAATTTGTGTGCCAATTTGTTGAAATGATTTGAAGGCAGTTCAGGTTAATCTCAGTATCCTCTTTCTGGGGCAGCTGAGTTGTAGTGAGTACTTCTGAGAGTATTTTTTAGTGAGATGGTTGTTAAATTTGGGAAAGATAAAGATACTCAAGTTACATGGACAGTTAAGTTTAAGTAAACTATGTCGTAATTATTGAACATAAGAAAAATAAGGAAAAATAAACTTATGAGTACACAATTGGGGGAAAAGGGAAAGTTTTAAATTAGGATATGTCTAGATTATTTAAGAGGAAACATGAATAAAATTTGATTAGATTCCATAGTTTCTTGGCTATTTGTTTTGAGCTTGTATTTTAAAGTATGCCTATTTACTGATAGAACATTTTGTACTCTGGGGCCCTAGTCTCCTAACCAAGGCCCAAGTAGTTCTCATGTAGGTCAGGTAAATGGGCACAGTCAAAGAAGAGGTTTAAACTAGAGTTGGTGGGTAGAATATTACTGGTATTTTTCTTTTTAAAAAAATTTTATAATGTTTTCGTCAGTGCACATTAAGTTGTAAAACTAGCCATCTACCTTAGGTGACAGTTGTCTAGGGGAAGTGTCTGTTGTCTCACTGTAAAGGCCCATGAGTGATTGTCAGTTCATAGCTGTGCTTACTCATCAGTTCATTCGGTGTGCTTAGTGATCAGGATGGCTTTCTGCAAGTAAGCCTCCTTCTCTACAAGCTTCAGAAACAAAAGTCGTCTTCTGTTCACCCCCGAAAATGTCCTGCTATTAGTGACTGTGCTGTGCTAATGTGTAGCCCATGTGACTATAGAAAGTATTAACAAACTGATTTCTTACTCAGAATTAGATTGTAGAAAGGAATGTGGATATCAGTTGATTGGCAATATTTAAGAGTTCATAAATGAAAGCCATGCACAATTATGGGTGTGCACTAAGTCTTAAATACGTTTATCATCAAGCATTAGTTAAAATGTCAGAATTCCTTTTAATTTCCTGGGGTTTCCTTATCCCAGACCTAAAGCAGGCCATGAGAAGAGGTGTGATTTTAGGACATCTGGGATGCACTGCTTTATAGTGTCAGGATGTGGCTTTTGAAATCCTCAGGTTTTAAAGTCACGGACTTTGGGCCTCAAGTACAAAATTACACATTAGTGACTTAAGTGGTTCACATTGTGGATCCTTATTCTCAGGATCCTTCTCTGACTGCACAGCTCATTGAATTCAGCTTACACCTGAGGAGAAGGGAGGCGGATGCACTGGTTTATCTTAGTGACTTAGAATCAAGTTACCAACTCTGCCCTCACCTCAATGGGAGGGAGCTTTATCATTGTTTCACAGGCATTTGTAGACCATTCTTTATTTTATTCCTAGGGAATTTTTAGAATTACAGATTGATTGCACTCAGAAGCAGAATATGGGCCCAACATATACTAATCATTGGATTCTCCATCATCACTTAGCATTTGCCCAAAGTCAACACCAAAGAGATAGAGAACATGCTTTTTCTTAACTGTCCATTTGGGCTTTGTTTGTTTATCCACTACATATAGGAAAGTGGAGGGGTGGTCTAGCTATAGATCCGTGTGGATATGTATCTATATCAGTGCCTAAATAGAGTACTAAGAGGAAAGTGAGGCGAGGAGAGTGATTGCATCAGAGTCTGGTGAGGGAGGCCGGAGAAAGAGGATACGAGAGGCCGAACTGGACTAGCCTCGCTGCGAGTGAAGGATCTGGAGCTGCTTTCGGGTGTTTGTCCCTTATGAGTCTAAACTTTTTCTTAAGCTTTAATCTTTGTCATTGTCTTAAGTCAGCTGGTGTTTCTTGTACATCAACTTTGGTACGATGGTGCTTTGCAAGGATGTATTTATATTATAATGGCCAACATTTGGTCAGCCCTTGTCCACTTACTCACCCCCTTTTGTAAAATAAGTGCTTTAATTATAAATTGTATAAAGGTACCTTGTATAAACTCCCTTTTGATTATTACAATAAGCTGAATTGTAACAAATGAAATGTTGATTTTTATAATAAAACCATGGAAAAATCAGTGAAAAAGTGCAACTATCATTTACTCCAAGAAATAATGAAAATGGTTGTGCTTTGTGTGATGAACACTACTGTATTACAAATAAGAGCAAGTGCAGCTTTGACGCAGTTTGTGTGAAGAACTGAAAACTGTTGGCTATTTCAGGGCTGACCTTTGTGCCTAGAACTCTGGAGACCTCCAGGCTCTTCAGCACGGCGTGTTCTCGCTGATTATGAGTGATACCTTAAAGTGGTGTTGTTTTTCCTGGTGTGGAGCCAAGTGTGATGTTGCCATGAGAGATGTGTGGCACTAAACCAATGAGGATGCCCGTACCAGGTCCCACTGAGTCTCACTTTGCTGTAAGATGGAGAGTGGCAGGTTAAGTGGAAGCCATGTTCTAACGGTAAGTTCGTGTCAGATGCTCTTGATCTTGAGAGAAGTCTTATCATCTCCACTTGTCCCTGATGAGGAAGGAGAAAAGGCCAACCACATAGGTCATACTCTTTCCAGTAAAAGGGAGGGAAGAGCCACAGCTTCCCTTGAACTTGATGTGGTCTCAAGAATGGTGAAAAATCATGTATATCTTGGTCCTCCTTTGCCAAATAGGCTTTTGGTAACATTTATACAGTCCTCTTAATTTGAATTCATTTCCTTGGAGGTGCAGCTTGTGTTGGTTTCTGTAAATTTAACTCAGGTTGAATTGTAGCTACTGCTATCTCTGTCATTTATACCATTATGCAATCTGCACATTGGAATCATTCTGGAAAGTTTTCTTGAGATTTGCTCTTTCAAATTCAGATTTAGTCAAAGTAGAAAATTGATCTTCCCCATCCAAAGGCTAAAATGAAGGATAATTTTATTAAAATCTGGCCAGCATTTACTGTGTACCAGGCACTATGCCGAGTCCTCCCGTTGCCACATTCAAAAGTAATCGACTAGTTCATGAATAAACTTGATAGGAAATGTCTTTTGGAGGATGGAATTCTCCACTGTAAAATTTCAATTAAAAAAATCAACAGGTTGTCAGTATAGAGAAGGGTAAGGCTGGGACCTAGTTCTGCTGTTGTATCGTGATGGGTTGTCTTATTTTTCTATTGCTGTGCTAAGACACTGAGACCAAGGTAACTTAGAGAAGACTTTATTGGGGGCTCCCAGTTACAGAGGGTGAGTCCATGGTCATTATGATGGTGTGCACGGCATCTACAGGTAGGCATGGTGCTGGAGCAGTAACTCATAGCCTACAGCTTGATCCACAAGCACAAGACACACTTGGGAAGGCTCAGAGTTTTGCAATCTCATAGCCTGCTTCCAGTGACACATGTCCCCCCCCCAAGACCGCCCCTAATCCTTTCCAAACAGTTCCATCAACTGGGGACTGAGTATTCAAATATCTGAGCATATGGGAGTCATTCTTAAAAGCACCATTGTTAAGCCATGTCTGAACACATTTATTTCTTTAGATTTTCTTCACACTGGGGAGAGTGGTTGTTCTTAATAAACCAGGCTGACTTTTAATGCAGAAGTTCACCTGCCTCTGCCTCCTGGATGCTGGGTAAAGTGTACATCATCAAGCCTGTACCCGCATGCGTGACTCCTAAGGTGCCTTAGTTTGCTTCCCATAAATGTTTCCATTCAGTTTATAACTTTCTGGTTTTGCTGTTTTTTATTCTTTGAAAATGAATCATACAAAAGTATGCTTAATTTTTAGATATTTTGGGCATTTTCCAGTATTTTGTTATTTTAAAATTCAATTCCATAAAGGTCAGATTTAATCCTTTTAAACTTTCTGAGACTCGTTTTTTGTTCCAGACTGATGGCGGTGGGAGGTCTTGAAGAGCCTGTGTGCTGTGCTGTGGGCCTAGCTCTAAAAGTCAGTGGGATCCCTCATGTCTCCTGTATCATGATGGGGTTTCTATCTACTGTTGCTGAAGAAAGCTGCAGTCTCCATGCTTCCCTCTGGCTCTACGTGTTTCATCTTTTCTGATAGTTTCTGCCTACACATGACAGATGTTACATTCTCGTAACTGTTCACCCTTCAGCATTATGCAGTGCTTTTCTGTCCCTGAATTTTTTGACTTGAAGTCTGTTTGTCTGATGGTAATATCATAGCTTCCTTGTTACTCCTCTGTGATTTTCTATCCTTTCAGTTTCTGCCTCTGTTGTGTCTAGATTAAAAAATTAAAGATAAATAGCCATTTTTATGGCTCAGGAGGTAAAGGCACACTTGCTGTGAATTCTAAAGACCTATGTTTGACCAACATGGAGAGAACCAACTCCCCTGACATACTCATTAAATAAATGAAAATTTTAGCCCCACATGTTTCAATGGGGTTTTTATTCTTTGATTTTTGTATGTTTGTTTTGAGACAGGGTCTCACTGTGCCGCCTAGGCTGCCTTGGAGCTCACTGTGTAGACCAGGCTGGCCTCAAACTGCCTGCGTCAGCCCAAGTGCTGGGACTTGTTTTGCTTTGTTTGTTTTGTTTTTTCAAGACAGCCCTGGCTGTCCTGGAACTTGCTCTGTAGAGTCTATTCTTATCTACTTGTTTCTAACCTTTAGTGGAAATTTTTAACCATAGATGTCCTTGTGACTGTGCCTACCATCTCTCTCTCCTTCCTAAGCTCTCCTCGCTTCTGAGATGGAGCTTCACTTTGTACTCCAGGTTATAGCTTCCTACATAGTCCAGGCTGCTCTGGAACTCAAATCTTCCTGCTTTCGCTTCCTGAGTGTGGCTACAAGTATGTTGCATAATGTCCAGCCTTTAGTCCGGTGGTTCTCAACCTTCCTAAATGCTGTGACCCTTTAACATGGTTCCTCATGTTGTAGTTATCCCAGCCATAAAATTATTTTTCCTGCTGCTTAATAACTAATTTTTCTACAGTTGTCAATAGTAATGTAAATCTGGCTTGCAGGATATCTGTCTGTGTCCATGTGTCTGTCCTTTCTTCATTCCCTCATTGCCCCAATTAGGTCAGTCCCTGAAGCCATGCAGAGATCAACACTGCGTGAGCTTGAGGTCCAGAGTTTGAGTCCTCAGAACCCACATAAACACTAGTGGGCCTGGTGACTCCCCTGTAATTCCAGTGCTCACATCAGACTTAACTGTGTCGGTGAGCTATGGGTTTAACTGTGAGACCCTGTCCCTGTGAATGAGACAGAAGGCTCTCCATGCCAACCTCAGGCCTCCACACACATGTATGCACTTGCCTGTGCATCCACACATGCAAATACACATATACACCACACATATATTTGTAAAAAATAAAAAAAAAAAGTCTGTTCAGAGTCTAGCAAGATGGTTGAGCCAGCATAAGAGCCTGCTGCCCAAGCATGACAATCTGGGTTCAGTCCCTGGATCCAATGGTGGAAGTTGAGAACTGACTCCTGAAATGTCCTGTCACCTCCACACATGCTGGGACACTCACCTGCACTAATACTCACACCCAATATAATAAGTACCTTAAAGTTCTCTGTTCAAGTCTTCACCCCACTATAGATGGCTCATGCCTCCGTGGATAGCCACATACCCATGGGTATCACTAATTGGATTCAGGGGGTTAATAATGATTAACATACACACATACATATATATGTGTATGTAATGTATGTATGTATACACACACACACACACACACACACACACACACACATATGAACATCAATCACTGTGTAGTCAAAGATTCCCTTGAATGTATGGTCCTGCCTCAGCATCCTACCACATGCAGCTTATACCTTCTGTTTTGTTTACATTCAGATCTACCTGCCTTTGCCTCCCGAGTGCTGAGATTTAAGGTGTGCACTACTATGCCTTGCCTCACATCTTCTTGATGTGTTGAAAATATTTTAATTTGCATGTTTATACAATGTGTGTGTGTGCACTTGTGTGTGTATATTCATTTGTGTGTGAATTCAGATGTGTGTGTGCCATAGTGTGTATGTGAAGGTCAGACAACCTTGGGTGTTGTTCTTCATGCTCCACATTGTTTTGAGATAGGATCTCTTGCTTGCATCTCATTGCCTGCATCAGGCTAGCTGGTCTGCAGATGTCTGGAAACTGTTGACTGTCTTCTATCTCCCGGTAGGAGAACTGGAATTACAGATGCTCATGCTACATATCAGGATTTTATGTGGGTTCTAGGGATTTGAACCCTGGTCCTCATGCTTGTATTGCCAAGTGCTTTTACCCAGTAGCTCATCTCTCCAGCCCAAACATTCAAATTTTATCAACATTTAAATAACTTCCTTTGCCTTTGTAACCTTTCTGTGCTTGTGTACATTTGTGTGCATGTACATATGTGTGTGGAGACCAGATAATGAAGTAGTATCTTCCTTAGTCAATAACTTTCTGCCTTATTTTTTGAGACAGGGTCTCTTCCTGCACCTGGAACTTACTGACACAGCCTCATTGGCTGGTTCCTAAACTCTGCCCTTCTTCTCCAGCCCTGGGATGACTGGTATGTACCACCACACCTGTCTACCACATGGGCAATGGAGCACTGTACAGCAAGCATTTCACAGAGCAGAAATCTGAGTGTTCCGCCTATTTCTAAAACCGGCATTCCTCCTGACTCCTTGATTTCTCTGGAGAATGCTCCTTTCAGTAGTTCGAAGGCTCTGTGAAGCCTTGGGAGATTTTCCCATGTGTACACATTGATTTGTCCTCATCTGTAGATCTGGACTGTCTGCAGCTTGGGGTGCTACTCCCCTCCCTACCTTTGCTGTCCACTGAAGCCACACCACCCTTGCTGAGCTCCTGCTCAGACAGACTGCCGGGCTCTGGGCGTTCCCATCTCAGTACAGCCAGAGACTTCTTTCCATGCAGTCGTGGGCTCATGTTGCCTCTCATCTGTCAGCATTACCCATTGCCGCGTCTTAGAAATCCTTCTTTCATTTATTTTGTCTGCAATAAAATGAAGAGTCAGGCAGGAGATGAGATCTAGTTACTGTCCCATCATCCTGACTAGAAGCTGCCTATGATTTTGGAATCACTCGGAGAGTTTGTTATGACTCCGTGTATCTTGGGCCACATGCCAGTCGTACTGATTTACAAGCTGTGGCAGAGGCTGGGGTACGGTCTGCAAGTATGCGCCAAGAAGTTGTCTGGTGTCAGATGTGTAAAGTCAAATGACACAAGAGAGTTCCTGCACCGCTGAGAAAGGCTGCGTGTGCCAGTTCATAGGGTGCAGCGCACTAAATCCATTGTCTACAGAAAGAGTGCTTTGGATCCCTCTCGAGGAAAGACATCCAGATACAACCCCATGGCAGCCAACAGAGAGTCCGTAAATGACGCACGGGGGAAGGAGGGAAGGCGGGGATGGAATAAAGGAGTAAATTTGGATCCGGAGAACCCTGGGGAAAGGAGACTGGCAGGCAAGTGCATTCCAAGGGAAGAGGATGTTGTTCAGGATCTGAGGTGTGGGAATGCAGGACACATTTGGGAAATTATGAATAGTTAGGAATGGCTGGACAAGAGAATGGGGAGACGTCTTCAGTGTTTCCATCTTAGACGCATAGAAGGAAATAGAGGAAGTCATTCTATGTGCTGCACAGGTTAGTGACATTTTTGTAACAGATGGGGCCCTTTCCCCTTGATCTGTCCATTCATTTTAGGTCAGACTACATTCAAGGTACCATAATCCAAAAATATGCAAGATCCTGTAATTACATTATTTTTTGAGACAGGATCTTACTATGTAGACCAGATTAGGTTGGAACTTGCAATCCTCCTGCCTCAGCCTCTCTCAAGTATTGGAAATTCAGATGTGTACTACCATGCCTGCTTATTTTTTCCAGTCATAATATCAATAGCAAAAGAGCAACAGGTAACTGAGAATGGGGCTCTTTCAGCTGTGCTGTGGACAGCTTACAGTAGGAAACGGCATCCAGTTAACACTAATTAGCTCCCAAGCACCATCCTGAGCACTTAGTGTAGGTTGACACACTTGGTCATCATGGATATAATACACTACTGTGATAACTTATGTTTATTTTAACAGAAAACACTTTTTTGGGGGGAGTGTTGAGACAAAGTCTTGAACTCGTTTTTTTCTGTCTGGTTGGTCCCAAACATGTAGTCCTCCCACCTCAAGCTGGGGTTGCAGGCAGCTGTCACCAGGCCCAGTTGACATGACACTCCTTTAACAGCAATCTTTCAATGCATTTATTTTACTAGTCACCAACCGTTATGCTACCTTCAGGAATACTAAAGTCCCAGAGCCCATGCTGGGGGGATGGCACTGTGGGTAACGTGTTAGCCGCCAAAGTGTGAGGACCTGTGCTTGAATTCACAGCTCCGGTCTAAACAGATGGATGTCTCAGTGCACATCTCTGGTGGTGAGATAGGAGGTGGAGACAGGAGACTCTCCGGAAGCTCACGGGCCATCTAGCCTGGGGTATAATGCAATGCACAAGAGGCCGTGCTTCAAACAAAGTGGAAGACGAGGATCAACACCCGAGGTTGCCCCTTGACCCCCATACGCATGCTGTGGTACGTGTGTGCCCCACTCTCAATCCCAGAAACCTGGTGGAGTGGAGGTGTGTCACATGAAGAAATCTGTAGGTGATCACCTAACGGTTTTGTAGCAGGTTTTGAGAAAATGGGTCAGCTCATAGGAAACTCGAGTTTCTTCTCTAACGTGAACAGAGACATGTTCCTATAGTAAGCTTGAGACGATGCCATTAGCAGACTTTCCCAAATGTCGTTTGAGAACAAATAGTACCAGAGACTAAAAAAGTAAGCACACGCGCTGTTTATCATTTCTTCTCAACAGATACGGCCAAATGGACCACTTTCTCTGTAACCAAATGGGATGGTTTCCATTCTCAACATGTACAGGTAAAGCGATCACTTATCTTTATGGACTCCCTCATAGTCAAATAACCTCAACACAAAGTCCATGCTACTGAGTCCTAAGAGCTAGAAAGAGCAAGGCCTCTCCCGATGCCTCTTGAGTCAAAGGGAAGGATGGTTCTAGAAAATTTGGGCTCCATCTGCTGCATACATTTTAATTTTCTCCTGAAGTCTATGCCGAGAGCAGTGGGCACAGGACCATCGTTGGACAAGGAACCTTCCAGATGACAGATCTTTGGATGTTTCAGTCGACTTCTTCATGTGATATCCCAAGTATTTTTTCCTAGAGGAGGAAGGGAAAGAAAAGCCTTAAAATTCTAAGTTTGATTCACTGCTGAAGTGAAAACACAGGCTGGGAGACTGGACTGGAGTAGGGGAAGTTGTGGAAGGGTGGCTGGCATCCTTGGGGTGCCTGCAGGGAGACCAAGAGAGAAAGCTTCCTGTTACCCATCCAGGGCTAACAGGCTGACCCCTGAAATGTACAAAGATTTGAGACCCCTTTTAAGATCCCCAAAAGGAAGGAAGGGTTGACGCCGATGGAGGCCGCAGTGACTGTGTGAACACACTCCTCACTCAGCAAGGACGAAGCTTGCTTAGTTTGTGCTGTGATTTGAGATGAAGGGTCTCTCCTACAGACTCTTGTGCTGAACACTTAATCCCAGCTGGTGACCTTCTTTGGGAAGGTTGTGGAACTTTAAAGGGGTGGAACATTGCTAGAGGAAGTGGATCACTGAAGGTGGACCCTGACGTTTGATACGCTGGCCCTTCTTCCTGTCTGCTGTCTGCTTCCTGTTCACCCAAGATGTGAGGTGAGGAGTCCCACACTCCCACATCATGGAGCTGCCTTCCGTTCCATGACTACCACCCTTTCAAACTGTGCGGCAAGATAATCCAGCCTCCCTTAGGTCACTTTCTCCCAGCACTGAGAAAAGTAATTAATGCAACAGGGCTTGGAGATGGAGTTGACCCTCCTTCTGTGCCTGACCCTGTCACTATTGAGCAAGTATTGGCTCAGCATGCTTGATGTATGTAAAGTAATGGGAGCTATGAGACAACAGGAGGCACATACGTACCGGCCCAGGCTAACTGTAGCTGCACCAGAATGGTGAGCTGCAAGCTCAGGAAACCTTCAGTATGGAGACAAGAGCCCAGAGCTTCCTTCCTCCCTCTCCCTCCTGAATTCTCCTCCTTTCTCTCCTCCTTCCTCCTCCTCTTCCTTCTTTCATTATGAGACAGGGTCTCACTCTGTAGCCTAGGCTAGCCTCGATCTCACAGCTATCCTCCTGTCTCAGCCTCCTGAAAGCTAGGATTATGTGCGTATCCCCAGGTCTAGCTCAAACTTCCCTAGGTGGCATCAATTCGTGTTTGTTCCATGTCTCTTAGCTTCCAAGTGCTTTCCTGGCCCTTTGGCAAACTCAGTTCTCTCACTTCATTTCCTCTGCTTTCTCCTGACTGACACTCTCCAGATTAAACCCAGCAAAGGCCAAGACTTAAGATGAGGGTTTATCACAACCAGGGTAGGAAAATTTGGACGGAGAGTACAGCGGCTGGGGCTGCAGATGTCATGTGTGGGCAGACTGTGTGGCGTGCACAAAGCCTTTGGGTTTGATCCCCAGAACAGGAGTAAATAAGGAAGGAAGTACCTAAATCCCAGCACATAGGAGGTAGAGGCAGGAAGTTCAGGAAATCAAGGACAGCCTGAGCTGCATGAGACTCTGACTCAAAAACAAAAGCAAAAATACATATAAATAAGAAAGGAAAAAACAGGTACTGGGAGGGACACCTGACTATGTAGCATGTTTGTGTTACCATGTTGAGGCCCTGGAGTCAACCCCGAGGGACACAACACACACAGACACACGTGCATATATACACACACAGAGATACACACAGAGATACACACAGAGATACACATACATGGACACACAGATACACACACACACACACACACACACAATTGCATCAGTTTCTAATCTCAGAAACCTTCCTCCAAATTCCTCCTGAAGAACTGTCTACTTCCTCTGACTGAACCTGCTTCTCTCTCGAGCCAGCAGCCAAGTTGCATAAAATGTTTGCATTTGCTTTTTCTTCTTCTTTTATCTGATTACTGGAATTAGAGCTGCTTTCTTTTTAATATTTACTGAAATAGAATTTTACCACAAAATTCTTCCTGCTAAAGTGCATAGCTTAGTGGCTTTAGTTTTCAACCCTTACCCTGAACCCTAGGACCCCTTTGTCACTCCAAAAAGAAAGTCTGTCCCTACCAGTGGTCAGCCCTAGTCCCTCACCAAACTCCTTTCTGCCTCCATAAATTTGCTTATTTTGGACACTTTATAAATAAAACCATTTAACAAGAGGTTATTCTTGTCTGGCTTCTTAGCATAATGTCTTTTTCAATATTACTTTTATTTTTCAATCACATATATGCACGTGTGTCTGTGAGTGTGGGCACATATGTGTGAGTGTCCACGGAGGCCAGAGGAGGGCACTGGAACCCTGGTTTCTGGAGTTAGAGGCAGTCATGATGCTGGGAATTGAACTTGGATCCTCTGAAAGGGCAGCAAATGTTCTTAACCACTGAGCCGTCTCTCCAGCCTTGCATAACGTTTTCTAAGGTTCACATATGTCAGTGTTTTTTTTTTTGTTGTTGTTGTTTTTATGGTTCTGTCATATTCCATCGTGTGGTCTGTGCTTCATTTTGCTAATCCTTGTTCATTAGTTGACGGATGCTGCAGTTCATCCTGGTTCACGGAAATCATGAACACCGAACCCAGCCATGAATATTTATGGACATGCTTCGGGTGAAAATGGTTTCCATTTTTGAGGGGTAGAGATGGTAGCTCTATTTTATCTCTATTTGTTTGTTTGTTTATTTTGTGGTGCTGGGGATCAAACCCATTGCCTTCACTGTGGCTCAGTATACACCCTACCACTGGGCTATACACACCCTGCTCCTGACATTTGTGAGCACTGCCAGATTGTTCTCCAAGAGCTGCATGGTTCCATAATTCAACCAGCAATGTAAAGAAGGAGGTTCCAGCTCCCAGCCTCACAGTCTTTGCCATAAGCATCCCACTGGGTAGAGTTCTTCAGCTTTTTGACTTACCCCACCATTGAAATGGGCATGCCCAGTGTCTTTTCTTTATATAGCCCCCTCAGAGAAACAGTGTACAAATCTATCGCCCATTAAAAAAATTAAATCTCTTGTCTTTTTATTGTGGAATTGTAAGAGTTCATTACATCTTCTGGACAGAAATCATTTAATTGAATATATGACTGGGAAAAAGTTTCCCCACTCTGCCTCCCAGTCCACAGCTTATGTTCTTTATCAGTTCGTTTGATTTGAGTTTCGCTCTTTCCTTCCTTCCTTCCTTCCTTCCTTCCTTCCTTCCTTCCTTCCTTCCTTCCTTCCTTCTCTCCCTCTTTCTCTTTCTCTTTATTCCAATTTCTTATTTTCCTCTCCATTCCCTGTCTTTGTTTCCGCCATTCCTCTCTTCCTCTCACCCCGTCTCCCCCCACACTGGGGATTGAACCCAGGGTCTATACATGCCAAGCACACACTGTACTAAGCTACATCTCTGGCCTTTCCTTTTCTCACCCCTCGCCCCCTCACAGTGGTCAGGAAAGGAGGGCAGCAGAGGAACTTCATGGGATCTTGAGAGAAAGAAGGAGGAACGGAGATGCGGTTGAGAGCTCTTGCCTCCTCTCAGAATGGTTAGCACACTCCTGCTAACTGTTAATTCTCCTGCACCCACACCAGAAAGGAGCAGAGGCTGAGCTAAGTGCGAGGCCACCTAGGACAGTGGCAGGCTTTTCAGCTCTGTGGGGAATGCATGCCACACTTTCTTGTGAGACCCAGGAGACCAGCCTGTGAGAAAGACCCAGGGACACTCTGGCCGTACTTAGAGTTGACTCAAGTGTCCTGCCGGCCCTGGAATGTTCTTATGGTAGTGAGAGAGCACCCGTCCTCCCAAGACTAACCTTGACCAGTCAGGAAAGTTCAAAGTTGGCCTGATGTCAATTTTAAACAATTTGAGGGATGGGGAGTCTCAGAGAACAGAGATCAAAGCTGGAGGAAGGGCTGGGACACAGAGGGGAGGCAGCTGATGTGATTAATTCACCTCACCAAAAATAGATTCAAGTTCAATTGCCTGTTTTTCAGCTTGTGTCCCAATGTCCCAGTTGAGGTCTAAGCAGCAATGACAGAATGAGCCTGAATCCCTGTGTGAAGATCAGCCTACATCCTGTTGGCATCAAGGAGAGAGAGCAAGTGTCCCTGCCCTCGTCTAACCGGCAGCATTCTGTTGCTGCAGAATTTGTGGAAGAAGAAATGGCATCCACTGAAACATTTGTCTCACCAGCTCCTCGTTTCCTGCTTCCTCTGACCCTTTGTCCCCCTCCCCCGACATACCCTCTGGGAGTTCAGTAAATATTTGTGGATGAAGATGACCATTGCTAAAAATATGTTCCAATTGGTGGGACTTGTCTCTTGCCACTTGAGTACCCTAAATCCATGAGAACTGATTCCCAGATGCCTTCCCTCTGTCTTAATAAAGTTTTATCTCCCATCCCTTATCAGAGAAGATGTGTGTGTGTGTGTTTTCTATGTGTGTGTTAATGTGGTGTGTGTGTACACATGCATGCATGACTGTGTGTGCTGTATGCCTGTGGGGGGTGTGCACACACAAGTGTATGTGTGGTATGTATGTGTGTGTGCATGTGGTATGTATATGTGTGTGAGTGGGTATGTGTTTGGTATGTATGGTGTGTATGTGTGTGGTATGTGAGGGCGTGTGCAGTGTGTGTGTGTGTGTGTGCACGCGCGTGCGCATGCAGGCACATGTGTGTGTGCCTGTGGGGGCGTGTGAGTGTTATGTGTGAGTGTGTGTGTGTTTGTGTGTGTGTAAGGTCTCACTATGTAGTTCAGGTTTGTCCCAAACTCACAGGCTCCCTTCCTGGGCCTCCTAAGTGCAGACATGTGCACCACAGCACTCCGCGACCACAGCACTCTGTTGAGAGGATTCGCTTTTCTTAACGGGGTACACTTACCCATCCACCATTCTGCTGCACCCAGGGGGAGAAGTACTCTTTTAGGTACTTGGTGCCAAAGCCCAGCATCCTATTCATTGGGTGGTTGTCGATGGCTGTGAGCTTGGCGATGGCGTCTATTGCGAGGGCAGCTTTAAAGCCTTGTGCTTTGACTTCTGATTCTCCTCTGGTGTCTACATCCCTCAGGAACAGGTCTGTGATAGTCTTGAACACTGAGTAGGACAGCCCATCCTGGAAGCTACTCATCAAAGCCTTGTCTTTCTTCATCTGTGTATGAGAGGAAAAGCCATTAGGAGGCACATGGAAGGCCACTCCTGTAATTAGAAGCACCAGTAAGAAGCCCCTGGAATGTGACATCAGTCATGACACAGAATCCTACAGAGTCAAGGGGAGCCCGGTGCCTGCTCTATCGGACCCTGGACTGCAGTGTCATGACATGGCATCCTACAGAGTCAAGGGGAGCCCGGTACCTGCTCTATGGATTCCTTTTATTGGTACAAATAAGGACAAAACTAAAAATCTTATCTCAGGTACTTCCCAAACACCAAGGATGGAAAGGAGTCATGGGTGACTAGACCCGGGTGCTTACCCATGGGCCCACAATCTAGTGGGGAAGGCTAATAGTGTTCTGTGCTTTTCAAGAGGCAGGGTTATGGATGAGATCTGAACCCTAGTGATGTCTTAGGGTGTTCACTCTGCCCTACCCTCTCACCAGCAGTGGAATCTTGGGGACACTACCCATTTTTCACATCTATTTATTTCATCTGTAAACTAGCATAATGACAGTACAAGCGTTGGACATGGAGGAGTTCTGGGGACACAATGGGGACAGGGAAGACTCCCCACATGTATTTGCTTCTTAAATAACAAAAGAGAGAGGGAGGCAGGGCTGGTGAAATGGTTCAGGGGGAACTTGCTGCCAAGCCTACATTTGACTCCCAGCATCCTTGGTGGAGAGAGAACACAGGCTCCTGCCCGTCCCTGACCTTGGTGGTATTCCATGGCACATGCACATGGACATCCTACTCCTGCTCACATGCAATAAATAAATACGTGTAGAAATATCCACAGATTCCTTTTCCATTATTCTAACCAAGTGATTTCACTTCCCACCTCTTCCTCGAAGCTGAATCTCTGTGGACTTGCTGCTTGAGCTCTGTATGCACCATGCTATAAACTTCCTGTTTGTCCTGAGGCCACTCTGCCCCTGCCAGTGTTTCCAAAGCGCACACAATCCACTCTCTTCTCATTAGCCCAATATCCCTGGTTTTCACTCTGCACCTTCCCTAGGCCTTTCATCCCTTTTTGTCATGATCTTCTGGGCACCATTTCCTTCTGCTTTTCCCTTCCGCAGAAGCCCACACACATCCTCCCTGGACCCGACTTTCTCTCAGCAAGTCCTGACCACAGAAGAACAATCTACAAATCAGATCCCAATTGACAGACCCCAGAGATAGGTGACAGACTATGAGCACAAAGAAAATGCCTTCTAACTCCAGTATCGGCTTGTTCTTCAATGTCACGCAAGGACAGTCATCTCACTTTGTAATGAGAAGGGTGGGGTCTCCGCTGCTCCACTATGGGTTCTTGGGTTCCTACACTTCACGAGCCTGCCTCTCTGGGTGAATGGCGAAGACAGATTTAAGCAGCCGCAGTCCAGCAACTGTATGGGGCATTTCAGAGAGGATTCCAGCCTTTGAGTAACTATCAGACGCAAGCCAGGCTGCTGGGCAATTGCAACTATCCAGACTCCCCTGAGGTTCAGTTAGATGAGAAGGAGGTTGGTAAACCTATGCAGCAAATTTTCATTTTTCCGACGTCTTTTCTTACAATAACACAGTTGCATTTCTAGTTTCCAGAAATTCCAAGGAGGCTCCAGAAGATTTACTTCTGTTTTCCAAAGTGATTCATTTTTGAGATGCTGCCAGCGTGAAGAGGCAGACTCCAAGGGAAATAAAATTTAGGACTAAGTGGAAGCCAGGACTCTGGTGAGGACAAGGGTCAGAGCCTGGTGCACAATTCCATTGTCCTGCCCTAGTGCGTGGGCGCAGACAGGAACCACATTCGCTCACGGGACTCCATACCTCTCTTCCCAGCTGGTCCCCTGAGTATTTCAGCAGCTCGACAATTTTGTTTATTACTTGATCCTCTCCGTCTGTTGGGGGAGAGGGAAATTCCAGTTATTTCTTTCAAGACAGGCACAAAAATAAAAAACGTGTCCCTCCAGTGGCAATGTCTGTGGCTAGGCTATGGATGGAGAAAGGAGCAAGCGTTCAAATCCTCAGCTGATAAATCTCACCATTCAAGACTTCTCCAGGCCCATCCTTGTCTTTTTGCTCAGTGCCTCCTTCCCTTCCCGACTCTCACTGGGAAACTTGCGGCTTATTTACTGTACGAACACTGGTGAAGACATCAGTTCCACTATACATAATCCTGTCCATGAAGAGACTTAGGAGACGGTTCCCTCTTACTTTTTTTTAATTTTTATTTATTTTGCCACTAAGCAATACCTACATAGAGCCTACTCATACTATACTTGCTGGGGGTCAAAGCTGGAGCCTCATGGTTTCTAGGCATAATGCTCCACCACTGAGCCACACAGCCACTCCTTTTTCTTGTTTTCTGATATTTCTCAGCAGATGGTATGTTTGTTAAATATAAATTCCCTGTCTGTATGTGTATGTGTGTGTGTGTGTGTGTGTGTGTGTGTGTGTGTGTGTAAGCCCATGTGCACATGGGAATCAAGTGTCAACACTGGATGTCTTCCTTGATCAGTTTTTGAGACAGGAACACTTGTTGAACTCGAGCTCAGCTGAACTGACTGCCAGACAACCCCAGAAATTCCCTTTTCTGTGCCCTCCTTGAGCCCATCATGCAGGCACATGCCACTGTGCACAGCTCCGTATGGGAGCTGGGGATCTGAACTCAGGCTCTGAGCACAGAGAACCCCTTACCAGCTGAGCCAGCTTCCCAGCCCCATAAATCCCACGTCTGATCATATTTCTACCTTTGTCAGAAGCATGGGGCCAAATTTACAGCCCAAATGTGAAGTGACATTTTCCTGGCCCGCATTTGGGGACCAATCTCATTCTTAAGCCTTTTTTTATTTTCCTATGTATTTTTATTTTTACATTTTTAAAAACTTGGTTGATTTTTATGTGATTAAAGTTTATACTGTGTATTCCATGTCTCGACAATAAGGTGGGGTACATGGGAACGAAATGAACAAATTCCTGAGTTCTCCAGGATGGAATGGCAGTTGGACAAAGCAAGGCTTTCGTTGGCCTGGGCCAGGATGGCTTTTCTCACAACTCGCTACTTAGTAAACATAACGGAGAAAACGATCACCACTGCAGAACAGAATCCAAACAGAGAAATGTCAGTTACCGAGGGAATCGAGTTTCTGACTTACAGCCCAGCCTCCGAAGCGATGTGGGACCCACATGTTTATCTTGGCTAGCAGCAAGGGAGGCCAGAGAATTAATAGAGCAAAGCCCAGGAAGGTGTAGGAAGGAGGGGAGCGGGAAGAGTGGATAACCTGGGACTCACAATGCCTGGGAGCAAACAGGCATAAATCTCCACAGCCCTGGGCACAGTCTCTGCTTCCATCTCTCCTGGAAAGATGCTGTGCTGGAGTCCTGGATTCCTCCCGCATGCAGGGGAGGGGAGGGGAGGGAGCGCCTTGGCTTTAGCTTGTCTGAGGATATCACTTTCCACCTCCCAGGCACACTTGGGAGGGCCACAAAGCCCTAGCGCTTTCTTTCTGGCATGCATGGACGGCTCCTTGCTCAGAGCCCTGTGGCAGTGTTTAGTTTCAGATGTGCAGCAGACGGTGGATAAAGCCCCAGCCCTGTTTCGGGATCTGAGACACAAAATGCCTTTGTGGGCTTTTGTGTTGTCCTTCCCGATGCTACAGGCTCAGGGGCCACTTGGTCATCATCCTTATACTGTCTACTAGAGGTTGGGGATAGAGAGGAAGGTCAATGATGAAGGAAGGCAAAACCTTCTCCCTTCTGTTCTCTTTTGGCCCAGGGTTTCCATACAGCTTCTAGAATCCTGCAGTGGTCCCAGCTACTGCTATTGTGTGGCAGTGACTGAGCTAATCTGGTCCCTAATTCTCACTTTTTCAACACCTCCTGAGCCAGACTAGTGGTGCTAGATCAAATAGGAATCATTCCCCACAGGCTCATGTTTTGAATGCTGGTCCTTAACGGTTGGTACTGTTTGGGAGGTGTGGAGATTTTAGGAGGCAGCGTCTAACAGGAAGCAGTAGGGCAGTGAGCGCAGACCTGTGAAGGTATATTATGACTGGCCTCGTTTTCTTTGCTTCCTGGTTGACTGCAGAATGAACAACTGCCCCCTGCTGTACCCTGCCTAAATGCATGTGGTTAAGCAACCACAGATGGAACCTTCTGAAATCGTAAACCAAAATAAATATTTTCTCCAATCAATTGCTTCTGGTAGGCAGTTTTCTCACGATGGCAAGAAAAATAACTACCGCACTGCATGTCTGACAGCCTGGGTGTTTCCCACAAGGCCTGGGTTGGGTGACGTTCTGACTCTACGCACAGCCGTTATAACATGATTCGACCTGACATCTCCTCCTCTCCCTCCACAGGAGACGTTTCTTCTGACTTAGCAGTGAGCTGATGTGTTGGTTCCACAGGCTCATGGCATCTCCGTGCCATGGGCTGATGCCTTCAACTAGAGCTCACGGTCTCCAGGATGTTGCTGCAAAGTGGGCCGAGATTCCAAGTGCACAGAGACCTGAGCTGCCCATACACTTGTATCCGGCACAGGCTCAACCCAACACATGCAACAAGGAAGGCTTACCTTTCTTTGAATCGCTCGCTCTGGACTGAGCACCTTCAAATTGAAAGTGCAGGCGCTCTGGGGCACTCTCTTTGAACTTGAAGCTGCTTCCCTGGTTGAAGTAATCTTCTGGTGGCGGCCAGGAGTACACGATTTCAGCCACGCGGTTAGCGATACAAGCAACTTTGGGGTCTACAGCTGAAAGAAGAAAGAGCAGCTCAGAGGGTATCCCCAGAACTGGGGCTGCTGTGTGGACTGTCCCATTGCTTGGGATGAAGAGGTCAGCCTAGCATGAGAGAACTATGCCCAGGAGTTTGTGTTTGAGGTGGGGCATTCTTCAGAAGGGACTAGCAGTTCCCCAATGGGGCTGGGATGAGGGGGAAGTATACAGCTACACTTCCACACCCCCATCTCTTCCCCTTGCCAGAGAGCACCAAGGGGATGGCTCACTACTTGACAGGATGCTCATGCTGCTTTTATTTTTATTCTCTTAGATTTATGTTGGGGGACACCCTTTACACCTCAGAGAGGTAGCCTCTCAGGGCACAGGAGAGTGTTCAATAACTTGATACTCCTTGCTCTTATGACCACAAATTTCAAGTTATGCTTATAGGTAAACAAGGTTGCATAGACGCAGCCAGATGTGGTGGTCCACAACTGTAACCTCAGCACTTAAGATGCCAGGGCTCGGGCTGGAGAGATGGCTCAGAGGTTAAGAGCACTGACTGTTCTTCCAGAGGTCCTGAGTTCAATTCCCAGCAACCACATGGTGGCTCACAGCCATCTTTAATGAGATCTGGTGCCCTCTTCTGGCATGCAAGCATACATGGAAGGAATGTTGTATACATAATAAATAAATAAAATATTAAAAAAAAAAAAGATGCCAGGGCTGCAGGCTCATGGGCTCCAGTCCAGCCTGGGCTACAAAGTCAGACTCGATCTCAGAACAAGTGCATTCTTTGTGACTTTGTGACTTTGTCACTCGGGGCCGGGTGGTTGACACTGCGTAGACTCCCTGACTGTTACTGCTAATCAGAGACGAATCAGCTTGTGTCTGCTTGAGGGAAGCATGATGGACCGGGTAGGACGCGGTTGACTTGTTGGGCAGTAAGCTTGTCACTGGTTTTCCACAAGGTGGCTGTGTTTGGTACCGAATGAAGCAGCTAAGACAAATCACACTGTGCTTGGGGAAGACTGTTCATTCATGAGACTCAATGATGGGGAATAGGTCAAGCGGTTGGGGTCAGTCTAGGCTACAGAGCGAGGTCCTGTCTCAAATAAGTAAATAAATACGCAAGTATATACATAGAGTGAGCCGAATAATCTATAAAGCCACCTGTGTCTTTCTCTTTTCTTCCTGCTTAGGTTGGTGATGCAATGTCTAAACATGCATAAAACTATGTTCTCTGGTATGTACATAGTATTATATGGGCTATTCAGCCTCATATACAGTTTGGCCGATAAGCCCACTCCCCGTTTTAGCTTTATCTTTTGTTCTTAATCTCACCCGAAAGCTGGTTTTTGTTTGTTTGTTTTTTCACTTATTCCCCTTTAAGAGGGGAGAGAGTAATATGAGCAGTTTCTTTAGACAATGTAGGGGGAGAGCCAAGTGATACTTCTGCTGTGTCATTTCCTCCAGGAAATAGGGATGAAGATGACAGAAACTTCCTGTCTCCCTGTGCAGACCACACTGACCCACAAAGTCAAGGTCCCTGGGGCCCTCAGGCTCCCAGCGCTGATAGCTGCTGCCTGTGTTGGGAAGGACGGGGCAGGAGAGGAAGACAATGAACAGCCCTTCTCTCTTGGCACGGCTGCAGCCTCAGCCACCCTGGCTTTTAGGGAGTAGATGCTTCAGTTGGCTCAGAAAGTTAAACAGAGCTGGGATGAGAGTTGGTCTCTGTGTGGTCCAGGCTGTTGTCTCCTCCAGCAGTCCCCCGCCAGAAATTCTCGCTGCCCCTTGAGTTTGGCACATCTTCTGGGCCCTGGGTCTTCAAGGCTTAGATCAAGTTCCCTTGGTCACAGAGTGGTATGAGCCTTCCTCAACGCAGAACCTACTCCAAAACCTTAGGAGGCTAACAACACTTTAAAACTGAGCCGTTACTGCCATCTGTTGACTGATTATGGACAGGCCTGGCAGGAAGGGGTCCTGCGGAGGTGGGAGTGGGTAGGAAGATGGGCCGTGTGTCTGCTGAAGTCTGTGGTGGAGGTAAACCCTCAGTGATAGTGTCTTGTTCAAAACAATTGATTTTTTTTCTAACAAGGGAAAACTTTATCAGTTTTTTTAAAAATCATTTTTATTTTTATTTTATATGCATTGGTGTATTGGTGTATCAGGTGCCTTGGAACTGGAATTACAGACAGCTGCGAGCTGCCATGTGCGTGCTGGGAATTGAACTCCAGTCTTCTGGCAGAGGAGTCAGGGCTCTTAACCATGGAGCCATTTCTCCAGCCCCTTTATCCATTTTTTTAAGGGTGGTTCACATTTTTTTTTATTTTTAGAAAGCCTTTCTTTTAAAAAAGATTTAATTTATGTATTTTCTGTATATTAGTGTTTTGTCTGCATGTACATCTGCACTCCAGAAGAGGGCATCAGATCCTATGGGACTATATAACTTCTGTGAGCCACCACATGGGTACTAGAAATTGAACTTAGGATCTCTGGAAGAGCAGCCAGTGCTCTTAACCTTTGAGCCACCTCTCCAGCCTGGTGGTTTACATTTTGAAAAGTATTTTGTTTTTATTTTTCAAGACAGTGTTGCAGTAAGCTGGCTTCCAATTTGCTATATAGCCCAGGATGGCCTGGAACTGGCCATTCTTTCCCTCCTGAGACCTGATGACAAAGGTATGAGCACCACGCCCAACTGAAAAGCTGTTTGCTTCTGTCTATTTGCCTGCTCTCCCTCCCTTTCTCCCTCCCTCCCTCCCCTTCTTCCCTCCTTCCTTCTTCATCCTTGTTCTTCCTTTCAGGCCCCTTTCCACTTCCTCTCTCTTATCTCTCTTCTCTCTCTTCCCCTTCTTGTCCCTTCTCTTTCTCCCTCTTTCATTTGGTTTTGTTTGTTTTCTGAGACAGGGTCCCATGTAGCCCAGGCTGGCCTCCAACTCACTATATAGCCCAGGCTGGCCATGAACTTCTGAAACTCCTGCCTCCATTTCCTGAATGCTGGAATCACTGACTCTTCTACTTGATCTTTCCATCAACCATAAGTAGGGAAGGGTGTGATCTCCCTGATATACAGGTGTGAGCTACCCAATATACGGGTGTGAACACAGTTCCCAGGTGTGACCTACCCGATATACAGGTGTGAACACAATTCCCAGGTGTGATCTACCCGATATACAGGTGTGAGCACAGTTCCCAGGTGTGATGTACCTGATATACAGGTGTGAACACAGTTCCCAGGGTCTCCCAGGGTCAACTGGCCTAACAGAAGGTGCCTGGCTAAGGTGCCTCCCTTTGTGCTCCCCTCTTAAAGCCAGCATATTTATGATCATGGATCCAGAAAACCTCTGCAAGCCACCATTCACTCCCACTCAGCATGCACATGGAAGGAGATGGGTGTGAGAGAGCCCTCCACGAGCCTACCTTCACTCTCCAGGCGCTGCTCCACACTGGAAAGAGACCTGGTCCAGTGCTGGCTGTGGAAGCCGCTCTGATGCTCTACTGCGAAGGGGCTATGAACACCTTGAGTACGGACCTCCTTTGGGGAGCTCGGTGGGCCTTCCTCCTTCTCCGCTGCTCTGAAGAATGTTCTCCAAGAAGACTTCTTCTTGCCAAGGCTTATGTGCTTTTCACTGGAGGGGGAGCCTCTGCAAGGCGCTGACACCCCCTGTGTCCATGAATCAGTTGACCAAGTCAAAAGTGCTTTCTGGGACAAACTTCTTGCTCTGGAGAGCTTGGGTGAGAAGACAGCTGAGGGGCTTTTGAAGACATGGTGTCTGGCATAGAAGGCCAGGATTTTGGACTCGATGCTGTTTGGGTCGTCATCCTCCAGGGGGATATCTTCCAGGTCGCACTCACTGGGGCTGCACATGGCAGGTCTGGAATGACAAAGGGCACATGGTGTTTGTTCTCTGTGTGGAGGAGTTTACCTTGCAGGTTCAGAGAAAGCATGGAGAAGAACCAAAAAAACATCCTTTGGTTCTGATCCCACACTGGTAAGACAACCAGGAGTAACCAAGGTCAGAAAAGCCACCACGTTACTGGGAAGGAAGAGTCAGAGCACAGATAGCTCCAGGTAACAGTGGAATAAGAGCTCTAATAAGGTGAAGTCAGATGGGTATGTGGAGGCAGGGACAGGACAGCTTCAACTGGAGGAGCAAGTGAAGGCAATGGAAAGACAGAAGGGTTGGACTCGGGATGTGTACATATACAACTTTGAAACCGTGTGGGCAGAGAACAGACTCTTGGGTGCATGCTTGAAGG
Organism: Arvicola amphibius; assembly: GCF_903992535.2. Classification (NCBI taxonomy): domain Eukaryota; kingdom Metazoa; phylum Chordata; class Mammalia; order Rodentia; family Cricetidae; genus Arvicola; species Arvicola amphibius. Next base: position 16,352,618 of record NC_052048.2, read on the forward strand.
TTGCTGACAATGGTATAACACAAGCATCTGATGGCCAGGGCTTGTACCATGTAACCCAGGCTGGCCCCAAGCTCACTAAGTAAGAATCATTCAGAGAAAATAAGTAAACAGGCAGCTATGGCCAGACTTTGGTGGCCTTAGACCACCAGGCTGAGGGGGGTCTCTGCTTCTTCTATGGATCCTTTCAAAGGAGCTCAAGGCTGTGGGGGGAGGGGGAAAAGATTATTTTTATGGGAGGGGGACAACTCGGGAGGTAGAAATAAATTATGTGCAGAAATAAATTCTGCCTCTGTTTGTGTGGTCTGTTTCCTGTGATTGGCTCTCTAGTTACGCTGTCACCGGGTAAGAGCTCCTGTATTTATTTATTTTACAAAACTGAAAGATACCAGTGGACGTAGTGGAGAGCTTGCCCGTGTTCAGGTGGGAGAGGACATGATTGCATACATGATTTAGACAGAACGCCCCAAGCCTGGAAATGGGTGGGGTGGCTTGATCATCCTGATTTCCCCCCAGGTAACAGAGAGAACGACCTCTGCTCCATTTCACTCACTGAGGCTGTCGTAGAGTTACCCCTCTGGGTTCCGCTAAAATACCTTTGCCTTGGCTTCCCTGTACACTAAGAACTACGTTTCCCTTTTCATCCCAGCTGCCAGAAAGACTGATCCTTCCACTTCCCATCTCATTCAAAGTTCAGCCATGGGTGCATCATTGAACAGCTCATGCTTCATGTCTGGTGGTCTATAGTTCAAATTTTGCCCACACCAATGACGAGTTTTGAGCCCTAGGGAAGACTGCATTATGTCTCTGCTCCTGAACTCTCTGTAGACAGACCAGAAATTATTACAGCCATTGGGGAGTGGGTACTGTGAATGTAGAAGACAGTGCATGGGACGTCTTGTCTCAAAGGTGATAGCAATGGGGCTGCTGAGATGGCTCAGTAAGTCAAGTGCTTGATGCACAAGCCTCACATCCTTAGCTTGATCCCAGAACCCACATGGTGGGGAGAGAACTGACTCCATACGGTGGTCCTCTGACCTCCACTTATGCCCTGTGGCATGTGTAGCACACACACATTATACACATCCAACAATAATAAATAATATATGTATAACTATAAACATATGGATGTATGCAGGTCTATAAAGTGGTAGCTAAGCCAAGCATGGTGGCTTGGGCTCAACACTCAGGATTATGAGACAAAAGGATTATAAATGCCGCTACTATTTTATCTTCTACCGTCACGTGCACATCAAACAAGGACAAGGACATGGTTTGAAAACATGACATTATGGAAACAGTGTGTACTGGTAAAAGCTGAGGGTTACCACATCACTTGGTGATATAATCTCAAGGGATGATCCTTCTCTCTTGTCTTAGGCCATTGCTGACCAAAACATCATTGTGTGGTGCAGGACCACGTAACTTTCTTTGCCTCTGTCATTGGTGGGGCTCTTGGCTGTGTTTCCTTCTCTCACTGGTCCTGTTGGGTTTTTACCCTGAAAGCTGAAGATGCTGTGATCATAAACAAATAATAGTGATCTTAATGGAATCTGCTGGCATGTCCCGTCATTTCTTTCCTCCAGGTCCAATCGACAAAGGAATGTGATAGTATTGCAGACGGGACGTGGTACAGACGGGAGAGCACCTGCAGACAGGGACCGAAGACGCAGGACATGATACATGCAGGGAGAGCACCTGCAGACAGGGACTGGAGAGGCAGGAGGTGATAGACAGATTGAACTCCATTGTGGGGCTCATAATCATGATCTGACAGCTTCAAATTCACATCATTGGGCAACTCAGTCTCTTCCTTTGGTCCTTGTTTTCCAAGTAGACCAAGGATCAAGGGTCAAGGACACAGCTCAGTGACAATATGCTTGCTTAACACGTACAAAGCCCTGCATTCTCAGCGCGGTAAGAAAACAACAAACAAGTAAACCAACCTCCTCTTGTCAAGACTGAGAATGTTCTCGCACTCCTCTGCCTTGGCTTTGATGTTTGAAGGAGGAACAGGGCTCCAGTACCTCCCCAGGCAGTGCTTCCTGTTCCTGAGGTGGTATCCCTGCTTTATTTAGAAGAGGCACCACTGGCTCCTCTGAGGAGCAGCTTTATGGCCAGGCCCAGACCCTAGCTAGGCAAGTTCAGTGGAACGCAGCTGGGAACTGCAGGATGGGGGCCAAAAGTCAGGTGAAGATTGAGGAGAAGTGGATTTCCCAGGGGAGCTATGGGCAGACTTGGAAAACCCAACACTGGCTAAACACCTCCTTCCATGTCCACAAAGCAGCCTCTGGTAATTGGGTGTGATCAAGCACTCAGGGAGAGCAGCACACAAGGGGACCCTAGCCAGCATCCTTCCTCCCCTTCTGTTCTTCACATTCAGGGTGAATTCCTATGCGTTGGCATTCTGTCTTTCCTTAACTGCTCCAATTACACACTCAGGATGCCTGAGGTCTAGGGCTCTTCAGGAGCCGCATGGCTGTCTGGAGGACACGATTCTTGCCGCTCCCTCATTGCTGTTTCTTCTCTGCCTATAAAGCCAGTCTGTCCAGTCTTTCCCACACAGGCCTTCCCACAGGTCGCTAGCTCCTCCCACTCACCCAGCCCTTCTCTACTCCCCCTACCACATCAGATCCTCTGTTCTCTTTACCATTGCGTCTCACTTGGACCCACAGGGAGATCTTCTCCTCTCCTGGTTACCCCCCAACCCAGGTTCCACCCAGTAGCCGAAAGATCTCTGAAGACCGTACATTTTAGAGCCTGCCACCCACCATGGCTTAGTCACAAAAGCACTCTACAAGCCTAACTACATGAGTTTGATTCCCCAGACCCCACATGGGAATCCCGGAGTGGCATTCATCCGTATGGGGTGACAAAATGAGAGAGAGATTGGAGAGTCACCTGAAACGTGGCGGTCTTGGCTAGGGTTACCATTGCTGGGGTGAGACACCCTAACCAAAGCAAAGTGAGGAGGAAAGGGTTCATTCAGCTCACGCTTCCACATCACAGCTCATCATCAAAGGAAGTCAGGGCAGGAACTCAAACTGGGCAGGAACCTGGAGGCAGGAGCTGATGCAGAGGCCGTGGAAGAGCGCGGCTTCCGGGCGTCCTCCTCAGGGCTGTCAGCCTGCTTTCTCATAGACTCCAGGACCACCAGCCCAGGGGATGGCACCTCCCACAGTGGGCTGTGCTCTCCCTCATCCATCATTCATTAAGAAAATGCCCTACAGCTTGCCTACAGCCCAATCTTGTGGAGGCGTTTTCTTAATTGAAGCTCCCTCCTCTTTGATGACTCTAGTTTGTGTGAAGTTGACATAAAAAACGAGCCCAGAATAGGCATCATGGAAGAAACTATATGAGGCGTGCATCAAAACAAGGTGAAAGGGGAGAACTCCCCAAGGTCGTTTTCTGACCTCCACACTTGCACTGAAGAGGCTTGTCTATCCCAGTCCCACCTCCAGAGGATGACTTAAAACCTGAATCATATCAATATCATATCCTGGACTCAATGGCTGATTGCCCATCTCTAAAGCTAAAATGAGCATTCTGTGCCGCTATTTGTGATTAACAAAAAACCCAACCCAACAACTATTATGTGATGGAAAAAAAAATCAGATCTTACAGAGATGGCTCGGCTCTTAAAAGCACTTACTGCTTTTGCAGAGGACCTGGGTTTAGGGTCTAGCACTCACATGCTGGTTCCCAACCATCTGCAATTCTAGTTCCAGGGGATCTGATGCCCTCTAGTGGCCCCACTGGCTCCTGTTTATATGTGGTGCACATAAACTCATACGCTTACAACATACACAAAAGAAAATATATAAGAAGATTTTAATCTAAGTCTCTAGCTCCAACACCAGTTTCACAGGGAGTATAGGAGACTGAAGCCCAATGTTCACAAGGAAGTAATGATCTAAATTCAGAATGTGGTCAGTGCTGCAAGGTAAACACAGATGAATTTGTGGCACAAGCCTATGATCCCACCTACCCAGGAGGATGAGGCAAGAGAATTGCAAACTTGAGGCCAAGCAGAGCTACATAGAAAGACTCTGTTTCATAAAAGAATGAGGCAATGAGCTATTTTTCTTACTGTATGGAGCTCATACACACACAAACATTTCAGACTAAAAAACACTTAAACGCATCCCTCAGATGCAATGAGTGTCCCTTAGGTCTAGACTCAAGCCCATTTATCTTACAAAGATGCCACTGATGGGAGACCATGGGGGCAGTCTGACTATGAGGGGCGCTTCTCACAGCATCGAGCCGTATCTCTATGAGTTTGTGCTGTGCCCACAAATATGACAAGAACATTTACAGTGTAAGAATATGACAGCTAATCTCCACGGTCACCTGACTGGATTGAGAATCATCCGTGTCTGTGAGGGCCTTCCTAGAGAGGTTTAACTGAGGGAGACCGTTTTTTGTTATGTAGGAGGGTCATCTGTCTATCTGTTGTTTCATTGGCTAATTAATAAAGAAAACTGCTTGGCCTGATAGGTCAGAACATAGGTAGGCGGAGTAGACAGAACAGAATGCTGGGAGGAAGAAGGCAGTGAGGCAGTCGCCATGATTTTTTGACTCAAGATGGATGTAGGCTAGAATCTTTCGGGTAAGCCACCATGTCGTGGTGCTACACAGATTATTAGAAATGGGTTAATCAAGATGTGAGAGTTAGACAATAAGAGGCTGGAACTAATGGGCCAAGCAGTGTTTAAATGAATACAATTTGTGTAATGTTATTTCGGGTGTAAAAGTTAGTCATGCGGGAGCCAGGCAGGAACGCAGCCTGCTGCTCCTTCTACAGTTTTGAATGTGGGTGGCACTATCCCATGAGCTGGGGTCCCAGACAAAGGAGAAAGGGAAGAAGAGAGAGTGCTGACACCAGCAGTCACCTCTCTCTGCTTCCTGACAAGAGACGCCTTGTGACCAGCCAACGGAAGCTCCTGCCAGCATGGCTACAGCCACTCTCCCTGCCAGGCCTTCCCTAAGTGTGAACCCAAATAATCCCTCCCTTGCTTATGTTGTTTCTGTCAAGTATCTTGTCCCAGCAACAAGAAGAGTGACCGATAGATACGAAGGATGGAGCTTTGCCTAGCGTTCCCAGCACCTAGAATAGTTTCCAACAGTGTGCAGGTACTCAACAAGCATGAAGAGTGAATGAATGAATGAATGAATGAATGAATGAATGAACGAACAAAAAGACTGACAGATTAAACACGAGGCAGCTGGCGGAATATGAATTTGGGCAGTTTGTTTGATAAATCACAAATAAATGTTGCTATAACTATGCCCGCAAATATTACAAATGGAACTAAAATGCAACTTGCTTATCTGAAGTTCAAATGCAACTGGGCGTCTTGCATTTGCTAAATCTGACAACACCATGAATAAAAGACGCTGCTGAGAAGCCTCAGACCTAATGGATAAAGCACTGGGATTGAAACCAAGGCAAGCGAAAGAGTCAGCCTGGAAGCATGAACACAGTGGGGTCTTCAGTCACAGTGGGCGAGCCTGCTCTGGTGAGACTGAGCCCAGACTTCTCGGGGGAGGGTTTTGGAGGCTCCCTTTTCAATTAGGCAGTTTGGATCAGGTGTAGGTTGGGCAGCCAGTTAATCCCATTCTGAGACAGCGTGTGTGTATATATGAACAAAATACCCTGCATAAATACGTGACATTCTCAAAGAATAGACAAAATGAAGGATTTTAACATTTGAAAGATACAGGTTTTTCTCCACACCGAACCTTAAGGAAGAGCTATTATAAAGCTGAAAACTTAGTCTTAGCTTAAAGCAGTGAGAAAATTTTTCATGTTTGATGATATCAGTTCTCAGTGATCCCCTCCCAGTGACCTTTCTACTTAATGAAAGGCATCCCAACTTCTTCAGAGGCCTTATGCTAATTTGGGGATTGAGGGACACACCCTGTTTCTTACCCTGCAGCTATAGCTTTTTCCTGCTCACAGCCCACACTCTCAAAGGCAAATACAGCAGCTTCGTGGGCCTCTTTTCCCTCCCTGAGGGTGTCCTTGAGAGCATCCTCTGTTAGAGCTCTTTTGGGAGCACCTGACTGCAGCCCTCCCTCCATCCCCCGGGCCCTGCAGAGTGGTGGTCACACTGAGAAGTTTTCCAGCCCATAGACTCTAGTCTGGGTTGGGGCAGATGAGATTTCACTTCCCTCCCGAGGCAGGTGGGTGAGCGCTCAGAGGAAGTAGCAGGGAAATTTCACTGTTCCTTGAGAGGCCTCCACAGCCTCGTGCCTGGCTTCAGCTGCAGCTGGAGCCTCGCTTGGTTTGCCTCACCTCTGCTTGGCTTGGGAGGTGAGAACCAGGGAGAACCCACAGGCCTGAGTGTGACTCTGTACTAACACACTGCTCTCAGGGAGGTCCCTAGACTCAGCCACAGACTCCATTGTGCCTCATCACCCTGAGCTGCACCTTCAGCATCCTGGGTCCCTTTGCTGGGTGGACTTTGTTCCTTCCTGCCTTTCTCCAGACCCCTGTGTGTCTCCGTCTTTCTGGCCTCTCTGTCATCTCCAGGGATAAGACATAGTTTTCAGTTCTGAAGGCAAGATGAAGAATGAGAGGAAATGTTATAATTTCTTACGACAGAAGCTAAGCACAGGATGAAAGCCCTGACTGGAACAGTAGGGCAGAGAACTCGGGGAGAAGAAAGGTTTCCTTGGGACGTCTGCTGGGACTAGACTGAGCATGCAAGTTCCTGCAGAGTGCTCATGTCTCCAGGGTCAGTGGCCGGGGGTCCCATCCTGTACCCCAAAACCCTGCTCCCAGGTGGATTCACCATCTCTACAGGCTCTGACCTGCTATCACACCATTGCACACCATGTTATAGTTACGTCGAAAGAGGAGAGTAAGTTAAAAAGACCACAGTCATGAACTCTTCACCATCCAAACCCCTCTGTAGAAAAAGAAATAAAAACAGAATCCTTCAGCTGGGTGTGGTGGCTCACACGTCAGTCCCAGCACTGTGGAGGCAGAGGCAGGCAGATCTCTGAGTTTGAGGCCAGCCTGGTCTACATAGAAAGTTTCAGGATAAGCAAGAGACCCTGTCTCAAAAAAATTAAAAAATTATATATATATATATATATATATATATATATATATATAGAGAGAGAGAGAGAGAGAGAGAGAGAGAGAGAGAGAGAGAGAGAGAGAGAGAGCCTTCGTAATCTATCCTGCCTTTTTTTGGAAACCCCAGTCAACTAACTAACTTGGAATGAAAAGCTTTGCATTCCAAGGCTAACAGAAGAACATTCGTGACAGGGGCCCATAGTTCTGAATTAGATGGCCTCTTTTGGCCAATGCAACCTGGCTATGAGCACCAGAGGGAGTAGAGACAGAAACTGGTGTCCTGTGCTGTAGTTACCTGGTCTGCTGGCTGTCAGCCGGGTTCCTCTGGCTTCAGGTCAGGTGTCAGGTCGCTATTTGTACACCTGTGTCTCTCTCTGAACGCGCAATGACAGGAAACCTTTTTCTCCTGGCTTCTCACGACACAGCTCAGTGGCTGGGAGCTCCCTGGGACAGGATCCTCTGGTTTGGGACTAAGCCTGAGGAAAGGAAGCCACTTCCTCATTAAGCTCCGCCCCCAGCTCTTTAACTGAAGAAGAGGCTGCCCTTTGCTCAAGTAATTTGACTCGAAAAGCACTGAGATAGCCTTTACTAATCACTTTCGCAGCCCTGGGGAACAAATAGGTGGACCTGGCTTGATGGTTTTTCTGCTTTGCATTTTATCAGTTAGTCCGAGTTGGCTGGCGGGCTAATCTGCTGCAGGCACACATTGAACCTTTCAAAGGACAGCCAGTGTTTCTATGTTTCTATTTCTTGTAAGCGATGCACTGTTACACAGGAACCTTTTTATACTAGCATCTGCAATATGTTGCCAACTGTCCTTTCATGGCCTTTCTCTTGAGCACCCCCCCCAGCCCCCTTTGTTCCTCTGGGTAGTTTTACTTCTACTTTCCTGTCACACATACATCATCATGGTTGAAAGTAATCCACTGTGTAGACAGGCTACATTTCTTCTGTTGTTGCGTGCCTAGGCTGGTTGCGTCACTACCGACTGTGAGCAATGCCATACAAATCAATGGGCAAGTGACTGGCATGTGTTGACCGAGTCCTTTGGGCGAGCCAGGAGCAACACAGCTGAGTCCCCTGGTTTGTCTAGTTTAGCTTTCTGAGGAACCACCATGCTGACTCCCATAATGGCTGATTTAACTAGTCTACCATTCCTATGAACAAGGCACGAGAATTCCCTTTGTCCACACACTAGCCAGCATTTGTTAGTTGTTTTCTTTAAAAAAAAAAAATGGGGAGGGGGATTCTGGTTATTTTTTTTTTTACATGGATGCTATCTGTTTTCTTAATGATTGTCTTTCTGGCTAGAGTAAGACAGAAATTAGTTTAGTTTGTATTTCGCTGATGGCTGGCCAGTCAGGTTAAGCTTTTTTTCATATCTTTACTGGTCATTTTTATTTACTCTTTTGAAAATTGTTGATTTGGTTAGTCCACTTATTGTGAAATATAGTTTCTTGCTGAGAAATATATGCACGTATACACACATATCTGTGTGACACACACACACACACATATATATTCTAGATATTAATCCTCTGTTTTGCTGACAAAGATTTTCTCATGCAGCCTGTTCAATTAACTGTTTCCTTTGCTGTAGAGAGGCTTTGTCGTTCCACGAGGTCCCGTGTGTCTCTTATTGACATTATTTTCTCAGCGACTGAAGTTATTCAGAAAGGCCTTGCCCAAGCCTGTGTCTTCAAATGTTTCTCTTGCTTTTTCTTCTAACAGTTTCATGACTCACTCACGTTAGGGATTAGGATTCATTGGGAGTTGATGTTTGCAGTGAGAGATAAGGATCCCGTTTCACTCTTCCACGTGTGGATAAACCAGTTTCCCCAGCGCTGTTTGTTGAAGACGCTCTCTTCCCTCCAAGGTGTATTTTGGCATCTTTATGAAAAAGCAGACGGCTGTAGCTGTGTGGATTCCCATCTGCATTCCTTACTCTGTTTTTGTTATTCTGTCTCTGCAGTATAACTGAAGTCAGGTGTGCTGAGCCCCCAGATTCCTTTGAGCTCGGAGTTTCTTTAGCTGTCCGTGTGTGTTTGTGCCTCCATGTACATTTTAAGATTTTTTTTCTGTTTGTGAAAATTATACTGGAATTTTGGTGGGAAATATATTAAATTTGAAGATTTTTTATGGTAACAAAGCCATTCTCACGATATTCATTCTTCTAGTCTGCAAGGATAGGGGCAGTTCTATCTCCTAGTGTCTTTTTAAGTCTTTTTCTTAAATGTTTTAAAGTTTTAATTGTTGGGGTTCTTTTCCTTCTTTGTTAGGATTATTCTAATATTTTTTGTTTGAAGCAATTTTAATGGAATTGCTTCTTTTTTTGATTTTTTCGAGACAGGGTTTCTATGTGGCTTTGGAGCCTGTCCTGGGACTAGCTCTTGTAGACTAGGCTGGCCTTGAACTCACAGAGATCTGCCTGCCTCTGCCTCCCAAGTGCTGGGATTAAAGGCGTGCGCCACCACCGCCCAGCTGGAATTGCTTTTTATGACTTCTTTCTCAGCATTTATATTGGTAAATAGGAAGGCCACTGCTTTATGAATGATAATTTTGTATGCTGTTGCTTTACTGAAAATGTTTATATGATCTGAATGTTTCATGAAGCAGTCTCTACGGTCTCATGTATAGAATCTTATCTGCAAATAAGGACACTTTTACTTCTTGCTTTTCTATTTGTATCGTTTATATTTCCTTTTCTTGTCTTATTGCTGAGTCTTTAAGAACAATGTTAAGCAAGAGGAGAAAGTGGGCATCCGTGCCTCATTCCTGACTTTAGTAGAACACTTCGAACTTTTTCCCATTTAATATAACGTTGGCTATACATTTGACATATAAAGCCTTAATTGTGTTGAGATGTGCTCCATCTATTGCTAGTCTCTGGAGCTTTTATCATGAAGGGAGATTGGGTTTTGTCAAACACTTTTTCTACATCTATTGAGAATGTCATGTGATTTCTGTTCTTGAGTCCATGTTTGTGATGGATTACATCTATTGACTTGTGTAGGTTGAAACATCCCTGCCTCTCTGGAATGAAACCAACCGGATCATGTGAACAATCCTTTTTATCTTTTTTTCTTTTAATCTCATTTGCAAGTATTTTACTGAGAATTTTTATATCTAAGTTTAACAGGGAGATTGGTCTATAATTTCCTTTTGTTTTTGTTGTTGTTGTGTCTTTGTGTGGTTTGGTGTAAGGGTTGTCAAGTCCAAAAGAAACTGGACAAACAACTGTCTGTGGTGCCTATTAGCATACTAAGGCACATGCTGGCCCCCAGGCCCATTCAGAACCTGTGGCTCTTCTCGGCTCTTTTCACCCGGCCCCTATTCTAGGCTTCTCCAGCTCACCGGTTTCCTTCACCCAGCTTCTCATTCCCAAATACCCTGTCGCTATGGCCACATTGCTCTTCTTTGTCTGCCTCTCCTGTCCCCCTCTCTTGGTCTACTTCACCTGCACTCTCCTCCTCTTCTCTCGCTTTGCCCGGCTCTCTTCTCACGGCGCCATCCAATCTGCTGGCCATTTTCAGCCTACTACTTTCTCTCCCTGCTCTGGATACTTCCAGCTGCCTCATGGCTGTACTCTCCCTTGCATGTGCAATAAAAGCCTACTCATCCGCCATACCTCAGAGTGGTCCTGTCCTCTGTTTACACAAGGGCAATAAAGGCTTCATAAAAAGAGTTTGATAGTGCCCTTCCTTCCCCACGTCATACACTAGCTTGAGAGCTTGGCCTGAGTCCTTTCAAGTTCTGCTCAAACTCAGCTGGGAATCCATCTGGACTTTTTTTTTTTTTTTTTTTTTTTTTTTTTAAAAAGAGGTTTTTGTTTTGTTTTGTATTTAAATTTTATTACTGCCTCAATCTCATCGCTTGCTATAAAATCTGTTTAAATTGTTTATCTCATCTTGATTTAATTTTGGTATGCCATATGAGTTTAGAAATTCATCCACATCTTTTAGATTTTCCAGTTTAGTTTTTAAATTATGTCCTTCCAACAAGTTTTTGCATTTTCTTAGTATCTGCTGTGATCTTTTCCTTTTCATCTCTACTTTTATTACTTTGAGATTCTCTCTCTCTCTCTCTCTCTCTCTGTCATATGATTAGTTTGACTAGGACTTTGTCAATCTTGTTCATCTTTTTAAAGAGCTAACTCTTTGCTTCATTGGTTCTTTATATCAGTTTTTTTGTTGTTAGTAGTTCCATAATTTCTGTCTTGATCTTAATTATTTCTTCCCATTTACTTATTTTGGATTTAACTTCTTCTTTTTCTAAGGCCCTACTAAGTATTGTCAAGTTATTTGAAACTTCTGTTGGAAGGTTGCTTTGTCTTTTAGTTTAAGTACTTATACAGAGATTTGGGCGTGTTGTCTTTTCATCTTCAATTATATGAACCTTTTTATTTTACTCTTGAGTTATTTGATGACCCATTCATCATTCAGTAGTAACATTGTTTAATTTCCAAGTATTTGTAAATGTTCTATGGTCTCTCTTGCTGTTGATTTCAAGTTTTATTTCATCATGGTCATATAAAATTCAAGAAATTGTTTCACTTTTCTCATGTTTGTTAAGACTTGCCTTGTGCTCTAACATATGGCTTAGTTTAGAAAAAGTTCCATGGATGCTGGGAGCAAGGTGTGTTCTGTAGTATTTGGATGGAATGGTCTAGAAATGTCTGTTATGTATGATGTAGTTGAACTTCTGCTTCTTGTTTAGTTTCTGTCAGTATGACTTGTCTACTGGTACTGTCTGTCCAGTGACCTAGAATTTAACCTAGAGTTACCCATTATTGTTGTATGGGGATTCATGTGTATCTTTACATATATTAGTATTTGTTTTTATGAAATTGGGTACACTCATGGTTAGTGCATATAAATTTAAAGTTGAATTTCTTCTTGCTGGATGATATGTTTCTGCTGACAAAAAAAGCCCAGATCAGACCAGATTAAAAACAAATGAATCAGGTTTATTGTGCATGGCTCTGGGTGGGTTCACTGTTCCCAAAGAACAGGGCCAGAGAAGTCTCACCCAGGCTAAGGAAGGCAGTGAGGATTTATAGACCTTAGGTGAGGTGTGATGGCATGCCAACCAGGAGCTGGAACTGTGCCCAAGTATGGTCAAAAGCTAGATCCCTGGATGGATTCTTGGATGCCCTTCCTTTGTTCAAATTTTTCACAGCAAGGTATATAACAGGAAGGGGGCCCACTTGTTCATCCCAGCTGCCCAGATAGCTTAGCCCCTAAATAACCACACAGAAATTGTATTAATTAAATCATTGCTTGACCCATTAGCTCTAACTTCTTATTGGCTAACTCTTACATATTAATTTAACCCATTTCCATTAATCTGTGTATCACCACGAGGTTGTGGCCTACCAGCCAAGTTCCAGCATGTCTATCTCTGGCGGAGGGTCCATGGCGTCTCTCTGACTCTGCTTTCTTCCTCCCAGAATTCAGTTCCATCTTCCCTGCCTACCTAAGTTCTGCCCTTTCAGGCCAAGGCAGTTTCTTTATTCATTAACGAATACAAGCAACATGTACAAAGAAGGACCTCCTACACCAAAGGTAGGGTTGGGGGAAGCAGGGCATATGGGATTTCCCAACTTGTGCAAGGGGGAGAAGGGGTTCCAGCAGAACATTGGGTTGTATCTTTATTCAGCATATAGTGATTTTTTCTCTCTGACTAATTTATTATATTACTGTGTATTTGTGTGAGGGATGGTGTGAACATGTCACAGTACACACATGGAGATCAGAGAACACCTCTCAGGAGTGGCTTCTTTCTTTCCCTTCCTTCCTTCCTTCCTTCCTTCCTTCCTTCCTTCCTTCCTTCCTTCCTTCTTTCCTTCTCTTTCTTTCTCTCTGCCTTTTTTTTTTTTTTTTTTTTTTTTTTTTTTGTTTTGTTTTGTTTTGTTTTGTTTTGTTTTGGAGGTGAGGTCTCTTATTTTTTTCTGACACTCTGGAAAATGCCAGTAACTCTGGAAAAATCAGTAACTGATTCTCCTGTCTCTGCAATCATGCACTGCAGGAGTAATGGGATTACAGATGTGCTCTATAACATTAGGCTTTTTATGAGTTCCAAAAATTTGACTCAGATCATGTGCTTTGCCAAACTTAGATGGCCCCTCTTTTGTCTAATTTTAGTTTGGATTCTATCCTGTCAGACATCAGAACAGCAAAACCTACTTTCTTCCTCACTCCATGTCTTAAAATGTCTTTTCTCTCTTTTCACCCTGAGGTTGACTGTCTTTAGTGGTGAGGTGCATTTCTTTGAAGCAACAAATAGATCCTATTTTCAAATCTATTATTCTATGCCTTTTGATTAGTGGGACTGTGACCATTAGGATTCAGAGTTATTACTAAAAGGTATGGATTCTTATCATTTCATTGGCTCTGCAGTGTTTGGTGTTTTCCTACTCCTCATTTGCTTAACTGCTGTCCTGGTTCGTTCTTTCCAGTAGCCCCATGAATATACCTTCCTCAGAAGGCTGAGTAACTTCTGTACATTAAACTCACCCATGAATTTCTTTAGTCTGTTTTTTTTTATCATTTTTCTTACTTTAATTATGATAAATAGTCTTGCTGGGTATAGTAATCTGGGTTGCAGATGCTGTCTACCAGAGCTTAAACACAAAATACTAAGGTCTGACTTTTAAAGTTGATGTTGAGAAATCTGACATCATTCTAATGAAACTACCTTTGTATGTTACCTGGTTTTTTCTCTTCACACTTCAATATACTTTCTTTTTCTGTATATTTAGTTAGTGTTTTCACTGTAATTTATCTTGGAATGGTTCTTTTATGGTCTTGTCTATTTGGTTTTTTTTTTTTTTTTTGAAATACCTCATATCCAGATAGGCATCTTTTTTAAATCACAATTTTAGAGTTAATATTTTCTATTACCTTAGCATGAAATTCTTTTTTCTATGCTTATGACTTATAAATCTTGTCTTTTCATAGTATCCTACAGCTCTCAACAGCTATGTTCATATTTTACTATTTTTCTTTGCCAACTGACTGAACATCCCAACTTTTCCTCCTCGTCTCCCAGCCTTGATATTCTGACTTCTCTTTAGTTCTTCCTGTTGATGCATCTTTCCACAGAAATTTGACTTATTGCATGTTTCCTTTCTTGTGTTATTTTTCAATATTCCTAAACCTTTAACTCCTACCTAAATATACTGACCTTTCTTTTTTTGTAAGTTGATTTTTATTGAGCTCTACATTCTTCTCTGCTCCCCTCCCTGCCTATCCCCTCCCCTTCAACCCTCTCCCAAGGTCCCATGCTCCCAATTTACTCACAAGATCTTGTCTTTTTCTACTTCCCATGTAGATTAGATCTATGTATGTCTCTCTTAGGGTCCTCATTATTGTCTAGGTTCTCTGGGATTGTGATTTGTGGGCTGGTTTTCTTTGCTTTATGTTTATAAACCACCTATGAGTGGGTACATGTGATAATTGTCTGTGTCTGAGTTACCTCACTCAAAATGGTATTTCCTTGCTCCATCCATTTTCCTGCAAAATTCAAGATGTCATTATTTTTTTCTGCTGTGTAGTACTTCCTTGTGTAAGTGTGCCACATTTTCCTTATCCATTCTTTGGTCGAGGGACATTTAGGTTGTTTCCATGACCTAACTTTCTTATTCCATTTAGATGTTTGTGTTTTTGCCTTGAAGTCATTGGTCAAATTATTTTTTCTTTCAAAATCCCTGTTATTAATATTTCAGAGGAAATTCAATCCCCTGTGTCAAGAGGGATTGAATTGTAATGGGGTTGAGGTGTCATTTTCATTAGTGGGTGGCATTTCATGTGTCAGATCACAGATGCTAGTTATCTCTGAATGTTCCTTCAGGAGTCCAGACATGAATGCTGGTTGAAACCCTGGTCTGTCTTTCCCAATGTCAGGCATACTGCTTGGAACCTGTGTCAGGTTTTTTTTTTCCCCTTTAGACTCTGTCTCCAACCAGATTTCTACCTTGCTGAATATTGTACAGTTCTGAAGAAAAATTTCCCCTCATGGTCTAAAGGAAATATGCTGGCCAGGTTTCAGAGCACAGTCCCGTGACACTTCTGGATTCTCAGAGAGTGTGGTTCTTAGGAGATGGTAAGTCAGCTGCCCAGATGCTGGCTCATCAGGGGTCTTTTAGAAAGGGTGACTTCACTGCTGCTGGCCAAGTGCCAAGGAGAGCAGCTTTTCCCAGGATGTCTTCTCTCTCTGCAGCTCCTGTTTGCAACATTTATCTACCTCTTTCCCCTTCTCTTTTTCTGCCCTGCCCTTCTCTAAAACATTACTGAGATGAGTACACGGTGATGGTTTTCTGGGATGGTGTGAGAGAGATGAACAGAATTCTAGGCTGTCTTACCCTGTAACTCTGTTTGCTTTCTCTCCTAGGACCTGCCAAACCCCAGTACAGATTCTGGGCTCCCCACAGCCCTCTGTCTGCTTTATGAAGTTTTCTATGTTTTTATTTGCTTGCACTGGTGGTTTGCCTGCATGTCTGTGTGAGGGTGTCCGATCTTTGAGTTACAGACAGTTGTTAGCTGCCGTGTGGTGCTGGGAATTGAACCCCGGTCCTTTGGAAGAACAGCAGTGCTCTTAACCGCTGAGCCATCTCTCCAGCCCTATCCCCACCCCTAGTTTTCTAATTTGCTGGCTGTGAGGCTGGTGCCGTGCATCCATCACTTACTTCATCTGGTAGCTGTTATTCGTCTTTCCTCTGGAGCTTCTAGCAGATTGAGCCTGTGTGTCACCTACCGTCGCCCACATATGGAATCTTCACCATGCAGAGGGCAGGTGTCAGGATTTCTGTTTCCCAGAGGGGGTGACAGGCTTTGAGGAGTTGCCTGACATCCAAATCTTGGTCCTTCTGGCTTCACGCCAGGTACAAATCTCTCCTGTGATCCCCAAACGCCATGCTCAGGTGGGGCTGGTAGAAAAGCTTGTGAACGTAATTTCAACCCCAGTCATGGTAAAAGTCGTAAAACCTAATTTTAGACACAGAGTGTTACTACTCAGTGTACAAAATTCCCCATGTTTATGAAATAAGAAATAGTTAAATATAGTTTTAGTCCCCAGATACTTAACTGATGTAGACGTTTGTATTGGTTCTTACAGTCTGAAACCCAGAGTGTGGCCGGTAGAAGTGTGAACTAAAGGAACTGGGAATGGAGGAGGGGTTAAGACCATTTTCATCAAAACAGGGGGAAGAACTGGTCATTTATCTCTTAGGGTAACAGACCCAGGAAAGGCCAACAGATGGCATGGCTGTGGGAAGTCCCAACTCTTGGTGTCCCAAAGTAAACTCTTATCACCAAACTAACGTGATATTCAGGAGTTTGGTCAACCGAGGGACTATTAAAAAATAATAGGAATTTAAAAAAAAAAACTTAAAATCATTGTGGAAGATGAGGTACTGAATGATTCTTTGGGAAATTCAAGAATAACAGAATGCATGCAAGCCAGAATGGAGTCACACAGAGCCATTTTAGGGTTGGCAAGAGACTTGGCTCTAGAGGGGATCCCAGGTATCCATGGGGATGTACCAGCTAGGTCCTTGGGCAGCAGAGCAGAGGGTGCCTGAACTGGCCTTGCCCCACTATCACACTGATGATTATCTCGAATATCACCATAGAATCTTTGTCTGCAATGGATGGAGATAGAGACAGAGACCCTCATCAGAGCAACGGATTGAGCCCCCAAGGTCCAGTTGAAGAGGAGGGAGAAGTTGAGCAAGGAAGTCTGGACTGCGAGGGGTTGGTCCACCCACTGAGACAGTGTGCCTGTTCTAATGGAAGCTCACCAAATCCAGCTGGACCGGGACTGAATGAGCGTGCGACCAAATTGCACTCTCTGAATGTGGCTGACAATGGGGGCCGACTGAGAAGCCATTGATAAAGGCACTGGGACTTGTTTCTACTGCACATACTGGCTTTTTGGGATGCAAAAGCTAGTCTAGGATGCATCCTAATCTATTTGGATGCAAAGCTTCCTAGGCCTGGATGGGGGGGGGGGGGCCTTGGACTTCCCACAGAGCAGGTTCCCAGCCCTCTCTTAAGGAGGGAGAGGGAGGGAGGAGGGTGAGTGGGGGAGCGGGAGGGGAATGGGAGGAGGGGAAGAAGTGCAAATTTTTGAATGGAAAAAAAAATAAAAAATTGAAAAAAAAAAAAAAAGAGTCCCCAGTGGGCACCTATTATCCCAGCACTTTGGAGGTCAAGGCCAGAGGACCAGGAGACGGGAGGTCGTCCTCCATTAGCGTCAGGTATGAGACTACCGGTTACCTGAGGCTTTGTCACAGTGGAAAGCACCAAACACCAAAAACCAAGTGAACAAACAAACCCTCCCTAGCAAAAGATGTTGGAAAGGAAGCTAAGAGACGAGGAAGTGCACTCATCAAAGGACAGAGTCTGTCCACATCATGCGAGTTCCTCCCGGGCCGAATAAGCTGACTCAACGTATCTTATATATCAACAACCTTATACGAAAACTGCTTTTCTCACAAAAACTATACATGAGGTTCCAAAAGTATATATACTGCTGTAGAATGCATGTAAAACATAAAAAAAGGACCTATAATAAAATAAAGATGTTGCTGGGCAGTGACGGTGCACGCCTTTAATCCTAGTACCCAGAGGCAGAGGCAGGCGGATCTCTGTGAGTTCAAGGCCAGCCTGGTCTACGAAGTGAGTTCTAGGAAGTCAGAGGTGTTATACAGAGAAAGCCTTATCTAAACAAAAATGCATAAATAAAGATGCTTACGTGTTTCCCTCCCTCCCTCCCTCCCTCCCTTGCTCCCTCCCTCCCTTCCTTTGTTCCTTTCTTTCTTTCCATAGCAAATATTGTTAAAATGTGGTGGCTTCATTCTTCCTGTCGTCCCGGTAACTAGCTCCATCTTTTTATACAGCTGACCCTGGAGGGGCTCAGAAGCTGCCACCTCACAGCACAAAACAGCAGGTACAGGGCAGATCCTTGGCCCTGCCTACTCTGAGGAAGGGCAGGAAGGTTCTCCCTGAAGCCCAGTCTAGACTGAGGGTAACCTGAAGACAGCACCAGGCCCCTCTAAACTGTATGCTGCTCTTTCTCTTTTGTCCGCTGTCCTTGAAAGCCTAGAACTTTTTCCTAATCCTTGCTACCTCCCTCCAAACTGAAAGGTTTCATTTCTGTTGCTAAGAAGCGATGTAAATCCTGGATTCTTGTTGGTTTATCTTGTTTTCCTTTTCTTTTCTTCTTCATTTTAGTTTTTTGAATTAGGGCCTTGCTGTGTAGCTCAGGCTGGCTTTGGACTTGTGATCTTTTTGTTTCCCTTGCCAAGTGTGCACACCCAAATCTGGCTCAGGCACAGTCTCCTCATCACCCAGTTCTCCTGTAGTTTGTGTGTGCTGCCTGTTTCAGAAAACGTGTTTTTCTATGGGCAGTTAAATGATTTTGTTTGTTTGTTTGGTTGGTTTTGTTTGTTTGTTTCGAGACAGGGTTTCTCTGTCTAGCCCTAGCTGTCTTGTAACTTGCTTTGTAGACCAGGCAGGCTTAAAACTCTTAAGATTTGCCTGCCTTTGCCTCTTGAGTGTTGGGAATAAAGGTGTGCACCACCACTGCCCAAAAACCATCTTTTTTTTTTTTTTTTTTTTTTCAGAGACAGGGTTTCTCTGTGTAGCCCTGAATGTCCTGGAACTTGCTCTGTAGACCAAGCTGGCCTTGAGCTCACAGAGATCTGGTGCTAGGATTAAAGGTGTACACTACCACCACAGGGCTTAGTTAAATGCCTTTTAATTTCCAAGAACCCAGAGAGAGAATGTGGGAGGAATGAAAAACTTTTTCCTTCCCTCTGTCTGTCAAGAAATTCAACATTGTGTTTGGGTGGGGGACAGAACACAGAAGGCTGTGCCGTCATCAGCCAGAGGCAAGACCCAGTACGATGCATGCTGCTTCCATCCCATGCAGGGCTCTCCTGACACAGAGGCCAGAGAGAACTGTGGGGGATTTAGCTCTCCCAACTTCGTTTGAGGACTCTCCTATCAAGAGCATCTCATACTTGATGCTGCTGCAGGAAGAAGCCATGAGGGCAAATATTCGTCTATGCTTAAATTTGATTGATAATGAGGCCGTGGCTACTCTAGTAGAGGCAACAAGATACTTGGAGCAAATGAACATTCATCTTGTCAAATTTATCATCAAACAAGAATTCGGAGCCTAATCGGTCATCAGCTTTAAAAATAATCATAAGCATGGTTTCTGTCTCAGGCTGCAGAGGAGTGTAATTACAATAGCTAGCGTTTTATAGAGTGCCTGCCAAATTTTAACTCAGCTGTGTGGTGAGTGTTTACAGTTATACCCATTTTACAGATAAAGAGATGGAGGCACAGAATTGCTCAAGGAGACACACCTGTATGTCGCAAACCTGGCGCTGGAGGGAGCTCAGACAATCTGTCTTTAGAGCCCATTATGCCCTGACGCCAGTCACTATTTAACCATGTCTTCCTTTATTGACACTGTTTTGTCTTCTTTTCTGGACCTGGGATCGCTGCCACTTAATTCTGGAGTAGGAAAATAATGCAGGGTTTGAAGCAGAAGCAGGTGGCAGACTGAAGATCTCCTTCCAGTGGTGGGTGAGAGTTTAGAACCCGGCTGGTTTTCGCGAGGCTTGCCCCTTGTGTGATCTAGATTGGTCCACATGACAATTCTACAGTCACTGTGTGGAGAAGTGGGGTAGTGTAAGTATAATGCCTCCCATGAAAATGAGAACCGGTTCCTGCTAAGGCAACCCTTTATTGTCCTGAAGAGAACAGCCAGCCTTTCCAGTTTTTCCTGTTTGTAGATCCAGCTTGGCATTCCTTATCTGATTATAAGTGTTTGAAGTTCTCCTTTGAACAGGATAGAATATTTTATGGGTTTGTTAAATGAATTGTAGAAAGCATTTGACATAGCACTTTTTAATGTTATTAGTTAAGCCAAATGCATTCATTTTTAAAAACAGTCTCTTCTCATTACTCTGCCGTTCTCCCTCATACTTCTGCGGGCTTTATCTTCTCCCCAGATAGTTAGTCCCCTTTGTACTTCCGTGCCTTTTTGTCCTCCTGAGTTTAATTAGGGCTGCCTGTGTGAACGTGGCTACAGGGTCATTTACTAAGGCGTGGGCAACTTACCACTGAAGAAATGGCACCTTCACCCCCAGCAACTGTTAACTGCCAATAGCTGCGTGGTGGGGGTGGGGTGGGGGAGGGGGGCCGGATGCCTCAGGAGCCCCTCCCCAGTCTGTGGTGGAATGCTCAAGGGCCCAATCTGACATGAATTCTTTACCTTATAATTGTCTATTACTATTATTTTCATGATTAGTTAAATCGTTAAATTCTTTGGCTATCACTCTAGCTTCTTCTTGGATTGTACACTTGATTGACTGAGGCACATCTGGATACACTGGAGACAGTTCTGTCAGTCATGCGGCTTCTGACGGCATGAAGGACATGAGGGTAACTTACAGTTTGGATCTGGTGTCCCCCACCGGTTGACATGTGTCTGAATCTTTGTTCCAAGGAGGCGACGCTGTTTGGGGGAGGTTAAGGAATTGGTGGCTGCGATTGGGGCTTGGGCCTGTATTTCCTACAGGCCTGCAGAGATGTGGACAAACCACCTGACAAGCTGGGGAAGTGATCCTCTGGTCTATAAAAGAGCAGGCTGAGCAAACTATGGGGGGCAGTGTTTCTTCTCCACCTTCTCAGGTCTCTATTTCATGTCCTGCCTCCAGAGTCTTCCCTTGACTTCCCTCAGTGGTAAGCCAAATTAACCCTTCCTTCCCCAGTTTGCTTTTGGTCATGGTGACTTTACCATGGAAAATAAACTAGACACTCACCATTGAGGAGTGTTGGAGGAGTGGGCTGACCTTCACAGTCTTGGGGAGTTGGTAGTCCAGAAGTCTCACAGTTTTGTGAGTGCCCTGCAAAAACCTGGTTTTTTAGGTGGGTAGTTACATGGACAATGAGTTCCATGTGTTCCCAAAGAGTCCACATGGAGGGCCCAGGCTGTAGCTCAGTGGTAGAGTGCCCGTCTAGCATGCCTGAGGCACTGAGTTCAAAGTCTAAAGAGTTGGTGAAGGACATTTGAATCACAAAACTCGGGGTCAAAGGTCTCAGGACCAGCATGGGAATGAGTTGGAGAATTACAGGCCAGGTGCAGATGAAGAACTTCTTGGGAGGCTTCTTATTGCTACCTGGAGTGTGCACTGATGGAATGAGGAACCTGACACTTCCAGCTTGTTTCTGGCTAGGTGTCTGAGTGTGGCCAAGTTACCTAATGCCTCTGGCCTCCAACATCCTGTGAAAAAGGCCTCATCTCTGTGATCGTGAGTAACCAGCACATGTACAGCAGGAAGGATGGAGTTCCCCTTTGTCCTTCTATCTGTTTGACGCTTCTTTTGTGATTGATGTAGGTAGCAGAGACGTGAAGAGGGGGTCAGGGAGAAATATGGATGGGATTTCAGGCTGTGGAGTGAGATGATCACTCTAGAGGTGAACCTAGGGTCTGGTATTTTCTAATTTGGGATTCTCTCTGTCTCTATCTCTATCTCTGTCTCTCTGTCTCTGTCTCTGTCTCATCTCTGTCTCTGTCTCTCTCTCTCCCTCCTCCCCACCTCCATCTCACTGAGCCTGAGACTTCTTGCTTCAGCTAGGCTGGCTATCTAGCAAGCCCCAGAGATCTGCCTGTTTCTGTCCCCTGCCTTGGGGTTACAGATGTGTGCCACCACACCTGCCTTTTTCTAGACACCCAAAGTCAAGTTCTCATGCTCGTGCAGCAAGCACTGTGGCCACTGAGCCATAGTTCTAGCTCCCTAATAGCTTCTGAACAGTTTCCTTAACCACACTGGCCTCAGAAGACGAGGAAAAGACTTGATGTCGTGTAAAGACCAAATGGCAGATTTTTTTGTTGTTGTTGCTGTTGTTTCTGTAGCAAGCACTTAGCAGGTGTTGGGTACAAAGCTGGTGTTCCAGAAACTGCCAACTACGGTTGACATGTGACATTATGATCATTATTACTCTGGGAGAAGTAACAGTAAGTAATGTATGAGGTCCCAAAATTATCGTGAGGTCAAGTGTGTGCTAAAATTTAGAATGTTTAGGGTTAACTAATCAGTTGCATGTCAAAAAAAAAAAAAAAAAAAGAGAGAGAGAAACCTCGCTTAGGAGGGGCTCACGTCAGAGATGCTTTGTGTTTGCTTCACTTGAAACAGCACGAGACAGTTTCCAAAACAGTGATGACGGGTCACTGGAGGTGGCCCAGTGGCTAAAGGTTCTTGTAACCAAGCCTGACGACCTCAGTTTGATCCCTGAGATCCACATGGTGGAAGGAGAGAACCAGCTCCAAGCTGTCCTTTGACCTCTACACAGGTGTTGCTGTGATGTGAGCTCACACACAGAGTAAATAAATCTAAATTTTAAATTAAACAAAAGGAAATGATATGGCGTGCCACACCTGCAAAGCTGCCTTCTGCCCTGCTCTTATACGTTTGCAGGATTGTGTTGATTCCAGCGCCTTGTGCACGCGAGGCAAGCATTTTACCAGCAAGTTACAGCTCTGGCTTGGTTCTTATTTGATTCAACCTGAGTCTTTCTATGGAGCCCTGGCTAGCCTGGGGCTTGTCAGGAAGTGCAGGCTAATCCAGAACTCGCTGAGATCTTGGTGCCTCTGCTTATGGGATTACACCCACGTGCCAAAATGCCTGGTGCCCAGACTGACTCTTGTGCCTCTTAATTGAAGAAATGAAGAAGATATCCAGACTGTCTGCATTCGTATCTCTGCTCTGTCTTTAGACCAGCTCTATGAACCAGCATGAGTGGTTTATTCTCTGTGCCGCCCGTAACTAATCTGGGTAGAAATGAAAACTAAGACAGTTGCAGTTAGATTAAGAGTGCGGAACTTCTCTGAGCCGTGTGATTGCATCTGGTTGAGGGAGGTTTATGTCGAGGACACAAATTTCTTTCTTTTTTTGCTATTTTATAAATAAATACATTATTATTATTATTTATTATTATTATTATTTTACTCTCCCTTCCTTCCAATTTTTCTTTTCTTTCTTTCTCCCTCCTTCCTTCCTTCCTTCCCTCCTTCCTTCCTTCCTTTCTTCCTTCCTTCCTTCCTTCCTTTCTATTTATTTATTTTTTTTTCAGTTTCTTGAGACAGTGTTTTTCTGTGACTGCCCCGGTTGTCCTGGAACTCACTCTTTAGACCATGATGACCTTGAACTCACAGAGATCCGCCTGCCTCTGCCTCTGCCTCCCAAGTGCTGGGACTGAAGGTGTGTGCCACCACCACTCGGTGGAAACAAATTTCTTAGTCTTTACCTTCCAGACAAAGAATACTGTCTGAAAACTGCTAGAACCCAGCCCCTTCAAGTGCTGGGACTTCTGCTGTCTTTCTGGAAAGGTTTAGCGCTCTGGATGACCCCCTGGTGATAGCCTGTGACTACAGATTGACACCACCAATCAATTATTTGTAACTTAACCAGACTCATAGAACCCAACCTAAATTCACACCTAACTTGGGTAATTAACAGAACCAACAGAAAATCACCTAAAAAGTTACTTTACCTCATTTCACCATTCCCCCCACCTTTCTCAAAAAAAAAAAAAATCCCAGATCCCAGGAAAATGGATCTGAGTTCCATTCCTCGGGATCCAGGCTCATGATGCACAACATAGTCCCAGCCCTAGGGAAACAGAAACAAGAGGATTCTTGAGACTTTATGTCTAGCCAGTCTAGCTGAGTCAGCCCACTCCAGGAGCAGTGGGAGATCCTGCTTCAAAAAACAAAGGGGTTGCTGTTGAGATGGCTCAGGAGTAAGGGCTCTTGCCGCACAAGTCTGAAGACCTGAGTTCAATGCCTGGGGCCCATAGGAAGGTGGAAGGAGACAAATGCCTGCTCTAGCTGTCCTCTGACCTCCACTCATGCTCCTCCCATGTGAGCATTCACAGGAAGAGTTTCTTAAAAGTTTGGAGGCAAATAAAAGGGGAGCAATTAAGGAAGATAGCGACATTGACCTTCGGTCCCTCTCCACATATTTGTCTATGTGCTGCATCAGGTTCACGGGGAGAGTGTGACTCAGTGATCCCTTTGGTAGTTCCACTGCCTCTGTCCAAACACTCCTTCCCATGTCCAGCGTCACATGAGACATACATACTGTACACCCGTACTCATCCCACACACTTCACGGTAGCCAGGATGTATGAACTGTGTTAACTGTGCATTCACAGCTGAATGGACAGGGGAACTGTGATACACATACATGGGATACACATACAGCATGGGTCTCAAAAGGGGAGAAATTCCGTGAACTGCGAAGGCGTGGATGAGTCCCGTGTGCACTGTGTTAAGTGAGCAAAGCCAACACAGGGAGAGAAATGCTACCCAGCCTGTCTCCCACAGACCTGGAGCTGAGTAGTGTTAGACACAGGCTGGGGAAGGGGACACTTGCTTAAAGGCACAACAGTTCAGTTTCAGAGTGATTACTATTCAGACTGGTGGCCCACTGCAATGAATAATTCATTATATGTTTCAAAACAGGTGACAGTGTAGATTTTAAGTATTTTTACTATACAAAATAAAGTATGGGAGCTGAGTAACTTGTTTATTAGCCTGATTTAATCAATTTACATTACGAACATGTCAAAGCATTACATTGGTGTAAGATGGTGATGCATGTCTCTAATCCCAGCACTAAGAGCAGAGGTAGGAGGGTCACAAGTTCAAGGTCAGCCTGGGCCATATAATAAGACCCTGTCTCAAAATGATGAAAAGAAAGCCTCTGCACTGTATCACAGCAATATATAATTATTACTTGTCAATGGAAAAGCACAAAAACTGAAGCTGGGCCTCGTGGCACAGGCCTGAAATCCCAGCAACTCAGGAGGCTAAAAGTTCAAGACTAGCCTGAGCTTCTGCATGATTTCCAAGCTAAGAAGTAAGATTCTCTTTAAATTTAAAGCCCAGTGAGAGAGCACTTGCTGAACACCTATCAGGTCCTGGTACTGAAAAACAAAACAGAAAAAATGGGGAAGAGAGCAAGCATCGATATGCATACCGCAACCTACACTCTTTCTGTGCTGGCCCTGCCTCTCTCGCCACAACTTCTGATAATGTCTTTCCAACTCAACCTTAATTCTCACCTCCTTCCGAAGTATTGGCAGGTCCTTCAAGATACGTTGGTTCACTCTTCCACACACCATCCCATAGTAGGTTTGGAATGCATCTTTAGTACTTAATGGCCTTCTATGTATTAGAGTCCACCGACCGTGCCTCTGCCTTCACCCTGTTTGCCTGCGAAGCAAGGAGACGTGACTCAGCTCAGGGTTCCTCTCAGCGGCGCACCATTGCCCACACAGGCTGTCATAAAATGAGTGCTCAGTGTGTTAAGGTTCTGCCAAAAGAGAGAAAATGGAGAGAAGCCAGGACACACCCTTGAGGCTTCTTGCTATGAGCTGGGTTTCAACATCATGAAAGATTCTGGTGACATTTTAGGGCTTACCTATGGTCACAGTCATGGCAGATGAATGGGTTGGCTGGAGTATCAACTCAGTGGGGCTGAGAAGGGACCTGTCTTGTCTAGGTGGACCTGGGCCCCGTTCTCTCCTGCAGTGCACAGAGACTGCTCCATGAAACCCAACTCCCCTTCCCTTGGCCTCTGTGTCATGTATTGTCCCTTCCCTTCCGCATCCTTCCCTGCTCATCACTTCTTGGTGAGCCCTGAAAAGTGACTTCATGCTGAACTTCACACTATGTCTTAGTTACTTCTCTGTTGCTGTGATGAGACACTGTGACTAAGGCACCTTATAAAAGAAAGAGTTTATTTGGGTGCACAGTGTCAGAGGGTTGGAGTCCATGACCATCATGGCAGGAAGCACGACAACAGCTAGGCAGACGTGGCATTGGAGCAGTAGCTAAGAGCTCACATCTTGAGACACAATCACAAGGTAGAGAGAGAGGGTTTAATGAAAATGGCTTGGGCATTTGGAATCTCAGAACTTGCCCCCTGTGACACACCTCCTCCAACATGGTCACACCTCCAAGTCCTTCACAAACTGTCCCACCAACTGGGGACCAAATATTCAAATATATGATCTATGGGGGGTCATTTTCATTCAAACCATCACACACCCCAAAGCCATGAGTTTCATCTAAAAGTGTCTGGGGTGTCTCATGAACACCGCTCTGCTTAGCTTAGGTTAATCATGTGGTTCAGTGTCCACAGAAAAAGTCCTGGGCCTCTTTTTTTTTTTTTTTTTTTAGGACACTTAGTCTTTATGTTTTTTCCTAGGATTCCATTGCATTTTCAAGTTTTAGGTCTAGCTACTTCTTTACTACTTGCATTCCAGATGGACAGCTGACCCTCAGTACTTACAAGGGAACTGGTTTCAGAGTACTCTGCAATAACCAAATCATCAGATGTCCAAGTATTTGCAAATGACAGATGAACGGCCTCCTGTTTGCTAAATTATCCCTAAATCACTTACAACACTAAATACAATGTATGTGCTATGGTATGTTTATTGTTGCCATTTGGATATGAAGCCCCTTACCACCACCACCAAAGGCTCGTTGAGGACTTGGTCCTCAGTTGATGTTACTTTGGGAGATACTAAAACCTTTAAGCATTTGGGCCAGCTGAAGGAAGGTCACTGGGGGCGGATCCTTGAGGGATTCCTCAGTGTCTCCTTCTCTCTACTTCCTGTCTGCTATAAGATGAACCTCCGTTGTCACACACTCTCCTGGATGATACTGTATCTCACTACTGGCCTAAGAGCACTGAGCCAAGTGGCCAAGGCCTGAAACCTTGGAAACCATGAGCAGAGGTAAATCTTTATTTACTCATTGTTTCACGTATCCTGTAAGAGCAACAGAAAAGCAGCCAGAACATTTAGGGACTGTTAAGAAAAAAAATTCTGTACATTGGCAGCACAAATGCACTATTTCTCCCAACATGATTAAACCGCTCTGTAGACACAGGGACTCACTCTTAAATTTCTGGCTAAAAAGCTTTGATTTTATCCACCCCTTTGGCATCATCTCTCTTAGGAGCTGGTGTTTCCTTGGTTTGAAGCTCTTTCAAAGGCTCCTTCCAGCCTCTGCAAGCTAGGGAGTCCATGACAGCTCCTGGTGAGCATCCCACCTGAGGTCCACATGGTTACTTCTCTTTAGGACATTCCTTTCCTCCCACCCTTGCCCTGAGTGTCTTCATCCTCTTGTCCTCTTCCCTGAGGATTTTGTTCAACGAGGCTGGTGGTTTCTCTACTGTCTATTAGCTTGGCAGATTTACTGTTGTCTCTTTTAGCTGAAAGTTCTAAAAACCACCAAGTTTAAGGGTGGGCTGTATTCTAAGACCGCGTTATACGTGGCTTGTTTAGAACTCACATTTTCCCCTCACACCGATGTTCTTCATGATGGTTAGTTCTGCTAGGCTGGGCCAGGAGAAGCCATTTAACTTGTAGGATTAAACTAAAGTGTAAAACCATAGAATCTAAGGGCTGTAACAGGTAGAATACAGTGTTTCCATGGGAAAATATTTTCTGGGTTCTAAGTTAGAACGTTAGAATTTCTTCAAATGTCTCCAGGGAGTCTGAGCACTCCTACCCCCACTTACATTTAAAAAGCACTACAGTATTTTTTGAGGGACTACTGTATGCCAGGCAGTGGTTAGTCATTGTGTTTTGTGTTGTTTCTGCCATCAATACAGTGAGCTGGGAACTGTTGTCCCCTGTGTCAGATAGGGCAGTCAAGGCCGCTCTTTGTGATTTGAATGTCACAGGGATAATGTCATAGGAATGGCCTAAGGAAGGCCTGTCTGCTCCACAAGCTGAAATCCAAACCTGGAGCAGTTACAGGGGCCAGGAACTGGTGGTGGATAGAGGTTGTAGGCCCTAGGAAAGAACATATTATTATTTCCTAATTTTCTGAGGAATCGCCACACTGACATCCAAAGTGGCTGTAGCAGCTTGAATTCCCACCAGCAATGCAGAAGTGTTCCCTTTACCCCACAAGCTCTCCAGCATAAGTTGTCATCAGTGTTTTTGATCTTGGCCATTCTTACAGGTGTAAGATGGAATCTCAGAGTTATTTTGATTTGCATTTCTCTGATGACTAAGGATGTTGAGCATTTCCTTAAGTGTCTTTCAGCCATTTTAGATTCCTCTGTTGAGAGAAGAACCTATTATTATTACTCTCTTAAATAGACATAGTATTAAACCAACTCCTAGAAACGCACTGTTATACCTGTAGATTAGTGTATCAGCAACCCTCGTCAGGGAAGTTTCTTTTTGTAGTAGATGGTGATTAATACAGAGACCCACAATGGTCAGATGCAGAGAATAAGGAATTTCTGTTAAAGTTTCATTTAGTAGATTCTCTGTTCCTATTGATTATCAACATCTCAGTTCCATTCTTCAGTCCATGGATTCTGTTCTTAAGGTTGATTTCTTCATTGTACCCCAGAGTTCTTGCATGCCATGGTCATGCTTATTTATCTACTGTTTTTCTTTATTTGTATTTGAAAATGATACATCGATACATCCCAGACTTGTTCTTCACCCTCCTGCTTTGCCTGCTCTGTAGCCGGTGATAACTGTTATGCCCTCTGTCTTATTCACTGGGCGTTTCGTTTCCAACTTTCCCATTTTTTACAGAATTTGAATGTTTTTAACTTGATTTCTCTTCCATTTTGCTGACCTTTCCCATCCATATTGCTGATTTTTCATCCATTTTGGCAACTTTCTCTTCTTGTTACCAGTTTTCCTCCCCATGTCCTGGACTGGCTTCCTCACTTCATCCATGTGTGTATGGTGTCCTTTTTGAGGCCATCCATCATTTTTGTTGGTAGGCTTTTGAGGTGTTTTCCTTAGTTCCTTCCCTGTTGCTATGTGAGAGTGCTTTGGCAAAAGCAACGTAAAGGAAAAGGCTTATTTTAGCTCACAGCTCAAGACGCCCGTCATAGAAGGGGATCAAGGCAATGGGCGCTTGGAGCAGCTTGTCGTATTGCACCCGTGATCAGGAAATAGAGAGGAATGAATGCCTGCATGCCAGGGCTCTGTTCGCTTTCCATTCTATGCAGTCCAGTATTGGTCCTGTCCACAGTTAAGAAGGATCTTTGCATTCTAATTGATGCAATAAAGAAAGAGTAGGCTGTGGTCACCATTGCGATGAGTCACTTTCAAATTGAACCGTTGTGCCTTTAACCAAGTGTCCCTTTTCCCTAACCCCTGTCTGACACCACTCAACTCCAAGTCTGTGGGAGGTAGGCTAGGTGGCATTTCTCTCCCTGTGCTGTTTTTTTTCACTCAACACAATGCACACTGAAAAGTTTTTGTGGCCCGATAAACCTCTCTGCCGGTGCAATACGAGTCAGACCAAATCAAACTGGATTAGAAAAAGGCCAGGTTTAATGGATGCCAGCACTCTCAGGTGGCCTTCCAGGCCCTCAGAGAGGAGATGGGGAAAGGAAAACCAGGAAACCATGTGTTTGCTCTCTGGGTTGCTGTTTAAATACCCTGTGGGAGTGGTCCTGAGCATCTCTGAGGAGGGACCACCGTTTGGCAGGCTTTCTCGGAGGTGGGGTCTGGACTCTCAGGGAAAGGGGCTTGGGATGGAACTTTCCACCCAAACATTCCAGACTTTTTTGGATATATGGATGCCAGGGGCTGAGGTGAAGCCTTAACCCAAACATTCCAGACTCTTTGGGTATAGGGTGTCAGGGGCTAGGGTAAAGCCTTAACCCAAACATTCTAGACTCTTTGGGTATAGGGGCTCCGGCTCAAATCTGGCTACTTCCTGCAGGCAAGGGGAAACGTGGGAGATGGGAGAGTGGGGAGTTAGTGGGTTTACACTTATCAGGAGATGTGGCTGGAGAGGCATCCAGTTAACTGTCATCCTGGAGACCTCAGTCATCTGTTCCTTGAGGGAGATGAGAAGGCTGGTGGCTAGGAGAAAAAAATGGATTGTTATTATCGGCCCTATGAATGAATGGGGTTAGCCATGGGAAGAGTCATTACCCACCAGAAAGACTGGGACAGAGAAGTGCCCTGGTTGTACAGGAGAGGTATGGCTGAATAAGCGAGACACAAGAGCAGATATGCCCTTTAAAACCAGATTTTAGTTGTTGGGTAGGTGTCCATTTGAGCCTGGAGAGGTGGTACCAATGGTGAAGTTCCAGGAGCTGGTGCAGGTGCTAGCGTTGTCTGGAGGGCCCTCTGGAAGTTGGTCTTGGCCCAGACAGCAGGATTGACCTGTACAATATGTTTGAAAATGGGTGGGGTTAGAATAGGTTTTGGAGACAGTTTTCACCAGCCCAGATAAAGGAAATTGGAAACGCTAAACCTCTGAAGATCCACCTGAAACCTGTTAATCCTGGACTATGAAGCCTGTGAAAGAGGCACCCCTGTCTGTCTGTATTTTTATCAGGAAGCTTAACAAATGAAGTAATGAGCTACCAGTACCTTAAGTCATCCAATGCCATCAGACAGATCTAAGGGGGATAAATGAGCAGAAATGAGACAGCTTTTTAGCTACACAGGCAATCCTAAGTCTCTCCATGGTCTTTGGCGAACACCAGTTTTAGAAGCAGTACTTGCCTTTAGGTGCTGAGCCCAGGAGGCCTGGAGATTTTCCTGTGGGAGTAGGGTTTGATCTACCTGTCTTGGCAGGACTAGACAATTGATCCCCCAGTGTAGTGTCCAGGAAGCTGATGAGGTGGAATGCAGCTTTTTGCTGTGTGGGTGGCTTTGCCATACTCAAAGGCAAGCCTCCAGGTGGAAGGTCTTCTGCAACCATGCTTCTTCTTGGAGGAGCTATAGGATGCTGCAGGAGCTGGCATGTCTCTGACATAAGAAGCTCTTTTGTTAAATATCATACTCTCAGATCTGTAAAGGCACTTGAGAATCAGGGTACCATACCTGTCAGATGTATCCAAATTAGACATAAGTTAAATTTAGACATATAGCTTACCCAATCAGTTACAGCTTGCCAATGCTAGTAGAGGCAAGAAGATTAGAAGGAATATTTTAGTAAGCCAACGTTTATTGAAGGCAGGATGTCTCCTTGGTAGGGCCAGTGCACATGTGTACTCTCACCAAAGATGGCAGCTATCCACATGTTTTTATTTTTCCAGAGCTGTTGTAATCTGGAGTTAAAAGTTTCACAGATTTTAAAACGAGCATACATACATACATATATACATAAAACAAGCATACTGTGGCCACATTATTTACACATATAAATTCATGGGAAGACGAACAAAACTTTTTTTAGGAACCTGTGTCAGCTGACCAACTGAAAAATCCTGGTATGGGCTGCAGAAGCCAGGCAAGCAGACAGGTGGTCCCATTAAGGGCCATATTAGCAGATGCTGTAAGGGAGAACAGAAATACAAGGATGGAACTCCTATGCAGCTTTAGAGTGGAGGGACGGGGGAACGGATCTGTTATAGAGAGAATCCCATCGTGAGACAAACAGCAAACAGCTAGAGAAGTGGGGAGGGGAGCTGGGGATGGGGAGCAGGAATGGGAGCACAGCATCCAGAGACCATGGGCATATGGGGGCTTGTTTACATTCTGGCAAAAATTTTAGGTGTTAAGGGATGTAAGGTGTTAAATAGACCCAATTTAAAAGGATTTTGTAAAAGTCAGGTCAAGGGTGTTTGGAGATCAGGCCTCAAATTGTAATTACATTCCAGATTTTTTGGATATATGGATGCCAGGGGCTGAGGTGAAGCCTTAACCCAAATATTCCAGACTCTTTGAATGTCAGTGGCTGGGGTGATGCTTTCAACCAAACACACACCAGACTCATTCACACTATCACAGTTCACAGGATTTCTCCCTTTTTGAGACCCATGCTGTATGTGTATCACAATTCCTCTGTCCATTCAGCTGTGGATGCACAATTAACATGATTCATACATCCTGGCTACTGTGAAATGTGTGGAATGAGCGTGAGATTATAGTATGTATGTCTTGTGTAAAGCTGATCATAGGAAGGAGTATTTGGGCAGAGGCAGTGGAGCTACCAAGGGGGATCATTCAGTCACTCTCTCCCCAGGACCTTGATGTGGCATGGATCACCTTCCCAATATGTCTTTGTGTCGGTGACGATCTTCCAAGACTCACCCACAGCTTTGCTCCCCATATATCTCCTTTTTTTCTTTTTTCTTTTTGTGGTGATAATGAGCATTTTAATTACATGGCAGCAGATACATTAAGTATGAGGAATTAAAAAATGAATATGTTATCATCAAAACACAAGCCATATGTAGACAGTTTCATTATTTGAAACAGCTTGTAAACCATTAACCAGTAACTGCATTTGATTTCTCATTACCGAAATATATTCTTTTTAAAAAAATATTTATTGAGCTCTATATTTTTCTCTGCTCCCCTCCCTGCCTCTCCTCTCCTTCAGTCCTCCCCAAAGGTCCCCATGTTCCCAGTTTCCTCAGGAGATCTTGTCTTTTTCTACTTCCCATGTAGATTAGATCTATGTAAGTCTCTCTTAGTACCCATAAACCTCTTTTCTTCCTTCACAATCTTCCATGACTCTGGGTCACTTCCTCCCCTGTGGAGAAGTTTGGCCGTTCAGGGTCTTTTTCCAGGACATAGGACTTTGACATTTTAAATCTGGCTGTGAAATGAAAACTCACGTTACCTTTTTAGAGATGGATATTGACCGGCAACATGTTTTCAAACAGAATTTATGAGCAAAATAAAGTGGGTTAACAAGCCTGGGATACCAAGGTCCAGAAAGTAACTTGCCCAAGATCACACAGTGACTTTGGCGTGTTAGCACCTGCATAGGATTAGCACTGGACTAGATCAGCAGCCATCAGTGTGCCCCTCTGGGTGAGCAGCGGCTCACCAGGATGAGTGTCAAGGACAATCACCTATGCGTGGGCTCATGGTGAGGGAGGGAGCGCTACAGGCCATGAGCACCCCAGGACTCATGGTGAGGGAGGGAGCATCACAGGCCATGAGCACCCCAGGACTCATGGTGAGAAGGGGGCACCACCTGCCATGAGCACCCCAGGGCTTATGGTGAGGGAGGGGGCACACAGGCCATGAGCACCCCAGGGCTTATGGTGAGGGAGGGAGCACCACAGACCAATAAGTCCTTTCCTGCTGTTGTTTGTCATTTAGAGAATTGTGGTTTTAGAGAAATATTAAATACTTGTTAATTTAGAAAAAAATCCGTGTCTTGCTTACATGTTTGTGCTTTGTGCTTGTGAAATGACAGGAGATTTTTCAGTTGCGACATCAAAATGACTCAGTCCTCAGGAGACAGCGGACCACACGGGAGAAGGGATCAATCTAGCTGTGGTGTTCAACTGTGGTCGCCAGGTGGCGCTGCACACACGCCATCAAGACAATTATTCTAGTCTGGGGATTTTTAATTTACCAAAACAAGGGCTGGGAAGGGGGGTGACAGTTACCGTCGACGATGCCACAGGTTCTGAACTTCAGTGCAGAATAATAGAGCTGGAAGGAGATGGGAAACCCTCCCAAAGAACTGATGCTGTCCCGTTGTGTGGCAGGCTAATCCTAGTGAGTGGAGACTCGGGAGTCCCACAGGAGAAAGTCTTGACATTCCAGGCCAGAACTTCTCCAGCGTTGGAGGTCACTTGTGTGGGTCCTGTTTCCACCTGACTAGTCTGGTCTAGGGAGAAGGGCAATTTCCATTTCTACCCTGGAAGCTTATTTCCTTCAGTGTTTCTTTCATTTGTTTTTTGTTTGTTTGTTTTTCCTTCCAGAGACTATCCGGAGCTTTTGAAGGAGGGGTTAGACAAGGCCACGACCCAGTAGCGCCTTTGGGGAAGACCTTGGGACGGTCTAGTCTTATGCATCCCTCCAAAAGAAACTTGCGTGGGCCCATCCATGCCTCTCCCCACATCCTGAATCTTCTGGTCGATTTGGCAAATTTGCTCTGAAGAGGCGAGAACCCAAACCCCATGCTTCCATCTGCAGAGCCGTTTCTTGGTACCACAAGAAACAACTGAGTATTGGCTGTCTGCCACTTTGATTGCAGGCCAGGGACCACTGCACTCCGGTGACCACCGGTGATGGGATGTGAGCGGCTGCTGTGGTTGCCAGCCCTGAGTATGCATTAGTGGCTGGGCCGACTCCCGCAGTTTCTGATGCAGAGGCTATTGGCCTGGAGACCACACTCTGATGATCAGTGTACTCAAGGCGGTGCGCTGGTGGGGAAAATCTGCAACGGAGAAAAGCTGACAGGAGCAGTTTGGCAGGACTGTGTGTGTGTGTGTGTGTGTGTGTGTGTGTGTGTGGTGTTCATTGGAGGATTGCAGGTTACTTGGAAGTGCCTGTCAGCTGCAGATACCTTAAAGTGTTCTTTCTAGACCAGCGCATCTGGCCTTAGAATGAATACATGCTGACTCTGGCTTCCTGGAGAGCCTGGTCTAATGGTTTCAGCATTGGAAGCCTTAAAAGGCCCCTTGCTGTGTGCACCTGAAATCTCAGCCCTCAAGAGATGGAGGTAGCTGGATGGTGAATATGAGCCCAGCCCGGACTATACTGTGAGACTCTGTCACAAACAAACAAGGCTGTTAGGTAGGTGATTCTGGGCTGACCAATCACAGTTTTCAGTGCTGCTGTTCTTCATTTATGGTTTATTTATTTAGAGACAAGATCTTATATAGCCCAGGTCTCAAATTCGTTATGTAGCTGGGATGACTTTTGATCCTCCTGCCTCCACCTTGAGTGCTGGGCTCACAGCTGTGCACCTCTGTGTCCAGTTTAGGGGCTCTTGGGGATCAAACCCAAGGCTCTGTGGATGCCTGTCAAACATTCTACCAGCTCCAGCCCCCTTTCTCACATCTATTGTATCTGTAATCTATCTGTGAACCCCTATTTATCTTTCAAGATCTAGTTCAAATATTTCCTCACTGGGAATGTGCCTCCCTCTCACTCTTGACAACTGATTGCTGCTCTTTCCTGTATCTAGAAGCACGCTGGACATTACTGTCTCTGTGTCACGGGATTGTGGCTACACGCTGGACGTGCTGAGTTACCGTCTCTGCGTCACAGGATTGTGGCTACAGGCTGGACATGCTGAGTTAACATCTCTGTGTCACGGGATTGTGGCTGTTGACATTTGTTGAAGGCATCTTCCCTTTGCATTTGATGGCCCTCCTCTCATAAATCTCATTACTTCGGGACAAGGTAAGTCCTGTAGAAGGGGATGCAGGGGAGATGCATAGAATCTGCGTGAGGAAGTTTATTCCGTGCAATTATGAACAGCAGCATGAGTGTCTACTGAGTGTTATCAGACACGGGAGCATTCTTACTGGAGGTGGGTTCTTGTTAAATCTGGTTTGGGGGCCACTTTCCGAGAGATGGACTTGACTACCAGAGCAGACCTGGGGCTCCCTTTCACACAGTCTTTCTTCCCACATACTACTATCAGGATCAGGTACACATTGCGACTCGTCTTGCCAAGAACCTGTCCCTATCTCCCTCTTCAGACACAGTCCCCAGCCATATGCTTGAATTGTCATTGCCTGTGCACACAGTGCCGTAGCAGAATCACACCTTACTATTCCCCCACACGTCCCTCCTCACCTTTGCCTGGCTGGCTAACAACCATGGCCTATGTAGCTTCCTGGGCTCCCAGGGCTGAGTGCTTTCTCTTAGTATTGTTTTAGCATTTTACATGTACATTGTATGGCTTGTGTATGTCTCCAAAAGTTAGGTGTTGAAAACACACAGACTTTACAGAGAAACCCGGGTGCAGGAGAATTGTCTGTATTCTGTTAATCATGTTTTAAATAAATGCTGATTGGCCAGGCAGGAAGCATAGGCAGGAAAACCAGACAGGAAGTAGAGGCTGGGCAGAGAGAACAGGAGGATTCTGGAAAGAAGGAAGCTCTTCCCCCATTCCTGCCCAGACCATGGAAGAAGCAAGATGTAATATACCCAGCTGAGAAAGGTACCGAGCCATGTGGCTAACATAGATAAGAATAATGGATTAATATAAGCTACAAGAGCTAATAAGAAGACTGAGCTAATGGGCCAATCAGTTTTATAACTTATGGAGATCGCTGTGTGATTTTCTTTGGGGCTTGCCAGCTGTGGGGTATCGGGTGGGACAGAAACCCCAATGAGCAGGCCCTCATGTTACAAAGCCATGTCTTGAAAAACCAAAAAAGGAAGGAAGGAAAGAAGGAAAGAAGGAAAGAAAGAAAGAAAGAAAAAGAAAGGAAGAAAAAAAGAAAAAGAAAGAAAGAAAGAAAACACTCAGACTTATGTTGCTGGTGTTTTGAGATAGTCTTCAGTGGTAACTGGGAATAGGCGGGGTCATAAGGATGGGACCCTCCACAGTGGGACTGGTGGCTTTATAAACAGAGAGAGAGATGCAAGCTAGTGGACAGCCTCTGCATGTATCACACGACAGTCTTTATTGTGCTAGAATACAGTAGGAAGGCTCTTACTAGATGGTGTCACTGACTGCCCAGTCTGCACGATCATGCACCAAATAAACTTCTGTTCTTTGTAAATTACCTGGCCTCAAGAATTTTGTTATGAAAATAGAAAACAGGTGGAGACAATATCTTTACAAGAATATGGCAATAACTCAATCTTACCCTATATAACCCTGCACACAGTACATGCTTCAGAAGTGTTGGGCTGGGGTAAGTGTTTCACACCTGTTCTTAAACATTTTTCCCAACTGCCATTCATATACAAGACACACTCCCATGGTTCACATCTCTGATGTCATAGCTGCGTCTCTCATGACCCATGGTGATTCTGCACCTCGATCCAGGGCATGGCTTTGGAACGGTGGGGCACATTTTCCTGGGGAAATCAGAACCTGTGTGGGCAGGAGACAGGACAGATAGATCCCACCTGCCGCCTGGAGTCTATGGTGTCTGTTCTCAGGTAGAGAGTTGTGAGTTGTGGATTTACAATTGCCTAGGCCGTGTGGTAGGCACTTTCTTTATGCAACAGCCCTAGCTGTCCTGAAACTAGCTCTTGTAGACCAGGCTAGCCTCGAACTCCCACCTTCTTCAGCCTCCCAAGTGCTGGGATTAAAGGTGTGTGTTATTACTGCCTGGCCGGTAGGCACTTTTAAAAATTATTTTCAGATTGCTCGCAGTAATCTCACCGTCTAGTTGTCACGTCCTCATGTTGGGGTAACCATAGCAGGATAAGCGGTTTGCTTAGAATCACATGGAGCAAAAGCTAAGGTACCTTCTCATCGTTTTCTGTGTCTCTTTCCCCAGTTTGGTCTTAGTAATGTTTTTACATTTTATTTTACTTTATGTTATGTGTGTCTTGCTTGCATGTATGTCTGTGTATCATGGACATGTCTGGTGCCCACAGAGGTCAGAAGAGGGTGTTGGATTTCTTGGGTCTAGAGTTACAAAAGGTTGTTTGCTGTCATGCGGGTGCTGGGATTCAGACCCTGATCCTCTGGAAAAGCAGCCAGTGTTTCTAACTGCCGAGCCATCGCTCCAGTGCCAGCCTTAGTGGTTTTAATATTGGCACAGAGCCTGGAGTCAGAAGGCAAATGCTGAGCTGAACAGCATTGCTCATGGTCACTTCTCTCTGTCATTTACTACAAAGACTGGCGTATGTTCAGACAAGACGTTGCTTTATCTCCATCCCTGGGCCCCTGGCAAATATCACAGACAGCCCTGTTTAATTATCTTTTGTCTATTTCCTGCTGAAAACCTCTGCAAATCCTAATTTTACAGTTGTTTAATCCCCGCATCATGGACGGAGGCATACTTTGTAGTACTGTCAAATATTGTGTTAAATTCAACTGGTATTCTGTTATGTATGCTGTAATTTCCATGTGGTTCATCCTGATATTTGGTTGTTCATACTATAATTTATATGTACGTTTTCAGAGTAGATTGCCCACCTACTCATTGCTCACGTTGGCACATTTTCCTTTACACTTCTTGTGGTCACTGTAAAGCTTTTGTCTGCTAATTCGATCTGTGTCCTCTCCTTGCCATTTATTTGAGACAAGTTGGCCCTGGACCACTGTATAGTTGAGAATGACCCTGCTATATCTGACCACGTCCTCCCAGACTCTTTCTATTTGCTGTTTCTTTCTTAGTTGTTAGGTGCCCAGTAATTTTTTTTATAATGTGCTAAACCTCATGGATTTTATTGACTTTTTAAAAAAGAGTACTGCATTTTTCTTGGTAAGCAGTTAGTCTATTGGTGGATCAGCTGGGTGTGAGAAAGTCTCGGATTTTGGCTCTGTGTTGGTGAGCTCATCACAGCCCTCTCTAAGGACAGGGTGAGCAAGTCTAAAGGTGATGCCCCCTGGATCTCTGCTGAGTACTAGAGAGCCATAGAGTTCTCTCTGCTACAGCTACTGAGAACATTAATGTCTCTCTGCATTCAGTGACTAGGGAATCCCAGCTCCTAGCGTCTATTGTCTCCTGGCCCCGTGAAGTTTTACCTGCACGTGTGCAATTTGGTGTGCAGCTGGAGACACAGGTGTTTCCCTATGCAGATGCCTGCTCTGTGCAGCTCCATCCTTTCTAGCACTGCTCTATAGCATCAATTCTCAGAGCAAGCTCTACATTGGAGCTCCTTTCTCCCAACCGCAGTGTGGGCTTCGCCTCCCCGTGCTGGGATTAGAGAGTGGAGGAAGATGTGGCCCCGAAGAGCCTTCTTCTTTGGAAGGTGGCATTTCCGTCCATCCGTAGGGACCACCCAAACAGCTGTGCCATACGTAGGTGTCTTGTTTTACTGCTGATGTCAGAAGAATGAGCCTGAGGTCCCTTACTCTGTTATGGTGACAATCAGATGGTTTCTTGTCATAGACAGACATCTGTCTACTTTATAATTGAGGCAAATGAGGCACAGAACACATCACAACCTGCTGGCAAGACACTCAGAATAGAGCCCTTCTCTATTTCACTCCCGTTCAAAGAAAGCATTCATTAACTCTGTGTGTGTATGTGTGTGTGTGTGTGTGTGTGTGTGTGTGTGTTAGGTAGGTAATGGTACTGAGGACAGAGCCTAGGACATCTCACATGCCAGGGAGTGTTCCACCATTAGATGCTATATTCCTAGACCACTCCATATAGCCCACCCCATGTCACATTTAAAGCTTTCCTTTTGAGACAAGATGTTGCTAAGTTGCCTAGGCTTGGCTTGAACTTGCTCTGTAGCCTGGCCGGGCATGGCTCAAGCTGGTGCTCTTCCTACCTCAGCCTTTCAAGTAACTGGAATTACTGGTCTGAATCAACATACCTGGTGGGAATATTCATAAATGTCTCATTTGCCTCCCTGTCTCCAATTCTACCACATCCATGTTGTTCCTCTCTTCATAGCCTCAGACAGTCTTTGGATTTCATGGCTACTCTGTCTTATCGGGCAAGATCTCTATGCCCAGTGTCCACCATACCCTTTCTGCTTCTGTTTTTGTCCAAATATCCAGTGAGGCTCCGGGTTTACTTTTGCATTTTCTCAGCATCCGGCTATGGGCTTGTCACACAGCATCTCTGGAAACGCTTGCTAATAGGACCACAGGAGGAACTAGTACCATTTCGTGTATCTGTCACCGTCTTCCCCACAGCCATCCTGAGCAGGTGCTCATGGGGCCAGAGGAGGAGCCGAAGCCTGCAGGTATCAGCAGGGGGATCCAGCAGCCTGGAGCTCTTCTCCACACACAGCCTGGACATGCTTGTCTCCTGGTATGGGCTGTTGGCTGATAATTCATGCATCCCTTTATTATTCTTGGCATGCTGGAGCCATTCCACTAACATTCTTCTCCATTTCTCCTGGAAACAACTTCCGAAAAGTCCCTTTATTATCCATTCAACCACGCCAATATAAATCTGTCCACTCCTCTCATTTAATTTTAGCATTGCTCTTTTTTCCCCCTGTACATTTCTAGCAAGCTCTAGAATTCTGCATCCAATTTCTTTGTGTTTTTTCTTCAGCAAAAACTTTAAAAATGTATCATCATTGTGCTTGTGCGCATGCACACACCATGGTGGGCACGTGAAATTCAGATGATACCTTTGTGGGGCCTCTTCTCCCCTTCCATCTTTATGTGGTGTTGTATGACACATGAATCCTGGGGAGAACGAGGGTCTAAAGTAAGACAATCACGTAAGTCCAGTGTGGTGAATCGATGCGTTTACTGGGGTTACTTACAGAAGCCCAGCTAAAAGGTTACTAAGGAGCAGAAATGACCCGAAGACAGATGCGTTACCAAAAGTCCACCCCCAGCAAAGGCGACAGCCATGAATTCTGGAACCCTGTATCATCATCCTGCACAACTTGCAGGCAGCTTAGCTTGTCTGAGAGTATTGCTCAGCAGTCCTCATAGCTTGTTTATGTGTAGAGAGGGGAAAGCCTAGTGAATTTTATCAGTTTCCTTCCTGACACTATTAAGTTGTTTACTTCCCGAGTTTTCAGGAGCTTTTGTTGGGATGGCATATGCCTCCTCTCTTTATAACATCCTGGATCTTAAGCAGTCTCCCTCAGAGTTTCCCTCAAGATGGAATGTTTTATCTTTGAGAAAACTGCTATAAAAAAACATGGCTTCTAGGGATTGAATTCAGGTCATCATAGTGAATGGTAAACGCCTTTACCCACCGAGCTGTCGTCCTTCCCACAACCTTTCCTTTTTCTTCAAAATAATTCTTTTATTACATATATTTGAGAGAGAGAGAGAGAGAGAGAGAGAGAGAGAGAGAGAGAGAGAG
This sequence comes from Arvicola amphibius, assembly GCF_903992535.2. NCBI lineage: Eukaryota > Metazoa > Chordata > Mammalia > Rodentia > Cricetidae > Arvicola > Arvicola amphibius. Next base: position 16,393,420 of record NC_052048.2, read on the forward strand.
AGAGAGAGAGAATGCAAGCAGCAGTCAAAGCACAGCTTGCAGAAGTCAGTTCTCTTCTTCCACCATGTGGGACCTAGGAATTGAGCTCAGGTCATTAGGGCATCTTTATTAGTCTTGCCCCCCTTTTTTGGTTTATTTAACTTTTTATTTTATGTGCATTGGTGTGAAGGTGTCAGATCCCCTGCAACTGGATCTTTAGACAGTTGTGAGCTGCCATGTGGGTGCTGGGAATTGAACCCGGATCCTCTGGAAGAGCAGTCAGTACTCTTAACCACTGAGCCATCTCTCAAGCCCCAGTCTTGCCCCTTTTCCTACCTTCTTTATTCCTTTTTCTTTTCTTTCTTTATTTTTTTTTTGAGACAGGGACTTACTATGTCCCTGGCCTAGATCTCAAAGAGCCCCACCTGCCTCTGCCTCCCGAGTGCTGATATTAAATGTGTATCCACCGCACCAGGCTTCATTTCTTTCTTTATGCAACCATCTCTAGAAACTTCTCTGGGGTTCTTTACATTTCATAACTTTTTTCTCTTTTGTTCTTTTTTAATTTTTGAGACTGAGTTTCATGTAGCCCAGCCTGACCTTTACCTTGAACTTCTGATCTTCCTGCCTCTACTTCCCCAAAACTATTACAGGCATGGGAACCACACCCAGCTTAAATCCCACCATTTCCAGCCAATTTCTCCTTCTTGATTGTGCTTTTTATTGCTTCTACTCGAGAGTTGCTATTCTCTTCAGGCCCCCAGTTCTTTCTCACTTTCTAACCTGTGAGATACTGTCTGCCAGGGAGGGTCAGAGGTCTGTCTGTCAGCTCTCCCTTTTTGTTTTCAACCTCTCCCTGTTGATCAGGAATCCACTCCCTGCTTTCTACCCCTGCCAAACTTACCATCTTTGTGAGGTGGCTTTTGGCTACTGTCTTCAAAAACAAGAGTGGGGGCATCATTCATCATTCCTAGTCTGTGTCATAACTGCTGTCCTCTTCTGTATATAAACAGTGTCAGGCCGGGCGGTGGTGGTGCACGCCTTTAATCCCAGCACTCGGGAGGCAGAGGCAGGCTGATCTCTGTGAGTTCGAGACCAGCCTGGTCTACAAGAGCTAGTTCCAGGACAGGCTCTAAAGCTGCAGAGAAACCCTGTCTTGAAAAAACCAAAAAACAAAACAAAACAAAACAAAACAAAACAAAACAAAACAGTGTCAGCCCCTGACTCGCTTTCCATTTTGGTAGCTCCTATGGGCTTGTGTGCCAACAAACACCGTCAGCCCCGTGTTCTTGCCATCTGGGTTCACTGGGTGGTTGGGTCATTTTTATTCCATCTTTTATTTATCATTTTCCTCAAGAACCTGGAAATCTTCCTCTTCCTCCTTGAATCTTGAGGAGAATGAGACATGTTTTTATACATGCTTTTGTTTTCCAGACTCCTTGCGGAGGTTGTGCAGGGTTTTCCTCTTCTTTCCTCCCTTTCTCTTCTTCCTTCTTTCAAATTATATTTTATTTATTTGTTTTGTTCGCACGTGTGTATGCATGTGGGCACATGTGCCATGGTGTGTGAGTGGAGCCCAGAGCACAACTCATGTGATTCAGTTCTCTCCCTCCACCATGTGGGTTCTGAGGATCAGACTCATATTGTCAGGCTCAGTTGCAAACACTCCTACACCCTGAGCCATCTTCCCCAAGCCCTTCATTGTCACCATCATCATCATCATCATTTTTAGTAGCAGCAAGATACAGTTTCTTCTATTTTTTTCTTTTAAAAGCATATTTTATTAATTATTATTCTTTGAGACCTTTCTACAATGTATTTTGATTATATTCATCCCTCAGTCTTCCCTCTAACTCCTTTCCAGATCCATCCTCTACCTCCTTACTCACTCCCAACTTCATGTATTTAAAAAAATAATACACGAGTCCAATTTATGCTGTCCATATATACCCATGAGGGTGGCACCATCCCCTGAAGTGTGGTGGGGACCTACTAAGAGCCACAGTATCATAAAAAGTGATCAGCTCAGTAAAGATGCTTGCTATACTCCCCATTCCGCATAATAACTGTTTGTTACTTTTCTCTTGCTGTGTGTGGTAAAACTCTCAGACCAAAAGCAACTTGGAGAAGTGTTCCAGAAAGGGTCCATGATGGTAAGGAAGACATGGTAAGATGTCAGGAGAAGAAAGCTCGCTGATCACATCTTTATCCACACACAGGAAGCAGAGAGCATGAACAGGAAGTGGGGTATGTTATAAACCCACCCCCAGTGATATTCTTCCTCCACCAAGGCTATATCTCTTAAAAGTCCCATAACATACCCAAACAGTGCAACTAGCTGGGGACCGAGTGTTCAAGTACAGGAGCCTGTAGGGGACAGTTTTCATTCAGATCACTGCAGTGCTATTTGGTTTCTTTTCTTTTTGTTGTGTAGTTTTTAAGGCAAACGTCAAGGATATAATACTATTGGCTACTATTCCGCATGTGGGAAGGTATGTCTTCATCTTCTCTCTAGCAGATGCTGCTGACCATTTAGACTTTCCCCCCATCTTCTGAGCCTCACCTTTTGCAGGTCTTTGTATAGACTACAAAAGTATAGAAAAACACCTTAAGCTTTTCTGCTTGCTGTTCAGTTTCACTACCTCCCAGGAAATTCCACAACTGTCAACCATTGTTGTTTCTACCAAGACGGTTAGTACCACACCAAGTTAATTAACTGAATCCTAATATCTTTACTAACAAGGCCCTTAGATCTGGCTGTCCTGGGGAGTCACCAGAAAGTTCCTATGCTATCTTACCCCCTTTTTTAGGTGGACATATTTCTCTGATGGTCTGACCTTATTTCTCATTTTTAGGGTGATCTGCCTCTCTGTACTTTTTTTCATCCATAACAAACTGAAACATGGGTTCCCCATGGACCTCAAGCTATAGAGAACCCCACACGGCTCCACATGGTATCACTCCTAGTATTGGGACAGCTTTGGAGAAGCTCTGACTACATATGGTTCCCTACAGTGTCTGGATAAAGGCTGGAAATCCAGTGTGATCAGCTGGGGGACCTCACCCTGTTCAGGGTCTATGAGATTGTAATTGTATTCATCTGGTTTTCCGATCAATAAAACTGATGGTTATTGGTGTAATAAAAGACAGCCGCTATTGCCATACTCATGAATATCTTGCATATCACCATAGAACCTTCACCTGGCATTGGATGGAGAAAATGACAGAGCCCCACATAGGAGCACCAGACTGAGCTCCCAAGGTCCCGATGAGGAGCAAAAGGAGGGAGATCATGAGCAAGGAAGTCAGGACCGTGAGGAGTGCGTTTACCCATTGAGACGGTGGGACAGATCTAACAGGAGACCACCAAGTCCAGTTGGAATGGGACTGATGGAACAGGGGACCAAACCGGACTCTCTGAATGTGGCTGACGGTGGAGGAGGACTGAGAAACCAAGGACAATGGCAATGAACGTGAACTCTACAGCATGGACGGGCTCACTGTGAGCCTTGTCAGTTTGGTTGCTCACCTTCCTGGACTTAGGGGGAGCTGGGAGGACCTTGGACTTAACATAGTGAAGGGAACCCTGATGGCTCTTTGTCTTGGAGAGGGGTGGAGTGGGGGTTTGGGTGGAAGGGAGGGGAGGGAAGGGGGAGGAGGAGGGAAGGAGATGGAAATCTTTAATAAAAAAAAATGAGGAAAAAAAAAGCCGCATTTCAAGACCCAGTGGGCCCTGTGTTAGTCTGCCTCCGCAGATCTTGGTTGTGCCTCCTAAGAGCACTTTTGGATGGTTTCTGAGGCTCTGGCTTCAAGACAATGGGTGTTGTACAAACATCCTTATCAGATTGTTTGGGAAGGGCCCTGGTCATGCCATTGCCTCTAGAGTCACGTGGACGTGGATTCCTGGTCTGGTTCTTCTGCTTTCTAGAAGGATCTATAAAGTCTTTGAGTCTAATATGTAAACCCAAATGTACCAATGCCTATTTCAATGGATGATTCTCAGAAATTATGGGGCATTTTGTAAGGTATTATTGTAACAAAATGCTTTGTAATAGTTATTTGTTTCTTTTTATTCCTTTTGTCTTTACCTCCTTTTGTGTATGTGTGAGAGCAGGGCATGGATGGACTCAGGTCATACAATAGGCAAGGCAGAGTATAAAAATAATGAAAAATCTCAGGACAGGTGAACCCCAGCCCCCAAGACAGTAAAGGTGACATAAGACACACAGAGAGATGGAGATAGATAAATAGACAGATAGCACTATATGTAAAGAGGAAAATATCCAATATGTTGGGAGAGGGTTGGGAAGGATAGGTGCCAGGACTGGTTTTGTCGTAGGAGATGGGGTGGAAATACTGTTCAAAGAAATGGGTTTCTTTGGCTAATGTATTCTGTTTTGGAAAGGCCTGGACAGTATTAAGATAATGCTGTGTGCAAAAATGCTCAATCATACCACAAAGACATGTGCTCAACTATGTTCATAGCAGCATTGTTTATCATATTCAGAAACTGGAAACAACCTAGATGCCCCTCAACCAAAGAATGGACAAAGAAAATGTGGTACATTTACACAATGGAGTACTACACTTTGGAAAAAATAATGACATCTTGAGATTTGCAGGCAAATGGATGAGTCTAGAAAAAAAAACACATTGAGTGAGGTAACCCAGACTCAGAAAGACAAATATAGTATGCATTCACCCATAAGTGGCTTTTGGACAAAGAAAAACCACCCTACAGGCTACAACCCTAGAGAAACTAGACAACAAAGAGGACCCTAGGAGAGACATACATGGATCTACATAGGAAGGTGAAAAAGACAAGATCTCCTGAGTAAATTGGGAGTGTGGGGGTCATGGAAGAGTGTAGAAAAGGAGAGAGGAAGAAGGGAGTGGTGTGGAGAAAAATGTATAGCTCAAAAAAATTAAAAAAAGAAAAAAGAACTAGTTAGAAAAAAGCCTAAGCTAAGACCAAACTTTTATAATTAAAAAAAATGCTGTGTGCTATGCTGCAAAGGTCCAGGATATGGAATTAGGGACAGAGAGGGCATGAGAAGGGACCCTGCACTACTCCGCTGACTTTGCTTAGGAAGCTCTGTCTCCTGCCCCATGCTGAACACATTCAGTTAGTTGCCCAGCTGAGAACAGGGACCTGCCTGGAAGGAGTCTGAAGGTTGAACTGGTAAACCAAAGGTGTGTGACGTGACGGTCGACTATAAAGCTGCATCATAGCTGGAGCAAAGTTGAAATTCTAGCTGCAACCTCACTCTGGGATCATGTATGGTAATGGAACATCGGGGAACGAGCGTCTGATGTGGGAGAGTCTTCTGTTTGTGTTGATTTCATTCGTTAATAAAGAAACTGCCTTGGCCCATTTAATAGGCCAGCCCTTAGATGGGTGGGGTAGACAGAACAGGAAGAAGGAAGTGAGGTAGATGGTTCAGACAGTCGCCATGCCTCTCCTCTCTAGGGCAGATGCTATGAAGCCAACCGCTAGGTCAGACATGCTGAATCTTTCCCAGTAAGATACCACTTGTGGTGTTACACAGATTATTAGATATGGCTTGGTCAAGATGTGAGTAAGAGGCTGAAACTAATAGGCCAGGCAGTGTTTAAATGAATACAGTTTGTGTGTTGTTATTTCGGGGCATAAGCTAGCCGGTGTCCAGGAGCTGGGTGGGATGAAAAGCAGGCCTGCCCGCAGCTCTCACTACAAGCGTCGAGTGATGGGGTTCTCTCCTACCGTGTCATCCAGGACATATTTTCCAACTCTGAGCTCTAGACTCATAACGCTCCTAAAATCTAACACCCATACGTCTATCATATGCTCTTTGTAATCACTTAAATTCCAGGTAAATCCAAATTATGCTGTAGAATTTTATTATTTTAAACCCCAGTGTCTTTGTGTTACAGATGAGAAATGTGGCTTCTAGGAGTGTTGAATCAGTGACCCAGGAAGAAGTGGAATCCAGGGTTTCTGCCTCCCCTAAAAGGGAGACAGGCAGTTGGGGGAGGGGGGGAGTGGAATTGTTTCAGCCAGGTGAGCATGCTCTGAAAAGGAAGGGACACCAGCACCCGCAAAGAGAGCCAGTTCAGAATGGAGTCTTTATGAATTATTGCTTGGCTCTATTCCCAGAATGCCCACTAAGGTAAAACTGCCTAAGGGAAGAGGCCCTGGTTGATTTATAAATCCTTAGCTACTCTCTCAAGAAATGAGCAGGGTTGGACAATGGGGACATCTAAGGAACCGGAGGCATGAGACTTTCCTTTCACACAGCAGCAGGTAGGTCATTAGGAAATATTATCAGGGAGCAAGGGCTGCGGAAGCCAGAGAGAGGCAGCAAGATCCCATCTTTACTCACCTTGTTACTAAAATTGGTTTTTGGAATCTGGAAAGGACAGAAACGGAGCAAGAGCCAGATGAATACGGGCTTTTGGAGACCATCTGCTTGAGCATGACGTGAGACCAAGTTTTGACCATGAGATATTATGGGATGAGTTTCCACCCAAGTTTTTCATGTAAATAAGGGATTCTGACTTCCAGAGAGGGCCAGGTCCTCCATGCACATGAGGGGTTCAAACTCAAGTTTGCTGATGATCTGTTCCTCCTAACCAGTGAACAGCTGAACTCAGAGAGAGGCAGCTCATCCGTTAGCTCTGAAAACTAAAGCAGGGCAGGTTCTCAGAAGGCTGGCCCTCATTGCTTCTGTGTGAGTCGGGTATTGTCGGTCACTGCTGCAGGTTACCTCTAGGACTGTGTTTGAGCTCTGGGTCCCCATTCACAGCCTTATTTTGCTTTATGAAACAGACACGATCCCTGTGGGATCCCTTCCCCACATCTGGTAGCTCTGTCTCCCTGGTGAGGGGGTATGGGGGTATGGGAGTGGGGACAGGACGGGACAGTACTGGGGTCTGCCAGGGGAGATTCCTTGACACCAGCCACTCTCCTCTTTAGTACAGGGCAAAGGCCAGGCACTTCTGTGCAGGACTGGCTAGGGGTGGCTGCTGCTTTAGAACTTTTAGTAAGGCTCTCTCTGGAAAGATGACAGAAACCGGGAGTTCTCAGGAAGAAGAGAAGGGGGATTTGGCAGTTTAATACTTCACAGTTTACTTATTAATTCTGATCATTAGCAAGTTTGAGGGCTTTGCAGTTTATTCTATGTGTGCATATGGGTTTGTATACATACATGTGCATATGTGTATGTGTGCGTGTGTGTGGAAGTCAGAGGTAGGCAAATGTCTTTCTCAATTGCTTTTCCGTTTGGCTCACCCCATAAGTGAATAGATCTTCTTTATTGTGCTCATAGAAAACATTTCACTGTATAGAACCGACTGGGAAAGTGACTGTATCAAAACAGCTACAAGAAGCAACGTGGAGCACAGGGCCATGGTGAGTGGTCACAGAGCCCTTGAGGAGGCGTAGGCGGTGCCGCTGGAACTAGAACAACCAGACTCTTAAGTCTTGACCTATGCATCACACCATTCCACTAACAGCTTACCCCTCCGAATCTCAAGCAGCTTCTACTGCTGACCGAGCCCTGCACTTCAAAATCGGTACTCATGTTTGAGATACCCAGCCTTTCTCATCTAACCTAGAGCTATCCGTTCTGCATGGCCAGCTGGGCCTAGGATCCCCGTCTCTACCTCCTCAGTGCTGCTGTTGCAAGTCTACACCGTCAAACCCAGCTTTTGGTGTGGGTGCTGGGTGTCCAAACCCAGATCCTCGTGTTTGTGCAGTGTGAACTTTCTGTTCTAGGTTCTCCCATAGTCCCCTCCTCTGCAGCTTCTAGCCATGTCCTACCCTGCATTTCTCCTGCTGTATGTGTTCTTCGAGCCTCTCATTTAGGGGATCCTTTCTTCCTTCCGTCTTCTAGTCTCCCTCAACTGTGAGGTGCATCTTTACCAGGGTTCGTGGTACATTGTGGTGCTTGGCCATCCTGCTATGAGTTCTACTCTCTTTGGGGTGCAGAAGGTTCAGGGCTGTGGTGTACTAGAATTGGGTCATTTGGAACTGCATCTGATTTAGTTTTTGTGAGCCAGTGATGTTCAGCTGGCAGCCTGAAGTCAGCTGAGACTGGAGTGTTTATACACTGGAGTCTTCAGGGTTAGAGACGGCTACTCAATAAACTTTCTCTAGCACATTACCAGATAATGAAATAAGGACTCAGACCAGTCCTTGGAGTGTCTTCTCTTCAAGCTCCCAGAGGTGCCCAGTGCTTCCAACCATACATCTAGGGACCCAATGCCCGCATTTAAAGTGACTACTTCTGTGGGTATTGGCTGCCCTGGGAAAGAGTGACGGGGGAGCCACTGTAACAGTGTAGCTCTTTGGAGAGTCATCCTTGGTAGAGTTAGCCCTCCCTAAACTTTCAGGGGCTCCTCTCTGAAAAAAAAAAAGATTTACTTTTATTTTGTATATATGGGTATTTTGCCTGCATGTGTGTCTATGCACCATGTGCACACAATGCCTATGGTGGTCAGAAGAGGGCATTTGATTCCCTGGAACTGGAGTTAGAAACAGTTGTGAGCTGCCATGAAGGTGCTGGGAATTGAACCTGAGTCTTCTGAAAGAGCAGCCAATGCTGTTAGCTGCTGAGCCATCTCTCCAGACCCAAAGGACTCCTCTCTTTAAGAAAGTATTTTTCTTTTTCATGTGTGTGTGGTATGTGTGTGTATGTATGTTCAGGTATGTGCAGTGTATGCATGTATGTGTGGAGATCACAGGTGGATGCGGAGACTCCTCAAGGATTGTTTTTCCACCTTCTCCTTCGAGGCAAGGTCTCTTGATCAAACACAGCTTGTCAATACAAGATCCGCCATCTCTACCTTCTGAACCTGGGATAACCGGTCAGCCAGTGTGCACTCGCCTCCCCTCCCCAGCATTTATGTGAGTCTGGGGATTCAAGCTCTGGTCCTCCTGCTTGCTAGGCAAACGCTTTATCTGCCGAGCTATCTCTCAGTCCCTCCTTTTTGGTTTTAAAAGACAGGGTCTTCCTAAGTTGCTGAGGTTGGCCTTTGTCCTGTATGCCTCCTGTTTCTGCCTCCCTAATGCTGGAATTTTGCTATGATGTCCAGCTAAATAAGTGTTTAAGATGTTAACGGCTAAGACTTAGATTCACAGAATCCACAGCATTTGCTGGTTTTGTTATTGGTCTTCAGTGAACTAGCGGTAGGAGGTAGAAGCCCATGGTGGAGGACAAAGGAAAGGAGAAATGTATCCTGAGTGACAAAGTCCTTGCCATCTGCCTGTTGCCTCCCTGCACCTCCATTCCCTCCCTGTAAAATCGTGTGTGTATCCCTGAATGGCCGGAGAGGGCTTGCGACTTAAGCCTTATTTCTTCTCTCTGAGCAGTCTTTCCTAACAGTCGCTTTCCTTGCTTGAACACTTCGACTCTCAGTTTTATTGATTTTTCTTTAGCAAGGGGTGAGCCCAAGGTTTGGCCCAGTAGCCCCAGTGTAGAGTGATTCTCTGGGATAGATAGTGACCAGGCTCCTTCTGCCCCCAAACCTGGCAACTCTCTGGCTCCTGTCACCCAGATGTGACTGGAGGGAACTGGTCTGTGGCAGAGCAGCCACCTTCTTTGATATGACCGCAGGGACAATTGCACTGCTTGGAGCTCTCCGCCAAGGCCCTCTTTCCCTTCCTTGTCTTTGGATGGCAACCATCTAAGACCTAGATGTCAAGCTGTCACTAATGTCTCAACTGACACATCTGGTCTTGGCAGATCCCAGGTATTTGACTCTGGCTGAACTAGTTTGACCTTTCCATGATGGAACCCTGGAAGCACTGTATACAGGTTTTACTTTTTTCTTTCTTCTAGAATATCCTCTCCCCATGGCTTCTACCTTCTCATTAAAACACATAACAACATAGCAAAACAAGTATTTTAAAGGCCAGCCAGCCAGCGACAAAAATCAACCAAACCTCCCTGTCAAAGAGGGAACCCCAAACAACATCCTCACCCACACCTCAGAGGAAGCTAACCTGCTGCTTTCCAGAAAGGGATGGAAACATGCTATTCAGAAAGCACTCGGCACATGAGTCATCTGCCCACTCACCCCTTCATCTGTATGAAAATAGACCCGTCATCTGCTTCCATGTCCAGTTTCCTGCCCAGAAGTCATTATCCTCTGGTGGCACCAGAGATAATTACTCCAAGGGACTGTGGCTGGCTGGCAGCAGGCAGTGCCAACTGAATAGGGTGCCAGGCCTGTCGGTGCCCAGCTATTCCAAGATAGAGGAAGGCAAAGAGCTGGGCTGAGCTTTGGAAAGAGGGGTCAATGACGCCTCCGAGGTCAGCCTAGGCAGATTCTAGGTTCTGGGTCTAGACAGGTGATTGCCCTGCCCGAGGTCATCCCATGGGCAGATTGAGAGATGGCAAGGATGGAGTATGTCACGCTCAAAAGTGCAAAGCTGTCTTTGCAGTGCAGACACTTTGAGACTGAGAGATTGCAATGGGGACACGACATAGTATCTGTAGAGGGAAGAACACAACAGCAGAACCTTAGTGTGTGGACTCTAACCCAACAAGGAGTCATCAGCCGCTGCCTTGCTTCAGAGGAAAGTTCTCACATCCTAGGAGGAGATTGGATTAGACAAATAGAAACTGGCACACTCTGACTCATGGGCTAAATCTAGCTCGTTGCCTGTTTTTGTATCAGCAGCCACGTTTTAAAACAATTAAAACAAGAATGGCATTTCTATGCCCTGGAAAAGTGATGTGAAACTCAAAGTTTGATAACAATAAATGAACTTTTATTAGAGAATGAGCATATAAATTGTCTTAGATAGTTTCAAATGTCAACTTGACATAGCCTAGAGTCACCCAGAGAGGATTTGATGTCGGGGACCAGCCTTGACAAAAATTCTACTCGCCAGGTTAGGGGCATGGGGATTTAGAAATATTAGTAAAGAATACAAAGACATGAAAATAATAAGACAGAAAAACATAGTACTGGGAGGGAGTTCCAGTGAATACTGAAATCATCTACATTTAATTTCCAATTGCTTAAAATACCCCTGATCCCAAAAGGTAGAAGTAAGATAAAAAAAAAAACTGCATTACCATGATACAAGGAAATGAACAGACCAGTTGAAGGTTGCAGGTTACAGCCACAGTTAAACATTCTGTTGCTAGAATAAAACAAGTCATGCTGACACCCTAGACCAAAACATTCTGTAGGCAAATTCCTGGGTGGAATCCAATGTTATCTCCTTAAGGGAACTGTAACCTTAGCTGGAGCCTTAGACTTTTGTCTGAGGTAGAAGCATATCTACTTCTCTATTCCTGAAATACAAGGCCTGGCTATTAGCCACACCTGTTGACAATAACTTTGAGAGAGCAGAATTCTCTGATCTATATCTAGGTAGGACCTTTGATTTAGAAACACAATAACTTTGAAGGAATAGAGGTAAGTTCTAACTCTCTGACCTTTGGTCAGCATGGAAACAGGCTCACATTTTTGGGCCTTCACAACTTGCCTGGACCAGATTGGCCTGTGAGAGTTTCTGTAGGGGAATGTCTAGATTGCTTTAGTTGATGCGGGGTGGGGGTGGGGGGAGCCAGACCATTATGGGTAGCATCATATCCTCGGTAAGTGATCCAAAGCTGTATAAGAAAGCTAGCCTGCAAGAGCGCCAACAAGGAGCGTTCCCCATAGTTTCTGCTTCTTGTTCCTGCCCTGATTTCCCTCAATGTGGGACTGAAATGAGAATTTCCTCCCCTCAGCTGCTTTTGGTGAGATTGTTGCATTGCAGCAGCAGAGATCAAACTACGATATATGTTCTTTCCCAGTTGTCTGTGGGAGCTTTGTTGAATGACTGGAACAGTGGTGGTGTGTGCCTAGGTGTTAGATGCCCTGGCAAAGTCCTTGCAGCCGTTCCATTAAAGCCACGGGTCCACATTTCTGCTGCTTTTCCAGCATCTTTTCTCCTTGTGAATTCTCCCTCAGTTTCTCAGAGCATCTTCCTACCTGTGGTTGTCCTGGATGGGTCAGAGCATCTTCCTACCTGTGGTTGTCCTGGATGGGTCAGAGCATCTTCCTACCCGTGGTTGTCCTGGATGGATCAGAGCATCTTCCTACCCATGATTGTCCTAGATGGGTCTGGGGGAAGTGGTAGTCAGACGCCCAAGGAAGGTCTTAAAAACCTAGGGTTGATTAAAAGCAGAAGGGTGGGGCAGGTTGGGAGGAAAGTAGATCTAAACAAGGGATGGAATCCATCAATCTAGTGTGGTTTTGGCTTTGGTGACTGTCTGGGACAGTCATGGTGTTGGAAAAACACTTGGGGTTAGAAATCAAGACACCTGGGTTTGTCTCCAGTTCTTTTACTTGTTTTCCCAGCCAATGCTTAGTTAGTGAGATGGCTCCATGCGCCAGGAATACACCTGTTAAAAACAGACCCCAGAACTCTATGGAGGGATAGTAAAATACATAATCCACTTCCAGGAGAGATAAGAGCAATAGTGAGAGGTGCCCTGTCTTCCTAGTCCTGAGCATAGGAATACCTTTTCAAAGTTCCTTCCGGGGCTGTGGCCAGGGCTCAGATCACCTCTCAGTAACCTCATCTCATAGAGAACCCTAAGATGCTTGCTAAAGCTCCAGGTCGAGATGCTTCCACAACTTTGCTCTACCATGGCTACAATCCCTTAAGGGCCCCAAGTTGCCCTCAAAAGCATGAGGACCTGGGTATGGAGCCCCAGGCCCATGTAAAGGCTTGCTGAGGTATAGGCACTATAATCTAGAGAGACATAGGGTGTTTAAGGCTTACTGAACAGCCAGTCTAACCAATTGGTAAGCTCCAAGTCAGCGGCAAAGCCCATCTAAACAGTAAGGTGGAGAGCAAGAGAGGAAGGCGTCTGACTTTGACCTCTAGCCTCCACACAAGCAAATGTGTGTATGTACACCACACACAAAGGCTCAGATCCACATGAACACATACGTTACACTAACACACACAGACACATACACACACAGAGACACAGAGAGAGACACAGACACACACAGAGACACACAGAGAGATTGAGACAGATACACAGACACACAGAGAGACACAGAGAGGGACAGATACATACACACACATCCAGAGAGAGAGAGAGAGAGAGAGAGAGAGGTGTCTTTTACATCCCGAGCTTCAGTGTGAAGTTCTAATTGACGAACATGGTCTAGTGTTTTTTTTTTGTTGTTGTTGTTTTTTTTTTTTTTTTTTTTTTTTTTTTTTTTTAAAAAAAAAAAACAGATTATTGTCTTCTGGCTCAGGAATTGAATGGAAGGGGCTTTTAGTATGACAACCAGACCATCCCTGCCATACTAGCGTATCACACTGCAGCCACTTCACTGTTTACATCCCTAAGTGTGAATTTAGACTTCTTGTTTGAGATCATCAGCCTCATAGGCTGAGATAATTTGGGAACACTAATTCTAGCATTCTAGAGCATTTAGCATAGGTCTTACTTCCATACTTGCTGTCCCATATGCCAATCATCCCTGGGAATATCTTCCAAAGGCACACTGAAGTGTGTTTTACTTTCACCTCCTGGGCATCCATCTCTCAAGCCAACAAGATGATGGGCAAGATGCAGACTTCACCCCGTAGTTCTCGGCTCCGGGTTATTCTCTTGGCCTGACTGGACACATTACCATGGCTTCTCTTTTCTTTTTTTTTTTATAGTTGTGAGAATCAAACTCAGGGCCTCACATTGACATTGTATGTAATCCTAGCACTTAGGGGGCTGAGGCAGGGGGATTTCTTTGAGTTTAAGCCCAGCCCGGGTTGTAGAGTGAGACCCTATCTCACTCTTTCCCTCTTCACCGAAGTCCAGGGCCTCACACGTGTTGAGCAAGTACTCCACCATTGCACGACCCCCCCCCCCAGCCTTTGAATTTTATTTGTTCAAATGACTACAGAATACTATAGCATCTACCCAACATTTTCCCTATTCAAGTTCATTACTCATTTTTAATATTTACTGCATGGCTTTATTTATAAAGGTCTGGGATTGACTCTGGGAAAGCAGGAGAATAAATACACTAGGAGTTCAGTGCTAGATGAAAAATAGAAATAAGAATAGAAGTCATATCAATAAGATGAGGGATGGAGGGTGGGGTGAACCAGGAGGTGTGGGAGAGAGGGCTCAGCTTTGCCTGACAGCATCGAGATGTCCTTGGTCTGTTCTGAGCCAGTCTAACAGGTAGGCATCCATGTGACATGTCCAACATTGTGTGAAATCCAGGCATGGTACCTACGGCCTCCTTCTGACCCCTGTGTCCAGCAAATGCTCATTGGATCTGTTTTAAAGCAAGTCAGGGAGTGGACAGTGGAGAGTGGGCAGGAAGGCGGCTTTGGGCGTAGAGGTGGTTGAGGGACGGTGCAAACCTAAGCCAGGCAGAGGCAGTGAGAGCAGACAGAGGACAGGAGAGCCAGTATTGGTCAGGAAGGCAGTACGGAGGCAGGGGTGGAGGCCAGGTCTGAGGTTACAGGGAGGGAAACCATGAGCTTCAGCCTTAGAGGCCTAGGAGAGATGCAGTGGGAAGTCTTTCCTTTTCGTTCTGACTTTGTTTCAAATTTCCTGACAGCTACTGACTCATAGATGACTTCTAGGTGAGGGCCAGGATGAGTGGAGGGCAGTGGTGGGCTTCACCCTCCTCGAGGATGCCTACACCATATCTCAGGCTCTTCACTCTGGCCTGGCTGGTCTCCTCTATACCCATGGCCACAGTTTTGGCATAGAATGCCCATGGGTCTTTGCCCACTACTGTGTCTGTGAATGTGGCTAACTTGTTTCAGTTTTCCTGGGGATTGCTTTGTTTTAAAGACAAACTGTGGTTAAACAACATAATCATCATTTCCTGGCAAACCAGAGTTGTTAATCACCCAGCAAGAGTGTTCAATGCTTGGTATCCACAGAACATTCTAGATACCTGGAATTGTTGATCTCCATTGTTAGCTTGAATCCAGGCGATTATTAAAGTGTGCCTCGGGGTGGCCTGAAAGTGTTTCCAAAGAGGCTTAACTAAGAAGAAAAGTCATCCCTGAGTGTGGACAGCCTCCACTATAGGTTAGCTGCTGATGTAATTACAGATGGCCAGCTAGCACAGGCATTCCTTTTCCCTGCTTCCTCTGCAATGCTTGGGAAGTTCCACCATGCCTTCCTACGGTGGGTGCCTGCCCGCCACTGTGGACTGAAACCTCAGAAACCATGAGCCAAAGAAATCCCCTCTATCCCTAGTAAGGTGCATTCTCCTAGCAGCAAGGAAATGACTAGCCCATTGGAAGAAACACAATTGTATCAAAGCACAGTTCTAAGTTAATGCGCAACTGAGAAGTGTTTGGGAACTTCACGGCAGAAGGAAGGAGCCCATGATGGACTCCTTTGGTCCCAGGAAGGTCACACCCAGGGCAGTGGGGCATAACAGCAATGGCCTCAGCAGTGTGGTAGCTGCAGCGGGTTCCGCCACCTCTTCTGAAGTTGAGCCAGGATCCCCCGCTTCACACTGAGTGTTAAGGAAATGAATGAAGAACACGCAGTTTGGGCTCTCCAGCCCTCAGACCACAGCTAGTCCTAAACAGAAGTTCCCGGGGAACACATCCCGCCCCCCTTCCTGTCACTGCAGGGCACGCTACAGGAAGCTAAGGACATTGTTTCAGGGAAGGCTGCTTTTTCTCTTAAAAAAAAACCACAGAACATTGAAACCAAGTGATTGTGAGTATCCTGAAAGCGAGTCAGACGGAGGAGGCACGTGGGTGGTTCGTGTTCCCGCGACTTGGTTTGGGCTTCCCCTACACAGACCCCACTACCCACTCAATGTGAGGGAGAGATGCACAGTTGTTAGGGCGCACCTTTCCTTGTCTCCTGTAGGAAGCACAAGAAGGCCTTCGGCCAATCTAGTCCTAAGTGTCTCTCTACAGCCAGATGTAACAACCCCCTCACGGCTCTCCTCCAAAGGTTACACAGTTCCCACAGGGTGCAAGAAAGGGTTATTGAAAAACAGCAGGTCTTTTTTTTATTTTTTTCCTTAACTTCAGCACTTCTGGTAAATCTCTGATCCAGCATCTAGTGGTTAACCACTGATACAGGAAGTGACATTTAACGTTTTTATCACTCAGCCAGAAATGGAAGAACAAGGCGAGTCTGTGTTTAGGGAAGATGGATGGCTGCCCACCACCTTCGCCTTAAAGACACATCACCTCTTTTTTTGCGCTTGTGGGATCGATGGGCAGTGGGTTTCTCTCCAGCCTGCTCACTTCCCTGTTGGGGTAAAGCCCAAGTGTCAAGAGGATGTCCAGAGCCTTGCTGCTGGGGGTGGGAACACAACCTTGCTGGATGTTGATAGGGGCAAAGCAGCCGGTGCTTGGTTCCCCTTTCTCAGGAGCCGTTGCATGTGGGGACAGGCACATCAGACCACAGACTCAGCCTGGGGTGCCCGAGTGTACAAGGCCACCTGGCCAGCTGAGACTTGGAATAAAATCCTATTGGTCATGGCAAGTAGGGCAGTCACCTGAGGCCTTGTCAATACCTGCCCCCTCCACCGTCCCCATTCCTGGCTCCCCTCCACCCCAGCCCCAACCCCCCTACAAGGTGCTCTTAAAGCAAATGTTGGACACTGCCAGCCACGGTGGGGGACAGTGCATTCTGTTTCACTAGGTCGTTTCCAGCATCACTGGCGTCCCTATTTTTTGTTGCATATTAGGAATGAGGGGTCTTTAGGGTAACTTCTAGGTAGATCCCTGGTAACAAGAATGGCAGCAGTGATAATAAGCACCCCGAGTTCCTCAGCCTAAGTGTCTGGGTTTGCCACCTTTCCCTGCCCAGCATCTGGAGCTGGTAAGTACCTCAGCCAGGATGCCACACCAGTTGGAGCCTGAAATACCAAGTCCTGCTCTGGAGGTAAGAAAGGCAATGCAGGCATCACCTCCTGGCCCTGTCTTGCCCCACACATGAGGCAGGGGGCGGTGAGGATCCTGAGAAGCTTATGCGTGAACCCTGCTGGAGGGTGTGGGTACATCAGACACTGCACTGTTGGCAAAGACCCCTGTCCTCATCAGCACTCACCAGTGTGCTGGATTCTCTGAGAAATTCCCCCTTCTTCTGGAAGGAAATGGCATGATACAATTACGAAAGCAAAACTAAACAAAACAAAAGGCATTGGGTTGCAAAGCTGTCTTTTTTCTTCTTGCCCTCTGTATGTGACCACATGGATTCTTGGCCCTGTCAACACTAGGAGGCAGTGGTGCCGTGGGCCTGCTCTGTCACCGAAGTGGGTAGATGTCATAGGGTCAGCAAGTCCACCGTGAGGCCGGCTGTGCCCGTGTGCCTATCGTCACCTGCTGATTTCTGCTCTGCCTTGTTCTCGGGAAGGTTTGGGGTGACGAGCTACTCGAGGTCTCTTGGAGCCTCAGTTTGTCTATCCATACTCTTTGAAGAGCTCAGGAGAGCTAAAGATCTCTGCAAAGAAAGCGTGTCCTTCTGGAATTTGCCCTTCTCTCTATAGTGGTATATTATTTGTATTTTGATAAATAAATCTTGCCTGAAAACCAGAAAAGCAAAGTAGCCAAGCCACTAGAGAAGTTTTACCTCTACCACGCTGGGCAATCTCAAACTAAACAGACTAAATCTCTCTCTCCTCCCATTTAATATTCCCTCTAGTGCTGGGATTAAAGGCGTGACTCCCTAGTACTGGGATTAAAGGTATAATAAGGCACCACGACCTGGATTTGTTTCTGTATTGATCTTGTGTTGCCCAGGGTGGCCTTGAACTCACAGAGCTCCATCTGCCTGTCTCCCAAATCCTGGGATTAAAGTTGTGTGTCACCATTACGTGACCGCTAGTGGCTTTAGCTTTGCTTTTGGTCTTCAGGCAAGATTTATTTATTAAAATACAAGTACTATACCACTATTTCTCTCCATGAGGGGAAAGCATGGGCGACTTCTAAGTGTTTCTGAAAGGTCAGAATTGCACTTGGGTGTTGCATGCCCTGGACTGTATGCACTGTGGGAGGTAGTTGAAGAGCCAAGAATAAGATTCTGGGCTTCCTCAGGGCAAGCTGCTTCTCAGGCCCGTGTCTTCTCCACACCCACCCCACAGAGATTTTACCTGACAGACCAAAATGAAACAAGCAACAAAGCAAACTGAACTGTTTCCTGTGACAAAAGACGCAAAACCACTCTGCATCGAATCTACAGTCTTCTCAAGGTCGCCCATGCTTGTCTGCCCAGTGCTAGGAACTTCGAAAACACTCACGCCCGGGTCTACCTTAGAAATCAGCACTAGCATTTGCATGTGTGTATGTGTGTGTGTTCATGTGTGTGTATGTGTGTGTATGCCTGTGTGTGTATGCCTGTGTGTGTATGCGTATGTGTGTGTTCGTGTGTGTATGCATGTATGTGTTTGTGTGTGTATGTACGTGTGCGTGTTCATGTGTGTGTACCTATGCCTGAGTATGTGTGTGTTCGTGTGTGTATGCATGTATGTGTTTGTGTGTGTATGCACGTGTGCGTGTTCATGTGTGTGTGTGTGTACCCATGTCTGTGTGTGTGCAGAGGCCAGAGGAGACATTTTTACATTATCCCTTGAAACAGGCTCTCCCACAGAACCCAGGGCTCCCCACATTCAGTTAGGCTGGTGTCCAGTGGACCCAGTGATACATCCATCTCCCTCCCCTGCAGTATTGGGCTTGCTGCAGCCATGCCCAACTCTTGTGGGTTCCAAGGATCAGATGTTGGGCCCTCAAGCTTGGGCAGCCAAAGTGCTCTTACCCCAGCATTTCACAGGGCCTTAAACACTTCGGTGTACAGTGTGCATAGAGAACGTCTTATTTAAACAAAGAGAAGATAAGTTAAAAAAAAAAAAACAGAGTACACTACCATGTAGAAAATTATATGCTCTGATTTTTGTAATTCCAGGTTGCTATGGAAGCAGAGGTAGAGCCACTTAGCCCAGCCAGGAGGAGCTGGCACAGGAGGAAACATCTCGGATGGGATTCCGAGATCAGGAATTAACCAGGTAGACCAGTGTTGAAGGAGCTGAGGTAGAGGAGTGAAAGGAAGGATGTGAGGCGGGGTGGGTAGGAATGAGGACTTGCTTTGCTGCTTCCTGAACTGTGTGAGCAGCCGTGACCCATCTATGAGAAGCGGGGAGGATGGTGAGGGAAAGAACGAGGATAACCAGGTTTGTCCCAGGCAGCGGTGGCTGCTGATGCTCAACCTCTGGGTTTGCTCACACAGGAGACTCTCTGTGGAACTAAACGGGCTTGCTTATGGGAGGTTCACACAAGTCCTAGAAGCTGTTTAGAACCGAGAGCTTCTGCAGGCAGCTCATGGTGTGTGGAGGCTCTCTAAGCATCCCATGGGCAGCACGGTCCTCCTGGGAGCATTGCGGGCGGGGGGGGGGGGGGGGGGAAGGATGCCTCAGGACAATGGTGAGGGTGGGTGCTGCATTCTTTGCAACTTGCCAGCCTGTTCTGATTCCAGGGCTGCTTCCCACTCAAGAAGCCCATTTCCTCAGCTCAGCCCACCCAGACCAAGCCCAGAAACCCAGAGGTAACCTGATAGAAAATTGCCACTCACTGTGATCTGTTACTGCATGCCATTTTCTCATTTAAATAAAGCCCTATCTATCTATACTCATGTAAGAAACCCTCAAGTCAGACTCCTAAAATAATAATAATAATAATATCTCTTTACTCCTTGTTAATTTCCCCCTCTCCTTCTTCCTTCTTCCACTTCCCCCTTCCCTCATTCTCTTCTTCTTCCTGTCTTTCCCCCACCTTCCTATCAAGAACAAGAGTCTCTTTACATAGCCTAGGTAGGATCTGAACTCATGATTTTCTTGCCTTAGCATTCTGAGTGTCGTGATTACAGGCATGTGCCGTCTTACCCAGATTCCTTTATGTTCTTATTAATAAACTTAGATTCTGGTAGAGTCCTTGTAGACACCCATGTGTGTCATCCTCGCCTAGCTCGCCTAGGGACTTCCCCCATCTGGAGTGCCACTCACTTTCCTAATCATACACAGTTATGTGTCTCCACGCTCACGTCCGTCGAGGCTGACTTTAAACTCTGTAGCTCTTCTCCCCCTGTCCTTGCCACCCCTCACTGTTCCGTCTTCTCGTATTCCTCTGCCGTTACTTGGTTGCCTTTTGGAGGTTTCTTTTCTGCCTTCTTTGGCATAGTGTTAGTCCACAAAAGTTTGAAGAAACTGTGAAAAGCTGTCAAACTTGGATTCTATTACTTTACCCTTGTTCATTTATTTATGATTTTCTGCAGTAGGGGATTAGATCTGGAGCCTCACACATCCTCAGCAAGTGCTCTACTACTGATCCCCAATCTTCATCTGAACTATTAGGGCTGTGTGATGGATTGTTTGCTGGATTTAGAATCACCGAGGGGAGGAATGTCTGGGTGTGTCTGTGAGTGTCTTCATGGGGAGGTTTAAAGAAAGGGAGAAGACAGCTCTGGGTGTGGGCAGTGCCACCCCATAGGTGAGGTCCTGCATCAAAGTCAAGAGAAGTGGGCATCAGCACCCATGAGTCCTTCAAACCTAGGAAACCCTTTCTTAATTGACCTTTGTTAGGTATCTTGTCATTGCATAGGTAAAATAATTAATATAGGCTGCTAAGTGTTAAATATAACACTACAGGAAAAAATATGCTGTAAACCATAAATAAATAAATGTTAAATAATGGCTGCAGTACACTTGTTTGAATGGCATGTAGAAACCAAGGTTGGAGTGTAATGAAATTCTATCTCTAAGCTCTTCTAGAAGCCCAGCATCTACTGCTGATCCTTCATAATTTATATTCTAAACAGATGAACTACTGGGAGTTCATCTGGGATATGTGCAAGTTAGTATTTGCCTCCAGGCTTCTTTTGTTATTTATAAAATATATTTTTTCCCTGTATACCAAATAAGCTCTCTCTGCCCTCACCCTCATCATTTCTTTTGGGAATTTTCCCATTGAACACATTTGCGTTGATTACCTCATTATAGTATTTCCTTCCTTCCTTCCTTCCTTCCTTCCTTCCTTCCTTCCTTCCTTCCTGCCTGCCTGCCTGCCTGCCTGCCTGCCTTCCTTCCCGTACCCTGTGTTTATTGAGTTCGAGTGTATGACAGCTAGTCATCCAACAGTGGGCAAAATTGAGAGTTCATACCCTTATGAGTGTAGCCCAAGATTAAGTATGGCACATATGGGGCGAAACACATTAAAGTGGTCATATAAATAATAGTAATATGAATAATAATAAAATATTAGTTGTGTGGAATGAGATATAACTCAGATGTTCATTGTGCAACAGGGATCTGACCAAGGTTGGAGGTCTGTGGTACGTAGGCGGCAGGAAGACTTCCTTGAGGAGATACTGTATTTACACAGGTGATTAGAAAGGGTTAATTGGATGAGGGATGGGGATGAGGAGGTTCAGAAAGAGGACAAATGTCATGGGTGTTTGGGTGATGGATTTGTGAAACCCACAGAAACCAGTGGGCTTTTGATGGCAGAGGAAACTGGTAGATACCGAGGCTAGGGTTAATACATGTAGGCTTTATGTTAAAGATCTTTTCATTTTAGCTGAAATATTTTATTTAAAAATTTCCCATTTTATTTTATGTGTGTAAGTGTCTTGCCTACATGTATGTATGTGCACTGTCTAGGATGGCCAGAAGTGGATATTGGATCTCCTGGGATTGGAAGACAATTTGCACTGCCATGTGCGTGCTGGGAATTGAACTTGGGTCCTCTGGTAGAACTGCCAGTGTTCTTAGCTGCTGAGTCATCTCTCCAATTCTATGCTGAAAATATTGTAATCAAAATGTAGAATGATTTCAGATTTGTATGAGGTAGGTTAATAAAACCAAGGACCCAGCCATGCTATCCTTCATCACTGAGAGAGCTTGATTAATAAACAAGTGTGATTGGTACAATCTTTTACGAAGTGCCGGAACTTCTGGGAAAGTAGAAGGATGTAGGATATCTTTCTATGTGAGGAGGCAAAGGAAGCTTCAAGAAAGCAACATTTGTGCTAGGCATTAGAAAGTGGTGTGGGAGCTGAGGGCGAAATTCTGGCCCTGCGCTTGCCTAGCATGCGGGAGCCCTGAGTTGGGTCCCCAGCACCATGGATACCCAGTGCATACACATGCACCTCGACATAGGTAGGGGCTGCTCATTAGAGGTATGGAGAGAGAGAGAGATGAGAGAGAGAGGATAGTGAGGAGAGAGAGGAGAGAGAGAGAGGAAGAGAGGAGAGAGAGAGAGAGAGAGAGAACATGTTGGAAAGGAGGTATTCCTTATCTGCTATAGAGCCACGAGCAAGCATCACACACTGCATGAATATTACGTGCTCTGGTAGTCACTAGCGGTAGTTAGCAATATTCTCGCTCTCTCTTCTTCTGAGCATGTGATAACCTTGTCCTTTCTAGAAGACTCAAGTTGAGATGTGATCAGTGATGGTAAGCAGATTTCTCCAGGCAGAAGATTTCATGCTTCTGCATGTTTTGACACATCCTCTCCTGCTTTTGGCCGCTGACAATGTTCAAGGGGTAGAAACTTCATCAGACTGTGACATAGGAGGATGGTGGTACCAGAGGTATCTGTGGAGGACAGGGCTGATGAGCAGGAAACCATGCTTTGTTCTAAGCCCCTGAGATCTGGAGCCGTTTGTTACAATGGTTCGATTCAGTTTGTCATGACTGCTACAGGGTCTGCTGACATCTACAAAGTGTGTTAGGTTTTACATCACACAGAGGCTGAATTCTTACAGGCACCTATGTGGGGGTTGGTAGAAGACGTGGGGTTTCCAGAGTCTGAGACATAGGACTTTGTGCTCATGATAAGACAAGCAGCCCGAGTTTCCTCACTGCATGGATGCCTTGGCCCTCAAAAGCCTGTTATGCAGAGTGGCCCTGATGGGTGCTCATCCAGTGAGTTCCTGTCACGACTGAGAAACTTCGTGCTTAGGAAACCCCAGATGTTTACAATGGCTGACACATAAGGTTGCCTAACTGTTTTCTAAACCCAAAGCAAACAAGTCTTACCTCCTGATCTGGAGAAAAGCATTCTTTTTATTTTCCAAAGTTGCTCACTGTGCAAATACCCTTGAAGGGAGAGTTGGAGCAGCGTCTGTCGGCGACTCTGCTGAAATGGAGAAGCATGACAGACCTGGAACAGCTCCCCAACAGCCTCTTTGGGTGGCGGTGGGGTAACGAGTGATAGGAGCTCTTCCGAGGAAAATTAGGAGGAATTTTGTTGAAGGTTGGACTTTACCCAGTAGGCATCAAGGAGCCCTCAAAGGTTCTAAAGTGGTTGGAATGGATGGGGAGCAGTAAATTAAGGCTAAAGACACCGGTTTGGGGGGATTTGTTGTTTTTGTTTCTGTTTGAGACAGTCTCTATGTAGTTCTGGCTGCCCTGTAGTTTGCTATGTAGACAAGGTTTAGTTCAGCCTGCCTCTGCCTCCTGAGTGCTGGGTTTAAAGGATTGCACCACTACGCTGGGCTAAGTTTGGGGAATTTTTAACAGATTGAAGGGAGCTGAAGCTCCCAGACTCTATGGGTACTTAGATAAATTTTATAACCTTCAAAGTCTAGACCAAAATATATCATAGTAGAAACTTTTTGATAAAGAACTTGTGTTAGTCATTTTCCTTGTTGCTGCAGATAGGAACAGCTTGAGGAAGCAAGGAGTTGTTTAGACTTGTGGTTTCAGAACAGAACAGTCCATCCTGGAGGAAAGTTTTGTCGGTGAGAGCCTGAGGCAGCTGGTTACATTGTGTCCACAGCCCAGCAGCAGATCTGAAAACCAGCATTCCGCTGCTTGCTCTCTCCCTTTTCGTTCAGTCCAGGATCCTAGCCCAGGAGACTGTACAACATTCAGGGTGGTCTTCCCTCTTTAGTTAACCTTTTCTGAAACTCTCTTCTGAATGTGTGTCCTTCCTAGGTCACTCTAAATCCAGTCAAAAAAGAAGACCCATCACAGAAATCAAACGTCAATGTACAAGAAATAAAAGAGGAGGAGTCATACTTTGCTTGAACTTTCCACGAGAGACCTGGAGCCTTCCCTCTGCTCCGCCAGTTCCAGGAGAGATTCAGGGAAGCCTTTGTGGAGTCCCTGCAGTCTAGAAAACACACAAAGATCTCATTTTCCTTGTCCAACTTAGGACAGAAAGAATTGCTCTCTCAATATTTGTTTTGCTTGCTTTTGGTTTTTGAGACAGGATTTCTCTGTATAGTCCTAGCTGTCCGGGAACTCACTCTGTAGTCCAGGCTGGCCTTGAACTCAGACATCTACCTGCGTCTCTCTGGAAGGCTGGGATTAAAGGTGCATAGTACCACTGCTAGGCTTCTCTCGACATTTTGATTTGATCATTTGGCCGCTTCTTTCACTTGACACAGGATGCAAACCATGGCCATCTCTGTATTTCCTAAATTCAAGGTAACACCTGCCATGATGCTGCTAGTGTCTGTGGAATTTAATTGAATTGATATGTAAAATACATCAATGAGTAACTATAGAATTACTCATTTTGGAAATCTTTTCCTTTCAAACTTGGTTAAATATAAAAGATAGTCCCTGAGACCTAACCATGGGAAAATAAGGACCAAGGATGAAGCAAACAACAACAACAAAACAAAGAACAACAGTGTTCTGTGGAAATTCGATGGAAATTATTTTAGTTTGTCTGTGGACCAATAAATGTTTATGTAGCATGAATAATAAAAACCCAGAGACAGATATTGGAGTTAAACCTGAAGATCAGAAAGCTGCTGTCTCCTCCCATGTTATATTCCTCTCTTGTGCTGGGATTAAAGGCGTGCACCACCACTGCCCAGCCTCTATGGCTAACTAGTGTGGCCGCTGGGATTACAGGCATGTGCCACCACTGCCTGGACTGTATGGCTGACTAGTGTGACTGCTTTGCACTGATCTTCAGACACATTTTATTTATTAAAATACAAATGAAATGTTTATTCAAGAAACAAAAGGCCTTTTATTAGATAGGGGACCTTTCCAAATAAATAGCACCCTTGAAATTAGTGTCTGCTGTTTGTGAGGTTAGTGTCAGAACTTCTCAAGTGTGTGAGCCTTGCCAGCCCGCTGTGGTTTTGCCAGGTGAGGATGGACAGCCCTGTATTCCTCTGCTGACTTATGCCGTGCCAGCAGAGTATTTATGTTTGAAAGAAAAAACAAAACAAAACAACAAAAACCACAATAGTTCAAAAGAACTTCATGAACTAGGTTTGATCCAGCTGCTGTCTTTAGCAAGTTCAGGGGGAGTTCATGGAGGATCTAGCAGAGACAATAGCTCTGCAATCTCAGCGTGCCCTGCATTTTCATGGGACTTCAGACTCAGTAGTGAGTGAACACTGGTGACTTCCACGGAGGAAAACCCCCGATGATTCCTCGTCATCCTTCTCTGCATATGTCCTAGCCCCTGTCTTAAGACCATGTGAGACTGGATCTTGATGGCTTGTTGAGCTGAAATTTGACAAGTTGGGGGACCTCTTTAAGTAAAATAATGCAAAATTAGGTGTGAATGTTCAGAATGAGAACAAGAATAATGCAATGAATATTTATTACCTATTAAAAACATAATATTATCGTTTGTTTTCACTCCATACTCAAGTTCCTGTCTTATTCTTTCAGCTGATTGCATTTGTGCCCTCATTTTCTTGACATTTTATGAGTTTTATTATATTTTCATTGATGGCACTATTTTATGTTAAATCAGCAATCAAATGTATTATTTGTGTGTGCATGTATGTGCATGTACACGTATGTATAGAGGCCAGAGGCCTACATTGGATATCTTCATCAATCTCTTTCACTTTACTTTTTTTCTCAACTTTTTTTTTCGAGACAGGGTTTCTCTGTAGCTTTGGAGCCTGTTCTGGAACTCGCTCTGTAGACCAGGCTGGCCTCAAACTCACAGAGATCTGCCTGCCTCTGCCTCCTGAGTGCTGGGACTAAAGGTGTGCCCGGCTCCACTTTACTTCTAAGACAGGTCCCCCACTGGACCTGGAGCACCTGGGGCTAGGTGGGCTGAGCAGTTAGCTTCAGAAATCCACCTGCGTCCATCTCCCCAGATGTGGGATTTCAAATGTGTGCTGCCACAGCTGGCTTTCAGATGTGGGTGCTGGGGATCTAAAGGTCCTCATGCTTACATGAAAACCATTTTTTCATCTGTGACATATTCCAACCCCTCTTCCTAATGTACTCTCAAGACTTACTTCTCAAGCAGAGTATCAAATAATCTTAGAATTTCTAGGAATTTATTACTTCTCAGCCCTTCTATTTTCTTTCTATATGACTTTAGCTACTTAAGTTTTGTTCTTTGAATTCATTCGTTAAAAGAATCTCCCACCCCCCGCCCTCGTGTGTGTCTGTGTGTGTGTGTGTGTGTGTGTGTAGGTGTGTGTGTCTGTGCACACATGTGCTGTGGCCTGTGTGTGGAGGTCCATTTTATTTTACATGGGTTCTGAGATCAAACTTGGGTCTCCAGGCTTGAGCTACAAGCACCTTTATCATAAATTTACTCTTTAATTGATATACAAAAACAAAACTGTAGGATTGGAGAGGTGGCTCAGCTCTTAAAAGCACTTTCCTAAGGACCTCAGTTCAGTTCCCAGCACCCTCTAGGTGGCTCTCAACCATCAGATCCTTCCAGGGGATGTGATAACATCTTGGACCTATTCTCACTTTCTCATATTCACCCCAAAATATGCATGGTTAAAAGTTGACACCAAATTAAACATGCACGCATGCGCGCGCGCATACACCCCCCCCCACACACACACTCAAATCACAATATTCATTAGGTTTACATTTTGATACCTGTATACATGCACAATATATAAATTAGGCTATACCTGTCCCCTCAAGAACACCATTTCTGTGATGAACACAGTACAACTCTTCTCTTCTAGGTGATGGAAGTGTACAGGATGGTGCTGTTGCTATGCTATCATCACAGTTCAGTGTTTTCTGTTGCTATAGTCACCCTGCTATGTGATAGCACACCTTGCTACTACCTGGGGCTTAGTTACAGTGTTGATGGCCTTAAAGTAACATAGCAATCCACTGGTCAGCCTTTCTCCACTGGGTGTGTTTCTCCCTTTTCTCTCTTGAGACAGAGTCTTGCTGTGTAGCCCCGGCTGGTCTAGAACTCGACAGCCTCCTGCCTCTGCATGCTGGGATTAGAGCTGTGCTCCATGCTTGCTTGACTGGTTGTGCTTTCATAGAATAGCAGTTTTGGGGTGATTCAGTCTTTTATCTAGGTTGGCTAATTAAAAAGTCATCTTTTAGCTTCACAGCCTGTGCATGGCACTGGAAGGGAAACACTTCTTGTCAGACTGGGCAAGCCCCTGTCAAGTCTTTTGTGCATTCAAGCTGTAAGATTTCAGGGCACTGGTGATTTTCCTGTGAATTTCTACTTTAATTATTCCTTGAATTAATGTCATTCATGTCCTCATTTCCATGGTATTTTACGAATTTTATGTCCTCTTCATTGGTGTCGCTATTCAGTGTCAGGTCAGCATGAAATTGAATCTCTTATAATGTATCTTATGATTCACTTATTAATTGTAATATCAAATAATCCAACAACCTATCATTGTACCAAATTGAACAATATCCCTTCTCTTTTCCTTGATGAATTACTAATTGCCTTTGACATAATCACATTATTTTTTTTTGTAATTTGCTTTGCCTGTGTTTCTGGGGATCGACCTGGGGTATTGCAACATGCAATGAACTCTGCAATGAGCTCTGCAACGAACTCTGCCACTGAGTGGCACCCCAGCTGTATCCTGGACTTCTTGGTGTTAGGGTGCCTATTGATTTTATTACTCCTTTTCATTGTTTTTAGTGTGCATTTCATCAATATGATTTTTGTATTTGTGATTTTTTTTTTGAGATGATCTCTTGTGTATCCTAGGCTGGCCTTGAATTAGTAATCCTGCAGCCTCAACTTCCTGGATGCTGAGATTTCAGGTATGCACTCCCTCTCCCAGCTCAGGCTCTTTAATAGTTAAAATGTAAAACTTTAGCCAGAAGGCTATAGTTCCTCATTTGTCTTGTTAAGACATGCTAACACCTCTTTGGATGTTGGAGGGAGCTAGGAAATAGTTGGATGAAAACCTTAATTTAGCCCATGCTTCGGACCAGAGAAACCTTGCCAGTGTTGAGGTGTGGTGGGCAGATCAAACAAGGAAAGGTGGAATCAGATGAGAGTTGTAGACCCCAGGGAGGTGATGGCAATTCACTTGGGCTGGAATTGCTACGACCTCATTAAATTGACCCAAGGGGATAGAATGACAGATGCGAAACCAAGAGGAAGTTGACCAGACCTGAGTAGGCTCAAGGTGGAATCTCCTTAGAAACAGTGATCCACACTGTCTTCTTACCTCTGTAGCTTTTGACATTTCTATCAAAAGCTAGGTGAGTGTGGCTGTATGGGTTTACTTCTGGTCTCTCTATTCTAGGCCATGGGTAAATATGTCTGTTTTCTTACTAGTACCACACCATCTTTGCATCTGTGGCTCTGTAGCAAAGTTTGAGGTCAGGAATTGTGATGCCTTGGTATTGGTGTTTTGCTTAGGGTTGCTACTTGGGGTCTTTATGTAAATTCTACTGTAGAGATATTTGCACACCCATGTTTGTTGCTGCATTACTCACAATAGCTAAGAATGGAACTAACCTAGAGGCCCACTAAGAGACGATTTAAAACAATGGTATGTATCACAACGAAATATTATTCGGGTATAAAGAAGTGAATCATGGCATTTACAGAAGAGTGGATGGGCCCGGAAAATATTATGCTAAGTGAAGTAACTCAGACAAACACTGTGAATCTCTTTTTATATATAGATCAAATACACACACACACACGTGTGTGTGTGTGTTGTGTTTGTGTGTAGATTGTGAAACTAGAAAAGAGACCATCTGTGGTTCTTATTTGCCCATGGTTAGGCTTCAGTGGCTGTTTATTGTCTATCTACCATTTTGTGTTTTGAAAACTTCCTGTTCAGTTCATTAGCCCATTTATTGATTGGGTTGCTTGAATTGCTTGTTGTTTGGTTTTCTGAACTCTTCACATGGTCTAGATACTGACCCCTATCAGATATACAGCTAGCAAAATCTTTGACCCCGTTCTCTAGTCTGTCCCTCTACTCTGTTGATTGTTTCCTTTGCTCTGCGAGCTTTCGAGTTTCCTGAGCTCCCATTGTCACTTGTCACTGCTATCTGTTAATTAAGCTGCTGATTTGGTTGTTGTACCTGAAATAGCAAAAGTCCTGGTCACAGCATACAGGAAGTACGTAAGATGCAAAAGGTTTTTAAACCTGTATGTAATTTGGTATTCCTTATGGTTTGGGGCCTCTTGGGATGTACTCCCCCAGGATCACAGGGTAGTCATGGGACACACATTGAACCAGTCTGGGAGAATATCCTGTTCAGGCCTGAATGTACAATGACAGCTTTTCTATCTTTTGTTCGCACCCTTCAATAATTCTGTATTTTTAAATTGGCTCATGTGGAGTGGCCAAGTTAATTAAAACCTACAGGAGGATTAGGGAGGATAAACCCTTGAACAATAGCATGCCATTGTCACTATGGGGTCCATAAGAGAGTCTCTCCACAACTGGAAAAACCAAGCCTTCCCCCAATCTCCAAGGGTGGAGCGGTGTGTCACGATTACTATTAATTAGAATAAAATTAAAATGACAACAGCACATTGACTTCTCAACAGGCTAGAAGTCTGCTACAGAAGACCTAAAGAGACTGCCAAGAGCCCCTCCCCGGGTGAGAATGTAACACCATCCTCAGGCCTGAGCACAGTAAACACAATGCTAAGAGCTGAAAATGGAGAAAGCGAGCAAGGAACAGCCCTCTTTGACCTGCGGTGTTTGTCATTTCAACTCTTAGCCAGGATACTCTGGTGACTGTGATAAAAACAATCCTTCCCCAAATAGCTTAAGCAGAAGGAATTTAATATGTATGAGATAATCCTGGAAGGAGGTGCCATTTGTCTCAAGGTTGTGACCATTAACCTCCTTCTATCTACCTGTCCCATCCTGGCTCCGTGCTCAGAGCCTCTCCCTGTGGGGTCATAGTGATTGCACAGCTCCAGGCTGATAGAACATTATTTCCAGACTAGATTAGCATTTAAGCAAAAGGAGAGCCACCCTCACTAGTATGGAGTGTGGGCAAATATCCTCTAATCCATTGAGAAAGTCCATGGAACAAGGGTATAGACAGCTTGCCCACTGTGACAGCTCTTCTTGCTGTCCTTCAATGCTGACATGCCTGGGAAGAAGGGACCTCAGTTAAAGAATTGCCTTTATCAGAACTGCAGCCATGTCTGTGGAGATATTTTCTTGATTGCTAATTGATTTCGAAAGGCCCAGCCCACTGTGGTAGAAATTGATTTAGAAAGGCCCAGCCCCTGGGTAGATGGGCCTGGGCTATATAAAAAAGGTAGCTGGACATGAGCCAGCAAGCAAGCTGGTGAGCAGCCTACCTCTGTGGTCTCTGTTTCAGTTCCTGCCTCTGGGTTCCTGTCTTGGGTTTGTGCTTTGGCTGCCTTTGATGATGGACTGTAGCCTATAAGGCAAATGAACCCTTTCCTCCCCAAGTTGCTTTTGGGCAAGATGTTTATCATAGCAACGGAAAGCAAAGTAGAACACTCACCATCTTCTGATTTTGTCATTGTTTCTATATGAGACAGGGTCCCAGGTATCCAGGGCTGACTAGCCTCAGATGACCTTGGTTTCTGATCCTCTTTTCCTCCTGAGGGCTGGGATCACAGGTATAGATACACTTTTATGCCCTCTACACCTCTAATGAGAGCGAAACTTGGGGCAAGTGCATGATGGGGAACACTCTACCAACTGAGTGTTCTCTGTGTTCTTGGGCCAGAACACTTGCTCCTCTTGCCTTTGGAGATCGGAGTTTCTAGCCCCTAAGACTTCTCAGTCTGGAATTTACATAAGCAACCTCCTCTCTTTGGCCTCAGATTGAATTACACCACTGGCTTTTCTGGTTCTCCAGCTTTCAGAGAGCAGGTGGTGGGATGTGTCAGCTTCGTAATTGCATAAGCTGATGCCCATGATCAATCTCTGTCTTTCATGCACACACACATGCACACATGCATACATACACACACTCATGCACACACACACACACACACACACACACACACACACACACACACACACACACATTAGATTATATCTTCTACCATATTATCACACAGCAAGAAAGCTCTCACCGATGTGGTCTCCTTACCTGGAACTGTCAACCTCCAGAATCACGAGCCAAATTAACTTCTTTGTTTCAGAACTTGCCCTGTGTGTACTATACCTTTATACCATCAGAAAACTAAGACACCATTCTATAGTGGCATTTCAATTGTATTTTAATAAATAGAGCTTGCCTGAAGATCTGAGAGTAAAACAGTCCCACTGGTCAGCCTTACAGACCAGGCAATGGTAACACGCACCTTTAATCCCAGACTAGTTGCCATAGAAACCAGGCGGTGCATGCCTTTAATCCCAGCCCTGGGGAGGAATATAAAACGGGAAGAGACAGCTCTCAGACACAGACTCATTCTGAGGTTTCCTGGAGGCAGGATCTCCATTTTCTGACTGAGGTCGAGGTAAGAGTCAGTGGCTGGCTGCTCTGCTTTTCAGATCTTCACAACGCCAATTCCTCTCTCCGAGATGGCTTTTTTTTTTTGTCATACTTCACCATTCCTGCAGGATCTTTCTGATTTCTCTCACTCTGATTCCATTCTCGTTGTTTATCTAAGCTATACTGTAGCTCGGTTGGACCAAACGACTGAAGAAATGATAGAAACGGAAAGCCATGCTGTCTCCTGGCTTTCCCCGAGATGCCCGCAGCTTCCACTTGCCTCTGCCAGGGCAGCCTGTTAGTGAGAGTGGCCTCACAGCTGTCAAACAAGGGGAAACTTGGCTATTAGAACCCAATTGAGAGATAATTAATCAAGAGGAGCTCTGGTTGAAGCCTGCCCACTACTCATGTGAAAAACAAGTCTTCACTAGTTGTTAAAACTCTTCCAGAGCTATGACACCCTGCAGGTGAATAACAGCGTTATATTCATTCCTTTTCTGGGAATAGGGGACTTTTCCCTGAATTTTAGAAAGTACCAAATCAAATGGTCTAAAGTTTTCTTATTATCCCACAGAAGTCTGAACGCGGCGAGACTCCTGGTTGATGGTCATCAGCAGATGTATGAGAGGTCTGCTGGTTTGGGGATGGGCACGTGGTAAAACTGGGACATCTGATGAGCCATCAAGTGTCCACAAGGAGGCAAGGATCCTTTGGATGCTACATACTGACTGCTGTGCTCCTGAGAGTTCAGGGTGTGCCTGAACCTTTATGCCTCATGCATGCTTAAACAGCACACACAAAGCTGCCTCTAGAAAGCTTGCTCCAGAGGAGAGGAGCAGGAGGTTGGAATTACCTGGCTGTCAATCAAACTTTGGAAAACACTAAGCACTCCTTTCCTATGGGTGTATTCTGAATGTATCCCCAACAGGAAAGTGGAGCCGAGAACACAGGCCTAGAACTCTTGGGCTTATGGGTACAGTTTACATGCAGCTGTCATTGTCTTCTTCACATCTGTTGTAGACAGCTGTTTAGGGAGTGGATTAGTCAGAGAGAAAGAGATAGATAGGGAGATAGATAGATAGATAGATAGATAGATAGATAGATAGATAGATGTAGGTAGGTAGATAGATAGATGTAGGTAGGTAGATAGATGTAGGTAGGTAGGTAGGTAGATAGATAGATAGATAGATGTAGGTAGGTAGATAGATAGATGTAGGTAGGTAGATAGATGTAGGTAGGTAGGTAGAAGATAGATAGATGTAGGTAGGTAGATAGATGTAGGTAGGTAGATAGATAGATAGATGTAGGTAAGTAGATAGATAGATGTAGGTAGGTAGATAGATAGATGTAGGTAGGTAGATAGATGTAGGTAGGTAGGTAGATAGATGTAGGTAGGTAGGTAGATAGATAGATAGATAGATGTAGGTAGGTGGTAGATAGATAGACAGACAGACAGATAGATAGATAGAGATAGGTAGGTAGGTAGATAGATAGATAGATGTAGGTAGGTAGATAGATAGATAGATAGATGTAGGTAGGTAGGTAGATAGATAGACAGACAGACAGACAGACAGATAGAGATAGGTAGGTAGGTAGGTAGATAGATAGAACGATAGACAGACAGACAGACAGACAGACAGACAGACAGACAGATAGATAGATGGATAGGGATAAATAGATAGCCTTGATAGCAGCCTTAATTCATTTGAAGATTTGAGGTTAGCATTTTTCATGATCCAGTTACTCCTTAGAGGCCCTGTCTCTCAACACTTGTACACTAATGATCAAGCTTCAAACATAGTCAAATGTGATGATGGATACTCATAATCCCAGCATTGGGGAGGCCAACACAGGAGGATTGAGAATTTGAGGTTAGCCTGGATTACAAAGTAAGTTCCGGGCTAGCCCGGGCTGTATAGGGAGAACTTGTATGGTAGTTTAAATAGATATGGCCCCCATAGACCCACGCACTTAGTGTTTGGCCCATGGGGAGTGGTGCTGTTAGGAAGTATAGCCTTGTTGGAGTAGGTGCGGCCTTGTTGGAAGTGCATCACTGTGTGAGCAAGCTTGGAAGTTTCACACGCTCCAGCTATGCCTAGTGTGGTATATAGTCTCCTTCTGAAGCCTGCAGCTCCTTCTCCTGCACCATGTCTTGCCTATATGCTGTCATGCTTCCTACCATGATAATAATGGACTAAACCTATGAAACTGTAAATCAGTCCCAACTAAATGTTTTCCTTTATAAAAGTTACAGTGGTCATGGTGTCTCCTCACAGCAATAGAAACCTTACCTAAGACAGCTTGTCTCAGAAAAAAAAAGTGTCAAGCCTGAATTTTGGAGGCAACAATCAAGTCGAAGTAACTGAACCTAAAGGCCATCATCCTGTATTCACTTTTGGGGACAGCCCCTCATTCTTGCCAAGTCTGAACTACAAAGCGGTCTTCTTATCCCCAGATTAAGAGCTATGGGCAATTAATGACTGTTGAGAGGGATAGTCAGTCTCCTCCAGGGACCAGTCCCTGAGAGGTGATCTAGTTCCAAGCAGTCATCCCTACACATATATACATATTAGCTAAATGAACTCATCAGGTTGTATTTATAAATTTATATGTATATATATAATAATAATAATAAAAGTATAAGGCCAGAAATTAGAGAAGGAGTGCAGAAGATATGGTAAGAGTTAGAGGGAGAAGAATGGGAATGGGAAGGATGTAAATGTAGCACTAATTTATGAAAAATAAATAATAAAAATATACATATTAATTAGAGATAAATAAAATAACATATATTAAAAATCCTTCATAGATTTTTTGGGTAAAATAATAACATGGCATGATTTAGACAGCCATGCTCTGTCTGGATAGGCTAGGGAGGAGGTCAGCATGTTGTAACAGTCTTAAAGAAATGAAAATGTAAAAACATTTATTTATCAAAAACTCAGGCTATCTGAAGTAATTCACTGGCCATAAATTATCCGAGCAAAGGATGAAGTCATCCAGTCCCTCAGAAGACCACACTTCAAGTCTGCTGATTCAGAGAGACAAGGGAACAAATGTCTGTAGTCTTATGAAATCACATTTCAGCATTATCAGTATGGAGGCTGGGAGACACTCCTTGACTAAGAGCACCTGCTGCTCTTGCAGAGGACCTGAGTTTGGTTCCTAGTACCCAGGTGGGTGTCTCACGGCTTCCTATAACTCCAGCTTTGGGGAGATCCAATACTCTCTTCTGACCTCAAGAACACCTGCTGTCACATAACATTAAAAACAATAAGAAAAAAATCTCAAAAATTAGCAAAATACACGAAAGAGGAAGGGAAAAAAAAAATCAAGCATCTGTCTTAGTTAGGTTTCTATTGCTGTAGAAGAGACACCATGACCATGGCAACTCTTAGAAGGTCTCACCTACAGTTTCAGAGGTTTAGTCTATTATCATCATGGTGGAGAGCATGGCAGCATGCAGGCTGATGTGGTCCTGGAGGAATAGCTGAGAGTCCTACATCTTGTAAGCAACTGAAAGTCACACTGAAGGACGCTTGAGCAAAAGAGACCTCAAAGCCTGTCCCCACAGTGACACACTTCCTCCAACAAGGCCACACCTTCTAATAGTGACAATCCTGGGAGGGAGAGCATTTTCTTTCAAACCAATGCTGCCTTTTTTCATTATTTCCATCTTGCTGCTCTTGTCTCTTCAGGGGACCCATGATAATCATGCATTTTGTCTCATTGTACCTTTCCCCAAGCTATCTAGAACATTTGATTTATGAAAACAAAATTAGGATCACACAAAATGTGGTGGTGTAAAAGAGAATATCCCGCATTGGCGCAGGTATCTGAGGGTCCATAGGCTTGCTCCACTTCCAACTGACCCTTCTGGTTTTTGTTTGCAGCTGAAGATGTGACCTCTTGCTCTCTGCTCCTGCTGTCAGCCTCCCTGTCATGATGGACTCTTATGCCCTGGAAACATAGTTCAAAAGCTCATCCTTTTTCCTTGTGTTCAGTGGTTCTCAACCCTGTTAATGCTGCAAGCCTTTAATACAGTTCTTCATGTTGTGGTGACCCTCAGCCATAAAATTATTTTTGTTGCTACTTCATAACTGATTTTGCTACTGTTAAGAATCATAATATAAATAACTGATATGTGACCCCTAAGCCGTCATGACCCACAGATTCAGAACCACGGCTTAAGTTAATTTTGTTTTGGGTTGTGGTATTTTACCACAACAGAAAATTAACCAGTACACTATGTATCAGTCTTTGCAACTTGTTTCTTGACGTAATGAGTTGCTATGGATATGCCTTTAGATAAAATAGGTATTTACTCTTTTGAATAGCTTCCTAAGGTCATGCGATATAGATATTGCCAAATTTACTTAATCTTTACATGGACAATTTTTGGAAATCTTCAGATTTATAGCCACTAAAATTAATAAATCTTATAAGCTGTCACTTAACACCAGAACACCTGTTTCTAGAGGAAAGATTCCTGGGGCTGGTAACTAAGACAAAGTTGTGGTGACTCTGGTTAGCCCACTTTTCAAAACAGAGTTTAGCAATTCCTATTCTGCTTAGCAATGCCTATCCCTGTGAACACCAGGGAGTGCTAGCTTCTCATCCTTACCAGAACAACAGGTTGTTTGCTCGGTTAGTTTTGTCTTGTTTTGCTTTGAGTACAACTCACTGTGTAGTCCAGCGTGGCCTTGAACTCATATTATTGTGCCACATCCTTCCAAATACTGAGATTACAGCCATAGGCTAACACACCATTCCGAATAGGTATATATTATACATTTTTAGGTAGAGTCTCACTGTGTGTAGTGTGGGGCTGCGGGCGGTTTCCCACCGCCCTGCTCTCGGCCACCGGCTAGCTTAAAACCCGAAATAATTACACAGAAACTTTATTCTTTTAAACACTGCCTGGCCCATTAATTCCAGCCTCTTTCTCACATCTTGCTTTAACCCATTTCTAATAATCTGTGTAGCACCACAAAGTGGTGCCTTACCAGGTAGATTCTAGCGTATGTCCATCTTGGGCTGGAGCTTCATCGCGTCTGGCATCTCTCTGAGGAGAGGCGTGGCATCTTACTGATCCTTCTACCTCACTTCCTCTTCCTGTTCTGTCTACTCCACCCACCTAAGGGGCAGTCTATCAAATGGGCCAGGCAGTTTCTTTATTAATTATCCAATGAAATCATCAGATAGATAGAAGACACACCTACATCAACTGTGTAGTCCAAGCTGGCCTGGAACTTACTGTGTAGACTAGGTTAGTCTCAAACTTGTAGAGATCTGCCTGCCTCTGCCTCCCAAGGGCTGGCTTAAAGTCATATGCCAACACACCTGTGATGGAGGAGGTTACTTTCATTGGTTAATAAAGAAACTGCCTTGGCCCTTTAATAGGACAGAAAATTAGGTAGGCAGAGTAGACAGAACAGAATTGTGGGAAAAAGAAAGCAGAGTCAGGCAGTCACCATAGCTCTCCTCTCT
Source organism: Arvicola amphibius (assembly GCF_903992535.2). Lineage (NCBI taxonomy): Eukaryota > Metazoa > Chordata > Mammalia > Rodentia > Cricetidae > Arvicola > Arvicola amphibius. The sequence continues at coordinate 16,430,509 of NC_052048.2, forward strand.
GAGATGGACGCAGGTTAAGAATCGTCCTTGTAAGCCACCCCTCGTGGTGCTACACAGATTACTAAATATGGGTTAAAGCAAGATGTGAGAATTAGCCAATAAGAGGCTGAAACTAATGGGCCAGGCAGTGTTAAAATGAATACAGTTTCTGTGTAATTATTTTGGGTAAAGCTAGCTGGGTGGGGGGAAGCGGCCCCACCACTCCTTCTACACATCTGGCCCAGATTTTTAATTAGGAAAAACATCTTTTTTCTTTGTCAATATGAGGGGGTGAGAAAAATACCCCTTTGAGTCTGCCTTGGGATTTTTTTCACATGCTAATAGGTCATTTGAATTTCTCTCAAATGATTTCTTTTTCTGTTGGATTGTGTGGGATTATCAGTCATTATATATTATGGATGTATTTCCTAGCTATCACCTGCATTTTCCTTTATCATTCTTTCTCATAAAAAGATATTTAAAATTATGCATTGAGTTTATATACTTTAAGCATTTCCAAATTACTCAAGTAATATTGTTTTCAACTGAAATTTATGAAATATAATAAACACAAAGAAGAAAATAAAATGGCTCAGTGGTAAAGAGCACTGGCTGCTCTTCCAGAGGTCCTGAGTTCAATTCCCAGCAACCACATGGTGGCTCACAACCATCTGTAATAAGATCTGGAGCCCTCTTCTGGCGTGCAGGCACGCATGGAGGCAGAATGTTGTAATCATAATAAAAATAAATAAGTAACATTAAAAAAACATTTAAAAAAGTAAAGAAGAGAAAAACCACTCATGGCCATACCACTTGTGGTGGTTTGAAAGAAAATGCCCCTCCCCCCAGGGAATGGCACCATTAGGACATGTGGTCTTGTTGGAGTAGGCAGCCCTGTTGAAGGAAGTGTGTCACTGTGGAGCCAGGCTTTGAGGTCTTGTTTATGCTCAAGCCATGTCCAGTGAGACAGACTATTTCCTGTTGCCTGCGCCAGACATAGAACTCTCAGCTGCCTCTCCAGCACCACGTCTGCCTACACACTGCCATGTCCCGCCATGACAATTATGGACTTAACCTCTGAGTTGTAAGCAAGCCCCAATTAAACGCTTTCCTTTATAAGAGCCACTGTGGTCATGGTGTCTCTGCATAGCAATAGAAACCCTAACTGAGACACCACTCCCAGACAAACACCCATATGTGAAGGTTTTATACTGGGGGATCTCCATCTCCTATCTTCCACACATACTTCATTCCTTGTTTTAAAACATCCCCTCTGGAGGACAGAACTCTGAAATACTGATGAGAAAATAAAGGGAAACTCGAAGGTGGATTCTCTTTATAGAGTCATCAGACTTTTCAAAAGATACGGCAGATGGAGGCACTGTAGGTAGGGCTTACTGGCCAGGAGGGAGCTTCTGGTTCATATTGCAATGATTCTAAAAGGCCATTTTCCCCTCATATTCACTTCTGGAATGAGGAAGCCCCCTGCCTCGAATTGAACCCAGAGCTTCATGCACTCTCTGGCTGAGGCACATCTCTTAGGAAGTTTCTTATAGGCTATGGTGTCTCATAAGCACTGTTGGTCAGACAGTAATCAGGTTGTGCTCTGTGTTATCCACACTTAAGGGAACTCCTGCCAAGACTTTTCTGTGTCTACACCTCACTTGGGCTATGCTCACTGTTAGTAATACAAGCACTAGATTTAGCTGTGCTTTGAAATGTTTTCTGAAAGGTCAAACTGTGTTAATTTTATTTGAAATCAGGAGGCAGAAGCAAGTGGACCTCTATGAGTTCAAAGCCAGCCTCCTGTTAATACCAATTCCAGACCAGCAGAGAAGAAGGAATCTGCCATGGATGGAGCTAAGAGAAGGTAGTTAAAATTTTAATAAATGTTCAGCCATGTGGGAGCCAAATTGACAGATGAGGATGTCTAGGGGTTTAACCACAAAGCCAGTGTGTTATAAAAGGAGGAGTGGGCCGCATCCCACCGCCCGAGAGGAGTACAGGCCCTTTGTTCCATCCCACCTGGCTAGCTTACACCCAAAATAATTACACGGAAATCTGTATTCATTTAAACACTGCCTGGCCCATTAGCTCTAGCCTCTTACTGGCTAACTCTCACATCTTGATTAACCCATTTCTATTAAATCTGTGTATCACCATGTGACTGTGGCTTACTGGGAGAGATTCAGCATGTCTGACCTGGTGACTGGTTCCATGGTGGCTCACTCTGACTCTGCTTTCTTCCTCCCAGAATTCTGTTCTGTCTACTCCACCTACCTAATTTTCTGCCCTATCAAAAGGCCAAGGCAGTCTCTTTATTCAACCAATGAAGGCAACACATAGACAGAAGACCCTCCTATACCATCAGTGGGTATCTAAGCAAGGTCCTCTCAGGCCTTCACTGAGGCCTGAGACTGGTCAGGGAAAGCTGGGGGCAAAGCAAGAGACTGAAGAGAAATCCACACTCTGCTCTGCCTCCTGCCCAGGAAGACTCTTCCAAGTGATGTGCTTTAGTGTGGTATTTCTACCACGACACAAGTCTATGTCCTAGAATCCATGGGTTGTCCTGCTTTCCCTGAGACTGGGCTTTGAGTCATTAGGTAATTTTGAAATTAACCATTCTATCTCAACTCTTCGATAAGGGAGAAGATAGTGCTTTCCTCTTCTTTGTTGGCATATTTGTTTCTATTTTAGATATTTTGCTGAATAGAAAGTCAGCTCTCAGAAACTACTTCCAGTGAAACTACTGTTTGGGTCACACCCCAGGCTTAGCAATAGTTTAGACACAGTAACAATTTATTTATCAGCCTGGGTGTGGCCCATGTCTTTAATCCCAGTACTTAGGAGGCAGAGGCAGGTGGATATTTATGACTTCATGGCAGCCAGGTGTTCCTAGCAAGTTCCAGACCAGTCAAGGCTATAAAGCAAGACCTTGTCTCGAAAACAAACAAGAAACAATTCAATTCCTATTTTATTTAGGTAAAATGTCTTAGTTAAGGATATTCCTCCATGGTGCTGACCTTGAATCTGTCCACCTTGTTGTGTGACCTTGGGCTTGTGCTCCTGTGTAGGGAATTTACACCCCGTGGAAGAGAACAGAAGAGGTATAGAGTACCTGGTAAAGGGTGAGGATGGGTGTGTCAACTATTTCTTAAAGAAGATTCTAAAAGTCTGCTCATATACCCGTACTCACTCGGTCCCCAATAATTTCTCCATATGGTTACAGAAGAGATTGGGAGCACAGCCATTCCTGTAGGTAAGCAGCTACAAGTCAGTTCAAAGTTGAAGATTCTGTTGCCACAGAGAAAAGGGAAAATATATTTAGGAGACATTTTGAATTTTTGCTCACCATTTGGCTTTTTGGTCATAAACATTACAGATTTCCAGTTTAGTCTTTGACCTTTGGAACCATTATGGGAGGAGAAAACTTAATGCATTTTTAATCTTGCATTCCAATAACTGCTCCCTTTTCTCATTAGGCAGATGGGTCTGTAGAACCAGGGCAGTGATATGCTCAGACAAAGAAGGAACTAAAAACTGTTTCTGGGGCTGGGGAGAAGGCTCAGTTTCTTAAGAGCTTTCTGTAGAAGTACGGGCCCGCGTTTAGATGCTCGGCACCCATGTGAAAACAGGCATGGGGCATTCCTACAATCCTAGCTCTGAGGAACAGAGACAGGCAGATCCCAAGAGCTTGCTGGCCCGCCAGTCTCAGTAATTAGTGAGTTCCAGGTTCAGTGACAGACCTTGCTTTTAAGAGATAAGGCATTGAGCGACCAAGAAGACATTTTAAGTTGACTTCTGACCTCCACATGTGTACTAGTACACATGCACCTGCCTGTGCATATGCACACATACACAAATGTGCACTCATGTAATACACACACACACACACACACACACACACACACACACACACCATGTCATTAAGGAACAGTGGATAAAAACGGAGAATAGCTCGTCTAGAAGAAAGAATTACGGTGACCCAGTTTTTATAGATCTGATGGTTTATCTTGTGAAGAATCTAGATGGACCAGAAGGAGAATCTGACCAGTGGGTGAAATTCCCAGGGAGAATAACCTATGTTGAACACATAGAGGGCAATTCTACTAGTAAGAGGTGTCTTAGAAGTGACCGAGAATGCATTTCTGCCGGAGACAGGACAATCAGCAGGGAAGAGTGACGCTCCACTGAGGAAAATAGATATGAATCAGATAATCACAATAAGTGAATGCATATTCTGAAGTGCAACCAGCGTGCCTTAGAACACTGGGTGTGTGGGAAGCCAGGGACAGACAAACATTCACAGATCTCACCCAGAGAGGCTTAGTGTTCATGTGGGGTCAGAGACGACTTTTGGTCCCTTCTGTTTCCTGACTAAAGGTGTGTTTTGTGTAATGAGGCAGTGGGGAGAACAGAAGAGACCTATGTGTGAGGGAAGGCTGAGCTTGAGCCTGCGGGGTTTCTGAAGTGAACCTGTAGAATTCTACAGTAAGCTGCCGTGACTAATCCTGGCTGTGCCCATCTCTTCTGGTCAGGGGACATTGACTGAGCGCACACATGCTCAGCCTCTCGAGATCTGAAGACTTGACATCAGTTTGGAAGTAAAGTCTTTCTAATTTGCTAATTTTCTGGAAAAAAAATTCTGAAAAGTTTGCCCAGTGAAGACTTTTTAAAAAGAAAACTCTCGTTTGCCCAAGAAAATAACCAGGAAAGAAATCAGGAAAAACTCTTTTTTCAGATCTCCCAATGTCTAAATATATCAATATACAAAACATGGTAATTTTATGAGTGAAACAAAATATAGATAATGTATTCTTTGTTCCTAAACTCACAGCCTGACTTTATATCTAAAAATAAGTTTGCATGTATTCCAATCCCTTGCCCCTGAGCTTTTTTGAAGAAAAAAAAATTTATTTTGTTCTTGCATGGCCTAAACTATCTAAAGAATATATGTATCTGATCTGTTCCTTTGTTCTTGCTGCCGCACAACGTGTGTTCTATTCCTACGAAGTTTAGAGGCGTGAAAGAATCTGTTCTTTCAGCTCAAATGGCCAGGAAGGATTGACCCTGTCTAATGCCTCAAGGTGGCCTGCTTCATCTCTCCATGGCTTTAGTTTCGCTAGGGCCTGCCAAGTACATAGGCCTGCAGCAAGGCTGTCAAAGGACCACAGAACCATACAGGTAGAAAGCAATTTGTCATTATGACATCCCCAGGGCACTCGGGAGAAAAGCAGTGGCAAGGGGGCCAGCTTGGAGTCTGGACAGAGTTGTTAGAGGCTAGGAGTCTTAGGCACTGCCACCGACATGCCACCGACTCCAGGCTGCAATGAGGGAGACTGCCACCTTCTCTGAGCCTCCCATTGCCGGCGAAGAGTGTAGGCACTGGATCAAATCTCCATGTTCCGCAGAGGCACTAGCGTTCTAGAAATGTACTATGCTAACCTTACATTTTAAGAAGGCCTTGAGGGGAGAGTTCAGCCTTTTCTTTTCTGGATGTGGCTGAAGTCTTTGGGATAAGCACTAACTTGGTTGGGCAATCCTGGTTCCCTGCAGGAAGGCTTGATGGAGAAACACACGCTCTTCCAGTGCCAAAATGGCTCTGTGGCAAAGCAGCGGTGATGCCAACACCTGCCTAAGGCTGTGTCACCGTGCTGTGCCTTGTGGAGGAGAATCGGAGAAGGAATGGTACCTTGGTTTCTGGTGCAGTGGGGTTGGCTTATCGCCTTCCAAACCTTCCTTTGAACACTGGCATCGTCAGTAATGAGCCGGCTGGAGACTGGCTTAGAGCTGTGCCTGACTGGTCTGACAAAGCTGGGCCTCCATCCCCTGCTGTGGTGATTGAGATGGACTGAGGAGCTGGGTGGCATTTCTGTCCTAGTGGCACAAGAGTCCACAGGGTTCCTTTGCCTTCCAGAAGTGACTTCAAGGGCAGGATTGCCAAGGGACCGCCAGGGCTCCTGGCCTAGTTTTATCTCTTGTCCAGTTGGCAGACCAAAGAGGCTGAGATAAACATCCGAATTTAGGAGTTCTAATGCTGATTCAAAACCACCCCGAATCTATCCAACGTGAGTAGATTTGCAGTCGGCACACACTCTCTTTTGAGAGTGACTCATCTCCTCCCAGCTACCCACATTCTATCACCAAATGAGTGGCTCTATTTATTGTCAACAGGGCACTGCTCAGATTTCTTAGATGTGAAAATGAAAAGGAATGTTTTAGTTTGTATGCGATGTGACGTGAGCTATTGTGCACGGAGAAAGTAATTCTGAAAAATTGGAAATAACCTAAACTTCCATCTGCGGGCATTGGTTTAAGCATTTATGGTAATTCATAAATAAAATACAAGGCATGATTTAAAATGATACAGTTGTATCTTAGCTGAGAAGAAGAATCTCTGAGCTATCAAGAGTGACATGTAATAAATGATCCTAAACTTGCACAAATAAGTGAGTGTTTGTGTGTGTGTACTGAAAACATTTAAAAATCAAACCAGGTGAGGCAGAGGCAGGCAGATCTCTGTGAGTTCAAAGCCAGCCTGGTCTGTAGAGAGAGCTTCAGGACAGCCAGGGATCTGTAGAGAGACTCCACCTCAAAACAACAGCAAAATGAAGTCTGTAGGAGAGAACTCACTAAGCATTTGTAGTTTACGATGAGGATGAAGATCGTGGATGTTCAAGCTGCCTGCCCCCAGAGCCTTAATGCTCATGCTTGTTTGGACAGAGTCACCTTTGATTCCCAATGCTCTGTAATTGCACAAGAAAAATGAGACTGGATGATATTGGTACAAGAATAGACATGTGGACCAATGGGACATGATAGAAGGCCCAGAGATAAATTCATACAACTATGGGAAACCTATTTTATTTTATTAAAATTAAAATATATTTATATAATTGTTCCCCTTTCCTTTCCTCTCCAATACTCCTGCACTCACTCTTAAATTCTCTGCCTGTTTGTTATTGTTGCACACACACACATACCTAAATATATAACCTGCTGAATCCATTTAATGATACATATAATTTCCTGGGTGACCACTTGATATTGGATAATCAGTTGGCTCATCCTTGGGAAAACATACATTTTCTGCTCTCAGTATTCCTTAGTTGCCTTAGTTCTTTATCGAGGGCTAGGGCTCTTGAGATTCTCCTCCTCCATGTTAGCAGGTCTATTGGGATTGTATTTGTTCAGGTCTTGTTGGGCACCTGGATAGTTTGGTGTCATTGGTGAAACTTTTTTGTCATTTCTAGGGGACAACCTCACAGTAGACTGCCAGGTCCTCCGGTTCTTAGAACCTTCCTGGTGCCTCTTCTGTTGTTCCCTGAGCGTTAGGTGCGGAAGTTGTACTGCAGATTTACCAGTGGGAACTGGGCACCTCTTGATCTCTTTTTCTCTCTGTTTTAACCAGTTGTGTTTTTCTGTAAAGGACTCTGTTTGTTGCAAAGAGAAGTTTCTCTGATGAGGTGTGAGGACTACACTTATCTGGAGATATAAGGACAGTCAGTTAGAGTGTAGTTAGGAATTACACTAGTTTAATAAAATGGCAATAGCAAATTCTTCTCTGATTCTTCCAAATGACCTCACTCATCTCAGGCAGCTGGCTAGGTTTCCAGGACCAGGCATAATTTTCTTCTCCTTGAGAGGACCTTAAATCCCGTCAGAGAGTTGTGGATTACCTCAAGATACAAGAGCCACTATGGTAACCTTGGTGTTGACTGTGGTTGGCGTTCAAAGACATCACTGCTGTATGGGGCTGTTGTTTGCTTCCCTCTCTTGGAAGCCTAGGTAGCATCATCTTCCTTAGTAGAAAGAAGGCTGGCTGGTCCTCAGGGATGAGGCTTTCAGGTCAGTTCCTGCTTAGAATCTCTGGGTCCCCTAGGACAATCCGTGACAAAGCTCTGGGTCCTATAGGACACCCAATCTGTGACAAAGAATAAGAAATATAGACTGGGGGCAATCCTGTTGAATAAATGGTGCTGGGAAAACTTGATCTTCAGAAGAATGAAATTAGATCTGTATCTCCTCCCCTAAGTAAGAATCAACTCAAACTGGCTCAAAACCCTGAAGCTCCTATAGGAAAACATCACGGGAAACACTTTAGTATAGTGGCCTAACCCAAACATTTCCGAACAGAATCCAACAGCACAGGAATTAGCCCCAGGGATTGACAAATGAGATCACGTGGCATTTTAAATTTTTCTGCATAACAAAAGAAACCATCAGCAGAGCACATAGATGGCCCTCAGAAAGGGAGAGATATCTTTGCTAGTTATACATCAGACAAGAGGCTAATATGTAGAGTCCACAAAGAACTGCAAAAGTCAAACATTTAAACCCCCAAATTGCCCATCAGTACTAGGTAAATACTGGGTAAGTAGCTAAGGTACTGAGTTCTCAAAAGAAAAAGTACAGGCAGCCATTCATTACCTTAGTCACCAGAGAAACCCAGAGTCAAACTAGCTTTGGAGTGTCGTTCACCCTGGCTAGACTGGCTATCATCAAGGAAACAAATTACAAATGCTGGTGACAACGTGGGGGAAGAGGAACCCGTATTCATTTTTGGGAGGAGTGCAAATTGGTGTGGCCACTGTGGAAATCAGTGTGGAGGCTTCCCAGCAAACTCAAACCAGGACTAGAGCATTACACAGCTGTACCACTCCCGGGTATACCGCAGAGACTGCATCCTGCTCCAGAGACCTGCACGTCCATCCGTGTTTATTGATGATGTTGCCACAAAGCAGGGACACGCATCCAGCCCAGGTGTCCATCAACAGACAAGTAAACAACAGAAGTGTGGTTCATACAAACGATGACGTTTTATTTAGTCCTAAAGAAAAAGGAAAATCTGAAAGTTGCGTGAAAACGAAGAAAACTGGAGCATATCGTAAGCTAACTGAGACTCAGAAGGATAAACAAACACTGCCTGCTTCCTCTTATATGTAGATCCAAGCCTCTAAGTGTTAACTGTGTATTTAGGTGGAAGAAAGGGTGTGTGTGTGTAGGGGGGTGGATGTGGCAGAAAACTAGAAAGAGGACCATAAGATGGGAAAAATTGACTTTAGGACAGCAGGCAGGAAGGCCAACAGAACACATGAGATACTAAAGGGGAAGGTTACAGTGCTGGGAGGGAGAAGAAGTTGATTATGTGCTGACATTTTTCTTGTCTTTATTCCCTTAATATTATTTACATCACATTTACAGTTTATTAGATACTATAAATAGAAAAAACAGGGGCTGAGATGTGGCTCACTGGGAGACTGTCTGCTTAGTGTACACAAGGCTCTGAGTTCTGTTCCCCACATTGCGAAGCAAATAAGCAAACCCATATAAACAAACCACGTTGTGAGCAAGACCTGGTGGCACGGGCCTGTAATCTCACAAACTGGGAGGCTGAGGCAGGAGGATTGTGAGTTTGAAGCCAGCCTGGATTACTTGAGACCAAATGTCTGAACAGTAGTTAAGATTTGACTAAAATTATAAAGACAGATGTGTTTTCTACTCTTGTGACTGCCTTTCTATGCTAAGCCTCTGTGATAACAAAGCAGGAAAAACGTGAAGCTTTAGGGCGTTCTTTGTTTGGCACATTACGGCTGCAGTTATTTGAACTTTATTTCCAGATCAAATAGCTAAATGCATTGCTCCCTCCTCTCCTGCTTTGCTCTGACTTCTTTGCACTCGTTTCCTTTCTGTTGTTGCCACAGCTATTGCTGTGCTGTGACGCAAACCCACGGTCACACGTGTGCTACGTAAGCACCCCATCATTGGTCTACATCCTGGTCTTTATACTCGCGCCATCTGACGGCGTCCCCTTAGAGAGAGCCTGGCACGTGTCAGTTTGGCCAGCGACTTCGGAAAGGAATGTCGTTCCTTTTTCTGTTCAGTGAACAACAGCCTTGACCCACAGGTGAGCATTGTGAGCATCACTGGGGAAACCAGAGAAGAGAGGCAGTGGAGGAGGCCTGGCCTCTGTGTGGAGATGGAATCGAGTCTATGTCCTAGTTCTTTCCAGAGTTCTAAGAGTTACTTAGCCCATGCACGCTGTGGCCGGCCTCGTGGCAGACTGAGTCTGCTTCCTGCCACTCAGGGTTTGGTCAAAACGGGTATCAGTAGGTATGTCATGACAGAGGCTTGTAAAGAGCCCATGCATTCCAGCTTCGCTTTTTTTGTATCTCAGTCACATATCATGAGCATGTCTTCCAGATGGTTGTCAACCACACAGCCACGGTCCAGAGTGAACATGCAAGCCTGTAGCTCAGCTGCAGGCAGGAGCTGAGCAGAAACCGGCACCTAGCGGAGCTGAGAGACAGCTGGGATCAGTTGCCGTCAGCCAGGTGGAAGAAGTCCGTATTTTCAGTCACCACGTTCCTAACCCCACACCCAGCTTTAAAATTAATTTTAACTGATACATATGAGCATTAAAGTTATATATATATTAATGGGGTGCCCTGTGAAGTTAAACCCATGTGTCTCCTCAAGCTTACAATTTCCTTTTTCTTATTAATACTTAGTCATATGTAATAATGGATGCCATTATGACTTTCCCATAGACGTTTGTCATTGTTCTCTGTTCCTAGCTGCCCGCCCCTCCACTCTCCTCTCCCATCCCTCCTTCTCTGCTTTCTCGTCTTCTTTTCTTCCTTATCCCCCACACAGTCCCCTGCTGCTTCCCCCCTCACACATACACATATACATAAATACACTACACACATACACACACATAAACACACTACATACATACACACACATCTACATTCCACATATTTTGCCTTTCCCCCATTACTGTCTCTTGTTTCCCCTCTCCTCCCTTCAGGCCCTTCCCTTCCCCTTCCTAGCCCCTCTTCCACTTTTGTCTCACATATACATTTAAAGCCAGACTCTACATAAGAAAATGCATGCACTGTTTGTCTTTCTGATTCTGGCTCATTTTGCTTAATATTATAATCTCCGATTCCATCTGTTTTTCCTGAAAATGATATAGTTTTATTCTTTATAGCCAAATAAGACTCTATTGTGTACATACACCACACTTTCTCTTATCCATTCATCTGTTGGTGGGCTTCTAGGTTGCTTCTGTATCTCCGTATCTTGGCAATAAATATGAATGTGCAGGTATCTCTGTGATTTGCTGGCTTCGAATCCTTTGGGTAGACACATGGGAGTGGCATAGCTGGATTTATGGTGAATCTATTTTTAGTTTTTTTTTGGGGAACCACCATATTGATTTACATGGTGGCTTCACCCCGTTACACTCCCACCAACAGTGCAGAAGGGCTCCCCTTTCCTATACCCTCTCCAGCATCTGTTGCTGTTTGTTGTCTTGACAACAGCCTTTCTGACTGGTGTGAGACAGAATTTCAGGGTAGCTTTCATCTGAATTTTTCTGAGCATTTTCAAATACTTAGTAAGCCCCTAAGTGTTGAAGTGGCTTTATTATGCAGCATTATCAAGCACAAACACACTGGACTAAGCCTGCTAAACAGAACTTCAAGGGCCCTTAGGGTCTAGGATGGGGTTGCTGGCCACTCAGGTATGAGAAGACTAAACATCATGTTAATAACCTGGGAAGGTAAAGGATTTGATTGACCAACCTGACTTCCCATCCTTGGGAACCAACTGCCACTTATTTTTTTTAAATATATAGAACAAATGCAGCTTTTTTTTCATCTGATTATACATGGGTGCCTGCATCATTTGAGCTCCCCGAGTTAAGGATGACATTGTTGACACTGTAGCTCTGGGTTCTGAGTAATTCTGACTAGGGGTTGAGTCACTCCAAATGACAGAGAGACCAGCAGGTCCACATTACCCCAGACTGGTTTTCTGTCTAATCTCCTTGTCTTTTCAGACGTGTGAAATCCAGCAGGCTGATGTACAAGATGTTAACCACAGAGGAGAATAGCAGCAGGAGACACGGAGGTGGTAGCAGGGATATTGGGCACATTTTGCTTTTTTGTCCAAAGAATTTTGCTGCCTAGGGAGGACTTTGAAGCTGGGGTTTTCTCATGCAAGCTTTGTCCAGGTTCACCTCACTCATTGCTTGGCAATAAATTAGATATTTACTTGTGCATCCATTGTTGACGCTCCCAGTGTCGCTGGATGGGTGACACTTTGGAGAAACCCAGACACAGTGCATTTTAAGCAAAGTGTGTCTTGTGGCTGTAATGGTTGTTCTGTCTCTTTAAGAGACTCCTCCATCCCTTGAGGCAGGCAGGTCTTCCTTCCTGTTTGCAGCCTTAGTCTCTCCCTCTTTTCCATCTTCCTCTCAGAGAGGCAGCTTCTGCCTCTCTCCCCACTTCTCTCCTTCCTCCCCCTTCTGTCTCTCTTCTCTCTCCCTTCTCTCTCTTTCTCTGCTCTTCTCCCCTTCTCCCTTCCCCCTCCATAACCCCCTGAATAAATATCCAAAGCACTCTGCATGGTGTGCCTATCACCTCTCTCTTGCCCACCCACCGCTGCCACATGGAGATGTGCCATGTGGTCTCGTGCACAGTCCCTGCTTAGGACTGGCTGTTCCCACTGCCTGGGACCATCCCGGGACCCACTAGCCGCCGGGGACCAGCCAGCCACCTACATGGCTTGCTGGTGACCAGCCACCTTCCTGCTGAGTGGTTTCGTGCGCTGTCCCTGCTTGGGACTGGCTGCTTTTGGGATCCCGGCGGCTTGAAGCAAATCCATTTCAGTGGCATCTTCCCCTTGACAATGGGGACTGGAAAATGTTAAAGCAGACCTAGAAAGCATCAGGGCTGGAACTGGAGACTGTGACCCAACATTCTCCACTGCCCAGATCTTAACCGTAACCATGGTTTTCTTTTTCTTGTCTTTTCTACAAAGCTCTCACTAGCAGTAGATTTACTTTGGAACTGTAGTGATGAGCTGCGGGCAGGCCTGCTTTTCATCCCGCCCAGCTCCCACATAGCTAGCTTAGCCCCAGAAATAACAACACACAAATTGTATTCATTTAAACACTGCCTGGCCCATTAGATTCAGCCTCCTACTAGCTAATTCTCACATCTCTTGCTTTAACCTATATCTAACAATCTATATAGCACCACGAGGTGGTGGCTTACTGGGAAGATTCTAGCGTATGTCCATCTTAGGCTGGAGCTTCATCGCATCTCTCCCAGAGAGGAGAGGCATGGCGATTGCCTGAGGCATCTGCCTCACTTTCCTTTTTCCCAGCATTCTGTTCTGTCTACTTTACCCACCTAAGGGCTGGCCTATCAAATGGGCCAAGGCAGTTTCTTTATTAATTAACCAATGAAATCATCAGATAGATAGAAGACACACCTACATCATGGAACTAATTATTTAAATCTTTGAACTTTAAAAATCATATAGTGTCCATGTAGGTGTTTTAGAAAATATGGAAAATATTTAGATTAGAGAATAAGACCACCTGTGATCCCACAACAGGGGTTAATTAGTGTTTCTGTGTCACATGACCTCACAGAGTGATGTTTAACACGCAGGTCATTTCATTTAAGCTTTGCTGAAATAGAGCTGAGTGTAGCTCAGAGCACACACAAAGCCCTGGGCTCACACCTGTTGAAATTACTTGGCGCGAGTGAGAAGGAAGCACACAACATACAACAAACCTGCTTAGTTTATTAGAGGAGATGTGTACAGGCCTGTTGAAGTCGGTGTGCAGAAAGAGGGCTGAAGGTGGTCCGTCCTACCTAGCACATGTGCACAGGGGATGACGTAGCTACATCATAGGCAGATGATGGCACTCACACATGCACGCAAGGGCTCACATAGCTGTGTCATACGTAGGTGATGCAACCATACTGCGTGTGGGTCACACAGGGCCTTTTAATGTTCCCGGGGAGACTAGGTTTTTTTTTTGCCTGAGGGCTTGGTTGCACATGCGTGGCCCTGGAACCCAGGCATGCTGGTTTGGCTTAAATCATAACACCTGTAATCCCAGCACTCAGGAGCTGGAAGCAGATCAAGAGGTTCAGGGTTATCCTTGGCAGCATGGAGAATCCAAGGCCAGCCTGGGTTACACGAAAGTCTGTCTAAAAAGAACAACAACAACAACAACAACAAATTCACAAGTCACTTTTCTTTGTCATTTCATACTCTTTGAAACAACTCAGATTGCTGAAAAATAACTACCATGGGCTATTTAACTTTCCGACTTCTGCTGAGTACTTCTCTTCAAGTTTTCCTGTCACAGATAAGACTGTAAGACTCTTTCCCAAGAATTCCCTCTTAGAAAGGGAATTGGAGTTACTGTTAAGAGCCCTCATATTGTGTAGACAGGTGGAAATATCATATATTTTTTATTAACATATAAGAATATAACATTTTTGATCAGGACTGTGAAGATCATTAAACAGTTTCACACAATAAATTATGTTTATGGAAATTTTGAATATGACCAAAAAGCAATCTTTGCTTAAAATTTCTTCCTAGTTCTTTTTCTAGGCAGGATCTCACTGTGTTTTCCTGGATGGACTGGAACTCACTTTATAGCTCAGGTTGGCCTCAAATTTGTGATTCTCCTGCCTCAATCTTGAGTGCTGGGGTTATAAATGTGTGTCACCATGCTGAAATGTAGTCTTTGAAGAATAATTGCCTATCCTGAGAAAATGCTTAAGTAAATTAACACACACACACACACACACACACACACACACACACACACACAGAGAGAGAGAGACAGAGAGACAGAGAGACAGAGAGAGACAGAGACAGAGACGGGGGAGGGAGAGAGAGTTTGTCCCTTATTTTGAATTAATGTTATGAGAATTTTAAATAATGGAAAATATTGAATGTAGAAACAAGATACCATACACAGACAGAATACTGTATATTCTGTAACATGACGGGACATATATGGAGAGTGTGCTTAGGAAAACTCTCTACCAAGAGGCAGAACTTACCATACCATGATGATTACGATAAGAGACATCCCTTCTCTCTGTGTTAGATAGCACCTTCAGGGCGTCACTTTTATAAGTGAGGAAAAAGCTGTTGTGCTTTCCACGGACTTAATCAGAAGTGAGGTCACTTCCAGGGAAGGGGAGCAAGGCTGACTTTGTGGACTCCACTTCCTTCCCAGCAGGAAGCCTGCTGAGGGTGGTGCAGCCAAGCTCCCTTGCCCTGAAGCCTTCAGATCAGTTCTAACACCTGACTGTTTTGCTCCTCCTAGCAAAGTTTGACCTTCAGCTTGGTTTCTGAGCATTTTTACCTTGTTCTTTTTTCTAGTTTTCAGACATTCTGAAGTTTTTCCCAGAATGAATGAATGAAAGCCCAAATATTGAGTCCGTCTTTTCCAACCTTTCTCTTTATTTTGAGTCTCTGATTCCAGATATTAGCTTTTTTAGTTGTATTTACATAGCCTACATAGATCCAGGTTTGGGGATGTAACTCACACGGCATCCGAGTCACCCATTTAAAAACGCGGATTCCTTTCTGGCAATGTTGTTTAGTGGTAGAGAGCTTTCCCGGCATGTGGAAGTTCAAGCTCTAGTTTGGCAAAACTGAAACAGTAACAGAAGTGTAGACTCCTCGGGTTTTAGATGTGTTCACAGAATTGCTGTGACTCGTCATGACAATCACTTCTGGAACATGTTCTCCATCCCGCAAAGGAGCCCTGAAGCCATTAACGGCCACTTGTACTCTACACAAAGGAGCCTACCAAGCAACTTCTTGTCTCTATAATTTACCTGTTCTGGACTTCATACAATTAAATAGTATTTTTTTTTTTATTTCCATGGTTCGCGTCTCTAAATTAACATACTAACTTTAAAGTGTTTGCCAGTATTTAGTTCACTTTAAGACCAAGTGATATTTTATTGTATAGATTTACCAATAATATTGATCTTTTCATTATTTGATGGATACTTGGGTTGCTCCTATTGGTTATCAATTGTAACTATTTCTGCTAGCAGCATTATGTATGGAGTTTTATTTGTGGATATATGTTTTTCATATATGTTTTGGTTCATTGAGGGATCTCTGGACTGTTTTCAAACTGGCTAACCATTTTCCACCCCACCAGTCACGCATGAAGGCTCTGATTTCTCCACATTCCCCAACACTTACTATGGATATGGTTTATATTTCTGATTATCTTCTTCTAATGGATATGAAATGCCATCTAATTGTGGTCTTAATTTACATTTTTTTCTGATGACAAATGATAACGAACCTTTTTTCATGACTTTACTGACATTTTTAAACCTTCTTTGGAGACAGTTTTTCAGATTTTTTTTGCCTATATTTTAATTAATTGGATTACCTTATTGTTGAATTGCAAGAATTCTTTAGGTATTCAAGAGTTAAGTCTCTTATGGCATATAATTTGCACTGCTTTCTCCTACTCTGTGAGTTATCTATTTCTTGATATGGTATCCATGGAAGCACAAACATTTTTAATTATAGATTGGGCCCAACAACATTCCATTATGGAGAAGGGAGGGGTCCATGAGGTCCCATCTTTCCCTGAGGATCTATAGACAATTAATGATTTCTGGGGAGGAAAGACATGTTCTCTTCAGTGTTGTGGCCCCTGGTAAATTGTATGTGATCCTCTATATTGTTCCTAAATTGATCCTCTAGGTTGCTAATGTGAGTAACTCTAACAAACTCATAACGCATATGTGCACACACACGCACATTCATGGAGGAGAAGGGGGCTAGCTGGGAAGAGGAAGAGGTCAACAGGAGTGGGAGGGGGTACCTAAGATGTTAATAGGATGAATATGGCCACAATATCTTATAGACGTGTGTGAAAATATCATTGTGAAACCCATCATTGTATATAATTAGTTTATGCTACTAAGAGCTTTAAAAATAAAGTTTCAGATTTTGTGAGGATAAAGTTATCTTTATTTTTCTTTTTGTCATTTTCTTGCCTTTGATATCATTTATTTAATTTAATTTATTTATTGTATATGTGTATGGCATATGTGCATAGATAGGTGAGTGCATATGTAGAGGTCAGAGGAGAACCCTGGGAGCCCTGCTTCATTATTCCCCACCTGTTTCCTTGAGGCAGGATCTCTCATTGAACCTGGAGCTAGGTCAGCAGTAGTTGTAACATGGACAGGGGCCTGATTGTTGGGGTTTCTGTCCCGCCAGGTACCCCACAGCCAGTAAGCCCCAAAGAAAATCACACAGAGATCTCTATAAATTATAAAGTTGATTGGCCCATTAGGTCTAGCCTCTTAGTAGCTCTTGTAGCTTATATTAACCCGTTATTCTGATCTATGTTAGCCATGTGGCTCAGTACCCTTTTCAGTGGGGCAGATCACATCTTGCTGCATTGGTGTTCTGGGCAGGAGTGGGAGGAATCAACTTCCTCCTTCCCAGAATTCTCCTGTTCTCATTGCATCATTTCTACTTCCTGTCTGGTTTTCCCACCTATACTTCCTGCCTGGCCAATCAGTGTTTATTTAAAACATGATTGACAGAATACAGACAATTCTCCCGTACCAAGTAGTAAGCAATGGTCCTCCTGTCTCTGCCACCTACAGTGCGTCTCACATTGTAACCCTGGCCATGCCTGGCTTTTTATGTGGGTTCTGGGGATTTGAACTCAGGTCCTGTTGCTTACACAGCAAGTAGTCTTACCCAGTGAGCTGTCTTTTCAGCCCCCTGTTGGTGTTATTTTCTCTTAGGCTTTGGTTAACCCATGGTGGCAGAGATTGATGTCAGTATTTTCTTCTAAAGGTTTTCTAGGTTGTGCTTTTACGTTAGGCTTCCCATGTATGGAGTTAGTTTTTCGTATATGGTGTGAGCATCAAGTTGCTACTAAATGAGTTGCACCCTGCTCCCCAAATTCGTCTGTTGAAGCCGTAGTCAGCCCAGAGTGGCTGTGTCTGGAGATGGGAAATCATGGGGGTGGGGCCCTAACAAGTGAGATAAGAGAAAGTGGTCTTTTTCTTTCTGTGCCCTTTCCACGTGAGAACCTGGGAGGGGAATCCTCATCAGAATCTACCTTCCTGACCCCTGATTCCAGACTCCCAGTCTTCAGAACCACAAGAAAGTAAATGTCAATTGTTTAAGCCACCACCATCCCCTGTCGCCCCATGGTGTTTTGTGGGAGCCATCCAATCAACTGACACAGAGTCCAGCTCCCTTTCTTTGCATGTTGCATGTGCTAGCAGCATTTCTATGTTACATGTACCGGTACCATTTGCTGAAAGTCCTCTTCTTATCCACTGAAATGTCTTGGCTCTCATCGTTGTTAAAAACTAGCTCAGAACTGAGAACAGACTCTGTCCAAGTCATCTGTGAACAGAGGAGTAACCGTGAAATAAATAACTCTCCTCCCAGCTCATCAGCAGATAGGAACATTCTAGAAGTTTGACGATAGCTTTGTCCATACTGACCTTACTGGGCATGAACCATTGACTCTCCCATTATTCGCCAGCACTTTGCGTTTGTTTCTATTGGCAGATAATGGAGGGGTGCGGGGCACACAACAGCTTAGCACGTGGGGAAGGGGGTCCTATTGTCAGAATTCAGCCTGGCACCAGTGTGAGGTGGGAAGAGAGGGAGGATTGAGAGAGCACATGTGTAGGAGTGAATGTACGTTAGTAACAACCCAAGCTCCAAACCTATGGATCTGCACAGAAATCTAAACCCCAACCAAGAAACAAAGGTTTGTCTATGCAGGTCCTTCTCCTCACAGCCCACGGCCAGGTTTAATTTCTGCTCCAAACCAGCACTGAAAAAGAGAGGGAAGGGTTGCGGAGGCAACAACAAAAACCCCTTTGCTCTCTGAAGCCCACACAATGGATTCATTGACCTAAGAACAGTTAGTTCAGCTTGCTCTACCTTACTGCTGGGAGGAAAACAAAACCTCCTAGGAAAACACGGCTTGTGGCAAAAGGCGAGACTCCTCCAAAAAGCTTTTCTTTGTGTCTGTGGACAGTCCTCTACAGAGCTTGGGTTGTCCAGTGAGCAGGGTGTAGAACTCAGAGTCGGGCCTGGCAAAGCTGTTGATGCAGCCCATGGCTTGCAATGACCCAGAAATGTTGTCAAAGCACCCACGGGAAGTAAGGAGTGATGTGCCTGTGCATGCTTGTCTCTTTACCCTTTGGGTTCCAGGGAAGCCACTGGGAACGTCCAGAGGCAGGGAGGGGGAAAGCGTACCTTCAGTTCCTTTGGACTGGATAAAAGGATAGGAGCCAGACATGCGGATATTAGAAATATTGTACCTGTCTCTGGGTATCCCAATGAGAGGGCAGCCCCAAAGTGGACCTTCTATTCACATGTTCAAAGAGAATTAAAAATTTTCACCCCCCACCCCCCACCGCAGTGCCTGAGTGACGCAGACATGTCTCAGGTGTTCAGGTGTGACCTGAATCAGCATCTGTAAGAAGGCATTCTCAGGAGCTGATGGAGCAGTCTGGATGGCATTGGTTCCCTAGCCACGGTGGGGGGAGCAGGAGTACAATGTTGATCAAGTCCATTGAATAATTATGTAGACATTTATCTGTCTATACTTTGGCAGTGAGCTAAAGCTGGGTAAACATCAATGAATATGTGTTGAGGAGCATTTAACTGTATAAAGATGTGCTGCATTTGTTTATGCTGTGGAATATTACTTTAATTGTGTAAGGTGTGTTACTCCCCCCCCACCCCCAAGACAGGTTTTCTATGTGTAACAGCCCTGGCCTTTCTGGAACTCTCTTTGTAGATCAGGCTGGTATAAACCGCACAGAGATCCGCCTGCCTCTGCCTCCCAAGTGCTAAGATTAAAGACATGGGCCACCATTGCCTGACAGTGTGCTACATTTGCTTCTGCTGCATTTATTTAATTATGAAAAGATATGTTTCTCTTGCATCTTGCCTGCCTACTGTAGCTGATTGATCTAATAAAAAGCTCAACAATCAACAGCTAGTCAGGAGAGGGATGGTCAGGGCTGGCAGGTAGAGAAAATAAATAGGAGGAGGGAGGAGAAATCTAGGGGAGAGAGAGAGAGAGAGAGAGAGAGAGAGAGAGAGAGAGAGAGAGAGAGAGAGAGAGAGAGAGACCCTGAGTCAGCCAGGAAGTGGCCAGCCAGCACAAACAGAGTTGGACATACAGAAAGAAAGGAAAAAAAACAAACAAACAATAAACCCAAGGCAAAATATAGATAAAGAGAAACAAGTAAATTTAAGTTAAACTAAAAAAAAGCTAGCCGGGAGAGAGCGTAAGTTAGGCCGAGCATTTATAACTAAGAATTAAGTTTCCATCTCAAGATTTGGGAGCTGGTTGACGGTCAAAAGAAAAAGCCTGATACAATGGGAACTTAATGAAAGGTTTACTAAGCACCTACTGAGTGCCAGTGACACAGATTTCCTCACTCCCTCCAACCACTCTGAGGGTCAGTGCCCAAGGTCCTATTCTTCATGTTAGGTTTTCAAATCAAGTCTCTTTGTGCTTTCTTTTTTAAAATTTAATTTTGTGTGCATTGGTTTTTTTTTTTTTTGTCTGTAATCATGTCTGTGAGAGAGTGTCAGATCCTCTGGAACTGTAGTTATAGACAGATGTAAACTGTCATGTGGATGGTGGGAATTGAACCTGGTCCTCTAGAAGAGCACCCAGTGCTCTTAACTGAGCCATCTCTCCAGCCCCTGTACTTTATTTCTATTCCAGGAAGTGATAAAATTAGTAAAGATACATGCGACTAACTTTATGAATTGTTTTGCAGTCAGTGTGGTATCAAGACTAGGAAGTCTGGGACCAGGAAGGAAGTAGAGTGGTATTTAACTCCTGCTTCTGAGCCTTGTAAGCTCTGTGAGCTTGATCAAGGTAGTCAGCCTCTCTGTATCCTACAAAGATTTGTGATAATGATGGTAGCTATTTTACTTGGTTGCTGCAAGTTATAAATTAGTTAATGTGTTATGCTAGTTTTTTTTGTTGTTGTTTTTTGAGGGGGTCAACTTGACACAAGACAAAGTCACCTGAGAGGAGGTAACCTCAATCTTAAAAATGCCTCCATAAGATGGGGCTGTTGGTAAGCCAATAGGACATTTTCTTAATTAGTAATTGATGGGGTGGATCCAGTCTGTTGTAGGTGGTGCTATTCTTGGTATGGTGATCCTGAGTCCTATAAGAGAGCAGGTTGAGCAAACCATGAGGAGCAAGACAGTTGGCAGCATCCCGCCATGGCTTCTGCATTAGCTTTTGCCTGTTCCAGCTCCTGACCTGACTTTCTGCAGTAATGAACAGTGATGTGGAACGGAAGCCAAATAAACCCCTTCTTCCTCAAGTTGCTTTGGTTGTGGCATTCATCCCAACAGTGGTAATCCTAACTAAGACACTTGGGTAGGTGGTCCTGGGTTCTATAAAAAAGCAGGCTGCCCACACCATGGGGAGCAAAGCAGTAAGCAGCATCCCCCCACGCCTCTGCTTTAGTCCCCATCTTCAGTTCCTTTCCTGACTTCCCTCAGTGATGGAGCGTGACCTGAGAGCTGTAAGCTGAATAAACTCTTTTCCTCTCCAAGTTGCTTTTGGTCATGATGTTATATCACAGCAATAGAAATCTAATACGCACGTGCAAAGAGCTTAAGAAGGTTCGCCGTGTGCTGGAAAGTACTGACAGTGGATATGTCAACATCAAGTGGTGTCAATCAAGATGTTTTGCGTGTCTTGCTTCTCAGATGCTTGGGCATGGCACTATGGCTAGTGAGATCTATGGGCAGTACACCTTGACTAAAGTCCTGTCGTGAGTTCCTGCAAAGCCTTAGTCTGTACTGCTGTGCTCTGGCTCTGACCCTCTTACAGCATCCCCACCACCCTCTCCCCTTTCCCTCTGTGGGTACCACTGGTCCTGCCAATTTATATGACACAGGGATTACGTCCCTGCCCTCCTGTTGCTTCTCTCTTTTTTCATTTTATTTGATTTTCTTAAGTTCAGTTAACAATTCATTCAGCAAAATTTCCCCCAAAGATAAAGTGCATCTCAGCAGGGTGCTTGGAACAGGAGTCTAGAAGCTTCCTTTTTCCTTTTGTTTGTTGGTAAGAGTTTCCTGTTTGTCTTGAAGGCTGAGTTGGTCTGGCCTCCATGAGTTCTGGGAGGAAGCAACTCTTCAGGGGGCTTCCCCAAGACTTTATCAGAGACATCTTATCAAGAACATCATGGAGCCAAGGCTGAGACGCTAAGTTTGCTCTCATCCTGAATTCCCAGTTTTGCATTTTTTCAGTTTACAACACTAGACTGGTATTGGCGCCACCAGCAAGCAAAGAAGCAGGCTGCTCCTGGACTCACGTCTGGCTTCTCTGTAGTCCCTGCTCTATGGTAGACACATTCTATATTAAGGGTGCTAAATGTGGGGGTGGCTTCAAGGAGGCTGGTTCTGAAGTGGGCCAAGAGTTCCTTGTTAAGCAGCCAAACCACAGGCAGTAATGTTTGAAGTTGTACCAAGTATCTGGTCAAAGCAGAGATGGTAAAATTTAAAAAAGAAAAAAAAAACCTGCCTTAGAAAGTGGGACTTGGCAGACAATATGTTTATTCCGTGCTGGCATCTAAGAGGATGCTGGCCTGGAAGGAGTGATGATGGAATCGAAAGACCAGCTAGCAGGAAGCCTGACATGGTTAGAAGGGTGACCAAATAGAGGGGAAGAAATGGCAGGTCTAGGGCCTGGGTTTGCTTGCCTGTGAAGAGGCAGCTCAAATTGGAGCATGGGGGATAGATAGCCTTGGTAGCACACTACAAACAAGAAGACTTACTCAAGAAAGACCACACTGGGCAGTGAAGCCTAGTGAGCAGGTGCCTGAGCAAAACAGAGTTGGAGTCTCCGCTCAAAAAGTTTTTGCTGTGTTCTTCGGCAAATTGAATAATCTGTGTATTGGTTTCTCTTTTGAGACAGAATCTTGTTATATAACCTTGGGCTGGATCTTACTATGTAGACCAGGCTAGCCTCAAACACACAAAAGTTCAAATGCCTCTGCCTCCTGAGTGTTAGAATTAGAGGTATGCACCACATGCCATGCTTGGGTTTCTTCGCTTTTGAAATGAGCTAATAATAAATATGGGTTGTTCAGATTGATGTATTTTTGAGATGATGTGTCTCCGGTGTCTCATAGAAGTTCTGATATAGACTAAGTACTCAGTCAGTGACTAGTGACATTAGTCACACGACATTTCCAGGGAACTGCTTTGAACAAGCTCTTAGCTTAAAAGTGTTATGGTTTAAATAAGACGCTGTGGCTCCCTGAAATGTTGCAGGTCCTCGAGTGGCGGCAGTGGGCCATGAGACCATGCTGCAGATCACCAAGCAGCAGTAGGCAGTGGGTTCTGAGACCACGGTGGCAGGCCACAAAGGCAGCTGGGTCCCATCCAGGGAGCTCCCGGGTGGCCAGTAGGTCATGAAGGCCAGTGGATCCCAGGCAGGGAGCCATGTGGCGGGTGAGAGACTGAGACGGATAGGCATGCCATGCAGAGTGAGGTTGGATATTTA
Source organism: Arvicola amphibius (assembly GCF_903992535.2). NCBI lineage: Eukaryota > Metazoa > Chordata > Mammalia > Rodentia > Cricetidae > Arvicola > Arvicola amphibius. The sequence goes on from NC_052048.2 coordinate 16,453,895, forward strand.
TTTAGTGGGTTATGGGAGGGAAGGGGAGGGGGAGGGAGAAGGGGGATGAAGAAAGAAACAGAGAGAGAGAGAGAGAGAGAGAGAGCAGCCAGGGCAGCAGCTACCTCTTTGGAAGAGAGATGGAAAGGAAGGAAGAGACTCAGGCTTCAGGCAGGAAGGAAGATCTGCCTGCCTGGATAGTGGAGGGGGAGTGGGCAGGGCTTGTCTCTTAAAGGGACAGGACAGACCATTACAAGAAGAGGAAGGATTGGGCTAACAAAGCCCGGAGTGGGCTTGCTTAGCCTTTTCCATCATTAATTAGCTTGTGATGTAGGCAAATGACACAGTGTCTCCAGGCTTCAGTTTTCCCATCTGTAAACAGGAAAGTGATACTTCCATTTGGAAATGTTTTAATGACTAGACGAAAGAGGGCTGTAGCTCAGTCAGTAGAGTGCTTGCCTGGCAGACACAAAACCTGGGGTTGGAAGGAAGGATGGAAGGAAGGAAGGAGGGAGGGAAAGAAGGAAGGAAGGAAAGAAAGGAAAGGAAAGGAAGGAAGGAAGGAAGGAAGGAAGGAAGGAAGGAAGGTTGGAAAGAAAAGAACTTGCCCTTGGAGAGAAAAGTACAGTAACCATTAATGGGTAGATATTGGGAACTTAACTATAGTGGGAGATGTGAGGCCCCTGGAAAGCTAATTAAACAGGGCCTAAGAAGCAAGGACAGTGGAGCCGAGCTGTTGTTTTCCTGTCTGGGTCATCCCTGGTGACGTCACAGTCGTAAGTGTGAGAAGGATGGGAGTCTGTGTAGGCAGAGACATCCAAGTGAGATTCGGAGAACCTGGTGTAAGGAAGGACTGTTGTATCTAGCCAAATACGACTTTCTGGCTTATTTTTCAGCAAAAATCACATCTCAGAATTATGGTGACAGAGAGGAACCCCCTCCTGAGGTGTAAGTTTTCCTATTCAATGCTCCTGGGCTGGGATGGGACTCCCAGGCACTACATCAGGCTCCTGTATTGCCACCAACACAGCCATCTGCTTAGATTAGCCAACTCCAGCCCCATCTGGGGCCTGTAATCATATTTTAAGGTTTCTTAGCTTCTGTGATGCTAGTGGTATGTTATAGCCTGGTTCAATGTAAAGCTGTTTTTCCTGTCTGGGAATGTCACAAAGGCATGACCTGGAATTTACCTTCTCATATGCCGGTTGAGATTTAGAAGAAAGGAAGGGCTGGACAAAGATTTGGTAAACAACAGAGGAGGGGAAGAAGACAGGCAGGGAGGAGGGAGGACCGGAAAGTTGAGAGAAGCAACAAAGGAGGGAGGGAGGGAGAAGAGAGAGAAGGAGAGTGTGTCTTTTTCTTGGCCTTTTTCTTCTGAGATATGATTTCATGTAGCTGAGGATGGCTTTGAACTCACTGTGATGCCTAGGCTGCCCTTGAACTACTTAGTGGTCTTCCTGCCCAGGGCTAGGATTACAAGCGTGCAAGATGGTGTCTGGTAAGCATGCTTCCTGACTATTGCTTTAGCAATATTTTATTCCTTGCCTTTGAAGGACGGACTAAAGAGACAGCGCTCTTTCATCTGAAGGGATTATTCTCAGGAGAAGAAGGTTGAGGGTGGCCTGTAACACACAGGGGGAGCAGCTCCCCACCAAGTGCTAGCGTAGCAGACTGGAGGAGAATCAGATAGAGTTTAAGGGAGATTTGGATATTTGTGCTCTGTCACCTAGTGGTCCCCTTTCCCCACCTATCACCTGTCCCAGAGGAAGTGGCTGTCTCCTTTAAGACAAGAAGCACTTAACTGCTGTTAGCATGAAGTAATGGAAAATTCTAGATGCTCCTATGTGGGGTAAGCATTCAACTTCAACCAGAGCATCTTTTGGTTTGTTTATTGTGAGTAAAATTCAGTGGGTGGGTGAGACTCTCAAGTGCTGCGACCCAAATCTCCGAGCTTTGACCTCTCTTGGTTTAAGTGGCCCCAAAGACAGCAGGTTGTCCCCTAGCACCGGGAACTCTGACTGTGCATTTTCACGTGGGAACGTAGCTCCATGATTGTCATGCCCCAGGCCTATCTGGCTCTGTGGGTTTGGGTCCAGATAAACTTGCTGATATTTCATTCTCAACGTTGAACACAAGGTTGGCTGAAATAGTCAAATTCTTTTTTTTAAATGTGATTTGTTTTAGAATTGCCTAGATGATCAAGACACAGTTCTCGGGTGTCTATGAAGGCATTTCCAGGGAAGTACTCGAAACGTGAAGGCACACTCTGAACATGGGTGACATTGTTACATTTATTGGGGGCACAGATGAAGCGATGAGGTTAGAAAGGAGAGAACTAGAGAGTGCTGGCATTTCCTGGTCTCTGCTTCATGGGCCCGAGAGCTGTTCTGCTCTGCCGTGCTTTTGGCTTTGTCTGAGTTAGGATGCTATTGCTGTGATGAAATACCATGACCAAAGCAGCCTGTCTATAGAGCCAGATCTTATTGAGGTGTTTTCTCAATTGAGTCTTCCTCCTCTCGAGTGGCTCCAGCTTGTGTTAGGTTGACATAAGCCAGCCAGAACATCTTTCATGGTGAACTATCTTTTTTTTTTTTTTTTCACAGTGATGAGAAAAGTAACTAACTCAAAAAATTACTATCAAACAATGGAGGTTTTTCCCTGGGTCTAAATCTGACCGTGGTTCTTAAACCCTTGGAACTGTTTCATGGGAAGAATTTTGTAAACCCAGATACAAAAAAAAAAATAACTTGAAATGCTGTAAGTAGAACTTACTGGGTGATAACGGTGTGAGCTCAGAAGATCAGAACACCCCCAAACAGCAAAGGTCAGGCTCATGAGTTCCAGATGGGAGCCAGGACCCTACTGATACCTGCATGAGAAGCTAGTTGTACCATTTCCTGGCAAGGAATTCATCTCCATTTTTCCCATGTCATGAAACTTCATTGTCCCTGAGCTGACAGATTAACTTGCTGCAGGAAGTTTCAAGACATTGTAGCAGCTAGGCTATGGCATGGGTTTTGGACACTGTTAGTTAGATTTACAATAACAAAAATCAGACCTGAAAGACTTGAAAATCATGCATTGCAGGATTATGGAGGCTTCTTCCTAGACTTCAAAGGAAGGCCTGGGAGGCTGAGTCAAGATCTCTTTAGTCAGCCCACCAGAGAGCAATGCGTGAAGCTGTAAGGTTGAAACCTCAGCCGCAATAGAAACACAAGGGTGTTGATGATGGCAGAACGTGGAAAATCTGGGAATTTCAGATAATGAAGCTTGCCAGATTAGGAGGGAGACCGTGTGGGCTCCAGCTAGCAGTAGAGGAGGGGCTGCCAAAGCTCTTTGATGCACACATTATGACACCACAGATCTTGACTGCTGGAAAGGGAGCTACAGCATGTTTGGCCTGCTTAGTTTGGGTCTTTCTTTGGTTACATTCTTCTTTTCTATGATCCCAATCTTTCCTTTTGTGATAGAAACAGTCATGCTGTGTCATTAGCTGCTATGGCTTTCTTTTTGATTTTACAGTGGCTCACACACAGTTCTGAAGAGACTTTAAACTTGGACTTCGGACAACACTGGCCTTATTAAGCCTTGAGGACTCTTGGAGTTGCGCTAAATGTATTTGGGGTGAGACAGCCATGGGCCTCCTAGGACCAGAAGTGAGATGTTACAGTTTGACTATGAAATGACTCCCACAGGCTTGTGCTTTGAATGCTTGGCCCCCAACTGATGTCACTACTTTGGGAGGTGGTAGGAAGCAGGTCACTGAGTGTGGGTCTTTGAAAGAGTCTTGTCCCTAGCTCTTCCCTGTGCCTCTCTCTGCCTTGCAGCCACCATGATGGGAGCACTCTGCTCTGCCAAGCTCTCTCCACTATGACAGCCTGACGCTTCTGTCACCATGAGCCCAATGACTCCATTCTCCTTCAGGTTGTTCCTGCTGTGGGCTTCTCCTCGTGGTGATGAGAAGAGTGACTCTCACAAGCCACCGTGATGACACCACGTCGGGTGGCTTGCAATTAGACGTTTTATTTCTCACAGCTCTGGAGACTGCATCAAGTTCCAAGTGGATTGTTTTCTGTAACCGGAGGTTTTTCTCCCACCCGCTAGTTGCCGAGTTACCACACAGAGGCTTTTATTAATTACAAAATGTTTGGCCTATAGTTTAGGCTGTTGTTAACTAGCTCCTACAATTTAAATTCACCCGCTTCTATCAATCTATAATTTACCAAGAGTCTTGTGGCCCATTACCTCATTGTCTGTATGTCCTGCTTGCTCAGCAGTGCGCTGGTATCTCCCAGACTCCACCCTATTCTTCCCCGTGTTTTCATTTTGACTTTCCCACCTAGCACCATTCTGCCCTGCTATAGGCCAAAGCAGTTTCTTTTTTAACCAATGGGAGGAATACATATTCACAGCGTGCAGAAGTATTATCCCAAATCAGTCTTGGTTTTCAGAGGGCTGCCTGCTTGTCAGAGTCTCAAATCACCTCTCCTTGGAGGTATATGGAGGGGGAATAGAATATGCACTCTGGTTTCTCTTTCCCTTCAGGTGAGGAGCCAGTCTGAGCAGTTTGATTCCACCATGGTGACTTTGTTGGCTTTTCATCGTCTCCATGAAGGCATTGTCTCTGCACACTGTCTGGGTCTGGAACTTCAGCATATGAATTAGGAGACAGTTCAATTCCCAGTTCCTTGCTTTGTCCTCTTTACAAGAGGAGGAGGAGCTAATTTGGAGAGTGAGAACCTAACACACTCAGTGGGCTATGTTTTGGTGGGGGACATGTTGCAAAGATGGGAGTCCTTGGGCTTCACCGTGTGACTCCCCATCTCCTCCAGAGAAGTTCCACAGGCTGAGATTACATTCTGCCCTGCTCCAGAGCAAGAGAGTGAGTCACGTTGGGCTGCTGCAGCTAGCCTCCATGCAGCGGTTCCTTCCAGCTCTGCAGCTGCTGTGTGGACAGTGCTGATTGCAAATCTGCCTCTCTGTCAGCACTCCGAAAAGGTGAGAATGTCCTCATTTTGGTCCAAATCGTGCTATTCAATCAAATGTTGAAGGAGGCTGCTTGTTGGTTCCTGGATGCCCAGCTAGCTTAGACCTGAAATAATCACACGGAATCTCTCTCTATTAATTAAATCCCTGCTTGGCCCATTAGCTCAAGCTTCTTACTAGATAACTCTTATATTAATTTAAGCCATTTCTATTAATCTGTTTATTGCCATGTGGCTGTGGCTTACTGGGTAAAGTTCCCAGCATCTGTCTCTGGCAGTTCCATGCATTCTCTCTGATTCCACCCTCCTTTCTCCCAGCATTCAGCTTAGTTTTTCCTGCCTAGCTAAGTTCTGCCCTGCTATAGGTCCAAAGCAGTTTCTTCATTCATTAATGGTAATCACAGCACACAGAGGGAAATCCCACTTCAGTCAAATGTCATGAGAAAGCCCAGTTCAGTCTATGTCTGTCTGTGTAGCACCCCACCCCCACTATATGTGTGAGTTGCACTATATGTGCAGCATGTGCATAAGGCACATGTTGCAGGATCCAGCAAACACTCACAGGTACCACTATCATCTGTATGTGTGTGCAGAGGGCCAGGGTTGACTCTGGGTGTTTTCATCAATTGCTAGCTACCTAATATTTTGGTCTCTTTCTGAACCTAGACAGATTCAGCTACACAGACCGCTCAGCAAACCCCAGGAATCCTTTTGTCTCTGCTCCCCAGGGCTGAGATTATAGGTGGGTCCGTTTATATTTAAAGTTAGCCTCCATGCAGTGGATATCTAAATGGACAAGTCTGAGAAACACTACTCTATTGAACAGAGCTACAAAGAACACAAGTTTACCTTTGGAGTTCCCAAGCAATGGGTTTCATGATGGCATTTTCACACACAGACACACACAGACACACACAGACACACACACATACACACACACACTATGCACACCACGCATACACACATCCATTAGAGTTAGTTCTTCCTCATCTCCTTCCCCTTGACTCTGTATTTTAATTTGCACTTTGCATCCTTCTGTCCCTCTACTCTGCTCATGTTATTTTCTCTAACCCACTTTTTATCTCCTAACATTTTCTAATTCATCTATAATAATTGATTTATTTTGATTTTACTTAGGATCTAGCCACACATCTTAGCCTGGCTTTGATATCATCCTTTTGTCTCCACACTCTGAGTGCTGGGTTATAGGTATGTGTGCCCACACCTGACTACAATCATCCTTTAACACAGGGAAGGGGCTATATCCTGGTCAGAGTCTGAATGTTACTTGGTTGAGGGAGACATGAATTATTTAAATCAGAAGAAATGGCTTTTGGGCACAGTGGAGGAGGGCTTATGAACCTTGACCTGATGTCTGCATGGCGCAGAAGTTTCACACTTTCTAGAACTTTAGCTCACTGAAGCTGTGGGGGAGACAGAGATGGTGGTGGTGAATGTTCATTGGATCCCGCCACATGTCTGGTGGAATGCTGGGGGCTTCTCCTACTTTTTCTTCCCATAATTCCCATGATACCCCTAAAAACCTTGTCTCATTTTATAGCTGAGGCCACTGATGTCCAGTTGTGCCACACGGTAGAGTCTCCCTAGGTTACTGGGAGAACTAAGCAAGCAAACGAAGCCCCAGAGCAAGGTTGTACGATACATCCAAGAGTCCTACTAAAGTCTTCCTCACTCCCCGGGCCACATTCACACTGCCAGGCTTAAGAAAAGAACATTCTTACAATTAGAATTGGCCAGGGATGGAATGGCAATGACTACCATGTGGTCTCTTCTCTGTTCTGAGTCGGATCCAGCAGAGGCTGGGTGACCATCTGTTGGAAGAACTGCAGGAGCGAGATCAATTTAGACAAACTTCAGTGTCTCTTTCCAACAGTAAGAGCTCATGATACTCGACGGGCTGTCCTGTGGGAAAAGTGTTCAATAGAGGTGCATTTCTCGACTTTTCTATCATGACAAGGACAAACGGGCAGATACTCTGGAGAGTTCCAAGAGAGAGCTGGCAGTGACTGCCTGAAGCAAAACTTTGGGCAAAATATGACAAGAAATCGTTTGAACTTTCTATTACACTCTCAAACATGCTTCTTTGTTTAAAAAATATTTTAAATTAGAAGGATTTTTTTATTTTTGAGATTTATTTACTTTTGTGTTACATGCATGGATTTCTCATCTGCAGGTATGTCTGTACACACATGTATACAGTGACCTCAGAGGTCAGAAGAGGGTGTTGGATTGCCTGGAACCTGAGTTATAGGTGGCTGTGAGTGTCTGTGGTTACTAGGAATTGAACCCAGGTCCTCTGGAAGAGCAGCCAAAGCTCTTAGCCAATGAGCCATTTCTTCAGCCCCTAAAAAGTATTTTTTAAAATTTTAAAAATATTGTATTGTTCAATACAATATTTAACTTCCCTCTACCTAATAAATCTTTGATTTAGTTTAGTTTGTCAGAAAAGCATTCTTTATCTATTTATGAACTAAAATATCCCCAGTATATCATCATGAGTCCCTGGGAGAATGTTACCATTCAATGAAAGGTTAAAATGCTAGGGATAAGGCCAGTGGGAGAAGGTAGACCAGCAGTCCCTCTCTTGCCAGAAGGGTCTGTCTATGAGCTCCAGCGGTCAGGAGTGGGGTGGTCATCCTAAATGGAAGAAAGTGCTACTAATGAACATATTCCAGGAAGAAATGGGCCACAGGTCTAGAGATGGCAGCTGAGAATTCTGCTTTGGGGTTCTGTGGTGAGAGCAAAACCATGTCCATGATTAAAAGAATAAACAAAACCCACGCTCTCCATGCCTGAAGACGACCCAGTGATTTGCATAGGAACTTATCAGGGTACAAAGGACATCCTGGTCCTCCTGTATGCCCACCCAGTTCTTAGATACCCCATATTATCTTCAGTCCCATTTTCCAAATAAAGAACTAGAGGCACAAGAAAATTAGTTAACTGAACTGATGCATCAAAGCTGCCAAGAACAAACCTGGGTTTTGAATGGAGACCATTGGGTCAGAACTGTTATTTTGATGCTCTGCTTGCTCACTGTGCCTTCCCCACCTCACAATGCTTTCTCAGTTCCTTGCTCAAACCTGGAAGGGTGTATAGATGGAAGAGGACTGCTCTGGTGGTAGGATTAGACCCGCTGACTGCTTCTCCGCAGCCCTATAAGGTTTGTAGGGCCACTCAACCTTTATTCCTTTGAGGGTTTTGTTTTTGTTTTTTGTAACTTGTCAACTCAGTGTTTCTTATTCTGCCATGGAGACTGTTGTTTTCTGCAAGCCTTTAAATCAACTCAAGGGAATGGTGCCATATTACAGAGCCCCACTCTGTTGCCCGTGGGACTGAGCTACGAGAAAACGAGTGCCTCCTCAAGCAAGGAAGGTGCTAGGAAGTCTTCCCATATTTAGCTTCATGGACCCACATTCGGGCATGACCCAGAGTCTAAGGAGCTTTGCATCTGGACTGTAGAGGGAGTTAGCCTTCCACTAGGTTGGGAAATGTCTCCTAAGGAGTGTTCTTCATGTCTCCTGGCACTAATGTCAGTAGAATCTGACTGAATCTCTTACTCACTGCCCATTTACAGCTTCCAAAGATAGAGACAGACCCTTTCTGGTGGATAGTTACTTTGTAGCTGGAATGGCCACATGATGCCGTGAATTGACATGAGGTCAAGGTTTCAGCTGTCACTTCTGAACCCCTTTACTGTGATGATGCGTATACTTCAAGGTCTCCCGAAGAAACTCTGTCCTGGACCTGTTAAACACCTCACAGAAAACGTAAAGGCAGTAGGTATGGGGCAGGGACGTTCCTTAATAGGGAGTCGTCTTCGTGGCCACTGATAACGTTATGTTCTCATAGTTCAGGATGGGCAGGGTGAGTGCCAACTCTTTCCAAGATGCTTTTAAATAGCATCTTTTTAAAAAGCATATAGCCTGAGGCTGTTTGAGCACCTGAGGAGTCTCACTCTTTATTTTATCCATGAAGACGTCTTTCTCCACATGAGGGTCAAGTGCATGCAGGCTTAGTGTTTTCAAGTGTCCTAGGGTAGCTTGAGTGTGGTGGGGGTCTTATTCTGTTTGCATCGTATTCTCTTTGTAATCAGAAAGAGAAGGCAGCTACCTTGTCTTTTGTGCTCTTGGAAATTTTCCCAAGTGGCCTAACCCGACAGGAACAACTCAAAAGCAGCACACTCATGTCATGACCATGACTTGGGGACCTTCTGCATGTGACATATTCAGTTAAATGAGGCATTTCTTTCCTTCACGGAGCTCACAATGTGGCTGAGAAGTATATCTCATAGGCAAAATGTGGCAGCGCCACGAGCCATGTGCAGAGCCAGAGGAGGCTTCATCAAGTACTGAAGCAGGGACCAGATATGTTGAGTAGGACAAGAAGTCATAGACAGTCCAGGAAATGCGTCCAGAGAAAAGGAAGACAAAGAGGCTCTGAAGAGCTGCTCCCACAGAGACTGGGACGGTTTCATGTGGCCAGTGTGAAGGTGAATTTCTGGGGGGCAGATATGTGAGATGAGAAGAATCCAGTAGAACGGCCTATGACAGTGGCTCCTTAACCGCCTCAGAGAGGTGGGGAACGGGGCTATGAGGAGGCCAGACACTGACAGAGGCCAACTGAGGGAAGCAGAACAGGTTAGAAATGAGGACTGGGAAATTCATGAATAATTAACAGCAACACTGAAGACTTTCTATGTGCCCAGGGACGTGCACTTAACACCCAGCACCCAGAGTCATCCAAGGAGATGGGTGCAAAACTATTCTTATTTTACAAACAGAGACCAGGACTAATTTATGGAGATAAAATAAACATAGTTGATTCAAAGCCATACAGTTGGTACCAAGAGAGCCAAGGTTCAAAACCTGGCTGTCTCAAGACAGGGAGAACTACCTCAAGACACAAGCAGGCGGCTAGGGGAAAGCCAGCTTGTCCTGATCCTCTGCCCTCAATGAGACAGCGTCCACATTAAGTCATCCTCTTTCCCAAAGAGCTTCATGGGAAATGTTCCCCTTGCTGGTAACTTCATTATTTACCTGTCTCCACGGCCCTCACCACATTTGCATAGTTCTTGGTGGAGGTTTTTTTGTGAGGCAGTTGTATGGAAAGCACAATGCAAAAATAAAAATTAGCCTGTGAAATGCTCCGACAGCATAAGCACGGCAATTTGCGGTTTCCTCATGCAGCCGAAGTGACCCTGGTCCTGGAGCTGGGGGAGGATCTTCCCAGAGGGCTGTGCAGTGTCCATTTCCTGAACAGAACACTAGCGATTTTCAGGCTCACACATGCTCACCGATACTTTAGTATCTACAGAAGACAAAGCCATGGAATAAAACAAAAGAAACTTTGAAAGGAAATGCCTTAAGATACATGTGTTTACAGAATTGGTCATTGTTGCAGTCTGCCTTTTCAGTGCCTGAGCAGGGTGGGGAGATAAGGCTGGGGTTAACAGATGGCTGGACAATAAAAGTGCCCTTAGGGGCTGGGGGGATGGTTTTGCTGTGCAGGTGGGAATGGACGTTTGGATACCCAGCACCCGCTTAAGGGCTGGATGGTTATGACAATCCACTAGCAATCCCAGCATCCTTAGAAGGCAGACGGAAACCCTGGAACAAGCTGGCTAGCTAGACTCGTCTTATCAATGAGTTCCAGGTACAACTGAGAGACTCTGCCTCAAAGAATGAAATGCAGACTGAGTGAAGAAACTTCCTAATATTGGCTCCATGTATGTTCACATGTGTGTTTATGGGCAAAAAACACACATGTGAACATACATACACATATGCATGCATGCCACAAACATAGAGAGACACAGGCAAAGTATTCTTTTTTTTTTTTTTTTTTTTTTTTTTTTTTTTTTTTTTTGGTTTTTCGAGATAGGGTTTCTCTGTAGCTTTGGAGCCTGTCCTGGAACTAGCTCTTGTAGACCAGGCTGGTCTCGAACTCACAGAGATCCGCCTGCCTCTGCCTCCCGAGTGCTGGGATTAAAAGCGTGCGCCACCACCGCCCAGCTACCAAAGTATTCTTGTATTTGTTATTTTTGCATCGCTGTGACCAGACAGATACCCGACAGAACAGTTCAGAGAGGTGGGCTTATTTGGGCTCATGGGTTCAGAGCGATTTTGGTTCCCTGTGGCAGGGAAAGACCAGCCATGGGGATGATTTCATTTTCATTACAGGGAACATGAAGGGAAGTTGTCTACAAGGCAACTGACCACAGAGCAGAGAGAGCTAGACAGGAGCCAGGGGGACTCATAATCGTCAAGGTCAGTTCCTAAAGGCCCGCTTCCACTTGTCAGGGTCCCTCTACCTAAAGGCTCCACAGCCTTCAAAGTATCACTACCAGCTGGGCATGAAAGCACGGGCTTGAGGGGGCACACGGCAAGGTCCACCAGGGCTCGTCCTCTCAGGGTGAGGGTTCTAAGAGGGGTCCACCCGCTTGTGAAGAGGTACACCCACTCCTTCACAAGCCCTGCCTCTCCCCTAGTGAGGATCTGAACAGTCACGCATAGATCTACGCATGCGCGTGTGAAGCACAGCTCTCTCTCCTCAAAGGGAACAACACAGTTTACTTTGAGCCACATATGAGTGGTTATGCTCCGGGAGCAAGGATTCAGGCTGTCCCAAACGGCATGCTCCAACATCAAACAGTCACAGAAACATCTTTTGGTTACAAAACAAAGTAAGTCAGGGCGTTTACCAAGTGCGTTGGAGGAGGCTCCAAATTGGGGGCTGCTAAATGAATGGATTTAGATGTCAGATGCCATTTGCTGCCTTTCTTAGCTTTTGAGTTGGTGGAAGTTAGAAGGCTGATTAGAATCCGTTGTTAACAGTTTTACCTGTTAGTTAAAAGGATCTCAGGTCAGACATGGGGTGGAAAATGGCTGGCTACTAAAGGGACTAAAGAGAGCCCAAGATCATTTATTTCTGGATCTGCAACATTCTAACCCTCCACAATCTGGAACTTAACCATTTCCTCTCCTGAGTACTAGGATTACAGTGTGTGCCACTACTCCTGGCATATAGCAGATATTTTAAAAAGGGCTTCATGAGACTGATACCATCAGCCTCAGGCCAGTAACCACTACTGGAGCAGAGGGAAGTCAATGAGATCAGGGAGCATCCATGTGGCCAAATGCTTTATTTATTATTATTATTATTATTATTATTATTATTATTATAATCTTTTTTTATACCAAACTAAACCAACACTGCCACTACCAAAACCTACCAAAAACCAACAAAAGAGCACAAAAACAAAAAAATTGACTGAATAAAATATTAATAGTTTAACATATTTAGATGTTGAATACACAGATTTTCTTACAACGTAAAATAGGCCAGCACAAAAATGTCTATCAACAAAAACCACCAGAAAGGAATCCTCTACAGTCTAGGAGATTTAATATGAGTTGGGATTTCTCAAGGCCTTTCTTTGGTTTGTTTTACAGCCCCTCCCTGTGACCATGAAATTCATTTGTTGTAAATGGAAATGCATTTTTGTTCAACATGTGTTCTGATCCCAAAAACTCTGTTTCCACCACAGGGGAGTGAACTCTCTGGTACATGGCAGCGGCTGTTAGAGGTGACACTGTGATGATCCCAACAACCCTGTTTCCACCACAGGGGAGTGAGCTCTCTGGTACATGGCAGCGGCTGTTAGAGGTGACGCTGTGATGGTGGCTTCTCTGGGTGGAGCATAGCTGGACCTTGCTTTCAGGCCTGGGTGGAGCCGCATGAACCCGTCTCTAGAAAACTTGTGGGGTTTGCTCTTTTCCTAAAGAGTTGTAAGAAGCACCTCTGTCCTGATGTTCCCAGTGGCCCTGCGCACTGCAGTGATGGACCAGGGAGGGTAGATCAGAGGAACAGGGACCTCAGTACACTGGAGAAAGCCTCTCAGAATTTATCAAGGTGGCTTGGCGAAGTGTTTGCTTTGCCGCCATTAGGACCCCAGTTCAAACTCCAGGACCCACCCCATTTCCCCCAAAAATCATGCTTGAAAGCCCAGAGCATAGGAGGCAGAGACAGACTGACATTGGTAAGAGACTTCTTGTTTGCTTCTCAGCCGCCCAGGCTTCCGAAAAAAACCACACAGAAACTGTACTTAAATCACTGCTTGGCCTATTAGCTCTAGCTTCTTGTTGGCTAGCTCTTACATATTAATTTAACCCATTTCTATTATTTTATATTTTAACACAAGGCTCATGACTTACTGGCAAAGTTCTGGCATATCTGTCTCTGGCAGTGGCTCCATGGCTTCTCCCTGACTCCACCCTTTTTTCTCCCAGCATTCAGTTTAGTTTTCCCTGCCTAGCTCTGTTCTACCCCATCACAGGCCTAAGACAGGTTTTTTTGTTTGTTTGTTTTGTTTTAATTATTATCAACCAATGGTATTCACAGCATACAGAGGGGAATCCCACATCACTTGAATGCACTGGCAAGGGTCAGGACCCTCCTCTGCCTTCACAGCTACCCCCTTCCCACCTCCCTACAGATACAGTGGGAAGGACTAGCATGAATCTGTTGGGTACCACTGTGATAATATGGTTCCACTGTTCTGAATGTAATGAATTGGCTGCAAATGTTCTTCATCTCCTGGAGAAGGCCACACTGTCCCTGAGATGTTACTGGAAACCTGCCCCCTGGACATCTGCACAGACTGCCTAGAAACAACTAGACTTCCTTTACACAACCTCAGGTGACCAAGAAGGAAGGCAGAAGTCACAATGAGGAAGGTGTTCACACAACACCCTCAGCTTGACCTTTGGCCTTCTCCTGTGTCTTTCTCACCCAGGATCTCGAGCAGGGCAAATAAATCTGACCCATCATTTTGTGACCTGGCCGTTGGAAGAAATGAGATGGTAGCCCAGCTCTTCATGACCTGTGTCATCTGCAGCTTGGCAGCTGGCTGCCAGCAGCCAGGCGCACAGTCCTGGCCCAGGGCCACATGGAAATCAGAGTGCTCGTCTGGGGATTGCTTAGGATAGAGCCCTCTGGAAGGTCAGCAGCCCGATGTCCAGGCACGCTCAGATGGCTACACAGCTGCTGCTTTGTCGTCCTGTGATGTGGAGCCTGTGGCAGGGGTTGGAGCTCAGAAGTCCGGGCACAGCCTTTTGACCCACCCAGTGTGTAGCTTATCGACCAGTGGTTCTCAACCCTCTCAATGCTGTGACCCTTTAATACAGTTCCTCATGGTGTGGTGACCCCCACCACCACATTATTTTTGTTGCTACTACAAAATTGATTTTGTCACTGTTGCGAATTGTAATGTAAATATCTGATATGCTGCCCCTGTGGGAGTCGCGACCCACAGGTTGAGAACCACAGATGTAGACAGAAGCACAGTGAGGAGGGCAGCTCTCAGCCACAGATTCAAAGAAATTGAATGATTCAGACTCACCAATGACTGCTTCAGAGATTTCTTCCTTTATGTTCTTAAAAAGACATTTAAAACTTTATTTTAAGTCTGTGGGTAAGTTTTGTCTGCGTGTATGTAGGTGTGCAGTGCCCAAGGTGCCCAGAACAGAAGATGGCCCAAAACTGTAGGTCCAGGCAGTTGTGAGCCGCCATGTGGGTGCTGGGAATTGAACCCAGGCCCTCCAGAAGAGCAGCTCTTGCTCCTTATCACCGAGTCCTCTCTCCAGCCCTCTCCCCTTATTTTCCTGACTCCTTGTTCATTGCAATTGCACGCGTGGCCAGCACATGCTGCTTGTATCTAGGCCCCAAGAAGGACAAAGAGAATGAGACGGCCTGGAAAGATGTCTGGCGCTCACTTCTCTCTGCGGTTCCTCTCCTTAGAAAAGGGATGTGTAAGCCGGGTGGTGGTGCAATCCCAGGACTCAGGAAGCAGAGGCAAGTGGATCTCTAAGTTCAAGGCCAGGCCCCTGTCTTGGGAACCCCCCCTCAAAAGATGTGTATAAATAATAATCCTTTCTATAAGGGAGAGGCCTGGGGTGCTCACATACAGTACTTCACCGGCATAAGGGGGAGCCTGGAAGTATACGTAGGTATAAAAGAAGGGCTTAGAGAACTCACATTCATGGGCCTTCACATATTGCTGACCATCTTAACCTGAATTTGGTCAGCTGGGATCCCCAAGAAACAAGCAAACAAACAAAACTGAATATTGCCATTTTTTCCAAGGCTTTTTTGGGAAAGCCCTTAGTTGAGCTTCTCTCTTAAAAATATTCATGTTAGCCGGGCGGTGGTGGCGCACGCCTTTAATCCCAGCACTCGGGAGGCAGAGGCAGGCGGATCTCTGTGAGTTCGAGACCAGCCTGGTCTACAAGAGCTAGTTCCAGGACAGGCTCCAAAGCTACAGAGAAACCCTGTCTCGAAAAACCAAAAAAAAAAAAAATCCATGTTCCTATAAACTGAGTTGTGGAAGGACTGACGCTTAGAGGACCCCAGGCTTAGAGGTGGCAGGGCTAGATCTAATCTCTGCTCCAGATTCCAAATCCCCTTCTGTCGTTTCCATGCCGACCTCCCCGGAGTTTCTGAATGCTCAGCTCTGGTAGAGACTGCTTGAGTGGCAGCCACATGTGTGGCCTGGCCTTGGGCAAGGGGCCCTCACCATTTAGAACTAGTGAGTAGCCTGCAAATCCTACAGCACTGGACACTTGGCATGGGGTACTCCAGTTACAGATGCTCCCAAGAGCAGGCCTGCCCTCCCCTCCTTACCCCAGCTAGTCAACACCTTAAACATACCCGACAAATATCCCTGAACTCATTTGTGACAGTCTCATTTCTTTAAGTAAATGACAGGGAGGGCTGTGGTCAGCATCGCTCCTGTCAGGTGAACCACAAAGGGGAATATTACTGCGGATGTTTTTAATAACTTTTATGTAGACATGAGCAAGTTTGACACCTTGGCTCTCTACACTAGCCTTGAGACTTTAGGCTAATTGCTTCAGTATTTCTGAGCTTAATTCCATTCTGTTAGGACAGAAAACACAGCCCTGTAATGTGAGTTCAAAGGTGTCTTGGCCGTTTGGTGTACAGTTGCCATTTTGTCTTTTTCCATGGGCTTGCGTCGCTTGAATGGTAGGCTTGCTCATGGAACCCTGGCAAGGTGGTACATGCTGTAATCCCAGCACTTGGGAGGTGAGGTAGGAGGGGCAGAAATCCACGGTTGTTTCCACTGCCTTAGTTACTCTTCTTTTGCTGAGAGGAGATGCCATGACCAAGGCAACTTACCAAAGAGTATTTAATTTGGAGCTTCAGAGGGTAAGTCTTTGACCATCATGGTAGAGAGCAGGGCAGCAGTAAGGGAGGCATGGTGTTACAGCAGGGACTGAAAACTCACATATCATCCCCAAGGAGGAGGCAGACAGAGCTACTGGGAATGGGATGGGCTTTTTGAAACCTCAAAGGCCATTTGAAAATGACATACCTCTTTAAACAAGGCCACACCTTCTAATCCTTCTCAAACTGTTTCACCAACTGGGGACCATGTAATCAAATGTATGAACCTATGGAGGCTGCTCTCAATCAAACAACCACACTCAGCTACATAGTGGGTTCAAGGTCAGATGGGTTATATGAACCAAAAGAAAAAAAAATAAACAATCAAAATAGTGGAGTATGGGAGGCTGGTTTCTTCATAGTAAAAGAGCAAACCTCCTTGTCCCAGGCTTACGGTCCTCCTATATGTGTGTGCATGTGTGTGTGTATGTGTGTGTGTGTGTGTGTGTGTGTGGAGGGGGGATGGTCGGGACATTGATGTAGGTGGGTCTTCTATCTGTTGTTTCATTGGTTAATTAATAAAGAAAACTGTTTGGCCTGATAGGTCAGAACATAGGTAGGCGGGGAAGACAGAACAGAATGCTGGGAAGAAGGCAGTGAGGCAGATGTGATGAAGCTCTGGCCCAAGATGGACATAGGTTAGAATCTTCCTGATAAGCCACCACCTTGTGGTGCTACATAGATTATTAGAAATAGGTTAACCAAGATGTGAGAATTAGCCAGTAAGAGGTTAGAGCTAATGGGCCAGGCAGTGTTTAAATGAATACAATTTGTGTGTTGTTATTTTGGGTGTAAAGCTAACCATGCAGGAGATGGGCAGGACGAAAAGCAGGCCTGCTCGCCTTATCACTACAGGACATTCTTTATAGTTGTCTCTTGGGTATGTCCATGTTCTATAACATGTACCATGCACTCAAACAGGAGACATCCATAATTGTTTTCTACCATATGAATATTTATTGTTGACATGTGGATCCCAACGGTGCTAAAATAAATGCCATCTAGTGTCTCCTTTTCAATTTCCTTCCTGTTGACAAAGCAGAGAAACATAACTGCTATTTAACAACATAAGGGACTTTTGTTAACCTTGAACAATGGATCTCAGCTAAACTTCATAAAATTCTGTTGTTGATTTTATATGGTTTGACCCCAAATCCACAAATTTCCTGTACCGTAATTTACTCAAGAGTTTGGGTTAATGCATCTTTAATTCTAATGTTGCTGCTATCACTGCTTCCCATTGTCTTGGGTCTTTACCAACATCTGCTTTAGTCCTCCGCACCACATAATGAGTAAGTAGAATTGACTCTGTTTACAGAGGCAGCAAAGGAAATACAAGGAGGATTACCCAGGTCACAGTCAGAGAGTAACAGAACCATTGAACTAGGTGCGCTCATTCCATGTTCAGTACTTTGCCTCTTATTTTCAAGTTGTCTTTCTGTCATTGTCAAAGTCATTGTCATCTATGACGTCAGAACATCTGCATTCTTTTTTCTTTCTTGTTTTGTTTTAAAGCAGGGCCTCACTGTGTAGCTCTGGTAGGTCTGAAACTGGCTATATAGACCAGGCTGGCCCCAAACCCTGAGATCTACCTGCCTCTCAAATGTGGAGATTAAAGTTGTGTGATATACCCAGCAGTTTGTTTTTGAGACAGGGTTTTCTGTATGCTAGGCTAGCCTCAAACTCCCTGTGTAGTTTCAGGATGACCTTGAACTCCTGATTCTCGAGCCTCCACCTTCCAAACGCTGGGGTTACAGGCACACGTCACCACTCTTTGTTTCTGAGGTATTACAACTCCTACCCACAGTGGGCACTCCACGAATGGATTTCCCCATCTGCATTCTTTTCTTTTGAATCAAACCTGGGACTTCACACAGGCCATGCGGATGCTCTTTCTGTGGGCTGCACTCCAAGACAGGCTATCTACAGAACTGTGTTTGTAGTGTGAGCTGTTGCAGGCAGGCCTGCTTTTCATCCAGCCCAGATCCCACATGGCTAGCTTTACACCCAAAATAACAACACACAAACTGTATTCATTTAAACGCTGCCTGGCCCATTAGTTTCAGCCTCCTACTAGCTAATACATCTCTTGCTTTAACCCATATATAACAATCTATGTAGCACCATGAGGTAGTGGCTTACAGGGAAGATTCTAGCGTACATCCATCTTGGGCTGGAGCTTCATCGCATCTGACCCAGAGAGGAGAGGCATGATGATTGCCTGAAGAATCTGACTAACTTCCCTCCTTCCCAGCATTCTGTTCTGTCTGTTCCACCTATCTAAATCCTGCCCTATCAAAAAGCCAAGGCAGTTTCTTTATTAACCAATGAGAGTCCTCCATCATGTGTTGTTACTTACTCACTTGCTTCCTGGCTTGCACTTCTTGTTCGAAGCCATTTGCACAGCCAAAACTGATCCAGGCTGATTTACTTTATTTTCTCCTGAAAAGGAAACAACTTGGGTGTTTGAGTCAACTTTACTTACAAGTTTCCCAGGTTTTGTCTAGACATTTTGACTACTAAGTGTTGTGGGTTTTCTTTTGTTTTGTTTTCCCCCCACAATCCAAAAGGTGCTTTTTGGTAACCTGCACTTTTTTTTTCTCTCACAGATTGATGGCCATCCAGGTGGATAGAGTGCTTATTGCTTCAAGTGTAATTTAAAATAAAAAACAGAACAAAAAAACCTTGATAATCCGTCAGCACAGTTGCTGTTAGACAACTGTCCAATCACTATTCCTCCATATCTGGATAACCTGCTTTGGATCAGGGACAAGCAGGCCATCCAGAGTTGGTAGGAGGGTGGGAGTGAGGTGAGAGTGAAGAATTTTGTGTCTTGCTTCCAGCCAGGACAGGGACAAGGAAAGCCAGCCTCTGGTCCCCTTCCTCTGTAACATGAGGGGGCCTGCTCATTGGGGTTTCTGTCCCACCCAGTCACCCACAGCCGACAAGCACCAAAGAAAATCACACAGAGATCTCTATAAGTTATAAAGCTGATTGGCCCATTAGCTCTAGCCTCTTATTAGCTCTTATAGCTTATATTAACCCATTGTTCTTGTCTATGCTAGCCATATGGTTCAGTACCTTTTTTCTATAAGTTATAAAGCTGATTGGCCCATTAGCTCAAACTTTTTATTAGTTCTTATGACTTATATTAACCCATTATTTTGATCTATTTTAGCCATTTGGCTCAGTCCCTTTTTTAGCTGGCAGGTCACATCCTGCTTCCTTGGTGATCTGAGCAGGACTGGGAGGAATCAACTTCCTCCTTCCCAGAATTTTCCTGTTCTTATTGTATTATTTCTACTTTCTGTCTGGTTTTCCCACCTATATTTTCTGCCTGGCCAATCAGCGTTTATTTAAAACATGATTAACAGAATACAGACAATTCTCCTGCACCATTCCTCCAAGTCAAACTCTGAATCTGGATCTGGGAAATCTGGAGTTGAAGAGACTTGGTGTTCCAGCAGCGAGACCCACATCTTCAGCTGTGTGCACCCTACAGCTGTGTGCACCTTGGAGCTGTGTGCACCCTGAAGCTGTGTGCATCCTGTAGCTATGTGCACTCTACAGTTGTGTGCACCTTGCAGCTGTATGTACCTTGCAGCTGTGTGCATCCTGTAGCTGTGTGCATCTTGTATCTGTATGCACTCTTTAGCTCTGTGCACCTTGCAGCTGTATGTTCCTTGCAGCTGTGTGTGCCTTGCAGCTGTGTGCATCCTGTAGCTGTGTGCACTCTGTATCTGTGTGCACTCTGTAGCTATGTGCACCTCGCAGCTGTGTGCATCCTGTAGCTATGTGCACTCTGTAGCTCTGTGTACCTCGCAGCTGTGTGTACCTTGCAGGGCTGGTTCGCCTGGCAGAGGCTTCCCGAGCTAACAATTGCATCAGGCTTTTGTCATTGAGGATTCAGAGACTGACTTTTGCTCACATCTCCTTTGGGGTTAAGTCTCCTTCCCAATTGCTGTGGTGGCCTCTGTGCTCTGAGTCCTGTAGATCATCAGCAGGGCAGAATCTGCTTGGGAGAAAACTGCACAGACCCTGTCCTTCCTGGTTCCTTCACCTTTTCAGACCTCAGTGCTGGGCAAGCCTCCCCACTGCTCACTGCAGTGGCTCTGCGCTGTAT
Organism: Arvicola amphibius; assembly: GCF_903992535.2. Taxonomy (NCBI): domain Eukaryota; kingdom Metazoa; phylum Chordata; class Mammalia; order Rodentia; family Cricetidae; genus Arvicola; species Arvicola amphibius. Next base: position 16,474,250 of record NC_052048.2, read on the forward strand.
GGACCTTGTGCAGTTGGGCTTTTTCTGGGTTGCATCAATTTCTAGCCTTATTTCTTCAGTTTTTTCATCCTAAGATTTACGACTAGCTGTTACTAGTAGAAAGGTATCCTGTATCCCTTCAAATAATAGCTGGCTCTCTGTACTTTCCAAGAGGATTCCCACTGCCCTGTTCCACCACAATCTTGAAGCCTTTGAGAACTTGCTCCTGAACGTGTGTATTGTGCCCTAAGCCTTGTGCAGGTTGGTCCGCAGGGGAAACCACTCCTTCCCCTTCTGCAGACCCTATACTTCTAATCAGATTATCTCCTTCCTGTTCCCTTCCTCTTTCTAACCCAAATCTCCAAGACCCAGGGTTTCATCTCTGTCTTCACCCTTTGTTCCTGCTTCGCCCTTCATTAACTCTGGCTGCCTCTTGACTCACCCATCTCACCCCACTGTGTCTGCAGAGCCCTTCTGTCTCAGTGCCCAGCCTGCTCATCTGTGCAAGCTTCTCTGTCACCCCTGGTCCTCCGGCCACTACCCTTCCTCCACAGGTAACACTGTGAGCTACACTCAGGCAACATTTTCTGTAGTACATTCTCCATAGTGCTACTGCCAAGCCATATCATCATCGTCACATCACCATCATCACCATCATCATCATAATCACCACCATCATCATCACCATCACCACCATCACCACCATTATCACAACCACCACCACCACCACCACCACCATCATCATCATCATCATCACCATTATTGTGTTTTTAGTCAGGTTGCAAAGTAGTAGGTTTACATCGCATCACTTCTGCCATTATCTACTCTCTCAGAATAAAGCTGAAGTTTCTCTACTACCCCTTCATGATTACCCTCTGGTCCACATACTCTGTCACTTCCTTCCTTCTCTATTCCCCCATGGTAAAACCCGAGCCCACTCCAGGACTGCTTTCACAGGCTCTAACTAGACATTTGATGTCTTGCTTCTATTACTTTCATATCTATTCCACATGCTAAAATGTCCAGTCTCTAGCTTACTCTAACCCTTTTTCATAGTACTTATTTTCCTCAAATATATATAGATATATATGTGTGTGTGTGTGTATATATATATACACATATATGTATACACACACACACACACACACACACACACACACACACACACACACACACACATATATATATATATATATATATATATATATATATATATATTCTCATTCTTTCCATGGAAATATAAACCACTGTGGGACAATGGTCTTGCATTGTTTTAATAAAATGCTGATTGGCCAGTAGCCAGGCAGGAAGTAGAGGTGGGGAGACCAGGCAGTAAGTAGAGGCAGGGCGATGAGAACAGGAGAATTCTGGGAAGAGGAAAGGATGGGTTTGTAGTTGTCACCCAGACAGAGAGGAAGCAAATGAGAATGCCTCGCGGATAAAAGGTACCTGGTCACATGGTTAACACAGACAAAAGTTACGGGCTAATGTAAGTTATGAGTTAATAAGAAGCCTGAGCTAATAGGCCAATCAGTTTATAATTAATTAAATCTCTGTGTGTTTCTTTGGGACTGAACAGCTGCAGGTCCAGGTGGGACAGAAACCTCTGCCAACACCCTCCACCCACCCAAACATACACAGCTACTGAAGTACTGTGGATGGAATAGTGTACCAGAAGTCAGACAAACTGGGCACATTCTTGTTGGTATGGCCAGAGACTCTCGTCCCAATTCATATATTAAAGCTCTAATCCCCACTTAATGGAACTTAGAGATAAGACCTTCAGGAGGTAGCTATGAATGATGAAGTCACGGGAGCTCTTGTGATGGGATTTGTATCCCTCTAAGAGAGGCCAGAGCACTATCTCCTTCTCTGTGTTGGGAGGACACAGTGAGAAGATGGTTTTTGGTAAGCCACAGAAAGCCCTCCACAGTACTGGAATGGTCTATGTCTGTTGATTTTTTATCATCTTCTAGTTTGTTGTTATTCACCCTTTATTGGCAATAATTTTTATTATTTTTTTACTTATACTTTCTACATCTCCTTGTCAGAAAGAAGCAAATATAAATTCTTACATCACATTTTCCTGCCATTCTTAAATAAATGCTGACACACTTGGGATTTCTTTGTATTTGCTCTACCCATGTAATAACACACCCTAGAATTTAGGTAACATTGATTTATAGAGAGGTTTCATATTATTTTCATATCCTGTTGTATATATTCTTAATTCAGACAGACCCCTTTGAAGAAGTTTGTGAAGTGTTTCTGGTTTTAGAGCAAAGAGGTTTGCAGTTGAGAACCCTATACCTACATCTTGCTTTGTAGTGGAAAATCCTGAGTGTGTTCTTGTTAGTCAATGCATAGAGGTTTGTATGGCTTGATTGGACTCAAGTTCTCTATACATAGCTGTACCATTCCATACTCCAGCCAGCAAAATCAGTCTATTTTCTCACGGCCTTGTCAACTAAGTGTGTAAAACTTTTTGCTGTCATTCTAAGTGAGACATGGCACCTGTGGATTTAGTATGAGTTCCTCTGATTTAGTAATATCGAGCAGACATCCATTTGCTAAGTCACACCTTGGTTTCTTGAAGAGTACAAATAAAATAATTTGAATCAAATGGATGTTACTTGAATCCCACTTGGCAAAGCTCATCAAGATAGGGTTTGGCTTATTATCTGAGGAACATTTGGGGCTATAACTTTTAAATAGTACAATTTTCCCAAAATCGTCGTGTGTGTGTGCATGCACATGTGTGTGCATGCGTACATGTGTATGTGTTCCTATTCTGTCTTCCCTGCACTATGAGTAGATGGACCATTGTACCTGCCCATCAGGGAGAAGTGTTAGCAGCCTACTGTGTTGCTGATATCGTATCCCACATTAGGGAGCCACTGTTGTCATACATCTCTAATCCTCAACCAACTCTGTTGTGCTTGCTCCAAAGAACAAGCTGGAAAACTGCCCAAAAAGATACAGACAATATTTGCATATTCCATTTAGGATGGAATTCACTCAAACAGGTACGGAGCCAGATCCTAGAGACAGTAGTATGGGTTCCTTGTCTTCATAGCAAAATAAAGACAATGATGAGATCAAGCAGTGTAAACAATGGCCAGCCTCATGAAGGATACATGATTTAGAGAACAAGAGGGACTTAGTTCTGCTGGGTTGGCTGGATAAAGTGTTCGTGGGGAGATGGTTTCTATACTGAGACCTGTAGCCCAAAGAAAAGCAGGCAAAGGCCTTGTGTGGATTAGCATGGGTAGAGCCTGAAGCAGCAGAGGGCTTGACTTTTTATCTTTATTTGGGAACAGTAAAGAAGAAAAATAATGAAACTGGAGCTCCATGAAGAGGGAAGAGAGTGAAACAATCAAGAACTGGCCAAGGAGAAGGCAAGGGTCAGGTCTGTCTGACTGAAGAGCATGCTGGTTAGCTTTAGTCAATGCAACACAAGCTTATCTGGACATATCTGGAATGAGGGAACTTAAATGAGAAAATACTTTCATCAGATTGTCCAATGGACAAGTATTTGGTTCATGATGTGGGAGGGCTCAGTCTACTGAGGACAGTGCTATCCCTGAGCAGGTGATATAAAAATTCCAGCTGAACAAAACATGGGGAACAAGTCATTAAGCAGCATTCCTCCATGGAAAGGATGGGTGATGGGTAAATGTGCTAGCCATCTGGGGAGATGGCTCGGTTAGTAAGTTGCTTGCAGTGTAAACATGAGGACCTGAGTTCCACCCCCAGCTCCCATGTAAAAAGTCAAGCATGGTGGTACATACTTATGATTCCAGTGCTGGGGAGGTAGAGATAGGAGGATTCCATGGGGTCTTACTGGGAAGCCAGCCTAAAAATTAAAAATGGTGAAAGCCCCAGGTCCCAGTGAGAGATTCTGTCTCAAAAATTAAGGTGGCTAGGTCCCAAGGAATGGCACCTGAGGTTGAATAATGACTTCCATGTGCATGTGTGCACACACCTGTGAACATACACATCTCTCAACCAACAGATAAGTGTTGCAGGAGTTCCTTCCACTCCTTCAGCCAATAGCTGCTGAGATACCAGCCCATTAAGGCATGGTCTCTCCTTCTTTAAAAAAGCAGCAACTGCCCTCTGTTTGCTCTCTGGCTTCCAGCTCTGCTTCTGGTGACTAGGCTCCCTTCCTAATTGCGCAGAGGGCTGTTGTATGGGACGGTGATCTGTAAGTTTTTCCCCTTTAAATAAATAACCATTCTATTAATCATAATTCCAAACTGGTGTGGGATTATTTATGATTTACGCCTTCATCTGGCGCCTGAACATTTGGATTTAGGACCCATCCTTCCCCTGCTCGGCTGCCTGCCACCAGCTTGGCCTGGTGCGAGCCCTCTCTCCCTCAGCCGCAGCTGTGCCTTGTGCGTGGAGCCAGCAGTTTAATACAAACTATCATGCAGTGGCTTTTCTTGCTGAAATTCTTTATATTTTCCCTTTACACGCCTCAGATTGACTTCAAGTCCCCACGCACCCTATCGTTTGCCTCCCCACGTGGATTTAAACTCCACAGGCCCGCACAGTCTCTGCTCTCCTGGCCTACTCTTTCCTGAGACGTTTTTAAATCTCCCTTGCAAGCACAGCACAGCGCCTAAGTGGCGTGAACCAGAGTGCAATAGAGGGAGCATGTTGTGGGATAATGCTCTTGTACACTGTAAAGATTTGTCACTCATATTAGTCTAATAAAATGCTGATTGGCCAGTAGCCAGGCAGGAAGTATAGGTGAGGCAACCAGACTAAGAGAAAGGAAGAGAATCAGTCACCAGCCAAATGCAGACGAAGCAAGATGAGAACGCTGCATTGAGAAAAGTACCAAGCCACATGGTTAAACATAGACAATGATTATGGGTTAATTTACGTTTAAGAGATAGTTAATAATAAGCCTGAGCTAATAGGCCAAATAGTTTTTAATTACAATAAGCCTCTGTGTGTTTCTTTGGGACTGAATGGTTGTAGGACTAGGTGGGACAGAAGCTTCCATCAACAGGAGTATCCTGTCTTTGAGGTGAAGGAGAGGAAAAGACTACTCCACTTAGGAAAAATTTAGTAGCTGAGACCCTAGTGTCTATTAATGAAAAAGTACGTTAAGAAAATGTGTCTCATGCTTTTTCAGTCCCAGTCCAGCTGGGCTTGGTAAGCTCCGAATAGATCAGCCCCACCATCTCAGTGGATTGGAGCACTCCTCGCAGTCCAGACTTCCTTGATTATGTTTTCCCTCCTTCTGCTCCTCATTTGGACCTTGGGAGCTCAGTCCAGTGCTCCAATGTGGGGCTCTGTCTCTATCTCCATCCATCGCCAGGTGAAGGTTCTATGGTGATATGCAAGATAATCATCAGTATGGCTATAGGATCTGGCCTTTTCCGACTCCCTCTCCTCAGCTGCCCACGGAACTAGCTGGAGGCATCTCCCTGGATACCTGGGAACCCCTCTAGCATGAGATAAAACCAGTCTCCCTGAACATGGAGGACAATGAGGGCTGCTGAGAAGCCAAGGACAATGACACTGAATTTGGATACTACTATGCATACTGGCTTTGGTGGGGCCTGGCCTGTTTGGATGCTCACCTTCCTAGACCTAGATGGAGGGTGGAGGAACTTGGACTTCCCACAGGGCAGGGAATCCTTACTGTTCTCTGGACAGGAGAGGGAGGGGGAGTGGAGGGAGAAGGGGGGTAAATGGGAGGCGGGGAGGAGGCAGAAATTTTTAATTAAAAAAAAGTTAAAAAAAAGAAAATGTGTCACAGACATAAAATGAATATTTACCCTTCCAATGGAAGGAAATCCTGGCACATGGCCTTGAAAATATTACACAATGTGAAAGCCCACTCACAAAATGACAAACACCAGGTGATTCAGTTATATGAAGCACCCAACCATACCAAGTTGGAGATGTGAAATCGGAACCATGGTATCCATAGGACAGGAGGACCAGGTTGGAATGGAGGAGGGCTGTTGTTTAATGTGTAGATTTTTTGATTTGAGAAAATAAGGGATGTTCTGGAGAGGAATGGTAAGAGTAGTTCTCCAATAATGCAGATGATTTGGGGGGCATTGAAATAGCTGAGATGGTTAGTTTCACCTTATGTAGGTTTTTAACCATAATGGAAAGATGGAATTAGGAAGTATCAGGTGATGCTGACATCAGTGATGTCATAAAACAGTGATACAGAAAAACCTAACCAAAGCAGGCGTCTAGGAAAAGCCAGAAGAACCATGTCAGCATGTTTTATTGTCTGGTCCTGCTCTCACCCAGCTTTCCATGATGCTTTCATGCCATTTTTACCAAGGTGAGTATGATATGGGAGAAAAGTTAGGGAGAAAGAAAGGGATGGAAATTGAAGAAGTGGGCACTGGGGCGGTGGCTCAGTGTGTAAAGTACCTGCTGAACAAGCATGAAGACCTAAATTTGGATCCCAGCATTTATATAAAAATTGGGTGTGGTAGTGTGTGTCTACAACCCTAGAGAGACAGGCAGATCCCAGGGACTCCCTGGGCAGCCATTGTAGAGAGAGAGAACAAAAACTTCCATAGAAGGTGTGGCAGTCAGACAGTAGGACAAAGGCAGGGCAGCTGCTATCTGTCTTGGGCTTGCTTTCAAACAGAAGACAATGATGCAGATGTTGGCCCCATAGTGATATGCTACAGCTGGAAGACATCCAGACAGCAAGCTGAAGCAGCATTTCTCTGTGTCTGCAGAGCCTGACTCTGGTGTGAATGGCTATAAATGTATAGGGTGAACCTTCATTTGTGCAGTCATGGAGACTCATTCTGCTTCCTGCAGTTGTGTCATTGCAGAACGGCGCCCACGAGAAATACACAGATGTGTTTCCAAACTCAGACTGCTGCAAATTTACAAGGACACATGAGAAACATGGTTTTATTTTACTGTGCAAAAGAGAATCCTGAAAGACCCATAGTTTGTCTAAAACACTTAATTGTATCAGGGAGTACTTGGCTTATTTTGCTAAGTTAGAAAATAGAGATAAATAAAAAGAGGAAAATAATACTCCCTGGAGTTGACCACTGGTATTGAATAGATGTGCAGTTTCTGTGTCCTGTTCTCTGAATCTGTACAGGCTAAGGACTGCTAGAATGGTAGAGCAGAGGGGAAATAGAGTGTGAAGTAGAAGCCGAGGCCACACGGCTTGTTGGGACATTGCTTTTGGCATCCTGAGTTGCCACACAAGTGGTCTGATATTCTGACCAGGCTCTGAGAAGCCCAGGGTCACTTGAAGGCACTCTAAATGCCAGCTGAATCATCACATCTCAGGGGCAGAATTTTCAGGCTCCAGACAGCTGAGTCACACACTGCCACTCACCTCCTCCCTGCTGGGGCTCCAGACACCAGCATCTAGGAAGAAGAGTGCTGCATTCTCTCCAAAACCCTGACCTGCAGAACATGTGTGCGTAAGGAAGTGGATATGGCTCTTCATGCCACCAAGCTTTTGGGTAATGTTCTCTTTCTCTCTCTCCTCTCTTCTCTCTCTCTTTCTTAGATTAAAACAATTATGTGCACATCTGTGTGTGACCATGTGCACATGCATGCAGGGGGCTCTGAAGGCCAGTAGAGGGCATTTACTCCTCCTGTGGTGAGTTACTTGATCTTCATTCATTCTTTTCCTCTCTCTCTCTCTCTCTCTCCCTCCCTCCCTCCCTCCCTCCCTCTCCTCCCTCCCTCCCTTTCTTTCTTTTCCTCCTCCTTCATAAATAATTTTAAACATTTGGTGTTGTTCAATTGTTCACCTCTCTTTAAATTACCCAAAGCCCATGCCATTCTTCGTGTCAGGTATAGTTGCATGTGTCACAGAACTATGACAAACCAAAAGTCTAAACACAGCCACTTAGGTAAAGAGGATTTGCTTTTCATGTTGTAGTGATAAGTCAGAGATAGGAAGTTGTTGAGGGATATTTGATTGCACTGTGAACACTGAATTTGCACTTGCATTAATTAAATAGATCAACCTTGAATCAGCAGGCTGAGTTAGCAACTAGTTGACAGAAAGTAATCGCAGAGAGTCTCAGGGAGTCAGGAAGATGATGGAGAGATGCACAGGAAGTGGTAGGGAGGAACTTTGAGTAGTGTGGATTTTTGTTGCTTTGTTTTGGCAGAGTGGAAGGACAGCTTCTTTCAGAGATACCGGCAAAGAAAGCTAATCATATAGTTGCTACTCACCTCTCTGAGCTAGCAGGGTTTCACCCCAGTCTCTGACTCCCAAGTATTATTGATAAACAGAATGATAGAGATTCCATTAAAAGTTATATTTGGAGGCAGTGATAGAGTTGGTGCCTCCAGGAATGGAATTCCCACCAGGTTGGGGCCTGAGTGGCCAGGCTATTGCCAGAGAAGCAGGTCAGTAACCACAAAACCACAATTACTGGCTGAAATAGCAGCAGATTAAAGTAAAGCCTCTGTGATGATGGCAAAACAACATTTGGTATTTGAGCAAACTGTGTAAACATGTGTCACTGTTTTACCTTGCTTGCCTAAGGTACCTGAGTGACTTAATAAAGGGATGAATGGCCAATAGCAGGAGAGGTTAGATGGGACTTCTGAGCAGAGTAGGAACTTTGGGAAGTAGAGGAGGGTTAACCATTGAGAGATGGAGGAGTTGGATGTACAGTATAGAGGAGAGGTAATGAGCCACATGACAGAATGTTGATTAGTATAAATGGGTTAATTTAAGTTATAAGTGTTAGTGGTACAAGCCTAAGCAAAGGCCAAGCTTTCATAATTAATAATAAGTCCCTGTTATTTTTGGGGGCTGACAGTCCCAAAGGAAAGTTTGACTACAACTGGGGTCCAATGTGGAGGCCTGGCCCACATATCCCTACATAAGGTCCAAGAAAGCTGGGAAAAGTCCCAGACACAGAGCCCATTGCTTGTGGGGTACAGAGGCACAACCCCTTAAGAGGCTCTGCTATGCATTTGGCTACTTGAATGGTGCACTACTAGATAGAATGGGAGTCTAGACAGAAATGCCTGTGGCAGTGTAGACCAAATAGCTTCCCAGAACTAGGACAGGTAAATGTGATACCCCTGGGCATAAGGCTCAGCTCTTATGAACCTGAAGACCAGCTACTAGAACAATGTGCTAAGTGGAGCCATGCAGTTGGTAGCTTAGTTTAAAGTTTGGCTCATACACTTAGAGAAATGCTGCAGAAAAACAAAAACAAAAAAACCTGTACAGGCCAGGAAAACCTCTGAACAGGCACAGTATACTTGTAAATGTGCCTGAGTGCTGAAGAAAGAAAAGAAAAAATGGGTATGGATAGTCATAGAAAATTAATAAATAGTAAAATAGTGTAATGAGATTAAGCCATTAAAGCATGGGAATTGTTATAACACAAGGCATCTAAATCTCATATAGCACCTTGTTAACTTTTTTAAAATGCTAATGAACAAAAAGCAACAACTGCTGAGAGACATTGGATTATAGAAAAGGTGTTGAGTTAAACTAGTCTATATATATTAAGGATGTCTTAACTTCAGAATGGAAGTCAGGAAATAATATTGCATAGGGGGAGAGGTTATGCCTTTGTTTCCACAAGAAATAAAAAGCTATGAAATCCTTCAAAATTAACAAAGATCAGATTTGACTGTGGGAGATCTGAAAATCGTGACTACAGGCATGGAGGAAGAAGCCAAGAAATACTACAAGACAGGTGATATGTGTGTTGATTCTTCTACTATGGGACCAGATCTGAGACTGGATGAGACATGACAAATCTTGTTGGCTACAGAGTCCTCATGGCTTATTATTACAAGCCATCCTTTCATATGACATGGATAGAATTTATAGTGTAGTTTTGTTATGTAGCCCAAATGAACTTATAAAGTTGACAGAAGCCTTTTAACTACTCAAATAAAGAACAGAAAATCATCTTTAGTTGATTTGTACACAGCATATATTCCATACCTGTGGTAATGCAGATAATGCAGTATGTTACCTTTAAAAGTTTGTGTGTTTTCAGAAAAAGAAAAGATCAGATGCCATTGAAGAAGACAAGTAGCTCAGGTGATCCAGCCTCTCAGAATGCTTCTGTTGTAATTTCCTCAAAAATACACATCCAGGACCACTTCAAAGTAGTTAGTTAGGGTTGTCCATCCAGGACTTCATCTTATCCCTGCACTTTCCTATCACACCAAGACTGGACAGCAGATAGCTCCCCCAGGACATGACAATTATTTTAACTTTCTCAGGGTTCCCTAACGATGTCATCATTCCAAGCCAACAGAAAACAATTTGAAGAGCATGATGCCTACATTCCCAAGAAGTGTGATGGGTAGTTTTTCATCATTTGTTGGATTACAGATATTTATCATTGTGTACAGGGATTAGCTGCAAGTTGTTACTGTTCATGGTCAGGAAGAAAACTAAGCAAAGGAAGTTATATTCAGGGTTCCCTTTCTGAAAAAAAAGAATAAGAACCATAAGAATGATAGGAACAGGGTAGATTATTGAGTCTACTTTAAAACTAAAAAGTACCACTAGTCTTGAATATTTTACATTAGTATGGATTTTTGTCTCTTTATATAAATTTAAGACTATTTTTGTTATAGCATACTGTATATATGTTTCTACTCTTATTTAATGTATTGTACCTATGCAGCTCATTTAAAAATGTAATGCAAGGGGAGTAGGCCTGAGGCAGGACCTCTGTGGCTCCAGATGTGAGTCTGGGATCTCTGAGGGAATAGACTGGAGACAGAGACCTTTTAGAGACCTCACCAGGACCCAGACCAGACCAGGGACATCTACAAAAGCAGACCTGAGCCAGTTACCTAGGCCAGAACAGGCCCGAGGCAGCTAACTCCACAGGAGCAGGTACAAGGGAGAAACTGCGGAGGGAGTAGGCTCAAATCTGAGACCTCTGTGGGTCTGGGAACAAGTCTGGGACCTCCAAGGGAGTAGGCCTGAACCAGGACCTCTGTGGGCCCAGGTGAGTCTGGGACCTCCGAGGGAGTAGACCAGAGAGCTCTGTGGAAATTGGCCCAAGCCAGATATATCTACAGAAACAAGTCTAAGTCAGTGAAACAATTAATAAATGAGAGCTCCTGAAGCTAAAAAGCTTCTGTAAAGCAAACGACACAGTCAACAAGACAAAATGACAGCCTACAGAATGAGAAAAGATCTTCTAATGACCCAGCAATACCATTTTTGGTTATATACCCAAGGGATGCTCAATTGTACCACAAGGACATGTGCTCAACTATGTTCATAGCAGCATTGTTTATCATAGCCAGAACCTGCAAACAACCTAAATGGCCTTCAACTGACAAATGGAAAATGTTGTACATCTGCGCAATAGAGTACTACATAGCAGAAAAAATAATGACATCTTGAAATTTGCAGGCAAATGAATGGATCTAGAAAACATTATATTGAATAGGGTAACCCACACTCAGAAAGACAAATATCATATGCACTCACTCATAAGTGTCTTTTAGACACAAAGCAAGGAAAAACCAGCCTACAGTTCACAATTCCAGAGAACCTAGACAGCAATGATGACCCTAAGAGGGATATAGATGGATCTAATCTACATGGGAAGTAGAAAATGACAAGATTTCCTGAGTAAATTGGATGCATGGGGATCATGGGAGAGGGTGAGGAGAGAAGAAGGGAGGGGAGCAGAGAAAAAGGTATAGCTCAATAAAATCAATAAAAAAATTACAATGGAAAAATGTAAAGCAAAGTTCTCGTCCTTGAAAGTTATTATTACAAACTATTTAGTATAATTAAGAAATGCATGTTAGTAGTCATCTATAACAATCAAACTCACAGTCATGTTACATATGTTTTCAAGATTAAATAGAGATATATTTTAGATAGGTGACTGTCAAACACTTCAGAGATATACAGAGTATAGCATTTAATATGTTTTAATAACATAAGGCTTTTCATGACAGTGAGGTAAATCTTTTCCTGGCAACATCAAGCTATTTCAGAGAAGATTATGGGCATTGATGAACCTCCATATGGAGTTTAATTCCATTCGTGACAAAGTTAGACACTGGACATGAAACTGTCCTTATTTCAAGTGCTAACAGTATACTTGCCAAATTGGGCAAGCAAGACACAAAAGAAGGTGATTGCTAAACTAGTCAAGACAAGGTAGGCCAGTCCTTTAAAAGTTCCTGCTTCACAGAAAATTCTGCCAGATATTCTAGACATGTAGGTCAAAGATGGATGACCCAACATGGCAGAGGAAACTTAGGTGACTGTCCAGGCAGCCAAATGTCACTGTCATTTCTATAGTTTTGGAAGCTGTTTGATCTGTACTTTCTGCTTCCTCAGGTAATATTTTATCTTTCTTGGATCTCTGGTGGGGTTAAAGATTAGATAATTATACATTTTCTTTGTTAACAAATTCAGAAAATAAACTTACATAAGAGATATAAAGTTTATAAGGTTGAGAAACATAAAAACTTAAGTTGTTTGTATAATGCTGTGGGACAATCTTTATAAACTGTATGTGTGTATTACTCTTATTGGTTAATAAAGAGCTCATTGGCCTATAGCTGGGCAGGAAGAGCTGGTGGGAAAGCCAGAATAGAAAGATGCTGGGAAGAAGAAGGGCAGAGTCTTGGGAGTCCCCAGTCAGACACAGTGGAAATAGGACATATGTAAAATGAAATAACAAGCCATGAGCCACAGGGTAGAACTTAGACAAGAAATATGGGTTGAGTTGTAAAAGCTAGTTAGTAATAGGCCTAAGCTATTGACCAACCATTTATAACTAATAATAAGTCTCTATGTGGTTATTTGGGAGAAGGCTGGTGGGACAGAGCTGACTGGGAGGGACCAAACTGACTTGCAGTCCCAATTAAAAAAAAACTCTACTTAAAATTTCAGAAAATATTTTAAGGCCTAAAAAGATATTTTTAGGTTGATGATACAAATTATGATAGAAAATAGTTTAGGTGTAAAACTTTGGACTCACCAAGATAGGATAGGTAATAGAATAATTTCTCTAAATTTGCCAAATACAAATGGACTGGATATTGTGAATGTAATCCTGACTTGATAATTATTCTTATTGTATATAGTTTTACTGTGTTAGAGTTAAAACCTTTCCTTTTTATTTAGATAAAAAAGGAGGAAATGTTGCAGGATATTTGAGCAAACTGTGTAAAGATGTGTCATGCTTTATCTTGACTGCCTAAGGTACCTGATTGGTTTAATAAAGAGTTGAATGACCAATAACTAGGCAGGAGAGGTTAGATGGAATTCTGGGAAGAAACAGAAACTCTGAAAAGAAGAGATGGGGATTTACCCAGCAAGGGATGGAAGAGTTGGGCATACAGTATAGAAGAGAGGTAGCAAGTCACTTGGCAGAATGTAGATTAATATAAATGGGTTAATTGTAACATGAAAGCCTGCTTGTTGGGGTTTCTGTCCTGCCCAGTTCTCACAGCCGGCAAGTCCCAAAGAAAATCACACAGAGGTCTCTATAAGTTATAAACTGATTGGCCCATTAGCTCAGGCTTTGTATTAACTCTTATAACTTATATTAGCCCATTATTCTAGTATATGTTAGCCACATGGCTCAGTACCTTTTTTTAGCGGGGCAGGTCATATCCTGCTTCTTCCGTGGTCTGGACAGGACTCAGGAGGAATGGGCTTCCTCCTTCCTAGAATTCTCCTGTTCTCATTGTCCCACCTCTACTTCCTGTCTGGTTGTCCCACCTATACTTCCTGCCTGGCTACTGGCCAGTCAGCATTTATTTAAAACATAATTGACAGAATACAGAATTGTCCCACACCAGTTAATTTAAGTTTTAAGAGCTAATGGTATAAGCCTAAGGTAAAATTGAGCTTTCATAATTAATAATTAGCCTCCATGTCATTATTTGGGAGCTGGCAGTACCAAAAGAAAGTCCAACTATAAGAGGTGCTAACCCTGGCTCAGTTGTTCAACATGTCAGAGTTGATATCTCTTATTCAATTGTTTGTCTTTTCCACCTGATCCTGAAATAATTTCTAACCTTTCAAGTGATGTGGTAGCCGATGTGTGTGTGCTCATTTTTAATGAAAAAAATAAAGGGAAAAATCCAGCAGATGTTCATTAGTGTCTTATTGATCCGAGCTACATAAACAGCTCAGCTGCAAAAGAGGCTGGAAAAGTGACCCAGACAGCCAGGATCACCTATCTTCTGGGATTAGGCCTCTTGATACCCTGAAGAGAATTTCATTAAATAGAAAGGAGAGCATAATAGGTAACATGGAAGAGACCAAATGTCCACAACCTGACAAACTAGAATAGATTTTCATCTTTATGGATTATTAGTACTATTTCCCCATGCTTTTCTCTGGTATTTCTGTGGCTTAAACGTTCATATTTAAATATTTGATTTTAAAATTTTCATTACATTTTGTTTATGTGTGTGCATGAGAATATATGAATGTGCAAGTTTGTGGCGTGTGTGTGTGTGTGTGTGTGTGTGTGTGTGCACGCGCGCGCGCACACACACACACAGGTCAGAAGATAACCTTCAGGAGTCTGTTCTCTCCTTCTACCATGTAGGTTGTGGGGATCAAACCTAGGTTATCAGCCTTGGTAGCAAGTGTTTTTATCTACCAAGCCATTTCACTGGCTCTATTTTATTTTACTTTCAGAATATTGAACCAAATTTTTCCTGAGGTGAAAATGAAGTTTAACAGCATTTATTAAGCAATTCAGCTTTTTTTCCATTGATTTTAAATTCCCTTTTCATCTTGTACAAAATTCCTATTCAAATTTGAATATATTTCTTGATTTCCTAGTCTGTTTGTACATTTATGAAACAGTTGACTCTAATTGGCAAATCTCATGAGAATAGACCACATTTATTAAATTTTTCTTCCTCAGAATGCCCATGTAGCTTAGACTGGCTTCAAACCTGTGACCCTTCTTAGCCGCCCCCCCCCCCATGTGCTGGGATTATAGGAGCAGGACACCCAGTCCAGATTCTTGGCATTTCTTCCATCTTTATTTTTCCATTGAGCTTGAAATTATTTGATTGAGTTAAGAAACTTCTGTTGAGGCCGGGCAGTGGTGGCGCATGCCTTTAATCCCAGCACTCGGGAGGCAGAAGCAGGTGGATCTCTGAGTTCGAGGCCAGCCTGGTCTACAAGAGCTAGTTCCAGGACAGGCTCTAGAAACTACAGGGAAACCTTGTCTCAAAAAACAAACAAACAAACAAACAAAAAGAAACTTCTGTTGATATTTATGATAATGATAAACATTCTAGATTAGTTTAGGAACTCCATCTAGCAATGTGAAATCTTCCATTTTTGAATCACATGCCATTTTCATTTGTTTAAGAAGTATTTTGGGGAATAGCAATGTTATTGAATTTGGTGTACTTTTTCTTCCTATGTATTTATCTTTTGTTACTATTCTAAGTGTGATATTTCTAGTCATTAGAAAGTCTAAGCATATACTGTTTATATGCAAAGACTTTTACCTTTGAATGCTAATTTAAGTTTAATTTTTAATTATGGCTACATGGATGTGTCTATGTATGTGTAAGTGCAGGTGTCTTCAGAGGTCAGAAGAAGGCATCAGATTATCTAGAACTGGCATGACAGGTGACAGTGAGCCACTTGATGTGAGTGCTTAAACTCAAACTTGGGTCTTCTGGAAGAGCAGCAAACACTCTTAGTGCTGAACAATCTTTTAGCCCTTTGCTTTCTTTCTTTCTTTCTTTCTTTCTTTCTTTCTTTCTTTCTTTCTTCCTTCCTTCCTTCCTTCCTTTCTTTTTCTGTTTATTTATTTATTTTTGGTTTTTCAAGGCAGGGTTTCTCTGTAGCTTTGGATCCTATCCTGTATGTCGTTCTGTAGACCAAGCTGGCCTCAAACTCACAAAGATCCACCTGTCTCTTCCTCCTGAGTGCTGGGATTAAAGGCATGTGGCACTAACACCTGGCCTCTTGTACGTTTTTTTATTTAGACATTATATTTCTATTATCTTAGATAAATTTTGGTAGATATTTTTGGTGATTTCTCCAGGCAAAACCCACCAGACTGAAATGCTATGTATGACTGAGGAAGTCAATCAGGCTGTTTTTTTTTTTTTTCTGAAATGACCCATAGTTTCTCAGATGCCTGCCCTACACACAAATTTCCAGAAGAGAACGTCTGTCTAAAAGCTGTGCTTTTATTCATGTGTTCTTGTCAGCATCTTCAAGAGCCAATCCACAGATACTTCTGAAGAATCTCATTTTAGAGTGGGAGTTGGGACACACAATGACTGTTGGCATACAGAAGAGTTCCACAATATTATGGAAGGAAGTATAACAAAGGATTGTTTATCTGGGGATAAACTCACAGAAAGAGTAGCGATCCACAGTCTTCTGTGTGCACTGGGAACTGGAACCGAATCCAGCAGGCAAGAGGCCTGCACATGATTTTCATCTGCATTTATAGTACGAGACCATGCCCAAAGTGGGATAGTATCTTAAAGGCTATTGGCAAAAGAAGTTCCCACAGCACCTCTCCCTTTTGTCCAAATAAGAGAGTTCTAAGCCTAATACAAAACTACATACAATAAGAACAAATATCAAGTATTGTCCAGGGAAAAGAAGAGGCAAAGCAGGCATACAAATTAGAATTACAACCAGCATGAACAACATCAAAAAAGAAATATATGCTTAATATTTCAATAGTTATCCTATCCTAAGGAGTTTAAGTCCTATATTAAAAATGGCTTCATTAAATCATGAGAGGAAAGTAACTATGACTATCTAGTCTTCAACCCATAAAAGACCTGAGAAGGAAAATAATATTACTTGAGTGAACAGGAAGTACAATCAAGCAACTTCCAAAAGGCACAAAAAATGAAAGAGACAACTGGCTACCTGGGCAATTACCCAAGGTCTCATTTGCAACATTGGGGCAACCAACTTTGGCTAAGGCCTAGAGTAACTGACAGACCATTTTCAGAGGCAGGAAAAATTTAAAAACCATCTTACTCTGTCTTGGCAAGGTTTGGCAGCCTTTTTGCTTATATTCTGCTTGTCCAGTCTGGACACCATGCATTTTGCCAGTGGTCGAGGCAGGGTCAGGTCTTTGCCAAAAGGCCAGTTTTTCCAAGAAGAATACAAGCTGCAAGTGGATTGGTTTTGGTGTCCAACATTCTCTCAGGAATAGATTGATGCAGCCAGGAGCAATTGTATTTCACATTAACAGAATCTTAGGTTACTTAAATGCCTTACTCTACAGTTCTTTGAAACATTTGAAGATTACCTGTTGGTGTGGAATATAATCTCTATGCATCTAAAGAATCTGATTAGTCTAACTATAAGTATGACAAACATGGATGACTATTGACTTATAATTCTTAATACACCTACATTGCCCCACGTTAGGCCCCACATTGGACAGCAATTTGTTGGCTGGCATACAAGAGAGTTCCACAATAGACCCGGAGGGATAAACTTACAGAAAAAATAGCCATCTGCAGTACTCCGCATGCACTAGGAGCTGGAACCGAATCCAGCAGCCAAGAGGCTGGCACACACTTTTCATCTGCATTGATAGTACATGAGACCATGCCCAAAGTGGGCTGGTATCTTAAAAGCTATGGTGGAAGGAGTTCCCACAGCAAATGGCACATAATGACAAAACCAAGCTAAACTAGCCTTCTGGTTTAGAGTTTGCAAAGGAGAAGGACACAGATGATGTAGTGTTTTTGCTTCAGCAAAGGTTAGGCACTGAAGTCCAAGGTTAGCCCATAGCTTTAAGTCTGCATAGTAAGTGTGTGCTATTGTTGCCTGAGTAACAATGGACTAGATCTGCATTAACCCATCCCTGCTCCAGACTGTGCGTTGCAACTTGAGAGGATGCCATGCTCTCTCTCTCTCTCTCTCTCTCTCTCTCTCTCTCTCTCTCTCTCAAATTTTAAAATGCCAGTTTCTACTTCCTAAAGGGAGCTTATAATGGACTTGAAACAAACTGTAGTTGGAAATTGAATGAGTGAGTGTCTGGGCACACTGACAGAGAGATGTTAGGGAGGGACTCCAGAGGATTAGGGATAGGATTACAGATTCTCCACCCTCCAATGAAGAACCTGCTCTTCAGGGAGCTTGAAGGATGTTACAGTGTGGTCTAATTACCTCTCCCAGCAACTCTGGCCCATCACTGTCAGTCCAAAGGAAGCTCTGGTTTGGGGCTGTTAAAAGTGGGAGTTGGAACAATGAGAGACCTGTTCTAGCATTCCCCAGACACCACATAATGGAAATTCAGATCTTCTCTGAATTCTTTCTCCAGGTGAGGTGATATTGGCTGCGATTCTTCTTGCCTTCCTATTTGAATCAGCTTCGATTTCCCCCTTGTGTGAGAGCAAGTGAATCCCACATTCTTCTATGCCACAATTGACAATACCTGCTTTGTGGATTCAGATGTTCCTCCAGTGCCTGTTCCTGGGGAAGGGTGAAAGCGATAAGATGGAAACCAGACCCACAGAGCTGGGCTTGGCCTCAAACCAATGACCCCAAAGCAAACAAGCCTTATCAACTTTTGTTAGATCAATTCTAGTCCCTGAACTATGTAATTTTCCCAAGCTACAGCCTTCTTACATCCCTAGATGCCAGCACAAGCTACAGTCCTTATCACATCCCTAGACATGGGCACAAGCTACAGTCCTTCTCATGTCCCTAGATGCCAACACAAACTACAGTCCTTCCCACGTCCCTAGACCCCAACACAAGCTACAGTTCTTCCCACATCCCTAGATGCCAACATATATTGAAAAAGTGACTGTAGGTGACCGTGTTGGAGCTTGAGAAGGTGTCAATGACAGATTCACACCTTCGTGGTTGTTGGTAGTGTCAACTCTCAGACAGGCTTTAAAGCTCTGAAATAGTTTCAGTTGCTTCTGTTGTGATGACAAAGGGAGAGAGGCAGAAAGGAAGAGGAAAATCCCCAGAAATGGAAGAAGAGTGGTAAGCAATACAGTTGGTTTCACAAGGTTGTTTCTGTTGTCTTTGTTCACCTCAGGACAGTCTCTCACATCCTGAGGAAAGGACTGGAGGATCAGGGAGTGAGGAG
Source organism: Arvicola amphibius (assembly GCF_903992535.2). NCBI lineage: Eukaryota > Metazoa > Chordata > Mammalia > Rodentia > Cricetidae > Arvicola > Arvicola amphibius. The sequence continues at coordinate 16,493,299 of NC_052048.2, forward strand.
CCTGCCTGACTCTATTTTGAAGACAGGAGCCATTATGCTGTATTGTTAAAAATAAGTTTCTATTTACTGTAAGAGCTGAGTTGCTGTTTTTATGGCTATTTCCTGGAGCCTGACCTGTGCCAACCCATGACTTTGACTTGCCTTTGAGAAGACCTTTACCCTCCCTGTTCCTTTTTTGTTGTTGTTATTTAATTGTTTTTTATTGAGCTATTTTTCTCTGCTCTCATCCCTTCCTCTCCTCTCCCCTTCATCCCTCTCCCATGGTCCCCATGCTCCCAATTTACTCAGGAGATCTTGTCTTTTTCTACAAGATTAGATCACGCATGTCTCTCTTAGGGTTCTCATTGCTGTCAAGGTTCTCTGGGATTGTGAACTGTAGGCTGGTTTTTCTTTGCTTTATGTCCAAGAGACACTTATGAGTGAGTACATATGATATTTGTCGTTCTGAGTCTGGGTTACCCTATTCAATATGATGTTTTCTAGATCCATCCATTTGCCTGCAAATTTCAAGATCCATCCATTTGCCTGCAATTTTCAAATGCCATTATTTTTTCTGCTGTGTAGTACTCCATTGTGTAGATGTGACACATTTTCCTTATCCATTTGTTGGTAGAGGGGCGTTTAGGTTGTTTGCAGGTCTGGCTATGACAAACAATACTGCTATAAATGTAGTTGAGCACACACCCTTGTGGTACAGTTGAACATCCTTTAGGTATATAACCAAAAGTGGTATTGCTGGATTTTGAGGTAGGTTGTTTTCTCAATTTTCTGAGAAATCGTCATACCAACATCCAAAGGGGCTGTACCAGTTTGCACTTCCACCAGCAATGGAGCAGTGTTCTCTTTACCCTACATCCTCTCCAGCATAAGTTGTCATCAGTGTTTTTGATCTTGGCCATTCTTACAGGTATAAGATGGAATCTCAGAGTTGTTTTGATTTGCATTTCTCTGATGGCTAAGGATGTTAAACATTTCCTTAAGTGTCTGTTAGCCATTTTAGATTCATCTGTTGTGAGTTCTCTGTCTAGGTCTGTACCCAAGTTTTTTTTATTAGATTATTTGTTCTTTTGATGACCAATTCCTTGAATATATATATTCAGCCCTCTGTCCAATGTGGGATTGGTGAAAATCTTTTCCCATTCTGTAGGCTGCCATTTTGTCTTATTGACTGTGTCCTTTGCTTTAAAGAAGCTTCTCAGTTTCAGGAGATCTCATTTATTAATTGTTTCTCTCAGTGTCTGTGCTACTGGGGTTATATTTAGGAAGTGATCTTTTGTACCAATGCATTCAAGTGTACTTTACACTTTCTCTTTTATGAGGTTCAGTGTGGTTGGCTTTATGTTGAGGTCATTGATCCATTTGGGCTTGAGTTTTGTGCATGATAGATATGGGTCTATTTTCATTCTTCTACAAGTTGATATCTAGTTATGCTAGCACCATTTGTTGAATATGCTTTCTTTTTCCATTTTATATTTTTTGCTTCTTTGTGAAAAATCAGGTGTTCATAGGTCTGTGGATTGAAATCTGGGTCTTTGATTCAGTTCCATTGGTCCTCCTGTCTGTTTTTATGCCAATACATGGCTGTTTTCATTACTGTAGCTCTGTAGTAGAATTTTAAGTCAGGGATTGTGATACCTCTGGAAGTTCCTTTATTGTATAGGATTGCTTTGGCTATCCTGAGTTTTTTTGCTTTTCCATATAAAATTAAGTATTGTTCTTTCAATGTCTGTGAAGAATTTTACTGGGATTTTGGTGGGCATTGTGTTGAATCTGTAGATTTCTTTTGGTAAGATTGCCATTTTTACTATGTTAATTCTTCTTACCCAAGAGCATGGGAGTTCTTTCCATTTTCTGGTACCCCTGACCCTTCTTAATCATCCTCCCTAATCACATGGTGATCACAAGGTGTTTTTTGAGAATTTTCTGTACTTATTGCCCCATTGTCTCTCTTCTGTAAACCTGCTTTGCAACTTTTCATAATTTTACTCTTTAAAAGGGGCCCAAGAAATGGACTTGGGGCTGTTCTCTTTAACCCGACTTAGGAGGCAGTCACTGGCCAGCTCTTGGGTACACCTCCAATAAAGCCAAGCTTGTTTCAAATTTGGTTCAAATTCTGATAGTGGTCTTATTCTCACCTGGTGGGATGAATAGAAGAGACACTAAGTTGCTCTCAGAAACCCTTACAGCATAAGCAAAGAAGGAACAGGTCTTAAAATTGATTGCAGGAGACTCCCTTGGAGACTTCTGTTGCTTCTCAGATGGTGGTAGATCCCTGTGAGTTTGAGGCCAGCCTTGTCTATAAGAGCTAGTTCCAGGACAGGCTTCAAAGCTACAGAGAAACCCTGTCTCGAAAAAGAAAAAAAATAAAAAAATTAATTGATGTACAATAATGGTGCCTATTGAGAAAATACATTATTATAATTTGATACAGGTTTATAATGTATAATGATCAGATCAGGGTAATTAAATTTTCACATATCATTTATTTGGGGAAGTTACAAACTCTGTATTAGTTTCAAATAAAACATAATACATCATCGCATACTATATACCATACAGTTCTACTGTACCATTGAATATTCCAACTTGTTCATTGTATCTCACGATATTTCAGTACCTACTGTCCAACCTCCCTCTATCCTCCCTCCCCATCACTCTCTGCTCTACTCTCTACTCTCAAATCAGAGCTTGAAGTTTCCGTTCATGACAGAACGAATACAACACTTCACCTTCTGAGTCTGGCTTTCTTTCTTTCTTTTCTTACTACAATAAATACCCTGTAGCTCATTCACTTTGCCACCAATACCAGCATTTCATTCTCTGTTAGTTATAATGAAGTGGAGCAACTATAAAACTAGTGAAGCATCTATCTTGAAAGTTTAAATCAAACAAAATTTTTTCATATTCATATATATATATATTAGACACTTTATGCATTCACCACCTTATGACAAACACCTTAGTGGTTTAATATGTTAGCTATGATGAATACATACTTCCTTTGTTGTTGTTGGTGGTGGTAGTGTGTGTAGGCATGTGGCATACATGTGCATGCATGTGTGTGTGTACTCACAATGATCCCTCTTCCCTGAGGGTATTTTGGGAAACAGAATGACATTAAGTCATCCTCAGTCCAGCCTTCCTGGACTTAAGAAAATGAGGTGAGATGGGAAGCAACTGGTCAGAAGCCAAGTAATCACCCTCCCTGGGAGACAATGCATCCCTTGAAATAAGTAGTCATTGAGTCAATCTCTATCAGTAGCAATTTGGTGCTTAGAATGGCTAGACACTTAGTTTCTGCATGTGAGATAGAAAATGAGCTCCGTTGATGCACTCCATGGTGCCCAGTGCACCAGCAAGAACAGTAGGAAAGACTCAGTGGCTTCCAAGCGACACACACATTCTGACAAAAGACTGCAGGATGGAATGCCTCAGCCGCACAGTACGCCCGGCTTCAGTCTGTTACCGTTATCTCACTATGGGACTGAGAATAGGGAGCAGTGGGGAGAGCTTTCAAAGCATCAATACATCTTTAAAAACAAAAATACGTAACCACATTCTTTAAAACAGAGTATTGCAACATGATGCAGGCTGGCCTCAAACTCATGGTCATCCTGCCTCAGCCTCCCGGGTGCTGAGACTATAGGCATGTGTCACCTATGACTGGAAAAGTGAATTTTTTTGCATGGAGAATTATGGTTCTATTTTGGGATGCCATCTATTAAACTCTGAATTTTGAAGAACCAAGAAGTCAGATATTAGGCACTTTCTTGGTGCATTTTCTGTTGCAATAACAGTATATCCAAGACTGGGTAATTCATAAGGAAAAGAGGTTTGTTTAGTTTATGGTTTTAGAAGCTGAAAAATTTAAGACTTGATGGCTATATGTGCTGTACATGTTATGATATCAGGACAGGAGCACACGGGCAGAGGGTACAGGCAGCAGAAATGGTATGGGGATGACTTTGCTTTAGGATGACCTGCTTTAGCTAACCAATTAAGACCCACAAGACAGGATTAATTCACTCATAAGGGCTCTCTCTACCTTTGTGATCCAAACCTCTTAATACTACCTCATTGGGGGAATCAAGTCTCTGCATGGTTTTGGTGCCAGTAAACCATACTCTAACTGTGGCAGAGGCCAGCTGCAGATTATGTAGAAAGACTTAATGATATTCACCTAGATAGGCCAGGGAATGACCTTAAAGAGATGTCCCTCAAGAGAAATCTGTTTACATTGGTTCATTCAGTCTAATAAATATTTATTTAGTCATTAAGAGCAGGCCCAAGACTTAATGAGATTCTTTGGCTTTGTTGAATATGAGTTAAAATTTGTAAAAGAGAGAGGTTATTTGTAGAGTACTAAAAAGAGTGATCAAGGGATATTTCAACTTTATTTCAGAATAAATAAAAGCAAGCCCTTGATTGATAGTTGCCTCTCAAAGTACATCCACATCTAACTGGTTTATGATATGATGTATGACTCATTGAGATTTTACAATGGGAGCATAATTTCCTACCACTGGCCCCATAATCCTGAAAGACCAGTAACCTTGGAACATAAGGAGAACTCTTTATTCTATAAACAGAAAAAAGGGCTGAGATCTTGGTGCCCTCCAATGCCTTCTTTAATAGACATCTACCATGCTTTATTTCATCCCAGGAGCTGAAGGAATTAGGAGCACCACTCATTTGCATGGAAGGCTCACAACCTGTAGATAGTCAGAGCCTTCTCTCCAAGGAAACAATTATAGGGACCATCAGGGTGAGATGGTGGCCTGGGGGCAGGGAAGAGAACAGACAAAATTCCCAAACAAAATTAACATAATTATAAATTTGCATGTGGCCACTCTCTCCTGAACTCCAAATCTGAAAACGGCTTTTCCTCAGCTATAACTGCTGCCCGTCATAAGCTTGTTTGCATCTCCATTAGACACAAACAGTGAGGAAATTTTTGCCTGGCAATCAGGGATGCCTTGGGGTACTCCCTGCCTCCCAGAGCCTACATAAATATTCTTATTATTCGCTGCTTTGGAGGTGGTCATTGTATATGTTTAATGAGTGAGATCACTCCTTATTCCCATTTGTAAGTCATCCCCATGTGGTTTTGGTATTGAGGTCATATTAGCCTTGTAAATGTGTTAGAAAAGTTATTTTGTTTTCTACTTTCTGGAAATTTTATATAAGATTAGATTTTATGTTCTCTGAAGATTGCATCCATGTTAACTTCTCTCTGGACTCTGGTCAGTTCCTTAGATAGACCCAAGCTCTTCCTTCCTTCAGTGTCTTTGGACTTAGAATCCTTGACCTCCCTGATCTCTTATCTGACCCAGCTCTTCTTAGGAACACTGTTTCTAAAGATTGCTCTGATCATCTTCTGACAGTCAAGATGCCTCTCTAACTTGTGTTCTGTCTTAACATTATAACTGTTATGGTTGGATATGGTCCTCAAAATGATAAAGTCTTGTTCCTCAACCCATGGTGCTATGGAAAGTGGGAGCTCATCTGGGTGTGTGTAGTGAGGAGCAGACAGGCTGCATTCCTGCCGCCCTGCTCCCAGATGCCTGGCTAGCTTAAAACCTGAAATAACAACACATAAACTGTATTCATTTAAACACTGCCTGGCCCATTAATTCCAGCCTCTTATCGTCTAATTCTCACATCTTGACTAACCCATATCTAATAATCTATGTAACACCACGAGTGGTGTCTTACCGAGAAAGATTCAGCACGTCTGACCTGGTGGCTGGCTTCCTGGCATCTGGCTCCCTGAGGAGAGGCATGGCATCTGTCTCACTTACGAGAGGCATGGCATCTGACTGAGCCATCTACCTCACTTCCTTCTTCCTGTTCTGTCTACTCCACCCACCTAAGGGCTGGCCCATTAAATGCGCCAAGGCAGTTTCTTTATTAGCCAATGAGAGTCCTCCATCAGGTGTGTCTGCAGGAGGTGTTGTGGGAAACCATCACTTCTGTCACATATTCCTGTACTGCCACCATTGGCCCAAAAACTACAAAGCTGTCATGGTCTGAAACCTCCCAAACTATGAACCAAATACCACCCTCTCCCCATGCAGTGCAGGGTATTGAAGCCAGTGCCGTGCACATACTAGGCAAATATTGCGATACTGCTCTATATCCTCAAATCATGATTCTGTGTGTGTGTGTGTGAGAGAGAGAGAGAGACAGAGACAGAGAGAGACAGAGAGAGAGAGGGAGAGGGAGAGGGAGAGGGAGAGAGGGAGAAAAATTTTCTATGTAGTATGAGATGACCTCAGGGCTTCTGAACCTTCTCTCTTTATAAATTCATTACCTTAGGAACTTGTCATAGCAATGAAAAGCTGACTAATGCACCATCAGGCAAGTTCAACCTGAGGTCCAGGAGCTACAAGCAGCAAAGCATGGCTATGAACATCATCAACACAAAATTGTAAACTTACTTAAAACATATTTTTTTTTAAACTCAATTGAGTGGTTCTCAAGGGTAAACTTTGCAGATAGTATTGTCAGGCCTCAGTGTCAAAACGTTGGACATGCTTGCATCACCACTTGTAACTGGTGTAGGGACTTGATATATTATTTATCAGTCTGAGGGCAAAGGCTACATTTCCCTCACTCACACAATGTTTACATGCGTGACCCATGTAAAGAATCTAATAAATGTTTGTTAAGCCAATAATTGACTATCTTTTAAACATTCAATTATACTTGAAACTAGGGAGACCACATTACTGAATGTTGTTCTCAGGGTTCCTGTTGACAGAGGTTGCTCATTCATTTTCTGGCCACCCAGACCCGAAATAATCACACAGAAACTATTTTAATTGCAATATTGTTTGGCCAGTAGCTTAAGAATATTTCTAGCTAACTCTTACATCTTAAATTAACCCATTTCTGTTATATTATATTTTGCCATGAGGCACATGGTTTACTGGGTTTCCAGGCATCTGTCTCCTTCAGTGGCTACATGGTGTCTCCCTGACTCTGCCTTCTTTCCTCCTCTATCTGCTTTGAATTCCTGCCTTGCTCTATTCTGCTAAGCTGCTGGTTAAAACAACTTTATTCATTAACCAATAAAAGCAACACATATACAGAAGGACTTCCCAAATCATTTCCCCTTTTCTGTTCAAATAAAAAGGAAGGTTTTAACTTTAACATAGTAAAATTACATATAACAAAACAGGTATCAAGCAAGAATTACAATCATGATAATATCTATTTTATCTTTTATTACAACTAAGGAAAAGTATAACTATCTATTCTTCATTCCATCAAAGACCCCAGAAGGATATAATATTACCTAAGTAAATAGGAAATACATTGTAAGCAACTTCCAAAACTCTAGAATTGACAGAGACATCTCACTACCTGGACAGTCACCCAAAGTTCTTCTGTAACACTGGGACATCCATCTTCAGCCTACAGATGCATAGTAACCAGCAGACTTTTCCATGAAGTAGGAAATTTCAAAGACATTTCCACTTATGTTGGCATTTTGTCAGTCACTTTGTTTTATGTTCTGCAGAATGTCTGGCAGACTCTTTCATGAAGCGGGAACCCCAAAGAATCATCTCACCTATAGGCAAGTTCAGCAGTCATTTTTCTGTGGGTCCTACATGTCCAGTTCATAAAGCACACCATCAAGCAGTCCAGGCAAGAGCAGTTTCTTGCCCAAATGGCTAGCAAACTTCATGAGGAGCCTCTTTGATGCCCATCATCCCCTTGAAGTAATTGGTTCTGCCAGGAGCAGATGTGTCTCATTGTCATGAAAAGTCCTCAGTTCTTAAAAAATTGTAAATGCTATGTTGTTAGTCTTTGAAAGGTTTGAAGAATACCTATGCAACTGAAATATATCTCTGTACATCTAGAAAACCTAACTAACAGGACCACAAGTTTGACTATTATAAATGACTATCTATTAATCTGTATTTTGTAACTATACATTACATTTTTAAATGAGTTGCACAAACACAATACTCTAAACAAGATCAGAAATACAAATAACAAGATTGACCTTAAATTTGTATCAATAGACCAATATCTATACCAATGCAAAGTATTCATCTCTATATCATATACCCTTTAAATATAGACAAACATTTATAAACAGTATTTGGGAATTTGGGTGTAGTTCTCTCCAAACTGCTTCCTGCTTTTTGTTGAGTGAAGTATTTTTAGGCATTCATGAAGACCTTTTAGGTAGTCTTGGTCCATCAAACCACATTAGTCTGGAAGGAATCCATAGGTTCTCATTCTCTGTGGAAACAAAAGAAGAACCCCTTTTCCAAAGCAACATATCCTTAGACCCAAATTTTGAAGTCAAGATACCTTTAATGTATATATGTTGGTTTAGTTTAGCAGCCCCCAGAATCAAATCTCTCTCTGTAGTCAAAAATTCAAAACAACACAATAATATACATAATCCAGACTCTCTGTGTATATTCCATTTTTACATGGCTTATTTTTATTACTCTATTGCTTTTTCTACAAGTTTAATATTTATTTTATTATCTTTACTCCTTTAATCTATGACTGTATTCTTTTATATTATAACTTGATGGAGGACTCTCATTGGCTAATAAACTGCCTGGCCCATTTGATTGGCCAACCCTTAGGTGGGCGGAGTAGACAGAACAGGAAGAAGGAAGTGAGGTAGATTACTCAGTCAGATGCCACGCCTCTCCTAAGTTAGTCAGACTGCCTTGCCTCTCCTCAGAGAGAGAGATGCAACGAAGCTCCAGCCCAAGATGGATGTATGCTAGAATCTTTCCCGGTAAGACACCACTTTGTGGTGCTACACAGATTTTTAATATGGGTTAATCAAGATGTGAGTAAGAGGCTGAAACTAATATGGGCCAGGCAGTATTTAAAAGAATACAGCTTCCGTGTAATTATTTCAGGTGTAAAGCTGACCATGCGGGAGCCGGGTGGGATGAAAAGCAGGCCTGCCCGCAGCACCTCACTACAATAACTGTCTATACTCCTTTTCTTCTCTCTCCTAAGCCTACCTACATTTATTCAAAACTGTGACCCATTTAGAGGTCTTTGACATCTGAATCTGTCTTTGTTTTGTTTTTTGGTTTTTGAAACAGTATTTCTCTGTAGCTTTGGAGCCTGTCCTGGAACTAGCTCTTATAGACCAGGCTGGCCTTGAACTCATAGAGATCCATCTGTCTCTGCCTCAAGTGCTGGGGTTAAGAGCATGTGCCACCACCTCCAAGTTTCATCTGAATCTGTTTTTATTGTGCATCTGTAATCCTTTTCTGACCATAACTGCTTCTTAAAATGCAAAGTGGAGGGGGAGGGAGGAGAGCGAGTGGGGGAGATGGAGGGGAATGGGAGGAGGGGAGGAAGTGTAACTTTTTGAATGGAAAAAATAAAAAAAAGGAAAAAAATGCAAAGTGGCTTGGCTAGGACTTAGGCTCCTTTGACTTTTGGCTCCACCCAGTCTAACATGGCAGAGGTCTATTCACTGCCTGTGAGACTACCTGATGGGAGCCATTCTCACCACCTCAACTCTGGTAACCACTTGGCCCATGCTCCCACCAAGTAACTTGCAGCATGCTACCCACAAACCCCACTTAAGTGCTCAGCCTCCTGAAAGAACCAGAGTCTGTGCTGGCAGCACAAACCAGGAAGCCTTCTTAAAGGAGCCATGCAGTTTTTTGCCACTGAAGCTGAATTAGGAAACCTCTTAAAGGAGCCATGCCTCCGCTTGCTGCCAACAAACAGAGTCTATCTAAAACTATGCAGCTACCAAGAAACTTACCTCTGTTCTTTTGTTCCTAGAATTCCTTTCCAAGCTCTCTCAAGTTTTATGTGGATGTAGTCAGCACATGGGCGCACTATTTTGTTCAGTTTGGCTTGAGATGTTTCTTTCATCACAAGAATGTAACATATTTTCATATCATTGAATGAAGCTGTCTTATATTACTTTTAAAGTAAGTTGGTGTTAATTTGGGGAATTGCCTTGCATATGGTACCTTGCTCTTTGACTAAGTGTTGCAAACTGACTACTTCTAGAAGCTTCCATTTCTTCTTGTACTAAAACATTCTCTCTTGAAGTCCATTTTATCTGGTATTAATGTAAGTGCTTTGGCACTTTTTGATAGTTACATGGAATATTTTTCATATTCATTTATCTTAGCCCATATGTGTCTATTTCTAAGATGTGTTTCTTATAGACAACATAGAATTGGGTCTTGTTTGTTCATCCATTCTGACCATCTCTACCTTTCATTTGCAATGTTCAGACCATTTGTACTTAATGCACTTACAAACTGGATTGCATTTAGCTCCACATTTTTATCCCTTGTAGTGATATTTCATTTGTATTTTAATAAACAAAGCTTGCCTGAAGATCAGAGAGTAAAACAGTCTCACTGGTCAGCCTTGCAGATAGATCAGGCTGTGGTGACACACGCCTTTAATCCCAGTAGCCACACTAGTTTGCCAGAGAAACCAGGCGGTAGTGGTAAATGCCTTTAATCCCAGCCATAGAGAGGAATATAAGATGGGAGGAGACAGCTGATGTAGGAGTCATATGTATTACACACTTATGTATTATGAAGCCCATATAGTACTGTTGTAACTTTTGCTTTAATCTTACTTTGGTTAAATTTTTGTAATTTTAGGTTTCTGAGACAAGGGTGAAAACAAAGACCTAGATTAGAGCCCCACCCCACCAAGGACTCCTCACTCCTAAAACTATGTGCATATATAATCCTCCAGAAGTCTGTAGGAAGTCACTTTATGAGCTCTTACCTGAGACATTAGGTTTCTTCCCCCCTGTCTTATCTTACACTTTAGTGAGCATCCAAACCTTCCTCCTGTCATACACACCACTTCTCTATATTCCCTCAAATACCATAAAATATGTGTGGCGTGTACTCTACTATAACTCTGTGGGATTAAGCAGTCCACAAAGTCAGTCTTCTTGCTTTGCACATTTCTTCCTGGGACATCTTAGCACTTTTCCACTCTCGGCATCCGAACTAATATTTTCCCTTAAATGCAATAATTTTTATGGTTGAATCTGTGCTTACAGGGTGTTTTCTTTCTTCTTTTATTTTTTTTTTTTTTTGCCTGGGAGGTAAGGTCACATGTAGCCTAGGTTGGCATTGGTCTTGAACTTGCTACATAGCAGAAGCAGACCTTGAACTCTTGATGCCTCTACCACCCATGTGCTGGGATTATAGATTTTTGCCTTCTTATATATACTTCTGGTGGTGGCTTTGGGGGATTTTTTTAAAATTATTACTCTCTGTTTCTGATTCCTTGATATTTTCTTGTCTCTCTTAGCAATGCCGATGAGCAGAAGGTAACCACAATGCCACTGAATAGTACCTGAATTTGGATTAGTCTCTCAAGGCCTGGGAGCTCCAGTTTACATAAAATGATCTAAGAATCCTGGTTATAGCATTCTGTGTTCTGTAATTACTCATAATTATTAATTCTAAAGGGACATGCATGTACCTTAGCTATTCCTGCCACAGCATGTGATGCACCTGCACACACACACGTGCGCGCACACACACACACACACACACACACACACACACACACACACACACACACAGTTTCCTCCCTTTTGGGATCCTCTGACAGTTTGGTTTTGACTACTCTCGCTCATTTGCTGTTTCTATACATCTAAACTTGCTATCACCCCACATCTGGCCATGCCTTCTCTGTTCCTCGCACAAATACCTATGGTTTCTGTTCTTGAATGGTCTGACATCCATCTCAGTTACTCTCAGAGAAAATGAAACTTCAGAGTTGTTCTCCTGTTTGTATGTGTGTTTGCATGCATGTGTGTACACATGTGTACATGTGTGTGGAGGCCCAAGTTTGACGTTAGAAAGTTTTCTTGATCACTCTTCCAGTTTATTCCTTGCAGCAGAGTCTCTGAGTCAAACCAAGAGATGGTTGACACTGTCAGCACCAGCCTGTTTTAGGGAGCCCCTGCCTTGAGCACTTGAGGCTGGAATTCCAGCCAGGCAGTCATACTCACCCAGCCTTTATGTAAATTCTGGGGATCTGAACTGTGGTTCTCTTGCTAGTGGGTAGGTTCTTTAACCACTGAGCCATCCCCCCCCCCCCAGCTCTCGGTTACATTCTTGGGGGTGATGAAAGAGAAAGGTTACAGAAATACTGGGAAAGATTTCCAAAGTCCATGTAGTGAAGAAGAGCACCAGGACCGGCTGACTGACCAGATAGATTCCTGTCTTCTCAGGCCTCATCTTATCCCCACCAGACATGCCTCCTTTCTTTGATGTTTATATTCCACAGCACCCTGCACTGTCATGGTTGCCCTTCCATTTTTAGGAGACACACAGGCATTTTCACCTGCTTCTCAGGATTGCCACAAGGTGAGTCACAGGCTTTCCCTCTGTGCAGGCTTGTCCTATGTTCACTGCTCAAGGGCCCCAGTCTCTCCTAGGTCACCAAGAAACACCATATCAAAGGCTGTCAGTGGTCTGAAGAATTTTCTTTCCTGATTATTACGACAAAACATGAAAAGGGAATTGGGAGACATTGGTCTCTGAGCATTCCTACATTCTGTGTAAAAGAACGTGACTGGGATGTTCACCTCCTTTTGACTTTCCCATGTCTTTCTTTTCCTTATTCTTAACATGAGAAAGAACATATTTCCATAGGGCTATTAGGATTTACAAGTACAGTGTGATAAAGCGCTCTGTAGGTATTGGTCAAAGATGTTATTCTTAAAATGGGGGATTCAAAAACATGTAGCTTCACCATGGAAGAGGCCAGCTATCGCCAGCTATTGGAATAGAGATAGAACCGTCACCATGCTGATGTTGTGTATTTGTTTATTTTCCTTGAGTAGTGGGGGGAAGACAATAAGAAAAGCTGGGTAAGATTCAAAGGGTGGAAAAATAAGAGTTTTGGATAGACAATCCTCTACCCAGTTATCCATCTGCTTTTAGGAGAAATGATCCAGCCAGGTGGGTAATAATGAACCCTATTTGTTGCATGACTACTGTGTGCCACGTGCTTTCTATGGAGTGCTCCTCTTTGGCAAAGCAGCCTGAACTGTGAGAACTGGATGCAACTGGCCCCGCTGCATCCAGTCAGGAAGCAGAGAGTGGTGCATTCCTGAGCTGAGTTCACTTTCTTTTTTTTGTGCAGCTGTGGACAGCAGCCCATAGAATGGCACTGTCCAGGCTGAGGGTGGGTCTTCCCACCTCAAGTGACCTAAAAGATCTAGAAATTCCTCATGGCATCCCCAGAGACATCTCTCCAAGATGATTATAGATCCTGTAAGGTTGACAGGACAAGCTATTACACTATCTCAACTCTGCTTCCTTGAGGATCCTCACTGAGGGTCCATCTTAGGAGCCAGGTGCTACGGGGGACATCTGCGGATCTCCTTCAGCAAACAAACAATGGTCATGTTACAACATAATTTGGGTGTACTGGCCTGAGGATTTTGGGGGTAGGCCTGTTCAAGCTGTGCTATGGGCTGAGAAGTCTCCCTAGAACAAAGTCATCCGTGGGATAGGAAGTGGAGAAGGGAAAGGGCTTTGGCAAGCCTGAGCCTATCCAAAGGCTTTCAGCCCAATTATAAAGTGTGAAGAGGATGAAAAGGAGAAGATTCACCATAACACTGTGTAATTATTTTATATTGGTGAAATTCCTGCTAACCCATTGGCTAAAGCTACCTTGCAGGTTGGAAGTGGGAGAAGACTGTAGGTGAGCACAGAATTAAATGAGGCCTTTTTTATGGCTTAACAGTGAGTGTCTCAGCCAGGTGGCTCTCCCCAAAAGTGCCTAAAGTCGTCACTTCTTCAGCCAATTATGTGGAATTTGAGTCTGAATTCTTTCCCTTCATGGTAAAGAAGCTCCGTGGCCACTGATGTTAGATATTTTGTCCATATCACTGCTGGAACCAAGGCATTATTTAAAGTTGATTGTAGTGGTCAACCCTGCAAACAGAGTGAGAAGTGTCTACTAGCAAGGGAGATTTACTCAGCTGTTTAAAACTGATTACATCGACACCCAGATTTTCCATTAAATGGAAAAATCTTGGACTGGATAGATGGGTCAGTGCATAAACTGCTGGCCATGCAGCTATGAGGTATATGTGTTCAAATCCCTAGAACCCATGTAAAGCTAGGTGTTGTCCTGTATCTTCTACGAAGAGATGGGAAGCAGAGACAAGAGAATATGCAGAAGCTTGTGGGCCAACTAACTTGGTATATACAGAGACAAACAGAAAACCTGGCAATGGGGAAGATGTGGGGAATTGACACCTGAGGCTGGCCTCTGACCTCAACACACAAGCCATGCGCATCCCTTACCAACACAGATCAACTTTGAAAAAGAAGAATAAAAAGAATGAAAGGAAGACAATGTCTGGCCAATCTCTGAAGTGTCCCGTGTTCACTTAGGTGTCCTTCAGACAGGGAAACAAGATCAAGCTGTCTGGGAACTGAAGGGGAAGAGCTCCAAATTGAATTGCCCAAAGCAGATTTCAAATTCCTTGGTGGATTTGCATGCAGGACCTGATTTGACTCCCCAGCTCTGTAATAATGCAAATGGCAGACCCAGATTTTCACCAGGAGGAAGAAGTTGGGGGACAACTTGTGACCTTCAGGTAGAAACTCCTTCAGGAAGGGTATCCTGACTTCCCAGGTGGTGTTGAAACATAGCCTACATTATTTTAAACATGGTTCTGATTGTCAGATGTGTCTCAAGGCGCTAAAATAGCCATGTAGTTGCTTAGAAACCAAAGGTCCAAGATATCTCAGCAACTGTCATTGAGTGATTTGCTCAGTCCTGAGTCAATAGCATCAGATCAGCAGAAATTTGGTGCTGGAAGGACGGTGTGGATTGTGGGGAGGGGTGAGATGGCAGCAAAGAGGGAGTGTAACATGCTTTCTTCATTGAATCATTTCAAAGTGCTCCGAGGAAGCTAATACGACATGAAATCCCAGCTCAGTTCTGGGCGCTAGCTCAGTCAATGAAATACTTGCCATGCAAGCATGAAGTCCTTAGTCTGATCCTCAGAACCACAATGAAACCAGACAAGGTGGTATGTGGTTGTAATCTCCGTGCTGGGAAGACACGTGCTGGGAACTTCCTGGCCAGCCACCCTGGCCTAGTCAGAGAGTCCCAGGTCCTAAGGAGAGAGAGGCCATTTCAAAAAATTAACATAGCTGGTGCTAAAATGGTATCATCCTCAAGAACGGCACCAGAGGTTGCACACATACATGAAAAAGTACACATACACATGAAAAAGTACACACACACACACACACACACACACACACACACACACACACACACACGGGGCAGGAGAGCTCTGAGAAAAGTCACCTGGTTTTACCGGAACCAGGGAAGCTACTGTTCCTCCAGCTGCCCCATCCCAGACTAAACGGGATACTCCTGCACCCTTCAGAAAGGAAAGTCAGGTGATTCTCACAGTCGGACCAACTTCTGAGGCTTCCTAACATGGCTCTCTTATGCTCAGGGCTCCTCTCGAGGCCAGCCTGCTCTACAAGAGCTAGTTCCAGGACAGGCTCTAAAAAAAATAAGCTGCAGAGAAACCCTGTCTCGGAAAAAAAAAAAAAAAAGTAACTCTTATTTCCTGGTCCTAACATTGAACCCAAATAACATAATTTTGTATATAAGAGTGGAGCCAGGGCAGCCTTAAAAAAAGATAAAACAAAATTTAAAAGCCACAAAGTAATTTTAAGTTACTTAAAGCCTACACATTTCCCACAGCTGTTGAACTGGAATGAAACAATCAAAATATTCTCAGTGAACCAGAGTTGAGCCAACATTTTCCTTGGGCCAACACCATCCCCACAAGCAAACAGCTCTGAGGGCGGAGGAACTCCTTGGCTCACTGAAGCTAAAAACATGGCCCCAAGTAGGGAAGTGCAGTGGGCAGGACTGGTGGGTGTCTGGCCTCAGACAACTGGAGACTGGGAGGCTCAAGGTGGTCCCTTACCTGCCTAAGCTCCTCACTTCTGGTCTCAAACATGAAGCAGTTGCCATGGTTCCATGGTGTTCATGGGAAAACATGGAAACAAGCATTGGAAACTTGTCTTTGGTGAAGCATCTCAGCCACGGGATGTGATGTGCCAAGGTTTTCTCTGGAAAGACTCACTAATCAGTCACAGCCAGCCTTCGGAGACAGGCACTATCCTTACATCTTTAGTTTACATCTGGGGAAACTGAGGCAGGGGGATCAAGCCAACTGCCCAAGGTCATATAGCAAGTGAGAGGATGTGTGTGGGGGTTGAGTCCAGATGCTCTGATTCAGGATTGGGCTTACATCACCATTCTGCCCTGCTGCTGTCCAGCGCCAGTCTAAGCAAAGGAAGTTAGTCAGAAGGAAACTAGAAACTTGGGGTTGATGAGCCCAGGGCTCTGTATTTCCTAACAGAACTAGCACATACAGTTAGACAATGAAGTCCAAGAAGACATTTTCCGAAGGGACAAGACCAGTCTCCTCTCAAGCTCTGGTCCATCTCTGATGACAGTTTTACTCCTTAGCTGCTCTCAACTGAGGAGCCAAGTTCTTAAGAACTTGCTAAAACCTGTAACTTACTCCCCTAGCCCAAGGCCCACTGTTCAAAGATGTGCACTGCTTCTACTTGGAATCTGCCAACGTTCTGAGGCCAACTGACTCAGTGACCAAAACTGTTTGGGTTTATGGTCTACGTATCATAATTTTTATTGACGTTTGTGTACTGTGTGAATGATGAGCCCGTGGAGGCCAGAAGAGGGAGCCGGATCTCCCGGGACTAGAGTTAGAGATAGTCATGAGCTCTGTGTGGGTTCTGGGAATTGAATCTTGGATCTTTTGAAAAGCAACCAGTGTCTTAACCACACATCCATCTCGCTGACCCTAATTTTTATTTTTTGCTGGTCTGAAACTATGTAACCCAGACTGGCCTCAAATTCATCATGATCCTCTGTGTGCTGGGATTATAGGTGTGTGTCACTATTCTGGCTCTACCAATTTAGAAACCCTTCCCTCGGCTTCCCAAGAGACTGCCTCATTTAGACATTCCCCAAAGAGAGGGGAAAGGAAATATGAATTACAGAACAATGAAAAATGTTTCACCAACATGGAAGACATAACTTTAAAAGACATTTTGATGATGGTTTTTCATTCCAGGAGATGTGGAATGTGTCTCTGCTTTTTCTGCGCAAGTGGCTTAACACTCTCCAGTCCCGAATGGAAAACGATTGTCTTCTGAGTTAGTGTGAGACGAAGATGTGAAGGTATGTTTGAGAAGGTGATAAGCTTAGTTTGTGCATAAAAGAAGCACTCTTTTTATCAGTAGAAAATTGCTTGCTTTCCATTCCAGCTTTGTCAATGTGAATCAAACTGTCAAGCAATAGCCTACAGGTACACCAAATCACCTCCCTGCACCAAGCTGTTATACCTTTTATCCAAGGCTGGGCTTTTTTCTGCCTCCCGCTTCCTTCTGGGGCCATTTCCTCTCAGCCTTTCATTCACTGTGAGAAATCTTCGTGCCACACACAGCACAGCCGAGAATGTCTTGATTCACGTCATGATGTGTTAGGACTGCTGTTTTCGTCTAAGAACCCACAACCCCAAACCCTGTAATAAACACCCTTTACTGGTGACAGCCACCAGTTCCCATTAGTGCTATTGTCTACACAATTGCCTAGAGCAGTGGTTCTCAACCTGTGTCATGACCCCACTGGGCACTGCATATCAGATATCCTGCATATCAGAAACTCACATTGTGATTCATAACATTGGCAAAATTGGTTAAGGAGTAGCAATGAAATAATTTTATTGTTGGAGGTCCCCACAACATGAGGATCTGTGTTAAAGGGTCGCAGCATTAGGAAGATTGAGAACCAGTGGCCTAATGCCATGCACGCTGGGTCTCCAACAAGGGCCATGAGCTTCTTGGGTTCCTTTTTAGGGTGTCGTTAGTTGACAGCGTTTTTGAGAGCTTTCATTCATTTGGATGCCCTGAACTGGTGGAAATCACAGTCCTGGGGTATTTCGGGATGTGGAGAGAGATTTGTGCTGTGTCATATGCTGTCTAGTAGCATCTCACTTCATAGTAGTGCTCTATTTATCCTGGGGCTCCAGTCCCATGTCATGTTCTTGAAGACAGATCCCATCCATCTACCACGCAGCCAGCATGAGTTTGGTTGATCTAAATTGCTTATCACTTTAAAGAACTTCCTTCCTTCCTTCTTTCTTTCCTTCCTTCCTTTTTTTTGATACAGTATCTTATTTATATTTAGACTGGCCTCAAACTCTTGTTCATTCTCCTCCAGACTCCCAAATGCTAGGACTATAGGCATGTGCCACTATGCTCAGCTAAAGCATAATACCCTCCCCCCATTTTCCTTTTTGTGTGTATGTGTTTCTGTGTATGTTTGTGGTCTATGTGTGTGTGTGCTTGCTCAAATTTATGTGTGTAGGTGCACATGCCTGTGGAGCTGAATACCAGAGGTCTATGCTGTTTATCTTTCTCAATTACCATTTTATTATTTGTGTATATGTGTGCCTGCGCACGAGGGCAGACTGATGCATGGTCACATGCACGTGTGTGTGTGTGTGTGTGTGTAGGTCAGAGGTCAACATCAGGTGTCTCCATTGCTCTCTACCTCATTTTTCTGAGACAGGCTCTCTCAGTGAACTTGGAGCTCCCCAGTTCAGGTAGACTGACTGGTCACTGAGCCCACAGGCTCCACCTGTCTCTGCCTCCCTAACACTGGGGTTACTGACAGGTGCCACCACACTACAGGGATGCTGGGGGATCTGAACTCATGTTTTCATGCTCATGTCTCAAGCACTCTACCTACTGAACCAATTTCCTTGCCCCAAAGCAAACAATGAATTTTAGCAAATTTGCAGATTTCTTTAGCCATCCCAATGATCTGGTTTCAGAGTATCTCTTTCTTTTCCTTCCTTCCTTCCTTCCTTCCTTCCTTCCTTCCTTCCTTCCACCCTCCCTCCCTCCCTCCCTTCCTTTCTCCCTTCCTTCCTTCCATCTTTCCTTTTTTCCTTCCTTTCTTTTTAAAGATTTTTTTTTATTCCATATACAGTGTTCTGCCTCCATGTATGCCCGCACACCAGAAGACGGCACCAGATCTCATTACAGATGGTTGTGAGTCATCATGTGGTTGCTGGGAATTGAACTCAGGATCTTTGGAAGGGCAGCCAGTGCTCAAACCTCCTTCTTGTTTCTGCTCAAACTTCTGCTCACTTCCATCTCTGTGCTCAGGAAAATGTCTCTGATTGTCTTGACTAGAGTTTCAGTATAAATGGAGCCACGCACAATGCCTCTATCTTGACTTCTTTTAATGTAACATAATGCCTTTGGAGTTCATTCCTAATACTGTCAATAATCTGTTCACTTTTTATTGCATTGTGTGGCTATTGTGTGTTCACCTTATGAACTTACCAATGGAAGGACATGTGGACTATTTCTAGTTTGTTCAGAGATTCATAAACCACATGTTCTCCGATACAGTGTCTGGGATGGCTAGACACAGCTGTCAATGTGATACAACCTAGAATCGCCTGCCTGAGAAGTCTCAGTGCGGACTCTGTACGTTGGGCTGGTGTACTTATTCTCTCTCTGCTCCTGGATGTAATGTGACTAGCTGTCTTAAGTTCCAGGAGCCTTGACTTTCTCTCAGTCATGGATTAGAACCTGGAATTGTGGCCTACAATGAATCTGCTCTCCCATAACTTGCTTTTTGTCAGGGTAATTTAGTACAGGAATGAAAGTCAAAGTAGAACACAATCTCATGACCAAAGCTCTGTCCTCAGAAGATGCTGCAATGAGGCTGCTAGTTTGTTCCTGGCTACTCAGTTCTGAAATAATCACACAGAAACTGTTTAATTAAATTACTGCTTGGCCCATTAGCTCTAGCTTTTTATTGGCTAACTCTTACATCTTTATTTAGCAAATTTCTATTAATCTGTGTATTGCCATATGGCTGTGGTTGACCAGCAAAGATTCGGCATGTCTGTCTCTGGTGGTGGCTCCATGGCGTCTCTCTTCGACTCTGCCTCCTTTCTCCCAGCATTCAGTTTAGTTTTCCCTGCCTAGCTCTATTCTACCCTATCATGGGCTCAAGACAGTTTCTTTACTAACCAATGGTATTCACAGCATACAGAGGGGAATCCCACATCAAGAAGACTCTTGGAGGGCAGTGCTAAGGGAGTTTGGAGAGAGAGTGGTCTCTTGTTTGAGATGTCAGGCAGTATTTCTTTAGTGGTTCTTTACTAATGGAGACTTTCTCTTCTCTTGTAGAGGTGTCTTCTTATAAAAAAAACCCACCTATTTATTTATTTTATATACATAGGCAGTGAGTGTACATATGCTCAAATGTGCAAGGGTGCATGTGCATTTCTGCACATACACACGGGGGGTTAGAGGTTGACACCACAGCCTTCCTTGATCATTTTCCACCTTATTCATTAAGGTAAGGTCTCTCAGATGAACTCGGAGCTTGCTGAGATAGCTAACAAAGGCAGCCATCATGTCCAGGGGATCCTCCATCCTCTGCCATCTAAGTACAGGGATC
The DNA here is from genome assembly GCF_903992535.2 of Arvicola amphibius. Classification (NCBI taxonomy): domain Eukaryota; kingdom Metazoa; phylum Chordata; class Mammalia; order Rodentia; family Cricetidae; genus Arvicola; species Arvicola amphibius. The sequence goes on from NC_052048.2 coordinate 16,513,864, forward strand.
ACAGGCAGTCCGCCACCTGGCATTGACGTCAGTTCTGGGGTATCTGAACTCTGGTGCCTCACGCCTGCATTGCAAGTGTTGTACTCAATGGGCCATCTCCCTAGCCCTGTAAACACTGATAGTGTGGACACTGTCCAAAGGTTGTGAGCTTTGAATGTCAACATCATAGGCAGCCCAGATGGAAGATCTGCCCATCCATCCTTATGCCTTTCAGAGCGTCGGGGACAGTGCTGCTAGCTCTGTATCTGCACCTAGAGCTTGTCTGAAATGCAGAGTCATGCTGAGGATGGAGGTCAGCGGTAGAGCACTTGCTCGGCATGCACAAGCCCTGGGTTCAGCTTTCAGCATCAAAGCGGGCGGCAGGGTACAGAACCTAAATTCCACCCAGAGACTACAGTAAGTAGAAAGGCTCTTCTGCCCATAGATACTGTACTAAAACAGATGTGGGTCCTAAAACGTTATTAAGGGAGCACAGATCAGGACTTGTAACTCAGCAGCTAGAGTGCTTACCTTGAACGCCCGAAGTCCCGGATTCTATCCCTAGCACTGCATCAACCAGGCATGGTGGTCATGCTTGTAATCCCAGCACTTGGGATGGGAGCAGGAAAGTCAGAAGTTCAAGGTTATCTATAGCTGCATAGGGGGTTGGAGGCCACCCTGGGCTACATGAGGCCATGTCAAAACAAAACAAAATTTTTTTTTTATATCCCCAGGTGATTAACAAGCACTTTCAGGCTGGCACAGTTGTGGTCTAGCCTTGTGCTCCGAGGAGCTCTCAGCAAACACCCAGCCACATATTCATTCAGGCTCTGACCAATAATTCTAGACAGCCCACAGACAAGACAGGTGGCAGCGCTCCCTTCCTTTCTTTTTAGATTAGGGGGATTGGACAGGCGAGTGGGTGATAAGTGACCGTGCAGTTTGCAAGGGCAGCTCACCAGCTCCAGCTGCTCTTCAAAAGTGCTCATCTCTAGAGCAGATTGCTTGCTTAAGAGGTTTGGATAGAGCGTGCCGACTTTCTGTACGATTGTGCGTCTGCCTGGCCTTGTTCTGCGGTCCATGTCCGTTTAGACATGTGGCTTGACTGTGTGTACACACGATACAAATGAACCACCATCACTTCGGACGCTGGCAGCCCGTTTATAGCCTGGTGAACAGATCAACCAGGAGTGCCAAACCTCAGCACACAGCAGCACTACCTGGAGGCCCAGACATTCTGGAGGTGCCACCCCCAATACGGAATTCCCAACTGACAACCTGCATTGCTAGGAACTCCCAGACGGTTCAGATTGAGAATGACCAGAAACTGCAGTCAAAAGACACTGCAGCGCCCCAGAAACTGACGTAGTCTAAAGCATTCCAGCCCAGGGATACCCCAGAACAACACAAAGAGAGAAGCAATCTGACTTATTCTGAGATCATTTTAAACTCCCGTGTTCCAAACCTACTGTCTGGGCTGCTGTGAAGCTGCCATTTGCCTCCTTTCCCGGTCTCTGAATCTCTGTCCATTATGCTGGCGAACAGATACTTGCGGGGCCTGTTGTGTGTGATCTGTAGTGTATTTTTTGAGATAAGGTCCCATACAACCTAGGCTGGCTTTGAAGGTGTTATCAGCTGAGGTAGACAGCAAGCCCCTGATCCTCCTGCCTCCACCTTCCCTGTGTACCATCATAGCCTGCTGTGTGGTTTGAGTTTGAAATCTCAGGGGCTCTCTGGTTGGTGGTCCTACCAGTATGGCAGAGACAGTGCTGTCTTTTGACCTTCCAGCTTCCGGAGGGCTGGGTCTGGCCATGGACGCTACCCTCACACTTTTGTGTCGACTACCCTGCAGGTGCAACCCAAACAGGGTTACTCAACCTGCTCCCACCCGACTGTTCAGCGACCTGGTACATCCTTGGCACAGGTGACTTGAGCTCCTTCAGGCAGATCTTTCCACCTGTGGCAGCCGCTCAGAGTCGTGATCTGCTGTGACCTTCCTGGGGCCTCTTGTCTAAAGCTCTCTGCAGACTGCTGGGCAATGGCAGCTTCCTGCCAGGAGAAACCGGGACTGCACTTTATTTCATAATTGAGTAGACAGGATTTACATCATCACAGTACCTTGCCTGTCTGACTCCATTTCATATTATTAAAAACAGAGACTTGGAACTTTATTTTTTTTTTATAAAAAATTTATTGAGATGATGTAATTATAGGCTTTTCTTTAAAAATTATTTGCAACTCACTGGCCCTGAGAAAAGGCATTTTTTTTGTTTGTTTTTTTCTTTTTTGTTACATTCATTTGATTCAGTCCCTTATAAACCCCACACCTCATAAACAAGAGATTAGAAACTAAACAACAACAACAACAAAAATTCATTCTAGATTTATCTGGCTTGCAGGTGGGTGCAGTCGCAAAGAGAAGTCTTCAGAAGAGTGTTCACTTGCGAGGGTGAGAGGCCGGGAGTTCGCTGTTGTTTAGTGTTGATGCGGATGGGGCCAATAGAATTCTGGGTTAGTTCCCTGTGCCTCGCGGATGGGCAGGAGCCCCGGGTGGTTCTCTGTGCTCCTGCCCCACTGGCTTTCTTGTGTCACTCAATTTATGTTTCTGTTCAGAAGAGGAGCAGGCTGAGCTCCATCTAGCACCGAATGACTGGGCAGTGCAAACCACCCTTTGCGTCTTTAGTTTCTCTGCTGGGGATGGATCAAATGGGGCTTTAAACCAGTATAATTTCTAGCTGCAATCTAAACACTCAGGTTGGAGCCCGATTCTGTTCGTGTCACGCTATCTGCTCCCAGGGTAAGTGACATGACCTCTCTCAGGTTCTCTTCTGCCAACAGCAGTGGATGTGCCAACACGTGCTTACGGTTGGATCCTGACAGGGTGAGGAGGCAGAGTGGCCGCTGCCATCTAATGCCAGCTGAAGTGACATTCTTGTCTGGACAAGGGATTAGTGTGAAAGATGCTCGGTCAGAGGGGAAGGAGAAACCGCCAGCAGCCTATAGCTTGTTTTGTTCTTTTCTTATGAGGCCCCTTCTCCTTAAGAAAACAAAAAAACAAAAATGGGTACGGAACATTGGTGACACTGATTTTGGATGTCACTAAGTTGCTTTGGATCAAGAAGATCTGAGAGAAGTCACTGTCAACGTCTAACCCCTGCTTTCTTCCGATGGAGACCTGAACGACACGGGACAGAAAATTCCAGGACCTAAGTGACAATGTCTACCTTCCACATGGCAAGGCTTTCTTGCACATTCCTTTCCTGACCCAACCCATGAAAGCCACAGAGAAAGGCCACCTAGTCATCTGATACATGAGCTCTTGGTTTGGTTCCATCACCTCTTAAACTTAACGTTGAGCTAGAAGATCATGGTGGATGGAAAAAACCACACACACACACACACACACACACACACACACACACACAAACCCAAAAGCCCTCCTAGTGGCATTCCCTCCAGGGTGTGATTGACTAAATCTGAACCCTCTGAGTCTGCAGCCTGAGAGAGCACTATACCCCTGGTGACAACACCGGCCTTGTCTTCTTTCCAAAAAAATGAATGAGGACTTTTGCAGTTAGGAGAACCAGCGTAAATCATTACTGTAAATATCGGTGGGAAATAACAACCGCACTGCAATGAGCATTTCCAACGTAAGTAGCTGAAGCTGCCGTCCCAAGCCTTACATACTTTCATATGCTTTTAATCCAGGGCCCTTAGGGAACAAGGGAATTTCCTTCCCCATTCAATCTGGAAGATTCTTTGGACAGTGAGAGACTGGGTTCTGCATGTGGGCAAAGTGGCCAGAATGAGGTGTCTTAATCTCTCATTTCATAGCCATACACAGGACCTCAGTCAAAACAAAAACCAAAAACCCACCCTTTCTCTCTAGTTCAACCCAGGGGTTCACACAACATAAGAATTTGGCTTAATCTCCCCACTTGAGATAAGGTACCAGTCATTTTAGAGGCCAAGAAAAAAAAAAGTATCGCCTGCTTTATGTCAAGAAACATAGCGTGTGGCTCTCATCTCCACCCACGAATGAATACTAAGCCTAAACCCTTCACCCAGAAGCTCACTGACCTCTTGGAAGGCAGATGGGGGAGGGACTTGGGAGTCACAGCCAAGACTAAAGCAGCCTGATCAACTCAGTTCCAGTATCTGAACCACAGTCTGTCTGCATGTCTGAGAGCTGATGTCTGGTGAGTGAGGCCCAGAGGGAAATGCCTGGGCACTCCTAGCCTCTATGTTACTCCTAGCCTCTATGTGCCTGACTTGGAATGGTTGGAGGATAGTTTCGCTCTGCGAGCTTCACCTGTGTACTGCCTCTGGCCAAGTACACACACACCAGGAGCAGGGAGATGTTCACTCAGGGTGTGAAAAGAGGAAAAAAGGAAAGACAAGCGGTGGTTGATAAGTTAGGCCTCATCATCTGGGTTAAAAACATTGCCGTTCAAAGAGTTCATCTGGACGGTTAAAAAAGGGGAAAAAAAACTGGATGTGGTGGTGCACACCTTTAATCCCAGCACTCAGGAGGCAGAGGCAGAAAGATCTCGGAGTTTGAAGCCAGCCTAGTCTATAAAGCAAGATCCAGGACCGCCAGGGCTACAAAGTGAAACCCTGTCTTGAAAAACCAACAAAACAAAACAACAAAACCCAAATCTCCCTTTAAGCTAAACAGCCGTCTAAAAATCTCTGCTATCAAAAGTCCTAAGGCATAGCATTCCCCTCATCTTAGAAGATACTACCGACCTTATGTCGAGGTGAAAAAAGCCACAGATATGTCTTCTCGAAATACAGCGATGACAGGAGCAGAAATGAGGGCTTTCCCGTCTGTGCTGGTTGTGCATATACTGGCTGTGGCCGGGTCTGCACACCAGGATCCTCTCTTCTGTGTTCTATGTTCAGTGAAGACCAGCAAAGAAAAGCAACAAAAGGCTAAGACCTGGAGTGGGGGTGGCAGCAATCCCACAAGGGCAAGAAGTCTTGGGAATGAAACCGACAGCTTTGCTTTCTCCCCAGCCTCCACAACCTGTTCCTCACTGCAGAACAGCTCTGTCTAGATCCTGGACCACTAGGTCTGGGTGAGTTTCTCATATTTTCCCACTTTGTGGCACTCTGTTCAGTATAATCCCAAGCTGCCAGGGCCTTCCACATCACTGAACCAGCCTTTGGCCTATCTTATAACTGGACCTCCACTGATCTTTCTGAAATACAGCAGCATTTGTGAGGTGTTTGATCTCCTTCAGATGGGTGCCCCAGGGGTCTGGTTGTGGGCTGATGGCCACGGAACAGCCGGATCACTCTTTAGCTTAGGTGCTAGCGAGGCTAGGTCTGCTAAAAGGCATGTGACATGGACCAGCAGGCAGAGAAGGCAGGAGGGGGGCAGGATGAATGAGAGAAGGAGGGCAGGAGGGAGACAGAGAGAACTTTCTCTTTCATTTTTTTTGAAAGTATCTCTCCCTTTTTCTCATCCAAGACCCAACTGCAACAGGACAAACCTGCTCCATGTGGCAGGAGGAAGAGGAGCCTGATCCCTTCTGCAAGTCTCTTTCCTGACCAGCTGAGCTGGCCGTACTTTGTGAGATTTGCATAAAAAATAATATATATAATAGATATATTTCCATAGGAAAACAACATGTGATGTCTTCCCCTGTATGAACGATGAATAGTCAAACTGCATGTTCTTAAAAAAAAATAAAGAAAAAAAAATCCAAAAACAGAAACAGAAACACCGTGAGACTAACAACAGGTGCAGGGTGAGGGTGAGGTGCTAAGGACAAGAGGTCCGAAGGAGACGCAAATGTGACATGTGAGTCTCAGGCTTGTGCCCTTCCGCCAGAATTCCAGCCCCGCCGTTGCTGGGTGGTTTGTCTAAGGTGCTCTGGGTCCCTCTCAGTCTGGAAGAGAAGCATTCCTGCCGTTCCTGGGCCTCTTCTTTCTTAGCCATCCTCAGTCCGCCTGCTCCAGCACGCCTCCAGCGGTCCCCGTGGGCAGGTGTCTTCTTGGCCAGCCGGTGAGGCCGTGGTGGGTCCTTAGCATTCGTCCTCCTGGTACGATTGCTCATCCAGCTCCTGAGACTCGAGGTGCTCTAGACGGTCTGTCCGGCCACTCATGATTTCGTCTGGGGTTTTCATGAACCTTTGGGGCAGGGAATGAAAGATTAGAAGAGTCTGTGTTCCCAAAGATGCACAGTGCAGGGAGGGAGCCTGGTTGCGAACGTCCCGTCCTTCCTTGGGGGTGGGGTGGGGGGTGAGGCTTTCTTTAGCCTCCAGTGTCTGCACTTTTCCCGTTTTCCACGCTCTGCCCCGCACCCGTGAACTACCGTCAAACACGCTTTGCTTCTCATTATTCCCCCACGGCAGAGATGATGCCGTCTCGGACCCACCTGCCATTGCCCTGTTTGTGCACTGTTCGTGTCTGTTAACTCACCATTCCTGTCTGCCAGTCCTGAGAGAAACTATGGCTCGTGCCTTTTTTTTGCAGATTTTCAGCATTTTTTTTCTGATCTGGAACCTTCTGGACTTTTTCCAGAGGTGCATACCGCAGTCAACCTAAGCATCCCGAAGCATACTGGCCACACTAAACTTTACTTAACTGCAGTGAGCCATATACCAACAAGCCATCATTCTGTCCAGTCTGGCTTCCTCTCTAACAGCTCTTCTCTTCTCTTGCTCAGAGCCTCTCCCTAGATTCTAGAGGACCGTCCACAGCTACTGACATTCCTTTCTGCTCCAGATGGCTAAGGTCCCCGAGCAGTGCATGTGACAGTGGCTACTGTCTGTCTTTCACTTTCATCTTCTTGCCAAGACTTTTCCCTCAACATCTGAAGTTGCTCAAGATCCTCCCAGGCCAACTTTACAGATACACTGTATTCGGCCTTCAAAACCGCCCTGTCCTTCAGGCAACTTTGCCACGGTAAGCTTCTGATATTCCATACCAGATCAGTCATTAAATGTTTATTGAAACTTTCCCTAATGTATACACAGAGTTAAATAAAATCTGAAGACTCTGCCTCCTAGGAGCTCTTATGGTTTAGTTGTGGTGAGGAAGGCTTCGCACATACTATTTTTTAAAAAGATGATTTATTTTTAATTTTAGATGCAAATGGCATTTTGCCTGCATGCGTGTCTGTGTGATGGTGTTGAATCCCCCGGAACTGTTACCACAGACAGTTGTGAGCTGCCATGTGGTGCTGGAAATTGAACCTGAATCCTCTGGAAGAACAGCCAGGGCTCTTAACTACTGAGCCATCTCTCCAGCCCCCACTCATATTATTAAACTATACTATTCACAATTGCTAAGGTGTTTTAAAGATTTATTTTTATATATGTCTATGTCCTGTTTGAGTTTATGTGTGCTGTGTGCATGCAGGAGCCTGAAAAGAGGCCCAAAGAGGGCATCAGACACCCTGGCACTGGGGTTATAAGTGGTTGTGAGCCATCATGTGGGTGTTGGGAACGGAACCTGGGGCTTTCACAAAAGCAGTAATCACTCTTAGCTGATGAGCAATCTTTCCAGCCCCATACATACTATTAAAAATGAACACTATGGTGTGCTCAAGGACACAGGGAAACCAGGACATGGTAAGGTGGGTATCTAAGTGTGGTTGAGCAGCTCTGCACAGGGCCTCAGAAAAGACAGTCAACTTGAGGCGGCCTTGAAGGTGGGCGTATGTAAAAAATTAAGGAGATATATATGTCTGGCAGAGGAACTAGAATGCATTTCCTCTCCATCATATATTTCATGAATGCATTTATCACAGACTTCAACCTGAGACAGGCTGGCTATATCCCTGGGAAATGCAGCTGCCAGGCTCAGGCCCTCAACACAGAATTGGAGAGGGGCCATGCTGCAGGGCCAGTAGACAGTGCAGTGAAGTAACTGACTTGGATACAGAGAGAGTCAAAGATGGCTCCAGCTTCAAGATTATTTCAACGGTGATGGTAAGCTGGTGAGAGCAGAGCATTCTGGGCGGAACTCCTCAGCCATGATGCCCGCCTTCAGAAACCATGTCTGGAGTACTAACATGGTATTAGTCGGCACTTCATACAAAAATCTTGGAAATTTCAGGAGGGATTTTAGAGTTAGATTTAAGACAAAGTTGAGCACAGTGGGATCCAGTCGTCTAGGATAAAAGAACAGGGAACTAACTTTGGGGTGACAGATGAAGAAAAGGTGTGGCCTGAGCTGGGAGCAGGGAGCACTCTTCTGTATTTATTACGTCTTACTGCCATTTCTTCAACAGTCTTCTCTGTTTCTTTTGAAGATGATCACGACTGTTACTGTCCCTACATTGCCACTCCACCTCAGTGATGATGTCTGTCTTTACTTGCTCTCCTAATGAGTACTTTCACCCGTCCACACAACCGCTCATACACAGTGATGTTCTCCTACCTGTACACAGACGATCCAAATCCCCATCTCCAGCCCCATCTGTCGCTCCTTTTGTCCTATTTGGCAACACCTATAACCTAGGGTCCTACTCACCCATCTGCTTCCTCCCGCCCCCTCAGTGACCGACGGTGTCAGGGTTCCATCTATGCCATCCGCAGTGGCCCTTTAGACCCTTCCTCCTATTCTACTGCTGGGAATCACAATCTCCATGGTAACTGAAGCAGCTGGAAACCATTAGCTATGGGGAATCCGAAAAGTGGGGAGGGCAGCCTGCTTCAGGGGTTTTCACACTTCTCTCACCGATTTGGAAGACATACAAATCGAGGGGCTCCGTTGGTAAAGCACTTGCCATGCAAGCATGAGTTCGGTCCCCACCCACACAGAAGGGGACACGGTGGCATATGCTTAGTAATCCCAGCTGCTAGGAGATCCCCCAGAGGTCCTTAACCAGTCTACGCCAGTGAGGCCTCATCTCAAAAATCAAGGTGGATAGAGCCCGAGAAATGACATCAGAGGTTGACCTCCAGCCTCCACATGCATGTACACACATGCGAATACATACACATAAACAAAATCTTTATGAATTAACGGTCACTCTTATTTGATGAGCTATAATTTGGTATTTCTAACTCCACCACGTTGTATTCTCTGTTTCATTAAAAAAAAAAAGGCTATTGCTGACCATTTACACCCACACAGTGACTCATTGTGGGTCACGACCTGAAGCTAGACAAAGCAGCTTCCAGGTTTGGTGACCTGGAAGTTCCTGCTTAATCCATCACTTTGCTATCGACAATAGTTACTCTGATGGCTCCCTTAACTCCACCAGACTTCAATGTCTGATAATGCTATTTGGTCACTATGTTATTTTAAAGGTGAGTCACTCAGTGTTGGCTTTCATACAGGGCAGACTTAAGCAAAAAGAATGATTTTTTTAAAACCTTAAATCCTAACAAACCAGCACCCAGTTTCCAATCAATGGTATTTGCAATCATGGCTTTGGGTCTCAGCAAGGCGTGTCAGAGTTCTTAACCGTCTCCCTCCTCCCTCACACGTAAGGAAAATCATATCCTCCCAAAAGAAGGAAAGGAAAAAGAGGAAGCGCTACCTGAACAAAAGCCTTTGTCCGGGCTCCTTCCTGATAATGTTTAGCTTGTAGTAGTGGCGCAGGGCTCTGGACATTTTCTCATAGGTCATGTTTGTTCTGTTCTGTTTGTTCAAAGGAGGAAGGGAAAGAGAAAAAAAATAAAGCACAAAGACACAATGAACCGAGGCACAGAGAAGGCACCAGGCGGCTATTAAAAAAAATAAAGGCCGTTGAGTCGCTCCATACGGCCTCACCGGCTTGGGAACTCCACCTGCGAGTCTGCTGCCTGTCCTCAGAACCACTGTGGCCAGCCAAGGGTCCCTCTTAAACTCAACTGCCCTACTTGAGTGCTAACTAGCCTAGTATATCCCACGGTAACCGCCCTCATTTCCTTCTCCCGAGACGGCGCCTAGCTTCTTCTACCTTGGGTGGGAGACAGGTGGTTCACATAAAATCTCTTTTTTGTGTGTTGCAATGACGTTTTCACACTTGGCTCTGGTCTGTCATTGTTAATGGGCAGTACACAGAAGGTCCCCCAGCGACTCACGCACTTACAGGTCTGTTTATGGGTCCTCAGCATATTTGCCCATGTCCTTTGGCTGCTCTTCCTCAGCTGGGAAAGGGCTCAGGCTGCCTGCTCAGGAGGCTTGAGGCTCAGCTGTGCCACCTCAGTATCTGCCCCCACCTCCACCCCTGGTTTTGTCCTAGAGTTCCTTCTTTGTCAGCTGGCCTGGCCAGTTATCTCCTTTTCGTATCTGCACATTTGAACCGTCTTCCTTACAATATAGGACTATGTTTTGAATTCCACTTCCTCTTTCTACTTTGGAAAACTGTGGGGGCAGGCTCTTTTGCACCTCTTGCTGGAAAAGGGGGGTGTTTTATAATCAGAACATATTTTCCATGCAGAAATGGACTTTTGTGAAAAAGGGAGTTTCCAACTGCTGGGGACAGAAGTGACACTTCCCAAAGGTCCCTGGTGAGTCATACAGCTCTCACTACTTCCCTATTCCCCAGTACCTAAGGACCACAGGGGAGGCAGGTCCAGGTCAAGGAGGGTGGCTGGGGGGAGGACCCTTCCAATCAGTCTACTGAACGGAGCTCTGCTGGGTTAATGGGCCCTGGGCAGAAGCAACACATGGAAAAAGGCATCTTTAATCATTTCCTTCCTGCACAGCTACCGAATTGTTTGTCCAGCGAGGGAAGAAACAAATAATCACCAGCAGACCCAGGAGGCAGAGAAGACAGCCACCTTCCAACTCGCGGAGGAAGGCGATTTTGGCACCAGCTTTCCCAACAAATATTTGGCCTTTTTACCTTATGGTTTCCCCACAGGCGAGCCAGTCCGTTGGGATCCACTATCCGGAATATTTTGGATTCCTTGTCTTCCCATCGGATGAAGTTTTCGTACCGGCTGTCAGAGAGCAACTGATAGACGTAATCCCAAAGCAGTCTACAGTCTGCAGGGGAAGAGGGAGAGTGCTGTGGGCAAGGATTGTTGTGGAGGCCGCCACAAGATTCAGAAAAAGGCTTTGTAACCGCAGCTTAGCCCTGGTTTTGACCGATGGTCCTATTTCCTCATTTCACAGATGAAATGGGTCCAGAGAGAGCCTGTGAGCTCCTGTTGACCTCTGACCCAGGAAGGCTGGGTGCTGACCGAGGTCATCACCTCTACATGAGGACCAAGGAGGAGGAAAAGACTTGTTCAAAGTCACGACAAAACCTGAAGGTGAACCAGACCAGCTGAAGGATAAGGCACCAAGCTGTACCTGCAAATGAATAAACAGGCTTGGACAGCGGGCTACAAAATGGTTAGACGGACAATGGAAGACAGTCTTCGTGTGTGTGTGTGTGTGTGTGTGTGTGTGTGTGTGTGTCTGCAGGCCAGAGGTTGACACAGTGTCTTCCTCAATCACTCTCCATCTTATTATTAACTTTTTCTATGTGAGTGTGTGTGTTGTATGTGTTCACACTAGGAAGCCAGAATGTATGGCCATACGTGTACACATTAGGAAGGCAGGGTGTGTGGTATATGCGTTCACACTAGGAAGGTAGAGTGTGTGGGCATATGTGTACACGTTAGGAAGCCAGAGTGTGTGGCATATGTGTTCACACTAGGAAGGTAGAGTGTGTGGGCATATGTGTACACGTTAGGAAGCCAGAGTGTGTGGTATACGTGCACACACGGAAGGCAGAGTGTGTGGCACATGTATTCACACTAGGAAGCAAGGAGACACTGGGTGTCCTCCCCCATCATTATCCACCTTCCTGCCTTGAGCCAGGGTCTCACTGAACCTGAAACTCACCATTCTGACTAGGATAGATGACCAGCAAGCTAAAGGATCCAGCAGTACCAATCACCCTCCCCCAGTTCTGGGGTTACAGCCATGCATGGCTATGCCTGACTTTTATATGGTGCTAGGGATTTAAACTCGGGTCTTCATGTGTGCATAGCAAACACCCCACTGAGCTTCCTCTCCAGCCCCTTTATCTATCTTATTCATTCATTTATTTTTGAGACAAGCTCCAGGAATCCTCCTGTCTCTGTCTCCGCAGAGCTGGGTTTACAGATATATACTTTCATGTCTGACTTCTTATGTGAGTACTGGGATATCACTATCAGATCTCCATGCTTACGTGGCAAACACTTTACTGAATGACCCATTTCCCAAGACCAGAAAGAAAATCTTGAGGTTCTAATGAGAACGGCATGAAAAAAAAGTTAAAAGATTAGAGTTTAAAGATTATTCTGAAGTTGGCAGGAGATGCTGAATGGATAGAGGAAGACAGGGGCTAAAAAGAAAGGAATAAATGAGAAACGATGGGAAATTAAAAACTTTGTGGCTTGCTGACGTTGGCTGTGGGGACTGTGGCTAGCATTTTAAAAAGAAATACAGATAGTCTCATTAAATCATTCTTTGGTGGTCTTTCAAGCTGCTTTATCATAATGGAATCATGGTGGAAAGGAACTCGGTGCAAGAAAGCCATTTCTCATGTGCAGAACTGATACCCGATGATGAGGTCAGGCAGCAAACATTCATCAGCTGATGTAGTGTGGCCCTGTACTCTGCTCAGTCCAGTGGATCCTTGGCTTTCTGGGTCTATCTGGTTCATTCTCCAGCTTAGCCCAACTGGTAAAGCAGAGACAGACATGTGCCTTCCATGTACTGCTAATGTTGGATTGGCTCCTGGCTAGGAGTAGAAGATGCCTTTTCCAGTTGCTTACTCCATGGTTCCAGGGGGTTGACCAGATGGCTAGGAACAGAAGACCCATGACTGAATGCGCATGTTATTTATTTATGTATATGTGTACACACCTGTGTGGATAAATGTGTATTACATGCATATGGGATCCTATGGAGGCCAAAAGAGGGTACTTAAATCCCTTAAACTTGGAGCTGCCATGTGGGTGCTGGTAATTGAACCCGAGGTCTTTGCAGGAAGAGCAAGTATTCCCAAGTAGCTTTCTAGCCCCTGTTAGTGCCTTTATAAAAAATCTCTAAAAGATCCCTTACATACCTACCTGTGAGGACACGGCAAGAAGAGGCTACCTAGGGTGAGGAAGCCCATTCAGCAGCAGGCCTCGGACCTGCTGTGCTCTGCCCCTCAGCCTTGCAGCCTCCAGAAACCTGTGGCACAATCCTTTCTATGCCCTTTTCCTCACTCTTCTCCGATACTTCCTGCTTTTTTATTTTTTTGAGACAGTTTCAGTATACAGCCCAAACTTGTAGAGCCTTCCTATCTTAACCCTCCAAGTGCTGAGTGATGCAGCAGAGCACCATATGAGGCTAATTCCTGCTGTTTGTAAGTCATCTTACGGCATTTTGTACCAGCAGCCTGAACAGACTGAGACAAGAACAGAGCCGAGGCTCCCTTGTCCAGGTTTGGTGGCACGAATGGCAAACGGCGGGCACATTTGAGTTTCCTGTAGTCTCACCCAACTGCAGAACATCTCCCTAAGCCAAGCACATTCCTATCAAATGCCATTCAGTGAGGGGAAGCAAAGGTGTGCACGCAGTCCATTATGCATGCCCAAATAGCAGCAACCATGTGTGCTTGTGCCTAAGCGTAAGTCCGTGTGTACATGGAGGTCAGAAATCAACGCTGCATTTTCACTTGCTACCCACAGTAGTTTTTGAGACCATGGTCTTTCATGGACCCTGAAGGCCATTGATCAAACAGACTGATGGGACAGTACATCCCAGAACCCTCCTGCCTTCACTTATCCAGTAAGAGGATTACAGGGGTGCACCAAGCCTGGATCTAGTGTGTTCACCTTAATAAGATTAACACAAGGCAACTGAAGTCCTCTGGGTTCCAGGCCTCCTGAAGGGTTCAAACTTAGCATGGACAGCTCTCCTGACCTCCGCCCCCACGTGCACAGGGATTTCCTATCACACTTTCTTTCTCTTACTACCATGGCGCATTCCTGGTACCATAAAACTACCCAGCATCCCTCAAATGATTTCTTCAGCTAAAGGCTTTCCCAGCCCTGGGGGTTCAATCTGCTCTCTCCAGGGTATCCAATGGGGTTCCAGAATGTGACGACATGATATGTCCAATGAGTGGCAATTGCTGGGCAGGGCTTGCCAGACAACAGCCTTCTCTGGAAAGCTTCACGAACATTTGTGTATTGCAACTTTTCCCCCCTTTCATAAATTTGGAAATAACCCCAAACAAGCTTCCAATTGATCACTCGAAACGACATTTAATCCAGCAAAGCCAGCATCAGCTGTGTAATAAAAACGTTGACATTTAAGACACACTGAATTACTCAGCCACTAACGGAAGCAGCAAGGGGAATTTTACGGCAGAGAGCAGTTGCTTCAAGCTCAGAGCGTCAGTGGCTTTTATAACACTATTGATTTCTGTTTCTTTAAAAAATTATGCCTAGATGATAAAAATAACTGTCTGACCACACAGCCATGTTCTCTCTTATTTACTACTGAAGCATAAGCTATTTGAGTTATTGTTCTTTTCAATATTTCTTAAGGAAAAGGCATATCCTTTTGTTCTCTAGGTCTTTCAGATATGATTATCAGAGACCACCTGGGATTTTCTAGCTTTGTCTGACTCCATATTTGTCCAGATGCACTCTGATCTATAGTAAAAATACTATAATATAAATAAAATGCACTAAATTCTAAAAGCAGAAGTCTATTCTTCTATAAAACTGAACACACATGTATATTTTTTCTTCTTTCGAGATAAGGTATCTCTTTATAATAATCCTAACTGCCCTGGAACATGCTCTGCAGACCAGACTGGCCTTGAACTCATAGAGATCTGCCACTGCCTCCAAAGTGCTGGGATTAAAGTCGTGTGCCACCACTGCCTGGCTGTCTATTGTTTTTTAAACACAAGTTATTTATTAATTCTAAGTGTGTTTCTCTTAGAGAGATGATGCCTAGTGTTAATGTCATCTTGACAGACTATGGAATTGCCTGGAAAATGGGCCTCTGGGCATGTGTAGAGGATTATCTGACTGAGTTATCTTAGATGGGAAGACCTGCCCACTGTGGGTGTTGCTATTCCGTAGGTGGGCTCCTGGACTATATAAGTGGAAAAAGAGCTGAGAAGCAAACAACAACAACAAAAAAGCTTCCATTCAACTATACTGTGGAATATTATCCTAAGATGTGTTACATTTATTTATGCTGTGGAACGTTCGTTTTAATGATACAAAGATGCATTTCATTCTTTTATGTTGCATTTGTTTAACTCTGTGAAACTGTGTTACTTTGCCTGTCTAAGATACCTGATGGTCTAATAAATAGGTAGGAGAAAGGATAGGTGGGGCGGGCAGGCAGAGAGAATAAATAGGAGAAGAAATCTGGGAGGAGAGGATTGAATAAGGAAAGGAGGACGCTAGGGGCCAGTCACACAGCCACATTGCCAGTCGTGGAGTAAGAATGAAAGTAAGATATACAGAAGAAAGAAAAGGAAAAAGCCCAGAGGCCAAGGGTAGATGGGATAATATAAGTTCAGAAAAGTTGGCTAGAAACAAGTCAAGCTAAGACCGGGTATTTATCAGTAAGAATAAGACTCCATGTGTGATTTATTTGGGAGCCTGGTAGCATCCCCCTACCCCCGCCACAAAAGCCAAGAGTAAAGAGTAAGAACAAACAAACAACATTTAAGCGTTCCAACGTGGGGCCAAAGCAGAAGAAAATCCATCACCAGTAGCTCTCTGCTTTCTATCATAGCTGCTTTGAGCTCCCTCCGCCTTCCCTTCCCTACCGCAATGTGTTTGCTGTACCTGGAACTGTGAGCCAGAATAAAGCCTTTCTCTTTGCAAACTGCTTTTGTCCAAGTATTTTTTTCAGAGTAAAAGGAAAAGAAACTAAGTACAAGGGTCCTTTTTCCATATAAGGACATTTGAGTATTTTAAAGAAATGCCCATCAGTTGGATCATCTCTCCTTAAGAGGAAGTTTATGGAATGGATTATCTCAGATAAAGCTACTTTCTAACTGCAGGAACAGTTCCCTGTTTCCTGATGGGTGAGGTACCGACCGGGCTATGTGCCTCTAAGAAGCATTGTAAAAATCCCTTCCTGTGGTTAGGGGGAAATAGTTTTACTCCCACGGCTGTCTCCTACTAGACTTTTTGTCTAAACTCACAGAGCAGGGACTGTAAAAAAGGAGGGCAATTCACACATAACCAATATGGCTTCTAAAAAAATAAAATAAAATCTCTGTTAGGCAAAACCTGTATTTAAAAATTTTGAGTAGGCAGGTCAAATTATAGGCAAAGGGAATGTGTAATGATGGAGAATAATTTAACTTACCAGAAAGTTTCCGAGAAAGTTATTTTATGTTGTTTCCCTGGCTCAAATAGAATTCTAAGCAACACTCCTATGAACCTGGCCAGTACCATGGGTTTACGTATGCATTACCATGGGACACAGCTGAATGTGTTAAAATTGCTAAGTTTACTGAAAGTTCAGCACCAGAGCAGGTACAGTAAGATACAATAAAAAGTGACAGCTAACTTGCAACAGCCACTGTTCTGAGCGGAGGGGTGATTTTTCCATCGTAGGGGTGTCTGGCAATGCCTGGAGACACTTCCAGTTGTTAGAGCTGGGGTGGATGGAGGTGCTTTTGGCTAAGGCTACACAGGACAAGTCCCTACGTCAAAGCATTCTTTGGCCTAAATATCAAGCGGATGGAAATTCTGCTTATAGGAACGCAGGTTCAGGGCATTAAGGGGTCCATCTGCCATAACGGCACGCTCCCTCCCTCCGGGCTTGTTCTGCGATGGCCCAGAAGTAGAGCCTACATACAGATCCGGCATTACCAGCTGTGTGGTGACGACGGACCACGGACAACTGCTTGTGGTGTGCTGTGGCGCAGGAAATTAGAAACCGTGAGTGCAGAGCGGCACACTGGGGAAGGGTGCCTTGGGGACAGACGACTAAGACTACGGGAACCACCTTGATGCTTCCTGGCTTCCCGTGGCGTGGCTGCAAACAAGCTGGCTCTCCCGTGCCTGGTTAGTTATGCAGCGGGAGGAAAGGGGACACTGGGCTCAAACTCATATCCCAGTGAGATACAGCCTGTAGCTGGAGCCCAGTACTTCTGCTTTGCTATAGATGGCTGCAGCCTCTGGATTTCTATCCAGGGACGGCAGAGAGGTGGGGACATGGGGTTACAGGCACACAGAGACTTAAATAAGTGGAAATTTACAATCTTCCCAAGTCCCATGCACCATTTCCTCTCAGCCACACTGCTGTTGCTCGCTCTATTTTTTTAAAACAGCACCCTGAACATTCCTTTTCTTTAGAACTCTTTGATTTCACGCTGAAAACAAGAGTCCATGGCCTTAGCCAGAATGTGAGAATTGAGAACCACTTAGAACATTCCAGATGGAGTGAACGGTCTCCCCATCCCAGGGCTCACCAGGTCTTTGTCATTATCTTATCCACCTAAAAGGGACACCAAGCAAAATGGAGGGGACAGAGAACATCAAGGCAAATCCAGAAGGAAGCTGGGGAGAGGACTCGGAGGGATACACTTTGTGGGTTGGCCTCCCTTGATACAGATCCTGCCTCCTCCTGCCAATGCTGGTGCTAGCTCAGGATGGAGCCCTGTGCTGGCTGCACCAGGGGTGCCCCTCCTATCTCTCCGACCCACAGTGTGACAGCTCTGTGGTGAAGCGGAGAAGGGACGCTGACCTGTGGGCACTAACCCACTCATGTGATGTATTCTCCTGGTCTTTTACTATCAGCCCAAAGTGCTCAGAAACGTGCACTATCCCAGTGTTACAGATAAGAAGGAAGACAAGCCTGGAGTAATAGCTCTTCTCCAGTACCCAAGAGCTGCATTCCACCCTGCGGACCTCACAGAATGGGTAACACACAGGTCCACCCTGCTTTCCTGGGGATGCCCTGGCTCTCTAATACTAGACCCTACACCAAGAGAGGTCTCTGGGCTGAGGGTTCCAGAGGCTCAGTCCCTGAGATGGTACAGGACAGGGTTGCTCTTTCAGTGTTTGCAAAACAACTATAGGGTCCTTTGGCTGATGGAGACATCCCATAACTATGGGATCTTTTGGTTGATGGAGACATCCCATAACTCCGTCCTCTGAACTCATGTGAGACCTCCACTTCTTATACATAAAGCTTAGGAATGACTTGTTCCCTCATTTTTATAACTTTTTGTTTATTTTTGTTGAAGGCTACTCCTGACGCTCATTTACAGAGGGGGAAAATCCAAAGTCTCATTTGAAGTTGCTCACACTCAAAATTTCTGGGAAGGAAATGGAGAAGGCAGGTGGGAGGCTGAGTACAGTGTGTGTCCTCTACTGCCACAGGGTCTCCGGGGCCAAGCCTCCCACTACTGTCCCTGAGTTTTCTTTTCTTTTACCCCCTTTTACTGAAAGTAGATTTTTTTTCTCACATAAGTCCTGATCACGCTTTCCCTTCCCTCTACTCCTCCACTTCTCCCCAACTCTCCTCCCATCCAGATCCACTCCATCTCTTTCTTTTATTAAAAACTAATAAGCTTCTGGGGCTGGAGAGATGGCTCAGTGGTTAAGAGCGCTGCCTGCTCTTCCAAAGGTCCTGAGTTCAATTCCCAGAAACCACATGGTGGCTCACAACCATCTGTAATGGGGTCTGGTGTCCTCTTCTGGCCTGCAGGCATACACACAGACAGAATATTGTATACATAATAAATAAATATTTAAAAAAATAACATCAGTTTAAAAAATTCTAAGAGATAATAATAAAACAAAAGCCAACACATTGGAATTGGACAAAACAAACAAACCAACGAACAAACAATCAGAAGTAAAAGGGACCAAGAGAAAGCACAAAAATCAGGGACCCACTCACTCACACACACATTCAGGAATCCCATGAAAACACTAAAGTGGATACCGTATTATATACGCAGAGGGCCGGATGCAGACCTGTGCAGGCTGCCATGGTCTGTGAGGTCACTGTATATTGATTTTATTGACTCAGAGGGTCTTGTTTTCTTGGTGTTCTCCATCCCCTAGGGCTCTTCCACTCTTTCTGCCTCCTTTTCTGGGGTTCCCTGAGCTCTAAGGGGAGGGATTTGATGGAGACATTCCGTTTAGGGTTGAGTGTTCTAAGGTCTTTCATTCTCTGCATATAATCTGGCTGTGGGTCTCTGTATTTGTTCCCATCGGTTGCAGGAGAATGTTTCTCTGATGATGGCTGAACAAGGCTCTGATCTGAATATAGCAGAATATCATTAGGAGTCATTTTATTTATTGCTACATACTTTTTAAACAGCCAAATAGCTATTTATTTACTAGCCAAATAAATATCTAATTTTATCTGGATAGCCTTCACAGGTGTGTATACTTTAGGAAACTTCTACTGATTAGGTTTCTATTATACTACCCCACAAATGGCCTGCAATTTTAGGGGTCTCTCCCATATTCCACACTGCTTCCCTCTGGAGGCTTTCTGACTTGAGTTTCTGTGCAAATAACTCCTCCAGTCAGTAAGCCAAGTCACGAAAGTACACTGTGTGGGTTTGTGACAAGCATGATATAAAGCTCATGTCCCCCTAGTCACATGCTGAATGAAGATGGATTCTTGAAGGTAAGCATTCTTCAAGTCCTCCTAAAGATCCGAGGATCTGAAAGACTGCCATGAACTCTGTCACTGAGGAGTTGGGAGTGAGGGGCTTCTGAAGTGGGAGGGAATTCTAAGTCTTAGCTGTGGGATCAATGAGTCCACTGACCAAAGGCATCCTGGAAGAAGTTCAAGTTTGACAAAATTGGGAGAGTGCAGCAAGAGGTATGAGGTACACACAAGAAAGGACAGACTCTGCTGCCATCCTGGTCATGGGCTTGGACCAACGTCCCCACTCTTGTGTAGTGAATGAGCTAAGAATGAACTAGGAGGCTGGAGGTGGTGGTTCGAGCCTACGAACTCAGCACACTGAGACAGGAATTGAGGACAGCATGGGCTACCCTATCTCAAACAAACCAACCGACAGTGGATTATAAAACAAATGTCAGATTAGCAAGGAATTAGTCCTTGGCAGATAAATATCTGCCAATTATGGCCAAGGAAGGAACAAAAAGAAAATCTACTGAAGAGAAAATCAAAACGACCTAGCTTAAATGTTTTTAAAAAGGTCTGTCTGAGTCTAGTGTGATGGTGTCCGCCAGCAATTCCAGCTCTCAGAAGGCTGAGGTAGGAGGATCAGGAATTCAAGAACAATGTCTTACACATAGAAAAGACAGGATAATTTTTGAATAAATGAACAAATGTGTGACTATGAATTCAAATGTACAAAGAATCTATGTTACTGAGGGCATTTTGTTTTATGTTAACGATGCTACGGCGATTGTACTGTACTGTTCTCGGAGCATAGCCTGCAGACCTGAACTTGTCGACTCTCTTACATCATTTGTTATTGCTCTTCTCACATGCCTCTGACATGCCTCATCACCTCAAGTGCAGGTATTTCCTCGCCAGCAAGACTGCTTCATCAGCCTATGTTATGTCTGAGGTTCTCAGCATTCCAGACTGTTCATGAGAACAGTGATGGGGGACACGGGTCTGTGCTCCAACAGCCTATGTCATGTCTGAGGTTCTCAGCATACCGACTGCTCATGGAAACAGTGGTGGGGAACATGGGGCACCCCACTTTTTATGCATAAGGTCAATTGGTTAATATTTAAGACTTTGTGGCCATAGGCTCTCTGGAGCAATTCATGCTTGGAGTATTCATGCTTAGATTATGGTTTGAAAGTAGACATAGACAATCATTTAACAAATGTGGAGCTGTCTGTCCCCAATAAACTTATTGACAACATCAGGTGGTGGCTGGATTTGGCCAAGACCTCCAATCCTTGCTGGGAAATCTCCAGGTAGAATGGGGAAACAGACTTGGGGCTGTTATGACTGATATCCATCTTCAGGTTTACCTGGAAAGTCATTTCTAGTGAGCTCATCTCGTCCTAAGAAGGGACTCCAACACAAAGCCTGATGCTTACCCCCAGAGGACACTTTCCAAGGTCTGCAGTGGGTACCGGAAACCATGGTTCTGACTGCATTCTGACACACAACATACAGTATTATTTTTTCCTATCTATGCATGCCTATGATAGCACCTGATTTATAAATTACATACAGGAGACTGACAAAGCAATCAGTAATAAAATATTACAACTGCAACGACAGTTCATAGTGAGTTATTTAAATAGCTGCTTTCTGGAATGTCCCATCTCATGTAAAACTGAAGCTGCAGGTGGGGGTCTACTGTGCACACTGGGAACTTAGCCCACAGCAGCACATGACGTCACTCTCATCAGCTATAGCTCTGTACTCACGGCCAATGCACTCGATGCTTCTGAAACTCACTGGGGCGGGGTGGGGGAAAGCACACTCTAAGCCTTCTTCTGCATGTGGGTAAAAGTTGGAGGAGATTGACAGATTGACTTCCCACTTCCCTCCCAAACCCTTCCTGATGACAGTGGAAAATATGGACAGAAAGAAGCCCAATGTTATATTATATAAGCTATGGACTGGTCAATAAAAACAGGACCTAGGAATCTGTTCTGTGAAATGTTCTACCATGAATTTTCCAGCTTCTTAAACTATCCTTGTGCATGCTACCTAAGCATGCTACCTCTGAGGTACCTTTCCAGCACCCCGGACTCTTAATAACAACCCCTCTTATAATCTCCAAAATAAAAATAAAAAACATATTATATTTAAATAGATTTAACTTGTATTTAAACTGCCAACCACGTACTAAATTTTATTATATGGTTAATACCCAGGGTAAACTGTCATAGCTTATATGGTCTTTTACTTGCATGATTCACATTTTTTTTTTTCAGAAGAGTTTATGAAATGTGATTTTTTTTTTAATTGACTCACATAGACTCGAGCTCTTGGCCTCGTATCTCTAATAGAAATAGAAGAGAACACGGGGCTTGGTATCTTGTATTTGTCCTGAGTTTTCTCCATCTAGAATGGCCCCTTTCTCTTTACTCCCCACAGCCTAAGCAGTATTTTTATTTATTTATTTAAAAATTGTATTTTGAGACAAGGTCTTGCTATGTTAACTAGGCTGGCCTTGAACCCACAGAGATCTGCCTCTGCCTCCTAAGTGCTGGGATTAAAGGCAGATTCCACCACACCCTGCCCCTTGAGCACTCTTTAAAGCCCATCTAAAAGGCAGCCCAGACCTCCTGTGGTACTCAGTAGGAATCATAAGACCTGTATGCATCACAACCTTTACTTTTAGTGAACTGTGCTCAGCTCTCTTACGTCAAAGACCGAATCTTTTGCCTCTGTGAACTCCCACCCTGTAAGAGTGCAAGCACACAGCCCTCTTACCTGTCTGAAGGTCTAAATCCTCCCATACCCAAGCCACTCATCGGAATGGTAAGAATCTGGGCTTGTCATCCCCACGCCATATAATAATCAAAACACAAAACATACAGAATAAAGAACAGATATTAAGAGCTGCAAAGAAAAAAGGTCAAGTAACATATAAAGGGAAACCTATCAGAATTACACCTGATTTCTCAATGGAAACCATGAAAGCCAGAAGAGCTTGGATAGATGTGCTACAGACACTAAGGGAACATGGATGCAAGCCTAGACTACTATACCCAGCAAAGCTTGCATTCACCATTGATGGAGAAAACAAGATATTCCAGGACAAAAACAGATTTAAACAATACGTAGCCACAAATCCAGCCTTGCAGAAAGTAATAGAAGGAAAATCACAAACCAAGGAGTCCAACAACGCCCACAATAACTCAGGCATCTAGCGACCCTTCACCAGCACAACTAGAAGAAGGGAAACACACAAACTCTACTACAAAAAATGACCGAAGTTAACAACCACTGGTCATTAATATCACTTAATATCAATGGACTCAATTCATCTATAAAAAGGCACAGGCTAAGAGATTAGATACGAAAACAGGATCCAACATTTTGCTGTTTACAAGAAACACACCTCAACCACAAAGACAGACACCTACTCAGAGTAAAGGGTTGGGAAAAGGTTTATCAAGCAAATGGCCCTAAGAAACAAGCCGGTGTGGCCATACTAATTTCCAACAAAGTTGACTTCAAACTAAAATCAATCAGAAGAGATGGAAAGGGACACTTTATACTCATAACAGTAAAAATCCTTCCGAATGAAGTCTCAATCCTGAATATCTATGCCCCTAATATAAAAGCTCCCACGTATGTAAAAGAAACACTTCTAGAACACAAGGCAGCCATCAAACCACACACGCTAATAGTTGGAGACTTCAACACTCCTCTCTCACCAATGGACAGGTCAATCAGACAGAAACCTAACAGAGAATTGAAAGACTTAATGGAGGTAATGAACCAAATGGACTTAACAGACATCTATAGAACATTCCACCCAAATAGGAAAGAATATACCTTCTTCTCTGCGACTCATGGAACCTTTTCGAAAATTGACCATATACTTGGTAGGTAACAAAGCAAACTTCCACAGTTACAAAAAAATATTAGTAACCACCTGTGTCTTATCGGATCACCATGGATTAAAATTAGAATTCAACAACAATGCTACCCCCAGAAAGCCCACAAACTCATGGAAACTGAACAGTCAACTACTGAACCACACCTGGGTCAAGGAAGAAATAAAGAAAGAAATTAAAGTCTTTCTTGAATTTAATGAAAACAAAGACACAACATACTCAAACCTATGGGACACAATGAAGCAGTGCTAAGAGGAAAGTTCATAGCACTAAGTGCCCACTTAAAAGAAAACGGAGAAAGCACTCATTGGTGACTTAACAGCACACCTGAAAGCTCTGGAAAAAAAAGAAGCAGACTCACTTAGGAGAAGTAGAAGACTGGAAATAATCAAACTGAGGGCAGAAATCAACAAAATAGAAACACAGAAAACAATCCAAAGAATCAATGAAACAGGAAGCTGGTTCTTGGAGAAAATCAACAAGATTGACAAACCCTTAGCCAAACTAATCCAACGGCAGAAGGAGAACACGCAAATTAATAAGATCAGAAATGAAAAGGGGGACATAACCACAGACACTGAGGAAATTCAGAGAATCATTAGATCTTACTACAAAAGCCTGTATGCCACAAAATTGGAAAATGTAAAAGAAATGGACAGTTTTTAGATAAATACCATATACCAAAGTTAAACCAGGACCAGGTAAATGCTCTAAATAGTCCTGTTAGTCGCGAAGAATTAGAAACTGATATCAGAAACCTCCCTACCAAAAAGAGCCCAGGACCAGATGGTTTCAATGCGGAATTCTACCAAAACTTTCAAGAAGACCTAATACCCATACTCCTTAAGGTATTTCATAATATAGAAACACAAGAGTCACTGCCAAATTCCTTCTATGAAGCTACAGTTACCCTGATACCTAAACCACACAAAGACTCAACCAAGAAAGAGAATTACAGGCCAATCTCACTCATGAACATTGACGCAAAAATTCTCAATAAAATACTGGCAAACCGAATCCAAGAACACATTAGAAAAATTATCCATTACGATCAAGTAGGCTTCATCCCAGAGATGCAGGGCTGGTTCAACATACGAAAATCTATCAATGTAATCCATCATATAAATAAACTGAAGGAAAAAAACCATATGGTCATCTCATTAGATGTTTGAAAAAGCATTTGACAAAATTCAGCACCCTTTTATGATAAAGGTCTTGGAGAGATTAGGGATACAAGGGTCATTCCTAAATATAATAAAAGCTATTTACAGCAAGCCGACAGCTAACATCAAATTAAACGGAGAGAAACTCAAGGCTATCCCACTAAATTCAGGAACACGACAAGGCTGTCCACTCTCTCCTTATCTCTTCAATATAGTGCTTGAAGTTCTAGCAATAGCAATAAGACAACATAAGGGAATCAAGGGGATTCGATTTGGAAAGGAAGAAGTTAAACTTTCGTTATTTGCAGAGGATATGATAGTGTACATAAGCGACCCCAAAAACTCCACCAAAGAACTCCTACAGCTGATAAACTCCTTCAGTAACGTGGCAGGTTACAAGATCAACTCCAAAAATCAGTCGCCCTCCTATACACAAAGGATAAGGAAGCAGAGAGGGAAATCAGAGAAGTATCACCTTTCACAATAGCCACAAACAGCATAAGATATCTGGGAGTATCTCTAACCAAGGAAGTGAAGGATTTATTTGACAAGAACTTTAAGTCTTTGAAGAAAGAAATTGAAGAGGATACCAGAAAATGGAAGGATCTCTCCTGCTCGTGGATTGGGAGGATCAACATAGTAAAAATGGCAATTCTACCAAAAGCAATCTATAGATTCAATGCAATCCCCATCAAGGTCCCATTAAAATTCTTCACAGATATTGAGAGGACAATAATCAACTTTATATGGAAAAACAAGAAACCCAGGATAGCCAAAAAAATCTTATATAATAAAGGTACTTCTGGAGGCATTACCATCCCTGACTTCAAACTCTATTACAGAGCTACAGTATTGAAAACAGCTTGGTATTGGCATAAAAACAGAGAAGTCGACCAATGGAATCGTATAGAAGACCCGGATCTAAAACCACAAACCTACGAACACCTGATTTTTGATAAAGGAGCCAAAAGTACACAATGGAAGAAGGAGGGTATCTTCAACAAATGGTGCTGGCATAACTGGATGTCAACCTGTAGAAGAATGAAAGTAGATCCTTATCTATCACCATGCACAAAACTCAAGTCCAAATGGATTAAAGACCTCAATATTAATCTGACCCCACTGAGCTTGATAGAGGAGAAAGTGGGAAGTACTCTACAACAAATGGGCACAGGAGACAGTTTCCTATGCGTAACCCCAGCTGCACAGACATTAAGGGCAACATTGAATAAATTGGACCTCCTGAAGCTAAGCAGCTTCTGTAAAGCAAAGGACATTGTCACTAAGACACAAAGGCAGCCTACTGACTGGGAAAAGATCTTCACCAACCCCGCAACTGACAAAGGTCTGATCTCTAAAATATATAAGGAACTCAAGAGACTAGACTTTAAAATGCTAATTAACCCAATTAAAAATGGGGCGCTGAACTGAACAGAGAATTCTCAACAGAAGAAGTTCAAATGGCCAAAAGACACTTAAGGTCATGCTCAACCTCCCTAGCTATCAGGGAAATGCAAATCAAAACAACTTTGAGATATCATCTTACACCTGTCAGATTGGCTAAAATCCAAAACACCAATAATAACCTTTGCTGGAGAGGTTGTGGGGTAAGGGGTACACTCATCCATTGCTGGTGGGAGTGCACACTTGTGCAACCACTTTGGAAAGCAGTGTGGCGGTTTCTCAGGAAATTCGGGATCAACCTACCCCAGGACCCAGCAATTCCACTATTGGGAATTTACCCAAGAGATGCCCAATCATACTACAAAAGCATTTGCTCAACTATGTTCATAGCAGCATTATTTGTAATAGACAGATCCTGGAAACAACCTAGATGCCCCTCAGTGGAAGAATGGATGAAGAAACTGTGGAATATATACATGCTAGAATACTACTCAGCGGTAAAAAACAATGACATCTTGAATTTTGCATGCAAATGGATGGAAATAGAAAACACTATTCTGAGTGAGGTAACCCAGACCCAAAAAGATGAACATGGGATGTACTCACTCATAATCAGTTTCTAGCCATAATTAAAGGA
This sequence comes from Arvicola amphibius, assembly GCF_903992535.2. Classification (NCBI taxonomy): domain Eukaryota; kingdom Metazoa; phylum Chordata; class Mammalia; order Rodentia; family Cricetidae; genus Arvicola; species Arvicola amphibius. Next base: position 16,540,491 of record NC_052048.2, read on the forward strand.
CATCGAGCCTATAATTTGGGATCCTTGAGAAGATAATAAGAAGGTGAACCCCCCCAAAAAGATATAGTAATCCTCCTGGATATTGGAAGTAGACACGATCGCCAGGCAAAATTGGGAAGTTGAGGGTGGGGCGAGACGCGGCCAAGGGAAGATGGGGAGAGAAAAGCGTGAAGGGGAGAATGGGGGGAGCTCGGAGGAATGGGATGCTTGGGATACAGGAAGGGTGGATATGGAAGCAGGGAAGCATATATCTTAATTTAGGGAGCCATCTGAGGGTTGTCAAGAGACCTAACCCTAGAGGGGTTCCCAGGTTTCCAGGGAGACGCCCCCAGTTAGTTCCTTGGGCAGCTGAGGAGAGGGAGCCTGAAAAGGCCAGTTCCTATAGCCATACTGATGAATTTCTTGCATATCACCATAGAACCTCCACCTGGCGATAGATGAAGAAAATGACTGAGCCCCACATTGGAGCACCGGACTGAGCTCCCAAGGTCCTGATGAGGAGCAGAAGGAGAGAGAACATGAGAAAGAAAGTCAGGACCGTGAGGGGTGCGTTCACCCATGGAGACGGTGGGACAGAACTAACGGGAGATCACCAACTCCAGTTGGATTGGGACTGATGGAACATGAGACCAAACCGGACTCTCTGAATGTGGCCGACGGTGGAGGCTGACAGAGAAGCCAAGGACAAAGGCGCTGATCTTTGACTCTTCTGCATGGACGGGCTCTGTGGGAGCCGTCTCAGCTTGGTTGATCACCTTCCTGGACCTGGGGGGAGTTGGGAGGACCTTGGTCTTAACATAGAGTAGGGAACTCTGATGGCTCCTTGGCCTGAAAAGGGAGGGAGGGAGGGTATGGGGGGAGGGAAGGGGGAGGAAGAGGGGAGGAGATGGAAATTTAAAAAAAAAAAAAAAAAAAAAAAAAAGAATCTGGGCTTGTGTTTTGCTCCACACTGGTAAGGAGTGTTTCTGTCTACACCCTCCAGCTAAGTTACTCGTCAGTGTGACATTTGGCAGCACTTTCATCTCTTCCTGTGCTGTGCTCAATTAAAGGGCTTCAAGGAGCTACCTTTTTGCATCAAACAGCAGGTTCGCAGAGCATCTGTAAAGACGTCTCTGGTGCTCCGCAGACAGGCCTTACAGCAGAAACAGCAGTGACTCACAGAATTTGACCTTCAACAAACGGAATCTCTTTTACTAAGCTCTTAGGAACCCAGGAAGACAGATGGATGGGGGACACGGGTAGAGGGATCCTACAAATGGGCAGAGGAGTGTGGGGTTGTCCGTCATCTCTGCAGAACCAAGACTCAGCATCAGATTGTGGACTTGCAGAACAGGACCTCAGTGCTCACCTAACCCCACCCCAGCATTTCATCCCTGCAAAAGCAATGCCTGTCAGTTAAAGTGGCTCATCTGCAATTTGGGTACAGTAGGCAATGTATATATTTAGAGATTTTTACAATATTTACAAAGATCATAAGAATATTAATATACATTTGTATGGGACTCAATCAGTCATCCGTAGGAAAGAATGCATTGTCTCTGGAAGATCTGGTCCTACCTAAGATTATCTTCTAGAACATTCTGTCTTCCTAGAGTCAAGGAAAAACAGAAACCAGGTCTTTCTAAGTGTCCTCAAGACAAAGCCTCTGCGGATACCAAGGTTTATCACTTGACTGAATATTCCACAGGGCTTCATTTGTATTACACCAGATAGCACAAGGCCACTTTTGTGCAAGTATATAATGTAACTGAGCATAGTCCACCATACCTGCTACCTCCCTTTTCTTCCCCCATCCCTTCCTGTTCATTTCCTTTGTTACCCTACATATATTCTTATATTTTCACACCTGTACCTATATGAGTTTAAGTATCTATATGAGACTGAAGACCCACTGATGTGAGATAAGACGATACTCTGCCTTTGTGAGACTGAGTAAGATCACTTACTGGTATCTCCAGTTGCATCTTAACTGGCGAGCCTATATTCCTCATACCACTGATGATTGACTATATGGTTCTAAAAGTGGTGGTAGGATTCAACGAAACAGGTGTGCCACTTAGAAGGGGAAGACGCTATGTATGTCTGACCAATTTTCTCGCCCCTCCCTCCCTTCCTCTCTCCCTTCCCCCTCTCTCCCGCACACCGTCCTTCTGGACTTCTATGCTTATCTCCGGATTCTCAAGAAGTCTGTGGTGAGAGGAAAGCATACGTGCCAGACCTTGACGAGGCGGCCAGGCCCTCAAGGACAGCAACCGCAGACAACAGCCAAGGGACAGCAAGGCCACCCAACCCGCATCTGACCTTGGGGAGAGCCTTGGTCTCTTTGGAGATGGATCTGCTTTGTGGTTTTTCCTGTACCAATGGGCCATGTATGCCAAAGGGATTCAGCCTCAAAAGGGCTGTCGTGAGAACGGGACCTGAGAACCCTGGGTAGGGAAGGAACCAAGACAGGATGCAGCTAGGGCCATTTCCATCCTTCATTAGCTCTCGCTTCATCGTTTTCCTCCAGGTGTCTGGGAAAATGCATGTTTCCATAAGATCCCCCCCCCCGCCCCTTTTCTGCCCCTGACCACCCATCCTATAGTTTCTTCATTATTAAAGCAATCAAACCTCATGTGTAAGCAGAAAAACGACACGAACCCCCATGCCTCCACTCCCCCACCTAACCATCAAACAGCTCATGGCTAGCCCCATTTTACAGCATGTCCTACACCCCCCATCACTAAACTCATAGGACTGTTTGGAATTCAATCCCAAGCACACCCCAAGTTTCATAGCTTTTTTTAAGGCAAGCAAGTCGTAGACAGCTGCTGTTTTGCTGTTGCTGCCGTGGTTCTGACGATCAAACTTTGGGGTGTTATGCATGCTGGACATGCGTTCAACTACCGAGCCACACTTTCGGTACCCATTTTCTCCTGTTCTGTGTGTGGGTGCACGTGCGTGTGTGTGATTCTACAAGGGAGAGGATGCAGTGTGTTAAATCAGTGTTGTATATGGTACATTGGATGCATTTATCTGTATGTGCAGGTACCCGGTGATCTCTCATGAACGGAAAGATAACCTCTAAAAAAAGACTCCACGTTGCCAAACTTGCACAGGCCTCCTGGACAACTCCATGAAAACTGGGGGTGAGGGGGGGGGGTGGGCAGGCTAGCAGAATTTTAATTGGTAGAGTCTCACCCACCCTCCTCGGTTTCTTGTTAGGAGAGCCATTTGGGTTTTTCTAACTTCACTGAAAAAGAATGTGGGTGTGGGTTTGCTCTGTCTAAACCACTAGCAACACCTAATACCCCAATTCCAATTTCACCTCTTTTTCCCCAGGGGAAAGCAGTACGAGTAGCTGCCCACAGGACAGAATTACAGGCACGAATCTGAGACAAAGGTTCTTTACGCTGTGTCTGGTCATTAATTAGCACCTGGAAAATTCAGGATGGGGCCATTAGTGCACTCATAAACCTTTGATTTTAAATGTTTTCTTTGCTTGGCTGTGATTTGAGGTGACTCTCCTTGGGATCTGCATGGAGGACATTTGTTCCTTAACATTTCTGAGGCTCATTAACTCCTCTCTTCCCAGTGGCTCATTAAGCAGGCCATTAGGGACTCTGTCTCATGCAAGCAGAAGCCTCCCTTGTCCTCCCCAATCCTTTGGAGGCACGTTATATGGGGCGCGGTGTGACCTGGCTTCTGCCGTTCCGCGAAGGGTTGGCTGTGAGGGGGCCAAGCTCACTCACCCGCTATTCTCCCGATGGGCATGGCGTGCTCTTCAGGCGGGGACACAGAGACCATGATGTGGTTCATGTAAGCCAGGTCCTCCCGATGAGACAGGTTGATGGGTTTCCCTTCCCTATGCATCCCATCTTCGGAGAGCCGGGACTGTTTGAAATCTACCGAGTGCCGGGGGTTCAGGATCAAAGGGTGCATGATGGGGCTGGGCATCAGCTGGATCACTCGTGTGCTCTCCTGCCAGGGGCTGGAGGGCTTCGGGTTGGACTCCGAGGATGCTGGGCAGTGATTATTCTCCATAGGAGACACTGACAGGGGGTACGACTCCTGGTGGTTATTTTCCTGCTGGAGCCTTGGACCCTGAGCCCTCTCAGCTGGAGAGAGGCGACGGATCATGTTGTCCAGAGGGGACCTCAGGGGCCGCTGCTCGGGGTCAGGAGAAGGCCTGTGGTTTGTGGTGATGGGTGACCTAGGGCGATGTAAGAGTTCAATGGTGGGAGGGTTGTGGTGAACACTCTCTGCAGGTGGCCTGGGCGTCCTCTGGACACAGTTATCTGTGGGCAAAAGAAAAGACAATCACAGATCGCGGTAAACCTGCAGTCCTGGGACCTCACAATTGCTCTCTGGGCTGCTATACTGGTACATGGAGCGCCTCCAACCCAGACTCCAGTGACTTTCCCTATGCTCAAACAAAACATACTTGAAATGGCTTTCCTACACCAGACAAGCTAGGAATGCCCACCGACATTCCATCCAGCATCTGTTAGTGCCTGATAACCCGATTCCCTTCTGTCTCTCGTCCTCGCTCGACTCCTCTGTGCAGGTTCAGATGGAGGGGTTCGTAAGCTTCCCTCTCCAGAGGCTCTGGGGAGCTTACATTTCCATCTTCTCCATCTCCAGGTGTGCTACTGCTGATAATAATGACGACTGCTGGTGACTCTATTCTAGGTACTGGATTTTATTATTTAAAACTTGAACGTATTTATTTATTTATTTATTTATTTATTTAGTATACAATATTCTGTCTGTGTGTATGCCTGCAGGCCAGAAGAGGGCACCAGACCCCATTACAGATGGTTGTGAGCCACCATGTGGTTGCTGGGAATTGAACTCAGGACCTCTGGAAGAGCAGGCAATGCTCTTAACATCTGAGCCATCTCTCCAGCCCAAAACTTGAACATTCTTAAGAGGGAGATACACTATTTTTCCTGCTTAACAGACGATAAAACCGAATCACAGGCAACTTACCCCATGCCATGCTGCCAACGGGTAAAGCATTAGAATCGGAGTCTAAAATATGCATGTGTTACAGTACTTTGTGCCACACAGACCCCAGGGTACTAAATCATCCAGAAACCTGCTCTCAACAGCAACAATTCCTGTTTTACTGAATGGTGAATTTTGTGCTTGAGAGAGTTTTTAGAAGCTTGCCCTTGAATGCACTGATCTTACACGGGCTCAGAGTTAGTAGAGGCAAGGAGGAAGGATGGGGTACACAGGCACCCCAACAACACATGCTCTCCTTTGAACTTGAATGGACTGCTGCTGAGGGCAACACCGGAAGTGAATAGCTGAAGCAGTGGTGGGGCTGAGCTGAGCACGGACCAGCTCACAGGTGAAGTGGTTCCCTGCTAAAGCCCAGAAAGGTATAAAAGCAGAAGAGCTCATGTCTCTCTTCATGGGGTACTCTGGCCACGTGTGTTACTGGGACAGTCTCAGCAGAATGAACACTTCTGCCGATCCCTACTCTGGTCACAGACTTATCCACAGTTCTAAGTGTCAAAACGACGTCAAAGACTTCACCTTTGTCTATATGAAGAACCTGAAAAGGGGAACTGGGCCTCTACCAGGGTCAGCAGTCAGAGAAAGAGGTGGGGTTGGTTCCCTTAAGACTTATACTGGGTTGGCATGAAAATGGAGAATTTTTTTCTTTAAAAAATCCTACTACATCTCCCTAATCATGTGAGACAGTGAACAAAAGAAACACTGACTGTGGCCCACGAGAGTCAGAGAAAGGGAAAATATGTTTCATGACTGTTGTATGATCTGTGGCCATAAATTCAACAAACCCTTACTTATTGGGACAAATATCATAGGATACTTGTTTAATAATCTAAATCACTAAATAGCAGAGTACTAATCAACTGGGAAAAGGAATGAGAGACAGTTCAATACTTTGCTGGAAACCAATATTCAGGCAATATGGTCAGATATAAAAGGGATAGTAAAGGATTTAAAACCTGCCACCGTTCATCTGACAAGAGGAAGAGAGGTTCCAGTAGCAATAACGGCAGTGGATCCCTCAGACTAAATCTCCTACAGACAGACTTTATAGAAACTGGATATAAGACACTCAAAAAAGCCATGTAAAGGTATTAGACAGTGACCCCAAATAGACAAAAATACGAGGGTCTTTATTCTTCATAGAGCAAGGTCTGGGAAGTTTTCCCACAAGAGTACCCTCATCAGTGCAGCACAAGAGAAAGCCATGTGAGCTTCCAGGACACAAGTGGATGCCCAGATGGCAGAAATGTGTGGAAGCCTCATCAAGGGAAGAGTGCCAGAAAGAAGAGCTACTAACCCAGCACAATGTTCTCTCAAGCTCTTGCCTGACTCCTGAACAATACACACACAGGAGAGACTCAAAAGCCACAGCTGTGGGCTGGAAATTATGAGAAGTCTCAGCTCCTGGTCACTGGAGTGGAGAAGCAGGTCAGAGATTGAGTCTCATTAAGCTAAACGGCTCCATCAACACCCCAGGCTGTCCTTTACCCAAGCATGGCCACAAGTCAGTGCGGCAGATCCTGTGTTACAGAACAAAGGAGCCTTGCTGAGGGCTAAAGGCCAAACTGAGGTGGACTTGCTGCAGCAAAGTGAAAATTGGCCTCCACACACTGGAAGTGACTGGCCACTAAATTAACTGCCTGAAAGACTATGAGTCTCTACTCTTCAGAGGAATACAACGAAACCCAAAGTCTCTACAGTTTATAAACTTCTGTATCAACACGGTTTTTCTAGACTTAAAAGATGTGATCTATTATTAAAAAGCCACCAAAAGAAACAGATTCTGTGACTCTGATGGGATCAGCTAAAGAGACTTTAAAGGAATTAAAGGTAGCTATCAAGTATTTCAGGGACATCAGTCACAATGAGTAACGACATACAGGAACTGTCAAAATAGAAAGCTGAAACCTGGGAAAGAAGAACGAAGATTCTAGAACTAAAAATCACACTATATGAAATGTAAGAGTAGACTAGACAGACTTCCTAGCATACTGGAGATGAGAGAAAAGGATTAGAGACTTAATAAAATTAACCACAAATCACAACATCAACTAGCCAAATACGCCTAGAGTACAGAAAGAACGGGTAGGAGAGGAAGGGGAAAAATAATGGCCAAATTGAAGTGACACAAGCTACAATGTCAAAAACAAACTAGGAAACTCCAGAAGCTCAGCAAACCCAAGGTGCTTATACACAATGGAAATCACACCCCGGGCACTTGACAGCAAAACCGTTGAAAGTCATGAGAAAAGAGTCTGTGCAGGGTGTGGAGGTGTATGCCTGTAATGTTAGCACTTGGGAAGCTGAGGCAGGAGGACTGCCAGCAGTTTAAAGCCAGCTTGGACTAGATACTGAACTTAAGCCTGACCTTGTCTCAAAAATCAGTGCTGTGTGGGGCAGAAATCTTGAATGCAGCATGGGGGCGGCCAGAGAAAAGATCAGAAGAAGCGTAAGACTCTTCATCCAAACCCTCCAGAATCTGAAACTTGCTGAGTGGGACTACAAAGTGCCACCCGTGGAAAATGCAGCATCATTGAAATTTGTTTCGTAAACAAAACAACTGAAACATATTCTGTCAAATTTCTTTCAGGCTACATGTACAGTGTATGTATGAAGTACAAACAGATTTCATGTTTAGACGTGGGTCTCATCACCAACCTGTCCCATTGTAAGTAAAACACTCCAAAACTCGAAAACACACACAAAAAAACAACCAACTTAAAAAAAAAAAGTAACCCAAATCTAAACTTTGTATCCAAGCCTCTTATAAAGGACAGACAAAGCCAGCCAACAGGCATTATGCGGTTGTTACATTATGACTACCTGTTCTAAAGAGGGAGATCCACCAGCCACTTGCAATCTTGAGGCCCCTTCTTAGAGGTTGCTTCACACTTGTATACGACGTTTTCCAGCCAGGGATCACTGAAACCGTATGCGGAGAAGCTACTGGGGTTGAGCTGAGGCCCTGGGCTCTGCACTTCTGACTATATAAATGGTCTATATCTTTTTAGGCCTGTCCAGAAGTATTTATGGGGGGATATGACACACTGGGAGGCGAAGAGCCAGGTGAGGTATGGGGGAAAGAGTGTAGTGGTGACTGATTCTTGACAGTGGCTGTGGGTACAGGCTGCTTCCCTACAGGGTCCTCTCTACCTCTCTGTAGGGGTTTGATAGTTTCTATTATAAAAGTGTTGTTCTTTCCTTTCTTCCTCTTTTTGAGACAGGGTTTCTCTGTGTAGCCCTGGCTGTCCTGAAACTTCCTCTGTAGTCCAGGGTGGGCTTGAACTCACAGAGATCCACCTGCTCCTGCCTACTGTCTGCTGGCTTTAATGGCATGTGCCACCACTGCCTGGTTCTTTCTTTAAGAGATAGGCTCTTACACTGTAGCAGTCCAAACTCAAAGCGATCCTCTTGTCTCTGCCTCGCAAGCGCTGGGATTATAGACATGAACTACTATGGCCATCTAAACATTTCTTTTTGAAGCCCTGGCAAATCTTGCCCAGATACAGGTTGGAATGGTAGGCACCATTTGCCTCATTTTATTTCCGGTACTGACTCAATGATGTTATCTTACGTTTAATTAAATCTTAATGTCTAAGATTTAATAATCTTATGACAGAAGTGATTTTTGGTGACAAGGTAAATATTCTTTTCATAGCTAATAAGGTCCTAAATTCTGCCACCCATAAAGAAATTTATGGTTTTTTTTCCAGAGTGTGATTACTAAAAAGTAAGGACAGTTTCATTCTGACTTTAAAAAAATTTTCTAAATATCTCTCTTTGCTTACAAGATGGCTCTCCTTACTTAAAAGATTACTAAGGTTTAACAAGATCATGGAGACTGTGTACTAAAAGAAAAAAAAATCCCATTTCCGGAACCCATTTCCTGTCTTCTAAATTACAAAACAGACGCAGGCGTTGGTCAATAATCAGGTTACCTGCAGGTTCTCTTTGATGTCCTGGCTTCAAGGCTGGGTGTGTGTGTGTGTGTGCAGTTGGGGCAGGCCTTAGGAAGTCAGGGAGGGCTAGGGGTGGAAGCATTTTCATGCCAAGGGGAAAGGGGGAACTGATGTAATGTCCTGGAGAGAGTTCACTCTCTGTTCCTGCCCAGAGCTTGGGGAACAATGAGGGAAGGAAGGAGACAGCACTCTGGATAATTCAACTCAGACCGGACTTTAGCCTCAGGATCCTGGGCAGGAACAAGAGGTGGAGGAGCTTTATTTATTTATTTCTCTGCAGACACCACTGCAAGAGGAAGCATTTGATGAAGATGATAACATTAATGGTAGACTAGTGGATCCAAGGGTATTTAATTCCCGGCTCCTAGTGGTCTGGGCACAGCCACTGTGAAGGCCGAGAGGCCTGCAACAAGACCTTCCAAGCTTTGTTTCAGAGCACAGCGTCTGCACCCACGTATGGAATGGGTCTGATGCTCCTGCCCTGCTGCCTGTTGCTCTGTTATTAGAAGTTGGCAGCCGAGTGTGGAAACGTAAGAGACCAGAGCCGGCAGGCAGAGGAGCTCCGGACACAGGAAATGTGCTGCCTCGACAGTGGGTGCATGAAATCCCTCAGATGTAGGGATCTTCTGTCTAAGGCTTTATTTATTTATTTATTTGGCCTTGATGTCTGGGTTTGTGCTTGGTAAGTTGCTCAACTGGAAAACTGGGAAACTGTCCACACCACCCTGGTTCTGAAGGTCTTGATAGTGGAGGGAAATGCACAAGGAAGAAGGAGGGGAGAGCTACACTTAATGAGTGTGGGCGCTGAGGCATGGAAGGAAAAAGCCCAAAGCCTGGTGAGGAATATTCACTCTGGCTGACAGCATGCTTTCTGAGCCCAGAGCATTGTCTTTATGAGCCATTAGGCACAGAGGATCCCATTCTTTGAAGCAAACAAATCCAGCAGGACTTCAGATGAGAACAAGAGGTCTTATTTTCTTTCCTATCACTTTATTGGAAGAGTTGCCCCCACTCGTGAGTTTGAGCCAGGGTCTTGGATGGTTAGTCTAGACAGTCGACTCGGGATAGGATTTGGAGTCACTGTGGAAACCTATCTCTGGGTGTGTTTAAGGGTGTTCTCAGAAAGCTTTAAGATAAGTGGGAAGACCCTGAATGTGGTGGCTCCATCCTATGGGCTATGATTATAGACTTAACGATACAACGTTGCTTCACCCTCTTGCCACCAAGCTTTGCCCACAATGATGGACTGTCCTTTCACAATGGAAACCAAAACAGACATTCCCTTTAAGGTTTTTTTTTTTTTTTTTTTTTTTTTTTTTTTTTTTTTTTTTTTGGCATCTTGCCATAGCAATGAGAAAAGTAACTAATATAGAATCTCAAGTGCATCAGGCTGGCCTTGAACTCACTACAAACATCAATGACCTTGAATTTCTGATCTTTTTGTTCTACCATCTCTACTTAAATGCATCCAAATGCCCCAATTCAGCCATACTATAAACAGTGAATGAGTCTAAAAAGGTTACGGCAAATATCTCAAGGTCATATGACACCTGTTAGCATCACATGTCACACCCATGCTATCCTCAGGCTCAGAGAATCAGGGAAATCACCAGCTTCCGGTCACTTGTATTGTATAGTGTTCCAGAGGGGACCAAACCTCAGCAGTGTGTAAAAGATTACCAGGAACTATGAATGATAGAAAGAACTAAACAAAAATTAAAGGCTCTAGTTAAAGGTCCCTGAACTGGAATTTAAAGCATAGTTCACACATAACCTCATATTCTCTTGGTCTCTCATTACTGGGCTGTTGAACTCTGTTCTCACATTCCAAAACTCATAGGTTCTAACTTTCAGGATCTCAGAATGTGGCCTTATTTGGAAAGAAGTTCCTTGAAGACCTAAGTAGTTAAGAGGAAGCTATTTTATGCCCCAGTGAACTTGACAAAAACCCAGAGTCAGCTAAGAAGTCTCAATCGAGGGTTGCAAAGATCACATTAGTCATATAGGCCTGTCTGTGGGGATTGTCTTGAATGCCCACTGTGGGCAGCACCATTCCCTGGGCAGGTGATTCTGGGCTGTCTAAGAAAGCTAGCTAAGTACGAGCCTGGAACTAAGTCTAGGAGACAGCCAGCAAGACACATTCCTCCACTGTTTCTTCTTCTTTTTGTGAAAGGAAGCATGTGGACAAGCTTAGTAAAAAACAGCAGGGCAGGCGAGCTGTCTATCTTGGCAGCTGCCAGGAGAAGGGGAATGGAGACCAGAAGGAAAGCTGCCCCTTGCAAGGGAGCTCAACAAGCAGTCCTGTGGCAAAAGAAGAGGGGGCTTTGGAAAAAGTGAAAGAAGTTCAGAATGCCAGGGAAAACACACACAGTTCTTGGTCAGTAACCGAGAAAGGAATAAAGAAAAATAAAAGAAAAGTTAACATTCTTCTGAGTCCTAACTCTGAAAAGCTGGCAAGCTGTGTGGCAGAGGCTCCGCAGTGCTGTTGGGTGGAAGAGGATACAAGTGGCCATCCCGCCATGATTTCTGCATTGAGTTCCAGCTCTGGTTTCCTTCAGCGATGGGAATGTAGCCTGTGAGCAGAAACAAACCCTTTCCCTCCCCTCAGTGGTTATTTTAGCTTTATATTTATTTAATTAAAACGTTTATTTCATGTGTATGAGTGTTCTATTTGCATGTATGTCTGTGCACCATGTGCATGCAGAGCCCGTGGAGGCCAGAAGGGGGAACCGGATCCCCTGGAACTGGAGCTGCAGGCAGTTGTTACCGCTACAGGGATGCTGGGAACTGAACCTGGGTCCTCTGGAAGAAGAGCAAGTGCTCTTCTTCTTCATTCTGTTTTTGGTTTTGGGGACAGGGTTTCTCTGTGTAATAGCCTTGACTGTCCCAGAGCTCATTCTGTAGATGAGGCTGGCCTTGGACTCACAGAGATTCTCCTGCCTCTGCATCCCAAGTGCTGGGATTAAAGGGATGTGCCACCACACCTGGCTGCAAGTGCTGTTCCTAACCCCTGAGCCATCGCTCTAGTCCTAGTGTTTTCCACTCATGGTGCTGTCACAGCAAGAGAGGGGAAGCTAGAATACTTTATCATCAGTATAACTGGTGCCCTTATAAAAACGAGACTGTGGCCATGGCCGCAAGCATGCAAGGAGAATGCTGCTTAAAAAGCAAAGCAGAACCTCCAAGACAAGCACCACTATTGATTAACTGCCAACCAGTCTTCTGTAGTCAAGACGGAGTCTTGGACATGTCCTCCTTCTCCACCCTCAAAGAGACCAAACCTGAACATGGGCTTCTGGCTTCTGGAACAGCACACACTAATGCACCATGTTTGCAGCTGTCTGGTTTGTGGTATTTATTAGGGCAGCCTAGCAAAACCTATATATCCCTGTTTCCTATTCCTCTTCTTCAAGGTTCAACCTGTGCTTGGCAGGAGACTATCTACTGATAGTCCAGCCATCTCGACTGAATTCCCTTTAGGGCCTAAGAAGTAGACTGACTGAAATGTATGATAAAACAACAGACCCTAGAATGGTAGAAGCGTTTGACAGATGGGGCTGAAATGGTTCATTCATCTTCCTTCCCTCAGGCGGTAGTGGGGTTAGCTCCCCTAGCGGGCCAGCACTGAGTATCTACATGTCGGCAGACACAGTCGGTGACAGAGCAGAGAGCACTCTCTCAGTTTCAACACAGCAGCCAAAAGAAGTGACTTAAGGGATTAGGGAGTGGGAGTGGGTGACAGCGGGAGAGATGGCTCTCAAGGTAAAAGCACTGGCTGCTTCTGTAGAGGACCAGGGTTCAGTTCCCAGCCCCCACGTGGCGGTTCACACCATCTGTGACTCCAGTTCTGGAGGATCTCTGCAGGCATTGGGACATACCTATGCATACAAGCAGGCAAAACACATATACACATAAAAAAATCAAGGGGGACTTGGATGTAGTTTAGTTGTTAGAGTGCTTGTCCAACAGGCACACAGCCCTGGACTTGATCCCCAACATTACATAAACCAGATATGGAGATGCAGACCTGTATTTAAGGCAATCCGTGGCTACATAGTAAGTTTGAGGCTAGTTTGGGCTACATGAGGCACTGTCTTAAGAAGGGGGGGGGGGATAGGAAATCTATGGATAGGATTTGAGATGAGCCAACTAGACCTGTAGGGGTAAGCCTATGCCTGTAATGACTAACAGAGCCTGGAGTCAGGGCATCACGAAGACAAAGAGTCTTGGAATCGGGACAGCCAATCAGTAGCCTTTCAGGAGCAGACTTCCTTCTTTAGAGATGAAATTCACTGACCCCAGTTCCTGATCTCAAAGGGACTGGCTAGCTTTTCTCTAAGTTTCCTGAAGACTTCCTGCCTTTCTCTGGCGTTACTCATGCATATAAGAATCTCCCTCCCAAGAAACTCAACCACAGCAGACAGAGGAAGAAGACTGAGGGCTAGTAGGAGATGCCAAGAGACCATGTCCAGTGCCTTCCTCTGCTGTGGCAAACACATGCCCAGGAGGAGAGGATGGAGGTCAGAAGATCAGGGACATGTTGACCCTTGCCCCAAAACAGGAAGGAAGGGTTTTTTGCCTCTGTTTCTTCTTCTTTTGGGCAGGAACAGGAAGTGGAGAGCTGGGCCTCCTCTTCATCCCTGGGACTTCTCAGGACCCGCTGCAAGCTTTTAGAATCGCAGCGTGGAGAGGGGTGAGACGGTTATTCTTGTGCTCAAATGTGAGAGGAGACAGCCAGTAAATTCACAGGAACGTTCTGGATGGGAGGGTGTAGCAAGCCCCAAGTTCCAGGAGCAACATGAGTGCCCATGGCCAAACAGGCCACGTTCTGCAAACAGTGAGGACCAACACTGTCCCACAGCAATTCTGATGGAGATGGTGCCCAGCTAGTCCAGACAGGTGTTAGAGGGAAGGGGAGAGGCCTTAACTACGCCTGAGATGCATGAATCTGACACCTGAGCCAAACATATAGAGCCCCTTCCTAAAGATGGCAGTTAAGAAACTTGGAATTGGAAGGAAAGAAAACAAAACCTAAAGGGACCATTTGTACTGATGCAAAGGTACTCAACCTCACTTGACTGTGCCTAAACATGGGCCAGGCTGTAAGGTTTATGTGTATTTTATCACAATTAAGAGTTTACAAGAAAAAAACTACACCTTTAATCCCAGCATTTGGGAGGCAGAGGTAGGCAAATCTTTGTGAGTCTGAGGGCAGCCTGGTCTACAAAGCAAGTTCCAGGACAGCCAAGCAGCCGGGACTGTTTCGCAGAGAAACCCTATCTTGAAACAATCCCCCTCCAAAGAATTTACAAGAAAAGGATGATTAAGAACTCAGCCAAGTAACGGGAAGACACGCCAAATAGTGACAATGAGTGACATTTACTGGGTTCCTGCTGACAGGGGCTTTTCCAAGGGCCGTTCTCGCTCTAATTGATTTCTTTCTTATATCGTAAGAGGCAGGCACTGCTATTTTCCTTCGCTGACACACGGAGGAACTAACTTGTCCTGAGACACAGAGCAGGTCAAATGGGGAGACAGAAAGTCCCTGAACCTAGGTGGTCTGGCACATGTCCATATGCCCTCTGTCCCCTTAAGATCTTACACAGTAAAAATATATAACAGAGATGTTACAGCCTTGCTGGTGGCCTCCTGGACACTTCATTTATCAACACTATTTCCAGTAAGACTAGAGAATCGTGGTGAGATTTTTACAATCAGCAAGAGGCCATGGCCTCGGCAGACAAAAGCTTCCTGTCTGAGGTGCCTCTGCAGCCACTGTAAGGAAAGGCTGGCTGTCAAGGGTGCTGGTTTTCACTCTCAGTGCCCAGCGTCTGATTCAGACCCTGGCCATCACACAGGATCCTGTCCGTCACAAGGCTGGGAGGTTTTACTCATGCTGAGTCAACTCGTCCTGAGGAAACCAACCATCCAGGAGGCTTACTCCATTCGATCTTGAGTAAGCTTTTTAAAATTATAAATTAGGGTTGGGATGTAGCTCAGCTGGCAGATCTCTTGCCCAGTGGGCTCCAACCCTCAGTACCACACAAGAACCTAGCCCAGTGGTGCCCTATCAACCCAGTGCTGGAGAGGAAGAACAGGAAAACCGGAAGTTCAATGTCATACTTCACTACAGAGTGGGTTAGAGGCCAGCCTGAGCTACATAGACCCTGATTCAGAAAAGTAAAATAGGCCATGAATTAAAAGACCTATTTGGGGGCCTCTGTAATTCTCTTTGACCATTTTTGCTGTTTACATTTTATAGTGCAAGCAACAGGTCACCTGATCCAATGCACCCTAATCGGGTTCGGAAATTGCCTTAGTACTTAAATCTCTATGAAACTGGCTTTTTCAATCATCTCCCCCCCCCTTTGAGGCTGCAACTTACAAAAACATGAAAAGAACATTCTCGTCTGTTGTGAACGTCACCTGGATTTAAATCTTAACTTTGTGTGGCGAGGGAAATGGCTCAGCAAGTAAAATATGCTTGCCGTGTATCGTGAGGACCAGAGTCCAGACCTACAGCTACCACAGAAATGCTGGGTGGGTGTAGTAGCCCACCTGTAATCCCAGCAAATGGGAGCCAAAGATAGGGGATCCTTTCTGTGCAGGAATCCCTGAAGCAAGCTAGTGGAACTGGTGAGCTCTGGATTCAGGTGAGAGACTCTGCCTCATACATATCTAAGCTAGGGTGATTAAAGCAGACAGCAGACAGGAACCGCTGGCCTCTACATACATACTCATGCACACACACGGGTATCTGCGCAAATGTGAACAAGCATAAAACACACACGCACGCACCTGCGCAAACATGAGGGTGCACACACGCATGCATAACACGCACATAAACACGCACACGCATGCACGCAAATCTCCATATTGCCACTTGGTCTGGAAGCATATTACCTGACTGCCCTCAGTCTCTATTTCCTCATCTACAAATTTAGGATAATACCACTTGCTTTTAGGCAGGCTGGGAAGATTAGATGATATGAATATTTAAGTGCTTAGGAGGTCTGACATATAGCAGGACTCAATAAAACTTGTCATACGTCTCATCTTAATTATCTCACTGAAGTAGTGTACGATTCCAAAGCACCTGGGTTGGCAGTGATGGAAGGAGTAAGGTTTCCCACAAGAGAGAGACCACACAAGGAAACTCCAGTGGCCCATATTAGAATGCACGCCACCCTCCTGTTCCCCCCAAAGAGATGCCTGTTCTCGAAGTTCCAGACTGTTCCCATGTGGTAGCGGCTAGGGAAAACGAGACAGTGTTTTGATGTGTAGAAATTCTCAGTGTGACTTGAGAATTCCACATGCACCCAGTGACAAAACGCTGTCACAAGAGCACCCTACCCTCCCTCTCCATTCCAGCACAGAAACAACCAGCCGGGCGCACGGGCTGTGCATGTGCTCAAACGATGGGACTAAAAACGACATATACCTCTCACTATCGCAGGAAAGAGTGAAATGAGGGGTTTAAATGAGAAGAGAGGGCAGAGAGATGGAAAGAGAGCATCAGAGGAACCTCATCTTCCTTCTCCCTACTGACTGACCAGTCCTACAGAGTCACTCTGCAGAGCGCTGGGATTTCAGCCCAGACTGACAGCGTTTAGGGGCCCAGTGTTAACTGTATGAACACACTGGATTCATGAATACAATCTCTTCCTTTTAGTTAGTTCCATGACTGATTTTGGAAACTACAGCCTTAAAATAAGCAGTCATCACAACTGAATGTAACCAGATAGATTGATTTTATGGTCGTCTGCTGGTCCAAATCATCGGGAGATGCTTTCTGCCTTCTGGTTCTGGTGCGAGTGCCTGCATCATCGATTAGGTTGTCTCCTTTCTATACAACCGCCCACCTACTATCGAACTCATGGGCTACAGATACGATGAGTCATAATAGTCAGAGCAAAGGGACCTTCTGAAACTGCGCTTTCCACTACAAGTGAATGAGGTTACTGTCTGATGCCGAGAAGGGCCATGCCGCCAGACATTCTGATAAGGTGATGCAGCTGAGACCAGCGGGGCTCTCTGTGCCTGGGCAGCGCCAGTGGACTCAGTCCTGGTTTCCTGTTTCTTAGCTGCTTAAGAACCCGAGGGTGAAGACTGGGTCTTGTTCATCTCTATAGCTTGGCTATGTCAGGATTTGAAACCTGTAAGGGACCTTTAGAACCATCTCATTTAGTCTCCCTTGTCACAGCAGGGGAAATGGAGCATCCGAGAAATGAGAAAGTTGACCTGTTTTGTTCTGGCAGAACTGGGGTCTGGAGCCTCATTTCCTGACTTCCAGGTGCTGTTCTTTAAACAGACACACACACAGACACACACACACACACACACGTACACACGTACACACATGGACAGTCTCTCTCTCACACAGATACACATAGTCACACACACACAAACACGTATGCACACGCACGCACAAAGTCTCACACACACAGACATACACACAGAGTCACACATGCACACGTGCAGGCATACGCATGTACACACATAGAGACACACATACAAAGACAGACACACACAGTCTCACACGTGCACACACACAGACTCACATGCACACACTTGTCTGGAGTGGTTCTGGTTTATGTCTGTTGCCCTGGCTTACTCATGGGCAGACTGCTGTGTCTTTACCCCAAGTCTTCCAATAATGAAAGAGACGCTGTATAGTCAACCTAGTAATAATCCACCTTCTTCTTCCATAGCTAATAACTGAAGAGAGTGGAAACTGTGTTCCAGATAACTGCTCTGCTCAGGGCCTGACAGGATTTTAGAAGGAATGCTGTGGAGACTGTTTGCATCTGTGAGGTCACCATCCTACGGAGGACGGGAAGCCCTACACCAATCCCAGGCTCCTCACAGCTGGCACTGCCGTACCATTGCTAGAGTGGAAGGTGAGGCTTCAATGTACAGGACCCACGGCGATGTTTGTGGGGAAGCCGTTGACAGACCAAATGGGACACGTTTGTTCTGCGATATCAATTCCCATTGTGAAGTGACCAGCATCTGAAGTGGCTGAGCTGGTGGCTAGGGCGAAGTGAGGTCACGGGGTAGATGCAGCCTTGTGTCTGTGTCTCTGTGACAGGATGCTCAGCCTTAGAGGGGGTCTGGCTGACAGATACTCAGGGCCCAGCCTCTTTCTGGCCTGTCATTCATATACACACGGACCATCTCTACCCCAAGATCTAAGCTCTAAGGTCTGAGATCCCAAGTGTCCATATGATGTCACATGTGTCAAATCCCACACTTGACTTTGGCTGGTGGGTCACATTCAAAACACAGGCACACTGGTCATTTGTAGAAAATTAAAACTATAAAAATCCTATAAAAATCATCTTTACACCCTGTATATAAGGTATACACAAAATAAATGAATTTCAGAGACAGCCTTGGGTCCCATCCTGAGATAGCATATATTTATGTAAATATTATAAAACCTGAAATGCAAACCACTTCTGATCCCAAAAATGTTGCTAAGGAGTACTCAGCTTTTACCCACAAACACATGCCCAAGCCAAGTCAGCAGAAGACACAAACAGTCTTGGGCCAACACGGTTTTGGGTATCCTTCACTCTGTATAAAATTTGGTATGTATAATCTCATCTTACAGAAATTATTTTGGGCCAGCTCTCCCCATAGTTTTAGCATATATTGCTATATCCTCTCCTGCCATTCGCTGACCCGGTGCCTTCCCAAATAGCGGTGTTTTGCCTCTTGAGACATGGCATGCTGAACTTAACTTTTTTGTTTTGTTTTGTTTTGTTTTTTTTTGAGAAGAACTGAAAGGGGCTGGAGGTGGGAGGGCAAGCCACCATTTTGAAAGTATAAAACAGGAGGTAGCTTCTTCCTCTCACCGCTGGGTCTCAAATGTTTTTTTCTGTTGACTGAACCTGGGAGATAGGGTCCCCTGTTCATCTGAGATTGGCAACGGTGTCCGAACAGACAAAGGGGGAGCGAAGAGGTCCTCAGATCTTGCTTTCTGACAGCTAGCATCAAGGAATCGTTTCTGTGGATGCCCCTGGTACTTTTAAGGGCTGATTCTAAAGTGTATCCACCTGATCTGCAGGGCTACCAGGCCCTTGACCCTGGCCTCATTAGCTCTGTTCTCTTAGTGGCTGAGTTCACCACTGACCTCACAGTGCATGCAAGCACAGATCATTTGGGTGCGTGATGGGACATACCTACGTTTCTTTGGTTTGTGGGTAGCTCTCAGAGTTGGCCATCTTTGTCTAGGAAGGATTAGCCCCTGCACAGAAGAACAACACTCCCCCGCTCCCTCCCCACCCCACCTACTTCCAAGTAAAATCATACCAAGTAGGAAGGAACCACATGTCTTCAACCACATTTGGGAAGAAAATTCCAAACGAAAATAAATATTTTTCAATAGTAAGGGAAAAGAAGGAGGGGGAACTTAATCCATGTCCCGTGTGTCTGCAGAGCCAGGCTGATAACACATTCCTGCCTTACTGTCAAGCCTCAGTGAGCCCACCTCCTCTTCCCTGGAGTGGCTCCTGGCTATTATGCAAGCCGGAAAAGAGAAAGGCCAGAGGAGCAGGAGAACATCAAACCCGAATTGAGGGGAAGGGATAGTTGCTAAATTTAGCCTGGGTTACTGGAGGAGAGGAGAGGCTCAGAGTGGGTGGGAGCCTGGCAGATACAGGGCCTATCCTCTGTCTCCTGCTGGAGAGGACCTGCTGAGAGGCCCCCCACAACCTGGAGTCAGGCTCTTTTTTTGTCACAAGTGCTAATTAAGAGAATACCAAGCTCAAGTTTTTAACCCTCTGACCGCAAAAGAAAAGTAGCAGTCCTGTGTTTGGAAATGATTCACTAGTCAACAAAACTTCCCGAGGAATGGGACCCTGAAATTGGCTTTAAAGAAAAGCCCCACACTGTGGTGTTCACACATCTGCATACTGGTTGCCAGCTTCACTGGGAGGGAGGGAGGGAGGGAGGACCTGATGGTCCCGAGGGACGTGATTCTGCTCAAATGCCATCACACACTCTGCTATTCAGTGGCATTGAGCACAAAATCACATTTTATAGCCCTGTACCCAACACCCGCTGGCCCAGGACCACGCGCTCCATGGTTCCGAGCTGTCTACGGCTCCCTGGTCTTGAGCTGCTTTTCTGGCTGCTGTGGTTCCCACAAGGAACAGCAACTGCAACAGGAGTCTCGATACTGAGCTCACCCCAGCCAACGGTCTCTGATCCATGATGGAGAGAGCCCCTACCCAACTCCAACTTCCCCTAGATTGGTTTCGTCCTTCCCTCAGCTTTTTTGAGGACCCTGCTCAGGCATATAACTACACCCACAGAATCTCAATTCTCCACACTCTGGTTCCGGGCTAACCTCCTTGGATTAGTTCTGTGGTAGAAAATGTTCATCATTGCTGAAGCAGGGTGATAGATGGCTCACATGGCTTTATTTACCTTATTCTATATGGATTATATATATTTGAACATATTTATGATGAATGGGCTCACCAATCAAGCTCTCTATTGCTGCCAGGCGGTGGTGGCGCACGCCTTTAATCCCAGCACTCGGGAGGCAGAGGCAGGCAGATCTCTGGGTTCGAGGCCAGCCTGGTCTACAAGAGCTAGTTCCAGGACAGGCTCTAGAAACTACAGGGAAACCCTGTCTCGAAAAACCAAAAAAAAAAAAAAAAAAAAAAAAAAAAAAAAAAAAAAAAAAAAAACAAGCTCTCTATTGCTCTCTCTCTATTCCAAGGCCTAACCCCTACCTAACTGGAATATTCTTGCTGTGTATCAGAGCCTTCAAGGACTCCTCTAGTCTCCTCCTTTGATAAAGGTGAACCTGCTTCCTGTACCCAGGCGTCATCTTCCCTTATTCTACACCCCTGTGTATATTACTGTAATCCGTGTTCACACTGCTGACTGTGAACTCCAGGAAGCCAATGTGTTATGCCTTACTAATCCACGCGACTCCCTCAGTGTATGTACATGGCAGGTGTATGCACACGGTAGGCACTCAATCCATGTTTCCTGAATGAAGAATGAACTTACAGCAATAAGAACAGCTTAGCAGTTAACCACTCAACCCCTTGGTTTGTCTAAACCACAGGCAAGCAAAGAGAAGTGTCTTCCAGTACCTTCTTCATGGTTCTGATGCAGTAGGACCTCCGGCTTGGTGTGGATAGAGTTCCCAGGGTGGAAGAAAGGTGAGAAGAGAATGCGAGGTTTCCTCTGCTTCAGAATGTGCTGGAGGAGCTCATAGAGCACATCGCCTGGAGGGAAAGGGAACAAGAGATGGAGATGGGATGTTAACAGCTACCAAAGGAGCCGTGGAGCTGTGACAGTTGTAGAGGTAAGGAACGAATGTTAACTCACAGAGCAGACACGGACGGGCACAACATCCGATTCAACATGCCAGGGCTGTGTGGCTTTTAAAAATGACTACTATATGATTTAGTTTAAGTGTGATTTATGTATATGTGTCTGTGCCATGTGCATGTGAGTACCTGAGGGACAGAGGAGGGTGGTGTCAAGTAAGTGATGCTATATGGTACACTTACAGTTTGCTAAGTGGGTGGGTGCTGGGGAAAACGTTCTCGAAACTAAACTAATAATCATAAAGATGACAAGAGAAAATTTTGAGGTGGTGGATACGGACATTACATTTACCACAGTGATGATCTCATGGATCTATGGTTATCTCCAAACTGATCAAATTATATACTTTCTATAGCTCTTGTAGGTTCATTAGCTCTCAACAAGGCTGTTTCTACACGCTAAAAATAAGAGCAGGTCATTGTGGTGCACACCTGTGATCCCAGCACTTGGGAGGTAGAGGCAGGAGCAGCAGGAGTTCCAGACCATCCTGAAGATAGCCTGGGCTACCTGAGACCCTGTCTCAAACAACAACAACAAGTAAAAGAAGAGTAATATACTAAAAAAAAATTTTGGGACTGGAGAGATGGATCAGTGGTTAAGAGCACTTGCTGCTCTTTTAGAGGACCAGGGTTCAGTTCCCAGCACCTATGTGGTTCACAACCATCTGTAACTCCAGTTTCAGGTATCTGGCACCCTCTTTTGACCTCTGTGGGCACTAGGCACAGATGTAGTATACACCTATACACTCAGGCAAAACATTCAATACACCTAAGGTAAAATGATGTGTGTGTGTGTGTGTCAGAGGTCAACTTTGTGCAGCTGGCTCTTCCTTCTACTTTATGTGTGTCCCTGGAATCAAACTCAAGCAAGCTGTCGTGCTTTTGTGACATTACCCCACCCAATGGGCCACCTTCCTTGCTGACTCCCTTCTAAACAATATAAATTGTTTAATGTCAAACATACCCAGTCTAAATAAAAAAAAAAACCATCTCGACAACAGATGGGCTAACAATATAGATCCTCCAGAGGGGAACTCATGGATTAGCTCAGTACGAGCAAAGGGTCCACAACTACATTCGGTTTTGAAGATGTCCCCATGGTACTGATGCTTTAAGCTGCTGAAATGATACCGGCGTGACCTGCTGTTTGATATTAGAGAGCCCATCAGAGGACGATCCCAGAGCTGTGGGGGGATTTAAGCTGTCCCAGTGTCTTCCTATTTTTGTGAAAATATAAGGATGGGTGATTAATTTTTAAAAAACACCACAGGCTGTACTGTCCTCCCCACACTGTTCCTAATAGAGATATGCAGTCAATAATTGTACCAAACAATGGGCCTTTGTCTCTGATCTTAGCCATTTTTAAAGACGTTCTAATTAACAACTTAATTTAACTGTGTATTTTGGGCTGCAGATATTGCTATTTTTTCTTCCAAAGCAAGCACGAACGCAGAAACACTCCACGAGTGGTTTCTCCCTCCAGACCTATCTACTGCGCCCCCTGTACCAAATCAAGTTCTATAGGTGGTTGCCCTCTCCCAGGTACCCACCCCCACACCCCAAGGAACTTCCCTAGCTAGCTGCTACTCATTCCACCCCCCATCTTTGAATTTTGGTTACTGGTGGGGCAGTTAACTGCTGCCATTTTCAATTAGGAATAAATAAAGCCGGAGACCCCAGTCTCAAGGGGATTTTCTTAGGATAGGACAGGCAGGTGGACACAGAGGACCTCTGCCCACATTTTGGAAATGCTGTGGCCAAGCAAAACCTGTACTGGGTACCAGGTTTCAGAGCTGTGAAGGGTTTCAGTGCTCCAAACCAGGAGCCACTGCTGTGGCTCCGACGAGAAGGGAATGCAGAACCCAAAATATAGTCCTATTTTAACGATTCACATTTTAATCTCATACAAAAATAAGTCCCTAATCAACACTTTTTTCTTTCCGTTTAGTGTAATGTCTTCCTAACCCTTCCTAATTTACATGGCCATACTGGGTTTGAGCTCGTGGATTTGATCAATGTTTTATTTTGGCATTATGCAGAATAGAAAACGCAAACATTAAAGAAATGTGTTCTTGATGATTACTATTAAAAAAAAAGTCTGCAATTACTGTATCCATTTTGGAAGGGGAGGCCAGGAAATACAAATTTAGTGTCTGTGAAGGGTGTTCAGTGCTATTCCCTCAGCGAGGGGCACAGACTGCAGACGCAGTCAGCCTGGGTACCAGGTCACCTTGAGCAAGTCCCTGGGTGTCTCTGCAAAATGCACACTGTAGCACCTGCCTCTTTTCAGCTTCATAAAGGGTCAAGGACAGTAATGTAAAGAAGGACTTGGAACAGAGCTGGTGTGCCCCCACCTCCTCAGGCTGGTGAGGGGGACTAAAACAAGGGCCAGGAGGACAAAGCTACTTTCTTTTCTGAGTTCTTATTTCTTTAAAAAGAATATTTTCTTTATACTGGGTGGTAGTGGCACACATGCCTTTAATTCTGGCACTTGGGAGGCAGAGACAGAGGGATCTCTGTGAGTTCAAGGCTAGCCTGGTCTATAGAGCGGGTTCCAGGACAGATTCTAAAGCTACAGAGGAAGCCCTGTCTTAAAACACACACACACACACACACACACACACACACACACACACACACACACACACACACACACGATTTATTGTTACTGTGTGTGTGTGTGTGTGTGTGCACGTTCATGTGTGTGAGTGTCACAGTGCAGGTGTGGAGGTCAGATGGCAATCCTGGAGAGCATTCCACCATCACTTGTGTGCCAGGCATCAAACTCAGGTCACCAGGCGCTCATGGCAAATGAACTCACCCCATGAACCATCTTGGTGGTCCCTGGAGTTACAGTTCTCTACGGTGGAATGGCTAGCTGATGCCGTGGGACCTGCAGGCTACCCCTTCAACATGCCCTTTAACTGCCTCAGGCCTGGGCTTCCTCATTCAGACTCCAGTCACCGTGGATCCATTGACTTGGTCCACATAACGAAATGAGCACAGGGTACATAGTAAGAGCTCCTCAGCACGGGCTATAGCCGGCACCAGCTCTACCGTCACGCTACTATCCTGATCACTGACATCATCCAAGTGGCCCAGGACAGTCAGGTCCCACAGGGAGAACTGAAGAGCAAGGTCTGGGTTCTACATTCCCCTTTGAGGAAAGGGCAAAGAAGGTGAACCAAGGCCTCTCTCCCTCGCTACCTCATCCGGCCACACTGGGCTAAACCCAGGGTTGCTGACATGTGCCCTGCCTTCATGCCTTAGTTTTTTGCACCAAAAGCTGGTAGGGAAGGAGCTCTGCAGAGGGGCTTTCCCACAGAAGAAAGCAGAGGGAGGGTGCATCAAGCAGCCTCTGCTGGAGCCTTACCTGATGATGAGCATGCAAATGCCTTTCATGGGACTGATTAACAGTTATAGAAGCCTGAGTT
Source organism: Arvicola amphibius (assembly GCF_903992535.2). NCBI lineage: Eukaryota > Metazoa > Chordata > Mammalia > Rodentia > Cricetidae > Arvicola > Arvicola amphibius. The sequence goes on from NC_052048.2 coordinate 16,565,247, forward strand.
CTAACTCTGCCAGGGAAACTTAACTTTATGACCCTTGCGTGTGGGCACAGACATGGCTCCTCAGCAACCAGAGAAATGGCTGAATCAGCTCTGCAGGAGGCAGTACATTGTACAGGCACCGTGTGTAACACTCAGTAGCTCAATGTACCTGTAACAACTGGGGATATTAGCTCTTAAGGATTCTAGAAATGTCTTAGATAGGCTCAAACTTCTGCTCTCTAGGAGTCCCCTTGCTCCCCTTCCCCTGCCAAGAAATGGCCTTGGCGGAGTAAGTCCTATGGTGGGCAGCCAGCCCTGGCATAAGAAAACCATTTTTTTTCGATGACTCTAGTTGGTAAAAAGTTCTGTTGAGTTGGAATCTGACTTTCTTGAAATTCAATCTTGGCTTCTAGAGTGTTCAAAAACATTCCTTGCCTACAAAACTGCTACAACTTCCTAAATAAATGAAGATGGCCCTGCACCTCCCTCCATGTCTACTACCTTCTGGCTCCTCTAATACCCACCTGTTCAGGGGACATATTCTTCAAATCCTTAAATATGCAGATAAACACATTTGTCTTTTCATAATAATAATAATAATAATAATAAATTGTGTGTTTGTGTGTATGTGTGTACAGAGGTACACAACAAAGAACACACATGCTATTCAGAGGACAGTTTGTGTGAGTCGGTTCTCTTCTTCCAGTATGTGTGTCTAGGATCAAACTCAGATCACCAGACTTGGAGGCAAGTGCCTTCATTTGCTGAGCCATCATGCCAGCCCGGGACATCAGATTTAAAACATGAAACTGGTGACTCGCCCTTCAAAGGTCTGCACACACTTGGACATGTTTTGTTTTGGGTGACTCTTCTTTGAGAAGGCCCACTTTCTTCCAATCATCTCTCTTAACCCTTGCGAGTAAGCCTGTACTAAAGGACCTTCAACGCTGCTTCACAGAAACCAAGCTAACATTAACAGATCTCTGGAAGACAGACGGTATTTGGAACAAGTTGTGTAGTTTGCTACTGAAAGCAAAGCTTGAGCCACTGAGCTCAACAGTGTGCCTAACTTAGCAAATCTCCATATTCATAGAGCTCAACAGTGTGCCTAACTTAGCAAATCTCCATACCCTCAGAGGAGGAAAAACTGGTCCCAACTAGTGCCTTACATTACTAGGCAATGAAACCAACAGCTGGCTCGTCCACATATCTGCATGTAGATGCACACTGCCCAGGCACACAACATGCCTCAGCGGCGGATCTACCATGACGCTGGGAGCTTCACTTACATCTTCCCTGGAGGCAGAGCTGGAAACTGAAAATGTCTGTACTTTCCAGCTTTATGTCCTGATACTGATACATTATCCTGGGTCACATGTGTACACTGAAACACAAACAGCTTCAACACGTGTGTTTTGACAAAGCCAGGCAACCTATTTTGAAATCTTAAATCCTACTTTTTCCCCCTCTTGGTGTGTGTGTGTGTGTGTGTGTGTGTGTGTGTGTGTTGGGGTGTATGTGAGTGATGGGGTGTATGCACTTGACTGCACAGGTACATGTATGTGAAAGCCAGAAGGGACTTCAGTGTCTTCTCGATCATCTCTGTCTTGCAGTCTGGACATGGTCTCTCAGTGAACTGGAAATCCACCATTTGACTAGGTCAGATAGTCAGTGAATTCTTAGGACATGCCTGCCACTCTCTCGGTGCTGGGGCTTCAGACACACACAACTGTGCTCAGCTTTTTATGTGAGTGCTGAGGATTTGAATTCAGATTCTCAGGCTCACACAACACCCACTGAGCTAGCTCTCTAGCTCCAAATTCTTATTGGAATTTCTCTCAAAAGCTGGGCCTGGTAATCCTGACTACTCAGAAGGCTGAGGTGGAGGACTGCAAATTCAAGATGGGCCAGGGTAACTCAGTGTGACCTCCAAGGAAGCAAGTAGCGCAGGGCGGGGTAGGGGTGCAGGGAGCATAAGGGGTGGAGGTAAGGGGTAGGGTATAAGGGATAAAGGTAAATAAGGTTGGAGCTCAGCACATGAGGCTCTCCATTCAATTCATGATGGGGGATGAGGTGGTTGTTTAAAACAGCAGAGAGAGTGAAAAGTACCAGCCTGGTAGTCATGTTAGTGTTTGAAGAGCAAGAACTCAGAGACCCTACTATAAGCGGAGGTGGTGTGTGATGCTGAAAATTATTTATTTTACTATTAGAGAACAGAATTTGGGCTCCAGAGCGAGGCCAGCCCAAGTCTGAAGCATGGGTCCTGTCGTCAGCTGCCTGTGCTTAGGCAAATTATTCTCCCTCTCTGACTTTTAGTTTGATGACTTAGTTACACTTGCCTCTGCTTTTGTGCAAAATGAGAATAATGCCACAGACCTGGCAGGAGAAAGGGGACAGGCACCAAACACTGGTCTCACAGAACACACATCTACTAGGTGGCATCTCTTGTGGGCACGGCTTTTATTAACTCCAGGTCATATTTTCTCAATACTGCATTAAAGCACAGACACAGGCTCATTACGTTACTTTTGTGTGTGGAAATTTCTCGTTCCTTCTGTTGCCATAATTCCATACAGAACTTTCTAGTTTATAGTCAGAATCACCTTGAAATCTTTGGGTTCCTGTCCGTTAGCATATAGGCGGTTTCAAGGTTTCCCCATAGCCCTCCCTCACCCTTTCAGTCATCCCTTTCCTTCCCGTCAGGATCCAGCCCTTCCTCACCTGGCGTCAACCATCCCTAGAAGCTATCAATTCTGTTATCTCTACTTCTTCCCTTGGCTTTCTGGTTTTCCCTCCAAGGGAAGCCTTCCCCACACTGCTCTATCTGAGGTCACCTCCCTGGTGTCAGATCGAAGGGCAGTTGTGGTACTGGGGGGAATAGTCCCACCTTAGCAGCATTCACTGCCAGGAATCTTAACCTGCCCCTCCTAGGACGCTTCCTGGCTGCCGAGACTGCTGCCCTGGCTTTCTTCCCACCTCCCATCCCTTCTTCCTCTAGCCCGTCAATATCGGGTTTCCCAGCAGTCTTTCTTGGACCACTGCATCTGCTCCCATGACGTCACTCCACTTGTCTTCGGCCTCATCAGTTCTAGTCACAGTGCTTCCTGACTATCAGAACTATATTAACTTATCTCCCAGGGAAGTTCTTCTTGAAAGATTTATGGACATTGTGTCCAACACAGAAATCTTTGTAAACCAGAAGGGGTTCCCTAGTTCAGTAAATGCTGTTACCTCATCAGGTCAAAAATTGAGGGATAATCCTTCAATCTCTCCCCTCCTCCTCATCTAACACCAAATCAGTCATCAAATCTGGAGATTCTGTCTGCTAAATACTCTTGGGATTGACTCCTTCTCTCTTGCCCTGCCTTGGTGCTATTCATCACCAAGGTTTCAAGACCCCAGCCAGACTGCCCCACCTCCACATTGCACATCTGCTCCCTGCCAACCCTCTGCTTCAGCTCCTGAATAGGATGTGCAGGACCCTGAATGATGTGATGAAGGAGTAATAACTGAGAGGACACGTAAGCAGTTAGCTGTGGAGCTATGGAGTATTATATTGATCATTCCAAGCTTGCCTAGCTGGTCTCCATACTGGGGGTGGTCGGGGTATTTCCAGTTTACACTGATATAAATAGACTCGCTAAGGACATTTTTCTTTGTCCAGTACTGGATAATTTCCTTGGGATATTTTTTTAGGAATGGAATTACCAGTGAAAGGCTGTGATTAGCTCTAACGCTCTATTATGCACTGCTGGTGTTCCAAAGGCTAGGGCTAGAGGGCCGCTGCCTAAATGCCATCTGCTACTTGAGAGTCTCCTCTGTGGCTCTGCAGCTTCTCCCTTCTCTGTGCCAGCGGGCTGACGGTGGAACCCTGACGCTGTTAACGTACGGACTTTTCAGGTGATGATCGGCTACGCGCACACTCTTGACAAGCAGATAATCATCTCAAGTAACACACTCCCCAGTTTGCAAACAGTTCTCTCTTCTGTTTCATTTTGACTCAGAAATGTGGGTTTCCTTTTGACCAATTATAAAATAGAGAAAACGAAGTCGGTAAAAGCGTGCCTGGTGTGGGAGGCCTCAGTGTTTAGCTTGTCAAGAAAGTCTCTGCTAGGTCCTTTCTGCATGTGGCTGGGTTAAGAACGGAGCCTGCGGTTCACCCTCAAGAGTTCCATGGTGAATTCAGCAGTGAAAAAAGCAGGATCACCTGCCTGGGGGTAGAGGACCCCCACACGCCCACTGCTGTGATGGGACAGTGTGACAGCGTGCGCTATGAACTTCGATTGGCTCTGGTTCCCAAGCATCCTATTTAGTCTATTTTGATAGCTAAACTGAACTACAAGCGTTTCATTTACTATGGGGAAAGGTAATCCATTTCAGTGCAGGTATTTCAGTGATCTACCTCACCCAATTGGACTCTGCCTTCTAAAGTGCTCCCAACACACACACACACACACACACACACACACACACACACACACACACACACACAGAGAGAGAGAGAGAGAGTCTTGGAGACAGTGTGTCTCTAAATGTCTCTAAATGTATTTCAGGCTGGTCTCCTACTCATGATCCCCCTGCCTCAGGCTTCTGTGTGCTAGGATTGCAGTCTACACGATGATGCCTGGTTTGCCAATGTCTTTTTTTTTTCCTTTTTAACTGAATTAAAGGAACTTGAAAGTGAGTTTCTTTTTATTTTTTAAACAGAGATGGAGAACATAATATGAATTAAGTCGATAGTGACTTGAGAGATTTTGTTCACATAAAATAATGGACACATAAATCGCTTCTGCCTGAATGCTACGAGTGCAGTAACTCTAAATAAGAGTGACCACAAAGTGAAACCTGTCTGTCCTCCTTTATTAATTGGGTCTTTCTGAGTTTAGTAATCAAAACATCTCCACATTTTAATCACCCCAGATCCATTCAATGGGGCAACTATTTAACTGTTCAAGGACTAGATAACGTGACTGTGTGAAGGTATCAGCAAGGCCCAAACTCTTCCTTTATTACTTGACTGTTGTTATTTTAGATAGGGTCTTATGCAGCCCAGGCTGGTTTTCGATTCAGGACCCTCCCGCCTTAACCTCCTGGATGCTGGGATAACAGGTGTGCACCGCCATGCCTAGGTCTCCTGTGTTTTTAACTGAGTGGTTCACAGCACATGTGCTCTTAGCCATCTCTTTTAAAGTCTTTAGGATCAGGGCAAGGCAGATAAAAGGGGAGGAACAGAGCTTTTCTTCTCTATTTGATGGGGCTCAGACCCCTTCAAGTTCAGGCATCTGGTCATAGGTGAATTACTTCTGAGCTAACAGTCTCTTAGATCTGGAAACCTCCTCTTCCCCACATACTGGCCAATGCCAGTAGATCTCCCTTTTCTTAAGTAGTCATTGAGACCTTCTGTGGCGAGTACGGTGTAAGGACGAGTTTGGCCATATTTTCATGCTGAGCCTATGCACGAACCAGACTCTCACCTGAATGAGGAGATCGGTAGCGGAAATCCTCTTTGGTCAGCAGCAGGAGCGCCTTGCCGTTCATTTCGAACGTGTTGCTCTCGATGGGCCTTAAAGAAAACTCGTTTTCCGCCCACTTGAGCCACTGGGCTACGTCATCTCTGCTCCAGTAAATCGGCTGCAAGCCTGTTGGAGAGAATAAGGCAGAGAGAAACGATCTTGTCAGTTACACAGGTGGGACGATGGTGGGGATGGTCTTGGAATAATTAACAGAACCGAGACTTTATGTCTCAAGAGCCTTCGGTTGAGTTCCAAGGCCCAGGTTTGTAAGTGCTTAAGCGTGGGTCACATTAACTTTTTACTTAGAGGAAGAAGAAGGGAACCCCTTTCTACGTGATTCAGGGATGACTGACAGGTTTTCTTAAGAGTCTGTCCCTGGGGCTGCACTAAGGTCAAGTTGGCTCTAATGCGGATGAGGGCACCATGGGAGGACTGGAAGCATGACACATCTCAATGTATTTAGCAGGAGACCTTAGACTCAGAGCTGATGTGATTGTGGCCCAGAGCCCTTTGAAATTGAAGTGTTCCAGAACTGGTCTTGACCCCCAGAGCTGCAAAAGATGAAGCATCCCCTAAAACCTTTTCCAGGAAAAGTCATCTACCCAGCCTCTGGGAAGTGGCAGGCTAGCCTCTGGCAAACGCGAAGCCAGAGTAACACAGAAGGTCCTTTGACTCACTGTTTGTCTTGCTGATGGACTGGAAGTGGGTCAGATGTCACCAACGGGGTGGTTCATGTTGTATCTCTGGGAGGCAGGGAGTCTGAGTTTTTAGTTCATTTTGCTGCTACGGAAAACTCTGATAAATCCTTCCAGGGATTAGAACAATAGTTCTCAAAGTGTGACCCTTGAGAACCCTCTGGGTTCCCAAGACCCATGCACAGTGTCTGTGCAGCAAATAAGCTTTTCGAAACAATAGCAACACGATTTTCTCTTTTGACCCTCATCCTTTCATGAACACATAGGGAATGTTCTAGGGGCTACATGACCCGCGGTATCACAGCAGGCTGAATACAGAGATGTGAGTTCACAGAGATGGGAGCCCAGGCCTCTTCTATTAACCTGGACATTGACGAGGTTTGTGAAAGCATTTAACAATGCTTTTTGATTTTCTTTTTACTGTGTTTGCATATATCTTTTAAAATATATACTTTGAATATATGCCTAGTTTGCTGCTCATTCAGTTAGTAAATAGTTTAAAAAGCAGTTTATAATATGGTAAGTGTTGCTGTAAGTCACAGGGGCAAAACCTCTTGTGTAGGGGTGGGGTGGGGATTTGGGAAGAAGAGTCTTTGATAATTATTTAGACCTTGAATCCTGACAGTGGAAGGGCTGCAGAGCTTTATCTTCCAAAGTCACAGAATCCAGAGTTCAACGAGAGCTCAGTGGGACCAGTGTCCATACAGAGCTACGGCACATGTCTTAAACATGTCTTAAAATGTGACCTTTAGCTCAATCCTGGAACAAACCACTTTCCCCCCTAAACTGGGCATGATGAAGTACTGTCTGATCCCTTGGATGCCCAGGCTGCTGAGATTGCGGGACAAATAGCTCAGATCCCAGGGAGTCTTCTCAGAGTCTTCCAGGCTCTGACTGTGACTGCTGGCTCCGCCTTCCAAGAGGTAGATGGTTTTGGAGAACAGAAGTCCCCAGAAGACTCCTTACAACCAGTCAATTGGCTGGGCCTGGCAACACAGCTACTTGGGAAGGAATGCAAGGCCACAAGTGGCTGCCTGAGCTACAGAGTGAGTTCAAGGTCAGCCTGGCAACTCAGTGAGACCTCATCTCAAGTCCAAAGAGGACTGGGGTTATTGTTTAGTGGTAGTATGAGTGAGGCCCAAGTTCAATCCTCACTACCCTAAAATCAAAGCCACCAATCCAATCCAAACTCCAAGAATTTGAGTGTGTTTTCTTGGTTTTTAAATTTTATGGCAATGTTTATCACATGGACCAAACAAGTAGCATTACGGGGTAGCTACTGTAATAAGTGACTACTTTTTGACCTTTAGAAGGAAACAAGACTACTAAAGGATTTGAGGTTTTGCTTTTGGTTCTTGATTGGTCAGAAAGCAATGCCTACTCAAAATGGTTTCTGGACACAGAAAGTGTCCACCTCTTTTAGAAGAGGCTATCCTGGGAAAACCTTCAACTTTACTTCCTATTGTCAATGGTGCCCACTTGGAACAAGAACAGCACGCCAATTTGTGACTTCAGACATACTGGAAAGTGGGAAGGGATGGGTGGAGGTTCCAATCAGACTGGGCATAGGAAAGCACCTGGTGGCTGGAGGGCTTTTAGGGTGATGCAGGGAACTGGGTCAGGGCCTGGGTCTGGGGCAGCGTGTTGGGGTGTTTAAGTAAATAGAGAACCAAAGCCTACCTAAGAGGGGAAATGAAAGCAAAATGCTGAGGTTGCTACTGAGGACAAACTGAAACGGAGAGGTGGGTGAGAAGGGGGCGGGCCCACAAGCAGTAATCTGAGGTTCTTTATTCTCTATGGAAGAAAATCCTCATGAGTAATCTTTTCCCTAAATACAAAAAGAGTCACACACTCCCAACAACACTGCTGGGCAAGAATAACAGTTTCTCTTCTCACTTCCCATTAATCTCTCCCACAGCTCCGCCTTGAAGCAACCAAGGCCACAGAGCTTGGAAACCCCCTCCCCAGGAGCCCACACGGAGGCTCTGGGCACATGCACAGCTAGCTGGACGGCAGGTTACAGAGAGCACTTGGCCGCTAGACAACAGTGACCCTGATGCTGCCAGCAACCTGCCTGGAGGACACTCAGGAAATCGATCGGCCTCACTGCGCTTCCATTAGCGTGAGGAGAAGGTGGACGGCTCACTGAGCCAGAGATAGGCTTGCTATGCAGTAGTGCTGCAAGTCAAGTCCCTCTGCTATTTCTTCTTTAATTCAATGGGATAAAAAGGCTAGGATATAGCATGTGCTTTGTAATTTTAACAAGAACAACAAAAAAAAAAAAGAACTCACTCCCTTCAAGGCCCCTAAAGCTCCCTATGTTGACTGTGTAATGGGATAGGGCTGGTACCTGGGGGTAACTCTGGTGTGACGGAGGCCATTTGATTTACTAAACAGTCATTTATGCACGTCTACGCCCCTAGCACTGTGCAGAGCATTTCAGGAATAGCAGTCCGTTTAACTGCATGCTTGCACAACAGCTGAGATGGAGGTGTGAACTAGGAAATGGAGGCCGGATGCATTTAAGGGATTCACCCCATGCCTGTAGGATTCTAGCAACAAGTGGAGCTGAGAGCTGAATCCAAGATTCTGATGCCAGAATCTGCTTTCTTACCTAGGCATTTTCTATCCACACTCAGAACTAAGGCTGGCTTTCAAGAAGACTGAGGAAATCGATTCCTTCCCACCCAACACCGAGATCCTTGGCGGAGGGAAGTTATCAGCAGATTGAAGATAGGAGGAGAAAAAAAAAACCTCTGCAGATCCCAGGGAGACAGATTTATGGCTAGGAGGAGGAGGGAGGGGCATGTGGGACACTATCGAATGTGTCTGGGAAGAAAGTGCTTTTTTCACAGGCTGCTCAGCACTGACACTGGCTCTTGACTTCTTGCCCAAGTCCCAGCTGTGGGTGGGACGAAGGCTGCCTGAGAAGGGAAGGGTGTGTAAGACTGGTTTCCCAGTCAGTTCTGGCAATTTGGCTCAACAAAGAAAGAATTTACATGTTAATGACTAGGAATGAGGGAGGAAGGGAGAGGGAAAGAGGGAGGCAAACAGACAGACTAGAGAGAGAGAGAGAGAGAGAGAGAGAGAGAGAGAGAGAGAGAGAGAGAGAGAGAGAGAGAGAGAGACAGAGAGAGAGAGAGACAGAGACAGACAGAGAGACAGAGACAGACAGATAGAGACACAGAGAGAGAGAGAGACTCTTTGATAGTGTACCAATGGGCCACAAAAGCCATTTAACTATGACCAGCATTCTTAACACACCAATTACTTTCCGGAGATTACTTGGTGAGAATTTTGTATGGCGGAACCGAACTGCTATGAATGAGAAAATTATTAAGACTCCCACAGGACTTCTTCCCTAAGGAGGTTCAGTAAAGTTCGTGGGCTCAACCCTCCAGTGATACAGCTATACATTCAATTCATACACAAATACATGCATGCATGCATGCATACATACATGATCCATACATACATTCAATTCCATTTTCAACGATGGCCACCGCATCCATCAGGACATCCTCAGTCCATGCCCAACTTTCTGAGTTATGCCTAAACTAATGATGGAAAGCTGACCGGGAGTCAGGCGCTAGGTTCCGTTCACACATCTGCAGCTAGTGAGCATAGGATTCTGGAAAGAACACTTTGTTGTTTTCTGGATCAACAGCTTCATCTGTAAAAATATTGGGCTGAAAGTGTGGGACTAACTAGTTCTGGCAGGGTTTAATAGAGCCAGAGTGCACCTATGGAATTTGAACCTGAAACACCAAACAATTCAGCCAGCCAGGATGTATGTTTTCCTACAAACTAATTTACATTCGGGATTATGATCCTAAAATCTTGGAACTTCTTGAAGGTCCTTCTGAGTCACGGAAGGCAGGTTAGTGCGTAAGAGTGTGTTGCTATGTTCTAATCTTTGCAAAGTTGTCAGCCAGCACGGCAATGATGATGTTGTGGGGCAATGAGCTGCCCCATAACAGCTTGCCCCTTGCAAGTCCATGGGTGCTCTCCAAGAGTTAACTCCCCTAATTCATGAGAGCCCTGCAATTGGCTGGGTTCTCATTTCAGTTTAACAGATGAGAAAATGGAGGGCTCAGAGATGGTGGACGTAGTTTGAACATTACTATACTGAAGTTCCTTTAGTGTGTGTCTGTGTGTGTGGTGTTTGAAATGAAACCCAGGGCCTCATAAACGGTCAGCAATTGTTCTGTTCCTGAGCCACACCCCAGCTCAAGGCCTTTCACCACTACAGCCTTTGGCAAAGACATCTTTTCATATTGAACTCTCTGTATTTACACGAGTTTGCTATGGAGTCCATGCACTGGAAGGCGGAAGGCGAGAATGTGAGGGATGGAGATGCCACAGCAATGCTCTGACTCAACCCTGGTCTCCATGTCTGATTAGAAAACCAAAGCCTGGAAAAGCTTTTCCATACCACGCCAGTCCACCCGCCGCAGGGATCCATGTGACCTCATCACTTGACTCAATGACAGCAACTTTATGACCCTTGACCTAGTCATGACCAGTGACTAATCCTTCCTTGGTTGGTCATCTTGTCTATAATAAGCAAGCTAGAACTACAGTTTTTGGAGCATGCACATCTATGTTCCGTTAACTTCTAAGACAGCACAGGAGTATGACTCGGGTCTTTCTCTGATTGGACAATACAGTTCAATGACAATGAAGCAAACAGGTACTAAACTCTAAAACCAAACCAAATCACAATGATAACTATAGTTCTTGCCTTAACAGAAAGACCACAACAGTCCAGAGAAGTAGAAGTGTTGGGACTGTTGGCTCCTGAGCCCCATTGTTTACTTTCTTTATGTTAATTTTCAAATAGGTCGACAATAAAAGCCAACCCAAGCACTTATTCTGTGCCAGGGGATGCTTTAAATATGCTGTTCACCTAATTCCCTTAGCCCCAAAAGACAAGAATCACGGAAGCACAGAGAACTTCTGTGACTGCTGGGATAAAGCCACAGAGCCAGGAAACGGAACAGTCAGCATAGGAGCCCAAATGGTCTGATGCAATCAAAGTTCATAGCACATACCTGCCTCTCTATCCAAGACTCTCTGGTACTTTGACAGAACACAAGGTACATTAATAACTTATGCATTTCCTAAGAAGCCACCCTGTTTTTTATGGTTACATTAATGGCAACATCTTTTTATGGTTACATACATAACTGGTGCTAGGAATCATCCCACTGTAAGAAGGCATGTCAATCTACAGCCGATTTAATTATTGTAGCATGTTGCATTCCACCCAGATATGGAGCTCTTTCTAGTATCATCCACATTACAAAGCTTCTATCATGGAAGTTTTGATAGGCATCTGTCATCCCCATGGGTCAGTGAAAGTTATGACCTGGTGAGGCCTGAGATGGGAGCATGCTGGTGACACACTCCTTTTTTTTTTTTTTTTTTTTTGTTTTGTTTTTCGAGACAGGGTTTCTCTGTAGCTTTGGAGCCTGTCCTGGAACTAGCTCTTGTAGACCAGGCTGGTCTCGAACTCACAGAGATCCTCCTGCCTCTGCCTCCCGAGTGCTGGGATTAAAGGCATGCGCCACCACCGCCCTGCTGACACACTCCTTTTGATGGGTACCAATCAACTTCCTAGCTATCAACCCATCTTCACACTCATCAATAAGATGGAATGCTTTCTGAAGCTCAGAAATATAGCAAGTACAAGCCTTTCTGCAACTTCACTGGGATAGCTTTTTCCCTGTGCTCATGCACACAGGTCTCAGGGGTCCATCAGCCTCACTGTTTTTGTCTGTGTACACACTTCCCCTCCCTATCTACTCCTCACATGAGGTCATCACAGCACCTTTCCCTCTTCCTGCTACACCAAGGGGCACTGCTGGGATGCCTGATGTTTCTAGAGAGTTCTCTGGCCTGGCATGACATGAGTCTGGGCCACCTAGAAGAACTCAGTTTTGCTCTCTCCGTGAGTCTACCCATCTTGAGCGGTCTGCCTGGTGGTCATTCTCCTTGATGAACGAGAGGGAGGAGTCAGAGGGTGAACAGTGCTGTTTTTTTCTTTGCCTGTGTTGATGTTACACCATAAGACACAGCAGGCTAATAATGGGCTTTTCCTTGAAGCATCCTCAACGTTGTTCATTGTAGTCTGAAGTTATCTGCAGCTCACCTTGTCTTAATATTCTAGACCTGAGATGTTTCTCCTTTATCATTTTTCTTTTCAGTAACTTGTTTTTATCACCCACTATACACAGCTTTTTAAAAGATAGAGCTCATTAGACTGATACAAGACTGTGGGATGGGAAGCTGGCATACCACGCTGGCAAACGATTTGGTGATATTTTAAGAGCTTGGTGAATGTCAACTTCTGAGAATCTACCTTAGAGAAATAACTTTGTATGCAGAAAACTCCTTTATGCACAAAGATGTGCATTTTGTTTTAATATCAAGTGTTATTTTTAATAGTGGAAAACAGAACATAAAAAGAGAGCAGTCACTGACAACATCTATGATAGAAAGTGATGTAATCGATAACAGCATTCAGAAAGAATGAAAATTCATATTAAAATAAAGTGTACACTCACAGAATCTCAAACAATGCACAGATATTTTATAAACCACAAAAATATTAATAGCAACTGTCACTCAGTAGTAGAATTATAGGTGACATTTATTGTCTCTTTTACTTATTTTTATTTCCCAGTTTTCTGTATTAAGTATGTATCAATCTCTGGACTAGGGCACTATCTTACTAAATTGTCCAAGCTGGCCTTGAACTCCAGATCTTCCTGTTTCAGACAGCTGAGTAGCTGGGATTACTGGTGTGCTGTGGGGCAATAGTTTGACCCTGTAAAGATTTGTCTCTTGTACTTGTTTAATAACATGATGATTGGCTAGTAGCCAGGCAGGAAGTATAGGTGGGGCTACCAGGCAGGAAGCAGAGGTGGGGCAATGAGAACAGGAGAATCCTGAGAAGACGAAAAACATAGTGTGCAGTTGTGACCTAACCGCAGAGGAAACAAGATGAGAATGCCTCACTGATAAAGGTACCAAGCCATATGGCCAACATAGACAAGAATAATGGGTCAGTTTAAGACGTAAGGATTAGTTAAGGTGGTACAGTCCTGAGATCCCAGTATGTGGGAGGTGTAGGTAGAAGAATTAGAGTTCAAGGCTAGCCTGGGCTATATGTTGATGGAGAAGAGTTATCTGTCTATGTTTCTTTCATTGGTTAATTAATAAAGAAAACTGCCTTGGCCCTTTAAGAACAGAAAATTAGGTAGGTGGAGTAGACAGAACAGAATTGTGGGAACAAGGAAGTAGAGTTAGGGAGACGCTTCAGGCATTCGCCATAGTGAGTCTCCATGCTGCTCTTCTCCGAGATGGACGCAGGTTAAGATCTCTCCTGGTAAGCCACACCTCGTGGTGCTACCCAGATTACTAAATATGGGTTAAAGGAAGATGTGAGAATTAGCCAATAAGAGGCTGAAACTATGGGCCAGGCAGTGTTTTAAAAGAATACAGTTTCCGTGTAATTATTTCGGGTGTAAAGCTAGCCGGCGGCGGGTGGCAGCCTGCCGCTTCACACTACAGATTGGCACCCAACGTGGTGACTAAATCCACTTAAAAACCTTGCCCGCTTGGGATCGGAAAGAAAGTACTCTGAGACCATGCCAATGGCTCACTGCTCCCTGCCTGCACCTGGGCAGATGGCGGAATCAGGCTTAGGCGAGCGGGACAGCATTTGCGGATTCCTGCCGCCATAGAGAGAGAGATGTTTTCAGACTGCACGGTGCTCTGCGCTTCAGATTCGGCTGTGACTTGGATTAAGAGAGTTTCTGTGCTGCACGCTCAGTATCAAAATTAAACTGCTGAGTGCAGCTCCAATGTGGACTGCTGTGCACCTGGAACTTTGTGCAGCTCAGGGGCACCAAATGACTGAGGCAGTAGCAGCTTTGGCTCTGCTCCGCCATGCTGAACTGTACTGAGCTCAGGCAGGATCTATCGTAATTACCATGATAACAGCGCAGTTAAGGTTTAGACTTGGCTGGAAACAGGCAGTACCGTATTACCTATAAGTGGCGCAACTTAAGTTTTTAAGAAGTGCTTAACATTTTAAGAAATGCTCCTGGATAGTAAAAAATTACAGATTCACAATAGGACAGATTCAGACATATAAGACCCCCATATGGGTCACAATGTTGGATGACTGTACGTAGGCTTGAGAGAGAGAAAAAAATAAATATATAGAGAATAAAGTTAATGCCTTAAAAAAGGTTAAAGTCTTTAAAGAGACAGAGTACAGATAGTTATAGATTAAAAGAAGTAAAGTGATAGAGTAAAAATAAGCCACGTAAAAATGGAAAATTCACAGAGAGTCTGGATTATGTATTTTGTTGTGTTTTCTTTGATTTTTTTGACTGTAAAGGAGCTAAGTACAGAGAGACATTTCATTATATGGGCTGCCAGGCTAGACCAGAATGGACATCTTAACGGTATGACTTCAGGATTTGGATCTAAGAACATGATGCTTTGGAAAAGAGTTTCTTCTTTTGTTTTCACAGAGGACGAGACTCTGTGGATTGCTTCTATCCCAATATGGTATGATAGACCACGCCCTCCTGAAAGGTTGCTGTGAACATCTTCAAAAAATTACTTCACTCAACTGCCAACTGAGAGGAACCTAGCACACAGGTTATACCATGAAAGACCTAAATAACAACGCCCCCACTCAGCAGGAAGCAGTTTGGAGAGAAATAACTGCGCCCACATTCCCAAATATTGTTTATAAATGTTCTTTTACATTTAAAGGGGGATATGATATAGATATGAATAATTTGCATTGGTATGGATTTTAAGGTCAATTTGTTATATGTATATGTATTTCTGATTTTGATTAAGCTATTGTGATTGTAGTTCATTTTAAAGAATGTAATGTATAATTAGGAAATATAGGTTGTTAATGGATAATCATCGATTAATAGTCAAGCTTGTAGTCATGTTAGTCATTTTCTAGATGTGCATAGATATATTTCAGATAGGCATTCTTCATATCTTTCAAAGACTGCAGAATATGGCATTTAATGTTTTAATAACTTAGGGTTTTTCATGACAATGAGACACGTCTGCTCCTGGCAGCACCAATCTACTTCAAGAGGAAGATGGGCATCGAAGAGGCTACTTATGGAGTTTGTTAGCCATTTGGGCAAGAAACTGCTCTTGGCTGGACTGTTCCATAAACTGGACACAAAGAACCCGCAGAGAGAGGACTGCTGAACTTGCCTAAAGGTGAGATGGTCTTTCGGGGTTCCTGATTCATGAAAGAGTCTGCGAGACGTTCTGCAGGACACAGCAGAAAGTGACTGAACTGTCTTTGGAATTTCCTGCTTCATGAAAAAGTCTGCTGGACACTATGGGCCTGAAGGCTGAAGATGGATGCCCCAACGGTACAGAGGAACTTTGGGTGACTGTCCAGGCAGCGAGTTGTCTCTGTCATTTCTAGAGTTTTATAAGTTACTTATTTCTTATTTACTTAGGTAGCATTATATCCTTCTGGAGTCTTTGATGGAGTTGAAGAATAAATAGATAGTTATAGCTTTCCTTAGTTATGATAAAAGATAAAATAGATTTAAATATTGTAACTGTAATACTTGCTTGATAACTGTTTTGTTATATGTAATTTTGCTATGTTAAAGTTGAAGCCTTTCTTTTTTGTTTAAACAGAAAAAGGGGAAATGATGGAGGAGAGTTATCTGTCTATGTTTCTTTCATTGGTTAATTAATAAAGAAAACTGCCTTGGCCCTTTAAGAACAGAAAATTAGGTAGGTGGAGTAGACAGAACAGAATTGTGGGAACAAGGAAGTAGAGTTAGGGAGACGCTTCAGGCATTCGCCATAGTGAGTCTCCATGCTGCTCCTCTCCGAGATGGACGCAGGTTAAGATCTCTCCTGGTAAGCCACACCTCGTGGTGCTACCCAGATTACTAAATATGGGTTAAAGGAAGATGTGAGAATTAGCCAATAAGAGGCTGAAACTATGGGCCAGGCAGTGTTTTAAAAGAATACAGTTTCCGTGTAATTATTTCGGGTGTAAAGTTAGCCGGCAGCCGGGTGGCAGGACGCAGCCCCGCCGCTTCACACTACAATATGTGATTCTGTCTCAAAAACAGAAAGATTGAGCTCACGAGAGACATCTCCTACAGAGCTGTACCTGATGATTTCGGTTGTTTTCTCACATCTTTTGCTTCTGTTAGTCATGTGCAATTGCTAAGTGAGAACCTTATTTTGGAGAGCACCCCAACTCTCCTGATTAGTACTGTAGCATTTTGGTTCATGGGATCATAGGTAGTTTCCTTCTGAAGTTTA
Source organism: Arvicola amphibius (assembly GCF_903992535.2). NCBI lineage: Eukaryota > Metazoa > Chordata > Mammalia > Rodentia > Cricetidae > Arvicola > Arvicola amphibius. The sequence goes on from NC_052048.2 coordinate 16,581,784, forward strand.
AAAATCTGCTTTCTAATTAAGTCAAGAAAACACCCCTAGTCTGTCTCAGTTCCCTTCCTTGATTCTACATTAATGTTTCTCATCACTTCTACTTTGCCAGCTAAGAGTCAAAGGGCAGAGCCTCTCCTTGTCTCTTCTATGTGTAGCAACTTCAGATTGAAACATTCCCTCCAGAAATGGGGGGGGGTGGATCAAGAGCCTCAGGAAGTAAACAACATAGTCCCAGGAAGTCCCTGAGACCAGCAAGACTTACAAGTCCCACTCCACAACCTACAGAACACTAAACTACAGGTGAGGAAGGAGATTCCCTGAGCACCTGAACTGCCTGTCAAATCACACAGGGAGCTTTAGGGCTGCAGCTTTGGTGACTTATCAGTGAAACTGGGGCAGGGTCTTCCATGATGTAGCTATTTCAACATCCCTGTTCCAATACATAAATCCTTATCCATTGTACTGGTGTGACTGTGAGCTTGACATAATCTAGAATCACCTGAAAGAGTCCTAATGAGGAATTACCAAGACCAGGTTGGCTTATGGGCATGTCTCTAGGGAGCTGTCTTAGTTAATTGAGGCAGAAAGACCCAGTCATTGTGGGCAGCACCATTCCCTAAGCGAAGAGTCCTGAACAGAATATAAGAGGACAAAGCTAGCCAAGACCAAGCAAGTGTAGTGTGTGTTTATTTTTTCTTCGGTCTTGACTATAGCTGTGATGTGACTAGCTGCTTGAGTTCTTGCTCCAACGTCCCAAAAATGATGGACTATGACTTGGATTTGTGAGTAAAATAAACCCTTCCCTCCCCTATGCTGCTTTGAGTCAGGGCATATTATCACTGAAATAGAAATGAAGCTAAGATGTCCATATACCTGTTATCCCCCCAAACTCATTTGTTGACCAAACCAGAGTCCAGGAGAATATTAAATTCTGTGGCCAATTCGCAATCTAAGGTGGAGATGTTTGCATTGTGTCTTCCCCATTCAAGTCACACAACACACCCTCTTTCTGCACAGGCACTATTCCTCTTGCCTTTGTGCTTTGGAGAGTCAGGATGCTTCAAACATCACCAATGTTCCTGTGTTCCTTGTCATCTCAGCAACCATTCTGTTAGGCTACACTGGACACATCTGTATTTACAGAAGAAACTGAAGCCCAGAGAGGTTAAGGGACTTTCCCAAGGTTACAATGAGCCTAAAACCAAAAGAACAGGAAGCTATGACAGGAAAGGGTGGATCTTGGAGTAGTTGGGGAAGGAATGCAGGATGAATATAACCAAATACAATATATGCACATGTAAAATGCTGTAAAAATTAACAAAATTATATTTAAAGAGAGTCATTTACTCTCCAAGACAAATTTAAGTATGGCAGGCAATAATCCCAATATGTAGAATGTGCTCCGTGCGTTTTAGGGGGTTTTGCAGGACAGAGACTAGACAGCTAAGTGCCTGAGCTTTGGCATGCATCTTTAGGAGATGGAAATGCGTTCAGCAGCTCACTAGGGCCCAAGAAGCAGGAACAACAGTTCTGTAAGCTGTGAGATGTCCTGGCAGAACTCTGAAGCCACGATAGCACCTTAACAAAGAGGCCTGGCAGGGTCAGGGTATAGGCTGCAAAAGGAGCTCCCTGGAGATACCAAGACTGTCAGGAGCAGGTGAAGGAAGGATAAAGTAGGGCCAGGCAAGGAGGCATCTGCCTCGGGGTGAAACACAAAGCCCACCTTTTAAAACCTCAGTAACTAAACTAATAGTTTAGTACACTGAATACCAATGGACTCCACATGTACAATTCAACCAACTGAGGGTTGATTATGCATATAATGTATATAAGATAATATATAAACTACTCCCAAATAACAACAAACCAAGCCCGTTAATTGTACTAAACCTTCACAATTTATCATGTCTATTCTCTAAACCATATAAGGTAACGATCTAAGAAACCTAAGAAGGTTGTCTGATGTGGGAGTCCCCTCTGTGTGCTGTGATTACCATTAATGAATAAAGAAACTGCTTTGATCTATAGCAAGGCAGAAGTTAGATAGGCAGGGAAAGCGAGGCTGAATGCTGAAAGAAAGAAGGGTGCAGTAAGAGAGATACCATGGAGCCGCCGCCAGAGTCAGACATGCGGAAACTTTGCCGGTAAGCCACTGTCATGTGGCGATACACAGATTAATGGAGATGGGTTAAATTAATATGTAAGAGGTAGCCAATAAGAAGCTAGAGCTAATAGGCAAAGCAGTGATTCAATTAATACAGTTTCTGTGTGATTAATTCGGGTCTAAGCTAGCCAGGTGGCAGGGAACCAACAAGTGGCCCTTCTCCAACAGTTGTTTACAGCCTTAGGTTTTGTAAACAAGCTAATGATTTAAAGGATATGTCAGAATGTAGGCACAGGCAAATAGTATCCCATTACAAAAAGCACTTGATAGTCTTAGCTGGGTGTCAGCATGGGTCCTGAAATGCCCACTCTGAAGACTTTACAGGACAATGTGTTTTAAAAGTCAAAGGAAACTCAAGAAATTCCTGAGCAACTAAATATCAATGCTTCAAGTCATTCTCCTAAAAGAGACACCGATGAGGAGATTCCATGATAACCTTGGAAAGTAGGAACCAACCAGCTCAGAATCACTCAGCTTTGGGGCTTTTGTGGATAAGGATCTCTCTGCACACACACACAGGAACATCTGCCTGCCATTTCAACATTTGTGGACCCCTGGAAAATCAGTTAGGGCTTTTCAGTATCTTGGATACAAGTGAGTCTAACTGCTGACTTGTGATATAACGCAACAGCAAACTGGGTTTGAAAGAGAAACACACATATTACCCCAATTAGGGGACGAAAACAGAACCGAGAATCAGAAAGGGTGCCGACTTCTCACACAGACACCACAGCGAGTGAAAATGGCGAGAGTTACTTGGCAGTGGATCTGACGGGGGGGGGGGGGGGGGGGGGGGAGGGGGAGGGGAGTGTCTCTTCTCAGGAAATGTCAGAAGTCCTTGCTAACCCGCTGACACTTGCTATGCACACTAGGAAAGGTTCTCCATCATCATCAGTCATCTTAGTCTATGAACAGTGGGTTGGTGTGACCAGGAACAAAAAGACACCACAGAGAGAAGAGGTTTAAAAGGCAAGAGGCAAAAAGGACAGAATTTCCTCTATTTGGCAACAGAAAGATACAAGTTATTCATGAACACTGCCAATGCTTATGCCAACAAGAAGTCCAACTATAAGACAGGAAGGGAAAATAAGAAAACAAGCGATTGAAAGTCGGTGTGTTTCTCAAACAGATGCAATGAGCGCATATAATGGGCGTGTGAGCATAAGGGCCTGGCTGATCTGTGGGATCTGCAGCGTATGACTGACAAGGGCTGCCTGAGGAGAAGGGAATGAGCAGCTTTTCTTTCCCTTTTACTCTTTAAGCCACACACAGATGATCTTGTCTGGCCATAGCCACGGATCTAGACATTCCTTTACGGAGTCTAACAAGAGTGATCCTCATTCTCATTCTGGTTAGGACAGCAGAGATCCAGTCACTGGGGTAGGAGAGGGGCTGGCCTTTGTGTGGCCCATCTGCCCCCCGCACTTCCCTCCTGGGTTGCTCTTCATCCTTTGGAATTCTGAGAAAGCAAGCTGCCTTTCTTCAGGATGGGAGGGACAAGAAGGGTGTGCATTTGGGGATGAGGGTCAGAAGAAGGAAAGAGTGTTTAACTTTCAACAGGAACTCCATGGACCTCAGATCGCACCAAGGGGTCAAAGGAATCTAAAACTCTTCAGGTTTTTTTTCTCAAGTGTCTTTTTGGAAGAGGAATTCCATTCCACCTTGTCACGTCTGACTCCGGTGACAGTGACTCCGCGTGCTTTCAAAGGTTGGCTGCCCTTTGCTGTGGAACCGAGTGTCCTTTGAAAGGCCAGGCAGCCTGTGCTAACTCAGCATCTGAGGCTGCATGACTGACATCACGAGCAGGATGGAGTAATTTTTAACGGCATTGCTGACGCGGATGCCTCAGGAAAAAAAAATCACATTTGGACCAGCAACTTCTATTTAAAGGCCATCGTGTTGCCTATAAGACCGACTCCTGTCCCCCAACCCATTCCTTCTTTATTCACAGGGAAATGGTGTTTGTGCATCTAGCCACAGGAGAGGAAAATCTCTTCCCTCCCCAGTTCTGTTCTTCAGCTGTAAAGGCTGCTGACCCCTTTGATTGAGGACTTGTATACAGCGGTAGAAAGTCCAAAGGCAAGTTCCATCTCCCTTGGGGCTCAGTGGCCAGAAGGGAACCAGGAGACCCTGCTGTATACAGAACACCTCCCTCGCCGGGCTCACTCATCCTATCTGGAATTTTATATCATTTATAGTTTGTATAAAGGCAGTTGAAGTCCTATGGAAGAGGAAGCTGATAAAGTTAACGCCAGATGTCAGTACATTCCATCCACACACAGCTTTGTTAGGCAGTGGAAGAGTCAGTGGAATGGTGGCAGACCCAGAGTGTCAACAGCAGGGGGTTGGGGTATACGCTGAGCAGCTAAGAGACCCTAAAATGGAAAAGGAAGAGACCTGGATCCACTTCTTTCCTATTGTCATATTGTTATTCTGGGAGTCATGGTAAGGATGACCTTGAATACTGATCCTCTCGCCTCTACCTCCCAAGTGCTGGGGTCACAGGCATGAACTGCCACGCCTGGTTCAGATGTGCACATGGTGAGTTTTGCAAAGAGGTCCCTGTATTTAGACCCTGGAGATGAGAACCCATGAAAACTGTCAAGAGAATGAGCAGTATGTCACCAGTGGAGCGAGCAGCATTCATTCACACTGTGCAAAATCCTGTCCTTGTGGCTGGGCAGAGCCTCTGCTCTGGTGAGGTCTCTCCTCACTGTTACCCCTGCATATCATAGCACACTGTCAACTCTGGCTTCTTGACAAGGATTCCTAACTTGACAGAAGAACACTAGAATCTGTCTCTAGCCAACTTACAAAACGAAATGCAAATTCCACTTCCATCCTGTTTCTGTGACCTCTAGTACAGAGGCTATCACATGGGTGAATGGTTCCCAAAGATAACCTCATGCTGTAACCCCTGGAGATGGTGCGACCTTTAATGAGAAGCATCTTTGCAAGTAACTTAAGGGTCTTGGGATAAGGTCATACGGATTCTGCAGTGGCCACGTCCAGACTTCAGTGTTCTGCAGGCCTGGGCTGGTTTGGGGTTTCTTCTCACAGACTCCCTTTACCCACATGGTGAAATCTCTGCCTTTATTGAACATTCAGCCACTTTCTCTTGAGTTATTATTTTTGCTTTCTTCTTATTTTATTAAAAAGTCTTTTGTTTGCATCTTCCATGACTCTTACCGTTGTCTTTTGTATCCACCATGCACTCTTACTGGCTGACTCTTCATTTCGGAAGTGATTTTCCTGTTCATTCTTTCCTGAGTTCTGTTAACTCATTTCTGAGCTTTTCTACTTCTGACTTGACGCTGTCCCCGCTGTCCCCTCTCACACTTTAACTCCTACTGCCTGTGCTCACACGGAAGGAGATGGCTACTGTGAACTGTTGGCATTACCTTGGAACGCATGTTTTCTTGGGGAGTGCTATCCTGCTTCTAACTTTCCTCTGTTTTAAAAAGTGTGTTTTGGTCTCATTACTTTCCTACTGATCATTTTTATTTTCTTTAAAACAAAGCTAATCTTCCTGGGTTTTTAGGAATTAACTCACTTGCAGCTTTACCTAGCTCACTCTTCTATTCAAACATTCAAACATGGCAGCTAGCATTCTGAAATTGCTTGGTTCTGTTTTCCTTGGAGAGTTCTTCCCCAAGTCTCTCCTTCTCTGCTGCTGTAGAAGGAGAAGGTAGTAGGCCAGCCACAGAGTTAGCAGGCACCAGAGAATCCTACATCTTGCAGAGAGGTCGCTTACACCACTGGTGAAATAAGCCAGTCTTCCATGGTGAAGACTTCTTGGTTATTTGGAGGTTTTCTTTCTGCAAGGTCTGTCAAAACCCTTGGGGACACCTTGTGACCTAGTTTAAGCATTGTCCTTGGGTTTTGATACCAAATTGCTGTATTCTCATAGGAACTATTACAGGTGTCATCTTCCCAGACTGTCCCATAATATCTCCTACATGAAAGGACAGCACAGCTCTGGAGACTTACAACATAAATGCTAAGTTTATTATTTCACCTCTTGGTAAATCACTGCCGGATTTTTTGACATTAAGTGAAGGAAATGTAGTAAAATCTGAGGGGATTCAGGACACACCCGTGAGGCCCAGAGTAAAGAAACCACCACCCCGAGAAACAGAGACAGGAGAAACAGGCAGGACTGTATACCAAGCAACTGGGCCCCAAGTCTCAGCACCGGAAACTCAGCATACAGGGTTTCTTATTTGACAAAATGAAGGACTGGTTTTGGTGAACATAGACTCTCCCATCAACGAGGACCCAGTAGACCCTCTCTCCCTCCTTCCGTGCCAGCACTGTGGTCATCTGAAAGTTTCACAAGAATCTGACTCATTCAGCATGTGGGCTGGCCACCTCAGTCCTTAGTGATGGTAAAGACCTGTGCGTGTGATTCCTCCCCAAGAACAGGGACGAATCACAGCCTCTGAGGTACAGAGTTCCTCACCAGCGTTCCACTCGACCAGTCAGAGGCACCAGCCAGCGGCTCTCCCCAAAGCAGTTCCACAAAGCCAGTGAAGTGATTAACAGCAGCGTCTGCAGGGGACCAGCTGGTTTCTCAGCCCCAACCCAGCTCCTCCACTCCACTCTGCTTTCTCATCAGGCTTCTGTCTCCTTGAAGGACTAGACCCACCCTTGACCTGCCAGTCTCATCACTGCAGAGCTGTTCGTACTGATAATTTTTTAAATGTCTTTTTTTTTTTTTTTAAAAAAAAAAGTGTTCCTTGGAAACTTTGCAAGAAATGTATCGATTTGAGATACTCAAGATGAATTATTGAGCTTTGGCAGAAGGAAATAAATCTTTCCCATTCCCCACGCCTGCTGCCAAGTGCGGCTTCCAGGAAGCAATGTCCGTCCTTTCTGGAAATGAAGCAGAAGCCAAACATTCTACCACTCTCCCCGACCCCCACCCCTTCACTTGAATTCACTGACAAAAGCACTTTGCGATTCATTGCCCATTTGCCCGAATAGGCATCCGAATTAGTAATGCCCAAATTAGTAATGCCTGGCTGAGGCAGCTTCCTAAATAATGAGGCCTGATCAGTTTGGCAGACCCAGGGGCCTGTGGAAAGCAAGCTCGCAGCGCGCCATTAGGTTAAACATTCTTCCGGTTTTATAATCAAAATTTCCCCATATAGACCTGGATGTGCAAAGGAGAAAGAACATGCTTACTGGTGCCAGAGATTACCCAGACCAGGAGTCAGGGCTGGGGTAGGGAGGAGGGGAACCAGCATGCAGAAGAGGGGACTTAGGCTATGGTGTTCCAATGCACAGGACGGGATTAACACACAGACTCCTGACATCTGCTGTTTCTTTCAGTTCGACTGAGTGTTCATCCTACCTGGCATCGGTCCAGGGGAATTCCCATTATCAGAACCAGCTGAACGCAGTGTGGTGGGACGGCACAGCATTCATCTGCCCGCTGCTCCCTGCACTCACTGCTTGCCCCAGCCATCTAACTTCTAACCCATATGGTGCTGAGGCTTGGGTTAGTGTAGGGGGTGTCGAGGGGAACGAGGCCCAAACAGTCTGGTTGGGAAACTGGGCGTGTGGAGTGTCATTTACATACAAGTCTGCATCAGAACCAGGCCAGGGTAGGCTTGGAAAGGAAGGAGGGGGTAACAGCTTGGCAGGCACAGCCAGTTTTGAAAACTGAGCAGTTTGAAAGGAAGGGTGGGGTGGGAGGGGATGTCTCCATGTTGATGCTAAAGTGCATTGGACTTAATCTATCTCAAATGGACATACAGGCAGCGCTCACTCTCGCCTATGGCTCCCAGTCTCAGAGAGGACCACCGTCATGCTGACAAGGGCCAAGGACCCCATGCCTTATAGCGCAGCACCCTTTCTACTCCCTGCCATGTGTTCCTCCAGTCCTGTTGGCTCTGCCTTTACTCTGCATCCAAATCCAACTGCTTCCTCACTTTTACGTTTGTCCCAGTCACTGCCGGCTCTCTCACTTTCCCTAACTAGTCCCCCAGCTTCTATCAGCGTTCCCCTATAGTCTGTTCTCAACAGACTTGTATACGTACCACGCCTCTGCGTCATTCAGAGTTCAGGTCAAAGTCCCTAAGATGACTGGAGCCTGACATGTGCACATCCCACTTCCCCACATCTTCCCCTTCCCGCTCTGGCTAGCCTGACGCCCACACACCACACACAGCCATACCGCAGGGCCTTTGCACTGGCTGCTCCTTCAGGTGGAGACATCTGCAGACCATCTCACTTCCTTCACGTTCTTCCTGGACTGTCCATCCAGGACAGCTAGTCTCTAGTCTCTGACTCCTCCTGTTCCTGTTGCATGCATCGCTTGCTCCAACAATTTCTCTAACAGTTCCACCGCTTGTCATTTATTTATTTAATGTGTATGTGGTGTGTGTATGTGTGTGTGTGTGTGTGTGTGTGTGTGTGTCTTGCTTACTATCCTTCTCCACCTTACTTAGAGACAAGGTCTCTTGTGAACCTGGAGCTCCTTGACTCAGCAAGCCTGACTGGTTGGTGAACTCCAGGGACCTGCCTGTCTCCGCCTTCATCTCCCTTCCCCCCGCCCCCTTCCACCTGGGCGCTGGAGGTATGAACTCAGATCCTCACGCTCACACAGATCCTCTACCAAAGCCCTTCACCCACTGAGCCATCTCCTGGGCCTTTTTGAAATTATTCTTCACTAGAATGGAAGCAGACCTGTGCTTCACTCCTGCTGTTCCTCCAATGCCTCAAGTGGTTTCCGGTTTCCTACAGGAACGGAGCAAGTATTTCTGAACGGATGAGAAACCATCTTGTGCGAAGGAAGCAGAATAGCGGCGTCAGGAGTGAGGCCCTGGGACCAGGTATCCTGGGGGTTAAATCTTGGCACCTCAACTTGCTAGCTAGGCTGTGTGACCTTTGGCAAGGTACACATTCAAGTGCGCTTCAGTTTCCTGAAATTGGGACAATACTGCCCATCCTCAGGGAGCTGCGAGCACTAAGCGGGACGGGGTAGGCATGAAGCTCTCAGAGCAGAAGAGAAGCTGGCAGAGATTGAACACTTGAGAAATAATGGTGATTATTAGCAAGAGCCCTGTCTGCTGTGTTGAGCTTAGACTTTATCCTCGGGCTACACCGAGTCATTGACGGATGGTAAAAGAGGGAGTAACATAATCAGATATTGTTGCAAAGGATCATTCCAGTTGTGCAGGGGAGAATGAATCACATCAGGGCAAGACTGTGACGAGTAGACCAGCTAAGAGGCTCCTGCAGAACCAGAGATGACAGACATTGTTAATGTGAACTAAAACAGAAGGAATGAACAAAGGGAGGACTCAAGATATCACAGCGGAAGGACGGATGAGACGGGGAGAGTAACTCAGTGTGAAGGAAACAGTCAATGACACATCATGGGCTTCTGAATTTTACCAGACAGTGGTACCCTTCCGTACCAGGCCGTGGAAAGATGTGGGACATCCAGTAAAGAAGGTAGTACTAGCCGGGCGGTGGTGGCTCACGCCTTTAATCCCAGCACTCACTCGGGAGGCAGAGGCAGGCGGATCTCTGAGTTCAAGGCCAGCCTGGTCTACAAGAACTAGTTCCAGGACAGGCTCTAGAAACTACAGGGAAACCCTGTCTCGAAAAACCAAAAAAAAAAAAAAAAAACACAAAAAACAGAAGGTAGTACTGCTGAACTTGTGGAGAAAGATTTGAGTCATAGATGCATTCAAATGAGGCTGTCTCCATCATACTGATTGCTGAGGCCATTATGATAGATGGGTTTTCCCAAAGAAAACATCTAGGGAGTGGACTATTTATAAAAGGTGTATTCTAGAAGAATGAGATAGCACGGGACAAGTCAGGAGAAAGTGGAGCTGCGAGCCAAGGCAGAGGGAGCTGCAGGCAGCAGTCAGATGGGAGAGCAAAGACAAGAGACGCTGGGTGTGCACGGCTTGTGAATTTAGCATCTGCTGACTGGAGTCAGAACAGAGGACATGGTTACAACTGCTTGAGGAGAGAGTGGGAGGTGAGGAAAGCAGAGAACATGTGACTGTGTGTGACAGCAAAGGACGCTGCAGAATCCAGAGAGAACGAGGTGCAGAGGACAGGAAGGTGTGGCTACAGAGGGAAAATGGGGGTAGGCAGCAGGGGAAGCTGCCGCGGAGGGGACAGAACTCAGGACGAAGTCCCCTGTGTTCAGGTCGGAGGCCCATTTCTACAGAAACAGAGGGAGCAGTAAGATGGGCTAAGGCTGAGAGGGGGAGATGCGGAGAGCTACCTGGCCACTGGCAGGCGGTGAGGCTAGCTGGAGCGTGCAGAGAACCTGGTGGGACTGCTGGGCTAGAGAACATGCTGCCTGCATGCAGTAACTACCGGGAGTGGGGCAAACTTCTTTGCTGGGCTAGAGAACATGCTGCCTGCATGCAGTAACTACAGAGAGTGGGGCAAACTTCTTGGAGAAGTTCAAGACTTGATGAGTACTTCCAGGACCCACTTGAGGGAAGCATCTTGTCGGTTTCCCTCTGTGTAACAATTCTACTCTTTTGTGGAGGTGACCTTTTAGACCCAGAGATACCATATTGTAGTTAGTATAAAACTTAACCCATGCCAACTATTCAGAAAGAACACACAGTGTTGTCTTGAGAGAAGTCTTTAGGAATCAATCCTGTTATTCTTTTGCTTAAAAAACTTCATGTCTCCTACCTAATCTAGACTGAATCCAATCAACCTTTTAATCTTTATTATCTGTAGAGCTGAGGATTGAACCCAGGGCCTTGTGCATGTCAGGCAAGAATTCTACTACTGAGCTACAGCCTGACCCTGTCTAAAATTTTAGGTTGAGACAGTTTTAATAAGCTGCCCAGGCTGGCCTAGAACCTGTGATCCTCTTGTATTCGGCTTTCAAGTAGCTAGGATCACAAGCATATTCCTCATGCTTGGCTAAAAGTGATGCAACATTCTAACCTAACCCTTCCAGGCACGTTTCTAGGCTTTCTAGGCTTTCCCGCAACTCTTTATCACGCTTGGCTGGTCCAGGCATTCTCCTCAGTATACCTTTGCTCTCAGGCATGCTCCTCTTGGCTTCTACTTCTTTGCCCGATGAAACACATTCCTTCAGCGTGGTCTGTGGGGGTGTGTGAATGTGTGGTTGCAAGCATGCACTTGCCTGTGTGAGTATGTGCAGAGGCCACAGGCTTGGAGTTACAGTCTCATGGCCACGTCCAGTCTTTTCATGCTTGTACACAAGCACTCTCAACACTGGATCACCTCCCCAGCCCTTGCCTCTTTAAGGGCTAGAACTGAAGTCAGTTTTAACTCAGTGTCTTTCTTCCTGTCCTGCTTCCAGATCACTTGGCAGACACGCATAATTTCTAGAACAATGTGTTGAAGCTGTCAGCATGTTGCTGATTTATCCGACTGGGCAACAACCTTCAAATATAAGACTGTTTAGGCCCTTGTCCTGGCTGGATTTTTATCAATTTGACACAAGCCGGAGTCATCTGGGAAGAGGAACCGCACCTGAGAATGCCTACCTCAGACTGCCTGTAGGCAAATCTGTAGGTTATTTTCTTGACTCGTGTTTGATGTGGAAGAATCCAGCCTACTACTGGGCAGGTGGTCCTGGGTGGAATAAGAAAGCAGTTTGAGCAAACCATTCCACCATGGTCTCTACTTCAGTTCCCGCTTCCCGGTTTCTGCCTCAAGTTCCTGCCTTAGCTTCCCCTGATGACGGGCTGTAACCTATAAGTTAAATAAAATCTTTCCTCCTCAAGTTGCTTTGGGACATGGTGTTTTGTCACAGCAAGAGAAACATAACCAAGACCAAGGAATAGGTCTTAGGAAGGGGTCTGGGCACTAGAAGTTGGCATGTGGTTGGCTAGGGCTAGTGTAGCCACCAAGAAGTGTCAGAGAACCTCTCAAGTAAGCAGGGATTGGGGCAACATGCTTGCAATCCCAGCGACCTGGGAGGCTGCAGCAGGAGGATTACAAATCCGTGACACACAAGTCGAGGTCAGAGAACACTTGCAGGAGCCAGTTCGCTCCTTCTACCATGTAAGTCTCAGGGATCCGACTCAGGCCATGGGGCTTGGGGCAAGCGCCTTCACCAGCTGAGTGGTCTCACCAGCTGCTGCCTGAACAGTAAAACTGAACACACCCTACACCTGCCATGTGTTTTCCTAGAAACCGGTCTTACTAAACACCAGATTATCAGCAGAAATTAGTTCACAGAGTTGTCACACGCAAGTCCCTATGCATACCAGACCCTTCTCCTGGATGTCCTCCTTAGACTCAAATCACAAGAATGGCTGGCAGCACTCTGGTGCTGAGAGCATTCACAGACCTAATCTCACATCAGCCAGGAGAGGAAGTGGAATGGACACCACGGTCCTCACTTCCTGCTGAGCAATATGAAGAGAAGGGGTTAAGTTGGGCTATCTCTTAGCTCAGAGCTCAGCAAATATCCTGGGCACCCAAGCCAGAGGTGACACCATGGGTCTGTGTCCTTCAAGAGGATGCTCCAGAAGCAATTATCCTGTTTACAACGAGACACCAGGAACCACTCATCTAAAAAGGACTCCCCTCGCCGCAGGGAACGTTGGGTACAGAATTAGAAGCTTCACGTCAAATGAGGTAAGGGACGTGGTGGGTCTTTGGGATCACTATACGACAGCAGTAAGTGATAGGCAGGTATCCTGGTTGAGGCGTGGCTTGACGTGTTCAGTCGGCTGTGTAAACTGATGAATCACGAGAGGGGAAGGCACACCCGTCTCTGTTACTCCGGGTCTCTGCTTCCTTCTCCTGGTGGCTCCCGGTGGCTTAAGTGCTTGGTTTCCTGAGCCCAGTATGCAGAAGCCATCCCAGGCCCACACAACTGAGCCACAGCTACCTAGGATGGCAGTCTTAACTGTGGTTCCTTGTGAAGGCTTGATGCAAGTCACAGGTGGCATAGGAGCCCATTCTCGGCTCACATCACCTTCCTTGGTGTGTTTCTGCCTTAACCCGTTAGGCAATTCTATAAGGGCGGCAGGGGGAGAGACTGACCACAAGGAAAGCACATCGATCCCAGTCACTCATGATGAGGGTTCTAAACCACAGCAGGCTCTGAGTGACAATGTCAAAGCCAGGCATGACTCAGCACAAACAGTGCCTGACTGAGGCCTGCAAGGGTCATGGTGGCAGTGTGCCGTGATCGCCTTATATGTTGGTAAATATGTTTATGACACTTACGTCTGCCACAACACCCTAAAGGGCAAAGTTTGGAGGTTGGAGAGATGACTCAGCTGCCCTTGCAGAGGACTCAAGCTCGGTTCCCATCATCCACACCGGGCACTTTTAACTCCAGATCCCGGATCTGACCCACCTCCTCTGGCCTCTGTGAGTATCTGTGATGCATGTAGTGCACACACATACACTCAGGCACACACATGCACACACTTAAGAAATAAACCTAAAAATCAAAGTTAACTGATTCCTTTCAAATCTGAATCAAATCATTTGTAATTTTGACCATATTACTGAAAAGGTGCACATTAAAAAAAAAACAATCAAGAGTTCAATCATAAGGCCAAGCAAGAATGGATAGATTTTAAATTGGTACAGGCACAGAAAAATCACAACAGGCACACACTTGGACTCCTCTAACGAGGACCTGAATGCAGTAAGACTCTTGACAGGAGAAACTCGACTGAATACGCATTCAATCTTCCTTTGATTCCCGAGTGGGCAATTCAGGGTCTTAAGGAACTTTGGGGTCACCATTATACACATCAGCTGCCATTGCACTGGTAAAATATATAATGTGCCCGTTAATAATAGCTTTACAACTCAGAGAAGATCAGATAATAGTGGTTTTACTGTAAGTAGGATCATGACGGTTAAAAGAATCAATGCATTTTCCAAAAGAGCCTAAATCATTTCTGGGAAATAATTCATGCTCTGTGAGAACCGGGCAAAATTCGCAGGGAAGTTCTTGGTAGCCCTTGGAAGAAAGGTGTTACATAATAATCGCCAGCTGTTCTTCAAGATCAAGTTCGCTCTTTCTACATGTATTTCTCTGTATTACTGTTGTTGAGTTCTGTGCTCAACGCCCCACCCACTAGCCACCCAGGCCTTCCTTAGAAGGAGAGAGGTTTTTCCCAGCGATTCCCAAGAAGACACAATGAATAAACACCCTGGACAAGCTTATCACAGCAAGGCTGTTCAAGGCTAAGCTCAGGAAAGCTGTTCCCAACAACCTGGGCTGGATTTCAGGTTCTCGGCTCTAAGGGAGGATTGGAAGAGTGATCTGGCAAGCAATGAAGTGGGCCAGGGCAGACATCACGCGGCATGGGAGCCACCGAGGACGAAGTTTCTACACTGCTTCATTAGAACATGAAACCTATTTTGTGGCCGATGAGTCCACTGTGAGCCGAAAAGAAGTTAGCTCCCTTCTTTGGCGTCTGGGGTCCTATAATTCTGAGTCATGGCCACATTAACTTGCTACTGGAAACGCAGGCGCTCGGCTGCGTGGCCAACCCCTGGTCCAGAGTGTCTGGAACTACCGGGCAGGGAAGAAGGCTTGCCAGCTCAGTGCAGAGGGACCTGGTACGTGCGTGTTTCTTTTTAAAGCTCCTACTTTCTCCGCGGAATCCAATTCTCCCCAATAGGAAGGATGGAAAATTCCCATTTCCTCATTCTCTCCTATAACAATGAAGTGTACTGTCCTTCGCGGGCAGGCTCCCATGGCTGTTGGCTCTGCTGTCATGAACAGGCCTGACCAAGGAGACACACAGCAGAGCAAAGGGCATCCAGGTAAACTGAGGCTCCGATACTAACGGGCGAGCTTCCTTGGTCTGAGGCTGGTTTCCTGGGACCTGCTGAGGATGGGGGTGGCTCTGAGACTCCAGAGGCAGGAAGTCAGTTTGGAAGGAGGATAAAGATCAGACAGGTCTCTGTGAAGCTTTAGGGCACATTTCAGTTCCCTCCCTGTGGTGGTGAAGCAGATTCCAAACAGCATCCAAACACAATACAGCCCCCAGCAAGGAAGCAATGAAACCTTCTAAATCTTCAGGCCTTTGCTGCACCCTGTCCGCTGCTTTTCAGCTCACAGAAGCCTTTTGTTCGAGCCCTAGGAATGTGTACTTAGTAGAGAAAGTGTGGTTTTTGTGGTAGCTGGGAGAGAACACAAAGGCAAAGGAGGGGAGAAGACATCCACCTTTATAAAGCCACCCCCACTCCGCGTGTTCTCCCCAAAGCATCAAGAACGAGAGGCAGAAAACAACCCCAATAAGGCACTGGGTGGGGAAGAAGGGGGTAAAACGACTTTGCCAAGTTCAAGTTGGCTCATGTATCTTATTTGGGGAGAGATCTAAAAATTTTTCCTTTATGGTCCCCTAAGGGGACCTGTGCTTACCCTGGCTTGGAAGTCAGGAAGGACAATACCTGCTTCCAAGTGATCAGGTGAGCATCGTGCAAGTCTCCAGAGAGAGCATGAGCATAGCCCATTTTCTCCAGACAGCGGGGAAAGTACCGGTAACAATGGTGTGTGTTTGTGTGTGTGTGTGTGTAAAAATACACTCAACAAGAGGCTCTTTATAAACAAGCACCAGATTCCATGTAAACTAGTTTGTGATGTTATATAAATTGTATGTAAGAAGAAAGCCAAACTCAAGATAAGGTAGCATCAGAAGAGTCTTCTTGTTTCCACATGGCTGACTGCAAAATGTTACTCTCAGATGGAGTCGGCCTGATGCAAGATTAGGAAGGAGGCAACTGCATCTCAGCCTCCCAGTGTGCTGCCCTTTCCTCAAGGACAGCACCTGGCATCATCGAATGAGAGGCCTGGGTGAGGCAGCTCTGGTTTAAATCCCAGTCCTGGGTCATGGTTGTGTGGTGTGCCTCCCCATCCCATGATCTGGTTGGGTCACTTCGTCTCCTGCCTTCATTTCCTCATATGCCCTGAACTCATAGGGTTATGGTGAAAAATCAGACTACCTGGCACTCAGAAATGCTCTTTTTCTTTTCTCCCGCCCAGTGGTTCTTTTCCCTCCCAGAGCCTGAGGAGTCCTCTTGGTCTACATAGTCCTGTTTCTTCTTTCCACCAGTGTCCGTTAAAATGAACTTCCAGGAATGGATCTAAAAATGATTAACGCTCTAATGCAATGACTACCAATAGCTTCATAATTCACCTCCTTGGCTCATGGTGTACGCACGCGCGTGTGCGCGTACGTGTGTGCGCATACGTGTGTGTGTGTGTGTGTGTGTGTGTAATGTACATGAGCACATGATGCGTATCAATGCCAAGAGGTACACCTCGGTCAGGTTCCATCTACCTTGTTTTTTGAGACAACATCTTCTCACTGGCTTGAGTTCAGAGCAGGCTAGGCTGGCAGCCACTGAACCCCCCGGATCCACCTGTCTGCCCTCCCAGTGCCCAGAGGTGTGCACTAACCAGCCCAGTAGTTTTTGTTGTTTTGTATTTGGGGCTCTGGTGACAGAACTCAGGTCCTTAGGCTTATAAGACAAGTACTTTATTGAACGAGTCACCTCCCCAGTCCCCACCCCTTCAGTAAAACTCATGTTCAATAACAAACTTCTGGTAGAAATGCAGCACCAAAGGAAGATCTGGGGAGTATTTTGAAGGCAGCAGGTCTTTGAAACTTTGAAGCCAGACAGATGTGCAAATTGCTTAGATAGCAGGGTCACCACAGGCTGTTCCAAAAGGCACAGCTTCTCAGAATTATCACTGGCCAAGGCTAAAGGGTCTTCCTCTCTCCTCCTGATTGCCAAACTTTCTATTTATGTAAATAGAGTATTTCTTGTTTTTCAGCTGGATCCTAAATACGTCTGATGATATAGACATCACGAGAGTATGCGGGAGATGAGGTCGAGCGTCTGTCAGGAATCATTTCCAGGAAACGATCAGAGTCATAAAAAGCCACTGAGGAAAACAGCCAGGAAGATCCATGGTTTGCTAGGCCACTGCTGTGGAAGTGACGTTTTAAATCACCTTATCAAAGAGCTAAAGTTTAGATGGCAAAGGCTGCTGGGGAAGAGGGGGCTCAGTGTCCCTGGCAGTGTCCTGCACAGGGAGAACATGTGCCAGCCATGCCCCAGTCACATGCGGGCCCCATGCATGACCAGTAGCCTGCATGACCTACAGTGTCCGTGTCTGTTCAAACCCCAGAAATCTATTGTAGTCTATGAAAGCAGCAACAAAGAGAAAAACATAACTTCAAGTCTTCTGTAAGTTGTAGTCTTTCGGTTTTTTGTTTGTTTGTTTGTTTTTGAGATAGGGTTTCTCTGTGAAACAGCTTTGGCTGTCCTGAAACTCGCTCTGTAGACCAGGTTGGCTTCGAACTCACAGAGATCCACCTGCATCTCTGTCTCCTGAGTGCTGGGATTAAAGGCGTGTACTACCACCGCCTGGCTTGTAGACTATTCTTAAAGATGTGCCAACCCCCTTTTAGACAGAGAGGGAAATCTGACATGGGCGCTTTCTCAACTAACTATGACAATCTTAACATATTTTCAGATGGATCTTCTGAGCTAGAATCTCAAGACACCACAGGTATTTTTTCTCCCAGCATGGTGGGTTCTCTTAAGGTTTTTTCATGGTTATCTTTTTGTTGCTTTCATTTTTGTTTTGAAAGGGTACCATGTAGCCTAGGCTAGCCTCAAACTTACTACATAGTAGAGACAGAGACTGGCTTTGAACTTGTGATTCTCCTGTCTCTAGTTCTTTATCTTGTGGGGTATGTGGTGTGCCACCATACTGAATGTTCTTTCTCTGTGTTGACATTTAGAAAGCACAGGTCTCAACACAGTGATGCTTTTAAGAGCTGTGGAGTCACTGACACCCACTGATACTCAAACATGCACCCTCCACCCCCAACATACCTAAGCCACCCCCGCGTCCATTTGGGTCCTCAGAATGTGGTGAAATGACTGCCCTTCTTGTTTTTTTAAAGGAGTGGTCTGTGAGCTGGGCCCACAATCTAGGCTCAGTCCCTAGGGTCCACGGTAGGAGGAGAGGGACTCCTCCTAAAAGCTGTCCTATGACTTAGCGCTTAAGCCTACATTCACATGTGCACATACATAAATAAATAAAATTGTCATATGAACAAACAAACAAAACCTTAGAGATATGGTTTTCTTCCTGGGTCCCAAAGAGCATAAGCCCAAAAAGCTACCGTGCTGATCGACCTCCGCTGATTCTTACTCTAGGTGCTAGAGTCCAGAAGGGATGCTGACTGCTCCACCCAGGATCATCTTGCCAGAGCTTTAACTGTTCTATTCCACTGCTGATCTCAAGCAAGAGCTGAAACCAGAGCTTTCAGGTTGGCATGGGAGACTGGGAGGGCCTGAGACATAAGGCACAACGGAGTGGACACCTGCAGGTATCAATCCTGTCCAGAGCACGGAATGGAGGTGCAAGAAGAAACTGCAAAGCTGGCTCTGCTGAGCCAGGCCTGAACTTAAGGCTCCACTGCCTTATTAATAAAAATGAAAACTACCCACGGAAGGAGACAGTACAGCTTAAAGTGACAAGAGCACCTTTGGTTAAGCAGCATCCGTGCGTCGGGGTTAAGACATCACATCAGATTACCCCGGCATTCCGTCTTCATCACCCCACGTCCACGGCTCGAGAGGAGTAATTCAGAGCTGGACTCCCATTTATCGTTCCCGTGCCCTCTCACACCCTCTTCAGCTTCCTTCCCCCCTTTCCTCCACACTGCACCTCCAGCCGTAGGTGCAATCTCTGACCTGCAGCTTCTCTGCCTGGGCCTCCCCCGTAGGCCCTCCTCCAGTCTGCATTTTCTAGTCTCTTCGCTGTTACCTGACTGCCTGCTCCCGTTCTTCTGGGTGCAGCTCTACTCTATTGTATTTGGTCAGGATTTATTTCTTCTTGCATCCCAGGAGGAAAACAGGCAATAGATGGGGCAAGGTGATGATGGCTGACATTAGGGGGAAGATAAGAAATGCGCACAAAAGCTGGGCCACTCCATCTGGAAAGCACAGTTTCTATGGTCCAGCTACACTCATTTGCTCTACACCCAGCTAAGATTTTGGAATGAACTGTGTGCTGCTCATGTTACATTTGAGAAAATTACTTTTATTGCCTGTCCCTGTGCCCCCCCAATCTGTTGAAAACTCCAGGAATGCCTTGTAGACATTCACATTCAAGGGAAATTTGTGTTGAGTTCACCATTGGCTTGTGGGTGGGTGTGCTGCTGATGTTGACTGGGGAAAGGGACTATAGGGTATGAAGGGAAGAAATACATTCCCCTACTGCTTTAGAAGAAGGTGCTAAATTATACATACATACATACACACACACACACACACACACACACATATGTTCAAGTTCAGGAATTAACTCCTGCTTTTCAAAATTCCTTGGGGGAAAGAGAAACAGGATTTGATATTCTCTTTTCTATATATAACTGTCCTTTGTGTGTATGTGTATATAATGTATATACCATACATATAGATATGTGTACATACACAGGGATACACACACACACACACACACACACACACACACACACACACACACACACATTTTTCACAGGGTGTCATGGATCCCAGGCTGGGCTCAAATTTGCTATGCAGCTAGGGTGACCATTGACTTTCAATTCTCTGGCTTCAGCCACCTTAGTGTTGGGATTATAGACCACCATACCCAGTTTATGGGGTACTGGGAGCACAACCCCAGGCTACCGGCACACTAGGTAAGCACTCGGCCACTGAGTTACACTCCCAGCTAAGCCCATAAACTTCTCCAAAAAAAAAAAAAAAGAAAGAAAAAAGAAACAGAAAAGTTCAGTCCAGTCAAATATCCACTGGTCCAGTGACATAGGTCTGGACAGGTGCGTGCTTCAGTGGGTTTGTTGATTGACACAGACCCAGTTTGAAGCTTCCTGGCTTTAAATACTGTCTGTTGCTGGCTACCAGTCTCATTTGGTTAGTTTTTACATATTATTTTATTATGTCTGCCGCTTTCCGCTTCCTCCTCTATCTTTTGAATGAATCAGAAATAAAAATAAAAAGCTTTTCAGTTTTGAGTTTTCAGGGCATGGCTGTTAGCCTCCTTGTCTTGAAGCCACCCATTCCCTGCCCAGTGAGCCCTGACACAGAATGGTCCCGGTCCAGAGCCGCTGGTTCCCACCTGGGAGCTAGACCATGGAGCTACTCGAAGAAAGCTACTCTAGCTGGGTCTCAGTTTCTAGGCACTCGGCCCAATTCTCTCCACCACCACATATCTGTGTATTAACACTGAAATACATTATTAAAACCCACTCCCTCTCTAGGGTGTTTATTCTCTTTGACATTCTTGAAGATCAAAATTGAGCAGATGAGGACCTGAAGACCTGAGTTCCACCCTCAAGACCCACATGGTGGAAGGAAAGAATTTCTCACAAGTTGTTCTCTGACATGACATGCAAGCTGGGATTCGTGCTCTCTCGCTCTCTCACATACACATACACACACACATGCATGCACAGAGTAAATAAATTAAATAAATGCAATTTTAAAATAGTAGGTGGATGCCAGTTTCCACAATTTCTTATACAAGCTTCTACAAAGCTGTAATACATATATATATACATAATATATGTATATAAATATGTATGTGTGTATATGTACTCACACACACACACACACACACACACACACAAATTACCTTAGAGCCCTCAATAGTGCCTGAACCACACTCTTATCTGTGGGTAACTTCACGGCCTGAACATATCTGGCAACTGGAAATGTGGGAGCCTCTGAATATGTCTGCACCTTGAAAACCTACAAGGGATTCTAGAAGCCCCAGAAATTCTCCACACTGACCATTTTGTTTGGTTAACTGCATACTGGGGAAGGGGTGGGCATCAGCGGAGACCTGTGAAGCCCATGCTTTCCTTTAGCAAGTGGGCAGCATAACTGGAGCTGTGAGGTGGACTTCCAGGTCCACGGGGCTTTGTAAAGCTGAGCCCAGGCAGGCTTCACTCAGTGCTAGGCTAGCATGCTGCTCACTGTGTGAGAGTCTCTTGAAGGCAAGAACTGCCTCTTTAATAACTCACTGCATGTCACTTATGTGTTTAGCACATTCTTAGATAGCTGCTTAAGTTACCGCACATTATGCACATGTTTGGCACATTCTTTAAAAGTGTTTTATATTTACTTTATGTGTATGAGTGTTCTGCTTGATGTTATGTATGTAAGTGACCAGGCATGCCTGGTACTGGTAAAGGCCAGAGAAAGTGTTGGATCCAATAGAGCTGGAGTAACAACAGATGGTTGTGAGCCACCATGTGTGTGGGGGAACTGAACCTGGGTCCTGTGCAAAAACAGGGGCTCTTAACAGCTGAGCCTCTCACCCTAGCACCCCGCCTCACCCCCTTCCTTTGGGTTTCACTGTTTTGGAAGAAGAAGCCGTGAAGGTAAACAGAAGCTCCCTGAGACATGGCCCAGATGCCTCGGGGAACCTGTGCTTTCTCACAGACGTGGTCTTGCTATGCAGCTCTGCCTGGCTGGCTTGGACTTGCTATGTAAACCAGGTTTGCCCAAACTTGAGGCAATCCTCCTGCCTCTGCTTCTTGAGTAGAAAATTATTTTTTTTAAACATGAGAACTTATAAGATGTACATGAGCTTCTATTGACACACAGAAAATTATACAGAACTGCCCTGCGGCTCTTGCTGCCTGCTTCCTCTATAAATGGTTGGTTACTTTGCACTCAATCACCCTTGGTCAGCCCGTCCTATACACAGTTGTAAGCCTGATCACTCTTGTCCTTCATGCTCCCTCATAACCCACCTTACCCACGGGCTGGACAACTGAAACGCCCCTTACTCGATTCTGGACCCCAATGTCTCCTGTTTGTATCATTCTTTATGCCTTTCCTTTACTTGACTGACAAGAGTACCCCTCACCCTGACGCAATGATTACACAGCACAGCTCTCCTGAGGGGCTCCAGCGGCTCGTCATGGTCTGAGAAGACTGAAGTCCACAAATGAACATGCCAGGTTTCAGTGGACAAAACATGTATGAGATTATCGAATGCTCATAACTACGAGGTAGAAATCACGGCCCTGATCCATACAGAGCTCGAGTTCCAGAGATGTGGGGCTCTGCAGATAACTCAGCTGTGGCTGCCTGTTGCTCATGACAGAGGCCCAATACTTACCGCGGCCATCTCCTTCCGCCTCTTTATCCTTGCCACTTGCATGTCTGTCATGCAGCACTCTTGATTTTTTTACAGCAAATTGGGGGAATGCTGGCCAGCCTGGCCTGTTACTAAAGAACCAATCTTCTGGCCCCAGGGTCGTTAGAGCGCCCCTCTCCCTTCCACATATGCATATCCAGTTCTCCTTCAAGATCTTTACTGGATTTCCCACTAAGTTTGCTTAGTTAGCAGGGTCTCCGGTCTCCCAGGCCAGTCTCTTAAGTACCTACCTAACAGAGAATACCTGTAAATTTCTGATTTGAATTTCTGATCTTCCTCCATCGACCTCCTGAGAGCTGGAATTACAGCAAGTTCCACCAGATCTGGTTTATACAGTGCTTGGGATAGAGAAATGACACCTGGAGCTTCTAGCATGCTAGGTAAGCCCTCTACCAACTGAATGACACCCCCAGGACTGCTGTGCTAAACTCTCAAGTCTCCTCTATAATACATGCCACAGAAGAGGCCAGAGCTACCACCTCATGCTTCCAGAGCCCCGAGTACTGACCAGCGAGCACTCGGCACGATGGGTCACAAAGTAAATGGCACATATCTATGCCTGTTCCTGCTCTTGTCCAAGGTCCCCCTAAGCCACAGGAGACAAATAATCACAGTCCAAACCCACAAGGACCAGAGTGGGATAGCCAGCCATGGCAGACAGAGATAGTTACACACAACATTTTGGAGAACAGGAGACAGTCAAGTGGTGTCTGACCTAACAGCGGGAAGCCGACGCTTATCTGCATGCAGCACAGACACCATGAATCATGCTGGATTTCTGGACATTAACTGGGGGAAAAACACCCATAGGAATGGGAAGGAAACCGCGAAGCCATCAACAGAAGAATGTGAGAAGTGCCTGCGTTCCACCTTCGGTCCAGTGACGGGACTGGATAGCAGCTTGCTGGAATCAGGCTCACTCAGAGAACATGAGGTTTAGAGAGGCAAGGGACTCTGGCATGTAGAGAATTTACACTGAGATCTCTAGGAAAAAGGACAAGGTTGTTTCCAAGGGAAAGAGACTCGGTACACTCTCTTCCCTGAGATCGTCAGGACCCGATCCAGTTGGCCTAGAGTTGACCCTTCCCAGACTGAGCCCATCTCTATACACAAAGCTGTCTGTCATTCCAAACAGATGACCAAGCGTCCCCATGAACTTGAATAAAATGCCATTTCAAGTGTGAAAACTGCTAAAGGAGAAAGTCAGAGCAGGCTGGAGGGGATGAAGAGTGACGGAAGGGGACATTTCGGAAAGAGCCACTGAAAAAAAAAACCCCAAGGTGAAGGATTACGGCATGGGCTTCTCTGGCAGGACAGGACACCTTTACAGATGGAAGAGCAGGTGCAAAGGTACTGTGGTAGGGGACACATCTGCATCGTTCTGAGCATAGCAACCAGCAGGTTCCAACCCGCACGGCTGGAAAGGCAGGAGCAGACCAATCAGGACCGAGAATGGAGATAGAGGGTTATAGAACTTATAGGGCCCCAAACTTCTAGGTCTTATGGTTCACACTGAGAGGTCAGAATGGAAGCCAGGTGAAGTTTGGGAATAGGCAACTAATACAACCCAATTTACATTTTACAGCAGATGTCTCTAGCTGGCCAGGGAATACGCTAGTGTTCGTCCCACGAAGGCAGGGGCCATTTCTGCGTTGTTCACTGACATTTCCCAGCACACAGTAGTTATCAAAAAAAAATTACATGTTAAAAAAATTTAATAATATAGGCCAGAGGATGGTTCAGTGGATACAGCATTCAGCATGCATGCATGAAGATCCAAGTTCAGATTCCACGTATTAGCTGGGCAGGTATGGTGGCCACTTGTAATTACAGTACTTGAAAGGTAAAGACAGGATCACTGGGCAAGGTGTTAGGCAAAATTGGTGAGTTCTGGACTCAATAAGAAACCCTGTTTCTATAAACACAGTGAGCACCAATTGAGGAAGACATTCAACATCGACTTGGGGCCACTACATGCACATGCGTACACATATGTGCCAATACACATGAATACACATGCATGTACACCATGTATATACACAGTAGCCAAAATAAATCTAGACATCAGTTTAAAGAGTCCAAAAGCCTGGTCCTTCTACTATACTAACCAGACTTCCAAAAATAATGGTGATGGTGATGACAACGGCATGCTGGCTTGGTCTCTAACACTATGGCGCATAATTGTAGTTTCTTTTAGAGAAAGATTGCTTTGGAAATGGCTATTATTCTTAAGTCCCTGTACGGTGCCTTCATAAGGACAGTCTTCTGTGTTTACAACATGTTCCAGCTAATCCTTTTATAATATAAAATCAGGTCTAAAACCAAAAGTAATTATACGGCAAACCATTTAAGTAGGCGCCCTAGTCTTCTTCTAAGTGCCCCAAATTAAATCACTGTTTTGCACATCCTATGCAAAGCTTAATACAAATCTTTTTTTGTTTTAAAGAAAAACAAAACAAAACAGAGGTCATTCTTCAGCCTTTGCATGTATGTTCATCATCAGTAGCTTGCCATTTCGAGGAACAATACCCAGTTCATGAGGACAGCTTATTCTTATAAATAAGATGGAAAACACATAATTTTTTTTCATGTTATAGATAGAACTAATGTCTAATAACCAGCTCTTAGGACTCATTCATTCAGCAAACATGGTAGCAAGACTATGTGCCAAAGCATCATAAACTATGGCGGACTTGAACAGAGATGAATAAAGGCCTTTGTCTTTGAGGAGTCTAACAGGCTGACTCTTTATCAGCCAGCTGAGCTCTTCCTGGTTCACTGCAATTCCTTACATGACTCCTGAGTCTGCAGTGTGGATCAGACATGGAGCCACAACCCACACCTAATGCATGTTTAGGTCACTGATTTATTCTGAGGCCAAAATCTTTGTTTCCTATAACCGGGAAAGAAACCAAACCATGGTAGAAGTTGGATAGATGCGGCTGGTAGAAACTTTCATTAAATCTAAGTGCATTTTAGAAAGGAAGTCTATGTTAACCCCTGAACCAGGAAAAAAAAAACAAACTACCTCTTTGGCACTTGTAGAGAAATAGGCTTAGGGCAAATGAAGCAATAAAATACACCATTCATGAAACCGTCTATATGGAATCAGACAGAGGGCAAGGGGTCAATTACTTTTATTATACAGTAAGAGCAGGGCAAATAGTAACGGACTTACAGGTCGCCAGGGGGAATGCAGGCTAATTAGGGGAACCGACTTTCACACTATAGATGGCAGGAACTGCTAAAAGTAACTACAGAATTCCCCAAATTGAAAATACTCAGAGCTGATCGTAACCCTATGGGATAATTTAGGAATAATTATCTTTGTCCAAGGGCTGGTACTCAACAGAGTAATCCACCACATGTCCTGGCTAGGTCACAGGACCATAAAGCCTGTTCAGAATCCTGTGCTAGGCCAAAGACCACCATGCAGAGCAAGCCTCAGACGACTCACACACGGGTAATTCTGCATCTGTAAAGGACGAGAATTAATCAACACTTCCTATACATCAGTGATAGCTGAGAACATGCAGGACTCCCAGCTGGGTGACACTGGAGAGTCACAGAAGGTTTGGAAACGACAATGATAGGCTCAGACCTGGGTCTCTGAGATGGTTAGCAGATCCCCACCAAGATACTCCAGAGTGCAGTTAACCATGAGAACCAATTCACTAAAGGAATCTGCTGACTGCAAGTGGAGCTGGTAGCTTCCAAGAATACTACCTGGGGAGACTCCGGAGCCCCTGCACAGTTGCCCTTGCTTGTGCCCCTAGACTGTGAGGAAAGAGAAGAACCATGTCACCCTTGGAGCAGCTGTGCTGCGGGTTTGAAGCAGTTCCCGTTATCAGGCCTGGGCAGTAACCTCCTCGACAGGAAGTTTCCCCAGAGTTTCCACCACAGGAAATTTCCTGGGAGGAAGTCCGTGATACGGAGCCCCCCAGCCCCCCACAGACACTTGTAAGCTGGCGGAAGCTAGGTGGGCAGAGGAGGAGGAGGTAGGTGTGAATCGGAGAAGGCGCCAAGGGTTTCAGGGCTGGACAGCATGGGGGGAATGGAAGCGAACAATGAGGTATTTTGCTTCCTTTGGCCTTGGATCCGTCAGAAAGTTGCTTATTCGCTGGCACATGCCAAGCTTTCATCTCTGGGCCAGCAGTTTCTCCCCAGGCCAGGCTGACGGTAGAGAGGGGAGGCCTAACTGGTGCAGGCTCTGCTGCTGACCTCAGCCTTCACCTCTCGGCCGTTTCCTCTTCCATACACCAAGGAGCATTTTTAAGAGTAAGAGAGATAGGTCACCACACTATATTAGGGCTGGTAAACATTAAGGAATCCCACAATATAAGCTCCTACTGACTAAATCATTGTATTTTCATTAAAGCAAATGCAGGCATGGTAGTGTATTATCTCCACAGCGGTCAGGAATGGTCCAAGAGGGAATCATTCCATGTTCAAGTGTCCAAAGAAAAAGCCACACTGAACATGCACAAATGAACGCTGACCCAGTAGGAAGCTAAGGGTTTTGGTTAAATCAAGATTAAATTTTAAAAGATCTGGGCCAGGTGTGCACCTATGTTCCCAGCAATCAGCAGTCTGAGGAAGAACTTGTTACTAACCCTAGGTATTTCAAGCAAGCAAGCAGGAGTAACACAGAGTCCTTGTTTCAAACAACAAAATCAAAAACCCCAAAGCCAAGAATTCATTTTTCCAACTAAAGAAAACATTTTTAAAATGTAAGAAACAAGCCTGATTCCTGTAAGCTACAGCTGGAGAGCTGCCTCTTTAAGTAAATCAGACGGTTGTTTTATGTTTGTTTGTTTTTTAATTTAAAAATTTGCCTTTTTCTTCTAAAGACCAAGGTCAGGGTTAAAAAAAAAAAAACACATGGTCAGATCCGAGGTTCAATGTGTTCCCTTCCAGGCAGTTAACTTATGCTTCTCCGTGTGCATAGGTGACATTCTGCCACAGGCAGCCTCCTCAGAACAACATAAAGCAGAACTGCACGGGGCGGTAGTAAGGACAGTCACTGTGTGCTTCGTCTGTACTTCTGCTTTCATTTCTCAAAATTATGATACAATTATAACACCGGGGGATAGGCTGAACCAAATAGCAATTCAGAAATTACCAGCTATTAAAAAAAGCTATGTTTTTCAAGTGTTTCCCCATGAATATTTTGATTCTCTCTCCCCCATTCTTCTTTTGTTGTTGTTGTGGTTGTTGTTGTTTGCTTTCATTGTGACAGAGACTCCTGTAGCTCAGGCTGGGGCCAAACTTCTTATGTAGCTAGGACTTTACACACCTGACCCCCTGCTTTCACATCCCAAGCGCTAGGATTATTGGCACAGACCAGCAGGCCTGGAATTGGACCCCTATTTGTGACAGCGTGACAGGCAAACCTGGAGAACTTACGCTAAAGTGAGAGAGGCAAGGTTCAGAAAGACAGGCACTGCTTGATCCCATGCACACGAGGAACCTAGAACCATGACACTCACAGAAGCAAAGCAGGCCCATGAGGCCAGAGAGGGGCTGGAACATACGGGTAAAGGTCTCAAAAGTCTGCTCACACCTGCAGTCTCAGGGCTCAGAAACTAAAAGGCAAGATGAACTGAGCCCTAGGCTAGCCTGGGCTACACAGCAAGAGCCTATTAGAAAGAGATATAGAGACAGGGGTTGGGGGTGGGAGGGTGGGGTGTGGGGGTAGGGGTAGGGGTGACAGGAGCGAGAAGGCCAGTAGTAAACCTCTGAACCAATATGATGACTACAATGTATTGTACTGTATACATGCAAATTCCTTGGAGTTTTAAATATCCTGACCACACACAAACCTGAGTTAATAGATACTTTTCTAGTCATTACACACAACACACACAAGGTATAATTATCAACCATTTTCATTTGTAAACCAAAGATAATCAAAATTTAAAGTAAAAGAAAATTTGAAGCTCATTTTCCAATAGAAGTCTGGGGGTTCACATTAGGGGTCAATGTCACTGCTTTTTTGTTTACAGGACTGTGACAAAAACAACAGGTCTGCGTTCCAGCATCTGCAGCAGAAAAGAAGCAAACCAGAAAAAGAGAAGAGAAAAACTCAATTTCTGAAGAAAACAGAGTCATGAGAGGGAAACTCAAAAATGCAATTGTGTAACATGCCAGCCAGCTGACAGGGAAGGACAAACACATAACACACTCTCTCTCTCTCTCTCTCTCTCTCTCTCTCTCTCTCTTACTAATTACAAAGAACAGGCAGCCTAGTCATTGTTGGAATCATATGCACAGTAATATCGCCAGGCTCTTTAAGTGGCATGTTAAAGAGAGGCCTGGAATTTCCCTCCTAAAATGAATGAGACTGAAGTTCAGAGAAATTTATTAATCATATAGCAGAAGTCAAGAAGGCTCTTTCCTAAGGACTTCCCTCGATTAGATGTCAAAAACACACAAATGACTGTAATGCAGTAATTGTTCATGTTCAGTGAGGGGCCACAGGGATGAGCAGGGGATATGGGGATGGGACAGGAGAGGGGCGGGGTAAGGAACTCAGGATAGAAGTCCAGGGTACTCAGACATGGACCAGAACATGCTTTGGGTTATTTTCAGTCTTAACACGGTCAGCCCTCCTCCTAGGTCTCAGAAAGGTTGAAATATAACCTGCCACCAAGTGGAGGCTTGGATTCTGAAACTATTCAGAGAGGGACTCCACAAAAGCAAGATGGCAAGGATAGAAATAAAAGCATTCGGGTGGAGAGCAGAAGCACCCAGCTTGGGGATCAAGAGGGAAGGAAGATGTTGCCATTTGTCAGAAATCTCCTGGGGGACAGCACTGGGGAATAAGAATGCTCTACTGGTTTTGAGTGTGCTTTAGTTTATAATCTTTCAGAATTTCCTTAATGCAGTCAGAGCCAAACGAGGGTATGCCAGAGAGCTGAAGTGTTGTTCTCTTTTTTCTTCCATACCTCCTTTGGGATAGGGAGGAGGAAAAACATCAAACTCAAGGCCTGGTGTCAGCCACTAGTGGTCCATAGACTACATAGAGGTTTCCGAGTAGGTGAGGTTCAAGAGCACAAGCTTTCTCCCAGGAGGCTCGCCCAGGTTTGGGGAAAAGGAGGGCAAACACGGCTATCACAACCGGAGTGTTGATTTCCACAACACAGAGACAGGATCTGAAACACTGTGAAAGATGGGAGGGCCACCAAGGGGACAGAGCGACCTGTTAGACATGAACCAGCTGGTTTGCTCTGAACCCACATTAGCCCATTCTCTTTTGGGCTACGTGGAATAAACGTCTGTGGGTAGCTGTCTCCTCTTCTTCCTCTCCCTTCCCCCTCTGCCTTTAGTTAATTGCAGCTGTGGTCAAGGGCGGGCAGCCAAAAGTCCCATAATGCACTCCTCCACAGGAAGTTCCCAAGATCTCTTCCTGAACAGGAAATTTCCTGTGGTCCAACAGACATTCCTCTCAGCGTTTATCACTCTCTTGCATTTGTTTTGGCAGATACTGAGTCTTGGGTAAGAACAACAAGAAACGGTTGGAGGGAAAGCTACCTCAGGAAAAAAAAATTGCAGTTATTGTCAGGGGAAGAAGCTGTGACAAAATTAACTTCTATCTCGAAGGAAAACAAATACTAGCAAAATGGACTCAAGCGATCCGACAAGTGTAAGAACATAAATACCACAGCATAGCAACACAACATTTGAATTTACTTGTGTTACAGAATGAAGGTATGCAGGTTATTTTTTTAAAGAGGCCCATTTCAAAGCATTTAGAGAGAGAGAGACTTGCATAAACACTGAATTTTACAAATATGGCTAGAATGAATGAGATTTTAAATTTTTCTGTAATTTCTTTACATATGATGCCAGGATTTACCTTGTGTCGTTGGAATTAGCATTTTGATCTCCACCTCAAAGCATCACCATGCCCTTTCCTGAAGAGGCAAGAGCAGCCCCCAAAGGACTTGGTTTACATCCCAGTGCCTTCTCTCTAAGCTAGAGTTACACTGGGTGGTACTGAGAAAAAAATCCCAGCCCTGGGTCCTTCCTCTGCTCCTGCTTACAGTCCCTGCCTTTAAAAAACCCTTCCATGGCCGCCAGGACTGAAGGCTGACACTGAGTTCTTTACTGCATCAAATCAGATCCTTCGGGCTTCTCTTTAAGTTTCCCTCAACTCCATCTACCAGCTCTGCTGGGGCTCCAAACAAACCATGCATGCTCTCTTCTCTTTGCTGTCCTGGGATCTGCCTGTAGTTCCACTTTCCTTAGTGACCTGCCTCCTTAAACCCTTTTGCCTTTTCCAGTTCAATTGTGTCTCTCCTAGGAACCACAGACATAAAATCACACCCAACTATTTTATATTCTAATTTATGGGTAACTGATCTACTTTCCCCAAGGGAGGGCAAGTCCCTTGGGGGCAAGTACTACTTTTTTGGTCTTTGCGATCCCAGTACAAAGGACTGTGCATGCCAAGTAATAAGTGATGCCTGGAAAGACAATCTCAAAATTTTGTCCTTGTATGGTAATAAAAACCAAGGAATGTTCTCTTCTTTCTACTATCAAATCCTCAAACAGATCACATAAAATGAGCTAGTATCCCGAGTATTCTTGTAATCTAGTGAAAGCCTGTAAGACCCACAGGAACTAAAGCTCCTACTTGCTGCCAGATGTGAGCGACAGCTGTAGTGAGATGCTTGGCTGTCTGCCCCTGCGGCCCTACAACCTTTCCAACTGGGCTTCCTCAGCCCACACAGCAAGTTCAAGTGTAGCCAGGGCTATATGGGGTGACTCTGTCTCAACATACCCATTCCCAAAGAAAACAGATGTAGCTCTGTCATGAAATGACTCCACAGATCCATTCAACGTACGAAAATGGAAGAAAGTGTGCAGAGACCAACGCTGTCAATGCACAGCCTTGGCTAGCCTTGCTGGCTTGCGTGTGAGAATTGGTTCCAGCAGAGAGCGATGTGGGAGAGCGAGTGCTCCATTTAGGCCTAGATAGTTGCTCTCAGTGCGATGGTGGTGCTGGGGTGTGTGATTCATGGTTTCGGGCTCAGATCCTCAATCAGCCACTTGCTAGCTTGATGACACTGGATCTCGGTGTCACACCTCAGCCTCACTTCCCACAGTCTGCTTCCCCACCTGTAAACTGTGGGCAGCATGACCCAGCTGCGAGCTGATGGCTGTGAGGGCTGGGTGACAGGATAACGGTAGGAAGCACTTAGCCCTGAGGTGGGAATTCACACACAGCGGGTGAATGTGGACATTACCCGAGGACCAAAAGGAACACTATGCCTCCCTCCTTTGCTTTACGGTGCATGTCATTACAACTAGTTGAATGTCCTCTGGTCTCATTCACAATGCACCCTCCCACATTCCCTAGGTGGCTGAACCAGAAACCAGGGGTGGTCTGTATCCTTGTAAAACTGTCCTTTCATTCAGAGAAACAATCTAAAGGTGTAACCCGAGCATCTTCGGGTGAGGGAATGAACTTGTGCTGTGGCCACACAGATCAAATGCACTGTGTGATTTTGTCCTTTACTTCTCAGCCAGCATTGCCTGAGTCCACTGGGGCCTAATCCTGCACTGTTTCCTATTTACATTCTCCCTTGTTTTGACTTAAGACAACCCTGTAAAGTGTGCTAATCCCACTGTATATTACCTTTGTAGACTATGAAGTTTCTGTTTGTTCTCTACAATAGGGTGGGTCTGGCCTGTGCTATCCATGGCTGGAGACGATTTCGGTTATGTTATGAAATCTTTGTTCGGTGTGCCAGAGCCCCTAATTGTGGCTCAAGATGTTTACTTAGCTCTTTTGCCCCGATTTCCTCGGAAAGATTCCCTTCCACTACACTTCATCACCAAGGCCTGAGCAGCTGGCGCTAACTGGGCCTCAGTTCCAACTATGAGGATCGGGGACAAGATGTTTAAGGCAATCCCAACACCAGGGCACAGACAGAACCAAACCCTTGAACTTCAAGATCGTCTCTCATGAATACAGGCTTAATTAGAATATTTTCAGTGTATTCTGATGAATTGAATAATGGTCTTGCCCTTCCTTCCTTCCTTCCTTCCTTCCTTCCTTCCTTCCTTCCTTCCTTCCTTCCTTCCTTAACAAATATGCTCAGAGGCTCAGTCTGAAAAAAAACTTAAAAAAATTTAAAACATGCATAGACACAGCTCAGTTTTACTGAAACCTTTAAACACGCACACAGTGCAGTGCACAGAGCATTCTCTCAGTCTGCTGCAGGACACCACCCCTACAGTGAATGATGTGAACGTAGTATTCACGCCATTTGCTAATGGAAGGCCATGGGCATAAAAAGAATGCTGCTGTGGTCAGTTCAATGGTCACAAAGCACATTAAGTTGTATAAAATGATTTACTCAAGTTTTGTGGGTAGGCACAATGAAAGTGCTGGGTTCTCTTCTTTAAGCATTTACCACCAAACAGGAAAGAGAAAACAAATAAATGTGACACTAAACGACTCTGCCGTCTGCATGGAAAGATAACTAGACACTGTTTGTTTCTGGGAACCACCAAGGAAAATAATGACTTTCTTCTGCCAAAACCTAGCCTCGTCACAATATCGATGCCCACAAACATTAAGAGACCTGTTCTTTGTTGTGCAGCCATGTGAAATGGCCAACAGTCTAGCAGTCAACCTGAAGAAATAAAAACACTCAAGTCCAATGAAGCCTACAGGTATGAGGAGCGGAGCTTCAAGTGCTGTTGACCTCCCTGTGCCCAGGCTGTCCGTCTCTCCCTCAGCTCTGCAGCAAGCACCAAGAGCTATTTTTAAACCCCAGGCTCTAGACAGCTGAGTCGAGTCAGAATAAGATAGCTGAGCGCAGAGGTAGTGGAGAGGCGCCAAGTGCCCGGACAGAGCTCACACTGGAAAACCTGCTTGTGCCCAAGCAGCTGGGTTGAAAGCATGCTCTTGAGATCACAGAATGGCCAAAATAGCCCCGATCTAAGGGTCAGGCAGGGGCCAGCTATATAGGAAGCATCTTCCCCGACTTTGAGCTTAACCAGCATCCAGTGCCAAGGGCTATTTCCAGCATGCTCTTAGAGCTACTTCTATCCTCAACACCCACACCAAGGTCCAGGACGGAGAGAGAAACAGAGAGGAGGTTGGTGGATTGACTGAGCTTTACTGCTTGCTCCCTAACTTCCGTGGGTTCCCAGCGAGCTTCTAAGAAAGCAGGATTCAGCCGGCGGCGTCAGTGCTGTGGCTATATTTATACCCATGCAGCTGCCCAGTTGCTGAGCGGTTCACATTTACAAACAGCAGGAGAACAAGGCGCTTTCCAGAGGGGCCGTTTTTCTCATGGCATTTATTTTAGACTTCTCTGGGATGATCTCAGCATCCACGTCTTTTCTGAAGAAGGGGGAAGAAAGATAAATGGGGAGGCAAATAAACAGGGTAGGTGGACGCCGTACCCTGCTGCCCATGCAGCCCTGTGCTATTTTTTCCCATGCCACCCTTCCTGGCTTCATCTGTGGCCAGGCCTGGAACACAGACATAGCACAGTGCTACACAAGGTAACAAGGAAGAGACTTAGTCCTCATTCCTGGTCCTTCACAGTCTCCTCAGTGGCAAAACAGATCAAAAGCAGGATAATCATGCTTACTCCCAAAATCCCAATTCCACATATTCCATGATTCAAAAATGTCTCCAAATCTCCAACTTCTGGAGGGCCCCGTGGTACTTAATCTCCATGGTCAACTAGACACAATCTAAAATCTCCTAGGAGACACACCTCTGAGCATGTCTGCAAGGCTGTATCTAGAACAACAGAAGACCAACCCTAAACGTGGGCAGCACCATATCGGACTGAACAGCAAGGAGAAGCGAGCTAAGCACCATCATCCACCTCTCGCTGCTTCCTGCCCGAGGACACTGTGACCAGCTGTCCCTCACTCGTGCTGCCATACCCTCCCCGTCACGATGGCCTTCATCCCCGCAGCCTGTGAGTGACAGCAAAGTTTT
This sequence comes from Arvicola amphibius, assembly GCF_903992535.2. Taxonomy (NCBI): domain Eukaryota; kingdom Metazoa; phylum Chordata; class Mammalia; order Rodentia; family Cricetidae; genus Arvicola; species Arvicola amphibius. Next base: position 16,616,092 of record NC_052048.2, read on the forward strand.
CTTTTGTTGAGTTCCTCCTGACAGGCATTTTGTCACACGAATGAGAAAAGTAACTATGGCAGAGCTGGCATGATGCCACAGGCAGGAAATTCCACGACTGATCTCACGTGACAGCTTGTAGTCCAGAGGCAGGTCACTATGACAATGTATAAAATGACAATTACGCCTATCTGAAACACTAAGTGGATGTCTTACTTAGATTTGTGTTCACTCCTCATGATGGTTCAATGTGCATACTCTGAAAAGAACTCAAACTCTGAAACACCGCTGTTTCTAAGTGTTTTGGGTATGGAATACTCAAGAGACAGAAAGTATTTAGGTTTAGGTCTAGATTCAGACCTAGATTGAATCCTAGCTGAAGACAGTGACACTAAACATCTGTTGGGCTGGGGTTCATCTCAGTTCTCAGAGAGCCCCCTAATAAAGTTAGATGCATAAGACACGACCACGAAGAACTCCAAGCCCAGACATTATGGTGACGAAGCAAGCAGTGATCCAGGCTGGATGAATGTGCGTGTGAACAAGACAGACGATGCCTCAGTCACACTGGCTTCAATCTGGAGATGATACCAGATCCTTCTCAAAGGACAGGTGAGTTACCAGGAACCACATGCTTAGGACAAGACTTGGCACCTGGTCTCCAGGAAGTCTGTATTTCCAACTGAAGGTTCCAGTATCATTCTTCACTTTTCCCTGATGTGGACTAATCCTTTATACTGTGCAAAAATATGTTACTGTGACTGGTTTAAAAAGAAACTACACAGCCAATAGCTAGGCAGGAGGAGGACTTCTAGACAGAGAGAGCTCCAGGAAGAAGAAGAAAGGCGGAGTTACCAGCTGGTAGAGGAAGCAAGACATGCAAGAGGAAAAGCCAGGGGCCAAGCAACAGCACGTAGATGAACAAAAATGGGTTAATCGAAGATATAAGAGCTAGTTAGAAACAAGCCTAAGCTAAGACCAAGTTTTTATAATTAATAATAAGTCTCGGCGTCACTTTTTATGAGCTGGTAGCTCAAAAGAAAGCTGACTCCAATTCCCACAATATAGAGAGAATTTGAAATAAAACTTAAAAAAAATTTGAAGAGCAATTCCTTAGAGTCAAGCATCATCTTCTCCCAGCCTGGTTTCCATCTCTTGGCGCATCCTTCCCTGCCTTTTTTCTCCTTTTAGACAGTCTGGCACAAATCTCATGAGGCCTTAAATTTGCCTCATGAATCAGCAAAGGTGACCTCAAATTCAAGTCCTATTCCATCCTCTCAAGTGCTGGGATAATAGGTGTGTGCCACCCCACGAGACAGAGGCATTCGATTGTGCTTCTGTTTATTGGATAAAGGGCCTTGAGTAGCCCAGGATGCCCATCCACTCACTAGGTAACCAAAGCCAGCCTTCGATCCCTGACCCTTCCCAAATGTGGGATTCCAGGTGTGCAGACACCAGCTAGCATTCTTAAATCTCACAGTGATCTGTTAATTCTGTAGTTTACATCTTCCATCCTTTTCCTCTGGGGGGGGGGGGAGCCATGATTTTTATCAAAATACTCCACCAACACTGTCTTAAACAAAAAGCTGCTATTAATCATGAAATAAAATAGCCATTTAGAGCCTTCCAAGTCACTTACAAACAAATAAAACTTACTGCTCCACCGCCTCCCTGCCCTTAGCTCAGCAACTCAGTTTGGTTTTACAGCAGATGGATGAAAATCGAGCTCCATTAGCAGATGAGACTCTCTCTGAAACAAGGGTTGACTTAAAGAGTCATTCATCACCGCCTGAGGAGGGTCCCACCCAGTGTTAGTAACGGCTGAGCTGACTCTGGCCAACACTTGACTGCCTGGCTGTGGGAGAGCAGGACTGCACACCCAACGGGGGCCACTTCTGCAGGGTCTCCTCACCAGGAAGGAGCTGATTAAACAGAGGGGGGAACATCTGAAAAAAGGGGGACAGTGTGCTCCGAACTGCTGCTATGTGCTGGGCCAGCAGGGCCTGGGTGTCCAGATTTTACTGTGTGTATGTGTATCTGTCTGTCTACTGTGTGTGTGTGTGTGTTTGTGTAGACAGACAGACGGACGGACGGACGGAAAGATGGATGGATGGATGGATGGATGGATAGATACATATATACATACATACACACAGATAGATAAATGTAGATATAATGTTTGTGTTTTAGTTCCTTGCTGTGTACAGATACTCTGCTTCTAGGCTTGGCTCTCGGGGCTGGCTCCTTTGCTTCATCAATGATCCCACTTTCCCACACTAATTTTAGCACATGCTAAATTCTATCAGCGAAGCTCCCATCCCAGTGGCTGCCCACATGCCCTGCCTACTTGTTTCCTAAAACACTGAAGCTCTACTTTGCCTTGATACTAGAAGCAAACCTAAGAGGCAGTGACTAAGTACAGCTGACATGAGCTACAAGATTTTGGGGGGGATGGGGTGGGGATACAGGATGTTTTGTAAAGATCATCAGGTGGGTTTGTCATGCCCTAAGTGGATGTGGTGGCACACTTCTATAATCACAGAATTTGGGAGGTAGAGGCTGGGTTGTCAGGAGTTCAAGGTCATCCTCAACTTCATAAGAGAGTATGCGGCTAAGACCTTACCTGAAGGTGTTAGAAACATCATCATTGATAACAAAACAGTAGACAACAACAGCAGTAATAGAGTACTATGTGTCACTCACAGCTTTGAATGCTTCATATATGGCAGCTATTTAATAAATCACATAAAAATGCTTCATTCAAATACAGGAATTTAGTGTCAAAGTGGGTTTAAGTCTGAATTTCCTATTGATTTCTCTTAACCAAGGACACCAACAGAGAGACAAGGACCTGCCCCTGAAGCCACGCCTTACAAGAATTCTATGTAACAAGTGACAGGAGTTAAAGGCATCTACGGTACTCATCAATGGTAACAGTAACTTATGGAGGGAAGAGTCCCCGCCTCAGGAGTTCTAGTTTGCTATACATAAGAACACCTGTGCAGAGGGACTGTCGGAATTCATCAAAGGACCAAGTTCATTTCAGCTCTCTTGTTCTCGTTCCCAAGCGCCTGTAGAGTAACAGAAATCCACAGGAACAAAGACCACAGAAGAGATAACAACCAGGCTGGTGGAGAAGAAGAAAGCAAAGCAAAGCAGATTAACCAGTCAATGGTGACTCACTCAACAGACTCCAGAGAGTGAAATACCGGTCGTCCAGGAATGAGCAGTAAGGTAATTGCAGGCACACATGGCACGACCTCAAAAGGGTCAGAATTCGGCGGCACCAGTCACCCCAGGAGTCTCTGACCCTTCCCTATCTCGGCAGGTTGCAGCACATGCTCTGGTTCTAGCATAGCCAGACAGAGCCGAAACCAGAAAGAGTGGGTGGGATGAACTGGAAGTTTACACACACAGGGGACCAAAGGGACACATGCGTGATGACCTCCCATTCTCTGCCCGCTCTCCCAGGAAGTTGACAGAATTACACAACCACTTCTGGGGATTCTGCCCAGCCAGGCCAAAAGATAGGCTGGTATTAACCTAATGGTGTCCCAATAATATGCATATGTGGGTCACCTTCTCCTGGGGAAGTCCAAAGATGACACAGGATTCCCAATCAGTGCCTTAGGCTCTGTTAACTTGAAATGGGGACACAGGAGCACAGATCACCAGGTATTTGAGTAAAAAGAACAGAGCATAAAACAGAAACAAAAATAGAGGTGTGTCAGAAATCCCCAGCACTTGAGAAGCTGAGAGAGGAGGAATCTAAGTTCAAGGCCAGCCTGAGTTACACAGTGAAACCTTGTCTCGAAAATATCAACAAGAAGAGAAGGGTTTGTGTGGGGAGAGGGAGAGGAAGGTAGGAGAGAGTGGAGTGTGGAATAACTCACAAAGGATGACTGAAAATGTCATGTAGGAATCTATTGTTTTACACTATTTCTAGAAAGGAGTTTAACTGGGGTCATCCCATGTGGGGGATAATGTTCTTCCTAGGTAAGACATAGGCCCAGTGCCAGCTGTAAGATACTTCCCCACAAGTTGTTTGTCATGGGTAGAGAGTCCCCAAGCATCACAGGCCATTGCCCTTGCTCTTAGTTGCCTACCACATGTTGATGGTTAGACCGTCTTGCCGAAGACACCGCAGAGTTTGGTCAAAGATATGGAGAAATCCAGTTGGTACTAAGCAGGAAGGTTCCTGCTGGCTACCTTCCATAGAACTAGAAGAAGCTGTGAACCCTGTGGGCAAGATAGGCCTCTGGGTGCGATAGCGTCAGTAAACGTTATAGAGGTAAACAATGATTTCTGAGTGGGCTGATGGATCTGGGAAGAGTAGGGAGTGAGTACAAGCAAGATCTATTACATGAAATCCTCAAAGAATTATTAAAAGTGTCACCTTAAACATATCAACAAGCTGGGCAGTAGTGGTGCATGCCTTTAATCCCAGCACTCAAGAGGCAGAGGCAGGAGGATCTCTGTGAGTTCGAGGCCATCCAGGTGTACAGAGTGAGTTCCAGGATATCTAGGGCTACACAGAAAAACCCTGTTATTGAAAAACAACAACAACAACAACAAAAAATCAACAGGCTGAGGAGCTGGCTCAGCTGATACAGTGCTTGCTGCACTAACATAGGTGCTGGACCTTAGGTTCCCAGCACCACCCAAAAACAGATAGTCATGGTAGAATGGCAGACGGCCTATACCCCAGCACTCTGGGGCAGAGGCAGGGTATGCTGGTGCTGGTAGGTCTGTCTCTGTCCCTCCCTCCCTTCCTCCCTCCCTCCCTCCCTTTATTTTTTCAACTTGACCTGAACTGGTTAGAAAGAACTTCAATTGAAAAAAAATATCTCTATCAGGTTGGTCTGTAGACAGGTCTGTAGGACATTTTCTTGATGAATGGTTAATGGGGAGGGTCCAGACCACTGTGGGCAGGAGTATATGATGAAGCAAACATAGGAAGCCATGGGAAGCAAGCCTGCATTCCTCCATGGTCACTGCTTCAATTCCTGCCTCCCAAGTTCCTGCCTTGAGCTCCTGACTGGATTTCCTTCCTGATAGACTGTGATGTGGAGTTAGTCAAAGAAGCCCTTCCCTCCCAAGATGCTTTTAGTCATGGTGTTTGAGCACAACAACAAAAACCAAACTACAGCACGGGGACAAGCTGGCTATCTAGACAAGGTGAATCTGTGTCAACTCTGGGTTCAGCTAGAGACCCTGCCTCAGAAAATAAAAGTGGCAAGCAAGGAAGATACCGATGTCCAACTCTGCCCTCGGCTCACATGCACACACACACAGGCCCCTGGACACACATGTGCCCACAAACATGTGATCGTTATGCATGTGGATGTGTATACACGCTAACATAAAAACAGAAAGATAAAAGTCAATGACAAAGATGAACAAAACCCACCAAAATAAAACTCAGTGGCAGCGTTAGAAGGAAAGGTGTGGCACAGCCCCCAAATAGGAACTTAAAAAACAGGTTAAAAAAAAATAAAGAGCCAGAAGAAGAAAATGATAGCACCAGCCACCCTTCTAATGACTGTTTCTGGACGGGGGGGGGGGGGGGGGGGGGGGAACAAACCACCCCACCTACCCCTTCCTAGGATGGAAGGAAATGAATCTACAAGCTGACAGGGGGACATCCCAGATGGAGTACAGTACTCTGACAACACAGAACCTGGGGACTGAATGCTCACAGAGGACAAAACCAAGAAATGAACTCACACTAAGACTAAAGCTATAGATGTTGCGGTCACACAATGGAGCAATGCCTTCAAGGTCCCGTGGGAAACCAGGTCTAGTCTAAGTTAAGCTACCAACCAGGCCCTGGGAGACCTGGGAGATTCAGACATGCAAAATCTCAAAAAGCAAAACATATAACAACATACTCTTCTCTTCCCATCTCTCAGGAAGCTAGTCACAATTTCCCCCGATTGAATCCAAAGAATAAACTATGAAAGAGGAAGGTGAGGCAATGAGGAATGAGGCTAAAATGCAAAGGAGGTGCAGAGGGCAGCAGGGGACAAGGGGCAGCTGGCACCCAGGTGTCACTAGCAGGTGGGCAGTTCCAGGAGATCTGGCTTCAAGGGTTCTAACACTAACTACAAGAAGAACCACTTTCGGTACCCCGAGGACATTTGCATACTCAAGGTACACAGACATACAAAGAAGCAAAACACTCCTACACATAAAATAAAAATAAATAAATCTGAGGAGGAATCAGTGAGAGGACTTGAAAGCATTCACCTCTAGCAGAGAGGAGAAGACCAAAAATAAACCAGAGGGGCCAAAGCATCATGGAGCTACTTCATTCTTGATGGCATACGTAAGCAATAATAACCCTCACAAAATCCACAGAAAGTGTTACTGGAGAAACGATGGCACAGAGGAAAAGTGGGCAGGGAATAACAAGGACACATGGTGTCACATTTCCGTCCTTCCGCTGGTGCAGTTCCTCAACTGCACCTCACAGCACCACGCTCTCAAGACGTGCTTTTCATGAGCGATTTCTTTTATGAAGGCAGGACTGCTAAATTTTGGAGTCAAAATAGAACTGTGGAGGCAAAATAGAAGACCCCATTAGTGAGCAAAATGTTACGATGACTGCCCATATTCGGTCTTCTTGGGCCAAGATCTTTTTAATCAACGCATTTTAGAACTTTTTAGCATAGACTTTGTAGTTAGTGCAGCCAAATGCCCAGCACAGCCCAGGTCCTCAGCCCCTGGAAATGACGACAAATGAGCTGGGTGGCAATTTACTTCCAGCTTAGGATTGTTTGCTGAAGAGTGAGGGGTCTGTGTATAAATAAAGCTGGCATTTAAATGTTTTCTTATTGTGCTTTTCTCCAGCAATTAAGGTTCCACCCCTAGAGCAAGGAGGTGAAAGAATCCATTCAAGAACACAAAAAAGATATTTTCCCCTGATGCCGAGAACTGAATTCAGGGCCCTCTGCACACTCAACATGCACTCAACCACTAAGCTCCGCGCTCAGCCACGATATAGGTTAAAGTTGATAGCGCACTGAACCAAACTGGAACCTAAGCTTTGGTTGCCTTGCTTGTATCAAAGCAATTGCTTCATGGTCTTTATTTACTTTATTCAAGTAAAGCAAATTTTCATGGGAATGCACTGGGGCCTTCTTCTTGCTCGCTGTGTGGTTTTGACCAAATCAACTCAAGTCTCTGATCTCACCTTGCTCTTTTGTAAAAGGAGGAGCGAGTCCCAGCCTCTTTAACATCTAGAAATCCTACTGTACAGCATTTATTTATTGCTATTATTGGGCTTTTGATGTGGGAAGGCACACGCCACAACACCTACGTGAATAAGGTGAGTTAGATTACTTCCATTTTTATGTGGATCCTAGAGACCAAACTCAGGGCTTCCGACTTGTGCAGAAATCTCCTTAACCCATTGAGCCACTCTGAAAACCTATAGTTTTCTGAAGATTTGTTTTTATTTTTCTAATACGTGTATGCATGCAAGTGTGTTTGGAGGTATGTGTGCATGTAAGTGCAGGTGCTCCCATGGGCCAGAAGAGAGCATCTGATTCCTAGACCTGGTGTTACATGCAGTTGTGAGCAGACAGATGTGGGAATCAAAATGTGAATCCTCTACAGGAAAAGTCCATGTGCTTATCCACAGTGCAACCTTTCCAGTTCCCCAGAATCTTACCTTAGGCCAGTGCTTCCAGCTCAAAGTCAATGTGACCAATACAATGCAATTTTAAATGATTTTATGTCCAGAATAAAAAGAAGTGGAGAGAAACAAAGTTGAAAGTACTGTTAATAAAACAACCTGCTTAGCCCCATAAATTGAAATCCGTGTCATTTAAACATAAAATCAATATGAAGTTATTAATGATTTTTTTAAAATTTAATTTCAGTTTTTTTCAAGACAGGGTCTCACTGTGTTGCTGTGGCTGTCCTTGAACCCGTTCTGTATATCAGACTGTCCTTGAACTTGAACCCACTCTGTGTAGCAGGCTGTCCTCTAACTCACAGAGATCCACCTCCCTCTGCCTCCCAAGTGCTGGAATTAAAGGCATGGATCACTACAACCAGTCGACATATTTTAGTTTTATTGTCAAAATTTTGGGGACTTGTGGATAATTTATCCTCACAGTGGAGCTCAATGAAGATTACTAAGTGCCATCACCATGGTCTCATAATGGAGAGCACAGCTTCATTCCTGTCTCTGAGACAATGCTCATTCAACAGCAGCAACTAGCAGCCATTTTATTCTCTTATCTGTCACTCCAGCCGCAAGCAGAGACACTGCATGCTCCATCCACTGGCTTAACTTTACAATACTGTCCTAAGGTCCAGAGTCACCTTGGGACACCTGGAGTAGACAGGCTGGCTTCTGGCTGCAGCCTCCCTCCTACTCCAGGCCCGTAGCACCCTATGACCTCAATTGGCTATACCATTTGGCCACTGCAGTGTGTGATGCCTGGTGTCAGCATCAGCCAAGGCAGGTACACATCAAAGGAGGAGGTGGTTGGAATGGGGTCACCCATCTAGGAAGAGTTCCAGAAGGGCTGGCACCTGTTCTTTCAACACTAGCCACTATCCTTTGACAAACTTCTCTCCAACCCAGAGGATTGCAGAGACAATGCAGCAGGCCTGGGCACAGGCAAGGAATCCCTGCACGTATATTCGAGCAGAGCCTTGAGCAATCACAGGCCAGCCCCAGGGCTCTCCACTTCCTTTTCCAGCTGGGCTTTGTCCAGGAGAGACTGTCCTTTCTCTGGATGCACATACACATTTAAGATCCGGACCAGCAAGACAGGTGCGGTGGCCAACACCTGGAATCGCAGCACTAGGGAGGTTGAGGCAGGAAGGTAGCTCCAAGTTCAAAGTCTGCCTGGTCTACACAGTGAATACCAGGGCCAGCCAGGACTATACTACACTGTTTCGAAAGAATAAAATTACAGTAAGACATCAATCCCCTCTCCACAAGCACTGAGGGTCTGTAAAAAGTATTCTATTAGTATTCTTAAACATAGCAGGGAATGGCTGGGGACAGCATCCTAATGGTGGAGCGCTTGTTCATCATGTGTGAGTCTTGAGTTCAAATCATAGTACATAAAAAAAAATCTCTCTCCCAATGAGGGTAAATCTGAGGACACCCTGGCTTTTATTGTAGAATTATGGCAGTAATCTGTGCTCCTTTTCAACTATTTAATACTTAATAGAATTCTGTTAAGTATTTAATTAGGCAAAAGTGGAAAAACAAACAAAGTTCTATTTAGTAATATAGATTTTTCACTAAGGGAAAGACTGCAAAACATGGGGTTCGGGCACGGAAACTGATATGGAAAGACCAGAAAGGACAGCCTCACATTGTCTTCCTCTAGGGAAGCCACGCTTGGTGCTGACCAAAGCTTAAGGCCTGGGATAATATGAAGACCAACCAAACTGCAGGTGTCCTTAAAAACAAACAAACCCAGAGACCCAGCCTCTGCTCACATCCCAGAACTGCCTCCCTGTTGTGCCAGTTTCTGGCTTGCTTTCTGTTGTGATAAAACACGAGAAAACCAACCTAAGGGAGGAAAGGGCTTATTTGACTTACACTTCCGGCTCTCAGCCCATCATAAAGGGAAGTCAGGCAGGCACTGAAGCAGGAACTTGAAGCAGAAACCAAGCAGGAACTCTGCTTGTTGGCTAGCTCCATGGCTCACTTAGGCTCATACACAGCTAGCTTCCTTTTTATGCAGACCAGATTCACTTGCCCAGGGAATGGTCCTGCCCATAGTGGGCTGGGCCCTCCTATACCAATTAACAGCAGAAAATTCCTCAAGACATTCCCACAGACCAAACAGATAAGGAAAATCACTTGACTGAGCCTTTGCAAGTGATCCTAGGCTGCTTCAAGGTGACAGTTAATGCTAACTAGGACAGCCTCCAATCCTCCCTTGCCGGCGATGTGGTCACCTTTTGAAGCCAATGGCTATAATTATGCAATGGTGCCTGCTAAAGCAAGTGCCAAAATTAGATGCCAGGCACAGACGGCATGCTATTGGCAGCCTCATTCATCCAGTTCTCAAGTTCTCAGAAAACTCCAACGTCCAGAGTTACTCAAGAGTTTAAGCTGGGGGACTGTGAAGAGCGAGCGACCCGACTAAAAAAAGGAACAGAGCCTAATGCAAACTGAATGCAAGGCTGCGCGACACGCTGGGAGCCAAGAAAGCGGCTCAGTGGCTTAGTGACACACTTCTACTCCGCTCAGAAGATACGTGAGGCTTGATGGATCCAGCCTTTCCGAAAAAGGGACATATGGTGAGGGGAAAACACATGTCCTGTCACGACTGTTACTCATGACAATGGTGGCAAAACTGGTGCCTGGAGACTGATGAACTTCACTCCGTAATTGATTAGGCAAACACTTAGCAAGCAACTCCTTGGGGGCGGGCGTTCTTGGAGGCGCCAGAGGGACAGGGGATTAATAAATAAACAAATACATCAGCAGGTAAAATAAAAACTACATCAAATGGTGGTGCTATAGAGGGTGTTGCAGTTTGAATGCGCAATGTCCCTCATTCAGCTCACAGCTCATGTATTTGATGAGTTAATTTGCAGTTGGAGGCACTGTTTTGGGGGGCTATGGATCTTTAGGAGGTGGGCCTGACTGGTAGAAACAGGGTGCTGACCTATGAAGGTTACATCTAGTTCCAGCCTACGTCTTTGCCTCCTTATTAGCACCATGTGAACAGTGGCCTGCCACCAACTCCCGCTACTACAGACTTGGAAGCTCCTGCTGGCAGGCTTTCCTCACCATGATGAACTGAGACTTGCCGACACTGTGACCCAAAAGAAACCCTTCCTCCCTTAAGCTGCCTGTGTCAAGTATCTATGTGGGGGGAAACATCACGGAAGGGCTATTGGCAGCATTAGGGTGGGCACTAGTTTTAAGGGCCTCACGCTTGTGCATTCCTAAGGGAAGAGAAAGAGTGGGCCAGAGGACTCTGGCAACAAATATCCCACAAATACAGAGAAGTGCAAAGGCCAGGATGTCTGGCAGGTAAGGAACTGCTCAGTCCATAACTGATGTTATGTTCTGATGGACTTGCTGCTAACAGGCTCCCCAGAATCCTTTATGCTTTTACCCTGCTTCTTCCCTTCTCTTTCTCCCTGCTTTACAGGAATTCGCTCAAGTCACAATCAGATCACACCAAGCATCTGCTTAAAAATCTCATTGAGAAAGTTAAATAGCCTTTACAATGGCGTATGCACCCCCTACCCCACCTCAGCACTCTGCCCATCAGTCACCTGAGACACACTCCCTTCCTATCCAGTCCTTTTAACCTGGCGACCAAGTTCTCACCTCGAGGGTTTAACTGCTCTCCCTGCCTGCAGTTCCTTAACTCAGCCAGCCTCAGTAGCTCTCACTCTGCTTTGGACAGTCTATCCTCACGGAGATTTAACATCCTGGTGTAAACAGCACAGACAGATGAACATGTAGCCACACAAACTCATGGGGAGGCAAGGCCTGACCCCACACACCAAGCAATGTTCCTGTGATACCCAGCACTCTCTCTCCGCTGCCCCTTGCTTTGTCTTGGGCTTGGGAAGGGGTTTGGTGGGGGTGGGGTGGGAAGATGGCAATAGAGTGGGAATTTAAAATTAAACAAGATCTCATGTGTGTGCATGCTTCCCCACTAATCATAGGCAGCAAATGTCCATTCTGCTATTAAAAAGGAAAAACCACGCCAGTCTGACTTGACTTTGCATGTTTTCCCCACTTCTGTAAGGAAACCACTTCCCACAAATCACCCCTTATCCTTCCTAAATGTTCAGTTCTCTGATGTTACCAGAAATTTTGCACTGGCAGAACTTAGACAACACAGAACAAACAAACAAACAAACAAACAAACAAACCCTTCTTCCACTCACGGTTGCCCTCCAGCTTCTAGCTTATAGTCTGTCCACCAGAGAACCTTCCACAATCACTGTCCTCCTTGTGTCAACCCACAGCAATCACCTCTGCTCACAGAAATTGTCCCCTGTGGGCTGGGGATGCAGTTAATCGGTAGAGTGCTTATCTGCATGCATGCTAATCCCCAACACCATATAGACCAGGCCTGGTGATGAATACCTTTGATTCTAACATTTAGGTGGAGGAGGAAGGAGGAACAGAGCATCAAGGTTATCTTCAACTATATCAGAGCCAGCTCAGCCTATATGACATCCTGGGGAGAAGGGTGAAGGGGAGTGGGGACTAACCAAAAGAAAGAGTCACCTGGGTTTCTCGCGACGTCCTTACTCATGAAAGCTAAAGATACCTTCTGAGGCCCTTGTCTCACTGCTGGGTTGGGCAGGATGATTCACTGTGTCTTCAGATTGTTCTTCCTCGGTCTTTTCAAGGACAAGCCTGTACCCTCTCACAGTGACACCTTATTCTCACCCCACAGGAAGCTGTCCTTCTCGCTCTCCATTCTGCACTTCCTCACCTAAGCGCTGGTCTCGCCCTTCTGTTAGAGTCTGGGTATGAAGCATCCACAGAGGCGCATCTGTCAAAGGTCTCCATCCGTCCACTGAAAGGTGCTTGGATGTGGGAGGTGACTTCCTCAGTGGGCTATGAGGAGGTGGACTTGGCTAGGTCTGTCTTGCTTTTGCCCCTTCTCATCTCTCTGCTTCTATGCTCTCATGTGATGAGCACCTCTGCTCTGCCTACATGCTCTCTGCCACGGTGCTCATCACCTTATGCCCAAGGTAGCAGGACCAAGAAACCAGATTGAAGCCATGAGCCAGAATAATTTTTTTTCACCTTTGAATCATTCCTCACAAGCGTTTTATCTAGGGACAGTCTCACTCACGCATCTGATATCCCTTCAACAGTCCGATTCATCCACCTAGTAGGGACAGTCTTATCTGCCACTGTTCTGCTCCCAGCTGAATTACTGTATTCACTGCTGCCACTACGGAGAGACTTCTAAATGCACTTCTTGTGGCCAATTAAATTTCTTCTATGGTGTCGTGTAACTTTCCTGAGGAGATCTAAACTCTTGAGGGTGGAATGCCCTAGGCCCTTCAAATCCCTGCTCCTACAGCTTCCACAGCCGGCAGGAGAGCGCCGTTACTGCTCTACACAAGTGTAGCACCTGTGTTTTGCTTACACATGCAATAACTTAGTTGCCCTTGTCACATTGGTGTACTTGAGGCTATCTTATTTAAACACATATACGCCAACATAACATATTTTTTTGGATACTGTGGCTGTAAGTTATTTCTTGAGAATTTACACACATCTAGAGGATGGAGATGTAGCTCCCAGGCATTCATGAGACCCTAGGTTCAAGCTCTAGCAACAAGAGAGGCAAAGAGGGCAGGTGGGGGGGGGGATGCAGGGCAGGAGGAGAGAGAAAGTATAACAGGGATAGAAGGAGAGAGGGGATAGGTAGAGAGAACAGAGAAGAAATGCTATCCCATAAGCCAGGAATGGTGGCATACACCAGGAATCCCAGAATTTGGGAAATGACATCAGGAGGATCAAGGATTCAAGATCGTCCTTGACTACACAGTGAGTCTGAGGCTAGCCTGTACTGCATGAGACCCTGTCTCAAAAAGAAAATCCATCTGACTCTGAACCTGTTCCCTTGCCACCTATGTAATAGAGTGGTGCCACATTTCCCTGTCTTTCTATGGCGCCAGTGAACGTTCTACCACACAGAATCCATGAAACAAAACATAAAAACTGTTCATCACAAGTGGGAGAAAAACACAAATACATATGTGCACTGCCTATCATGAACAAAAGAAGAAGCCGTATCCTACCCAGTAGATAACAGACATGTTCCAGCTGAATGGTTAGGCTGAAAACTCTTCTGAGGCAAAATGATTTCTTTTTCTCTGTTGAAAGCATTGGGAGTAGACGGGTTGATTAACCATCTGTTTACTCTGACCCAAGAGCAACCCTTGTGTAAGACAAACCAGAAGGCTCCAGGTTCACTGCGAACAGATTGGCAAAGCCAATAAGGGCACTTGGTGCAGATTCTGAGGACAGCCAAGCAGCACATCTAGATTTCAGCAAATAATTTGACAGTCTGTCTTGACAGTTTTTTATAGGTTAAACTGAAACGCAGAACCACTGCGCCACGGCGAAAATGTGTCATTTACAGCACACACAGCATAAGAAACATAAAAACATCAAGCATGTGAAGGCCAGCCGATGCCTACCTGGAGGGCAGTGTCTACTGGCATGCCTCGGGCTCTTACACGGATCCTGTCTTACCCCATTCCATGAGATTAACACAGAAGGAACACCCATCCAATCTGGATCGTAAGAAGAAAGGAAGGTTTTTAAAAGGTGCTGTGCACACCTTTGCAAGTAGCATGTGGGAAGTTCTGGGTTGTGTGGTGAGATCTGTCTCCAAACAAAAACAGGAAGTGAAATGGCAGCCGTAAGGTTAGAATCGCCTTGGTCGATTTTCACAGAACTCAACAGGCTGAATGTTCACAAGGCAAAAGGCAGGGAATGGGGAGGGGACAGTGGTCAAAGAATGAGGAGGGAGCAAAGACTGATCAGGAACATAATGTGGACACGGAAATCTTAAGTATCAACATAAACTTATGTTATATCAATAAAATGTTTATATTCTATATCTACACATTCAACAAATACTTTATATTCATTAGGAGAACTACAGAGACAGGTTATGCAGCAGAATTGAGATCCACATTGCTATCTGATTCCAAGGCCCCATCTGTCTTTAGAATATATGCAGAAAATCCATGTCCTATTTGGCTCCATGTGGTAAAACAGAAACCAAAGAGCAAAGAGACACCGAGATGAGGGGAAGAGCAGCGATTCCTGGCACAGGCCTGTTATCAGTTACCTTCCTGTGGCTGGGATAAAACACTAGTGCTTGGGCAACAAACTAAAATGTATTATCTTTAAGTTCTCTCCTATACACAAATAGCAGAAGTGAGTAAGGTTGCTTGGGTTTCTGCTGCTGTTGTTGCCTGTGTGTGTGTGTGTGTGTGTTTAACAAAATGTATATAAACAATTCCAAAGAGTTGGACACTACACTTTCAGAAAGCATACTCATCATTTTTCTTGAAGTAAGTTTTTCCACTGTTCTATGGTACAGGCAGGCTAGGAGGCTAATGGAATTGGGAAACTCGCTGAGACCAACATGATTTGCTAGCACCTGTTACAAAGCAACCGACAGGCCCTTGTGCATGCCGGTCAACTCATCCATATACCCACGATGTTCACCCTTCATCTAAGAAGCTGGAAACTCAGGGGCAAAGACGGTTTCAACTTCAAAAAATATAAAAAATAAAAAAATAAAGGAAAGGAAGGAAAAAAAGAAAGAGGAAGAAAAAGCAGGACCAGGAACGGGATGGCTCAGCAGGTGCAAGTACTTGCCTAGGTGTGAGCTTGACAGCCTTAGCTCATTTCTGGGACTCGTGTAAAAGACCAGCTACGGAGGCAGACGTCTGTAATCCCAGCATGAGTGCTATAGTGAGATGGCCCAGCCAGCCCGGAATACACTGCTCAGTGGCAGAAACAAGGTAGGAAGTGGGAACTCCTTCCCAGAAATTTTACGCATGTTGTGTGTGCATGCATAATGCACATGCATGCAAGCATACACGAGCACACACACACACACACTCTTTCTGTGTGTGTAATAGTATCTTTTAAAAAGCAGTGCATCTGTTAAACTAGGAGATAACAACTATAGATCCACGAAGGAACTTTGTAATAAATTACCATTTATTGACCGATTCATTAACTTAGCAAATACTTATCAAAACGTCTGCCAGGATGAGAGAAAATAAATTATTCCTAACTAACTCAGTTCCTTTGCCTTTGGTGGAGCTAGGGAATCAAATCCGTACCCTTGAACATGCTAGGAAGATGGCATTCTTCCACCTAGCTACGGCCCCAGCATAACCCATTTCTTTTTTTGTTTTGTTTTTGTTTTTGTTTTGCTTTTTACCATCCATGTAGAATCAGGGAAGGCCAAAGGCAGAACACTGGCAATGTTGTACACAGGAAAAAAAATATTACGGGCAAACCTTTACAAAAGCCATGTTATTTATTTGATATTGCATAGAACTGATACACTGTGTGTATTCATCGAGTTCTTCGGCACACTGGATGGATGAGGAAGGTGATGATTGGTCACGCTCAGTGACTCTCTTCACGCCTTTCACCTTTGAGAATAACAGTTCTCACAATGCCCTGAATCACCACAGTGGGAGGAGCTGTCCACACCAATCACTGTTTTTGAATGAAAATAGCGACTACCTGGAAACCCCAAGAAATGAATGTTCTAGAGGCCCATGTTGGCCAGAGTGCCCTACTGAGTATCAAAGGTTACATCATCCGGTGATTATTTAACAACTTAGGGAATTTTTCTACATGATGCTATGTTTTCCTCCTGGCAGAAAAAAAAAGGAAAAGTAGCAGGCAGCCAACGGCTTACATCACTTGAACTATGTCATTTCCATCCTGGAAATGTTTTTGTCCCAATTCCCCAGGTAGAAAAGTTAAGCGGCCTATGTATGGAAGCTATTTTTAGCATCTGACTTCTTTTTTGAGCAATTCATGCCACGATCACCTGGTCTAGCATTCAGCTACAGTCACAGATCACACAGGGGTACCTCACCAGCGAAGTCAAAGGAATTCCAACTTTTTAGGACAGGACCTGGGCACGTTCAGCACTTAGCTAAGCTCCAGGGGAGAACACCCCTGTGCTGTTTTGTATTTGCTGCAGGGATCCCCTAAGAACCGTCAAAAGCACAAGCAGTAAAACATCATCACTTCTAAACAACGAAGGCCTCTTGTTAAAGGAGGTCTATTCAGGAAGGCACACACCCCTGCATTTACACGAGAGGGAAGTGACGCGCAATGGTCACGTTTGGTGGGAACCCCGCTCTATGGCAGCATAGAGCACGGTAGTTAATGCAGCTCTGGAGGATCCAGGGACTGAATGCAGGAAGGACAAGAGCTTTCTCATCTCGCCAGGCGAGTCTGGTTGGCTGTGTGGGAGATAAACAGAAAGCAGCTCAAGTGTGACAGTCTGAGAATGCTAGGCTACAATCGGGAACGAGATGAGGGAGGGCTGGCCGTGTGAACACTCAGTCGTGGAAGGGAATGACGTTTAAAACTCTGAGACATTTTTTACTGGAATCACTCACATGGTGGGCTTTACTCTTGAAGAAAAAGGAACACAGTTTTTAATAATGCACAATACGCCAACTGTGCACAACTGAGTCAATTCACGGTGTTTGATATAAAAGTGACTTTTTGGGTTTTGTTTTGTTTTGAGACAGGGTCTCTCATATAGTTTAGGCCAGCCTCAAACTCATTCTGTAGCTCAAGGTTATCTTGAAGTCTTGATCCTCTTGCTTCTAGCTTTCAAGTACTGGCTTGCACAGCTAGCCAAGGCGAAGTAAGTATGAAAAGTAAGTTCTCTGGCCCAATAGAAGAATTATCTATCTTCACCAGGCTTCAAGTCAAATAACCACAGCCAGACCGGATGATCAGGCTTCCCCAAGGAAAAGGTAGCAGGATATAAATATAGGTTTTCCCCAGTGTTTGAGTCAGATTCTAGGTCAACCACGCATACAAGCATGAAGCACCTAGTGTCAAGCTGGGTCCGGGGAAACCTCAGATGGTTAAGATAAACCCCACCTTTGGGAAACTCATGATGGGACTAACTGGAACTCAGTTTCTGGGGAAAACACTGCTTCTGGGGATGCTTTTGGCAGTAACCCACAGCAGATAAGGCCATATGTGAACACAGGAAAGAGCCAGGTGTGGGGGGGGAGGGGGCACCAGGCTGTCCAGAGTGAAATTACCTCTAACTGGCAACTGCCATGTACTTAATGTTAAGCTCCAAAATTCATCTAAGTAGTCACTCATGCAACCTTGTGCTAATGGCCTAAGACAGGCGTGCAGGTCCCAGTCAAGACCCCAAAGTATGAGGAGGCAGAGACAGCTCAGCATTTAAATGTGAGTACTGCTCTTCCAGAGGACCCAGGTTAATTCCTAACACCCTACTGGCGGCTTACAAATACCTTTAATTCCAGCTACACACACACACACACACACACACACACACACACAGAGAGAGAGAGAGAGAGAGAGAGAGAGAGAGAGAGAGAGAGAGAGAGAGACACGTGGCGTATACACATACATATACAGATGATAAAAATAACTCAATCTTTGGGGGAAAGACTCTGAAGAACAGAATTTTCTTTGTCATTTTAAATTGTTGCTGCTGTTTTTAAACAGGCTCTCCTGTATCCCAGGCTGGTCTCTAACTTACTATGCAGCCAAGGATGGCCTTGAACTTCTGATCCTCCTGCTTAGGATTTCTGTCAGCATGCCTGATTTATGTATTTCTAGGAACTGAAGCTTGCACCCATTTGTAACTACCTCAGAACCATGCTGGTGGGCAGAGCGGCAGAGCGCTGGGCTGCCATTGCGGTGGGGTGCTGTGGTGATCATCCTGGCCCTCGCCCAGTGCAGATCATGCCGCTTAATGGTAGAGACAGATGTAGACAAGAAAAGAAGCTAAGAGCATGGGAAGTTCACTGAGGGTGAGCCTTCCATGAAGAAAGGCAGCAATCAGTGAGTTAAGCCAGGCCTATGGGAGGAGGGAGGGTCCTGCTAACATTATCCTCTTTGTGGAGGAGCGGGGGATGTTGCAACCTCAAGGAAGATGAGGAAGAATGCGACTTGTCACTTCTTCAAGAAATGCAAAGGGCTCCTGAGGTGAGGGCAAAAAACAAGGTTGTGGACAGAGGACAGAGGGAGTAGGACTTCTCAGAACAGAGCACACATATCCCAAGCTTCGGAGACAGTCAGGGTGAGAAGGGAATCACGGAAATCTCAGTCTCAGATTTCCATTCTGACAGATTAGATCAAAGTACATACTGCTAGGTACAGATGTGGACCCTGTACACAAAAATAATCCCTGATACTCAAAGAAGACTACAGTCAGAGATAACAGCTGTATCTAGTTCCCTGCACTCCCTTCATTCATTTTCCATGGAATATATATTTATATATAGTCTGGGGTGGGGTGGGGCAGTGAGCTGGCTCAGGGGTTAAAGGTGCTCGGCACCAGTCTGGACAGCCTGAGTTTGAGCCCCAGAACCCATTCCCATAAAGTTCCCCTTTGACCACCACATCACATCATGGCATGCATACACAAATAACTTTGCACACGTGCATGCACACATACACAAACACACACACACACACACACACACACACACACACACACACACACACACACACATTCCACAAAACCATGTTTTGAATAGTTATATTAAAAAAGGAAGAAATTGCCAGGCAGTAATGGCACACTCCTTTAATCCCAGAACTCGGGAGGCAGAGGCAGGTGGAGCTCTGAGTTCGAAGCTAGCCTGGTCTACAGAGTGAATTTCAGGAGGAGTATGGGTACATAGAGAAATCCTGTCCTGAAAAGCCAAAAACCAAAAACCAAAAAAAAAAGAGAAAGTACTACTCAGTGACTTCTATCTTTGTTTGGTGTTTACAGTCTTGTGCAGCCAAGGCTGGCCTCCAACTGTTACATAGCTAGGTGGCCTGAACTTCTGATCCTCCTGCCTAGCTCTCCAGTGCTGAGGTGCTATGTATGGGACACCATGTCGATTAATGTGGTCCTAGAGATGGGACCCAGGGCTTTGTGGGCCACTCGGCAGGCATGCTATCAACAAATTACATTCCCCAGCCCATCAGTGAGTTAAAAAGTTAAGCTCAGGGAGTGCTGGTATTCTCATTTCCATCCTAGAAACTTCTGGAAGTCTAAAGTGACCAGCCCATGCGAGATATAAATACAAATGCCTGTCTTCCTACAGCTCCACCTCTTTTGGCAATCAGCATTGTAAGAACTAAAAACAAAAAAACAAACTCTGCCAGCTCAAGATTTTATTATTCTAACAGTTTGCTTTTCTCATGCCTACTGTTCTTTATTTTTGGTGAGTCATTTAGTTTAATTAAAGCTCAACCTAGGGTAGAAATCTGGTACTCATATTGGGCATTGGTACTGCTGTCATGCTGGTGATGGCTTTGTCCTGGCATGCTTATGGGGACTTGTTAACATAAGAAGTCAATTTCCATCACCATGCAAGCTCCATGTCTGAAGCTCCTCGTTCTTTACTGGGAGCCCTCAGGTGAGCTATGAAAACGTCATCAACTATGTCACAGTTGGCAAACTCAGCGCTGTTAATAACCAGCTCTTGAAAAAGCTGCAAACATGGCCAGCACTCAGGGGCCTGACGCTGTAGCAGACATGGCAGAAAGGAGACTAAACAGCTCCCCCAATCAGCCTTTAGAAATGTTAGTCCAAGACAGTAATGCTAGCCTGGACAGACTTGAAGGAGTGTAGAAAACAAAACAGGCCAGCACAAGCGGAGCAATCAACACAGTACTGCCACGCACGCATCGGTAAGAGCACAATGTTCAGGGCAGAGCTTGCTTCTCCACTGACTGTTCAGAAATCGCTGCTTGGATGTTAGCATTGGTGCAGTTTATCTGGTTCCCCTGGTTTTTCAGCAGCTCACACAAAGGGTGATAAGCCATAAATATGGACGCAGGAGTGACTCGAGCAAGGAAAGCCACTAGGGCAGTGATGAGTGATGGCATCTATGCATCTGATGGGCTACACAGGCTCTCCCCGAAATTGAAAACCATGAATGAACACAGAAAGTATCTGTTCTTATTCATCATGGAATCAAGTGTGTAGCAGCTACGTGACACACAAGGTATTCAACCAATACTGCTGAAGATGTGATAAAAAATGTACAGAAAAGCATTTTGTGACGAGGAAAGACAGCGACACCTGCTTCTGTTTCAGAGATTAACCGCAGCATTCTGCAAAACGCCTATCACACCGTGAGCTTGAGAGCAGTTGCTGGGAATGGTCAAGATTTCGTCCACAGTCAACTTCCAGACCTACAGCCTGCGTGAAGGAGGCTGCATCCTGGTACCTTACCTCCTGGCATCTGGTGTCAGATCTGCGGTCACCATCCAGGTGCCTTTCTCAGGTCATACTCTTATGAACATCCCTCTAGAGCCCAAGTCTTTTTAAAATTAATTGTTACTACTTTTGGTTATGTGTATGTGTGAATGAGCATCACACAAGTGCGGGTGCCTATGAAGGCCAAAGGTTTTGGATTTTCTGGAGCTACAATTACAAGTACTTGTGAGCCACTTGAAGTGGGTGCTGGGAACCAAACTTCATTCCTCTGCAAGAACTCATGTGCTCGTAACTGCTGAGTCATCTCTCCAGCTGTCAGATCCCAACTCTTTCTCTTCTAGCCATTATGAGCAAAAGGCTCCAATCATAGCTAGAACTACAGAAAACTGTACAAACTGCTCTCGAAGACAAGGCTTCCTCCGAGGCCATGACCCAGCTGTAAGCAGGGAATTACAGACCCAGCACACAGGGACGGCATCTAACTATGTCCAGATCTGAGATATTAGAGGAAGAGAGGTTTGAGTCTATCATCTTGGATCCCTGGGTTGTGATTGCAAAGCTGAGAATCCCTGAAGGCGGTCTCAGGTGACACCACCCTTGTTCTGATAACTGTTAACAAGTTGTCGATTTTCCCTGGGTTCTCCAAGGACTGGAGGGGCAGTCAACAGGTATCGCGCATGCCACGTCTACATCCACTTCAACTTTTCAAATCAGCTTCAGCAACTGCATGGAACCTTCACACCTCCCTGATATTTTAAACCATGTCTCCATTACTCACAACACAGTGTGAGTGCCGTGTTTACAGCGGTTGGACTGTATTTCTTAGGAAATGACGGCAAGGAACATCATCTGGACATGTTTGCTACAGATGAAGACTTCTTTCTAAACATTTTCAATCTGTAGTTGGCTAAGCCCATGAGTGTGGCTGGAACTCGTGGGTCTAATGGGCCTAAGGGGACCAGTGAGATGGTTTAGTGGGTAAAGGCATCTGCTGCCAAGCCCAAGGATGTAAATTCCATCCCCAGAATCCGTATGGTGTAAGAAAAGACTGATTCCCATGGGTTGTCCTCAGGCCTACAGATGAGCAACACATACAAATAAGTTAGTGCAAATAAATAAATGCAATGCAATACAATAAAGGGCCCCTGTATTTGCCAGATTAATTATGCTTCAGAAGAGCTCACTGAAGAGGTCTACCAGTACTGTATTTCAGACATCTTGTGAGTTTCCCAGGCTTTGATAAGCTTAATAGACAACTAAATACCACTTACTCACATTTATTTCTCATTCAGGGACAAAGGGCAAGCACTCACAAAGGTTTTGATCATGTAAGATACATGTCATCTACCAGAATCTTGTGGGAAGCAGGACAAGCAAGTGGAAGAAAACAGCCCTTGATGTTCTGAGTTCTATCTGTGGAAGCCCTCAGTGCCTCCAGGGGAAGGTTTCCTGAGTGGTTGAAAATCAGGGTCTCTATGTGGTCATTCGGGACACTGGACCATTTTCTGGTCAAAATGAAATTCAGGCAATTGCCTGAGTGTTGAAGACATCTCCACCCTGGACCTGAAACTGTTCGCCACTCTCCAGATCCGCCCTCTTTCTTTCATTAAAAGCAAAAGGCAACTAACCCAAAAGACACTTCTCCTTTTCCCTCCTTTGCTAAGATCTGTCAACTTCCTCTTCCACTGGCCTGGTGGTTAGGTCTTGAGCCTAAAAGTCTCTCTCCATAGCAGCCGCCTGGGCTCCAGGCTGTCTTTAGCATGTGAGACAACAGTCAGTTCTTGCCTTCTGCATACCACCTCTCGTGTGTGTGTGTGTGTGTGTGTGTGTGTGTGAGAGAGAGAGAGAGAGAGAGAGAGAGAGAGAGAGAGAGAGAGAGAGAGAGAGAGGAAGGACCTGGGGGAGGATGGAGGACACTGGTCCAGGAGATGAAGGGGAGATGTCCTCTAGAGGAAGGGCAGGCAGCCTTCCAGGAGATGAAGGATAGATGTTTGTTCAGAGATACAAGACAGATGGCCATCCAAGAGCAGGCAGCTGGGCACTTCCCACCTTCCAGAGCCAGCACGGTGTCCCCCACGGCTGCACACGGACGCACTGCCTTTGTTCCTGAGACCCCTACTTGTTCTGAAAAATCCTTCCACCCAGAGCCTAAGGAAAGTGCTTCACACCCCCACTTAGCTGGGCTAAACAAAGGACAGAATCTCCTTTCCACAGGCTGTGAACCACCAAAATGATCTTTTCCGTACACACAGAATAAACAACATAAAAAAACTTAAACTAGCTTATGACAATAAGATGATGTATATTTACATCTGACCTGGGTCATGCTGGTGTCCTGGGACTAGAACTGTTTAGTAGGGAAATGGCCTTAAAAATCTCTCTCTCCATCTTGGCCATTTAGAATTGACCACAAGAACTTCCCATTTTCGACTCAAGCCTCAAACAGTTGAAATTTGGAAACACTTCACTGAAAAGGGGGAGGGAGGAAAGGGAAGAGAGAGAGTGGGTATTCAGATTTTTAATGTGGGGCTTATGAGATTTTATTGCATTAAGGACTCTTTTATGCCAACCAAGTAAACTTAAAATCATGACAAAGGAAATAATGAATATGGTCAAAAATTTTCAAGGTGAAACCCTGAACCTGGATCATTCAGAGACAACTCTTAGAGTCAGAATGATTTTTTCAAACAAAACGTTTAGACTTTTGGTTTTTAAAGACAGACCTGAAACTCACACGAGAAACTTAAATGGAGAGGAGCTACCTTTCTTAGCCATCCCTGTCACTGTGCAACATGGTAGCTAACGGCTACATAGCTGGAAGGAGCTGACAGTTTGCTGGAGACAATCCGGAAGCCCAGCTACCTTTTACAGGAAATAAGCAATTAGCTACTTTCCCTGAGTCACTGTGGTTTTAACTTCCCGCACCCTTAGAATTAAATGTCTTAAGGAAGAAATTATCAATACAAAAAAAACACCCCCCCCCCAAATGATCTGTTTGCACGGACACAACAGAAACTATCACCTCAACCAGTCCCAGCCCAGGCCTTACGGCCAAAGTGTGTTCACCACTCTGACACCTTTGGCTGTTGAGTCATAAGATTCCCTAGGGAAGAGGTTCTTTAAATTACCAAATTACATAATTGTTCTACCGAAGTCCCAACTGTTCTTTTGTGGTTTAAGATAAACTAGTGTTTGGCGAGTCTTCCTGCAAATGAATTACCTTTTGTAACCAAGGCTCCGGGAAAATTAACTCCTCAGTTTGCTTCCAGCCTCCATGTTTGGGTTATGTCATTCGAGAGATGGTTTCTAAGAGGCAAAGCCCGCCTTCTATATTTCAGATGCCGTCATTGCCACACACACAGTCTCATCACCACCACCACCGTCACCACCACCACCATCGTCACCTCCTCTTTGATGGTAGAGTCACTGTACAATGTCAGTTGCCTTTTTACTACTAATGCATCCCACCAAGGGCTTCCAATATAACTGATCAATTAACTATTGGAGGCGATTTCAGGAACTGAACAACAAGAAACCTGTCAGGTAATTTCCTCCCCCCAGTGTCAGCGCTTCCTGACTCCACGTTGCCTTCTCGTTCTCCTGCAAAGCTGTTCAAACCCTGCATGAGATCACTGTATGCTCTCTGAAGACCTCTGGTTTACTAAGAGGGACAGAGTGGTCCAATGGGACATGTGGCGGTTATATGGACTAACACTTCATGGCCAGAGTTCTGCAAAGCAAGGGCGTGTTCGTCGACCTCTCCATTTGCGATGAGAATCCCCCTTCTCATGGGAACCTGAAGCTCTGGGCTTAAAGCTGTCACTGGAGCCAAGTTGATCTGTTACCATGGAGATCACTCTGGTAACATACAAACCTTCCACCAGTCCAGACACACAAGTGCCTCATTCTGACTCCCAGAAGGATTTCTCGGCCCCTGCTCTCACCAGTTTAGAGTTCATTTCTGCTGGGATTTTGCTTCAAAATGTTCGGTGTTTGGCTTTTAAATGTCATTACAAGTCTGAGAGGAGGGAGGGGCTGGCAGGTGTCTCAAGATTTTAAAGCAATGAAGTTCACATATGACAATTATTCCCTAGGTCTGAGCTACAGACGAGGTTATGGAATTACTGGACACAGAACCTGAAGTCAAACATGGAGGGGGGGAGGTGCTATGGCAGAACAGCTTACTACGTACTAACCACCTGCAACACACTGCTCGAGCAGCTTCCAGTCCATGACATCACTTAGGTTAATCTCTACAAAGTCCCTAAGCTGAAAGAAATGGAATTCCTATGTGTGGCAATGGCAGTGCTGTCTAGCCAGCCTGTAAAGGAAGACACAAATAAAGGTATGGATGTTGTTCATGACTAAAGCTTGCCAGGGCCACCCTGGGCCTTAGGCAAGCTCACCGGCTCACCCACAAAGGTGTAGCCCAGACATCACTTATTCTTGATTTGTAAAACTAAATGGGTGTCCTTTTGGGAAACAGAGGCTAGAGGATCACAGGTTTAAAGCCAGGGTGGACTAGGTGCAGAGTTCAAGGTCAGGATAAGCAAGGTAGCAAGGCTCCACCTCAAAATAAACAAATCCAGAGCATCTAGTGAGGCCACATTTTATACAGACCTTGATGCCTTGATGGAAGGTATATGCTAATTTCCCTTGAGCCTTGAGGTTACTAAAGACACATAGAGGAGGAGAAGGAGGAAGGGCTACAGTCTGGAAGACATCTGTCACTGGTTGGTGCCAACTAGAAAGGGCCCTCTGCTGTGCATTCTGAGTCAGAGGAAAGGCTGGAGATGACAGGGTCGGGTTCTGAATGCCTGGCCATCAGGATGGGCCTGCACCACATAAAACCATAATATTCTCTAGCTTCCTTTAAAAAGATGGGTACAGGCAAAGCTAGCATCCAAGGCTGGAGGTGAACAAAGAAGGGGAAACTTCCTGTGTTGAGCTCCCAACATGAAACCAAGGTCACCTGGGGTCTGAAGAAACAATTGCACAAAAGGGAAGGCAAGGGAGACTCCAGTTTCCACGGCTGGGAGGTCCACCTGGGGACCACAAGGTCGAGGTGAGAGGCTGGTTGTCCACAGTTGACTGCTCACTAGAACTAGTGTCTGAAGGACAGGGACCACCAGACATAACTCAGACTTACTGATGAGCGATTTCCCTCCTTCCTTCTTTATTGCAAGAAAAGGTCACTGGATTCCAGTCACCAGCCAGTCACCTGGTTCCCTTTGGCAACTCTTCTGAGGTCCCTGGTACCACAATCCTCCTACCATCCCCTCCCCTGCCTCAGAGCACAAGCTAAGGAAAGGATCCATGCAATCTAAGAATTAGGATCCAGAAAAGCAGTCCTTCCCCATTTCTCTCCACTTCACAAGACCTGCTGCCTCCCTTCTCACCCCCAGACAAAATAAGCAATCAATTAATCTCGTCTAATCCCCTTACTTCCTCACCAGAAGAGCAAAGCAGCATATTAGCGCGTAGATTGGGCTATAGAATTTCAATGGCATCACCCCCACCCCAGTCTTAAGACCCAATGGGGAATATACAATAATGATGGAGAGGAATTATTTTTATAAGACCCCATTGGCTGCTAAAGGCCTACGAAAAATTAAAGTGAGAAATTAAATTTCTGAGCAGGAGAAATGGCAGTGTTTCTCCCCTTCCTATGAACTTATAACGACACCTACATAGTACCTCACTACACAGACCAAACACGAACACTGAGGTGAATTTTTAATAGTTAGATGCCACTGAAAAGATGCTGTTCCCCTCAGACTTTCTCCTGGATGCCACCCAGTGTCTTAGAAAGAAAAATTGTTCTTGACTGACAAAATAGTTTGGAAAATATATAATAACTCCCAAGGGAGAACTAGCAATGAAAACAAAGAAGAGAAGTTAATTTGGAGTGTGTAAGTGGCAAGTTATAAAATCTTAGAAAGATACCAACATAGACAAAAAGCTTATTTATACAGAGAACAGAGAATAAAATCAAACAGAGGATGGAGAACAAACGTCCAGAGCCAGCCTGGGAGGCTGAGGCAGGAGAATCATTGCTGGGTTTGTGGTCAGTATACATGAGAACTTATTTCAAAAACAACAAATGTACAGTGATAATACTGAAGTATTGCTATTTAATTCATAAGTCTGACGTTTCGTAGAAAAATGAAAATGTGCATTTACTTAATTAATAAGTCTGGTGTTTCATGGGAAAATAAAAACACATATTTTCTGGAATTGCCATTCTCCTGCACACAGAAGGTGTCCAGTACACATTATGTCTGTTTTTGCTTTTTTAGGTGGAACTCCTCGAGCCTGAGCATTAAGTGTGGTGGCTCAACAATAAAAGGAACAATACAGATGAAATACCCTCAAGGGATGAAGTCTTCAGAGAAGACAGACATTTTCAATTTCTGCCTCTACCATCATTAGTTTCTGGCTCCACACGGGGCCACAGTTCCAAGTACTGTGTGTCAAATAAGCTCAGTACTAAAGACTTGTGTGTGAGTGCGTGTGTGTGCACTTAAGCCCATGCACTCGTGTGGGTTCGCACATATGCATGTGGAGGCCAACAGTCAACCTCGGGTATCACTCCTCAGGGGCCATTCATCCACTTTATTTTTTTTTTCAAATGCAGCTCTCATTGGCCTAGGATTTGATGATTAGGTAAGGATGGATGGTCATTGAACCCCAAGAACTGCCTATCTCTACCTCCCCAGGACTGGGATTACAGGCCTGCACCACCAACCATGGCTTTTTCAGGTGTGATCTGAGGTCAAAAATCAAGTCCTGATGCTTGTATGGCAAGCACATGATCGACTCAACTACCCATGTCTGTGTCTGTGAAGTGATGACGGGATCACCCCGCCCCCAATCAGGCTGTCGAGGGTTCAACTGAAGCAGCTCATCACAGCTCTAGTTAACACAGAGTATACTCTACAAACCCCACCTTTACATAAAAATCAAACTCTTTCGGCATCTCAATTTCCTTAGGTTAAAATGAGTGCTTAGGAGATTTTTGAGGCAAAATTAGTTAACATTCCTCCCTAAAAATGAACAACCATTTAGAAATGTCCCTGTGTCCTGAGATGAGTTCTCTTGAGGAAACTACCAAGTTCAGCCATGGTCCCATGATTTTCCTGTCAACACCACCAGAAATCCCCAGTGACAAGCCACTACAGCTGATCTATCTGGGAAGCACCATATTTTTCCTTACCTCACATATACTAACAAAACCTGTCCTTCTTTTTGAGGCAAGTTTCTCCATCTGAGATGCTAATGTGATGCAGGGCACATGTCTTCCTGAGTCCTTAGAACAGAAATTATAAACAACTGTGAAGGCAGGGCCTGTGGTTGGAGAGATGGCTAGTGGTTAAGAGCCCTTACTGATCTTACAGAGGACCGGAGTTCAGCACCCACATCAGACAGCTCACACCCATATTAGGCAGTTGCCTTTAACTCTGGCTCTAGGAAGACTGGACATGCTATTCAGCCTCTGTACATGCACATGAGTAACACACACACACACACACACACACACACACACACACACACACTGAGTAAGTCTTTGTTAAAAAGCAGGACCCTTTAAAATTGATTACACCATGTGAGAGTTACAAAGACATGGCTTAGGTTCATTGTCTGATTTCCTCTGGCATTGTAGATGAGCAACTGAGGCTCACATGGATAAATAACACTGAGAGGCAGCCCGGACTGGACTCCAGCTTTCTCTCCCCAAGTCCATGGTTCTTTGTGCTACATCACACAGCCATCCGAAATGTCTGTCTTGGTGATTTTTTTCCACTTGGTAGTTTGTATAGAAAAAAAATCTAATAAATATCTGCCAAGTTGATCTGTACATAAAATTCTACAATCTCAATATACTACCTAATATTGTGTCTCAACTCCAAGCAATCTCACTGGTGGATTAATAAAAACCTGTGAAGGAGTTAGAGATGTTTACAGAGCATGTTTGAAATCACAGCCTGATTTCTATATGAGAATGAAGAAAAGGTCTTGCTCTGCTCATTGTAGACCAGGAAACTGAGGCCAAGAGGTTAGGTGATTTGCTTACACACTGCTGGCTGAATATTGCCAGAATGGACAATTTACTAATTGATTTCCAAAGCCTGTACCTATTTGATCGTATTGACCCAAGTCTAATTAATAATGCCTGTTCTTACACACTTCCAAAATCATGCTGTCATTGTTTTTTTTTTTTTCTCCTAATCGGTTGTATTAGGAGGAGGAGAGGAAGAAAGGAATGAAAGGAAGAAGGGAAGAAGGGAAGGAGGGAGAAAGGGAGGGGGAAGGAAGGAGCGGAGGGAGGAAGGGAGGGAGAGAGAATAAACATAGGATGCTGAGTGTCACTTAGAGGAAGGGGTGGAGGAAGAAGCTTTGTCCATAAGACACCTTACGGTAAGGAGGTGGACTTCTATCATCCTAGCACTCAGGAGGTAGCAGCAGGAGGATTACATCACATAAGAGGCCTTCCTGGTCTAGGTCGGTGCCAGGACTATACAGCCAGACCCCGTCTCAAACACATAAACAACTGCAACAAAGGGTGTCTTCATCTCAATGTACAAAATACAAAACCCAGTACGCTGAAGTGAACTTCAGAAAACGACATGCTCAGCACAAGACCATCTTCTGCCCAGTGCAGAGAGAGCTCTATTTTCTTGAACAAAGCCTGCTTCAGCCAGCTAGGAGATAAGAATAGCAGTTACATGGACTGCCTACAGGATTTTAAGGGCTAGCCAGAAGAAATGGCGGAAGCCATCTTTAATCATTGCTTTACGTCCAAAGGAGGAGAGAGGTCATTTCAAAGTCCAAAACCTACAAGGAGGCTCCGAGCACGCTGAGGATGAGTGAAGCCATTAGAAAGGAAAGGAGGCAGGAAGGATGCCCTGGGCCTGTTAGAGAGCAGGATGGTGGTAGCTGGGGCGGGGGTGGGGGGAAAGAGAGCGTGTGGGAGGCTGTGAAGGAAGGTGGAGGACAGACAGAATGCAGCATATAGAAACCTGTCAGGATGGGGATTTATTTTTGCTCTGTGAGGGAGTATAATAGGGCTTTGCCTGCACTCTCAATAGCTGTTTTGAAGTGAACCCGGCTGGTATGTCTTTAATTTGTCATTTCATTATGAAACTGTTTCCCTTCCAAGAAGCCTTCAAGTCAGGAAGCTCTGTCTGCCCACACAGGAAATTCCTTTGCTTCAACTTCCCCAAAAAGGAAATTTCCCTCAGAAGTGAGCCCAGCATATGCCTTTGAACAGGGCTGTTTCAAGAAACTTGGCAGCCACGTCCCAAAAACACCCCTGGCTTTCTGCTGCTGCCGGTACCCAGGGATAAACAGTTGATCCCTGGGCCAGTGGGTGGGGACCCCACCAAAGCTCCCATTCTCTGGTGTGCGTGTCCTCTATCACTGCCTCTGAGACCTGAGGAGCTTAAATCTGCCAGGAGAGACTGCGGTACCTGTCATCTATATCCATACACATGACAGAAAGACCACACACACACACACACACACACAGAGACACAGACACACACAGAGAGACACACAGACACACACAGACAGACAGACACACACACACACACACACACACACACACACACGCATCCCAAGGTAGTACCAGGTTCACA
Source organism: Arvicola amphibius (assembly GCF_903992535.2). Lineage (NCBI taxonomy): Eukaryota > Metazoa > Chordata > Mammalia > Rodentia > Cricetidae > Arvicola > Arvicola amphibius. The sequence continues at coordinate 16,646,672 of NC_052048.2, forward strand.
CATTAAGATTTTCTATTTCTGCCACAAAGAGAACTGTATTTCAAATGACCACGGCATACAAAAACAAAATGGCAAGTGACCCTCAGCGATGTCTATTACCCAAGAGCCCTCTACTCCAGGTAACGGGATTTTCCACACAACTTTTCCCAGTGAGGATTCTAAGTGAGACATGGGGGGGGGGGAGTATTTCCAGCCACAGTCCTATAAGAATTAATCTCTCAGACATCTTGAGAATAGCTAAGTGGTGAGAATCCAGAGCAGCTGTGCTACAGTGAATTTTATGAAGCTTCTGAGCAGAGAAGCTGCCAAACTTGCATTTAAGTTTTTAATTTTCCATTTCAAATCACTTTATTTAAAAAGAAAAAAGCCTGTGCAAAGGACTGATCTATCTAAAGTAAGCAAGGGAGAGATGGCACTGAACCTCCAACTGTGTATCAGGCAGTGACCAGAGAGACGTGGACAGACGAGGAATTAGGGCAGCCCTGGATTTTCACCCTGCAATTAGAGGCCACTAGGACGGCAGCATGCTCGGGGCTGATCTTATTACACTATGTATGTGCCAGGACTCTGAAAGGATATTATTTGCCAGGAAACAGGGCAGTGTTTAAGGGGCTGACGAGAATCATGAAGCTCACTACGATTTCAATATATGAAGCCTGAGGTTTGGGGTTGTGGTAGACGCTTGCTGTGGGGTGGTTTTTAAATGTTTACTTTGGTGAGTTATCCTATTTTTCTAAAATTTATGAAGTCTTAACCACAGTTGAGTCTCAAGAGGGGAATGCGACATTGTTTTTCATCCCTTTCATCTAGAGAATAGGGCTTCAGTTTACAATGGGAAGAAAGATATAAAGAGTCCGAAGGGCCCACTGGACTGCCTACCAGCTTGGTGAGTGACCTTGGCCGAGCTCCTTAACCTCTTCAAACTGGACTTTTCATCCAGTAAGGAGAGGATAATGGAAATCAGCTCACAGGGCTGTCAAGAGGGTTCATTGACATAATCCATGTTAACAGAGCCTACAGTAAGCAGAAGTTTTTATTGGATGTGAAGTGCTAAGGAGGACTGTTCCCCCAAATTTCATATCCCAAATCCTCATTCCACACATCAGTTACCCTGGAAGGGTCAAGATCTTCCTGACCCCCTTTCACTGAAATCTGAATTTATGCCCCTTATACACTTGTGAGAATTTATACTGGCAAATTCACTACTTCTCGCAAAGAACCAGAAAGGGCTTGAACCCCCAGGACGGTGTGCCTTCAGGATGCTCAACCTGTCTGGCTAAGATCAACGCTGGCAGCCTCTCCAAGTAACACCTGTGCAGGACCAGCAGCGGGCTGGCTGTTCTCAGCATTGGGACTTCGGGTTTACAAGACTCTGTCTTAATCAATCAAGGGACCTGGGTTTTTTCCTCTCTCTTCGTATGTCTCCTCCATGGGGAGAAAAACACAACACAAAACAAAACAAACAAACAAACAAACCAAAATGGTCTGAGCAAAATAACAGAGTCTATTTCCAGCCTGATAACCTCCCTTGGCCTTCCATGTTAGCTATGGATGCCTCTGATGCAAGGGAATTGAGAGTTTCAATAAACTGATTTCCACAAGGCTACGACTTGAGCTACTCACTACATCTATCCAAGGCACTACCTACATTCGGGTTTACCTTTAAAAGTGGGGCTAGGGGCAGGAAGGACTGCTCAGCAGTTAGAGAACGTACTGTTCTTACAGCCGGCCCCCACCCACCAAGTGCCACTTTCGTTCACAGTACCCACACGGTGGCTCACAGCTATCCCTAGGTATGTATGTGATGTACATGTATACATACATGCAAGCAAAACACTGAGACACATAAATCAAAGTAAATGAACCTAAAAAAAATATTTTAATAGCGCTAGGTGGAAACTTGCCTGGTACCAAAGGAATGTCTTTCAAAGGAGAAAATGCAGGCACTGGGGTAGTTCATCATGGCCAGACATTTATACCCACGGCACTGTAAATCATTTCAACTGGGTGACCACATTCCCTGCTTTGGCAGAACACTGGCCCTGTTCACAGATAACTACAAGCCCTCTGTCCTTGGTGCAGCGTCAGGCACTTGTGAATCTGAATATTCCCTCAGCAAACAAAGACACCAATAAGCAGACAGTGACACAGCTGTAGGTACAATGGCAGTTTCACAATACTCCACTGTGTCCTTCATGTCCCTTCCTCACGACATGGGGGTGGTATGAACCATCGTACGAGCTTTCTGGAGCAGATATCTGGAGTAATAACTCACATAATCCCAAAGCCACGCTTGTGTTCGTGTGTAAGTGCGCGTGCACATAAACATGTACGTGCAGGCAAGTTTATCTGAAGTAAACACTGTTCTCTGCCTAAGAATCCAAAAATCTTCTTTTATGAGGTCCAAAATATACAGTTGATAAACAACAAATCTGTTTAATTTTTGTTGGTCTCAAGCTCCAATCAGCACACGAGCAGAACACTCAAGTATGCTGACGGTCCAATCCCTCTGTCTGCCTCCTGAGTGCTGGGACGAGGGACACGCACCACTGTGCCTGGTTCATCTAGTGCTAGGGATGGAACTCAGGGCTTCATGCACACTAAGCAAGCACTTTACCAACTGAGCTATACCCCCAGCCGAGTATAGTCTGGAAAGAATATTATAAGCCCACAGCCTCAAGGGAGGAAAACATCTCGGGATTTTTATTTTTGTCATCCTAGAAATTCCTTTAGATGGAACTTCAGATACTTGGGTGAATGAATATTTATATCATAACCAAGGTTTAAGGTCAGTGAGAGGCTCAAGCACAATGCTTGGGAGTCACAAATGGGAGCCACAATGATGTACCTTGGTTGGGGATTCTGTGTGGTAGCCTCACCACTAGCTTGCACGAAGAGCAAATGGGATTCTATGCGGGATCTCAGCATTTCCCAATGAAAAAGAAGGGGCAGCCTTTTCTCCCCACTCTGTCCACAAGCCAGGTGAACTCCCCAAACCTCCAGAGAAAACAGATATGTGAATTCACAGTGTCCCTTCTGAAACAGGATTCACTAGGAGTGGAGTCAGAGATTCTATCTCAAGAGATTCAGCACCAAGTCCTGTGCTCATCTGTGTTTTTCTTCCCGGAGCCTCTGATGTTGGTGACTCACTCACTAGCTACAAAAGGAAGAGAGAACAAAATCCTCTATGAGTTTTGTTCACAAACCACTGTGCTCTGGGCAGTCTCTTTCTTTCTAATCTTGTATCCCCTTTGGGCAGCCCGTGGAAACTCATGGATGATTCAAGGAACGGGAAATAGTTTCTCGGGTGTGAGTTTTCATGCCCAGGGGACGGGCTGGGTGTCAGAGATTCTCTGCTGCTGAGGCAGATGGAAATATACTTTAAAGCTGGGCATCAAAGCCTTCACTTTAGAAGCTGAAAGCCTTGAGTCCTCTGCCAGCTCGGCCCTTTTTTTCGCCATAATTAATTAATGCAGTATTAATTGTGCATGTGCTATGAGCCTGGCTGAACCAGGATCACACGATCTCTCTGGGCTGGCCACTGGCTCTGTGAAGCCCAAACCTTAGTGGACAGCATCCAGAGGGAGGAAGATGCGGACTATAACAAAAATGAACGCGCTCTGAGTCAGGAGGGGATTCCCACAAATCACCCACTCAGGATCAAACGGTTAACAGAAGCTACACCTGTATCTAATGCCCTGGGCAAAGGGCCAGCTCACGGGCAATTCTCAGGTCATGGAGGTTCGGGGGTGGGACAGCATGAGAGAACAGAGGAGCAGGCCTGAGATCGGGCTGCATCATCCTGGGACTGGCGTAAGGAAAGACAGTGGAGGCAGTGGAGAAGCCCTACAAGGCACCAGTCTCCATCCCGTAAAACATTACCTTGTCTCAATCACAGGCACCCAGAGAAACTTCCAGCAGAGCCAGACTCTAGACTTCCATATTTCCTTGCAGGAGGGCATCCTCACACAGCAGTCAAAGCACAAGCATAGGGCCATCTCCTGCATCATTGAAATACTACCATCTGCACCAAAATTGGAGGCTGAGCGCTGGAAACCAAATGAATGAACACCAGACGTGGTGTCTGTAGATAACGCCTGGCAGTTGAGAAGCTGTGTGCTTCTATGGAGTCAGAATAACGTAGGACGTGTGAGTCGGGAAGAAACTCGGGAATCATGGGCTCAGCCTCCTTGATTCTACAGATAAACCATTTCTCAGGAGAAGGCACACACTGTGGCAGAGATGAAGGCCAGAAGCCCCGAGAACTGACTGGGAACACAGCAGCCCTACGAGTCATTGGACAATGACCAAGTGTCACGCAGAGAAAGGCAGGCACCGGCACACCAGGCGATGTTCGGAAGCACGACAGAGAACACCGAGTGGGAGGAAGTATGGTGTTGTCGTTTGTAATTCAGTGTCACCATCAGCCTTCGACCTTCGCGGGGCTCAGCGTTCATGCGAAGTGGGGTGGTTTCATTTCAAAAGACGGAAACACGGTACAACAGGAACCTCTGTTGGCTTCATTAAAGTTTTGTTTCTTACATTCTAAAATTTATACTTCAAAAAATGTGTGACAGCTAACAGTATACCCACAGGACTGGATCTGGAAATTTATCTTCTTCTAAGTTCAAGGGAATATTTGGTTTGTATCTCTGATTTTATCCCCCTGCGTTTTCTTGTCAGTTGCTTGTACCAATTTTGCTTGATTTTTTTTTCTTTCCAAAAGGGGATGGGCAGCTTTGATTTTTTTCCCCTTCTAACCAATAGCCAAAATGAAATGACTACTTACTTCCTAGCATACCTGAGATGGGCTATGGTGAGGTGAGGAAAGCCTGGTCTCGAGACAAAATGTGGAGCCAGGTCATGACTCCTCTCTCTTCTCTATCCTTGGGGACACAGTGAGCCACATCTCAGCTCCAAACACGCTGTGATTATTCCGACTGACTTAGAGGTTCCTGGCACATAGGAAATGCTCTCCATACAGTAGTGGCTATTAGTACTGAACATGGCACTGCCACAGGACCTGTGGGCTAGGGCTAAGAACTTAAATACAGGTGACTTGGAATGGCTCCTGGGACGAAGCGCTGCTTCTAGATGCTGGTAGTTTGGCGATCACGACCAAACAACAACAAAACAAAATGAAACAAACAACGACCAAAAGAAAATGTAAAATAGCACTTAAGATCTAGGCTTGATGTCATTTGCCTGTGATCCCAATACTTGGTGGGTAGAGGGAGGGAGATAGTAAGTTCAAAGTCATCTTCAGTGACATGAGTTCAAGGTCAGCCTGGGCTACAGAGACTGTTGCAAAGAACAAAGTATTGTTTAATATCCTTCAAGACTTGTTCCACAAGTATTTTAGAAAACAAAACAACAGTTGTTAAGTTTCCCCTTATAAAACTTTACCCTCCTCAGCAAACAGAATGAGTTAGTATTCTAACTTCACAGGTTGAGAATTAACTTGGTAAGGCCAAGAATTCCCAGCATGCGGTTTCCTTCAGGGATCCTCTCTGCATCTCCCGTGCACCCATAGCTCTTATTAGGATGGCAGCTCTTTATCAGTATACCCATTATCAGTAGCTGCAATCTGTAGTTCTATTACTGGGACTGCAGACTGCCATCTAACAGCTATTAGCAGTCACGATCTGGGGGAAGCAGAACGAAGAGACCAATTTCAGAAGAATGAGACTTACTCTATCCAGCCAGGCTGGAAAGCAGGGATGTGAGGTCAAGGTGCTGACAACGCCCGGGAGTCTACACTGGCTTTGTGGTTAGAATCAGGGCTTGTTTAAATCCCCAGTCTTGCTCTACCTTGCTTCAGCCGAGATCAGCAAAAAGATCCCCTAAAACAGTCATACTCGGCACAAGCAACTGAGAACCCAGATTCACCTGGGACAGCAGTGACAGCAGCAACACCTGGAGGCTTCTGCTAAGATTGACTTGGGGAAGGATGCAACTGTCCCAGTCACTCCTGCCAGAAACCTCAAGAGTGAGCTGCAGAAGAGGCGCACTTCAAGTGTAAAGCAAAATGGGAGAAAATACTCGCTGAGAATAGAAATCTTACTGTATTTGTATAAAGTCAGCTCACTGGTGAGGAAGTGGAGAGGTAGAGCACAGGACAAGCTGACATCACACAGGACCACTATTATCACACCTGCCAGGAGGGCGTACGGACACGTATGTGAGCCTGCCTATAGGTATATGGGTTTGGCGCTTCAACCTGCAGGACCTCAGCCTGTCAAGAGAAGGCCACAGGATTTCTCAGGTTGCGAAAAACCCAAAGAAACATGGCAGAGAGAAACGAAGTAGAAATGAGGTCATTTTCCACTGATCAAGTCTCTTCATAAAACTGATTCTCAATGTCTCTTACATTTTTCAATGGTTCTGTGTTTGTCGTAAACCTTCTATGTGGAATCCAGAAGAAATAAGACATCTCTGGGTTCACAGATTATGACGGTTAATTATGATTGCTGGCTGCATTAAGAAAAGTTTAAAGGCCCTGAAGTTAGGAGGGAGATGTGATGAAGACATGCTGGTAGGGGTTGGAGGGGAGGAAGTAGGGGTATATGGGATCAAAATATGTTGTATGGAATTCTCAAGGAATAAATTAAAATACAGTTTAAAATAGAAAAAAAAACATAAATGCTTCAGGGATTCATAAGACACTCCTCTGAGTGTGTCTGGGGTACATTTCTAGAGACAATGGCATCATTAAGGCTCCGTCAGGGTGAATGAATCCCTTGACAGATTCTTAGTATGATGGCATTATTGGAAGATGGGGAGAAACAGAAGGTGGGGCCTAGAGGAAAGAGGCAGGTTACTGGGGACAATTCTTTGGAACTGCACCCTGCCCTGACCTCTTCTGTGCACTTTTTTTTCCTGCTTTCTTCCTTACCTGATGAGGAAATTCCACCATCATGGGCTCTCACTGCTATAATGTTCCACTTCATGATGGGCCCAGAAACAGAGCCAGTGACCATGGACTGAACTCTCTGAGACCATGAACCATAACACACGGTTCCACCTTTAAAATGTGCACGTCAGGTAGTTAGTCGCAGCAACACGGAAGCTGGAGTAACACACGTGTTTACCTCCAAAGCACCAGGTAGGGACAACCAACTGCCAGTGGCCTCTAACTGTCCAGTTCATAACTCCATGCAAATCTGAGAGCCCTTTATGTACAAGAGGTGGCTGTGCTTCCCCTCTGGATGCCACTTCCAAGAGTCAGAGCAACTTTTGTCAAAGCTCATGCTGGAGGAACTGCCTTAAATGTACACAAAGGGCTTGCTGCATGCAATGTGAAGTGAAAGAAAAGGTCAATAAGCCTCTGGTTATATGTTTAAAAAGAGAGAGAGCGAGACATCTATAAATAGCTGCATTTATTGAAGCTGCTTCCTTATCAGGAAGCATGGAGCTAGGAATTAACGTCTGCCTGCATCGGAAATTCTTTCAGACAGCACCACCCAAAAAGGAAATTTCCCTTCCAAAGCATCCTGGCTGTTCTGCCGTGGACTGTTTTATTTATTTATTTATTTATTCTCTTTGAGTTATCTGAAGCAGCTAAACTGGACCCTCATATTGTCCCGTGTGCTGCATGGAAAACTGAGGGTCTTTGGGTATTTGAATGCAAAACGTGAAGGTGCCCAAAGGAAGGTTTAAGGAGAAATAAAGATAAAATAAAAATGTCATAGCTTGGCCAACTTTCCCAGAAGTCAGTTCTGCTTTAAGACACTGGCTGAGAATTGGCTCTTCCCCATGCCCTTGCCTCAACTCCAATGGTGATGTCACCACATGTCACAAGAAGCTGTAAGGAGAGGTCACCTCTGAAACACCGATGATGGCCAAGGACCTAGCAAGACCTAACAGATCTAAGAAGATGAGAGGGGAAGGCCAGGGAAAGAGACTGCACAGTTCCAGACTGAGGGAGCTTGTAATCACAGGGGCTCTCAGGAAAGAAATCCTGCTTCCACTCTGAGTCAAGAAAACCATCCTCAATGCTATGTCGACCAGCTCTAGGTTCTTTCCTAATGAGATCAACAGCTAGAAACTCACATGCTTCCCAGAGTTTGTATGTGGGGAAGCCACCTGTTAAGTTTCAGAGGAGACCACAGCAAGACTGCCCGTGAATTACTTCCCTTGCCCATTATTAGACATTATGCCAGAGCTACCCATACAAACTTTGTCATTTACAAGAACCACACGTTATTAGAAAGTTAATCTTGGAGAAGCTGAATCCTCTACTTGGAAGACACTGAAGAAGTCCTGAGACTAAGCCCATTCAGTCTAGCTACTAGACTAATCCTATAACCATGGTATCTTTTTTTCAACTGGAAACTCCAAGAAGCAGGGTGGCCCCAGCAGTCATTAGTGGTGTCCCCCTCTAAGAGTTGGTCCTCTAAGGCCTCTACAGCCAGCCCTGCTATTGGGTTACTGAGCTAAATAAACTGAATGTCAACCTGATATCACAAGCAAATAAAACAAAAAGGACAGACAGCACAGCAGTTGGGCAAAACCAGAGAGAGTCCTTAAAGTGGGTTCGAATGCTGCTTGACACAAAAGGGAGATGCTAGCCCACTGGAGGCTCAGCACCTACCAGTGGCCAAGTAGCATCTTTAGAACCATGCCTGCCAGCGGACCCTGCGTCCATCACTGTCCATCCACTGTCCTTGGCAGATTACTTAATTTTCCGGTCCATGAGACACTGCATGCTTCCTCCTAAGAAGACTAAAAGGTAGCTTGTGAAGAAGAAATCATGACAGACCCTTGCTATCCTGTGTGAACCTGGACAAGTCCACTGAACTGAGGCCGGATCAAGAACACCACCTGCTTATGCCATATGATTAAGTAATATGTGCGGACGCATCTTGTCTCTTTACAACACTATAAAATATTAACCATGACTCTATTTACTTCTCATGGCTGTCTCTGCTTTTGACAACAAGGATAACTTCAAAGTATACAGCACTGTGGTTCCAGCCAATTAAAACCAAGGCACCACGTCCTTCCCCGTGTGCGGGTTCTTAGCCATGCGACTGTCTGAAACCCAGTCACTGGTGCCGATGAGAAGCAGCAGAACAGAGGGGCAGTGCAGCTCCCACAGGAAGGCATACAATTAAATCACTAAACACACACGAGCAGGAGTAGGAATGTAAAAATTCTGAAAGATTCACAAGGAAAAGGAAGGAGAGCCAAGGGACTATGTCTGGTGTCCGGACTCTAAAAATCTCAGGGCAGTTATTATGGCTATTTATTAACCCACAACATTGTAAATCAAAGCCCTATTAAATATGACGAATGAGTCCTGGGTCCCCATCTTTTAATATCAACTCATAGGGACTGAGCAAGGCCAAATAGAGTAAGATGCAAAGTCTTCAGGCAAATGGCATTAACATCGGCCTATGATTAAATGTGATTAAATCAACCAAATATGAGCTGATCATGTTTAATAGAGTTTGAAAAAAAATGTAGTTAACTGTTTAAATTCTGCTGTATACATCTGAAACACATTCATCTTGCTGCTGTACAGCCCAGCCTGGGCTTCAGTGGTTGAGGCCTGGGTACTTAAAGGGCTCCTACAAACACACTGACTCTTTTAAGGTTTGGATCTTTGGATCTCTACAGACCCATATGTTAAAGACTTCAGCACCAGCCTATGGTATTCTTAGAATATGGTGTGACCCTTAAGACAGTGGGACCTAAAGGTAAGTAGCTAAATGACTGGAGGTGTCCTTAAAGGGGAACCCGGATCCTTCCCTTTCCCTCTCTCTGTCTCTCCGTCTTTGCTTCTTGGAAGCTACTGCCCTATCATGATGTTCTGCCTTGCCAGGAGCCCAGGACAAAGGAGCCAGGGGCCACGGATTACAGACTACAGAAGCATGGACCAAAACAACACTTTCAAGTCTACTGGCTCAGACATCTGGTCAAAGGGATGCAAATCTCACAGAGCAGCCTCTCCTGGCAACCCAATAGCAGCACCTTGTGCCTCACTGCCTAGGAAGCTGACCAAAAGTAGCTTTCCAGCGGACTATCAAGTCCCTCCTTCACAGGGCAGGCCCCGCCCCCTCCCCCATGAGAACAGGGGAAAGACTTCTTTTCCAGACAATGATGAGGACAGACTGTGAACCTGACCCAGCCCCCTGGAGCTCTCGCATCTAGGAAGGACAGTGCTCTGTATAAAGGTAACTTTGCTTTTCATGGCCTGCTAAGGCTTACTTCCACCCCCACACTCCCCCCACTGCCTCAAAAAGAATCAGCAGGCTTTACAAAGGGCAAAGGAGAAGAGGAGGAGGAGGAGCATGCCCCTTCTACCCTCTCCACCAACAGTGAGGATGTCAGCAGGACCACTCAAGAGCATCAGCTGCAGTTCTGGGCATGAGGACCAAGGTGGCAGGGACTCTCCCACCAAGACCTGCATTGCCCCTGCATGCCCTTGCAGTTCCTCCTAGTCATCACCTAACACTTGCTTCCGTCACTACTTCACGTTTATCAAATTGGCAAACACAAGGCAAAGCCTAAGCCTCTCTCTCTTTTTTTTTTTATCTCTCTGTAGCTTGTTAATTTGCCAGGTTGGGGCATCAGTTTAGACAGTGTGAACACAGTGGTGGGATTCTGTGAGAATCCCAGCTATTAGATTCCTGCCCTCCCCCTTCCAAATCTTATTTTTTTTTTAAGAATGAGAGAAGAAAAGAAAGTTAAGAGCGAGGTTTAGCTGGAGATCCAGAGAAACAGCCAGAAACAGCGACTGCGAGCCATATTAGCCTGGCACTTCTTTTAAAACAGGCCTCTGAGAATGCTCCCAACCTCGAAATACCATAAATGTCCTGCTGCTGTCCTGGCTCTCATATTCTTCCCCGTACTTTCCACACACATTCTACTGGGAATTGTCTGGAATCCCAGATTAAAACAGCAGTAACCTAATTCCCTTGCTATTTTTTTTTTAATGTTTGGAAACTCAGCTGGGATGCATCTTCAAGTGTATGACCCAACTTCACAGAGTCAGCGGCCACTGAGTTCCTCAAATACAGTAAGGAGCAGGCAGTCCTGAACTAGAAGAGGGAGGAGGGAAGCTGGGCTAGCTTGCCTGGAAAGCCCCGGCAGAGGGCAGACAGTAAGAGCCTGGGAACTTCTGCTTGTAGAGGATTCATTCCAGATGTTGAAACCAACCATGTCACAACAGGGCTTCTGCAGACTACCAAGGAGAGCTATCACTTAAGTTGTACTGCTGCAGCTGAGACATTCAGGAAAACCACTGCCCTGCCATGAATCCATAACCTACTGATTATTCCCTAGGCCAACAGTAATGTGCGACAACTCTACAGAGGGTGATCTTGGTGATCATCCACCCATCCATCAATTCGCTCATCCATCTGCCAGTTCACCCACACATCCATTCACCCACCCATCCATCCATCCATCCACCCACCCACCCACCCATCCATCATCCACCCACACATCTGTCTGTCTGTCCATCTACCCATCCATTTATCCATTTATCCATCCATCCATTTATCCATCCATCCATTTATCCATCCATCCATTTATCCATCCATCCATCCAGGGATGACACACAAATTCTTCAGCAAAGGAAAAATAGTTCAGATAATGGGTTCCAGCCACAGGCCTGTTCTGGGGACACATCAGTGCAACTGACCAAGCAGCAACCCTAAATTCATTTGTCCATGTGAAAATAAATAAACACATAGTTGCACAGTGGCATAAAGATTAGGAATCTAAACTATGGGATCAGACAAGACTGAATTTGAATCTTGACCCTGCCATCTTACTAGTTCTATGACCAACACTGAAATAAAGTTACTTAAATTCTAGACGTCTTGGGCTGAGGATAAAGTTCTGTAGTAGAGTGTTTGCCTAACATGTGCAAGGTCCTGGGTTTGATCCCCAGCATTGCCAAAAAAAATACAGTAAAAATTTGTAAGCCTTTATGTGTAACATGGAGATAGTCTTTATGTATGGTATGGAAATAAAGAGAAAAAAAATTATCTTTACAGATATTAAAAATGAGACTGAAATAAAATGATTTATACATACACAAGATTTCATATAGTATCACAATAATTACTAGGCATTAATAATTTTGTTTCTTTGTTTTGAGACAGTGTTTCTCTATGAGCTCTGTCTGTCTGGGAACTCAATTTGTAAACTAGGCTGGCCTTGAAGCAACAGAGATCCACCTGCTTCTGCCTTTCAGTGCTTGGATTAAAGGCATGCGCCACCACGCCCAGCTCGTTACTAGCTATTATGACAGTGTGCTGCACTTGGCGAAATGCTGGGAAGCAGGAGCAGTGGCTCAGCGAGGAAGCTTTCTTCTCAAGAAGAAAGACTATGTGTTGCTAAGGAAAGACAGTTCAGGATAAGGATGATGAAGGCAGAGACGAGACTTGCCATCTTCAAAGGAAGAAGGAGTGAAGCATCCTCTTTTCCAATGCAAACATGAAGGGAAGAAAGAAACAAATGACCAGTTCACAGCTACATGAGCTCAGACTGAAAATCTAATCGCCAGTTCAGTCTGCTTGCTAGGTTGGTTTTTTTCTCTATGACAATTTCTACAGTAAAGAGCTCACATATGCCAAAGGTGCCTGGAGGCTTATCAGGACTCGGGGTCCCTCGAGGGGTGTTGAAAAAGATAGGAACATACATAGTATGAAAAACAAAACTTCACCCTGTCTGGGATAATTGTGTGTAATTTTTAAGCTCTGTAGAAGCAGGGAATTCTGCTTTCTGCATGGGGGACCTAGGACACTGACTGGCAGAACACAGGCTACCAGGAATGACTGGCAAAATAAGTAAGCAGAGGTGTTTGGTCTGCCTGGCATGAATGTGTCTACCCAAGGTAACATTCCTGAAGGAAATACACTGGTAACAAGATGGTATCGGGAGGGAAATTTGCGATGGCTTCTTGTTGCTTTTCCCACTCTGTCTGCTCCACTGGTGCCACAACAGTTCCGCTTTCTAAGGATGACCCTGCCTGCAGTTCTACAGACACCACCTCTACTTTCCAAGACCACTGTGGAGGGTGCAAAGGAAAACGAGGCCGTGCCTTCTGCCTCCCTGCTTAAGATATGACACAGGGATGTCTGGATCACAGGAGGCAACACTTTCTATACACAATATGGCGGAAGAAGGAAGGATTCCAGTGTCCCAGATGAATTTCAGCAATCATTCGAACCATAAACAGAAGGGATAACCCAGCAGTACCGGCTAAGATCCAACCGCAACACAGATCATGCACCCTCTGTCCCCCACTGTTTCCTACTCCCAGTAAGCCATCTTCTTAAGAGGGACAGATAAAGAAAGCAGGACCACCAAGGGACACTGAGCATGACTATGTGACATTCGAGTCACCGGGAATCACTTTGGAAAGTCCTAATGCCACCCCAGTGCCCATTAGAACCTGGACATGTGCCCTTGAGACGACATTCAAGCCGAAGGAACTGGCATTTTCTTGGACACAAGTGGAGAGGGTGGGAAGTCAGGTGATTCCTTTGCTCTGGATGCTCCAGTCACATTTTATCCCCTGGGCTGGGTACCAGTAGAAGAGGAGCAGACAGAGAGGAGACAGCAGGGGTCGATGCTTTGGAGACTAACACTGACCACAGGGGCAAGCTGGTCCCAAGGCTCTGCCGAGATGCAGTTGACAACTCGGAGGAGGATAAGTCGTTGAGGGAGAGGAGGAAAGGAGTAAATGACAGAAGACGGGGAAGATGTGATGGTGGATGAAAATGAAAGGAAGGAAAGCAGCCAGTATATGGAGAAATAGGGGGACCTTAGAGAAGGGAAGGCTGTGGCTTACAAATAAAGCAGGGTTCAAGGGAAGTGGGCGGCGTGGCAAGTGAAGGCGCTTTGCCAGGTCACACCTCCTCAGCACCAACGGTGAAAGCGGAGAGCCAACTCCCTAAAGATGCCTTCTCGTTGGTCTCCACATATGTACCTGGGCACACACCCCAACCCAACCCTCCCCCATTCACAAATAACTTTAAAAAACAATGAGCCGGAATTCACAACCGAATAAAATAAAATACAAAGCTGGAGTAGGCATGAACTTAGAGATAAAAACCTCGAGAAAAAACAACAACTCATTTGGCCTCCTAGATTACATTAACTCTGTCATATGTTAGGTATTTCTAGCTTTTTCCCCCCAGTCATGTCTTCATCAGATACGAATGAAAATATTGAGAAATAAGGGTCAAGAATGTCAAACTTTTCAGAGCCATTATGGGGAGAAGGTCAAAGATTCCAGGACAGCTGGCCAAGTCCCACGAGCACCATCTCAGAGCCAGAGCTTCTCCCAGGGATCCACCTGGGTCAGCATTCTGTGCGCGCTTCCCCTTCCCAACCTCCATCACCTCGAAGGTAAACACTCACGCAGGTGCGCTGGCAGGTGGATCGAGTCTTCCTCCATCCTGAGCGCTCGAGGCACTGGAACATGAAGCGGAGTTGAGGACCTGTAGCTGGCCACTGGACTCTCCGGAGGTGTATATGAAATTCGTTCCTGCTGTTAGGAAAAGGGGAGGGAGAAAAGAAAATGAAACGTTGCAATGGAGGTGGGAAACTCTGAGCAAAAGGCGGGAGGGGCCTGTGCGACAGCCACGTGCCCAGAGAGCCCCTACCAGAGGTGTCCAACCATCTGATGCCACAGCATGGTCCCATTGTCAACAACTGTGTTGGGCCACAGTTACCCTGGGATACATGCAGCCCACTGGCATCACTGGATTAGACATGCCCTCGAGTAATACCACCTTTTAAATGCCTTCTGTTTTAGTTTAAAAATAAAACAAGCAAATTTAAAAAAAAAAAAACCACTGGAAAGGAAAAAACTAGGCTCAGGTCAATAGAGGTCTACACCAGTGGTTTGTTAGCAGAATGAGGAGGGGCAAGATGAGCAAGGGAAAACAAGAAGTCTAAGAGTAGCCTTCCAAAGCAACTCCCCAACATTATTCTTCCAAGTCACATATTGAATGTCACCAATGCATTCAAACCATGCTTCCGCTTCTCTGGCAAGATCCCCAGCTTCTAATCAAGAGTATGATTCGATACTCGAATCCAGCAAGAGCGAGCTGTACCAGTAAGTGGGAAAGTAACGATTTCTAAGTCCAAAGACTTAAGATCTAGATTTATTTTTTTGTCTTCATTTCTGAGAAGTGGTCTCTGACAGCCCACGCTAGCCTCCAATTCACTATGTATGTAGCTCAGGCTGGCCTCCAAAACCTGATACTCCTGCTTCTATCTTCTGAATGCTGAAGTTACACACACATGTGACCATGCCTGGTTATTCAGTGCTAACGCAGAGCTTCATACACGCTCAGCAAGCACTTTACCGACTGAGTTATAGCCCCAGATGATTTAATTACATTTTCTTTCACTATCTCGCTATACCAAAACGACAACCCCAAACAGCCAGTGTTTAAAAGTCTCTTCAATATCTACATGAACAAGGATCCCCTTGCTCTCTCTTCCTTCCCATCACAAGCAATTATTTCCTTTCTCTTTGAAGTATTCCAGGGATCTTTTAAAATCTATTTGACAATGACTGAGATATTCGTCAACAGACAAGGAGGTGAGCAGGGCTGTAATAGACACACCATTCAACCTTACACAATCAGTATTTGCTGGATCAATTAAAGCCCAATGATTTCTACATCAACCAAGATGTCTCAAGATGCAAAACATCCAACTTCCCTTTTTCAAAAGCAAAACAAACAAACAGACAGAAACCCTAAACACTGAGTATTTCAAGCAATTCTAATAGACACCTAAGTTACTCTTTCTAGTGTTTGAGTATCTGTTTTGGGGCCTGTGGGTAAGAGAGGCAACAATCTATAACTGTGTATATGCGAAGTGCATCTTCAATCTGGAGAGGGCTCCCCATCCCAGGTACAAATAAGCTTTTGAGCACTTCAAGCACATGACTATGACATCACCTAATAAATTCTCTATGCTCCTCAACAAGCTCCCAGTCTAATCACATTTAGATATCAACAGCTAAACTCCAGGCCCACAAACAGCTTTGTTTTGTTATTTTTTACATAAGTGAAACTACTGATGGAGAAGCCGGGTATGGTCAAGGGGTCTTCAAATGGAGTGGCACAAGGGTGAGAAAAAAGGAAGAGAGATGGTATTTCATAGTATAATGAGCTCTGTCTCAAAGCAAGGGCTCCCAAGAACCTCATGCTTGTCTGTAAGAGAGGAGGCCACTTCATGGCAGTCTCCCACCACAGAAGTTTGACCATCAGCCCAGCAACCAGGGTCTGGCTGGAGTCACCTTCACAGTGCACCTATTCCTGACTGTGATTTTATCATTGTGCTGTGCCTTTGGCACACTGCAGCTGCTTAGTTAAAGTGTTCACTTCTACAAAGTTCCCGACCTCACAACTACACTGATGGCATGCGTCAGTGCTGGCTCTGGGACCTTGTGAGATGCTCCCTGTCCAGTAGTATTAGAGAGAGTCATACTCTTGCATGACGAGATCTACCGGCAGCAGGCCAGAGCCTGAGTGATTCTGGAACCTGACTGGGAAGCGGTAAGCGGAAGTCAGGCTCTGAAAGGTTCAGACCTCACCCACAACACGGGAGTCGCTACTTCAGCCACCAAGGGGAAGGCCAGTTGTGCTTTTCAGGCCTTGAGCAACCTGTGGGCAACCATGATTACCCACTGGAACCCGGGGCTTAGCGGCCAGCAAAGACCCTGAGAAGCTGTTACCTGGTATGTGGGCTCTTTTCTGAGAAGAACAGAATAAACAGCTAGGAAGCCCATGCTGAAGACTGAATGTACTTTGTCTGTCTGACTTCTGGCCTTACTTACATGGTACTGAGCTTTTACTCTTTCACTATAGCCATGAGCTTAACATCTATACTGGCTCATCAGCAGCTACCAGCTACTAGAAAAACTAGGCATGGCTATCTCAGAGACTTTTACACAAAGGGGCTTAAAGGGGACTCATATCCAACATTCTAAAGCAAGTGGCTCCTTTATTCTCTCTACCACTATTGCTCGTTTGACTCTACCCAAAGAAAAGGTGTCTAGATTAGTAACCATTGGCTCATTCACCTCTAAAGCAAACTGTCAGTCAGAAGAAAGCCAAAGGCACTTTATTTTAAAACTGGGAGCACTAAGGATTTTTCCCCATGAGGATTATAAGCCTGGCTCTAATTAAATTAAGTTGTATAGACAGGGATATGAATGCGCTCAGATATTGTAAAGAACGAACCGCAGATGGAAGTCAACACTGTGATTAAACATGCTGATGTGGGTGGGTGCGTTGTTGCTTAGATGCTGGGGGTGAGGGAATGCTGCTCTCAAGTCTGCAGACACAACCTGCCATGCCAAGTGGCCGGAACAAAGGGAAGGGCTGTGTCTTCTCACCTCAACTGAAATCTCCATGAAGAGTGAAGAAGGTACAAAAGAACGTCAGAGAGGCAAAGGAAAGCCGAAACGGCTGAAGACGAGGGCTGAAAGGCAAATGCTACTAACCATTATAGAACGCTTTTTAGAACGCATGTTCCTATAAGAGCACCTCACTGAATTGGAAATTATTTACATCTCCCTTTAATGCCATCCAGAGCATGAAGGGCTAATGAAGGGTACCGGTTTTATTCTACTTATTTTTAGCCTGTGAACTTCAAACGCCCATGTAAAAGAGGCTCACTCATCTAGTACAGGAAAATGGCATCTTCGCTTCCACTCCCCGGTCCTCAGGCCACATGGTCTAGAAGGGTCAGAAGCACAGAATTATTAACACCATAAGGGCTTGCCTCTTCTGAATTAGTCAACATAGAATTGCTGCAAATGATGAGGACTTCTCTGGTCCATTCACATGCTTGTTCTTACAGCACTATCTGAAAAGGCTGAGGGGTTGGGTTAGCGCCTACTGCTAATCAAACACCTCCTGGGAATATAGACAAAGCATTTTGTGAATCAAGAACAGGAATAAAGCCGGTGTTCTTGTGCAAAGACGGTTAACGAGTTATTTCAAAAAGCTTAGATGTCCTTGACTGAGGAATTCTTTCAAGAGATTGCTTCAACTAGAGTGTAAACACCAAGATTATATCTCCAATTTGGTTTCTGAAGTCTGCGTAGAAAGTCCTGAGGAGTGTCATGGGACCAAATGGTGACTGTTTCCTGGAGTTATGGGAAGAATTCCACCACAGGTGCCGCTCTCCTGTTGCATGCTACTGTCCACCGTGACAGCAAGAGACACTAAACACAGATAAGATGTATAAACAGCAGAGAGATCAGACCAGCCCATTCTCTAAAAGTTAGGGGGAAAGCTAATGCTTGTTGTGTAGCCAATATCAATAGACTGCACAGAAGAAACCCCTCCTCTGACAAGGTCTGTTCTGTGATTACTACACAAGCAGGAATATTCAATGTGATGGTTAATGGCATCTCAAAAGCCAACTCAATCAGCTCTGGAATCAACAGGGAGATGAGCCTGTAGGCATGCCCGTGATTAGGATAACTAAGGTGAGGAGACCAGCCTACTGTGGGTGGCACCATTCCCTGGGTTGTGGTCCTGGACTATACACAAAGGAGAAAGTAGGCTAAACAAGGACACTCTCTTTCTGCACTGTAGAAGCAACAGAACCAGCTGTCTCAACCTCTTGCTACGATGATCTCCTGATCATGATGGACTATCCATGGAACTGTGAACCAAAGTAACCCTTTGTTAAGCTGCTGTTTATCAAAGCAGCAGGACAATTAAAACATACAATTACTTAACTATATTCTGGCTGCAAAATGATTCAAGGTTGGTGGTATTGGTTTTCACTAAATATACTTTTCATAAGCATGCTTTTATTAACAAGCCATTATCTCTACATTATTTTTTTTAAAAAACAGATGAATAAGAATGTACCTGTACCATTTTCTAAGTCTTTGGCATTACAGATGCAAATAAAAACCTAAACTAACAGACTCCCACACATCTATTTTCTTACTTGTTAAAAAATAAATAAATTCATTATTTTGTCTGACCCAAAACTCAGTGTGATAAACTTAAAAGACGTGGTAAACTATGCACATGCAGCCACTGATACTATTTCTAAACTATTCCTAGAAAGACTATGTGCCCCAGAGTCTGGGGCGTGGAAAGACCGTCACAGGTATCCAGACACACATGAACCGTAAAACAGACAAGCACATGTAGAAGTGAGGTTACGGTGGGGTTTCTTCTCCTCCCAGGAAGGTTCAGGAGACTTCTAAAACCAAGAACCCAAGTGCTTCTTGGCAACCAGGCCCATCCCAAGAGAAACATCTATGTGGACAGCCCCTGGATAACCCAAATGGTGTTTGCTTTTAAAAACTCGCTGGCAGGATACATAACAGTATCTCAAGGAAGACAAATGGGAGTTCCCTGTGGGAAGTTACATGGGTGGGAACCACATTCCTGGTCTCTGAAGCCTCCTCCCCGAGTTAGCCTAATGGCCCAAGCTGCCCTAGGAAGAGGGCGCGCCGGACAGTCACACACTCAGCTGATGGGGCTCTTCCCAAGAACTAGGCTCTGTCGATCTAACCAAGCACCGTTTTCTCTGGAAGTCTATGAAGATGGACAAAACAGGTGGTTTCTTGCCCACACCACCAGTTTCACCCTAAAATGAGAAGACAATACACTGCATCTGTCAAACGGACAAAGTTAAATCATACTGCCTTCAAACTTCCTTTTCCCCACACTTATCAGCTGTGTTAAGGGGAAAGTATATTCATAATAAGCTCTAAAGCATCACTAAGATGCTTCCTTCCCTAACATTAACAAGTATTTCAGTGTTCACCGAGTCTACGCCTATACTCGGCATTATTAATTAAACAACTTGTAAGTCGTTGAGTTTCTAGAAATGAAATTCTATGGTGGAGATAGCGGTGTAGCTCAGTGGTAGAGTTTAGTCAGCACACACAAGGTCCTGGGTTCCAGCCCCAGCACTGCAAACAATCAAAAACAACAACAAAAGAAAACAATAATAAAACCAATGCCGTATCAGTCTACCCATATCACATATGAACACCTAGGCACATACATCTCGGAATACAAATACAGCTGGGAAATACAGTCACTTCAAAAATCCAGAAACCATTAAGAGAAGTTGTGTGCTTCTCATTGGGGGTGGTGTTACTTCAGCCCCACAAGAAAGCTGCCAGGACATCATCCTTATCTCCAGTTCACAGTAGGAAACCTGATCTGAAGATTGTAGGGTGAGATTAAGCAACTTGTTCAGTCACCAGCTTGGGAGACAGCAGCGCTGGAAATGTAGGTGTAGGCTGGTTGGTCTAACTCCACTCCAGGGAACTGCCTCTAAGAAGGAGGAACAAGAAGTTGCATGTAAGTACCATCGGCCATTTGACAACGGCTTTGTAGCTTATGAGGAACCCTAAGACCTACGCTGCAGCTCTATGAAGTGCAGTGACCTTGGGATGGCTCCTAGCTTTGCACCTGACCTCAGTTCTCAGGGGACACCAGTGGCTCATCCAACAGAACTGTCAAAGCCTAGTTACCCACGTTCCTAAGCCTGCAATGTATCTTATGAGCAGTAAGTAAATGAATTTGGCTAAAACAAAGAGAGTATATAATGTCTGTGAAGTTTGTCCCCATATGGCCTCTGCACAGGAACAGCCATTAGAATTCATATAGGGGTGTGTGTTTACTTTGAGACAATCAGTAGGACCAGTGAAGCATCTAGAGATTGCTTCTGTATTTAACTGCTTTACGCTGTACAGAAATCTGATCTTGGCTACTGCCAGGCAAAAATATCTTACTCTTTATCTCTAATGTTTTCTTTAACAAAAAGAAGCCATTTCTCTTACTAAATTCTTTCCAATTCTTCAAGAACAGCAAATCTAAATACATAGATGAGATTTAAAAGAAAAAAAAAAGCAAGGAGGACAGGACCCTGTCAACACTGACTTGATACAACAGGAATATCTTATGCCATAAGGAGGCAGGTCTGACCTCAGAAATCACAGTGGACATTGTCCAGGAAAGGCTCTGTCAAGGGCTTGGGGATAGACACTCCTAAATGAGGAAGGGTAAAGTCAGCAAGGACAAAAGTGGTCAGTGGTCTTCCGACCCTTTAAGTCTCGGGATCCTCAACGAGAGCTTTCAGTATCAGACGAGTAAGAATAAGAATGGGGGACCCCTTGTGTATCAGTCAGCATTCTATCACTGTAACAAGTACGGAGGCAGTCAATGTATGAAAAAGAGGAAAGTCTTGTCTTAGCTATCAGTTTTAGAGGTTCCAGCCCAGGATCGACAGGCCTTGTGGTTCTGGGTCTGTGACAAGGCACCAAAGCTGGCGGGAGAGCTTAGATCACTTAACTCAAAACAAGGAAGCAACCAGAGAAAAGGAAGGACTGATCTATCCCAATGGCCCTTTCAATGGCATGTCCCCAATGGTCTGAAGACCTTTTCACTAGTTCCAATCTCTCTCTCCTTCCCTTCCTTCCCCTACCCCTTAAAAAAAAAGTCGTCTGCCTCATGTGCCCACATGTGCCTGGTGCCCACAGAGCCCCACAGAAGGCATGTGATCCCACGGAATTGGAGTTACAGATGGCTGTGAGCCACCTTGTGTGTGCTGAGAATCAAACCCAGGTCCTCTAGAAGAGCAGCCAGTGCTCTTAACCACTGGGGTATCTTTCCAGTCCCTAAGTTCCCATTGCTTAAAAGGTTATTTTACCTTCCGGTAGTGCCATGCCTTTGGAGGATACTTACTCAAAGTAAAGCAACAGCAACTGTAGACTTCGGAGGTGGAGCCGGGTAATGCAGACCTGAGCACTAGGGGAAAGGACCAGCTTACTGCTCCAGCATTACCTGTGTGGGATTGCTTCTTCTAAAGCTGACTGAGGCTCAGACAGGGAGGTTTTCTAAAAGGAGCTTCCGCATGCACTGGGGGCTCACACAAGAGCTTTATAATTCCAAGATGCTGCTTTGATAGAGTCTGAGACTCTTTGGAAAGCCAAAGCTTGTTAACAATAGTGTATGCAAAAGTAGCCCCAAACACAACCTGAACATTATATCCACTTGTCTATTAATTAGACCCTAAGCTTGTGGTGGATACAAGGTTTAAAAGCAGGAGATTTTAGAACTAGGGTACAAAAGCTTTAAAAAAACAAAAAAAGAAAAAAGAAAAACCAACTCAAATACATTTCTTTATTGTTCCAATTTTAAAATATTTTAATTAAGACACTTTCTAGTCCTGAGATGGCATAAAATTCTTTTCTTTTTTTTTTTTTAACTTCTCTGAATTTCTCAGATATTTCTGACATGAATAGCAAGTGGTAGCTAAAGCTGGGATCCCTTTTAATGCCAGGTTGTGGTTTCCAGGGAGGACTATGGAGCCGGCCCAGCTCTTTGGATGCACGGATGGTTAGCTCATTTGGCTGGACTCCAGTATCATGCACATGCAAGCAAGGTTACAAGCTTCAAATCTGGACAGGAAAATTAAATTCACGCCATTCCCAGCCCTAAACTGAACCCTAGTCCCGGCTATGATGCCACAATTGCTCGAAGCTGAGAACTGATGAGCTTGGCAGTTCATACCCTGGCTCCTGGAGACGCCACAAAAGTGTGTGTGCTCTCAGAGTGTTCCAGCAGCACTGTTCACCATAGGAAAGGTGAGTATTTTTACTTATGTATAACCATTGAGTGTTGTTACCTCTGGGAAAAATTAAGTTCAATGTCAGAGTTACCCAGAGATGCCCCTGAGTTTTGGATTCACCGTTTGAAAGAGGGTCACTAAATCCTTTCTTCCCAGCAATTTCCAGAGGCAGAACGAACAGGTACTTCAGTTAGCAGCAGCCTCTACCCTGGGTACATCACAGGGGCCAAGTTCAGCTACCTTATTAGCGGCTTTCTCCTCCATTAATGCTATTCCCTTTAATGGTTTGGCTATTACAATTAGCCAATCTGCGCAGTCCCTGCCTGAGGCTAACAAGTAATGAACTGAGAGAGTTGTTATTTACTTGTATCGGGGGCGCTATTAGCGAGGCTTCTCAATTTCATCCCACAAATGAGAAGAGACCTTCCAGGCATGTGCCACTACCACACGATAGCCCCTGTGAATCGCTCACTGTGCCCCTGGTGTGGGAGCTATCCTGGGATTCAGGGCACTGAAAGCCTGGGCTGAGGTGAAGTCCAAGGTCCAGACTCTTTGCAGACTGCTAAGGTACCGGCGCAGTAACTATGAATCCCACTACCTGCTTTGTGTGGCTTCCTAAACGCTCACCTCTTCCCCTCGGCCCCCCGTAGTTTTCTTCTCTGTTACAGGGCACCGTTCTATTTCTTCTTTCTTTAATGACTGTATCCTGGAAGTCAGGCTCACAATGTCAGCAAGTTGGTAGCAAAGGCTGTTGGGGTGGGATGGGGTGGTGGCGGTGCCAGCAGCTTAGATCTCTTTTAAAACTGAGAAGACTTTCAGTCCTGTGATGTCTCTTTGTAACACACCCATAGCTTAAGTGGGCCACTTGTGGCCAGTAAGAAACTTAAGGCTTTCAAAATAACCCCCTAGAGTGAGGACAGGTTTACATTCTAATCCCAATGTCAGCCACACTAAGTGAGTGACAGCCTGCGTTTTGGAGAGCAGGCTAGGCTGCTCCAGGGAAGCTGAGTTCTTAACTGATCCCCTAACTACAGCAGGCCACAAGAACTATCAAGGTTAGAAGAATTCTCTTGTTCTGGACCTATTAGGTGATTCTTAGGCTGCCTTGGGCTGAGAAATAAAACTAAATGGTGAGGGAGCAGGGGGGAAAAAGTCCTGGAAACTGTGTCTAGAGAAATGAGCTTAAATTAAGTCAGAAAAGATTGACGTCTCTAGCAAATGTTTACTACCAAAACAATTTGCAATGCAACCACTTAAGACTGTTTAAAAGCAATAAAGAAATAGTAAGTCCCCATCCCAGTGTTCCTGAAACACCAGGCTAATAACATCCAGCCTTTACTGCTGCATCATGCTGCTGAAAAAAATGAGAAGAGCCTTATACAGTGTATCTGGGCTTTCTGAATGACAGGACCTCAGTACAGACAAGGTCCAGTTCTGAAGAGTGACGCAAAGACCCATCTACCACACACTTTAAGAATTAAACCTATCCTGGTATTTTAAATGGGAGACAACTGGTCATCGATGTGAAGGCACCAAACTGAGGACGCAGAATCCTGTGACGCCCCCCACCCATGAGAGATAAACTACCTGGCAACAAGTCATGAGTGTGGCATGCTTAGGCCTCTACCTTCAGAAAATAAGTCTCCATCTGTACTCGTCAGAAACAAAACCTATAGAATTTTCCGACTCGTCGGCCCAAAGATTCAGGATTATAAAGAGTCAGCTCCTTCCTCACTGTGGTCATGGTTAGAGAGATCTGGGAGTTTGGGTTTCTGGTGATTTATTATTGAAACGAGTCTTGCTGATAAGTGACTATTACTACAGAGATGCTACTGGCATTAATACTGCTCTCAACAATAAGCAACTGAAATGAGAATGAAATATCAAAGTATATATGTGCAATAATAACACCAGTGAGCAGAATATGAAGTAGCTAAAAATATAAGGAAACTCAAGTACTACACGCTTACTGCTTTTTAAAGACCAATTAACCATCTATTTTATATAAGATCCCATGCCTTCATTAAAACTGTTATTATTCAATTATTCGATGGTATATGAAAAATATACTTAGATTCGCACGTACCTTGGGGATTCGGGATCAGTTAACAATTTAGGAAACACCCATTTTTTTGATCAGGTATTCTCAATCTTGGCTGAACATCAGAATTATCCAGAAGAACTTAAACAAATTAAATAAGCCCCAGTATCCAAGCAAATCAGAGTCACTGGGGATGTGAGCCTAATATTAATTAACATTAACCCTCCTAGATTCTGATTCTGATGTTTGCAGCTGAGACTGAGAATCACCATCTGAAATCAAGACAGAAACAAGTGAAATTAATGAAGACATATGGTAAATGATTTTGTCTCACAACAGAATTTTGGCAGCCTTATTAATCTCTGTGCTAAATGTACCCCCTCCTGAGTGAATCGCCTCTGTGCTGTCTTTCACCATGAAACAGGTGACCAGTGTAATACAGGGAGTTTCTGGGACATACCACCCCACCTATACATGAAGACCTGCTCCGCACAGCTTCCTCTCTCTCCCCAGGAGCCACCCAAAGAACCTGCCCAGCTTCAGCTTCTAAAGTTTGGTACAGAACTTCGGTTCTCTGCCCTTGAGGTATATGCGGCAGGAGCATGGCAAGGTTAACAGAGAAGCAGGTGGAAATGGAAATTACTCCCTTTCTGGTCTGTCCTCCCTTCCTTCTCTTCCACCTACTTGGGCCTCCTAGAAGTAGTTCTCAGCCTATGGGTCGCGAACACCTTGCGGAGGGGGGGGGGTCACCTAAGACCACCGGAAAGCACAGACATCTACATTACGGTTCACAACAGTAGCAAAATTACAGTGATGAAGTAGCAGCAAATGAGGAACTGTATTAAAGGGTCACAGCCTCAGGAACGTTGAAGACCACAGTACTAGAGACAGGACATGTAGCTTAGAGCCTAGAAAGCCACTGTTTAGTCTTCAGAGGGAATGGCCCCCGAGATGGCAGTCAGGACTTGGGTAGTTGTGCTTTCTCTAGGGAAGAAGGAGGCTCTTAAGACTTACAGGGTTCCAGCATATCCAGTTTACCGGGATGCACAAGCCCCGTCTAGAAAGTTAATTTACATGGGTGATTGCCGGGAGGGAGGAGATGTGCTACAGCTGACTGACCGCAGTTATAGAGAGCTCCAAAAAGCCGTTTTTGTGAGTTGTCACCCATGCTGGGGTGTGTTTTTCACTGACGTAGCTACATTTTAGTCACCTGCACCTAAGTCACCTCTCGCTCATCTGCAACACCAGGGGTTGGCCAAGCTAGACTTTGGGAGAAAAATTCCCTTAGTCTGCTGTTGGTACTTTATATTAGGGTGACCAATGGGATACATTTCTGACAAGAGGAGCCTTGCAGCTTGTGATCAGGTCCTTATTTCTGCACACTGAACCATCGGCTAATGATAACAAATCTGAGCAAACACCCTTGCTTTATCAAGATTTATGTTTATTTTGTTGTTGTTTTGCTTTTATTTGATGGTGTGTGTGTGTGTGTGTGTGAGTGTGTGTATGGTGTGTGTGTGTGTCTCTTTCTGTCTGTGTGGGTGTACACATAGTGGTGCAAATGTCAGAGGAAGACATTAGAAACCCTGGAGCTGGAATTACAGGTGCCACAGTCCAATGTGGGTACTGGGGGCTGAACTGAGGGCCTCTGGGAGACCAATATGCTCTTAAGCACTGAAGCATCTCCAGCCCAGTAGTTGACTTTTTAGTAAAACCTTAGAAGCCAGGGGATGGAGACATGGCTAATCCACAGAACACTTAACCAGCATGTGTAAAACGCTGGGTTCAATCCCCAGCACAAGACAAACCTTTAAACTACTAGGAACCTTTGTCCCCAAGCTGGAACCCCTTTCACCAAACGCCATCATGCCTTCCTAACCCCTCAGGAGCCTGTAGTGATATTTTGTTCATATTTTAATAAATAAACTTTCCCTGAAGATCAGAGTGCAGAGCTAAGCCACTAGAAGCCAGGGAGTGGTGGCCTAAACCTTCAATCCCAGGACTCAAGGCCACCCTGGGCTACAACAAGATTGAATCTGCCTAAAAATAAATAGAACTCACACAAAGGTGATCCCAGCACTTGGGACCCCATGCCTTTAATCCTAGCACTAGGGAGGTGAAGACAGAAGTGATATGTCTGGGCAGAGAGAGGAATATAAGGAGGAGGAGACAGGAGCTCATTGGAGTCCGAGGTTTGGTGGAGACACAGTGCAATCTAGGCAGTCTGAGCACTGGTAGAGGTAAAAGGTCTCCACAGTGGCTGACTGTTCTGCTTCTCTAACCTTCAGCTTTAACCCCTATATCTGACTCTGGGTTTTGATTAATTAAGACCAACTAGAATTCGTGTTGCAGGAGTCAGACTACCAAAAGCAGCACAGAGCCAACCTGACACAGGCTGTGAAGCATCAATCAGGCCCCACCCCCTTGAGTGGCCCACAAACTGTTCTAGATGAAGCTGACATTCCTAACGCCCACATCTGGAGTACACCTACCTACAACCATGTTTAAGCTCTTGGTAAATAAGAATCTGTATAAAGTAGCCCTACAGGGCCAGAGTGGTTTACTCAAGAATTTCAGACTTATTTGCTCACTGTTGAAGTGAAAACTCTATCAAGGAAAAGACCACTGAACACCTAAATTCTTCCTGGAAGTTAAAGTTTTCAACAGCACCTAAGCATCTTGGCATTCTGAGCATTTTTCTGTTTTGTTTCAAGCAACGTGCTGCTCTCAGCCTGACAGGACTGTGGCAGGACCTAGCCTCAAACATCTGGATTTCGCCTGGTGCTGCAGTTAGGGAAAATAAGCTGAAATGCCCTCTGAATTTTTCAGAAACCAACCTGCAAAGCAACCGGGCTACAGGGCACCAGTCCAGCTTCACCACTGTTCCCAACTGTGGGCTCCAGTTATTGCCAACGACAGAAGAGGAAGATCTGGAACATTCGATAAAAAACATTGGAGGGGCTCTTAAAATCGCTTGGAGCTGGTGGCTGGAGCGGGGCCTGTAAAAGGGCTCATATTTCCTTCTAAGCAACGGAATTCCCCCCTGGTAAGATTATATTCTTACTGCCAGCGAGTCAAATCCGTGCTGACAGCCACGGAGGTTCGGCTGGGAGAAATGCCGAACACACACAGACGAAGACACAGAAGCGCTGATGTGGATGCTTCTTTTGTTCCGGGAGAATCAGTGGTTTGCGAGGGGGTAAAAGCATACTTGGAAATCATTGTGATTACACACAAGCAAAGCTAGCTTCTCAATTAACTTGCTCTTATTAAAACCTATTTTCCAACCCTCAGTCACCACAAACCCATCCACATAAAAGAGTATGCTAACAGACTGGGGGGCGGAGGCGGGGAATGAGCGGCTGGCGTTTGAGGTCTAGTAAACTTCCGTAGAAAGTTCTACTGTTCTTTGACAGACCCCTACAAAGGACTGACTCCCCTAACGCTGTCCCAGACATCTACGGTAAGACACTGGTGTAATCTAAGATTCCCTGGCTGCTACAGTAAGAAAAATAGGAAAATAAAGTTGGCTTAAATTATATGTGTATATATATATATATATATATATGTATATATATATATACATATATATATATATACATTATATCATATACAACACTTAGTTCAATGCATCCAAAAGATTCTTTCAACATATAATCAATATATAACTCTTAATTTAAATATATTACTATCTTACCTTTTTAAATACTAAGTCTTTGAAATCTGGTCTCTAGCTTTCAACACAGCCCATCATCAAGGAGACACTAAGTTTCCACTGGCAAGTTTTTATCTGTATTTCAATATCATAAAATTTACAGTCGGAGAACCAGGGGTGGTGGTATATGCCTGTAATCCCAGCACTTAAGAGGCTAATACAGGAGGATTGTCGAGAGTTCAAGGTCTGCCCATGGTGCATAGTTCCAGGCTAGTGAAGACTACAGCGAGTGATTCTGTCACCAAAAACAAAATTAAAACTCCAAGTTGGGAGGGTCAGTTTATATACCCAAGTAGTTTATATATTCTTCTAATGACATCCGAGTCAAGTATTTTTAAGTTGCATTTATTTAAAATGAAGTAAAGACTCAGTTTCACAACTGTGTGACCAGGTTCCACTGGCAACGGCTACCATACTGTATACCGAATGAAGGCTACATTCAGGGGCAGCACCCTGCCAAGAGTACATGGAGGACCAAGCTGCAGTGTGGTGCCCACTCTTTCAGAATCATTAAACACTGCACATGAACGATCTGCCTCCTTTTCCTTTCTCCAAAGCTGATGATGGTCCTATGAACTGGAAGTTGTTCACAGAGGAGGAGGAAGTGATGGGTATGCTTCTACCCTCCCTACTCAGAGACCACCAGCTCCTCCCACCCCCAATCCACCGCTAAGCTACTTCACAAGATTCCCTGGGACCCCAGTCCCAGCAATGTCGGGAGGCTGCTTGGTAAATTCAGCTTTCCTCCCCAACCCAAATTGCCACTGTGTGCTATGCACTTTTCTCATGTGAACCATTCTTAAACTTGGCCACAATACTCCTAGTATAGACCCAGTGATCCCAGGGCCCAGCAAGTGGTAACTCTTGGGCACCCTGCTGAATACTGTTTGTGTTCTGCTATCTAAAATTTGAACCATAAAACAGGTTTAAACTTTTCTGAGCGATAACCTTCAGTGCTCCAAGGAAAGGTGTGGGTCTAATTAAGAAAAAAGAGAAGTAAAATGTAAGCTCCACGCAGAGTTAAAACACTAGACTTTAACTTCCCTAAGAGCATGCCAGGGTCTGACAAATCCTCTTCTCTGCCTGGCTTCCATGGCTATGACTGAAGATCAACCTGTTGACCCTTTCTTAAAGGGAAATTTTGTTTGTTTGCTTGGTTGGTTGGTTGGCTGGTTGGTTTTTGAGACAGGGTTTCTCTGTAGTTTTGGAGCCTGTCCTGGAACTCGCTCTGTAGACCAGGCTGGCCTCGAACTCTCAGAGATCTGCCTGGCTCTGCCTCTTGAGTACTGGGATTAAAGGCATGCGCCACCACTCCTGGATGAGTCTTCCTCTCAACTGCTTACTAAAATTAACCTTCCAGCTTAAAAACACTTTATTAAACTGCATTTATTTATTTACCTATTGTGTGTAAGTATGGTGGTTCAGAGGAAAACTCTAGGGGTCAGTTCTCTCCTTGTACCATGTGGGTCCCAAGGGTTGACCTCAGGTCATCAGGCTTGGCAGCAAATACCTCTACACAAGGGGCCATCATTGTCTCAAACCTTAAAGCCTTAGTGTGCCGTACACACCCCAACCCCGAGACAGGGTCTTACTGTGCAACCCAAGCTAGCCTTAAATTTATGTTCTTCCTGCCTTGGTTTCCCAAAAGCTGAGATTACAGGTACACACGACCACAGCCAGCCTTACCCTTGACCCTGTCAATCCTAGACTCCCGTATCTGCTTTCCTTCCTCTACTCCCAATGCTAAAAACAACAAAAGTATAACCTGAACAAACATGCTCATTATTTCCTGATTCTTCCCAATGAAACTACAGGAACCACGTTCCCAGGCTCTTGGGTCACTGTGAAACTCAAACAACTGGGCTAACAGATGATGAAGGTTCAGTAAATCGAGTTAAAACAGTGAAAATGCCCAGGCCAGCCATGACGCGCTATTCTTATGCAACAGTTTCCAATAGTTTGGGCTCAAAGACAAAAGCTGCTCTGCTCCTTTTGCCCCTTCTTTTTCCAAACGCTTCAGAGAAATGAGCCGTGCTGTCTCACTGTATTACATTTTACATGCATCAGTTAGCAGAACAGAGAACGGGTCCGTTTTTCTCCCTTCAGGCTGGGAGGAAAAATCAACCCGCCAAATTTCAGACCTGGTCTTGAGTGTCACATCTAGATTACAGGCTGACGCTGAGCCTGGAAATCCCTGGGTATGACCCTGAGTGTTCTATGACCCAAACAAAAATCCCACTGATCTGAACCACTGTTAATAAACGTTTTTAGTTCAATAAAGGTGTTTAGAAACTTCTAGTTGACTGTGGGGTTTTAACCCTATAGATGGCAGGCTTTACTCGGGAAGGTTTCTCCCCATCTCTGACTCAGCCTTTGTCCCAGTTCTAGCTCCCCCTCCTGTTTCTGTAATTCCCTGGAGCTAACTTCCAGCCCACGATCACCAGGCCCCAAGAAGACTCTGCCCTTGATCTAAGTCTTATTCCACAACTCCTTGGTTATACATCAGTGGTTTGCTGGAGTTTGGAATTTGATTTTCCTCTGTCCACATCCACAGCTGTGGGCCAACCTTACCTCCAACTGCCACTTAGATGGTCCAGGCTCTCCCACTCACTCTAGAGGGGACAGATAATCAAGAAACGCAAACTCTACATGAGCAGGGGCCTTGCCTGTTCTGGTTACCACCACACCCCTTATGCCTAGAAACAGGGATCATTTTTTACAAAATGTATGAGCCTCACTAGACAATGTCAGTCAAAATGTTTCTCCAAGCTAACACAAGCTCATATTTTGTCCTAGTTTCCACCTAGGGCCACTAGTGACTTATTAACAAAAATTTGAGTCCAACTGCCAACCTTAAAATCTTGCTACAAACTACCCTTATGCCCGTTTACTCTTCCCCTTCCCTCCAGGAGGTGCATTCTCCACATTCTCAGACCAGGTCCTTCGGTTCTGAAGCCCTACTGGAGTCTGCTTCAAGTTCCTGGAGCATCTTACCACCCAAGCAGACATGTTTAAAAGACCCCCCACTACTCCTCCCATGCCTCAACAGGACTTTAAGAGTAATACCTTTTTGAAACTTTGAAAACCAGCTATGTGTGTCAATGACGTTGTGAACCTCAGATGGGACATCTACAGAACACACACCCTAGCCATCTTGGGTATCATCTCGGAAGAGCCAGAGGTCAAGAAGGACCACAGCAAAACTCTCTGGTGCCTTCTGGACATGACCAGGCATTCACACACTTACAACAGCCGTGGGCGCCTGCACAAGACCTGTATATCAATCCAGTCATATTCCAGCATGGGAGAGAGAGGGGTTTATGTATAATATCAATCCAGTCATATTCCAGCATGGGAGAGACAGGGGTTTATGTATAATATCAATCCAGTCATATTCCAGCATGGGAGAGACAGGGGTTT
This sequence comes from Arvicola amphibius, assembly GCF_903992535.2. Lineage (NCBI taxonomy): Eukaryota > Metazoa > Chordata > Mammalia > Rodentia > Cricetidae > Arvicola > Arvicola amphibius. Next base: position 16,678,450 of record NC_052048.2, read on the forward strand.
ATGTATAATATCGAGTCATATTCCAGCATGGGAGAGAGAGGAGTCTATGAATAATATCAATCCAGTCATATTCCAGCATGGAAGAGAGAGGGGTTTATGTATAATATCAATCGAGTCATATTCCAGCATGGAAGAGAGAGAGGTTTATGTATAATATCAATCCAGTCATATTCCGGCATGGAAGAGAGAGGGGTTTATGTATAATAATATCAATCCAGTCATATTCCAGCATGGAAGAGAGAGAGGCATATGATGTCCCACTCCTAACTGAGGAGCTATAGACAGCTGATGGCTTCTGGAGGAGGGAAAGTCAGGTTTCTGCGGGAAGGGTGTTAGTTGTTTAAACAGATGTGGTCTCTGTTAGGTCGTTGTGCTCCAGTGGGTGGCCTCAAATCCGGGAGTTTATGGGCAGCACAAAGAGGACTCAGAGGAAGACACCAGGTTGGGGCCTAGAAGGCTGGTGGCATATCTGGGCGGAACTGAGAGAGGAACGAGATGAGTATAATAAAAATACACAACAAAATTCTCAAAGAATAAAAATACTTTTAAAACTTACAGGCGTGCGCGCGCACACACACACACACACACACACACACACACACGCATGTACACATGATTGCACACAGAAGTGGAGGCCAGAGGCTGACAATGGGTATCCTCCCAATTGTTCCTCTACCTCTTTTGGGAGGGGGCACCAATCTGGCTAGAGTAGCTAGCTAGCATGTTCCAGGGATCGTCCTCCCTTTGCTTCCCCAGCACTGGGTTTATGGGTACTACTGCCAAGCCTGGCTTTTAATGCTGGTTTCTGAGATCAAATTTGGATCTCCACACATAAGCCTTCTACCAACCGAGCATCTCCCAGTGCCCCCAAACAGTTATGAATAATGGTTTATTGCCATCTTTCTGCCTGACCGGAAATAGTACCAAATCTGGCTGGTCAGATTTGGTATTAGATAATAGCAGGCATTTCTAAAGTTTAAAATCCCATCTCAGGGATCAAAACTGATCACGATTCTATTTTTCTATATAATCTCCTCTCCCAGATCAGCTAACAGTGTGGAGGCACTGACCATGACTGTATTGGCTACAGTCCCCAATCACGGTGCCTAGCAGGCTGCAGAAAATTCATAATTATTGGGCCAGTGAGTGAGAAAATAAGTTGAAGACCTTGATAGATGATGTTTTTTGTTTCAGTGACTATGCACCCGGTCCCACTATGTGCTGGGGCTATGAAAATGGACAAGAAAAAAATTCTCAATCTTGTTTTAAGGAGGACACAGTCAAGAATGCTTTTCAAAGAATAAAGAAACTGTCATCAACAATTAGCTTTTATGTGAGAAGTATAAATATTTTATTTAAACTTCCCAGGTATCAGTTAAGTATGATTTGGTAGAGGGGCAAAAGGAGCTTGGTTTTTGGAGACAGGATTTCATGTAATCCGGGCTGGCCTCTGAGTTGCTAAGAAGCCAAGGCCGGTCTCTAACTCCTGACTCTCCTATCTCTACCTCCCCAGTGGTGAGGTTACTGGATGTGCCACCATTCTCAGCTAAGTGTGATGTTTTTATTACTACTTTAAAGACCTGCGATTCAGCAATGCTATCTAGTTTGTATGGTGTTAACAGGTGACAAGACAGCCTTGGAACCTAGAGCGCAGTGACAGTGAAGTCTGGGGCCTCTGGTTATTCCGAGCAATCAGATGGTCAGATGGCTTCTTAAGATGACACCGCTCGAAACTCTGAAGGAGAGATATCGGCCTCATCTCACGCAATTCACGAAGCCTCTGGTGACTGAATTCATTCCTGATGAAGCCACAGATGTTCCCCCAACACCAACTCCCACAGTCCTAGCTCCGGACGATATCCGGAAGCAAAAGATTCCGTTACAGGTCCATGTTCTACTGTGAGGCCGCTGGGGAGACTGGGCTGAAGCGGAAGCTGCTGCTGGATGCTGGTGGCTGGTAGACACCCACAAAGACTGGAGGCTCAAGTAATCAATAACCCTGACACACAATCATGGATGAAAAGGAGAAGGCTTGGATGCAAAATCTGGTGTCACTGAACAGTGCCACCTCGCCACTTTGGGGGACAGGTGCCATAGTTAGCAAGACATTTTGCTCATTGATTCTTTTTTTTTTCATTAATTCTTAAACAGAACAAGAACAGCACCTTTCAAGTTTGATTTTGGTGCCTTGGAAACATACAGGCGTTATAATAAAGTCTGGCTCCAGACATGGCCAGTTTTAAGGTGTCTCAGCAGCTCAAGATACCAGCATAATTGCATGGGGTAGCACAGACAATAAGAGGAAAAGCTCACATGAGCATTTAAGCCCTCAGAAAAATCATCGTTTCTAAGCATCGGTGGTGGTGGTGGGGAGTAAAAATGGCAGTCAAAAGATCCAATTTCTATAGAGATGCAGCAACAAGAGAAGCAGCTGCTGCCAGGTCTGAGTGTCCCATGTGATGAGCTAACCATCTCTCTGAATTGGGTAGACACTCAAGAAGGGGTAATTCCAGGTAATTTCTGAAACACCATTACCCATGCTCTGCACAAATGGAAAACATGTAGTTGCCTCTTTTGATTAACAGGCTAGTGGCTACAGACAAAAACATTGGGTAGTCTGCATCGGAGTTTCCTGATCTCTGCCATCAGTACAGCAGCCATCTGTCAGGACCAGCATCGCCTGCATAGGTCAACTACGCAGCTGATATGGGTCATACAGACCAACTCTTCTGTGTCACTAAGCATGGAGTGAGAGTGAGTGAGTGAGTGTGTGTGTGTGTGTGTGTGTGTGTGTGTGAGAGAGAGAGAGAGAGAGAGAGAGAGAGAGAGAGAGAGAGAGAGAGAGAGAGTGGGGGGTAGGGAAAGGGCGTGTACTGCACTAATAATGAATACAATTTCATTGCCTACATTGGGGTTGATGGCTCTCTGCTAAAGATATCAATTTCCCAGTTGATTCCACAATCATCTAACATGGCCTAGTGGGAAATGTCAGGAGGGAAACCTGATGCAGTTCTCCAGGAGCACCCCCTCCCTTGCTGTGCTTTCTTCTATTGCTTATCTACACCCTTTTCTGCAACCTGTGAAGGTAAAGAGGGTGAAGAACAGAAACAAGATGCCACACCGAGCAGCAGGTTAGGAGAAAACAAAGAAGGAAACGTGCAGTGCAACTTCACCAGGACATGCACTTAAAAAATACCCTGTCTGTTTTACAAAGAGAGGATTAAAGAACTTGTCTTCCTTCCTAGCTGGAAAGATGGCTTGGGGGTTGAGCACACTGGCTATATACTTCCAAAGGACCGGGGTTCAATCCCCACTACCTACATGGCAGCTTAGAACCATGTTTAAGTCGAGACCAGGGCATCCAATGCCTGCAGAAGCATCAGACACACGAGTGGTACAAAGACAATACGATAACATACCCATACATATACAATTTTGTAAAAATTTAAAGAATTTACCTTCTACAAGCAAGGCTAGAATTTGAAGGAAAGTCAGCCAGATTACAAAGCTGTGGTCTTTCTACATTTCTCCCTAAACTAAGAAGGCTATCTGGCCAAGTAAAAATGGAAGATGGAAGAAAATGTATTAAGAAAGTTCCCGTGATTAACGTGATTACAGAACTGAAACTGGGTAGATTAGACAGAAGAGAGCAGATTTTGACGTTCAAGGTCATATTAAACCAAGTGACAGGTCATCTGAGCAGCACAATCCATCCTAGCCAAGGTCCTCTCTAAGCAGAACAGCAAGAAGGGGTGTCTGTCCAGCACACTCAGGCCAAAGCACTATGGAGGCCCCAGGACTGACAGGGAATAACAGCGTAAGATGGTGGGGAAAGCTGGGGGGGGGGGAGAAAGGCTGCATGTGCCCTGAGTGTGTTATAAAGGTTTACACTTGAAGAAAAATGCCTTCTCCCTGGGCAGAGCTAACTGAAGGAAATAGAACCATGTCGTTTCCTCTGCCCTTCCTTCCCCATCACTCTGTCTTCTCCTTTCCTTCCTTCCTTCTTTTAGTTTTTGAGTCAAGGTCTTACTATGTAGCCCAGACAGGCCTCCAACTTACGACCTTCCTTCCTACCACAACCTCCGACATGCTGGGGTGCTGGGTGTGCGATGCTCTGCCCAGCATCCATTTTCCTTTGACCTCCCCGCTTTCTGCTTCCTTCCCCACGGTAAGTTTGAACAGGAAGAGGGCTTAGAAATCGAGACCAGCATCCTCATTTTCCAGATTTAAAAAAGAAAAAAAAACCCAGAGTAACAGAAGTATCTTGAAAAAAACACTTCTTCTTTTGGGACCCAGGTAGTTACCAGTTCTTCTTTTCATGTATTTGCCATATACTGAACTAAAAAGAGAAAACAGTAGGCAAGTATGAAACCAGAAATTCTGCTATGCAATGCCCCGCTTTAAAGATAGGCACTGGACCGCTCCTACCATTATCTAGGTCAACTTTAAGGCAGCCGGATTTAAGGAGGAATGGTTTTATTTCATGAAGAGCTGCCTGAATCTAAAAAGGTGACAACCGTCTCTAAGAGGGACTAGGAGCATTGTTGGGATGTGGGGTAAAACCTGGGTGCTTCCATGTGGGGACACGGAAGACAAGCCGCCTTCAGTGGGGTCATGCACACAACCGAGCTAACGGCCCCAAACAGATGAAATATCTCCAGCTGGAAACCTTAGCTTGTCATGCCAGTTAGGTGGCAGCTAACATTTTCAAAAAACAGGCAAAATAAAGACTGATAACTATAAAACGTTTTAGGCCCTTGGGGAGGAAGGTGTTCTCAAAGAAGGAAGTGTTGAGTCCATAAACAAAACAGTATGAACAGGTGGTGGGGTTTTAAAGTGTGGTTAAAGCTTCCTGCTCTATCCCATTTTTTTCTGAAACCTACTTTCCCTTATAGGCCAGGCAAGGGTGAGGGTTTTTATTTTTCTCTTTAAGAATAACAGTGAGAGGGGCTGGAGAGATGGCTCAGAGGTTAAGAGCATTGCCTGCTCTTCTAAAGATCCTGAGTTCAATTCCCAGCAACCACATGGCAGCTCACAACCATGTGTAATGAGGTCTGGTGCCCTCTTCTGGCCTGCGGACATACACACAGACAGAATATTGTATACATAATAAATAAATAAATAAATATTTTTTTTAAAAAAAAAGAATAACAGTAAGAAATCCAAAATTGCCAAAGACTATAAACGCTACACTCTTGCTTCCATGCGGAACCCCATGTAAAGAGGCAAGTAACACGTGGTTTTCACCATAAGCACCCTCATTCCTGGTTCTCTCCCTCTCCCTGACAGGATCTCACACACGTCAGCTGACCTTGAAGTTGTTATGGGGCAAAGGATGATCTTGAACATCTGACTCTACCACAGGTAAGTCTAGACTGCTGGGATCACAGGCATGTGTCACCGTATCTGGCTTTATGCAGTGCTGAGGACTGAACTTAAGGCTCTGTACAAACCAGGCGAGCACTCTACCAATAGAACTATATCCACAGCTCCTAGTTCTATTTCTAATCTTTTCTCTGTTAAATGCTTAGTTAAAGTGTTGCTACATTAAATATGAATAATTTTTATTTTAGATATCATTGCTTCCAAAAAGATCAAATCTGCTTCTATTCGTGTTTTTATTGTAATGGGAGACATACCCTACAGAAAAACCCACACTTGACACCACTTCTCCTCAGCGGCTCTTCCCTTTTACAAAGTGCAGTGCTGCAAAGGGTAGCATCTCCGTCCTCCCCTTTAGTGGGTCTCATAGACACTAGGAGCCAGACATAAAAGGGGACAGAAGGGACACGAAGCTAAGAAGGGTCTCCACCCAAGAGCATGCTCACTCCTGACCTTGTACAAACTTTTGGGTAAGGCACCGTCCCTCCTGCAGGCTCCCAGGAGGTTGGTCCGTAACTAGAGGCCTGGAAAGCAGTTTTCTGAGGAAGGAGCAAACGGCAGCCCACTGAGGTGCCGCCAGACCACGGGAAATCTCTCTTTCCTTGCACTTCTATTGTTAGGTGTTCACGGCTATATCCTTTAAAGCAAAAGGGGGAAAACCAAAAACCACCCACATTCTGCACTGAACGGCTGCCAACACCATTGTCTGCACCTGCAGGAGGAAGTCTAAAGAATCCAGATGAGAAGGTCACAGGTTAATAGAGCAGGGACAACTGTCAGATGTCCAGACAGCAATAGGCCCACCTCATCAGAGCCCAGTCCCCGAGCTACTGAATTCGGCTCTCCCCTGGACTGTGACCAAGGAGCTCTCCCCAAGAGCCTCAGTGATTGCATCTTTGTGGATACAATTGGCTCTTTTGAGCCTGGCAATGCCAGACCAGGGCCTTACTGGCTTTCTTCTGTTTAGACAGGAGTCATCAAACAGGTTAGACTGCTTTCTGCCACGTTGCTTTGCAGATATCGCTAAAATACCAAGGTAAAAGGGAACATGAAATGGAATGGGATTTCTCACCACTACCCGCAAAGGCCTACAAAGGTCTACACAGGCCTTTGCCGAAGGTCCCCAGTTAAGGCCCTAAATGGTAGGATATGTTAGGGACTGTACGAGAAGAAATATCAAAAGTAAAGCCAAAATCAAACAGCCCCATTTCTGGAGGGAGTAAAATGTACTTCTTGAAGCCGGTAGCAAGTTCAGTAATAAGTTTTGCTTGCACAGAAAAACTACCCAATAGCACAAAGATGGTCATGGATTCTTCTTCTGTTTGCACATCTGAATAACAATGAAAGAACCCAAAATAGCCACTGCCAACCCGTATACATCCAGCACAGCACGAGGAGGAAGGTTATCCTTTAATTACACAAGTGGCAGGTTTCCACTTTAGTCTTACAACTTATCTTGTGGAGAAAGGAATGCATAAAACTGGACGTTTTAATCCCTCCCCACTCCCCCATCCCCCCCACCCGCACTCAGGAGGCAGAGGCAAGAGGATCTCTCTGAGTTCAAAGCCAGCCTGGTCTCCATAGTGAGTTCCAGGACAACCAGGGCTATGAGGGAAGTCTGCCTCAAAAAACAACAAAAATAACGAATAAAACAGTAAACCAAGAACCAAGGTCCAGTATTTTCCAAGTGTCAGTGTGGTTCCTGGGGTGGGGGTGGGGCGTTGCTGGGATGATAGCTCAGGTGGTAAACCACTTAGTGCACAAGCATGAAGACCTAACTTCCATCCTTAGAAGCCACATTCAAACAAAGACAAACCATAACCAGAGCATGGTGGCATGTTCTTATAATAGGACAGAGACAAGCAATTGCTCCCTGGTCAGACAGCCTACCTTACTTGGGGACAGTACCAGGCAAATCAGAGTCCTTATCTCCAACACAAACAAAAAAAACACATCAACAAAAACCCCTAGAAAGTTTCCAAGGACAAAGCCTGAAGTTGTGTACTGACCTCCACATGTGTGTGTATGCTCACCTACACACGAAAGTGCACCAACACACATGAACACACACAAAAACCGAGGTAAAGACTGTACTGACCCAAGAGTTCAGAGGCTACTATCACCCCCATAGTATGAGTCAGTCATATTAATATGGCTTCCAAGTTAGGAAGAGAAATCCCAAACTTCCAGCATTTGCACACAACAAAAGAGACAAGGGTCCTAAACTTTTCTGTCACGTTTCCTTTCTCACTCATAGTTAAGTCAGTGACCTAGGGATCAACCTTCTCGGGTGCTAGTATAGCTCATTTATCTACCAGGCAAAAACATACACCCGGTACAACCCAGTTTCTACCAATTCAGCTGTCTAGAGGCTCCAGGGACCTTGGGAGAGTGTCTTCAGGGAAAGGTGCAAAGCCTTTGATCTCAGGGCTCCCACCCACAGGAGCGCACGCAGGAGAGCAGGGAGATAAAATCCTGAAAACGCGGACAAAGTTCACTTGACAGCTGCCTATTCCAGGCTGTGAACCAGCACACCTGGCCATTTGGCCACTCCTTTCTGCGGCAAATTTTACCTGCCTGAGCAGGAAGCAGTGACAGGGAGGACACAATGCCTACTATGGCACCTGCACAGAACCCAAGTTAGCAACAGAGCCTTCAACTGCTCAGTCAATGCAGTTTGCCACAGAGCCACCAAAAACAAGGGAGAACGCATGTCCGGGGGTTTTAAAAGATATGAAGTCCAGCATATAAGACACTTTGCTATTAAATAACACCCAAACGGGAAGATCAAGGGCTGGGGCGATGGTTTAATAGGGGATGTGCTTGCTGCCCAGCACAAGAGCATGAGTTTAGACTTCCAACAACCGCACAGAACGCCAGGTACAACAGTGTGTTCTATAATCCCAACACCGGGGAGGTGGAGGCAGGCTCATTCATTCCTGAGTTTCACTGGCCAGTCAGTCTAGCTCCAGGTACCAGGGAAAGAGACCCTGTCTCAAAACCTAACATACGGAGCAACTGAAGAAGACACAAGATTGTAATTGAACACTACATACACACACACATACACAACCAATCAAACAATGAAGCAAACCAAAACCTAAATTGCAAATAAACACTGGATATTATGTAATCACTATGTGGCCATATGGAGAAATCAAGGATAGGTGTGTGTGTGTGTGTGTGTGTGTGTGTGTGTGTGTACATATATATGGAAACAAAAATCAAAAAGAACAAACAAAAAAATTTAATTGATCCAGATACTTAATAAACAATAAACTCAAGCAGTTTCTCTTAATGCTAAGTGTATATGACCCAAGAGTCCAAACCTAATGGAGACTCTCTAGGAAACGTCAATGCTAGGTCTGCCTCTTTCAAACATAGCTCTTGTCACTTAAGATGCCTTAAGGATGCTCTTGAAGCAAGCTATCCATTCTCATGACCATTTGTTGACCACATTTCGAGACCACAAGCATTTTTCTTGGGTACAAACTATGTATTAAATGTAAGAAGTAGAATGGGTGTGTGACTGAACCCAAAAGTAGGTGAGTCCCGCCTCTGCTTGAGGCCATAAGGAGTCAGCTGGGAAGGTTAAGAGCCCCCAAGGGATGATGCTCACGGGACGGTGGAGCACATTCTACTCCTATGGGACAAAGAGGAGTCAGAAATCAGCTGGTGAAGACACTGCCTTGGAGAAAGACTTTACATGCACTTAACTTCGTTGTAGAAGTAGGTAAAGGGGAAATGCCTTCTGTTACAAAACAGGTCAAAACATAATAAAGCAAGTGTCATTCAAAAAAAAAAAATAACTGAGGATTGCCAAGTACTGGTCACTGGTATCTCATTCTAACCACACACGAGTAACAAAACATATTACAACTTGAACTTGAAGTTCTGACTGACTGATCCATTCACATTTATGGGAGTACTTAACACTAGACTAGATGTCAGGGTGGGGGCACTTCCTCGTACGGGAAGGGTCCATCAAGGGAAGATGTGCCAGTGACTCCCAGTGACAGTGACTGAGAGACTGGGCAGCAGCAGGTAACAAAACAGTTTACTAGAGAAGAAATGTGTAGTGTTGTTGGGATGTAGCTTGTTCCTTGAAGGGCCAAATGCTAGAAGTTGGTCTCCAGTATACAAGGCAGGGCTTGGGGAGGGCAGGTAAGTCAGGTCCTGGTGGCTCTGCCCTCCTTTCTGGATCAGTGCTGTCACACCTACGGAGGCTGATACACAGTGAGGCCACGCCACTTCGTGGTTCCTCCTGCATGTGGCCCTTTCCACTTCTCTGCCATGTGGAAAGACAGCAGCGAGCGGAGGACAAATGGTGCTCATTAGACACCAGGCTGCCTGGACTTGCCACCCGCCAGAACGTGACCAGATAAAACCTCTTTCCTTTATAAAATACCCTCCCCTTAGGAATGTTGTTAAAACACAAAATGAACTAGCAAACAAGGTCGTGAAACTCCAATGAGAAGTTGGAGAAATCCCAGGCAGGAGAGTAAGATGTATGCGTGTGGCTATGGATACTGGAGTGATGGACAGCACACCTGATAGGACACACTAAGGAAGTCTCATGTTCATACAAGTCAGCCCGTCAAGAAGCTTTGGAAGCTGGTGAGTTAACTCAGGGAATAAAACTCTTGTCATGCAAGTTTGATGACCAAGAACCCACATGAAGGTGGAAGGAGAGAACCAACTCCAGAGCTGTCCCCTGACCTCCACATATACACCATGGCACAAGTGCACCAGAGCATCCCCCTGCCACACACATACACACACACACACACACACACACACACACACACACACACACACAAGAGTGGAAGCTTCCAAGAGTCTTGCATACACACATACTCACTAGAGATACCTGGGGACAGTTCCTATGACTTCTAATGTTAACACTTCCACGCACTTCTGTAAGGCATATTACTTTTCTGCCCCACCACCAACTCAATCCTCTACCAACACAAAGAACAGTAATAAAGACTTCCTGATACCGACTGGCTCATCGTAGATCTTCAATCAATGTTTACTTCATGCTCAGTCACAGGGCAAGCAAAGAGAAACCAAGAAGAAACAGGCCCTGGAAACCCTACAGGGCTTACAGATTCAAGCCTGGATATAAACTCCCCCAGGGCTGATGGGCACAAGCCTGCTCTACATGACTAACTCTGAATACTAAAGATTCACAGCCATGCCACACAACTTCCTTCCAAACCCTCTGCACAAACTCCTTTGCTGGGAGCTACAGGTCAAGAAGGCTTCTTGCAGAACTCTCAACCTTTGCTGTAAGCCCTAGCCATTTTCACTGGTAAAGGAGGCCCCTTATCCCTTTACCTATTAGGGAAATCCTGAGCTTCAGGAGAAACTGGAGACTTGGGTAACTGACCTGCTTAACAGCTAAAGTACCTACCATATAGCTAGGCAGCATGACAACCAACTTCCCTATATGGAGAGCCAGCAGATAACATCCCTCAGGCTGAGAACTGGGGTGGAAGCCTTTGCCCAGCCTACTGGGTCAAAGGACCTAGAAGATGTTTTCTTCCCAGAAAAACTCTCAAGAATATGAGTTTACCTCCTAGGGCCCATGTTCCCCTGGTCAAGGGCTCTGGACCTTGTCCCAAGGAATACCACTTGTTTTGAAGATACTTAAGAGACTGGCATTGTGGCATGGCCCTATTATTGCAGTACTTGAGTGGTAGAGGTAGGAAGATCAGGAGTTTAGAGCCATCCTCAGCTATACAGCGTGGTCCAGGCAACAGCTAATGAGTAAGATTAAAACATCTTATACGAGGCCAGGTGGTGGTGGTGGCGCACACCTTTAATCCAAGCACTCAGGAGGCAGAGGCAGGCGGATCTCTTTGAGTTCGAGGCCAGCCTGGTCTACCAGAGCTAGTTCTAAGACAGGCATGAAAGCTACACAGAGAAACCCTGTCTTGAACCCCTCCTGCCAAATCTTACATGGTTGGCACTGCCACCTTATCCTAGTGCGTGTGGCTCTGCAGCTGGGGAAAGAAAGAAGAGAAGCTGACCTTACATAAGGGAGGGAAGATGGAAAGGACTGCAAGGGACCCTGATGGGCAGATCCAATTTGAATTATAGGGGATGCTAGTATGCAAAACTACCCAAGAAATCTAATGATGTGCTCGGTACCCACTCTTGGGTAAGAGCTACAAAGAGGTGAACTGTCCTCAGAGAGCTTCTATGTACAAAGATAGCAGTTTAGGGCAACACATGCCATGTATCATTTTTTTAAATTTAGGCCTCTATTTTATGCATTATGCTGTTTCCCAAGAGCAAGAAAGAATGGGAGACAAGTAGGGCTAGAGAGAGGAAAGGGAAGGAGGAAGGTAGAGAGGACAGTAGTTTTTGGCGGCAGGTGTTAAGTGATCAGACTCTTAACAAACGGGTGGGGGGGCTGTCATGGGCCTGTGCTATCGAACAACGGGGACAGGGCAGTATCTGAAGGGCACTCGTATAACTCACATCCCAGAGATGCCAGCATTCCCATTTCACAAAGAAGGAAGACGGGGTCAGCTGCATACTACCCCCACCACAAGGTCATCAAATAACAGCCTGGATTCGCTGTGTCCCCCCTATCATTCCCACAGTCCTAAAGTGAAGTCTCTGGAACTTGGACTTCTCAGATTACCAACCCACAGCTACCAAACTGAAGCTACAAGGCAAAGGGCTCGATGCAAATCTGTAAAAAGCCACTGGCATGCCTCTGACGGACGTCAGAGTTTGGGTCCCACAGTATTAACTACATTAAGTGTTGCTCCAGAGTGGCTACTTTAGGCAGAGCATAAAATGCTGCTCCCCCACAGGAACGGGCCTTGCCCAGCAATGGGCAAAGGTCAGAAAGCAAGAACCATCCATTTTGAAAAGTCTCAATTCTCTCCATTTGTAGAGAAAGCAGCCGACTTACATGATTTTATACCGCGATGTAGAGAGACTGGTAAGGAGTAGGTAAGGTCCTGGCTTGTCCTTCCTAACACGGCAGTGGGTAGGTGGAGTGGGCTGTACTGTTACAAAACCTACCGATCAGAAAATGAAACCTAAGAAGGAAAGCATTGCTTCTGATGCGTTAACGGAGCCTCTGACAATGCCTGGAGGGTGGATGTGTCTGTTTGTTCACTGCAGAGGGTTCGATTATCCATACACACATGACAGGGCCTCCCCTTCTCTTCTTCAGGGCGCTCAGCACCGGCTACAGCATGGTTCACTTGCACCTTTGCTGAGGACAAGCAGGGGAGACGGGAAGGCAAGGAAACCAACCTGTTGGTTTCTTTCCTTGTCAGCAGTTCCGGCACACACTCGGCCGAACAAGAAACGTGACTGGCTGAAATGAAACAGCAGGAAGAAGTGTGGGCTTCAGTTCCCTGTTCAGTCCCTGTCTCTGATGACCAGACTCGGCTAAGCCGGCCTTGCCCCGTCTTCGAGCAAACAGAAGCAGAATGTTCAAATTCTAGAATTTCCTGATGTAGCCCACGCTAGCTTCTTACCTCAATGAGAGTCCTCCCAACTGTCAATGTCAAAGGCGATTCTGATCACCTACCAAAAGGCCCAGGAGTGATTGCATCTGAACATACCAGTCTACATTGCTCTACACCAAATGAATGACTGTATCTTCCCTCGCCAAAAAAAAAAAAAAAAAAAAAGAAAAAAAAAAAAAAAGAAGGCGAGAAAGCTGTTGTTCTTTATGGTACATGCTGGCCATATGCTGGCGTGCTAGCTCCTCAGAAGTGGATCTTCTAAACAATTTGTGCAAGGCGTTTGTCTTGGTTTTACAGGTAGGGAAACTGAGACTTGAAGAATTTTAAGTCCCAAATGTTCTTCTTAAATGACTAAGATAAGATCTAAACACAGAACTGCCCTTCTATGTTTCTGAAGCCAACTCCTCTTACACGAAGCACTCAGCCTCTGTCACAGACAGTTCTTACCTCCACCCGGAACTGCCTCTAACACTGCTCCCAAGGCTGACTTGAGAGACCACTGTGCCAACAGCTCTTTGGGACCTTCAAAGCTATGCCTGAACCTGTTATCTTCAGGTATCAATTCTTCTCCCTTCGGTAATCACTAACACAAATAACCGCCAGTTTTTGCCTCTCTGCCAAATCTGTACACACGGGCACTGTCCCGTTTATGCTTCTGATTAGCGATTAGCAGACCAGCATTTCCTGCATGGTGGAAGCCGAGACCCCAGCGTGAGAACCGCCCTCACTTCCCGGATGGCTTACGGCCAACAAGTATACAGTGTTCATGTGGCAGGAGCCCATGACCTTCCTACTTTGGGGAGGGAAGTAGCCAACAGCCCAGCATGAGAAGAGGGGAGAAAGCCAGAGCTACTCGAGCCTTCTGCACTCTCTTCCTTTCCCTGTTGCTTCTCCTGGGCCCTGCCTCAGCCCCACCCCCTCACTCCATCTACAGCCTGGCCTTGCCCTTCTCGCCCAGTCTAGATGCTCCCTGAAACACCACCATGGCACCCCCAAAAGCCACAATGCGTATGGGTGTCAGTGTAAGGAACACAAAGACCTCGCACTGTTGTTTATAAATGAATCTTTATTTAGAGCCCTGTCCAACTGCAGGCCAACTTGCTTCATTACTGTTGGTTTGTGGGGGGAAGAAACAAATCAGCACGGCTTTGGCTTGTGCTAGAAAATACTAGGAATGTGAATTTATCCAAGGCAAGGCTATCTCTCTGTCTCTGTTCACCAGAGCAGGTCTCATCTCCATCACATGCTGAAGCCAGAAGACCAGCATCTTCCACGGGCCTACAGTTCGCAGCTATGTCTAATGCACACCCCATCAGGTCAAGGGGCATCAAACTGTACGAGACAGTTTCATGGTGCTATACACCCACTGACTCCAGTATCAGCCTTTAAGATAATGCCAACCTCTCCCACGTACACTTTCAACCGGTTTGACTTTATTTACTTTGCCCCCAACTGTCAGCCAGGGAAATCATACTGACAGTCCTCATAGATTCCACAAAGAGTAGACACTAACACTCCAGACAGCCTCTCTAGCCTCAGAACCCCTGGTAATCTCTGCTGGAATGACTTCCTGAATCACTGATCAGAGGTGCGGCAGAGGCCCTCCCAATGATTGGGGCTGAGAGCCACAAAACCCCAAAACCAATTCCTGTTCGCTCCAGCACACACATCTGAGCACCCATGGTAGCTTCGTGCTGCTATCCAGGGGCCCTGCAACTGCCTGTGCTTGTTTCAATGTTCTGATGAGGCTGTCCTGAAATTCTTCACTGTTTGAAACAGAGAGGCTTGCATTTGCCTTGTGTTTGGGCCCTGTGAAGCTGGCCAGTCACTTTGAAACATCTAGCAAGTCTGGAGAGCTGTGTCAGAAGGGACAGGGTGTGGTCAAGCCAGCTGCAAAACTGTGAGCTGAGGTGAGAGACCTGGTTGGCATGGGATGGGGGAGGGGGGTAACCACTGGGTGCATGGAAAGAAGCAGCCCTGCTAGGACTGATGGAGAACCAGAACGGCCTCTCAAGCGTACACAATGTACATACCCTGAGGTACCACTTCTCAGAAAACTTCCCAAATCTTTCTAAAATCCTGAATTAGGGGCTTTTTTCAATTTGATATTAACCCTGTCTCTGAAGTGTGGCTTTCCCGCTTCTCAGGGTGTGTCTGTAGGGTAGCATTCTGTTTGCTTGATCTGCTCAGCGTGAGCCAAAGACCTGTTAGAACTCTACTAACTCTCCAGGTGGTTTCCTGGAGGCCCAGGTCTACTGGCTGCAGCCTCTAAGGAGGTCGAGGTCTGTTACAGCTTTTCAGAATGTCAGAATAAGAAGTTGGGACTATCTGGAGCCACTCACAGTCGAGAATGTGGACACAAACTCCTAAAATAGCCTCTAAGAAGCAATTTCAGAAAAGCTTTCCAAGTATTTGTCAAGAGAAATCAGTAAACAAAGGGGTGGTTTCTTTCTTATGATCAGATTTGCTGTGTGTTTATGTGCGTGTATGTATACGTACACAGGCATACCCACCCACGTATGTACAACTAGAGGCCAGAAGTTGAAACTGGGTATCTTTCTCAGTTGCTTTCAACTTTATTTTTTGAAACAGGCTCCCTCACTTAACCCGGGGCTCACTGAACAGTTACACTAGGTGGCCAGTGAGCCCCCGGATCCTCCTGTCTCTATTTCCAGTTCTGGGACTACACGGGTGTGTGTCCCCAGCTTTTTAACATGAACTCTATCAATACAAACTCAGATCCCATGTTTGCAAAGCAAGGAGTTTATCACTGAGCCATCTCCCGCTTGACACTGCCTGTGAGTGCTTCCGTAACTGCTCTATCAGCACGTGTAGGCACAGAGAAGGCATCAAAACTTCTACTAAGGTCCTCAGACATGACAGCTAGAAATGGATGGATGCTCGTTACTCAACAGACAGACAGACAGACAGGCAGACAGATTGACTGACAGACAGACAGACAGACACACACACACACACACACACACACACACACACACACTACAACATACGGTACTTTACTGGGGCAAAGCAGCTATCAGAAAAGGCAATGGTCTATGTATTTAGTAGACATAAATATTCCACAGTGCCCTGCTTCCTGCTCGTTACTTCAGACTATCTTAATCCCTGGTCACGGCCTCTCCTCCAGAACCCTGAAATCAGCAGGAAGCAGATATGTTTTATGGGCTATGTGTCACTTAGTGCCGCCCGCGCATCCTAATCGGTGATGAAATGAGGGAGCTGAAGCAATCACCATCAAAGCTGAAGATATGGTTGGCTTGGCTGCTGGTTTGGCCGCTCCTGGGAAAGCAAAGTCAGTTGCTTGATTCCGGGTAAAAGGAAGAAAATGTAGCCTGGCAGACTCCTGTCACACAAGAGCAATGCTAACATACAGTGGACAGAAAGGGTATCAACAGGCAAAATAAAGGCTTCGCTGAGCTCAGGGGATGCATCTGTGTCCACAGATGGCCCCAAGCATCCCCAACCTGTCTTTTGAAACACTTGTTCAAACGAGAGTGGCGGCTTCCCAAACTGGACCCTTGCAATCAAAATCACCTAGTTATTTTAAGATACAAGGCATCTCTGCCTACTCAGAAGACTGGGATAAGTGGTAGGGCAGTTTATGAACTGAGTATAATTGCTCTAAGGCCACTAAGGTGTTCATGGTACCACATGACTAGAAAATGGTATTGAATCTCACAGATTTATAATACAGCAAGCATGGCCACTCAACAGCTCCAGTGGCTTCACCCACAGAACAAAAGAAAAACTAGAAGGTGCGTGTTTATCACACACAGAGCAATGGGGATGACCGGGTATTCAGGGACTGTTCTGAACAGTATCTCACAGCATCCTCAGGGTATTCCTAGCACCAAAGAGGAACCAGGTCCATGCTGCCCATATCCACCACCAATTTCCTAAAATAAGCCAGTTTCTACCAAATACTAATACAACCCTGCAGAAGTGAAAATGGTGTAAAGGACCGGATCTGCTCAGATGGTCTTACTGGGGTATAAGAAAAGAAAGAAAGAAAGAAAGAAAGAAAGAAAGAAAGAAAGAAAGAAAGAAAGAAAGAAAGAAAGAAAGAAAGAAAGAAGGGAGGGAGGGAGGGAGGGAGGGAGGGAGGGAGGGAGGGAGGGAGGGAGGGAGGGAGGGAGGGAGGGAGGGAGGGAGGGAGGGAGGGAGGGAGGGAGGGAGGCTTCCTACTGCATCAAATTTGTAGGCCCAATTGCGCATATTTGGTTCCAAATCATCTTTAAACGCAGGGCAATAAGCAAGACATAGCTTTCTTCAGCTTTTCAGTAACAAACTCAGAGAGCCTACCAGCTTCCCTCTAACCAAGACTTTATAGGCTCACCACTCTAAGCTCTTCAGAGCTCACCTACTTGTGAGGGCAAGGAACTAAGGAGTCCTTACTGATCACTGTAAGAAACCCAATTCAGTAGCCCGATAGAAATGCTCCAATTTGGGTGGTTCACTGGGTTAAGATACTTGCCACCGAGCCTGAGTGCCTATAAGGTCAATCTCTGGTTCTCACGGGATTTGGAAGGAAAGAACCAACTCCACAAAGTTGACCCTTTTACCTCTACATATGTGCCATGGTCTGTATGTGTTTGCATAAACACATATGTACATACACACACACATACGAAAATGCATAAATGTAATAATATATAAAAATTCCATTAATGCATCTGTGTATCCCATGTCAGTCATGTATATTAAAATTTTTAATCAAAAAATTGTAAAAAGGGAAACTCTCCAATTCGGTTGAGCTTCCCTCCAGACCATCTCCAAATGTAGGTATTTTTTTAACCTTATGTCTTTACTTTCAAATATCAATATCCCACTGCGAAATTATGATCAAAGCTATAGGAAGAAATCAGCTGTCAGAGACCTTCAACTCCCGGCCAGAGAACCCAACTTTATCCCAAAATAAGAAGAATCAGGCCTGGCCTTTTTAGGCTGATTCACTTTCAGCAGTGAGAGTGAGGGCAGAGTCAAAGAGGCAGAGACACAGAGTACAGCGTAGAGAGGACAGAGCTGGGTTCCAAGCCTATGAAGACCATTTGTCAGTTAAGGGACTTTGGGTAAGCTATCCGATCTCCTGGGTTTAGGTTTTTCTCATCTCTAAAGATAAAATGACTTTATCCCCTATCTCACAGGATTGCGGTGAGGACTCCAGGGGACACTGTGTCTGTACACCTCGCGACAGCAAACACCAGTGCCCACACTTGTTCCCAGCGTACCTCTTCCCGATTTTAGTTACCTGCGCACAACTGCCGACCAAAAGTGGAAAATATGAGAACAATTAATACGTTTTAAATAACTTTCATTAGAAAGTTACTATAACTATTTTATTAGTCACTAATCTTTAACTGGGACTCATTTATAAATGAAAAAAGATATGCATATAGGCATGTTGATAGGAAAAATAGTCATTTTTCATTTAAGTGAAGTATAGATGGCAGAGCTGAAAGGGGTTCTGTCATATATGATCTAGTGATATCAAAGTAATCTTTGCATAAGTATAATGTTCACATAGCAACCAAATTGCCCAAAGTCCCTTTCTCAGAACACACTCTGTTGCCAAACACATATCTGCTATGACTGCTGGCTACAAGTACCCACTGATTTTGGGACACAGTCCCAAGAGCAAGGGTGGCCATTTTATATCAGTAATTGCTACATTCATGGTGATCATATTGTATCTTAGACTTCTCTTCATCCTACAAATAAGAGTCAAGACTCAATGCTCTAAGAAAATGAGAAGGCTTGACTCCATAGTCCTGCTGACCAGGCAGTCAAGCAAAGATAAATGACCTACAATCACATAATACTGCCATTTCTAGTCCATAAGTTTATAAAATCATTTAATTTTATGTTCAAGAGTTCCTACTGGCACTGCACAAGGTTATGGCCTCATTAGCTATCTGGGATGTGCTATTTAGTCATCTTCAAACTGGATCAGATGGGTTCAGTCTTCCATCTACAATCCACCTCCCATAGGCCACAGTCAACCTCTTTAGATGTGGAACTGCCCCTCAATGTGTTCACGGCTTTCTAACAGTCCTGGTAACAAACCAAACTCATAGGCATGTCTTCTTGCCCTATGTTCCAGTCTCTCACACGCTCAATTCAAATGTTCCCTTTCCTCTCCACCTACTACTGGTCTACTCTGTTCCCTCTCATTAAGCCCAATCACTTACTCTTGACCTTGTATGGCAATCTAACTACACATCTACAAGTGTGTACAGCGCTGTCTTTTTGCTTCCCTTCAAATCATCATAACTTACCTACACGGCTGTCTCTACAGCTGGGTCATGAGTCGCATCCTCCCCGCCTCTAGTTCTTAGCTTCTTGTCTCTTGGGCCTGAGTTAAACCACACATGCAGTAGGCAGTCCAGAAAGCCTTACTGAATTATTTACTTAATTGGTTAATTGGTTTCAGCAGGCCTCTAATCAAATATATGCTTGGAGAGAAGAAGCAGGACCGGGTCATTAGGCAATTCATTATCACAATATCTTTGATTAGTCAGCTGTCACTCTGGAGAGCCTAGCAAGCTGAAGGGAAGCCGAAGGGATGCCCAAGACTGGTGGGCGCTAATCAGAGCTGTGAACAGGGAGAGCAACCCTGGTCCACCCGTGCCTGGGGACATGGTTCACTGCCGTGTCTTCCCTGACCTCTCCCTTCCCACCTACTTGCTCTCATCACCAAGCTTTCTCTCATTCACCTGCTCTACAAATGTGGTGTTAGGTACTTCTCTGACACAAACTACAGCAACTAGCCAAAAGAAGTCCCTGACTGTACAGCCTAGTACAGGGCGCCTCAGCCTCTGTCTAATGAATCGCCCAGGGATCTTGCCCAAAGCAGAAGTAGGCTTGGTAGGTCAGGGGAGGGGCTGAGAAACTGCCTTTAAATCCACTCCTCACTGATGCCAATGCTGAGAACATGCTACTCCACATTCTCTTCAGCACGAGGAGGCTCCAGACAAGGGCACTCGCTCCGAAATGCTGGCTGCATGTGGGGTCATCTAGAATTCTAGAAACTGCTAATGCCTAGATTTCTTCCCCGAGAGTCTTCAGTTTAATTTCCACAGTGACATGTGGCAACAAGACCTAAGAGTTCTCTAAGTCATTCCAATGAATACCCGAGGTTGACAACCACTGTCCTACTGGGAGGGTCAGACAGAAAAATAACGAATATTCCATCTAGTAAGTACTTGGAAAAGAAACAAGGTAAAGTAAGCAAGGAGACAGCCAGTGTGTAAGACTTTGTAGAGGAGGTTGAAAAATATCCTTGGGGGGGGGGGGGCGCACCATCTGAACAGACGCCTGAAACAGAGTTCAAGAACAAGGCAGGTAGTTATGTTAATTAACTCTGTAAACTAGAGCATGCAGGAGCCCTGAGACCACAGTGTGCTTGGCATGCAGGAACAACTAGTAGATGCCCATGAAAACAAAGGTTTACAATTATGTCAAAATAAGTTACCTAGTCTCAGAGGAAAATCTAGGCACATTAAATCTGAAGAACACTGGAGAGCCGGAGGCAGGAAGATCACAAGGAAGTTCCAGGCCTGGGCTACCAAGTGAGACCCTGTCTCAAATAATAAAAACATTTTAAAGAATAAGCCTGAAGGAGTTTAGTGTACAATGACTTAAATCTTTAAAAAAAAAAAATCCTAAATGGTTAATTAGCAAACATAGAATCAAATCAAGTTTGTACATATATATTAGGTCACAAGAATTGTTAAGAGATAAATAACACTATTCTACTTCAGAGGCAGGACCACTTCCTAGGATCACAGCTCCACATGCTGTCCTATATGACCGACTTCAAGATCTGCTCTTGTCTAACATATTTAACCACCCATGACCTTGTTCTACCTTATACTCCACATCAGGAGTAGAGGAGTAAGAGAGTGGGTGTTAGAGACAGGAGGAAAGGGGTTGGGGATAGGAGTGGGGACAGGGAAGCATAGCTAGAGAAAAGGCAGACATGCCGGAGACCACTGGTCAGCTTCTTCTGATGCCCACAGTGCGATGGATGTTAATATCATGTCAACCCTGCTAGGCCAACATATTTTATGGCTGACCCAACACCAACGAGATGCTTCTATAAAGATATTTTTGTGGGTACAATAAACATCAAAATCAACAGACCAACGTATTTGTTTCATGGTCCTAGGAATTAACCCAGAGCTGTTGTACATGCTAAGCAAGTGTTCCACAACTTAGCTATCCAACTCCAACCCTATCTGGCAACACTACTCTCTGTAATGTGGGCTGGCTGAACCCAATCAGTGGAAGGGCTTCAGAGATGAAGGCTTGAGGTCCTCTGAGAGATAGGGAGTCCAGCCTTCCAGCTGCCTTTGGACCTGAAGATTTGATGCTAATGCTTCTCTTACTCTCCAGTTGTCCAGAGGCAATGGCATGAGATAATCCTTCAAGAACCGGCTTCTGTGTCAGTCTGTTTCTCCCTCTTTGTACAGCTATATGTACATACACACAAATGCAAGTGTGTGTCTGCATGTACACAGACACAGACACAGACGCACACGCACACGCACACGTACACACACACACACACACACACACGCCTATCAATCTACTAATACAGTCCCCTATTGGTTCTACCTCTCTGGAGTAGCCAGACTACTCTGGGACACAGCCGAGAACACCACAGAATCTATAATTTGGTGATAAATCTCTGAAAGGTTTACCAAGACCATGTCTGTAGGATGGGATAACCTAAGACTACCTACCTCTAACCACTGGAGTTGACACGCCATCAAAAGTGTCTGACCACATTAAAATGCTGACTTCTGAGCACATATGGAGTGTTTCTTACTATGCTTAGATTCCTTAAAAACAAATCAGGTGAACACAGCAAGGCCTGGGCCACAGCAAGGAGGGTTCTTCACTTTCTCTGGGAACCAGGTCTCAAACCTCCACCTCGGGGCTAAAGAAAATCCTACTTTATGAGGATTCGTGGTTGGGCTGGAGAATCACGGTGGGAATTAACAACAGTCACAGATGTCACAAAACATGAGGGAATGCAGGAGATGGCTGGAGCCTTGACAGATAAGCAGAAAAGGGGGAGGGGAGACAGCTAAGAGTGATCAGAGATGCAACGACACCCACAGAGGCTGTGGGCAACAGCTGGGCAACACTATTCATGTCTTCCTCAAAAGTGTTGATCCAGACGCCAGGAAATGACATAGCACCAGGACTTCTAAGGAGTGATCCTCTATACATTATTCATGTTTAAGTCACAGGGCCCAGGGACATCGTTCCTCTGCCTGACGAATGTCTAAAAATGCTTCACAGGAATGTTCAGAAGTCGAAGGAGCAGTATCAGCCATGGAAAATGAGGGCACCCAAACATGCTCGCCTTAAAAACAAAGAGTTAGGGGGTTAGAGACGTAGATGGCATTTATGTGAGGATGCGGGATGAAGGAACCAGTATACGTGAAGCAGAGTAACTTTCCCTCTACCAGGGGGATAGAGAAAAGTAACCTCATGGCCAAAGAAGCCCTTTTCCCTCAGTCCTAAATCAAGCCCCATTCCAACATTAGAATATCAGATGAGATTGCAGCAAGAGGTCTTGCAACCCACAGAGCGGTCCTGGGAATGAGATACGTGGTCGTAATCTACTTCTACCCAGACAGAGACGGAGTCAAACGAGTTCACGTAAGAAGCAAGAACAAATATTGGCCCAAATCTATGTTGAAAATCTAGAGAAACGAGGCTGGGAAAGAAAAGAGACAAAGGAGTTGAAACCTAACACCAGACTTGGTTCTCTGGGGACACCCAAATCATCGGGAGGATAGGCAAAGTCCTTTCATGCTACTTTCCCAGGCTATGGATTAGTAGTGGCTACATCGAAGAGTGTTACACATTTACTGCAGTCCTGGCAGACGAGGATATGCTAAATATTTACCACCCTTTCAGCTCACTCGAGAGTACGCAGTAGTTTCTTTGATGTCACCTGAGGGGTGGCTGGTGACCATATCCCCTCCCTACAACCTGTAAAACCTCAATTTGAGGCTCAGGAACTGTGGGTGCCAATCAGAAAGCATTTTCAAATAACTTAAGACTTTCTAAGAAGAACAATAATGACCACCAGCAATCTCCATTAACCTGGATGGTCTAAAAATGCCCTCAGAGCACAGGGCCCCAGGGCAACTGGCACATTTTAACAACAGCCAAAGTCAGTCTGGAAAAAATGATTCGTCAATGAAGAGCGTATACTGCTGTTACACAGAACCAGAGTTTGGTTCCCAGTGCTCATATCAGGCAGCTCGTAAGTGTTTATGGTTCCAGCTCCTTGGGATCTCATGCCTTCCTCCAGCCTCTACAGATTTCCTGTGTTCATGTGCACAGATACACAAACATAATTAAGATTAAAACTATTTAATAACAAAAGAATAACAACAGCATTAGCCGATATCTGGAGCCTTTTCTAGTTTGTAACAGGCTTTTAAAGCCCCAGGACCAGGGACTATGAGTTCAAACCTGTTTCTCTAACTCTCCTGCCGTCTGTTCATTACAGCGTGAGACTAATGACGAGGCAACCACCTGTGGTGGTTGCGACACTAACACGAAATAAATGCGTATAGCACTTGGATCAGTATCCGTCACATGTTGACACGTAATAAATACAGCTTGATGACTGCTTCAATCCTAGGGGACAGAAGCTCAGAAAAGCTCAATATCTTCCTTAGTGACAAGCCAAACCAGGGCTTTACACAGAAGGTGTGGTGACAAAGAAAAGAGCAGGCATGCGTGTTGGGAGGGAATAGATAAATGTGTGCTGGGGTTGGGAAGGCATATGAGTGACCAAAAGACCCATGGAGTTTGGGAAGGAACAGAGCAGTAAGAAAACCCAAGTACCCAGCAAGAGAATTATTATATTAATTCTCTTGTTCTATTCTATTATAGCTGAAAGTCAAAAGCTCTTTTCTATAGCCCAGGTCAGAGATATCCATATACCGCTGTGGTAGCCAATTAACATACCGCAGGCCTCCTAACGTAAGCAAATCAAACACGTGACGTGGCATCACCTATGTAGCATGCTGAGGAGGGGCACGCTGTGACAAGATTCTCTGGCATCTCATACCAAAGGGATGTCCGCGTGGAGGAGGGCAAAAGGGGAGGAGAATAATGAGGAAGTATGAGAACTGCGATGGGAGAGAGAGGAAGAGACTGAGATCATAACGAAGTGGTTGGTGTGCTTGTGTAAGCCTGGATGCCCAAAATCTGCAGGGAGGGACAGCAGGCTGGAGACCAAGGTAAGAGCCAACACTGCAGTCCAAGTCCCGAGGTCATCAGCTGACAGCGTTGTTACTTGACATCCCTGCTTTCTTCTGCTCAGGCCTTCAGCGGACAGACAAAGCCCGCCACACCAAAATCCATAGGACTCGTTCAAAAATACCTTCACAGAAACGCTCACAGTAATGTCTCATCACCCAGCATGCACCACGGCCCAGCCAAGCAGACAGAAACCAACCACCACATATGCTGGGATGTCTCACCTCCCGAGATCTCACACCACGGAAAACTGTGAAATCTGCAATAATGATGCCGATTCTCCTTACAACTTTTTTAAAAGAAGAAAAGCAAGGCATGGGTGGTAGGTTGGTTGGCAAACTGTTTGCCTCACAAGCTTGAGAAAGCAGTTTGATCCCCCAAACCAGCATTAAAATGCCAGGCACGGCGGCACAGTTTTCATCCCAGCGCTAGGGAGGTGAAGACAGAGATCACTACACAGTCTAGCCTCGCAGTGAGCTCCAGACCAATGAGAAACTCATTGGAAATATTTTTTAAAAAAATGGAGGGAGGTTGGTTTCCTGATGACACAAGACTGCCCTGACTCTGTGCATGCATGTCCGTGTGGCACGTGTGCGTGCACGCACGCGCACACACCCACACACGTAGGAGAGGAGGGAAAGGAGGAAATCTATAAAATGAAGACAGCAGCTATCTGGATGGCCAGGCCCGAGCAGAATACAGGAACTAGGAAGCGCTGTCCTTCAGCTGGCTGTCAAGTCGTAAGCACTCGCTTCCTTTCCTGCTTGTAACTCACACACACGGTGCTGTGCATTTGTCAACTCCAGCATATAAAACAGAGGAAAAGAGAGATCAGGCTCGCAGGCCACATGAGAAAGCCTACCAACTCCAAGGCAGCCCAGCCTCCCTGACCACTCCTGAAGAGAAATCTCTGGCAGACAGGGTGGCAGCGCCGGGTGACTTTTCTAGGCTCGGGCTCTGTCTTCTCAAATGGACTTCATAAGTCTCTTATTCTGCTACAGTTCCTCGCGTGTCTCTTTATTCTCTCAGTGTATGGCTGGGCATAAGTAATTTAACAAATGCTCATTAAGCTGCGGGCATGGGTAACAAAAATAAAGCAAAAGTGGGTCTGGATCTCGGCCTCGTGACAGACACAAACAGCTCTAAAATTTGACTCACAGGATCGGAAGCCAGGAAGGATCACAAGCCATTTTTAAAAAGAAACATCTAGAATAAAGCAACACCCATCTCCCTCCATGGTGTGCTACAAAGGACCCTGTGTTAACACAGCGAGTCACAGACAAGGGGACACACACATACAGCAGGGGAAAGTCCGGGCCATCTCTGACGTCCAGACTGCAAGCTGCCAATGGCAATAATCTCTCAGGGATGGGGCACCGTGACCCCAAGTCTCCTTAGGAAAAGTTACAGCACCATGACTCTTCCAGCTATGACCTCAAGTTAACTCTTGATCATACAGGGGGCCTGGTCTGGTCAAGTCTGGCCAACAGCCTGAAATATAACAGGAGCCCCCCAAGAGCACAGAGACACTGGGCTGCCTCTCCACCTTCACATCCAAGTCCACACTCCTGGTATTTTCCTTCATTGGACTCCCTGGTCCTGAACCTGAGCTGCTTCCACCTGTCCCATGATTCCTCGCTTTGACGATCTCAATGCTGGGTAAAAGCACTCAAGCTGTTAATGTCCTTCATGATGCTGGTGAAGTGGCGTGAGTTGTCTCCCATTTGAAACAAAGGTTACCCTAAAGGGAAGAGTGTCGGCTCTGGTGTCTGCTCACACCTAAGACGAGAACAGAATTCTGGTGGGGACGATTTCTTTACTCAGAGAACTTTGGAATCAGACTGAGAAAATCCTGAATACAACCAAGCAAGGAAAGAAGAATGGATGTATGTTGAGTAAATTATGAACCACTTAGTGTTCCGTCATGTAGGAAGAAAAGGCAGAAACTAAAACCCGCGGGTGGGGGTTGGGGGTCAGAACAAAGTCTGCGGTCGGGTGTGGTGGCACATCCCTTCAATCAATCCCAGCACTCAGGGGGCAGAGGCAAACCATCTCTGTGATGTGAGTTCAAGGCTAGCCTCCTCTACAAAGTGAGTTAATGGCCCGTCATGGTGAGACCTTGTTTCAAAAAACAAACAACAATATATAATAATATATAATGCCTAAATGAAACCCATTTCAATGGTATGTCAATCAAAAAGTTAACTTTAAACTCATACCAGAACAACAACAACAAAGAAAACCCACAAAAATACATCTTGAGAATGAATAGATTAGGGGCTACCAAGTAGATTAAAGTGATATGGGATACCCTTCTGTATGTTGCAAATATGTGTTGCTTTTATTGGTTGGTGAATAAAGCTCCTCTGGCCTATGGCAGGGCAGAATACAGCTAGGCAGGAAAGCCAAACAATATAGGAAGAAAGAAGGCAGAGTCAGGGAGACGCCAGCAGCCACCAGAGAAGCAAGGTGTGAGATAATGCCACGGCCAGGTGGCAATACATAGATTAATAGAAATGGGTTCATTTAAGATGTGAAAGCTAGTTACTAATAAACCTGAGGCATCGACCAAACAGTTTGTAATTAATATTAAGCCTCAGAGTGGATATTTGGGAACTGGCAGGCAGGAGAGGAACCCCCCAGTTACATAAAAGCACTAAACACACAAACCTGAGGACATATCAGATCGCTGGGACCTATGGTAAAAGGTGGGAACAGACCCTTGAAAGCTGTCTTCTGACCTTGATACACACAATACGACACACATACACAGAGATGCGCGCGCACACACACACATACAACATACACTAAATTAAAAACTTAAAGAGTTAATAACTAGGTTTCAGTCCAAAGAGGCCAATAATGGACCGAGAGGGGCAGTGTCAAGTCACTGGCAGAAGACTAGACCCTGGTGTTCTTACACCATGGCTGACGAGCTTTCTGCCATGCTGCTCTCTGGGATACATCACTTATCACATATACAACCTGGAGCCACAGGAAACAACCAAGTCAGAAGTCCAAGAATGAAAGCCCATCACGTGTGTCTGGTTGGGGCAGAGAAATCCCACCGTTCAGGAAGTCTTGATTTCACAGGCCGTGCTCCTGTGCTGAGCTCAGGGGCTAACAGAAAGCAGGGGTGCCTACCACCACATGAGCCCTACTAATGGGAAATGGATCGATACCCGAACTCTTTTGTCCCTCCTTCCTTTTTGTTTTGTTTTTTTTTTTTTTTTTTTTTTTTTCGAGACAGGGTTTCCCTGTAGTTTCTACCCTCCTTCCTTTTTAAAATCATTATCTACTGACGATTTATTGACGCTGGGGATTCGAGCACAGGGTTTCATGTGCCCCGTGCAGGGACTCCACCCCTCAACCACATATCCAGCTCTCTTTCTTTAGTCTTCACGACAAGGTCTCACTAAATTGTCCAGGCTGGTCTTTAGTAGCTCTAGCCCATGCAGACCATACACTAGGGAGTCCTCCTGCCTCGGCATCCTGTGCAGCTAAAACGACAAACCTGCACCAGACGGGCTCACTCACTTCTTTCCTTCCTTCTTTCCCGCCCTCCCCCCTCCCTCCCGTTTAGCTTCAACAGTGGGGACCGCACCAGCACTTCCCACGTGCCAGGCAAGAGCCACTGACCCACACTCCCAACGCTTCTCCTCTTTCACTTTCACGCTTTATTTCGAGACAGGGTGTTTCTAAGTTGCGGAGACTAGATGTGAACTGGCTCAAATCCTCCTGGCTACAGCATCCTGAGTTGCTGGTATCACAGTAGTATCTCACCAGGCCTGGCTTCCCCACCCCCCACTGACACTGGGAATGGAACCCGGGGCCACATATGCTAGGCAACTACACTACCATGGAGCTACATACCACTCCTTTAGCCCTTTCCTTTCTTTCTTTTTCTTTTTTTAAGAGCTAGGATCTCACTGAGTTGCCCACACTGACCTCAGATGTGTGCTCCTCTGCTCTCAGCCTCCTGAGGAACTTGGATTACAGGAATGTACCACCACATCTGGTTCACACTATTATTTTTACGGCTGCCCATCTGAGACACAGGAATGAGGACTCTTTCTCTCAGCATATCGTTTTCCTCTCTAGCCTCATTTCCACCGCTGTTCTTCAAGAATCTGAACTTGAGCACTTCTGTTTACTTTCTTCTGAGTTCCCTGAGGTTAGATTGTTGATGTCTACACAAGCCACTGATTAGCATTCTGACTTCAATTCCTTCTTCAGAGTCGGCCAAAGGAGTCCACGAAGTTGGCTACAAGCACCGCCTGTGAACAATAGGCCCTTTCTACCAAAGACAGGTTTGTCTTCCTTTTCAGAATCACAAGAGTTGGGGCTCTGGCACAGAGGGCCACCTGAGGGTACAGACTGTTCATTGTGAAGCAGAGGGCTCCCCAAACAGGAAAAACCAACCGGCAGGTCACATGGCCAACAAAGTCGAGATGTTAGCCCCAAATTCCATTTATAGGATGAGAAAGGTAAATCTGATTCCCAAACAGCACAGATATAGCCATGAAAGTGATTGTCCTAGAAATACCAAGCGTTGGCAAACACACAGGGACTCTTCCTGCCCCACCCAGCGGGTGACTTGATAACCCTGAAGCATTCAGGTCTTGTCGCTTAGCAGTCATGTTCACAAAGAATGGCAAGTTGACCCCACTGCTTCTCCAGTACCTCACATAAGGTCACTAGAAAAATCCAGTGCCGGGAGGTTCAATGAGTAAGAGCACTTGCTGTCCAAGCATGAGGACCAGAGTTCAAATTCTTAACACCCACTAAAAAGCAAGGTGCTGCCACATGAATGCCTGTAACCCCAGTGCTGTGAGGAGCAGAGACGGCAGGATCACGGGGGCTTGCTGGCTGTCAGCCTAGCTCCAAATTCAGCGAGACCCTGTCCCAAAGGGAATAAGACAGAGTGACAGAGCAAAATATCTGATGTTCTCTTCTGGCCTTCCCAAGGATGCCATGAACCCCTACATACATTGGACTTATGCACACACAAACACATGCACAAACCACTACTACTACCACCCTACACACACATAAAGAGAAGGAAAGGAGGAGAGGGGAAGGGTAGGGAGGGAGCCTGTCCAGTTTCATCTAGAAGAGGTCTGGGTGATGTGGGAGGTCAGAAGGCCTGCCCATCGCAGTAGCTAGGAACACATGAAGAGCCAAATAATGAGCCATGAAAGCTAATGCTCACTATAGCAGGCTTACTACTTTCTGGAATTTTCTTCAGCACAGCCCTATGACAGATAGTCTTGCAATGAGGTGCAGCTGGGCTCCCTAGAGGAGAGATACAGCATGTCATCCATTCTGGCCTTCACCAGCTGGGCAGCTTAACCTGCCTGTGGGTATTAACCAGTCTCATGCATCCAGGGATGGTCAGAATCGCACCCTGTGTTTCTCACTGCTAAGGAATGAGATAACCACAGTAAACAATTCAAAAATTTTCATTACTTGGTGGAAGCTAGACCTGGGGACATCAAGAGCCAGGACACAGGACTGACTGATGAGGGACACTGGCTCCTGAGACACTCTTGGTAGAGGAACCTTTCAGGGCACTTGTGAACTACTTAAATCCAAGGTCCTCTGAACTCAGAAACGACAGAAGCAGAGATGGTGGCTCCAACGACAGACTCTGGCTGCTATATATAATAGTCTCCTGAATAAGCCTGTAGGTTCAAGGCTCCCGCTTCTGTGTTTGAGCTTGCACAGACACTGAAGGTGCTTAAAACGCTGGCAGATGTGCTCTTCCCCAGCCTGGGGGCCCTCGATGAAGAGGGGAGCACCGAGGTGGGCAACTCAGTTGGCTGTCCTGATTGCTTCTAACCTTCTACTGAAATATTCTTCCCATTATGAGGAACCCCGCGGTTCCAGGCAAGTATTTCCCTTCAGAGTTCCTTTCACAGTGTTGGAAGGGAACATCCTCTGGGTTTGAGGAGGATTGCTGAGGGGCGGGGGCGGGGGCATGATGCTGTCTTGCTGTTCTGCTGTCCTCTTCTATGTTGCTTTATGCCTTTGTTAATATGTTAGCAGTTAAGTTAGGCTTCCTAAACTCAGGGATTCTGCGTCCTTAAGTCAAAGACAGCAGATCCGACCAGTCCAAGATAAGGTATTTTTTAGTTACTCAAGCTGAGAACTGAGCAGACCAAAGCACAAGCTATTGGCTGCAAAATTGCTCCATTTTCCCAACGCTGGCAATCTAATCTAATGCTGTTCAAAAACATCTGAAGGCTAGGGCAGGCAGAGAATAGAAGTCAGATACTACACACATGGGGGTGGGGGACACAATACACACACACACAGAGACACACACACACGAGAGAGACAGAGACAGACAGAGAGACAGAGACAGAGAGAGAGACAGAGACAGAGAGAGAGAGAGACAGACAGACAGACAGACAGACAGACACACACACACACACACACACACACACACACACACAGAGCCCTAGAGCCTGGATTAAGAAAATCGGGATACCTCAAGTTTTGGAGTACTTTTGGCCTTCCAAACAAACTTCAGTCAAGGAGAAGCCCTCCCGAGTTACTTCCCAGATCTGCTGTACTGGTGCAGTCCTTTTCTCCCTCCTCTTTCTCTATGACATCACTCACCTTCTGCTTTTAGCATATCCATACTGCAAGGGAGGAACAACAAAAGAGGAGGGGAAGGCCTCCCTTCGTCCTTCTACTTCCTATCCCCTCCCTCCCTGCTTCCACTTCCCATTCCTTCCCTCCCTCTCTTCCCCCCTCCCTCCATCCATCCCTCTCTCTTCTCTCAGTCCTCCCTCCCTCCACCTCCAGGCTGCCATCCCCTTGATGATCATCATTCAGCCCTGGGATCTTGGTGGTCCTCTTAGCAGTTGTCAGTCACCTGATAGCTTCCCGAGGCCCTATCATGTCCACCAGTATGATAAAGGGAAGAATTGACAGCAAAGACCTTAAAGAAGCCCAGGCTCTGCTGTCCCAATGCTTGTCTTACAACAGTGACACAGACAAAATATCGACTGCGCAGACAAAATACACGCAAGCTGTAATGACACCTATAAAGAAGCAAAGAAAAGTCTAAGATACAAGCTTCAGAGGAAAGCCTGAAAGTGCTTTGCCATGGGAAAGACAGTTGGCGGCCTGCCTCCACCTTTTTCCTTTTCGAATGTTTATAAATAAGCATTGATTCCAGTTGACTACTCATGCAGCAGGAAGTTACCTATGCCTGCTACAATCTACCTCAAATCTTAAATTGCAATAACTCTGCAGCCAACCCGTTGGTGCAAAGGCCCATCCAGGACCCCGTTCAGCGCCTTCCTGTCAACCTCTGAAAACTCCATCTTCCTGGAGGCCATTCTAACGCGCCCTGGTGGGTATTACGGATCTCCCACAAGATCTGCCACAGGACTTCCTCTCACTCAGTGCTCCTGGGAAATAACTGAGCCACCAACAAGCAAGATGAAAACCTAGCCCCTACACGAAAGCTGATCGGGGTCAAGGGGTGCTTCATGCTTCTCAGTACTAGCCTCAGGCTTGCCCAGATGCATTTCTGATTGGTTTTATATCAAAGATTATAAAGTCTATTCACATTTCTATTATATTTATTTGTGTGGGAAAGAAACAAATACCACGGAGCACACATGGGAGGTTGGGGAACAACTTGTGGGAGTAAGTTCTTGTCTTCTACCTTGAGTTGAAAGTCTCAGGATTGGAGTTCAGGCTGTCAGGCATGGTAGCAAGCACCTAAGCCACAGAACCATCCTGCTGGCCCTACTCAGGACATAATCTCCGAATTTCTCTAACCTTTTCTTTGAGAACCCAGGTTCAAATGTGGAATTATTTTCATCTCTTGATCTGTGCACACACATATTTTTGAAAGCAGTGACTAATGCGGCCCCACTCTGGTGAGGAACTGACTAAAGCAAGAGTTAGCGGGAAGATTATTTTCCCTGGAACTTGTTTATTATTTTGTGTATGTCTCAACACTTTCCTCGCCCAGCACTTAGTCAGGTGATGACTCTTTCTTTCGACATCTGTGCCCAGTAGCAGTTTCCCTTTCTCCATGTGGACAGGCTCTTCCCTGAGTATTACCTTCTAAAGACGGTGCATTTGTTTTGTTCTTAAGTTCCAAGGGAATCTGACGTTTAACAATCGCAACTACACGCTGCACGTGGGCAATCGCTGCAACTGTGTGTGGTTCCTGATTAGCTTACTATCACAGTACTTTCTGAAGAACCAAGTCAGTTCTTTCCAGACCACTAGCCAGGCCCCACGAGCTGTGACTTCTCACATGAACTCAGCTTTACTCTTGAAAGCCTGAGGGTTTTCATTTTTGTTTTTGTTTGTTTCTATTCTTTTGGTTTGGCTTTCTGAGACTGGTTCCCGCACATAGCCCAGGTTGGTCTAGAACTCACCATGTAGCTAAAGCTGACTTTGAATTCCTGACACCCCTGTTTCTACCCCAGGTGCCAGGATTATAGGTGCGCATCTTGCCCTACTTTGAATTGGGAAGTTTCTATACTTGAATGAAAGTTTTGAGTTCCATAGCTGTCAAGAGATCACAGAAGGCTAGAAGTGGCCGGCAGTTCTAACGCAGCATGGCTAGCTTGGTCTAATTAGCTATTTTCAGCTATTCTATATCACACACACTTTAATAGCTGTCCCTTTCTAACTGGAGAGATGACATCACTCAGTACACAGAGGCCTATTATAAACTATCCTTGGGTATAAACCTGAAGGTAAGAACCTGCCCAGCTTGTCCTTTGTAAGTTAGTTAGCTCTTACCAGTTGGGGTATAATACAGAGAGATCTGATACAGGCTTTACCAAAAAAAAAGTCTACATGGAGATGAAAACTCTAAGAATTTAGCACATAAAATGACAGCCACATCATGAGCGAAATCTTGCCAGTGACCGACCTCCTTGGTTCAGGCCCTCAGCATCTCTTGCCTAAAAGGCAGCAATACTACAGCTCCTGTCTTTCATTCAACCTTGTACACTGGTGAGCCCTCCTATTCCAATCCATCAACATCCCAAAGGTCCAAATGCATCCATGCAGCTGCACAGAGCCTCCAAGTAGCCCATCCCATGCCCTCCAGTCCTCAGCATGGCATCCAAGTACCTGAAGCCTCCCACTATTGACTCCCCATCTCTGCTTCCTGCTCACACAGTACAGCCTCTTGAAGTTCCTCCAACCAACCATGTGCTTTCGGTTGTCTGGGCTCAGGCCATTTCTGGAATACCGCTCACATCCTTCCCCACCTTGAACACCTTCTTTCCTTTCAGGTTCATTTGAAATATGACCTCTTCTTTGAACCTTTCTAAAACTCCCCAGAGCTTCGGGAGCTCAAGCAGACTCAACTCCAGCCCTCGCTCAACACATACCACCTGGTACTACAGTCAGCAGAGATCATTGTCATCTCTTCCGCAAGACTGTGTACTCCTTGGTCATGCACGGGGGCCCTGGTATACAGTAGATGTTCCTTTTATGTGCTATCGATGCCTCAAGTTACTCTACTTGTCCTGTTCCCAACCCCCCGACACCCCCACCAAAGGATTCAATTCAGGAAAATGGGCCAGGCCTTAAGAAGACTCACACGAAGAAAGGGACACAGACAGGTCTAAAGGAAAAGACTCACTCTGGCTGCACAGACTAAAAACACTTGAACCTTAGAAGACCACGGCTCGGGGCTGTAAACTTGCTGCTCTTCCAGAGGACCTGGGTTCATTTCCCAGCACCCACATGGCAGTTCCCAACTGTCTATGATTATAGTTCCAGTGAATCAAATGCCCTCACCTAGCTCTGCAGGCACCAGGCACTCATGTGGGACACATGACTTTTTAAGACAATGGCTGACTTAGAGAGGAACAGATTTCCGGCACATGATACAACACGAAGAAAACTTTTAACATTACGCTAAGTGAAAAGAGCCAGTCATGAAAGGGCAAATGCTTTTTCATTTCATTTAAGAGAGATATCTGGAACAGTCGCAATTCACAAAGACAGAAAGCAGGTATGTGGAGCTGGAGGAGGAGGAAGGGGGTGTTTCTACTCGATGAGCGCAGCTCCCACTGGAGAAAATACAAATGTCCTGGAGACAGGTAGTGATAATGGTTGTCAACAGTGTGACTACACTCAATCCCACTGAAATATATAGTCAAAAATGGTCAAAACGGCCAATTTTACACTGTGAGTATTTTACCAAAATTAGAGGAATAAGAAAATATACACAATGGTTGGCAGCCAAAAACAAAGGCGGGAGTAGGGGAGTCACGAAAGGTAACACAGTGGACTTAAGTTTGTTCACCAAATATTAGACCATGGAAATGAGGAAGTTTTAAAATAGAAGCCATGGGACTAAGAACTAGAAATTCCATTGTCCACAGAGTATGAAACGAGTTGAGAAATACATTTAAACACTTTTCATTCAAGTCTGCTAGCACTGAGTGGATAGGAACCAGAGGCCATGCTGGGCACAGGAAGGGAACCAAAACTGATACAAAAGAAACCATATTGATGGGCTGGCATGGATTGGGGTTCATAAAAACAAAGAGAGGTGTAGAACTGGAGGTTTCCCAACCTTCTTGTTCTGAGAAGACAAGTTCATAATTGTTAAATGGATGAAGTCAAACGTTGTCCTGTCTGTTCCTCGGAGTTCTGACGAGCAAATGAAAAGGGCAGACTTCCCATGTGTGGAGGTCCTTCCAGCTGGAGAGCCCCGTCCCACTCCAGTTTATGACAGAGAGGCTATCCTCAGCTCAGCACTCCCCACGTTAGCCTTGAGATAACCCAGAAGGACAATCTTTGAACCTCAGGACCTACACACTACAGGCTGTCCTTCCTTCTACTCAAAAGAGTTCAACAATCAACAAACAGAGTCTGTGCTTATTTGTCCCGCGTTCTTACATATTTTAGAGCATCCTGCAGCACAGCTCTCCCGGGTTCTGAAAATATGGAAGGAACACACATATACAAAACTGGGCATTCTTTACTCTAAAATATAAATTTCTCATATTCAGATCTCATATATCTCTGAAGATCCACATACAGATGGTTTTCCAGGTTAGGAAAGCTAAGTGAACCAGAATTCTGCATTTCCCATAATATTTGTGTTTTATGAAATAAGAAGACGGTTATGGCTTAGTTAAGAGGAATGAATGTTTTAAATGAGACCAAAGTTGTGTTCTACTAACTTTGGGGAACTCACATGCAGATGCTGCAAATATTTTCGGGGAGGATCTTTGCTTTGCTTCTTTTGAGACAGGCTCTTGCCTTGTAGCTCTGGCTAACTTGGCACTTGCTATACAGTCCAGACGGGTCTTGAACTCACAGCATTCCCCTGTCTCAGCCTCCAAAGTGTTAGCATTGCAATGATACCCACTATACCCAAACCATTCTTGCGTTTTGTCTTGTTTTTCTCGGTTGGTTCTAGATGCCATCAGATGCTACCCCTTCATTTTACTGATGTACTTTTAAAGGGGCGGCCTGTTAGAATTAACCACTGGTGATGCTGCAGCAGCTTAGGTATCTGAGAGAAAAAAAGAAACAACATGGAATCTGTGTAGCACCAGGTCATAATGGAAAAGCCCTCAAATGGCTCTTTCTGCTTAGTAATAATACCTAATGTGGGGGCTGTGCAGAGAACGAGCAGTGGTTTCCAGCTTGTGCTGGAAATCTTTAGAAAATGTTTGTTTTCGCTATCAATCAGCTTTTTTTGTGTGTATGCACGGTTGTTTTGCTTTCTGAGACAGCCTTGCTCTACGTAACTTAGGCTGGCCTCAAAGAACAACCCTGTCTTTGCCTTCTGGATGCTGAGGTTACAGACGTCATTTCACATTCTTCTTCTGGTATTAGACACTTTGCAACATCAGACACTTCATTTAGCAGTTTGACATCTTGGTTTTCCCTATTAGATAATGGGGGGGTGGGGGAGAGTTGGGGACTGAGGTCATGTCTGTAAGGAAGTTTGAGCTATAGGAAGACGCAACTCCTTGGTACTTCTGAAGGAACCAGCTCTATACTGTACAGTGTCTATGTTGTGGAAGGGCCGTATGGCTAAGAAATTGCAGGGAACTTCCAGTTAACAGCTAAAGGAGAAATGAAACCCAGTGCTGGGGAGACAGACGTTCAATCAAAAAAACATTTACTGTGGCAGCAAGAAGACCCGACTGGGATCCCCAGCACAAATATGAAAAGCTAGGCAAGGCAACAGATCATCGCTGGGAAGGAAGAGACAAGAAGATACCTGTGCTCACTCGCCATCGACCTAGCTAATTTGGTGAGCTCCTGGTCAGCAGGGGCCCCTGTCTCAAAAAACAAGGGGGATGATAGCTGCGGAGGAACAACACTTGAGAATGGCCTCTGGCTTGCATGAGCCCCTACAAATATGCGCCTACGTACACACACGCATGCAGACACACCAGAGAGAGACAGACAGACACAAAGAGAAATAAAAAGTAACGAAATCATCTGTCCTAAAACCACAAGGCACTAAATTCCTCCAATGAAGTCAAGTTCTTTGCCAGTCGAGCCTCAGATGAGACCACAGCCCCAGCTGACACATTGACAGCTTTGAGAAACCTTACACAGATGACCCAAGCAAGTTATATGCCCAGTCTCCTGGACCACAGAAACCAAAATAAAAATGCGTTGTTTTGACCACAGAAACCAAAATAAGAATGCATTGTTTTGACCAATTCTGGTAACTTGTTATGCCGCAGCAGAAAACTAACACTGGTCCAGATGTTCGGCACTCAGACAGACCAAGCACGAATGAAGCATGCAGATTTCTCTTTCTTACTCCTGTTCTCATAGATTTAGCCTTACGGGAGCAGTGCAACAGGAAAGGGAACTAAGGACAGTATTCAGGACTCTATAGTTTAAACTATGTTCCGCACTAATGGGATACAGAAATAATAAGTGTTCTGTAGGTCACCAAACGAGCAACAGCCAGGTGTTTGGGTTTTTGTTTTGTTTTCAGTTTATTTTCAAATTAGGTAAATTGGTCTTTCTGAGTGCCAAATCAGTCAAGAGACTTGGTCAAGGTCCAATTCTCTTGCCAAATTGTATTACCTTGCAGGCATGATAAGAATTCACTTGGGACTTAGTTAGGGAAAGGTTCACAAATCCAGTATCTTGCTTGGATAGACAATGCACATTAAAGACATGCACCCAAACCAGAAGACTGGAACACCTTTAGCTAACATGTGGGCTCTGGGGCTGGTGGGACAGGCTTAGTGGGACACATCTGTAACCCCAGCACTGAGGGCTGGAACCCAAAAGATTCCCGGAGTTCACTGACCAGCCAGACCAGCCAAAAACTAAGTTGTAGAGCGACAGAGGAAGAATCACAAAATTGACTTCAGACCTCCACATGAGCATGCACAGCACACGCACACGCATGTGCGCGCGCACACACACACACACACACACACACACGCACACGCGCACGCGCACGCACACACACACACACACACGCAGATGTAGATTCTGAGTCCATGTTCTACTGAGTGTCTTATTTTCCAGCTTCTTTAACAGACAGATCCAATAGGCTTAGCCACTTGCCCAAAGCGCTCCTCCCAGTACCATCTTCCCAGGGACTTGTATATCTCTACTAAAACCATTACCCTGAGATTCTTAAATTAGTCGGAGGTCTGCTAAAATTTTCCAACAAGCCTGGGAATTTAAAGAATAATGCAGTTCTGGTTATTGATCTTATATATCAATATCCTATCCTCTGATTTTAGCAGAGAAACTAAGAGGCCCATGGAAATCAAACAACGGGTTCAAGTGTGCACTGGAGCCGTGAGCCTTTCGCAATGTCCCGACAGTAAGCACATTTCTCTTTCCCTTCTCTTTCACCTTGTCCTGCACTGATCAGCTGCCTGCAGCCATCACTAAGGGTGCTCAGCCAGGGAAGCGCTGCTAAGAAGGAGCAGCTAAGAATGACGTGTTCTCAAGTAGCTCCCGTGTCTCATTACTGTATGACATTCATGGCCCTAACAAATCTCTGCCATTGGACTCAATGCCTAGGAAATTTCAGCAGAGTCCTTGGCAATAGAAATAAAGATTGGCACTACCTCAGCCACGAGCCCAGCATCACTCAATGCATGTTCACCAACAGAGGCCTGGGATGAAGAGAGAGCAAGGATAACTGTTCACTTACATGCATCAGATATTTGCAACAGTGGAGCCTACAATCCCTCGATCAACTCATGTCAATCTACCTATGTACACTGACCATTAATCATGCGCCAGCTATATTCCTAATAGAAGTGAAACAATTACATAAGAAATAGTCACTGTTCCCAGGTTTACAGTCTAATAAGGAGACCAAACACTTAACAATTACAAGGATTGTGGAATCTTTACTGAGCATCTATTATGTGCTGGGCTGATTATCAGACCAAAGAACAGATGAAGTCTTTATCAGGCAGCACTATAAGTCCCTACTTACTCACAAGAGAACCAAAGCACAGATGGTTATTTGTCCTCAACTTTCTATACTAACAGGAGCCAAGTATTAAGAAAAGACAAAAACAAACAAAAAACAAAAGAGCCCTAAATCAATGTCAGAATGACGAGTGATACACACCAAAAGCCAAACCAAAACAAAAACCCC
The DNA here is from genome assembly GCF_903992535.2 of Arvicola amphibius. Classification (NCBI taxonomy): domain Eukaryota; kingdom Metazoa; phylum Chordata; class Mammalia; order Rodentia; family Cricetidae; genus Arvicola; species Arvicola amphibius. The sequence continues at coordinate 16,717,261 of NC_052048.2, forward strand.
TTTGCACCTGAGCTACTCATCACTGGGAATTCCCCTGTGCTGTGGTCTGCCCTTTCTCAACTTCAGCTTGGTACATGCAAGTCCTAGAACTTTGGAGATGGGATGGAGGTAGGAGGATCACAAGTTCAAGGTCGGCCTCAGCTACATCGTAAATTTTAAGCAAACCTGGGCTATATGAGATTCTATCTCAAGACAAAGAAATAAAGCCAATTTTTTTCTTTCCGTCTTGTGTTACTCTAACCTGCATGGCCTTCGCTGGAAAACCCGAGAAGAGCATAGAAAGCAACTTTGTTCTCTTCTACTTTATCACGTATCATTTTTGTGCCCTCAGGCCTTCAGAGACACCACCTCTGAAGTGAAGGAGCTGGACATTGGACAACAATGACATCAAGGGTCTTCTAATTCTATGTAACAAGAGCTGATGACGAGGTAGAAGATGGCACTGGCAAGATGGAAAAAGCCAACCAAACATGTTAGGTGTTCTCTCTGAAGCCATGGGTAGGGTGTTGGGGCACAAAAGGAACAGCGAGAAACCCCGTCTCCGGCAATTGTTCAAGATGTCCCTGGGTCTGCAGCCACAGAGGAAGAGTGATGAAGAGAAAGAGAAGCCATGAGAACTTAGACACATTCTACCTGACAGTCAAAAGATGTCATCAGGTGACCGTTCCAACTGCCATAGGATCGGACTCCATGTGACACAGAACCCGACAGATGGGACAAAACTAAGAAGACATCCTTCCCAGGAGTAGCCACCCTAAGCAAAGCACTGTCTCCAGCCTGTGTCTGCGCCCACGTCCTACCACAACTGCAGCTGGGTAAGTCTGCATTACAACTTAGTTCAACTAGAGCACGAAAGATCCGGGGACATTAGAGAGAACCCAGGCCAACCCCAATCCCTTCAGGAAGAACTCCGGGGGAAATGAAGAGCCCCAATTCCCCCACCACCGCAGCCTCCGCTGCCCCTCCTCATCCTTGTCTATCTTCCTACACACTGGCTCTAGCCTTGCCTGTCCCTCCACCCTTTATTTAATTCTAGAAATTTCTCATTTCTTATTTAATTCTAAAAATGCTAAATTACATTAGATAAGAGACATCCCCAGTTCAAGTCTTGTAAAATCTGCTCGGAACTTATGTCTGACATATACAAAAATGCCAGAAAATCAAATGCTTCCCACATTTAATGCTTTAGTATCTTTTCACAGATTTGGATAAAACTCATGATATAGAAGTTACAGAGATGACACACACCAAATGACACACCCACATCACCATTATGTGACCAGCTCCAATCTTTTTATTTTTATTTTTTAAATCACACATCAATCTAAGAAAAGCGGAGCCTAGTGACAACCTGATACACAATAAGTGCAAAGTCCAATTATCGCCCAGCTCCTTAAAGACAGGGAAGAACGGCATTCCCACAGAGGGGAAGAGAACATCTTACTCGATGCACCAGCAGGCATGTGTCAGAGACACAGACGGGACAAACACACCATGCATGTGGATAAATGATTACAGCTAAGCAGCCCTAAACACACAACAGCAGAGAGAAGGGTGCAGCCAACAGAGGTGACAGACAGGTGGACACAGAGTGAAGAGTGTCCGGTAGAGATGGCTTTAAGGTTGTGTTTTGAAAGTGAGGGACAGCCTTGTTCCGGCAGAGGTGTCCCCTCCATCTGTGCATGCCGTCCCCCCACTGGTCCTCTGAACTCTGATCAGCAGGGAAATCCACGGAACGCTACTGAGGACGCTCTGCTGGTTTTCAAACATCCGCCTCTCTGAGGGGCACATCTTACTAGGTGAACATTTCATTAAAAAAGAAAACCTGGGTCCCAAATTCAAATAACTCCCTTAGAAAGCTACCATGAAATACTTAATACGCATTACATCTCACATAATTCTTCCTAATAACCCAATGTGAAAGCTAGGTATTATCAGTGACCCATTTTAAAATGAGGAAACTGCATGAGCTAATACACGGCAGAGGAGGGGATTCAAGCACAGAGCTACAGAACTTTAGGGCCATGTGTTCACACCCTTAGCCTATGAAAGTACAAGAATACAATGGAAGCAGGTATATCTAATAAGACAGACCTAAAATAAGGCCCTCCAAAAAGAACATCCAAAACACAACACCATATTGTACCATGACATAATACAATGCATTTCTCTACAATTATCCATTTCAATAAAAATTTTATTTGGTAGAACTCCATCTCATCTTCTTCCCTGGCGTGTGCACTCACATTGCAGAGGCTGTATGAGCTTTCTAGTTAGAGAAAGAATTGGCCACAGAGGACTGGCTGTTTTCTCTGCAAAGAGGGACTCCTGCTGTCCATCAGGCCTCTCAAGTCCTCTTCCCCGAAATCATCGCTCCCTCTGCTAGCCACAGAGCATATGAGAACAGATGGTCGGGATGCATGTGGGTGAGATAGCCATCCCTCATTCCCCTCAAATGTTTTCGTCACTAGAAAGCACAGAGACAGAAGCAGCCAGGGACAGAAAGAATGAAGAAAGAAAGGGTGCTGGGTCGAAAACACTCCAGAAGTCCAGAAGTGGGCAGCGGAACCTCCCCAGCACGTACTGTTGCTACCCTGGCCTTGGCGTCATTTCAGTCTAGTCTCTGGGGAGAAAAACACTTCTCCATCAACACCGTGCATTCCTGAGTCCTACAGTGTCCAAACAGACGGGCTGATAAGGACTGGAAGACACTGGTATCTCCCCCTGCTCTACTCCCATGACCTGCCCTTGTCATGGGGATAGCATGGAGGGAAAGGGTGTGAGGATGACCCTGAGCGGCATAGACCAAAAAGATCGAGTTTGGAAACAGACACTGGAAAAGGGTAAAGATGGCTTTGGTGTATCTAGAGATCTCCAAACTGAAGAGACACAGACTTAAGCAAGCCATCTGAATCATATTAGCTATATGCTCTTAACTTCACGTGGCATGTTCTACTCAGAGCTAAATACTTCCTGTAACTTAGGTGTGCCATCTTTGCCTGTCTCTTAAATCTCTAAAATGACCCACCTCACCTGCCTCCCGTATCTGTCTGTGAGCACACACTCCTCCAAAGTTCAGATCTCATTCTAACACGCTACTTTCTCCCCAGTTAAGTCTTCCCTCCCAATGGCCAAAGTGGTAGAGACACACCGTGACAAATTCCCCATTCGAACATGCCCTCTTCTGACTGGATCAAAGGGGTGTTTGCTGGGTCTGGAAAGACAGCTCAGCAGATGAGCATACATACTGTTCTTCCAGAGTTCAGTTCCCAGCACCCACATCAGGTGACTCCTAACGGCCTCTAACTCCAGTTCTAAGGGATCCAACGCCCTCTTCTGGCCTCTGTGGGTACCTGCACTCACACCTATACATCCTGACACAGAGACATACAAATGTGCGTAATTAAAAATAATAAATTTTTTTAAAAGAAAGAAGTGTCTGTCTGTTTGTTTGAGTCTAGATCTCAAGCGGCTCAGGCTGGTTTTTAATTCCTCATCTCCCTAACTTGGCTGGCCAAGTTCTGGGATCATAAACATGTACCATCATGTACAGCATACATAGCTCAGATAAGGGCAGGAAGACAGTCCTTATTAAGAGGATGTCTGCCTGTTTCTTAGATACTACATGAAATAACGCAAAGAACTGACCTATTTCACAGGAAGAACAAAAAGGATCCATCATACAAGGAACGCTGTTTCAGGCCCAAGGACTTTACCATAAGGTGATATCAATAAGCACCGATGGCACCAAAATCATGTTTAAAATGAGCGCCTGCTGTATACCCACAGCTGCTTTCTGAGCAGTGAGGCATCTACGAGTCTGAAAGGAGAGACGGAGACTACATATGACAGAGAGGCTCGTCTACAAAGGCCACATGCTTCTTCACACCAAACTGAAGTACTACAGACCTGTCTTTGCTGTGCTTCCTAAATGCTGCCTACAGTACAGATTGTTGCTGCTCTCCCACGAAGCAATCACAGAAACATACATAGTCTCATACATGGACACATCAACATATGAGTATATACGAAAACATGTAGAACAAACTTGCTTGCAACAGTGAAAACCTACTGCCACATGGAATGCCCATGAACAAGAAAATGAACGAATAAACTGAGCAACTGAGCATGCTCACAAACACAGTGGTGCAAGCAGATAAGGAAGTGGACCATAGTGATGGGAAGCAACAAAGACGAACTTAACAGTTAAAAAAAAGTAAGGTTTAGAAGATTTTATGTGGCCTGGTCAATTTTTATAAAATATGAGAACAACTAAAATTAAATATCTATTATAGATGCCTTTTTATGTATATGTTCTATATTTTTAATTGCCCATTTGGGGACTATATATAATGGGAAGAAAGTATGGGGGAGAAGAGGGAAAGTGGGAATAAAGGAGAGGAACTGTCCAGGATTCACATGGTCCCCTTCTGCGGATAGAGGAAGGTGTAGGAAGAGCACTCTGTGGTCAGCTCTAAGTTATTATTAAAAGCCTCGCTTGCTTTGGGTTGGGGGAGGCACTTGCTATGCAAACCTAACAACATGAGCTGGATCCACCTAAGGAAGGCTGAAGTGTGGTGATGCTCACCTGAAATCCCAACATAGACATCAACATCACAAGGCAGACACAGGACAATCAGCTACCAGCTCTCAGCTAACTTTCCTGGAACATGCAACACGGCAGAAACAAGAGAGACCCTGCCTCAAAGGCAACAGGGAAAACAGGGAAGGAGCAAACCAACTCACGACATGTCAGATGTCCTTAGTACACACACACACACACACACACACACACACACACACACACACACACGTGCGCGCACCTCTGACACACAAATAATAACAAATAAAATATTCTTAAAGCAATAAAAGCCACGTAGTTTTCCTAACCATTCAAAACATGCTTCAGGAGGAGGCATTTGAGCCCTGGCCACCTTAGCCTGGCTCTCTAATTCCAAGCTGCCCTTTCCGCTACTGATCCTAACTTCTAGAGAGATTCTCCCCACAACATATGGCCTTTGCTTGTCTCGAGAACACAAAGACCCCTCTCCTTGCACACTTGAAAAGTTCGTCACAATCCCAGTGACTCTGGCATTGCCCCTGCCTGGCTGAGTCCTGGGTCTGCTTCCTAGTAAATAATCTTGATGCGATCTTGCCAAAACATCTCTTCATCACATATTTTGTCTAAAAACAGAAATTGATGGAGCAACTAACCTTTGCTCCTTGTCTTTCCCATACCTTCAGAGGCCCTGTGCCATTTAAAATCGAGTGGCCAGCTTCTTTGAGGCACAGGTGTTTACGCACTGACTTGGGGCAAGTGCTGAAATTGTGAATTAATCACCATGAAGCAGAAAATGGTGGCTACATCCCTAGCTCTCTCTAAGCACAGTCTTCATTAGCTGATAAAGATCCTTCTAATTAGTCCCTGGGGACTAAACAGGCACCTGTTGGGACAACTGAGGCCACCACTACCCCGGGAGGGTCTCCACGTGCCCTCCATCATCGTGCATCAAATCCAGAGATCCCTGAAAGGGACGCTGTGCTGCTTTACCTTCTGCTGCTCATGGTAGCGTCTGCCACAGGACCCAGGGCTCCTGGGGGCTAGCAGGAGGCCCCAGGTACCAGGAGGACAATGAGCCCCTACTTCCTTGGTCTCTGAGAACTGGGAGCTACTGATCCTACACAGGGCCAAGGGAGAAAGAACTAACAAAGTCAAAGAGATAGCCAGCTGGACAGATTGACCAGAAATGACTAGAAAGCCCAAGCTCTAGCCCTAGTGGCTGCCACACAACACACTGTGACACGTGTCACCTTGGGGCAATCATGCTATTTTCTTTTCAAGTTCATTCACTGGCTCTCCAACTACTTACTGGACACCAAGTCCAGGTGCCTTCAGCCGCATGGGACCCTTTAAATGAGGCCCTGAAACCTTGCCTTCTGATGTCTCTCCAGACACAAGAGCCTCTTCAGGGTGTGGTTGCGCTCTCTTTGGTCCCTTTTGGTCAAGTCTTCATAGGCTTCTTTAGCATTGATAAGACGAAAGCTCTGGAGTCAGGCACCCAGAACCTGACAGAGGCTACAGCATCCCCTTGGCATGTTCATTAGCCTTGTTTGGTTTCAGAGCTGTAACACAGGAGTCCTAGAAATGCTTACTTTGCATGGTTGACATGCTACCACACATACAAGTGCACACATACACAATGTGTCATCACTACTTGGCATGTGACAAACTCTTACCAAGTCCGGCCACTGTTGTTATGACTACTAGTGTCACTTGTGATGAATGCTCTGCCTCTTTTAAAGTCCTTTGGTTTTCCACTGATCCCCATACCAGCTCTGTACTATTCCTTAGACATGGTGCCTTATCTCAGCCAAGGTGCAAGTTCCTTACAGTGAGGACTACAGCTGACGGGCTTTCCTTCGTCTACAATATTTCCAGGTGTCTAAGTGCAGGAACACACATGCTCACTCTCTCAGGTACAGGAATCACGCTCTTTTGTCCAAAAGTGTTTCATTCATGTTCGCTTAACTTAATGATTTCTCCTACTTAGGAATCTTGGCTAAAGGAATTGATTACCCAGGGACGTGTTTGTGTCTGTTTTTTTCTTTCTGTCTCCTCCTTCTTTTCTTTATTTTTAAAGTCACATGGGGTCCAATGGGGTCCACTGGCACACACCTAACACTTGAGAGGCAAAAAAGCAGAAGGACCAAGGCCAGCCTAGGGTACACAGTGAGTTCTAGACCATTGTCTCAGTGCAGATAAAAACATTTGCTGTCACACCTGATAAGCTGAGTTCAATCCCCAGCACTCACATGCTGGAAGGCTGTCCTCTGACCTCTATGGACACATGTCTCCCACCCCCATCTCTCCCGCATTAAAAAATTGCACTTTTTTGTAAGTACCAGAGGCAGTGAGCATCGAGGTAGACTAAGTTGTTGATAAGTAACCTGCGAGTCCGACATAGGCTCTGACAAATCAAGGTGTGAGAAGGGTCTCTACAAGTCACAAAGGTTCCAAAGTGGCACAACGGTGAATTCCTGGCAGGCAGACAGAGGCAGAAATCTGTTCTACACTTGAAGCTCAGGCCACAGAGGAACTGAGATGACAGAGAGAAAGTGAATCTTCTCTAAGGTTCCATCCCACCTGCTGGGACGAAAACCCCAATGTGCCCCACAAATGAGCTCAAGAACAGGGGCTGCCAGGGCAGGAAGACAAATGAGGAAGAATCATAGCTGCACAGATGATAACGCCCCAGTCCTGACAGACAACAGACACAAGGGAATGGACTCTGGGTTAGAGTCAACCATGAGCACTAAACGTGAAGACTTGCTTGTAAACTGAAAAATACGACAATGAACAAAAGGCTCCACTATGGAGTCCATGAAAAGTCTGCAAATGTTCAGGCTGATTGCGGCTGGCCGTGTCTGGAGGAAGGCTGAGAAGGCTCCGTGGACATGTAAGGACTCTTTCTTTCACATTCTTCTCTCGGTGGCTGAGAAGACAAAGGCTGGGATCATGCACTTTCGTTCAATTACACGAGCATAATAGCGCATTCCATCTTTATTACAGAAAAGATTACAGCAAGGATCTACTGTGATTCGCTACTGCACTTAGATTCGGTAAGGACCAGCTTTCCCGTGCATCCTTCCTTTCCTTCATTAGCACACATGCATTCACAGGTACATGAAATGCAGTGCTGCGTTTGAGACACTCGCTTCCGACTTCCCGGTTCTCACCCAGAGAAGTATTTAGAGTCATGAGAAAGGGAGAAAATGTCACTTTTACCCAGAAAGAATCAGGAAGTGCCCCAAATCCCAAGAAGGAAGCTGCCCTGAGAAACTAGGCTTTCTTCCCACAGACAGATGAGGGCTGTGCCCTAAGGGGGTTGGTATCTTTAAAAAAGTGCCCTAGATTTGCAGTTTCTTTATTATTATTATTATTATTGTTATTGTTATTATTATTATTATTATGATGATGATGATGATGAAATGTCCAGAGGACAAATGAGTATAATTGACAAACAACTCAGTCATGAATTGCCACAAAGAACACGGAGCAGTGGTGGCACTCTCTGCATTAACAGGGAGAAAAGTTTGGTGACACTCTGTATGGGCAGCTGACCTCATGTCACCTCCTCGGAACCTCTCCATCCACGCTACCTGGAAGAGCTGCATCCGTGTCCAGGGTCACACCTGCGTGACCCAGTGTGTTTCTCCACGAGTCCTGATCATTAGCAAATTATTTTAATTTCATTTATCTTTGTTTGTGAGTTGAAACTTACAGACTATATTTTACAGCTTGAACCTTCTGTGCTGTCTACATATTACCTTTGAAATCTAGGTGGTAATTAGATAATATGGAAAAATTACTGTTAGCTTTGTTAGGTGTAATAATGGCATTTTGTTTGTTTTTAAAGGATGTTAAAGACATATTTAAGTGTTTATAGGTGAAATTACAAGGGATTTATATAGTACTATAAAATAACAGGTTGGGGGAGGGATGCAAAGTGTAGAAGGACATAGGGCAAGATTAGTCATGCGCTGGCAACGCTGAGGGATGAGTGCATAAAAGGTTGTCATTCTCACTGTTTTTGAATTCACATGGAAATTTCTAACAAACATTTTAAACCTAAGCGATAAAATAAAAGTATTTGTCTCAAGACGTGAAAAATTTCATAACCGAAAAAAAAAGGCATGTCTAAAAACTAGATGGTTGGGCCAGCACAATGGCTCAGTGGTAAAAGCACATGCCATGCAATCCTGACTACCTGAATTTAATCCACGGTACCCACATAAAAAAAAAAAAGCTGGATGCAGCATGACTGTGTGCAGTCTTAGTCCTAGTATCCCTACTGAGAGAGAGAAGACAGAGGCAGAGGCAGCAGGAAGTTCTTATGTGCAGCAGAGGAGCAGAAACAGAAAGAGACCCTACCTCAAAAGCAACTAGCAGTGGACACATGCACACACATGAGAGGGTGGGGAGGGGAAAGGGAGATTACTAACGTAATTGTCGTTAAAGTGGAAGGAGAGAATTTTGTTCATGAAATTTGTTCTCTAACCTCCAAAAGCAAACCGCAGCAACAAGGGTCAAAATTCATTCATTCCCTCCCTCCCCATCCCCTCACACACAACAACAACAATAACAACACACACACACACGATAAACCTTTTCTTAAGAAATAGTAAATGAAACAAGATGCTCATTTGACCTATCAAATAGCAACAAGTCAAAAACCACCACAGATGAGATACCATGCGCTCACCGCGGATTGGTAGATCTATCTGTCTGGTGTACCATGCGCTCACCGCGGATTGGTAGATCTATCTGTCTGGTGTACCATGCGCTCACCGCGGATTGGTAGATCTATCTATCTGGTGCTAAGAAGATCCGTGCTGTCACCTTTCCAGCTGATGAGAGAGCTCCAGACACATACGATGTTTACACTGATGTTGTGTAAACAAGGTCATTTAGCGTTAACAGAGGCATAGGTAAAATTAATCTGTCACATCATTCCTGCATACGGACACCCAGAAGCTGCTTCTGACTCAGCTGGCAATGTCTGCAATGGATGTCTGTCTTTTTTTTTTCCCTCTACCTATGTGGCAATGAACATCCATTGAATTAATTATCAATTCCACTTCATAAGAGACTGTTTCAAGCAAGAAAAGTTTGAGGACACTGTGAAGTTAGTATGAGACAGAATCTCACAAGAGAAAGGGTAACATCAGAAGAACGAATAACAACTCGTTAGGGAATTTTTCTTGGGGCAATCTGTTTCTGAGTTTACTGTTTCTGAGTTTATAGTCTAGTGACATTTCTAGGAAAACAAACTCTAAATTCGGGCCTACAGTCTGCTCGAAGTTTCCTGAGATACAAGAGGGACAGAAAGTAAGAGTAACATTTAAAAAGAAGTCCCTACATAGACATGTTCCCTTCCTCTTTCCAGGCTTGGGCCATGAATTAATGAGAAAGTCATGCAATCTAGGGGGATAGACATCACATTGGAGGGTCACAAGAAAAGACTGGGCAAATCCACATACTAAAAAGAACAAGTTTACACCTTTTATCGTAGTTGAATTATACTTAAAAAGAAAACAACTATCCGATACACTGAATGTATAAACAAAAAATAAGCAGCAAAGATTTGCTCACTGGTCTGTGACCTGAAGTCCTTAGCTTGTGGGTAGAAAGGAGCACAATGGTCAGAAGCGTCCGTTGTTACCTCCTGATTTTCTGTAGCATCCCACAGAGGTCATGGGACTCTGTGGTACACAACAACAAAACCAAGAACCCCAGAAGAAAACAGCATAACATTTTAGAAAGCATAAATAGCTAACTTTAACTTTGTCAATGTTTGCCGAAAAGCTACAAAAGACAAATCTTTCGTTTAAGCGAGAAAAAAAAAGTAGAACTGTGTATACCACTCAATAAAAAGCTAAACAATAACGACCCTAAAAAGAAAACACACCTGATGGGTTAGGGAGTGCTCCAGATGCTATGGAAGCCTGGAGGTGAAGAATGGCTACATTCAACCCCTACCTACATGGTAGGAATACCAGCTGTATCTTTAAGAGAGGGGCATTCTTTCTCAGGGGATGCAGGAAAGGATCTGTCCTGCTAGGCTCTTTTTACCAGCGCCACCAGGAAGCCCTGACCAGACGTCCACTGTTTTAAAGCCCCCGATTTCCCATCTATTTCCCTCAGGATCCAAAAGTCATGCTTGCTGTTGTTTGCTTTGTGTTTCTGAAGTGCTGGGGATCGAACCCAGAGCCTCATGAATGCTTGCAAGTGCTCTACTGCTCAGATGTATTCCCAGCCCTCAAAGACTTTAAAGAGCAGTAACTAAGGAGTGGAAGGAACACAGATCGCTGGCAGGACAAAGAGCGGAACCTTTAAAAAAGCCTAAGATCTAAGACCTTAAGGGAAATGGGTGCCCTCTCCGGGGCTGTTTTCATCCGTGAATAGCAACTGTCTGCTATAGGTGTGAGAGTACAGATGTGATTGATCAATAGAAGTAGGACCATCAACACCATTGGGGAAATTAGATTAGGTTCTAAGCAGATAGCTCTGCTGCAAGAAGGTGAGACAGGGAAGGATGATCATTTTAACAAGCACTTTGCTGTGAGCTCTTCCCTTACACAAGTCCTCCATGGAAGGAGTTAATCACTGGCCACAAGAAAAATCAACCCGGGAGTATTCCCTGCCCTGACTGAACATGTAATGGGGACCTTGAGGGATGAAGTCGAAGGCTACAGCGAGGGAAACAAAGATCCTTAGTCAAAAAGCAAAGAAGCAAACATCCTCCACTACCAGAAGAAGCTTAGAAAAAGGGGTGCTAGTGGGGGTGGGGGGTGGGGAGACAAAACACTTGTCAGGTGTGGTGGTTCGCGATTATAATCCCAGAATTTGGAAGGCCGAGGCAGACGGATTCCTGTGAGGTAGAGGCCAGCGAGTTACTAAACTCTGTATGTGCATGCTGTGGCACACATACAAACACACGAGACTAAAGGAAAAGGAGGGGATACTTGCCGAGAATGCACACGGCTCTGGGCTTCAGCCACAGTACTCCATAAACTGGGCATGCATGTGAATATGCCTAGTCCTAGCACTCAGGCAGGGGAGGCAAGAGACTCAAGTTCAACGTTATCCTCAGCTACATACTGAGTTCAAGCCCCGCCTGGGGTACATGAGACCCCGTCTTAAAATGAAACAAAAACAATCCAATGACAGTAAATACTAGTAAGTTGGTTTTTGGGTTATTATTGGTAAGCTTGAATTGGGTGGATTGATTGCCTCTTAAAGCACAAGTCCTTTATTTCTATAATAACTATAGTAGTGCAGAATATTTTTGAATCATCACTGAGATGACCTGAATGTTCCTTGGAAGAAGTCTATGAAAGATTAAAACTTTACCCACATCCACTCCAGATTAAACACATGTACATCTTCCCTGCCCTCAACAGAGTTTACTACCTGGAGCAGTTGATGAGTAGCCATGACTAAGTCATCACAACGACATTAAGATTGAAGTGAGTACGTCAGGATCTCCTTTGACCTCAAGGACCTCAAAACATCCTTCCTTTGATGTTTGTTTGCCAGAGTGAGAGTGTTGAAATAACAACGTGACAGGTACAGTACTTGGCCACTCAAAATTCTTGTTGGCTACCTGAACAGCAAGTAACACAGCGCGCACTGGCATAGGAGGCCTGCAGAAAAGAGGGAAACACCACAGCTGAAACCATAGGAGGGGGCATCTGCCTCACCGGAAGAGGTCAGGTAGGGCTGAAGCAACTGCCTGGAACCATACAGAGGTGTCTGTCAAGTAGAATTTGGCCGAAGCTCTTAGCCTAGTTTCATTGGTGCTACCATCCTCATTTCGCAGTTACGAAACAGGAAGCTCCAGGAAAGAAGTCTCAGGAAGTTAAATGATTCGTCTGAGAGCGAATGGCACTAGCTTGACGATGTTACACAGCCAGCCTCTTAAACCCGAGGCCCCATCACTTCCCCTTGTGCAATGGTTAATACTGACCGTGCTCAGAAACACCTGGGAGATGTCTAAGCACACCTTTAGGTGCATCCGTGAGTGCATGATCTAGGGAGGATACAGGCAGCAACATCCCATGGGCTGCAGGTCCTGAGGGAATGAAGGAGGAGCAAACAGAAGTAGCTAGCCCAGCCTTCTCTCACTGCCTCCTGGCTACAGCAATCCACGCTGCTCTGCCCTGTCACACAATTCCTTCCATGATGGACTGACACCTCTGAAACCCCGGGCCCAAGCAAATGTTACTACTCCCTTCGTGTTGTTTCTGTCCGGTGTTTAGCATCGTGACAAGACGCTCACTAGCACATGTTGGCAATTCCCATGCCTAGCACATCACAGGGATTCCTTGCGTGTCTGTCCAATTAATCTGCGTCAGCAGGCTACTTTACATGCCCGTGTTCTTTCAGCTACATTCTAGTCCACAAAATCAGAAAGAAATCAGAATAGCAGCCATCTATCTGCTTAGGAGACAGGTCTGGTCTCTGTGTAGGGCTGTCATAACCGGCCAAAGGCAGTATGGATGTATATATGCCCATATGCACATCTGTATATATGTATGTATCCAAAGACGTATATATTCCACTACGCAGAGCCTAGAAATACGTTGGAGTTTTCATTCTGGTTCTATTCACATTTATAATTATAGACAGAGAGAGGGAGCAAGGAGGTGGGAAGAGAAAAGAGGAGGGGAAAGAAGAGAGAAAAGGTTCAGCCCGGAGCCAGGCCCATCTATCTTCCTCTCCCTTTTCGGAAGCAGCAGCCAGAATTGATCTGTGATCTGCTTCCTTCTTACAAAACTATGCCGAGAGCCACAGTGTCCTTGCAGCACGGAGCAAATGCCAAGAAGGAACGTCCCTTAGCTGATATGCTCAGGACTTAACAAGAAGCAGAAACTCGGCTTAAGGACCACACCACTACCTCTTGTGGACAACCCAAGATTCTGAGTTCACAACTGAAAATTTAAAGCCACACATTGTTCTCTCTGCAGAAGTGAACTCCTAACAGCATCACTGCAGCTGGCCTTGCTACAGACAACTGAGCTTGTGGGGCTGCTAAGCACCAGCCTCAGAGACACATACAGATGTAATTCTTTTACCATATTCTCTTTCATTTTATTGGGGGGGGGGTGCACACACATATGCACATATGCGTACATACATAGGAATGGGGCTATATGCCACTGTATACATCTGGAGGTCAGAGGACAACTTTGTGGAGTCAGCTCTGTCCTTCCTCCTTTTACATGGGTTCTGGGGATTGAACTCAGGTCATGAGGCTTACACAGTAGGCACTTTTACCTGAAAAGACATCACACCAGCCTCCACAATTTATTTTAGACACGCCCCTTCTTTAAGCCAATATTAATAGACCATCAGTTTTCTGTATAATTTTGAGATTATAAGCCCCAAACCAAAAGGGATTTTGACCTGATGGGCTTACATGAAGAAGTGGATGGATACAAGGTACTAACAAGAAAATGTGCTAGAAGTTTTAGACTGGGTGCTATGGACAGCATGTAAGAAGGGCATCTTCGCCAGGTGCAGTGGTGCAAGCTCGTAATTCCAGTGCTCAGGAAGAAGCTGAGTCACAAGGATGGTGAGTTCAAATCTAGCCTGGACTATATTGGGAGACCTTGCCTAGGAACCCAGCTTTTCCACAAGCTTAAGCAAGAGGATTTCAAGGTCAAGACATGCCTGGGCTATGGCATGAGTCTGAAGCCAGACTAGGCAACATAGCAAGATAACGTCTCAAAATAAAAAGTGACAGGGAACAGTGGAGGAGACTAGAGACACTCCTCAGTGGCAGAGTGCTTGCTTGGTAAGTGTATGCAAAGCCCTAGGTAGCACCGAAAAGGGGGAGGGGAATTTTAGAGCAGACCCCTGGGAAGTAAGACCTGGAGACGGATGGTCACGTGAGAGAAGAAAAGACTTCGCAGAACAGCACGACACATTCCGGGAGAGGATGGTTTCTATGGAGTTGGCACGGGCAGAGGCAAGGGAAAGAGATGAGAAACGGGACCAGAGAGGTGAGTGGAAATGTACGGGGCTGAGCAGCCTTGACAGGGCTTTAGCCTGAGTGCACAGAGAATAAGCACAGGCAGCAAGCAGCCCGGCATGCCGTGAGGCCGTGGGTTAGGGAGGTGTTTCTCTGGTTAGACCAGACTGAGAAAGAGACATAAGGTTCATATGGCCATCTCATTACCTTACGTGACAGCTCACTCTCCAAGAACTGTATGCTGTCACCTCCACAGACGTCCTCCAGGCTGAGACCATTCCAAACTAACAAGGAAAGTGACATGAGTATTGGCTGCAGACCGCTGAGAAAACGTAAGGCAAGGAATGAGATGGGGGCCTGCAGCTTGCCTGCAGTAGTGTGTGCTTATCTGTAGAGTTTCATTTAATTAAGGCGAGGTGCCTACAGCTCCTCTGTGACTACTCTATGGGGAAAATACAAGCCTTATTTTAAACCATCGCTTCCTTTAGCTGTATAGTATACAGACACAGGAGCTAACGAGAGAGATGCATCACGAAACTGAAAAGGACTGGCCTATGCAGACAGGCTGCGCTCGGTGACGCACACGTCTTCTGTGTAATTATGTGTAATGCCACAGCTAAAGGACTGTCAGGACCCCTTTTACTTGTGTGCTTTCTAACAGACGGCAAAGGGTGACCTCCACAAGTCTTCAGATATTTTCTGGGTGATTCTGAGGTCAGTGTATAAACACATGGGAGATGCATGTGTTCAAGGGCCATAAGAATATCTTCTAAGGAAGGAAGGAAGGAAGGAAGGAAGGAAGGAAGGAAGGAAGGAAGGAATCAATCCTAGGGCTGGGAAAATGGTCCCACGAGTAAAGTGACCACTGTGAGCCAGCGTTGGGAAGGGGAGCCAGACAGATCTTAGGGACTCACTGGCCAGACAGTCTAGCTCCAGTTTAGGGAGAGACTCGCTTGTTTAAAAAGAAAAGGAGGTAGGGGGGTGAAAAAGAAATATTTAATATTTACCTCTAGTCCCCACACGTACCACACTGAGTATTCCTCTGAACCCCACAAATACCCCTACTTATATGCCACAACTCCCCCTTACTGTTCATGCTGCTTGTGATAATAAACTTTCACAGGCTGAAGAATAGAGGCCCAGTCCACTTGACTCTGCTGCAGATACAGCTACTTACAAAACCACACACACAAAAGGCTTAGCTGGTCCCATGAGCTGATGGAGGACCAGGTGCCTCACCAAACCAGGGCAGTAAATACCATCAAGAAATGGTGACTGGGGGCTATAACCTTATCAGGTGACTGACAAGTCCCACCTTCCCTTAGGGAAGCAAGGGTTTGACTGATTCAGAAACAGCCAGAAGCCTCATGAACCTCAGGCACCTCTGCTCCTGCAGGTCCCCTCCACCCCATCCACAGAGCATGCTTTCCTTGAAAAGAAGAGCAGAAAACAGCTGTTTCTCAAACGGAAGACTCCACAATTGGGTCACAGACTCCACAATTGGGTCACAATGGGGAAAACACCAAAAACAAACCTACAAAATCCCCTAGGCTCTGACCACACTTCACAGTTAGGAAGGGTCACGACTAGGCTAAGCAGGGCAATTCTTGGGTTCTTTTTGCACAGCCTCACAGCAGGAGACATGTTATAATCTCCTTGGCTGGGAGACCCTTTTGGGAAGGCCCTTCAGTATCATTTATAGAATTCTCCTCCTTGGAGACAGGGTACCCTTTGATGAAAGCTTGATAAAAGAAACACGGCTGCACTTCAACTTGAACAGACAGAACTTCCCTTCCTAGGTCACAGACTGGCCATCTGTTCTCTGGCTCAGAATCTCTGCTTTCCCTCTGGCTCCACACATCCATCTGAACATCCTCTGGCAGTTGATACTGCTGTGTCCCACAGCCTGTGGATTTTACAAGCAAGGACTTCTCAAAAAACCCAGGCAGAACAGGAAGGAAGCAAGCGATCTGGCCACGCGCACAGGCTGCTCTTTATTGTTAGCTGAATTCCGTGCATTGTGCTTGCTGGGGTGGTCTGCCTGTCCCCAAGGTATAGGCTGACTGATGTGTCAAGTGTGCATCTGGGTACCTTAGAGAGAGGCAGTGAGGGGGTCGTTCCTTCTGAGAAAAGCTGCACTAGCAGAATACACCTGCTTGGAGCAAACTCCACAGCTCATCTGAGTCCCGCTAGTCTTAGTCTGTCCCTTAAACTCCACTAAGAACATGGTCTGCAAACTGGGACTGAGCTTGGCTGGACTGAAGTAAAGAAGGCATCTACTCTGAGTCACTGGCATCACCAGCCAAGATCAAACACAGGCACACTGGCTCCCCGTCCCACAAGAAAATGTAAACAAGATGTACCAATCAGACAATCTCTCTTATACAGGAAATAAAACAACAACTAGTGTTTATGGACTTACAACCATGCCACTTGGAGGAATAGGGTTCCTTAAGAAATATATCCACCCAGCCAGCACAGTTTACTGAAACATTACTCCAAGAATACTTGAACTCTGAAAGACTTTCAGAAGTTCAAGGTGTAGGCCTGATTCTACCCCCCCCCCCTTTTTATATACATATAAAACCTCTCTTTTCCACAGCCTCCCTTTGTTTTTGGTTTCATTTCTGTTGCTGTGATAAAATGCCCAGTCATAAAGCAACTTACTAGAAAAGGGCTTGATTTTAGCTCACAGCCCTGGGATGCTGGGAAGTCGAGAGCCTGAGATCATTGGCACATCCCAACCACCGCTGAGAACGGAGTTCAGCAAGCTTTCTCTCTGCCCTTACATATAGTCCTGGGCCTAAAACCCAGGAATGGCGCCACCCATTTTCAGGGTAGGTCTTCCAACATCAGTTAAGATGATCAAGAAAGACAGAGACATTCTCGACCTGACCTAATCCCTCACTGAAAGTCTCTTTCCAGGTGAGCCCAGGTTACATCGAGTTGACAATCAGCCCCTTTCTCTTCTCGGCCACTGGAGCCAGCAGTTCATTTTCCCAAAAGTGCCTGCCTTCTTCTACTCCAGCTTACAGTCAGTTCTCCCCTGCATCGGCCCACTCACCGCAGGCTTCTCATTTTCTTCCTCATGGACATCCCCAGACTGTTTCCCAGCCGAAAAAAACTCATCTCACATCCTGCCACCAAATCCCCTCCTCCTCCACCACACCCACCTGCTCTGTCAGCTAGCTGCCCCTTCCGCAGTCTGGATGACACCCTCATTCACACACCCTCAGAACACCACAGTTTGGCACCACCGGGGCCACAGATGGCCTGCTGCAGCAATGGCAACTAGACACCCAGCTCCACTGAACTGCTCTGCCTGTTCCTTCTGTCACCAAATGCTCAAGTTCAAGGTTAAGAAGACACGGCAGTCATCCAGTGACAAGGCTGAGGGGCAGCTGAGGGTTGTCTGCATCATGCAGTCCTGCACAAAAGTCACTGTCACTCCTGACGTTCAGTGCAGGGTTTCCCACACAGCCAGAGCTCTGGACTTTTCCAGTGTCCTATTTACCGCCTTCCTTTTCTCAACCAGAAGACACTGTGCTGCAAATCAGAAGTGACACATGGTGACGTGGTTCCTTTTTGAAGACTTGGTACCTGGACAATAGCAAGCATTTCACACCAGCGACCCCGCTATTAACATGGGGTGGGGAGCAGAGAGGTTTCAATAAGGTACCTGTCTGCTATGGAGTCCGCAGTTTATGGGCTCTGCTGCTAATAATCTCTTAAACTCTCTTTAGCTCTGCATTTTGGTGAACAGCACTGTATATTACACGCAGGCTTTCTTTCACCCCATTAACAGAGGACAATTGTATTAGCCATATGAGTCTGAATTCCCATGCTACTTAATTGCTACGCTGTTGTGCTAACGAAGTTGGAAGGGGGGGCTGGCAAAAGCGTAGATCACCTTCATGTACAGATATTTGTGGTTTTATTTTTCCTTCTGCCAGCTTGCCTCTCTGTTTCAATTGCTTACCATCTGCCTTTGAACAATCTAAGTGCGAGCAGATAGATTTTATTTGGAGGATGAAATGGTTTGGGCTCATCCTAGAAAAGAATTTTCATATACTGGTGTTCAGGGCATTTTCTGCTTAATAGGATCGAGGAGATGATTCAGTTTGGTTGGAAACTGGTTTCTTCCCATAGTTAGAATACAGTGCTAAAAAGACTCATGATCACATTTATCAATGGAAAGAACAGGACAGTCATAAGGTCAGAACTTATCTGTCACCCAAAACTGAGCCTTGAATAGCCCACGGCAGTGCAAGCAGCAGGGCGGAGGAGTGACCGCTGTATAAATACATATTGCCTATTTTACTATCTTTTAAGTTAAAAAAAAAAAACCTGAAACATTTAGTATGGGACTTGCTGGCTGTGGCTTTCTTTACATGATCTATAAACACCAGATCACCAAGAAGAGTCATATGATTTGTAGGCCTGTAATCTCCACACCTGGGAAGCAGAAGCAGGAATGTTTGAGGCCAGCCTGGGCTACAAAGTTAGATCCTGCTTCAAAAAAAGAAGAGAGAGGAGAAGAAGGAAGATGAAGAGGAGGAAAATGAGGAGAAGAAAGAAGAGGAAGAAGAGAAGGAAGAGGAAGAAGAGAAGGAAGAGGAGGAAGAGGAGGAGGAGAAGGAAGAGGAAGAAGAAGAAGAAGAAGAAGAAGAAGAAGAAGAAGAAGAAGAAGAAGAAGAAGAAGAAGAAGAAGAAGGGTGATATGGTTTGAACTGATCTGCAATTCTGAAATCATAATTCTAATTACAAATCAATGAACTGGCCACATCAGAAAACATGGGTTATAGTTCCAACAGGGCAATTGTGCATGGAACCTTGTACACATTAACAGAGCTGTTTGGGCATTGGTTTGAAATTCCTCAAATGCCTAAATCCTGTTACTCTAGTAATTACAAACCCTTAGCAGTCAGAACTGATTAGCCAGATGTCATGAAGCTACTTGTGGGCCATCCTTCACCACTGGGGCAGGAAACCCAAAGCACTCTACAACAAACCCTAGGACTGATGAAAGGTGACGTAAATGGGCTACCACACTGGAACCCCAGTTTCTTTTCAAACAGGGTGTCACTGTGCCTGGCTGCTCTGGAACTACCCGAGTAGATCTGGCCTCTAGCTTGCCTTCTCCTGCCTTCTGAGTGATGGAATTACAGGCATACATTCTGGGGTCTGATTTGAAACCCCAGTTTCCTACCCCTACAAATCAAACAGCTCTGGACTCCCGAGTCTAACCCAATGAGTCCCGCCTGCTCCAGAGCTGCTGCAGAGGCTAGCTAAAACGGCTCTACTCAATCGGCGGCTTTCCCTCCCCATCTCCTTTTAATAACTGGGGACGGAGGCATCCCTCTCCTAGGAAAGAGAGATCTCCAATGTAATTATCGTTTCTTGGTTAGTTCCATCACTTCTTAAGAGCGAGAGAGATAACGAAAAACAACAAAATCTCTCTATCCCTGCCCACCCAACTATTTATTTAAAGAAATACACAAGGCTGGGTTTGGTGATGCGTGCCTTTAATCCCAGCACTCAGGAGGCAGAGACAGAAGGGTCCCTGTAAATTTGAGGCCAGGCTGGTCTACATCTTGACTTCCAGGACAGCCAAGACTACATAGAGATACCCTGCATCCAAAAATAAATAAATAGATAGATAGACAGACAGAGTAAACAAGTAAATACATAAAACCAACTATTCGTGGTTTTAATAAAACAGTGATTATTAGAAATGGGTAGACTCTACAAAGGAGTGCTTTTAAAAACCCTCCATGGCAAGTTTCAAAGTGTAAAGCTATGCACTGCTACGGAGGATAAGTCACCGACTCATTTTAGTGATGTCAAAGATTATTTCTCATTCACCAGAGAGAACTAGTATGTATCTGTCCTGGTCTTAAAACAGATCCTAAAAATCATCTCCCTAACTCTCCTCCCCTGTTCCATTTCCATTCCCGAAATGATAGGCGACTGCAGCAGAAGACCTCGAGAACTTTACATCATCTCTATCCGTCTATTCTGAGAGCCTTACAAGGAGTAAGGAAGGCTCAAAGAACAGGGCTACCTCAGGAAAAGCGGGGCTAGGGAAGCCAATTTTCAGAAAAGCAGTTTCACTACTTAAATCCAGTCAGCACATTATTTGTTAGAAAAGGAGAAAAGCGCAGTTCCTGTTAGACCAATACCACACAGTAACGCATCATAAACATTCCATTTCTAAGAGTCGGTGGTGTAGCTCAGTGGTTAGCACCTGCCCACCATGTTCAAGGCCCTAAATTTGACGCCAAGCACAGAAGGTAAAAGAGTCATACAAAGCAGGGATTTGTGGTGCCTGCCTATAATCCTAAAACATTCAGGCTGCAGAGGCAGGAAGAATGCAGCAGGGCTACATACATATCAAGTCCCAGACTAGCCAGGGATACACAGTAACACCTTCCAGGAATACACAGTAACAACACCTTCCTTGTCTTAAAACAAAAACAGGCGGAGGTGGCCCACCCCTTTAATCCCAGCATTCCGGAGGCAGGAGCAGGTGGAGCAGGTGGATCTCTGTGAGCTTGAGGCCAGACTAATCTACAGAGCAAGCTCCAGGATTGGCTCAATGGTTACTGAGAAACCCTGTCTCAAACAACCAAAACTCAAAACAAAAAAAAGCCAAAAACAAAAACAAAC
Source organism: Arvicola amphibius (assembly GCF_903992535.2). NCBI lineage: Eukaryota > Metazoa > Chordata > Mammalia > Rodentia > Cricetidae > Arvicola > Arvicola amphibius. The sequence continues at coordinate 16,738,467 of NC_052048.2, forward strand.
AAACAAACAAAGAAAACAATATTTGAACACCTAGAAATGATTAGTTCTGAATATTACAATTAGTTCCTAGAGCTATTATTTGGAAGACAGGTACAGCAGCAGTTAAACAGGGTTCTCACCCTAACCAAGAAAAAGTCACATGACGAAGTCAGCTGCCAAGACAACTGTCACTCTAAATGTCACATGAACTTTACTCAATTATGGTAAATTTAGAATGATTACGCTATTAAAAGTTGCCCCAAACCTATATTCTTTATTTCTGAAAGGCACACTTGATACACAATGCCCCCAATTATGTCCACTTATCGACGTCCAGCCATCAAAGATAACCTCTAATGAACAGGAAAACTGGTGTGCTCCCATGAAAGAGGAGGTTCGTTGGGAAAGAGATGACAAGAGATTGTGAAATGCGCACAGGAGGGATGACGTCACCTGAGAAAGGCGTATAACTGAGGCAGAACCTCCCAAACTCTGAAGGGACAAGAAGACCATAGGACAGTAGTGAGTGGCCGCTGGGACAGAAGACCCCAGAGTGCTGCAGATGCCCACTTCGGAAAAACCCACGTTGGTACCTTCTGCTCTGAAGGTTTACTGGCCAGACAAGATGAGACAGGGGTTCATGATGTCTATTTGGGGACTATGGATGAGCACACGATACAGTGAAGGAGAAACAAAATTACTCTGTATTAACAAAGAAAAGAGAAGGCCCCAGCAGGCAGGGAGCACTAGGGATGGCTCATGAGAGGTGAAGGGAGTTGAGGGGCTGAAGTGGGGGAAAGGAAGGGAACAGGGAGAGTTGGGGAACTGAATAGTAAAGCTAAGGAAGCTAATAATAGAGACAGAAGGAAGTGCTGCACCACGGGAGATAGATGCTAAGGAAGGCTGTGGCAGCCTGGGAACCAAAGGAAACATGGGCTCTAGAGAAAGCCGAGAAGAGCCCACCCAGGGGACAGGGACGGCAGCACACCGCTACTCCTTGGCAGAAGGTTTCAGACGCTGAGCGGCTCCCAGGTTATCGCTGCTGACCAGCTAGTGGGGGGATAAACTGGGGAACAGGTGACAGGCTCGCCTGGGAGGGCCTGTCAGCCAGCTATCGCCAGACTGCTGAGAGCTATGAAAAGCAGCCATTGGCTCCTGGTCTCAGGCCCAGTCCATCCTATGCCAGAGGATGACCAGTGCATCCACCCATCGGTCTGAGGTAGTGGGGCTACTTCTGGAGCAGGCAGCCTGGGGCTCTTGAGCTTTTTCTCAGGCTGTGTTCCTCTCCAAAAGATGGGGATCCAGGAGAGAAAGTAAGAGGGGATGCACGTGCCTGTTGTGTATCCTAGCCCTGGATGTGTGTGATGCTTGCACTATGGTCCTCCACAGGGCTTCAAAACAGAAGACCTTATTGTTTCCTTCCTCTATGCTCAAGGAGAATTTCCTCGGGATTTCAACAGGACAAAGACTTCATGCTCCACATCACAAAGCATAGCATCCACGTGTCAGAAGCTAAATAAATACTAGCTGGTTTTAAAAATCTAATTTAAGACCGGGGATATATGGTTTAGTTGGTAAAGCACTTGCCTATCCTGCACACAGCCCTGGGTTCAATTCCCAGCCTACACAAACTGGGTGAGGAGGCACACACCTCTAATCCCAGAACTTAGCACACAGAAATAAGAGCACCATTAAGTTCAAGGTCATCTTTAGTATATGGTTAATTTGAGGCCAACCTAGGCTACCTAAGACTCTATCTCTCAAAGAAAATTTTCTGGTTCACTAGACCTAACCCTGCCTCTCTTCTAAGCATTATATTGGAAACTGAAAAATTTAAAAATGAGTCCATTAGAATCATGCCCTGTGTGGGCTTTCAGACCAATCAAGAATAAGTCAGTCATCTATAACCGGATCACTGCCAATCACAAAGGCAAGTTCACTGAGTTGTGGGAATGCCGTGCCTGGCAACGGCAGAGAAGACTTTAAAACCAGGCTTTGAAGCTGGGCAGTGGTGGGGCATGCTTTTAATCCCAGCAGGGGCAGGTGGATCTCTGTGAGTTCGAGGCCAGCCTGGTCTACAGAGTGAGTGCCAGGACAGGCTCCAAAGCTACAGAGAAACCCTGTCTCAAAACAACAAAAACAAAAACAAAACAAAACAAAAAAAGCCCTAGGCTTTGAAAAACAAAAAAGGCTGCCAGGGAGAAAGAGGATCAGGGAAGATTCCAGACATGAAAGTCCAGCATATGGTCTGGACAAGAGCACAACTGCCTGAGTGGGCTGTACGGTTGAAAGGGGACACTAGAAAGTGGCTGTCAAGGGCCTTGCAAGACACAACAATGAGCTACAAAGAGTCAGTCCAGAGCCAGGAACGGTGACACCCACCTGAGATCCCGGCGCTTGGGAGATGACTGCAGAAAAATCAGGAGTTTGGGGCCAGCTTTGGCTACATCGTGAGTTTGAGGCCAAATGGGGCTACAAGACCGTCTCATTTAAAAAAAAAATTACTCAAGACTAGCCTGAAGGGGTCCTGAGCTGGACACTTCTATGCCAACTTGACACAAGCTAAAGTCATCTGAGAGAAGGGAACTTCAGATAAGAAAATGCCTGCATAAGACTGGGCTATAGGCACGCCTGTAAAGCGTTTTCTTAATTAGTGATTCATGGGAGAGAGCCCAGCCTGTCACAGATGGTGCCATCCCTGGGCTGGTGGTCCTGAATCCCATGAAAAAGCAGACTGAGCAAGCCAGTCAGCAGCACCCCACTGCATCCTCAGCTCCTGCCTCCAGGTTCCTGCCGATTTCCTTCAGTGATGAACAGTGATGTACAAGTGTAAGCCAAGCAAACCCTTTGCTCCCCAAGTTTACTTGGTCATGGGGTTTTATCCCAACAGTGCCCCTAACTATGACTGGACCCAAGAGAGGAAATAGGAGGAAAAGAGATTGACGACCAGGACCAGAAGAAAGCCAGCAACAGCAAGACAGAAAAGACTGACGGAGAACTGAGGTATCTCACACAGAACCAGACTGCCTTGCAGACCGGGAAAACAGCACGCCAGCCATCCTGAAGCTTCGGGTCCAGAAACCTTACAAAGCAACAGTTCAGCAAGACATGGTCACAGACACCTTTAGTCTCAGCACACAGAAGGCTGAAGGGTTATGAGTCTGAGGTCAGTCTGGGAACATAGCAAGTGCAAAGCCAGCTTGCACTAATGGAGACCTTGTCACAAAACAACAAACAACAACAACAACAACAACAAAACCCAGCAACAGTGGATACGCCTATTTCATTCACTCTTCTGTAGAAGTGCTGGCGTTACACTGGCCTTTGAGGAACAATGGAGAGGTGACCTGGCAGGACCGCCCACTTACTATGCTATCCTTCTCCCCTGTGACTCATGTCCCAACTGATTTTCCAGCCACCTCTTTAGAACAGGACTGAGTAGCAGATTCTTTCTAACAGAAACCTCTCCCGAGAAAAGCTGCCACGTCCTCTGGCGCTCATCCTATTCACCAGCACCTCCTGGCAAGGGATGGCGTACGTGGGAGAGAAAAATAAATAAATAAAAACAGTAATAATAAGGCCCTGCCAGGGTAGCAAGCTGATCCAGTCGGAGGATTAGAAGAGCAGACACCTGTTTCCTAAGGCAGCAGCTGTTACCATCGTACTAGAGGCAACTCTATTAACAAGAAGGAACCCTTTCACTGAAGACCCAATGGCAGGCGGCAGGCACCTGTGCAGACGGGCTCTCAGACGTGTCACCTGAACATGGGGAGAGGCTCAAGGACGCGCATACCTCGTTGCAATTGGGAATTCAAACGCTTGTCGGTTGTTGAGGACGCGATTCTCCTGCTATCCGGGTATTCCATGGCACGAATCTTTAACACAGTTATTATATGCGAAGGTGTTATAAAACATATCGCAGCTTTTTGAAGTTGAGTTGATTCATTCCCTGTAGCTGACCAAAACACCTGTTCGTTTAAGCCAGTTTCTTAAAAGGCAAGATGGGCTTTAAACACTGTCCGGTTTAGAATGCAAACAGCAACACAGGAGCAAATAATATTTTAAAATTATCTCCCCAGGCTGCTCACCACTGAATTCACACACACACACACACACACACACACACACACACACACACACACACACACACAATCTATCAACATACAAACACCACAAGCAAACTATCTCATAGCTGCAATGTGCACACATTACCTTTTCAGACTAGACCAGGGAGATGCTCTTAGAGACAGCTTGCTAACAGCCCCTCAGCTTGCTGTTTAACAATCCGTTTATAGCCCATCACATAGCCAGCCCTCCAAGGAGATATATTTTACATCTATACGTAAGGTTGCCTTGCTACAACAAGGCTGGATTTGGTGCAATCTTTTCCTCTCCGCTGAAAAGCAGACTACACTATAATTTCTATAACTTACGATCCTATGAGCATTCAATACATGTGCATATATGCAAACCGAGTCACAAGAATAGACTCTTGTGGGGAGGGGGAAGCAAAATGATGCCCAAGAAATCACAAGCCGCACATACCATATAGTCCTGATTAAGGCTAAAAACAGTCCACAAAGGCATTGTGTCAGCTAGCCTCACATCGTTCTCCCTCGAGCATGCTCATTCTAACCTCCCATGTTGGTTCTTAGGCTTGAGCTTTCCATGGTTTCACCTGGGAGCCTGTCCCTGACCTGAAGAATCTGCTTTATAGATGTGGGAGAGTGGAGAAATCGTCCAGGGCACTTGACGAGGCTCTCAGCGCTTACCCAGTGGCGGGCAAGGAGTGAGCCTGCAACTGCACATTTCTCCTAAAGCCTAGCATGTGTGCCCTAGGACCAGCTGAGAGATGCACCTTTGCACCAGTGGGAAGAGAGAAACCCATGAAATAAATGCCAGGCATGGTCAACAGCCCAAGAGCCAGGCAGGACTCACACTTGCCTCACCCTCGCCCAGTGGGGAATCAGAACTTCCTCATTATTTTGTCAGACATCCCAAGACTAAAGCTTGTCTCCTAGTTTGCAACTGTGTGGTGGTGGCACACACCTTTCATCCCAGCACACAGGAGGCGGAGGTAGAGGCAGGTGCATCTCTGAGTTGGAAACCACTAGTTCCAGGATGGCCAGGGCTACACAGAGAAACCCTGTCTTGAAAACAACAAAACAAAACAAAACAAAAAACAAACAACAACAAAAACATTAACCAAAAGTAACTGGAGGTAGGGGGTTGGGGTTTGGGTTGTTTCTACTTGCAAGTTACAGGCCATCAGGAAGGGAAGTCGGGGCAGGAACTCAAAACAGGAACCTGGAGGCAGCAACTGAAGCAGATGCCGTGGAGGAACACTGCTTATCGCCTTACTCCCCAGGGCTTGTACAGTTTGCTTTCTTATCCAACCCAGGACCACCTGCCAGGGGTGATACCACCCAGAGTGGGGGCTCTGCCCCAATCATTATTCCAGCAAAGGCGCTGTAGACATGCCCGCAGGCCAGTCTGGGGGAGGTAATGCTTCAATCCAGGTTCCTTCTTCCAAAACAACTCTAGTTTGTGTCCAGCTGAGAAAAAGCAAGCAGGAATGAGAGGGAAACTAATCCTATGGAATGCTACTACTATTATCCATTTGGGGACACGGGAGCTACGGAATGAATTCTTTCTGACAGTCTGGCAATGCCTGGCAATCCATGCGTTGTGTGCGTCAGGACAAGGTTTGCCCAAATGGGGTTAGGCAGATAACACTAAAATGCACCTAAGAAACAGGCTGGGGCTGGTACGATGGATCTGTGGGTAAAGGCACTGGATGCCAAGCCTGACAACCTGAGTTCGATCCCCGGGATCCTCACAGTGGAAGGAAAAGAACCAACCCCTGAAAGTTGTCCTCCGACCTCCGCATGCATGTCACGGCGTGTGTGTACACACACGAGAAAGAGATTAAAACATCATTCTAAATATTTTTTAGAAGAAATAGGCGATGTCTGAACTCACGTTCACCTATAACCTAGTTCTTAGCCGGTAAGAGGCAAGATGACTGTGTCCTCCTCCACCCATACCGTAAGCCTTTTAAGACCACAGCTGAAATGAAAACACAGAGACCATCTTTCCCTTAAATCAGACTGCTTAACACGCTGGCTAACCACAAAAGCACACGCAGGCATTCCCCTCAGAGAAACTAACTGCCTGACCATTTTACCAAGTTTCTCAAGACAGACAAGTTCTCAGAAGAGCTGGCGAATGTTGGCAGGGCCTTGGCTTGACTGAACTCACCTCTCTGGAGCCTCTGAAGAAATAAGGCCCTTCCCAACTGCAGGTTTTTCCCCTTGCCTCCTCATACTCTTAAGGTTTTCTCCCCTTCTCAGGCCTTGTCTCATATCTCCCCCACAGAACAAACTGTCTTGTACACCCAAGATGGTAAGTGTGCCATTATCAATGCGAGTGGGTCTTTGATAGATATTTATTTAAGGTACGGTCTCACTCTATAGCCCTGGTTGGCCTGGGATTCATTATGTAGAGACTGGCTTCGTACTCACTGAGATCCACCTACCTCCAGCCTCCCAAGTCCTGGTATTAAAGGTGTGTACTACCACACCCTCTGTGCTCTGTTTCTATGGGTAGGTCACTGTGATGGCTAATCTTCACCTTGAATTTGCCTGGATTTAGTCACCTAGGAGACACACCTCTGGGGGGCATACATATATGAGGGGATTTTCAGGGAGGTTTAAATGAAGAGAGAACCATCCCAAGGGCTAAGGTCTTAGACAGACACAAAGGAGAAAGCTGATCACGGGCATTCATCCCTATTTCCTGACTGCTAAGGCAATGACATCAGCTGCCTTGCATTCCTGCCGTACTGGACCCTCGGTGTGAGCCGGAGCAAACCCTTCCTTCCTTACTTTGTTTCTTGTCAGGCATTTGTCACAGCACTGAGAAAAGAACTAACATGGTAGCTTAGGAAAGGAATTCGCCAGGAGAGGTGACAGTGCGTGGGGCAGCTCTATTAGTGTGAGCCCAACTGGAGATGTCCCGCAAACCTTTACCCATCTTCCCTGCCAGGCTGGGTGTGAGAATGGTGAAGATTAGAGCCTGCGGGCCTCTCAATGCCCACCAAAACTCCTGCTGAAGACCATGGTGCTCCAGAGCTGTCTGACCTACAGCCAAGGTCTGCCTGCACACAGGAGCAGCCTCACCTCCTACCTCACTGTCCTGCCCAACCACCGAGCACAAGGGACTCAAGAAAGGGAACTCCATTCTTGGAGGGAACACCTGGTCTTTCCCAGCAGTTGGGGATCTACTTCCCCTGCCACTGAAGGATGAGAGTCAGCAGGTTCTGCAAAGGCCTGAATGGCATAAAGGCAAGTGGAGCTGGCCATTCTCAGCATCCGAGGTGGTCATTCGGTTCTTAAAAGTTGAAAAGAACGGGAGATTTATCCAAACTGGGGAATTTGCCCAAGTTACTCAGGTTTTTAACCCCCAACTGGCAGGATCTAATTATATAGATCACCTAAATCCTGGGAGCAAAAGCATGCCCCATGATAAATTCTTTGCTGAATGGAGCAAAGAGACAGAGGAAAGGGCATCATGTGACCCCTGACCTGATGCCCCCGCATACTTGGCCAATACTTCAATGGATCCATTAAGCCAGGAGAGCAGAGCCTCAGATCTCAAAAGCTTGTCAAAGTACCAGTCAAACAATTTGATTATTTCTAAATCTCCCAGACTTCATCAAAAGGAGACTGAAGCAACAGGGTGCACCAGAAGCCCATTCCTCCCGACTTTTCTTATTTTGAAACCAGCGGGGACAGCCCCAAGGCAGGAAGAGATGAGGAGGCCCAAAGAAAACTCACTGTCTCTTTGGGTGCCTAGTCTATGGTCAGAAGTGAAGTCTTGAAAACAATCAGCTGGACCCCAGCGAGCCAGCATATATACTCCAGTATCTGATAGGACGGTCTAGGGAGGACAAAGGACACAATCTGTAGGAGCAATGTCTCTTTCCCTAGTCTGAATTTCTCATCATCGTCAAGGAAACAGTCGACCAAATCACCGCTCCCCCTTTATGAAGCTCCCATCCTGTTTCTTGTTGGGCTGCCCTTTGGAGAGCTTTCCATGTTAACCATTAGGCCTGAGGCAATGATAATGGGGAAGTTGTCTCTTTCTTTTAATTATTGATTTACTTATTTTTGGTGCTGGGGATCAAACCCAGGGCGACACACACACATACACACACACACACACACACACACACACACACACACAGTGGGCAACTGTTGTACCTGAGCTGTCTCTGGACCTTAACTTTAATTTGTCACCAGGGACACAGGACCTACCTTCAGGCCACCACTGCAGTGAGGCGGGCAGCCCTGAACCCTCCCCTTCACTTGTTTAATATCAGTGACCCTCAGCAGCCACATCCAGACTAACGCTTTCACTGTGGAACAAGGCGGATGCTTTGGGGAACCAGGTGACTTTACAGGCAGACAGGCTGTTTTCTAGGGTTTGGTTGTTTTTTTTTTTTTGTTTTGGTTTGGTTTTTTAATTACAACACTGATTTTTATCTGCAGATCACCTCTTCCAGGAACTACTCAAGAGTCAGCTTCCTCACACACAGGAGCCATACGTGAAGCAAGAATTGTTGACCTAACTACACAGATAATTCTTATGAGCGATAACTGCACCTACAGTCTGCCATAGCCTGCTGCAGACGGTACCAAGAAAAAAATCACCAACTTCTACTAGTAGCTCCTTGGAGGATCAGAGAGACATCTTCCCTCCAACCCTCTTCAACAGTCTGACAGAGGGTTCATTGTTTCATAAGGTGGGAAGTAAATTCCTCAAAACCAGCATTGTCTTCAGTGGTATAGCCATTGGTAAGGTGCCTGCTGCCCCTGGAATTAACTCTCAGCCATGTTCCTGTATACAACCCTAACGAAACTCACTGGAGTATTTTTAAAAAAATAAAAATAAAAAGATAATGAAAGGGGACTAGTTGAGAAGGGACAGATGATGTGTAGAAAGGGGTGGGGGTGGGCAGAGAAGGTAGGGATAGGTATCTCCAAAATATATTATATACATGTATGAAAATGTCATAATGAAGCCCATTATGTATAATTAATGTGTACTAACAAACAAACACTATATAATCTATGCAGTCTATTTTTTTTAAGAGGTCAGTTTTGCCTGAGTACATAGCTCAGGGGTAGAACTTGCACAAGGCCAGGCGTTGTGGTGTACACACCTTTAATCCCAGCACACAGGAGGCAGAGGCAGGCTTTATGAGTTCAAGGCCAGCTCAGCTGAGATTACAGAACGAGTTCCAGGACAGGCTCCAAAACTACACAGAGAAACCCTGTCTTGAAAAACAAACAAACAAACAAACAAACAAAAGTCATTTTCTAGTCCATATCTTATCTTCCCATGCAACACGTGTTTGACAAGGAATATTAAGGGCGGCATTTTAAGTCCACACACAGCATGAAACTCTAACTGTTCCTGGAAAGCAGCACTTCACCCCCTTAATACCTACAAAAAGCCTAAAAATTCCCTCGTGCCCCAGAGTAAGAAATTTGGCTTTTTCAAACTCCTCTGTATAATTAAGCTGCTACTGAGGGTCATCTACTCCCAACTTGTGAAGCTGTGGCCTCGGCACCCCACAGCACACACTGTCTGCTCTGTGGTCAGACAGACAGGGAACTGCTTGGGAAACAAAAGCCCACTAAAGAATCAATGTCTTCCAAGTCTCGCCCCAGTCACAAGTAACAGGCAGCTGTGTGAACAGCAGATCCACCGACCCGTTCCAGCAGTTAAGCTGCACAAGACTTCCAGAGGGTACTTCAGGATTCCCACCCACCCCTGGGGTGTTTTTTTTCCATCTCTGCAAACTAATTTCAAAAAACACCCGCCATTTCCCTCAAAACTGCTGTAAGATACAAAAGGCATTTCGTATTGTCGCGTAATTGCAGTTGGCTCATCTCTTCTGTTGCCAAAGCTTGTGCTCCATTAAAGTGGAAAAAAAAAAAAAAAAAAAACCAGAGCTTTTCTGAGCCATGACTGAGTGACCCCAGTCCAGTGAGAAACTCAGTGGGTTTGTGACAGAAACACTGTGCTGGGAGTTAGCCAACCCACAGCACCCTGAACATCCCTGGTACCAACTGTTAAAATGGTGGCATTGAAACCTCGAGCCCCTCCTAGAGTCACGTGTCGTGGAACACGGTTAAGAGGGAAGCATAAGGGAACTGTGTCCAGCAACCTACACTGGCCAACAGCTGCAAGAAACACGCAGTTCTGATACCCCTTACGGGAATTAGTAAGTTCATAATTAAGTAACATGAACAAGTTCGGGTCAAGACCGAGTTTCACAGGTCTGTGGGCTGCAGTGTCTGGTCCCTGGGAGCCCTACACAGTCAACAGAACTCTTTCTAACAACTGACAATGCCCTTAAGGGACGACAATGTCACAGGAACAGAACAGAACTCAAAACTAAAGCTAAAGACAGAGGCAATAGGAGGATTGAGTGACATCTCCCTGCACACATCTGCTGACTGAACTCACACCAGCCCAGAAGGGCAACGTGTCCTTTTTGGGTCATTCAGGAAATGAGGTCGTTTCCCTATGTCTGACTCCCACATACAAAGAAAAAAAAAAAAATCCCCCGACGGAGTTCATAAATCCTCAGGAGCCGGTTCTTTCGCATCTTCCCCTGGGAGTAGTCTCATAAATCATCTGTTCAGATACAGGAAGCTTGGCCTTTTAAAAATCAACATTATTTTTATGCCAACCTTTTCCCTTGGATATCTTTCCAAAATATATTTCATCCTCTCTTCACTTCTTAAACTGAGAGACTTAGCATGGAAGCCATAACCCGTACTATCACCTGCCGTCCTGAGGTGCCATCAGGGGATGGAGGTGACAGTAGCTCTCTGTATGACATAACAGGGACACAATGCAGTCAGAATTCTTGTTTGATTTTCATGGTTTCTACTCCACCAAGGAGTTGGAGGGACAAGGAGCTGGGACAGAATACGTGATTCTGATTGTGGCTTAGCTACAATTAGCAATGAGTTTGGGGACAAGCTATGAGACTCAGTTTCCTCACCTGCCTCTTGAGAAGCCTGGATCAGGCCTCTATAATGTCCTTGCATCACCTGCACCATGTCACTTTATTCTGTCTCTGAACCCTTCTGTGGTGCTCCTGCAAGGCTCTTTAGTTCTTAAATTTTAGCTTATGGACGTATAAATCTTCCTCTTCGATTTATTGAAGCTGTCTGGATATAAACATCTGAATACAGAAGTAGCTCTAAAGTGGAGATCTTGCTTAGCATAAATGAGAACCTGCATCCCCAAGGCCAGGCTGGAGGTAGAGAGGGTTATCTTAAAAACAAAACAAAAAAAAATGCAGAAATTTATGAAGGCAGATGGTTCAAGGTCTCTCATCATTCAAGTAATTAAAATGAACAAAGTCAGAATGGGAGGGCTCAGAAAACAGAAAAGAAGAAAAGAAATAATCCTTGGGTAATAATGGGAAATCATGGGATATCTACAAATATTTCAAATAGATTTCCAGAAATCACATAGTTTTAATGATTTACACAAGAGATACTTTATGGGGAAAAAAGACATTCATGGATTGGGTAAAAAGCTTTAAATAATGATAATAATAAAGTTGTACAAGGGAAAGGATGGAGTAATGCCGGTAAAGAGGGCATCTGGCCCCGAGGTTGGACAGGCTGAGGACACAACCTCAGACATACAAACCACTTAATGAAGAAACTATTAGGCAGAGAAAATGGAGTGGAGAGAGAGGTTTCTGAGTGAAAAGCAGGAAAAGCAGGGGGGACAAAATAGAGCCATGGAAGATAACACATCACTAGAGAGTTGCAGAAGCAGTATTTAAAAAAAGAAAAGGAAAAAAGGATCACCTGGACATTCATCCAGAGAAAGGTCTCTGGCTAAGAGTGACCATCAGGCTGGCCCTAATGGGTACTGAAGAAAACCCACCTTCAACATTGAACAAGCAGAGGGAATGCAAGACCTCTGCTGGCTGGACCCCTTCCTGTCATCTTAGTGCTGGCTCCACCCCTACCTTTCACCAGAGCTACGGCGAGGACCCATCAGCTCCACCACTCTGGTTCTCCTAATCTGCTTCCTGAAGAGGGACTTAACTCACAATAGTCTCAGGGAACTACAGGCTGGTGATAAGTGTCTGAGACTTGTACTGCCACTAGGCATACAAGCCTGAGAGATCTGAGGCAGACCAGCACTTAGCCTCTCTGGCTTCGGTTTTCCGGGTTTGTAAAATGGGGAGGGAAACTGCCTCCAGGAAAGACTGTGAGAGAGGATGAGGTCACGAAGCTTAACACACCAGGGCATCAGGCTTTAGCATGCAACCAGTGAGTGTGGCCATGGTGGAGGAGGACGCCTGCGGGCAAAAGGAAGGAATCCCTTCAGAGCTGTAAGGCTGGGCTGGAGAGGTGACCACTGAAACAGCAATGAGCACTTCTAATTACAGAGAATTTATAAAGTTCCCCAAACCCAAGGTTTCTGCAGTTTCCAGCAGCACAGCCCATAGGACTCCATGCGGTGAGCTCAACCAACATGGCGGAGTCCATACTTAACACAGTGAGGTCTTCTTCCTTATGATAGAAAGATTGCAAATGCCTGAGACCAGACTCCAGCTGCGCTGTCTGTTTTCACTGTCAAAGATGAAAGGGTTACCCAGAGAATTAACAGGGCAAATGATAGATTTGTGGTAATATTTCAACACCAAAGGACCAGTTTCAAGCACACGGCTGTACTCATTCCTACGCAATGGATGGCCTGGAACCACAAGTCACGGCTGCCTATTCATAGGGGCTCATTCTGAGATGTCCCAGTAAATGCTATTTTATTAGTCTGGTTCCTGTATGTACAGAAAAATCAATAAAATGTGTTTGCTTCTTAATAGGCTGTAATTCTAACTTCTCCCTAATTTAGTCTCGCCTTTCTCTCCCCAAATACTAGGTTTGGCAACCAACAGTCTTCAAGCCGGGCTCCTGTTGGCGTGGGAACACTGAAGGAAAGTCACACTCTCTTCAATAAACGCACAGATACTGCTTCCTCGAGTCTACTGGAGCACAGCACACACGGACTCTGCCAGAGACCAAGTCACGATGCTGTTCTTCTAAAGTGGTATTCACAGAGAAAGGTGCGTCCCACCTTATGTCTCACACTCCAAGGGGGCTTCCTTCAATTTAGACTCACCCAGTTGGGGAAACAGCACCAAAGGCCAACCTTTAAAATCCAGCAATAAAACGAAATGGCTCTACAAGTAACTCCCAACTACCTACCCCCTGCCCCTGCACCATGTGTCTGAGAACCCCCATCTTAGTTCTGCGTCGGCTGCTCACAGCCAAGGTCATTTCCCCTGTTTGACCTACCCTTTTCCAGAGAAACCTTGTCTTGGCTGCCAGGTCTGTTCTTAAAGAGAGTGCTTACCACACGTAAGTGAAGGTATAGACAGGGCTGGCTGACTGGGTGAAGGAGCCTGGGGCTCACCTGTGGATTTACCAAGAGGTGATGTGGGAGCAGGCGGCACTGCCTTCAGTCGCCAGTGGACCAGCCGAACTCTCCCACACCCTCCCAACACGGTCTCTGCAAACCGTGGTGCAAACCCAAATCCATCAGGCCTCTCTTCCCTCAGCCCTACCTCCTACCACTTCCTCTTCTCACACCTGACTAGACCCTTGCAGCCCAGTGTTCCCACACACATCATCTTCCATGGCACATAGCTCCGTGCCCTCAGACCAGCTGGCTGGTGATTAAAATGGACCACACTAGGAAGTGCCAAAGCGCAGGGCCTATTGTATCAGATTTCCTTGGCCTTTTATAGACACACCGTGAACCTTGAGAATGTGATGTGGTGGCCTGAGACCCTGTAGGCCTGTGTTCTAACTGGGTTCAGTCACCCAGGGGCTGAAGCAGCCACTTAGCTCTCAGAAGCCAACTGTGAAAACAGAAGTGTGTGGCCCAGGGTCTGGCTACATCTCTCAACTCTGACTGAACTCTCAATGCCTAAACGGTCCCTGAAGATACTGTCAGAGGAGGGGGTAGGGGGGGGTGACGGCAAACAAGCCTGCTTATCCACCTGACCCTTTGTAAGGGTCCCTCAAGACTTTGTTCTCTTTCCAAATCCTTCCTTTCTTTATTATTTTATTCTTTTTAAGGCAGGGAGGGTCTCAGGTAGTCCAGGCTGGTCTCTAAGTTACTAAGTAGGCAAGGATGACCTTGAACTCCTTCCAGTCTCGCAAGAGAGGTAATTACAGGGTGAACCACATTCTCACCTCAATTCCTTTTTCTTTTTCTTTCTCTTTTTTTTTTTTTTGCTTAGACACCAAAGCAGTTTCTGAGATTATCAAATATAATCAAACATTATTAGTATAAATAATAAAATTCTTTTATTTTTTTGGAGAGACACCAGGCAGAGCTCTGGCCCTCGGGTAACCTTATGAAAGAAGGTGACACACGGACGCTGAGGGAGGTACACTCACCTCCTCCATACCTCACTTAGAGTCAGCAAACATGACAGAAATAACTCTGCACCAGCTGCCAGGTGAGAAACTAAGGCACCAAGATTACCCTTGCTAGCCCAAAGGAGTAAGAGACACCTAGACTCCAGCTCTGCCTAGTGCGGTCTCTCCAAAACACTTATTTTAAATGAGAATCTCATTCTACCATAAATGTGAACTGATAAGGAGAACAGGAAAAGGAGGGCCGGGGCATTATGCCACCAGTTTTTTGTGTCCCGGATCACCTCAGCCAATGTAAGTTCTGTGCCAAGCCTTGCAAAAGGCCTGTGGCGGCTGAGCCACAACCGCTTTCTGCTGTTAACTTGGCGGAATGAAAAACTGAACAGATGACCTGAAGGTGAAGGCATATGGCGGAAAAGCCAACCTGTTTTCCTTTGCCCTGTGACTAACTTCTGGGGGACGGGGTGACTTCTTAGATGATCAACCAACCCCAACCAGTGGGGAACCAAAGTGCCACCACACTGTCGCAGAGCAGGGGCAAGGTTTGGTGTTGCTCAGGATGACCTGGAGCCTGGCAGGGGAAGCTTCTCTTCCACTGTAAAAAGGGTGTCTGACGCGAACTCATGCAGGTAGGGAAAGACTTGGCTAAGTGCAAACACACACACACAGGCTTTCTCAGCCCTCCTGGCAGCCACCTTGTGCTCACCTAGGTGTCACTCACTGATTGACCCCTTCAGAAGCTTTCACCTTGGAAACTTCACCTAGACCTGACTCTGGTCTTTCCTAGCAGAACAGACCACGGCTTAAAAGTAAACAAAGTGCTTCTCCCTCCCTCCCCCCACCCTCACTCCCACTGTGGCCTCCACCACACCAGCTGCTGAGGAATTTACTGCCCGCTGACCAGCTGTTTGTGGGGCAGGAGAGCAGATAGGGGAAGTTTCAGGAGAGGAGCCAAAGGGAGAGATCTTGCCACTCAGAGACAGCCTTCCTGCCTTTAGCATCAGCTAATCCTTCAAACTCATGTACACTCTCTACTCCAAGGAAAAGCTGGTTGTTTACCGATGCCCCTAGAAGCAAGCAATATGTCTGGTGCTTGCTTGCACACATTTTTTTTTTCTCATGCCATCATTGTACCACATCCCAAGGGCTACATCACTGGAACATTTTCAGGTGACCTGAGCCAATCCTGGTCCTTGATCTCCATGGTTTATTATGGGGGCATGATAAACTCCAGCAACTCCACGGAGAGATACTGTCTCCACGCATACACACCTAAAAACACCCACAGCCTAGGCAAACATTCACAGGCTAGCTCCGCCAAAAACAACCCAAAACAAAAAAGTCAATTGCATAGTCAATGAAGAACAACAAATACATTTAAATGACAACATACAGACAGATAAAATTAAAAGAGGCATCAAAAAAAATGGAAGGGCTCGGTTACAGCACAAGAGTAGAGTTCAGCTATCCTGTACAAGGTTCTAGGTTCCATCCCCAGAACCAAAGTCAAAAAAATGAAAAATAAACAACCTAAGACAATAAGGAAAAAACGGTAAGACGAATCGCATCCAACTTCCGTATCACATTTGAGAATGTTTTGGTGGGGCTTGGCTCCCTACATGAGTTAGCTCTTCTTTCTTTTGGGGTTCAAAGAAGCCATTCAACAGAGGCGCTCCAGCTTCCAGCATACCACGGTGAGCCCATCAGAACAGCAGGAATGCAGTGGCTTTAGAAGTGGTATCAGAAGTCACACAGGATAGAGTGCATTGTGTTGTTTTCAACCTAAAGCTATTGTGCTGAAGGTAGTCCAGGTTCTTCTGTTGGTTTATTGCCATCAAGCCGAATACAATTTGCTGATCTAATGCCCTATTATTAAGTACCTCTGTTTTTGTTATGAATTGTGAAATAAATTAAATTATCCATACAGCAAGATTTTCCTAAATTAGACAAAGAATCTAATTTATATTGCAAAAGAAACTGATCTTGAAGTATCACAGCGTCCTAAATTCTTTAGTGAGGCATGGCTCCAAAGCCTACCCCAGATATTCACAAACACAAAAGCCCAAAAGTTCCTCTGGGCTCTTCTGTGAGGCAGAAACAAAGACACCCATGCACCTTTTGAGTCCCCATCCGCCATACTTCAAACCTGTGACCATCACTCCTGATAAGAAACACTAAGGTCTAACTCTAATTATGAACCTAGTAAGTCAGTGTGACAACATCCCTTTCCGTCACACAGATCCTAGACGAAACACTGTTTAAACGGGAAAGATTTTCCTAACTCGCCACAGAAGAAAACAGGTTACATGATCATCGTTTCTGCAACATCCATCTAAGGGGCACGCATTAAATAGGCCAAGCCAGAAGCAAAAGCAAACTTCAGAAACTTCAGCCTTGCATGGGCAACAGAAAACTTGCCTTCTGGTGACTGACGGACCCTTGAAATAAAGGGCCCTATAACTGAAGCATGGGAAAAATAACTGGGGGAGACAGACAAACCATTCTGCCTCCCGATGGTGGCAAACTTCACATCAACTTTTTTAAAGCAACAAACTACAGCATTGCAGCCTATGTCGACAGATGTACATACTCATGCACATACGACTACCTGGAGGACCTAGGGCTGTTTGCAAATATTCGTCCTTAACTTAGCCCAGGCCAGGCTACCCGGAGACTGCAGCTTTTCAACCCCCTCTTGGCCCTGTCAGAGAAGGTCATTTTGCCTGGTCACTTCTCTTCCACCCCGCATCACAGGAGTTTTCTACTCTCAGATTGCTCAACTTTCACATGCACCAAGAGTCAAATAACTATTCAGCAACTTTATTCACCTTGGTTTAATTTTTTTTTTTCCTTATGCAATGCCCAGGAAAAGCTGACACCAAGGCTGTCTCAGGGCTTGCAATCACAATCAGAAGGGAGGCGGGGGGGGGGGGGGGGGGGGTAAAAATCTTGTGTGATAGAACCCAGAGTCCTGAAAGAGAGAGAGAGAGAGAGAGAGAGAGAGAGAGAGAGAGAGAGAGAGAGAGAGAGAGAGAGAGAGAAATATCCTAGTGGAGCCCCTACAACTTTTTCCCTAGGGAGACCACCCCTCGGGAACAAAAGTTACAGTTTAGTCACATGTTGGGCGTAGGAATAGAAGGGGAATTTCTTTTTCCTTTTTTATATTTAAGCGCACTAATTACGGAGGTGTTCTACAGATCTGAAGACAAACTGGGTTCCTCCTACCAATTGAGACCGGCATTACATTGTCAAAAAGAAGGAGGTGGGGTGGGGGGCCCAGGAGCCCAGACGGGGCTCGGCGGGAGAGGGGAGTAGCAAGGTTATGCGAAAGGGTACAGCCGCTGCCACGAGCTGCATCTCTTTCCTTCGCGCCCCAAATAATTCCCCGCAAGCCTAGCAACTGCACCGGCAGCACCGGGGCGAGGGGGTTCCGATCGCCCAAGGGGAAAGAGGGGAACAGAATCATTACCTTAATGCTACACTGAGCAGGAGTCTCAGACATGTCTCACAGCGAGAGGGATCAGGAAGTTCTCAGTTTTTTTCCACTTTCCTTTCCTCTCCCCAACCCAGAAACGCTCGGCGGAGCAGCGGGACGCGGTCATTTAAGAAGTTTCTTGCAGCATCGCCAACGGCGGCCGCCCGGTTGGGGGGGGGGGGGTCTTCGGAGCGCACGGATCGGGCGCGCGGCGCGGGGGCGTGGGAGCCGGCGAGCACGGCGTGGGGTGTGCGGGTCGCGGCGCCGCGACCGGGTCGCAGCCGGCCGGCCTCGCGTGTCTCCTCCCACCCGCGGCCGGCGCGCCCGCCCCCGCCCTCCCCGCGGCGCTCGCTCGCTCCCTCCCTCCCTCCCTCTCTCTCTCTCGAATGTTTTCCTTCCTGGAAGAGAGAAACTGAAAGGCAGAACTGAGAAAGCTCTCTGCTCATTGATCTTGAGAGTTTCAGGGCAGAAACTGACGTGAATTCCCAGCACCGGGCTCTGCCTCTTAAAGGAGCCACCAGGAAATAAAAGCTCGGGTTACCGCGGGCCGCGGGGAAATCAAAAGGCGTGCGGGGGAGGGGCGCGGGGTACCCACAGGGCCGCCCCGAGGAGGACGCCTTTGGGGAACCTCGCAGCGTGGCCCCAGGACTCTCAAGCCTGGTTCATTCCGTTCCCGCCTCTCGGGGCTGCACCTCCGGGGGCCCTGGGCCACGGACAGTAGGGGCTTTCCTGTGCGCTCCCCGGGGCGTCGATGCTGCCCGGGGACCGCGGTCTAGGAAGGGGCTTTCCGGGAAGGACGCGGCGCCGCAGGAGGAAGCGAGACAATGGCCTTTGTTCTGCGCGGCGACCGCGGCCGCTTTAAGAGAATCCACCAGGAAATGGGAGCTCGGGTTACAGGCTGCGCACGGGGAAGTGCAGGGCGCGACGCCGGAGACAAAGCCGCGCGGTCGCGCTCGGGTCCGGGGACGCGGCGGGCGGGGGGCTCCCCGCGACGGGGGGCGCCCCTCGGCTTGACCTCCCGCCTTCCCCGATTCGAAATCCCCCGGCCATTTAAAGCCACAGCGGCCGCTACCAACCGACGGAGGTGACTGGACTACAAAGTTGACAGGGCGCGTTCCTGCAGATCTTAGCCCTCCCCTGGGCCGCTGCTCGGGCTCGGTCATTGGCGGAGAGGACGGCCAGGGTCCTGCAGAGGGGAGGGCAGCAAGAATCCTGGGGCTGAGGCGCTAGCCCTGAGCACCAGCGTTGCGTTCGCTGTTTTTATTGCTATTTATAATCTCTTAAAATGCCCACTGCAGAAGATGGTGTTTAAATTCTAACCCCGCTAGTACATACAGGGTTTAATGTGTGGACATATGATGTAGGACTATAAATGCACTACCATTTTGTCTTTTGACGGCAAAATAAACATAAATGCATGTGTGTAAACGCATTATGTTCATGTTCCCTGCTGAGTACCATTCTGATTTTCCAGACTCTCCCCTCTGTTCCCACTGGTTTCTTTGCGGGGGGAGCGGGGTTGTTTTGAAGCAAGGTCTTCCAGTGTAGCCCTGGTTGGCCTGGAATTCACTCAGGCTGGTCTGGAATTTGTAAGCCATTCTGCCTCTGATATTTTTTTTTCTCGCACACTTTTCAGCATCGTAAAATGTCCTCAGACTTTCACAAACAATACTTCCGTTCATGCATTCATCCAAATACCCTGACGTTGTTAAAAGTGGAAAGGCACCCAGTTGCTAATAAAATGGAATTGGGGGGATCCTCCAGGCACTACAACCAGTTTTGTCACCTAGTAATCATGTTCCCCCAGAGAACTTATTCCCTTTATACAATAGCTCCCAACACATTTGCTTTTACCCATTCTTATCCCTCACAAATACCTTTACTCCTGTGGGGTGGGTTTTTTTTTTTTTTTGTAGCTTTTTGTTGTTGGTTTTATATTAGTTTTTTGTTGAATTTGTTTTGAGACAGGGTCTTACAATATAGATCAGACTGGCCTTGAAGTCAAATCCACGTGCCTCCCCAGTAATGAGATTAAAGGCGTCCACCACCCCACCCTGTCAAATTGTAAATTTTCTTGAGGCTTTAGTCCGGGTTGGCCTTGACTTGAAGCAGAGAATTTTCCTCAACTTTTCATTCTGCCTCCACCTTCCAAGTCTGGAAAGACAAGCCTGGGTCACTATGTTCTTTCTGGGGGGGAAAGGGGTGCTTAAACCTCCATTATTTGCTGGTTTGTTTATAGTCGTGGAGATTGAACCCGGGCCTCGTGCGTGGCGTTCTAAGCTAGCGTTCTTGTTTTTCCTTTGCTTCTCCAAACTGGCACTTGGAGACCCTAGATCTGTTTGGGATTTTTGAGTTAAGTCTTGTTGCACTCGTACGTCCTTTATCTGTCAATAGGATCTCTGATAACTTCTCGGCTTCTCTTAGATAGGAAGGGGTAGCATCTAATTAATAATATTTTCATAAATATAAAAGGATATCCCTCATCCATGGAGGATGTATACCAAGAGGCCCAGTGTGTACTTAAAGCCAGACGCCCCCCCCCCTCTCTCTCACACACACACACACACACACACATTCATGTATATGTTGTTTTATCTATATAATCTTATACATATATACACTAAAGTTTCATTAATAAATTGGGCACAGTAAGAGAGAATCAGCAATTATATCCTTCTGTAATAGAAGATAATAAAGCGTACTACTGTGACTGGAAATTTCCATGTCCGTGGCTGACTGTGGGGAACTGGAACTGGGGAAAGCCAGCCTGTGGGGATAGGGGACTTCTCTACAAAGAGTTTCGTTAGCAAAACATGCCATATCCATGTGCTAATTGGTGTGAGCTGTGATGATTGCTTAACCTCACAACTGAATTAAGCTTCCAGCTTCCATTCCTGACATGTCTTGGCCTTCTCCTGGTGATTCAGAGGTGGCAGTTTGAGGTAGAATGTCTGAGGCTGCAAAGCAAAGCACACAGTAGCCGCTACAGCGAAAGTTGCACTTAGTCTACTGTTGACAGGCTCTGCAAGAGGCCTTTTAGTAAATACTCTAAGCTTTGTAGGCCGAGAGGCAAAACTGAAGACTTTGTGTAAATACCTACATACTAAGAGGGCTGTGTCCACATGCTTTTAAACAGAATTTTCAGTGAAGTTCTTTTAATGAAAGGAATGCAATTCCTTTGCAGGGAATGACTTTTACTGACCTGTGGTTCAACGCAAGGATTGTTCTTGTAGCCCAGGCTGGCCTCTAAGCTACACCACAGAGGATGACCTTGAACTCCTGAGCCTCCTGCCTTCACTCTGGAGTGATGGGATAACTTCTTGCTTGCCTTATTAAATACTGCCTTTCAATAAGAATATACGTTTAATTTTGAAGTGTCTCTTCACCCAGACAGGTGCCACCACATGTTCGTGGGAGTCCACGAGTGTATGATTGTACTTGACTTTCAGTTGCCCGAAGACATCTTAAAAATACTATTAGAACTTTAGAAACTCTCACGACAGCTCCCCTTGAGCGTGCAAATTAGCCAGATTCAGTTGAAATTAGGTGGACACTTTTCAGCGGCAGTCAAATGGATTTTTTAAATATGGAAATATCCTTTGAACTGCCACGACATTTGTCAAAAATCCCTTTTGGACTGGTAGTTTGGGTTCAGAAAAGTACACTCATGCAGGAATGGAGACCTTGCTTTCAGGTTTAGCTGTTGACAGCATGGGGAACGTGAGCAGGAGCTCTTTATTATGTGTGGTGGAATCGATGCTAGTTGTGTCGAAATGATTTGACTGCAGTATACCTTTGCTTATAAGCTCTGTTTTCCTTGCAGTTTTAGGTTGAACTCGTGACAAATCACTATTAGGTCTGTAGCAGAAGCAAATTTCCAAAGCCACTCATTGGTCAGGAATAGCACACATGAGAAACTCACCTCTTCCATCCATTCCATGTGTCATGGGGTTCATGTCCCTGGTTCCTGTTGGCTCCCTTTGACTATACTGGACATTTTCGTATATCTACTCTCTCTCTAGATTATCTTCTAGACTTATCTTCCTAAAGTTTTTCTATGTTAAATGGAATAGTTGCTCTGGGAATCTCAATTTGTATCTTTTTAAATTTTTTATTTATTACTATGTGTGTTGCGTGAATGTGGTCACACACATGATGTGGTACCTATATGGAGGTCAGAGGACAACTTTGTAGAATCATTTCTCTCCTTCTACCTTTGTTTAGGTCCCAGCATCAAGCCCAGGTCTCCAGATGTTTGTGGTACGTGCCTTTACCTGCTGAGCCATCTCACCAGCCCACAATTTACATCTTCATTTATTACTATCTATTGTAGAAGCTAACTCCATTCAGGAAATAACCAGGCTAGCTTAAAATGAACAATTATATTTTTATTTATTACAAGGAGAAAACTCATGAAACTGGAATGACAAGTCCAAGCTCAGCTGTGTGACAAGGGAACCACACAAAGAGAGAGAGCACCTGGGCCTGGGCCATGTGCCTCGTGGTCCCACCTCTTAAAGATAATTGGTTAACAAGTCTTCCCCATCAATCTATCTTCAAATAAAGTAACTGTGTCTGGTATGGTGGTGCACTCCTTTAATCCAGTGCTTCTCAGCCTATGGGTCCGAACCCCAAATGACCTTTTCACAGGGGTCACATATCAGAAATCCTACATATGATTCATAACAGAAACAAAGTTAAAGTTACAAAGTAGCAATGAATATACTTTTTGGTAGGGAGTCATCACAGTATTAGGAAGGTTGCTTTAATCCCAGCTCTTGGAAGACAGAGGAATGTAGTGATGAGCTGCGGGCAGGCCTGCTTTTCATCCTGCCCGGTTCCCGCATGGTTAGCTTTTCACCCGAAATAACTACATGGAAACTGTATTCTTTTAAACACTGCCTGACCCATTAGTTTCAGCCTCTTACTCACTAATCCATATGGCTAACCCATATCTAACAAATCTGTGTAATACCACGAGTGGTGTCTTACTGGGAAAGATTCAGCACGTCTGACCTGGTGGCTGGCTTCATGGTGACTGTCTCACTGAGGAGAGGCACGAAGGTCTGGCTCAGAGAGCAGAGGCATGGCGATTTATTAACTTCCCTTCCCAGCATTCTGTTCTGTCTACTCTGCCCACCTAAGGGCTGGCCAATCAAATGGGCCAGGCAGTTTCTTCATTAACCAATGAAATCAACTCAAACAGAAGAACATCCCACATCATTTCCCCTTTTTCTGTTTAAACAAAAAAGAAGGCTTTAACTTTAACATAGCAAAATTACATATAACAAAACAGTTATCAAGCAAGAATTATAGTTACAATATTTATATCTACTTTATCTTTTATCATAACTAAGAAAAAATATAACTATCTATTCTTCAACTCCATCAAAGACTCTAGAAGGACACAATATTACCTAGGTGAACAAGAAGTAAGCTACTTCCAAAACTCTAGAAATAACAGAGACATCTCGCTGCCTGGATAGTTACCCAAAGTTCTTTTGTGCTGTTGGGTTATCCATCTTCGGCCTACAGGCACATAGTATCCAGCAGACATTTCCATGAAGCAGGAAATTTCAAAGACAGTTCAGTTACTATCTGCTGTGTCCTGCAGAATGTCTCGCAGACTCTTTCATGAATCAGGAACCCCGAAAGACCATCTCACCTTTAGGCAAGTTCAGCAGTCCTCTCTCTGCGGGTTCTTTGTGTCCAGTTTATGCCAACAGTCTAGGCAAGAGCAGTTTCTTGCCCAAATGGCTATCAAACTCCATAAGTAGCCTCTTCGATGCCCGTCTTCCTCTTGAAGTAGATTGGTGCTGCCAGGAGCAGACATGTCTCATTGTCATGAAAAGCCCTAAGTTATTAAAACATTTAAAATGCCATATTCTATAGTCTTTGAAAGATATTAAGAATGCCTATATAACTGCAATATATCTCTATATATCTAGAAAATCTAACATGACTACAAGCCTTACTATTATTGATGATTATCCATTAACAACCTATATTTCCTGATTATACATTACGTTTTTAAATGAACTACATAATCACAATACCTTAATCAAGATCAGACATACATATACATATAACAAAATTGACCTTAAAATCCATACCAATGCAAATTATTCATATATATATCATATCCCCCTTTAAATGTAAAAGAACATTTATAAACAATATTTGGGAATATGGGCGCAGTTATTTCTCTCCAAACTGCTTCCTGCTGAATGGGGACACTGTTAATCAGATCTTTCATGATGTAACCTGTATGCCAGGTTCATCTCAGTCATCAGTTGGGTGAAGTAATTTTCTGATGGTGTTCACAGCAACCTTTCAGGAGGGCATGGTCTACCATACCATATTGGGATATAAGCAATCCACACCATCTCATTTTCTGTAAAAACAAAAGAAACTGCTTTCCAAAGCATCATGTCCTTAGGTCCAAATTTTAAAGTCAAGGTATTTTCAAAATACCTATGTTGGATTAGTTCAGCAGCATTTATAAACAAATATCTTTTAGCATCTGTTGCTCCTTCCTCAGTATTCAAACAACTCAAAGAGAGCATAATAGCATACAATATCAAGATTCTTTGTGTATTTTCCATCTTTATGCAGCTTTATTTTAACCTCTGTTCCTTTTATTTTTACTTTTACTTTTTTAGACAGGTTCTCTGTATATCTTTGTCCTGGAATAACTCTGTAGACAAGGCTGTCCTTGAACTCATAGGGATCCTTCAGCCTCTGCCTTCCCCAGTGCAAGGATTAAAGGTGTATGCTACAACACCTTGAAGTCACAGAGGTCAAGCTACCTCTGCCTCCCAAGTGTTGGGATTAAAGGTGTGTACCACCACAACAAACTACTTCCTTTTTCTTTCTTTCTCTTTTTTAACTGTAAGAACTTTAACTTTTAGTCTGAATGTATTTTTAACTCACTGTAAACCATTTAGAGGTTTTCTTTGTCTTTGAATCTCTCTTTACTGTATATCTCTCTTTTTCTGACCACACGAGTCTTTAATTTACTGAGCAATATGGGTAGGATTCAAGCCGTGGCTTTGCCAGCTAGATCCATCCCATTCCTTAGCTTTCCAGCCTTATGGCAGAAGTACTTGCTAGAGCCATTTTTATTACCACAACTCTGTGGCGTTTCAAGGTCCCTGCCAGTAAGCAAGCTGCAACAGTGTTAAACAACAATCAAAAGCTCCATAGTCAAGACCACCTGCCTGAAAGAGTCAGAGTTTGCCCTGGTAGGGTGGCCCAGAAAGCCGGCATTTTAAAACAGCACAACTTTTTCCTGCTGTAGCTGAAAACCAAAAAGCATGCGTTCAGCTTTTCATCAACACCATTTAAGTGTTTCGTGGCAGGACCTCTTAAAAGAGCTGCAGGGTTTTGCAGCCGAAGCTGAGTTAGGAAGCCTCTCTTAGATGAGAGCACTTGCTTACCTCTAGCAAGCAGAGCTAGACCCGAGAAATTGCTGCTACCGAGAAAACATGCTTTACTATATTCTTTCCCAAGCTTTCTCAAGCTTTCTGTGGATTCAGTTATCCACATGTGGACGCCATTCTGTAGTGGGGAGCTGCGGGCCTGCTTACCATCTCAAGGCTCCCGGCCACGGGCTAGCTTTACCCGAAATAATTATATGGAAACTGTATTCTTTTAAATACTGCCTGACTCATTAGTTTCAGCCTCCTACTAGCTAATTCTCACATCTCTTGCTTTAACCCATATCTAATAATCTTTGTAACACCACGAGTGGTGTCTTACAAGGAAAGATTCAGCCTGTCTGTCCTGGTGGCTGGCTTCATGGCGACTGTCTCACTGAGGAGAGGCATGGTGGTCTGCCCCAGAGAGCAGAGGCATGGCGATTTATTAATTTCCCTTCCCAGCATTCTGTTCTGTCTACTCTGCCCACCTAAGGGCTGACCAATCAAATGGGCCAGGCAGTTTCTTCATTAACCAATGAAATCAACTCAAACAGAAGAACCTCCCACATCAGAGGAAGGCCAGTCTCTGAGTTCATTGCCAGTCTTATCTCCATAAAGAGTTTCAAGTCATGCTCTAAAGATCTCTTTACATTTGGTTTAGAATTCTGGATATGACATAGTTCTCTCTGCAGTTTTCTGATTGATACCGGGCACAGTCCTTAGATCTGTAAGTTGATAAAGTACTATTCATTTTAGAAAATTCTTATTTATAATCTCTTTGAACACTTTATCTGCACATTTTCTCTGTCCTCTCCTCTTAATGCTTTGATGATAGAAAGTTTGGAATATGTGGTACCATTTCGTGACTCTCAAATACTCTGTTTTATCTTTTTCCTTCTTTTACTTGTTTGTTTTTCTGTTTATCTATTTGCTTATCTATTTTCAAATTTTCCCCTTCTGTTTTTTCCAGTTTACTACTAAATTTATCTAATTATTTACTTCTGATGACTATATATATTCCTATTTTTTCCTTTAAATACTCCCCATATTTTTTCTCAAATTGCCCATCTCATTTGTACATAACTTGCATTTCTTTATGTCCTCTAGTTTTTTTAAAACTTATTTTATGTATATGGGTATTTCAGCCTAAAACTTAGGCTATCTCTTAGTTAACTTCTACTGATGATTGACGTCCTTGCTTGCCTCTGAGTCCCATTTTCTCGTTTTTGTATATCTGTGCAGATATTTTCTGGACTCTGTGGAAGATAGTTAATCTGAAAGGATAGTAAGTAATCAACTAGATATCAGGCCCCTGGACTTGAATCTGACTGAATGTGATCTGAAACAGAGCTGGGTTTCAGCTTCAATACAATGTTAGTTACACTCAATTTACTATCAATGCCTTCAATTATTTTGAAGGTGAAATTGGGACTGTTCCTTTAAAGAAAGATTATCTTAGCACTGTGTGAGCTTTCTGCCCTGCCTGCTGTCTTCCTCATTGTCTTGTGTTGGAGAAGTGTTTCTCTTCTCTCCTTCCCCAACCATTCCTATCAGTCTTCTTAAGTGGAGACATTCAGTGAGAATTCCCTCTCAGTCCTCCTGTCTCTCTGGAGACATTAGCTGAAAGTCAATGCATCCAGCAGTTTCATTCAGCCTGTCCCCGCCCTTGCATTTGTGATCCTACCCCAGTACTTAGGGAATACCTGTGTGGGGAGGGAGCTGCTGAGGGGTGGGGTTCTGCACTATGCTTGCAGCTTGTATTACTTACAGTTGCTGTGATTAAATGCCAAAAGCAACTTGGGGTGAGCATTTTAGCTCACAGTTCAGGAGGAATCGTAGCCTGTCGTGGTGGGAAAGGCATGAGGGCAGGAGCATGAAGCTGGTCTGGTGATCAGAAAGCACAGGACTCACTTTGATCTGTATGTAGGAGGGAGGGAGAGAGAGAGAGAGAGAGAGAGAGAGAGAGAGAGAGAGAGAGAGAGAGAGAGAGAGACAGAGATAGAGACAGAGAGAGACAGAGAGAGAGACAGAGAGACAGAGAGAGAACAGTGAGTTAGACATGTACTTTTTCCCAGTAAGACACCTGATTTCAAGTTATGCTGTGGAGCCATAGCAGTAACAGCATGATATTGGCACAAAAGCAGACACGGTGGTCACAGAATTGAGGACACAGGTAAACGTCCATGCACCAACAGGCACCTGTTTTCATTTGTTTTAGTTTTTGACAAATTTGTCAAAAGTACACCCTGGAGAAAAGAAGGTCTCTTTTACAAATAGTGCTGGGAAAACTGTAGGTCTTATATGTATGTAGAAGTGTAAAATTCTCTCTCACCCTAGACACAAATCCATTGCAAACTGATCAAAGATCTGTGTTTGACATAACACTTTGAAGCTTCTAGAAGAAGAAATTGGCAGGTAAAGACTTTCTAGATAAGACAGGGGTCATCCAGGAAATAGGACCAACAGTTGTCTATACAAATTATGTGGGAGGTCCTTCTGTATATGTGTTGCTTTTATTGGTTAATGAATAAAGAAGCTGCGTTTGCCTGTGATAGGGCAGAGTAGAGTGGGTGGGGAAAACTAAACTGAATGCTGGGAGAAAGAAGGCAGAGTCTAAAGATGCCATATAGCTACCAGAAGAGAAAGATGTGAGTTGCCAGTTGGAACCTTGCCAGTAGGCTATAACCCTCATAGTAAAATGTAAAATAATGGAAATGGGTTAATTCTAGATGTAAGAGCTAGCTAGCAATACACTTAAATGATTGGCCAAGTGTGTGGTTATTTAAAGTCTGAGCAGCCAGAACAAACAAGCAGCCACCCTAACACACAAGATCAAGCCACCTAACATTCTAGCAGTAAGTGAGGAGGGCCTTCTGTGCCTCTACCCTAACTGAGGAGCTATTGATGACAGTTGGTAACTTGTTGGGAAAAATTAGTTTTTTTAAGGTGTGGCTACATGGTATGTTGACCATGCTCCAGTGGATAGCACCACACCAGTGAATATATATAGGTAACAATGACTTTGATTCAGTGGGCTATAGAATGAGAAAAAGAAGACTTGACGTTGGCAGGGAATAAAAAGATGGTTCTGAAGCATTAGGGGGATAAGCAGGGATGAATTGATCAGCATCATGCATGAATTCTGTGCTGGCTAGTTTTCTGTCAACTTGACACAGCTAGCATTGAAGAGGAGGGAGCCTCAGCTGAGAAAATGCCTCCATAATATTGAGCTGTACGCAAGCCTGTAGGGCAGTGGTTCTAAACCTGTGGGTCGTGACGCCTTTGGGGGTCAAAACACCCTTTCACAGGGGCTGCACATCAGATATCTTGCATATCAGATATTTATATTTCAATTCATAACAGTTGCAAAATTACAGTTATGATGTAGCAATGAAAATAATCTTATGGTTGGGTTACCACAGCATGAGAACCTGTATTAAAGGTCAGCATTAGAAAGGCTGAGACTGCTGATGTAGGGCATTTTCTTAATTAGTGATGGATGTCTGAGGGTCTGGTCCCTGGGCTGGCAGTGCTGGGTTCTATGAGAGAGCAGGCTGAGCAATCCATGATGAGCAGGCCAATAAGCAGCACCCCTCCATGGCCTCTACATCAGCTCCTGCCTCCAGGTTCCTGCCCCATTTGAGTCTCTGTTCTGACTTCCTTCACCAATGAACAGTGATGTGAAAGCATAAATCAAAGAAACCCTTTTCTCCCCAAGTTAGTTCAGTCACGATAGTTCATCACAGCAATAGTAACCCTAAGACACATGTACAGAATTCTCAAAGAATTAG
The DNA here is from genome assembly GCF_903992535.2 of Arvicola amphibius. Taxonomy (NCBI): domain Eukaryota; kingdom Metazoa; phylum Chordata; class Mammalia; order Rodentia; family Cricetidae; genus Arvicola; species Arvicola amphibius. The sequence continues at coordinate 16,767,625 of NC_052048.2, forward strand.
TAAAAACTATTATATTTAAAAAAATCAAAGCCAGCCCCTAGTGACATACTTCCTCTAACAAGACTCTACTTCCTCAAGGTTCTATAACCTTCCCCAGTAGTGCCATCAGCTGGGGACTAAGTGTTCAAACACACATGAGTCTTTGGGGGACATTTCCCATTCAAACGCCCACACAAAGCTGGGGTTGAGCATCCAAGGTTAGCCTACACAAAGCTGGGGTTGAGCATGTGAGGTTAGCCCTCACAAAGCTGGGGTTGAGCATCCAAGATTAGCCTACACAAAGCTGGGGTTGAGCATGCGAGATTAGCCTACACACTGTCATCAACCTTTGTTCAGGTGAGGCTGGTTTCCTTCTGTCACAGGTAAGGGATTACCTCTCCCCCATCTGAGTCACACTCAATAGTGCAGATCTTCTCTCCCACAAGATGACTGACGCTCTCTATAGTTCAATTCACTGTGTTTCACTGTGCACTTTTTTCTCTCAGGGTTATTTCTTAAAGACTACAATTATGTAGATTATCTGGTTTGTTCTTTCTGTGTGTTAGGAAGCAAATTACAGTCTCTTATGACTTTCCACACACAAACCAGAAGAGAAACTGGCCTGCGCAGTCTTCATCCACCAAAACAGAGATGGGGAAAGGAGGACAGTGGGAGGAAACAAGGCAGATACGTGGAAATGTAAAATTGGGTATGTATATCTGACATGAAAACTGAAGCAAAGCTGCCTAGTGGAGCAGAGAGGACTCAGAAGAGCGGGAAGGGAGGAGCATTGGGAGAGAAGGCAGGTATGGGGGTGAATTAGTTCAATACACAGTGTATGAGTGTGAAAGTGTCCTTATGAGAACACCATGAATATATGTGGAAAAAATTTTAAAGAATGTGTTTAAACACGTACATCCTGTGCTGTATGGTAATGTTATATTTGAAAGATAAAAATAGTAATATTTCAAGCAACAGAGACTACAATAACAAATACGATCTACATCCCTATGTATGCCAAACCAGAATTTTATTTTCTTCCTTTTCCCCTCCCTCCCTGCTCTGCCTTTTTTTTTTTAAGACAAGGTCTCACTGTGTAGTCCAAGTTGCCCTCAATCTTGCGGCAATCATCCTTCCTCATCGTTTCTAGAACTGGGATTATGGATATGAGACACCACACCCTCCTAGACCTGCTTCTTTATGAAAGGAAGATGTCAGCTTAAACATGGATTTTAAACTATTGACAACCAGTGCCCTAAACTATATGTATGTATGAGATTATTTGCTTTATTATATAGCTAGTGTGTAGCTGAAATCAGGGAAGCAGAAGTGTGTGTGTGTGTGTGTGTGTGTGTGTGTGTGTGTGTGTGGTGTGATTTGTCTCCATGGGAAAGTACATGAAGTCAAGAACAAGCTTGAATTCAAAAGTATGAAATAGAACCCAGAATTGTCAACTACAGTCCGTGTCCATCTTGATGGCCTGGATGTACCTAAAACAGCTGAACCTTTCTAGTACGGAAACAGACGCACACTCCTGATGTGGGACATGCAGGGACTGAGGGACAGTCCTGCTGCAGAGGCCTCGCTGTCTCCTATCTATGAGAAGAGTGAGGCAGCCACCTCATTCCTGCTGTCCAGACCACAGCAGCCTCACAGCTCAGTCTCACTGCAGAGCTGCGGGGAAGAGGATTCTGGGAATGCAGTTCACCTCAGTCAGGTTGTCCTATTACACAGTCATTTCACACACTAGTCAGTGTTCCGTCAAGCCACTCTCCGGCAGTTACAATTCTAGAACTTTTGGGGACTTCCGCTGCATCTTTTCCACCGCTTCCTCGGCTCCTTGCCACGGCACCATGTTACCAACCTCCAAGTGAAGAAACTTCAAGATAAGTTTTGGCATACTGCTTTCATGTGTGCTGTGTAGACGGCCCATCTCCCAGTCTGTCTGCTCTGCTCAGGTCCTTCTTGATCTCTGCGAGCATCTTCTAGAAGCAGGGCCTTTCCAGTATGGATGACTGCTATGTCCCCTCTTCTATCAGGTTTCTATCATATGATTCAGCCCATGACTGCAGGTATGGGAACTAGAGGAACCGTTTTGGTAAGGTTCAGAATCTAATGCCTCAGATGCTGGAGTCCCAATGCCTGAGAGCAAACGATGTCTGAGCTCAAGAAGAAATATAATGTGTCCTTGCTCCACTTTGTCTGTCTTTGCGGCCCTTCATGAGGTTGTGAGGTCCCTTCACTGGTGGGGCTTAGGGCTTCTTTACTCAATCCTCTAAGGTTTTGTTGAAATAACCTCACAGGCGTACACAGAAATAATGCTTTTATCAGCCTTCTGAGCACCCCTGGGTTATGCAGGTTGACATGTAAAATCAGTCGTCACAAACCTCTTTATCACTCTCATTGCTGTCTTTAAGCTTTATTCCAAGTTACTCAAGGTTCCGTCTAAACACTTGAAACATGAAACTGTTTTCTATCTAGTAAAACCCGAAAATCACCTCTTTCGCAAATGCATCTTACATTACTATAAATAGAAGACATCCAAAAGATAAGGTATTAGGACGCTGGAGTGGCTTCATTATGCAAGACCTGCTCAGCCACCCACTAATTATAACCTGGGATAACAGAGTGAGACACCTCCTTCATCGATGCTTTAAGAAATGTGTTATCTAAACTAACATCTCTTCTATAGTAGCCATTAATGCTGCCATTAAACTAGGCTTCTCTGATTCACTGGGGGAGGGGGCATCCTAGAGTGACATTGTTCAGGTAACTATGACAGTGACATTGCTTAACTCCCAGAAACAAAGGGTTGCCATAGTGGGTAACAGACAAAGTGGCCAATAGGGTGGGGTAATGCTTCCTATTGACTAGTAGATTCCTATAGAGATTGAAACAGACGGGCAGTCTACAAATTCCGATTTCTTTTGTGACACACAGACATAACACGCACGCACACACACACACACACACACACACACACACACACACACACGCACGAGGATACAGCCCTAAGTCCAAAGTAGAAAAGACTGACATAAATCCCCAGCAGACAGCTGTGGACCCTCGACCTATTTCTCAGGGAGGGGATGCCAGGTTTCCCAAAGAAGAAAGCTCCTTCACTCTCATCAATGGAAAAGAGAAAGCTTCCTGCTGCCCATTCCCAGAGTGACTGTGCGTAATGGGGAGGGAAATAACTGGAACATGGGGATTACTCCATACAACTTCTGTAGTGACATTAAGTCTGCCCCCAGAGACTGAGTTTGCACTTGTTGGGACAGAGTCTTAAGAAGTCAGGGAACACAAGGCCTTAACTTGAGCTCAACTCACGGTGGCCTGGCAGATATCTGAGCCCATCCCTAATGATTTCCTCAGCTGTGAAATGCAGAGTTGGGATATTCAGTCAACGGTGTTCCCAAATTGGTTTCCTAATGACAAAGTGAAAACCAGAAAGAAGTTTCTAGAATTGTCTTTGTTGGTGCAAATGATAAAACAAAGGCAATATAGAATTCTTGGGAGGGGGGCACTATGAGACTAGTGTCACTACAGAAGTCATAGGGAGGATGAGAAAGAACACAAAAAGCTAGAGGATGAGAAATGAGTTTTGTAGAAGCCTAGGGGCCTTCCACCTCAGCGGCTTCCTCCTATGTTCTTGGGCATGGTCAGGATAAGCCTTTTGAGCCATGTGTAGTGGCACATGCTTATGACTCTAACACAAGGAGGCCGAGATAGGAAGATTGGGAGTTTGAGGGTAGCTTAGGCTAGACAGAAAGACCCTATTACAAGAAACTAAGCAGAAATAAATCTGGAGCTACACATTTGAGGGTGAAGTGATAGTTGAAGCACCCAGCCCCTCCTACTACCTAAAGAGTCCTATCATTTAGTGGGCTTCTGATTTGAATTTGAGCTAATATCAGAGCAAGTTCTGTAACACACTCCCGAAACAGACTTGCTCCATGGCCTTCTCTAGGTGACATTTTATTTATTCATTTATTTGTTTTTGGTCTTTTGAGTCAGGAAAGCCCTGGCTTTCCTCAAACTCACTGTGTAGACCAGGCTGGACCTTAACAAACAGAAATCTTTCTGCCTCTGCTCCCAAGAGATTAAAGGCGTGCACCACCATACCTGGCTTCAAAGGGACATTTTGAGTGTGTATGTCAGAGATGTTGTATAGAGCCTTTTCGAGGAACTTGTAGCTGGGTCACAAGTCAGACCTGTAGGATTTTGGAGCAAAGCTATGACATCTTTTGAAGATAAACATTCTCTTATTAAAAGCTAGTTCCTGGTTTGTTAGATTCAAGAAAGACTGAAGGCCAGGTGTGATGTCATGCCTTTAATCCCAGCACTTAGGAGGCAGAAGCAGGCAAATCTCTGTGTTTGAGGCCAAAACAAATCAAACCAAACAAACAACAAAGAAAGACTGAATGACTTGAACTACCAAGTTACTGTGGAAGCTGCCTACTGTAAATGTTTGACCCACAATATATGGTAGGTGTGCAAGGCTGTACATCATGAGCTGAAGCTGTGGTTGCCAGATTAGAGTTAAGCAGGCCCCAAAGTTACAAATCGGAGACACTGGCTCAGACTCCTATGATTTTTATTTTTTGAAAGTCTCATATACTCTGGGCTAGACCCCTGTAGCCAAAGCTGACCTTAATCTTCTGATCACTCTGCCTCCACTACTCAAGTACTAACATGACAGCCATTTGCTACACTTGGCTCGTATAGGTCTTATTCCTAAGAAACTGCTCCTTTTTCTTCATCTCTATCTTTGTCTTCATGAGAAGTTCTTTGTGCTTCCTTCACTAAGGAAGAAAGAGTTGAGGGCTGGGTACAGTTGGTTTTCAGTACCCGCCAGCATCATCTAAAAGCACAGGCAGGAGTAGTCAGTGACAGTGTTTATAGGGAATTCTGCCAATGATGACCAGGGTATAAATTTGCTTTTACTGCCTGTAATGACCTGAAAAGAAAGAACAAACACACAGAAACTTTCTACACAGATAGTACATTATGCAACTTTTATTATTTCTGAATGTATTGCCTCTGGCCAGAGCACATAATTCATACCAAATAAATAATAGCAAAGAACAAGTAACCTCAGAATTAACTGCACTTGTCATGATCCATTCCTTTGAGGCTGTTCTGAAGGACTGGCAGTGTGGTGAGTTGTGTGGTCAGCTGGATGGACAGAGAATGCCTTTCAGGACATGAGCTGTGCTCACACCAAGCAGCTGCCTGAGATGGTTTTCCACCACAGGTTGAAGAATGAGAGGAAGGAAAGGGGGTTGTTTCTTCTTATTAGCAAGAATTCTCTTAGCGAAGCTGAGGCTTCCAGTCCTCTCAACTTGTGCTTTGCTGATTTAGAGGTCTCACTTCCCATGGAAGAAGTATCTCTAATGGCAAAACAACCACAGTGCCATCAAACTAAGACTACAGCCTGACCACTTAGAACTTCTCATGTTCCTGAAACTCTTGGGTTGGGGAAGAAACCAACAACAACAACGAAGCAAACAGGTGGCTTACAACACTAGCTAGTGTGATTGATTTTAATCCTTAGAGCAAAATCAGTTCTGTACTACACTGTAGGAGTAAGAGGTGGTGTTTCTGGACTTGGGCAGAGTCTCTGGAGATACCTCTTCATGTGCCCATGAGAAGAAAAAAAAAGGGAAAAGTTATATACCTACCCATGACAAGAAAGAAGAAAAAGACAAGCTCCAGGGCTATGGCTTAGTGCTTGCTTACAGGGTAAACATAAGGTTATGGGCTCAATCCCTAATATTGGAAGGGGAAAAAGGGGTGTTGACTGAATGTGTTAGTGTACACCTCCTGAGTTAACAGGAAACAGGAGGCTTATGAATTTGAGGCTAGTCTGAGCAAGTTCAAATCAGCCTAAGCTGAATATTTGGGCCTGTCTCAAAAAAAAAAAAAAAAAAAAAAACTGTGAGGCTATATTTCAGTGAGAGCTTTCTTAGCATGTACAAGGTGCTGGATCTGATCCCCAGCAACACACTCACACACAGACATTCACACAGACACAGACCGACAGACAGACAGACAGACACACACACACGCATGCACGCACCAAAAAGCTATAATAACTCAGTTGTCTTAATTGGGGTTTCTATTGCTGTGGAGAGACAGCATGACAACTCTTAATAGGGTGGCTTACAGTTCAGAGGTTCAGTCCATTTATCATCATGGTGGGACATAGCAATGTGTAGGCAGAAATGGTGCTGGAGCTGGAACTAAGAGTTAATACATTTTGACTTGTGGGCAACAGGAAGTGGTCTGTCTCACTGGGCTTGGCTTTGAGCATATGAGTTCTCAAAGCTTGCCTCCACAGTGACTCACTTCCTACAACGAGTCCACACTTCCCAGTAGTGCCACTCTGTTTGGGAGCCATTTTCTTCCAAACCACCACACCAATGTAGCATGATTCCAAGAGCTGGTGGTCCTGCAAGTACACAGGTTTGGGTCAACCTTTCAGGAAAGCTGAGGTGTTTGTTGCCTGACAGCAGAGAACACTGGGTAAACAGTGGGAAAGGGACTCAAAGTCATGAGCTATGTCCATGTGATCCTAAGCAGAAACAAGGGTGATAGAATTTACGAGTGTGCTGTTTTATTTGCTAGGACTAAGTATGAATGCACATATGGGCATTGCTTTTTTTTTCCTTCTCATTCTTTTGTTCTCAGGTGTTAACTTTGTACGTTAGTGTTTAAGTCACAGATTATCAAAGGGGAAGTGAGGGTCAGATAAAAGGCAAAAGGATGTCATCCAAATGTGGATCTCACTTGTTCATCCTTTGGGGAGGGAAGATCAGCATAATGTCTTTTCAATTCTATGAGACTGGGTTGCAGCTTGCTAAATAGAAGCATGGTTCTTGTTGCTGCTATCATTGTGTGAAAGTGGTTAAAAGAGCATGTGGTTTGTTGGCAAATTAAGGAAGACGTCTACTCCAATGCTCTGCTACCATGAAAATGTACTTTCCCTCAGGAGTCTGAGATTTAGATGTCTGGAGATTTAGATGTGTGGAATTTACAAAGCAACAGGGAAGCGCTGAGTCATAGATGTCTGCCATGTCAGTTATTGGGATCCAGTCTAGGATGTCCTCATTTTACATCCTCACTCAGTCCACAGAGGCAACCTCCCATGAGCCTTTGCCAAGACTCCCTCTTTGCGGCCTCACATGGACAACTGAATATGAGAGGACAGTTCAATTTTCTCACACTTTTCAACTTGCTCACCTGACAGTATTTCTACTGGATTGTTGTTGGCTACTCAGCAACACTTAATGGAGTTCTATTGGTTTCATAGGGATTGTGGTGATTTGAATATGAATGGCCTCCACAGGCTCCTAGATTTGAAGTGGCACTACTAGGAGGTGTGGCCTTGTTGGAGAAAGTGGTTACTGGTGGTGGGCTTTGGGACTTCAAATGCTCAAGCCAGGACCATTGTATTTTTCTCTTCCTGCTTCTTGCAGATCCAGACATAGAACTCCCAGCCTCTCCCCAACCATGTCTGCCTGTGTGCTACCATACTTCCTGGCATGATGATAATGGGCTAAACTTCCAAACCTATAAGCCAGCCCCAATGAATGTTTTCCTTTATAAGACATCATGGTCATGGTGTCTCTTCATAGCAGTAAAACATTGACTGAGACAGGGATGTATCACTTTTCCATTGTGATGAACTGTCTTTCCCCAACAATTGTTGAAACTCAAGGATTTAAACTTATTTCCTTTGTTGCCATCTTTGACAATCTCTCAACTAATCTACAACAGCTTTGCTCTCATTTATTATGCAAAAATGTCCATTATTATTTCTTCTTTTGTTAATTAGTTATTTAAAGTATGGTTTTCTTTTGAATTTACAAGAACATGGGATTATTTATACTTTAGCAGCCTTATAGTTAATTGCATTATACTTCAGAAACTGTTGTTTGGTATGGATATTCTGAAATTTTCTGGAATATTTTATGTGCAGAAGTCAACAACCTTTTTGTAAATAACCAGAATGTAAGTAAGATAAACTTTGTGATCCACATCTTCTTTATACTGTTTCAATTCATCTTCTTTATAATTTATCAATTTTTACTTTGTATGACTTGGTCCTAACATTAATTATATATGCTTAAAACTTGATTATTTTCTTGGTGATTTAAACTTTTTAAAAAATTATTATAAATGTTTCAGTTGTTGTTTGGTCTCTGATTTGTGGGACTCCTGGGAGGTGACTGGATCACTGAGGAGCTGACTCCATCAACTCCATTTGGAATTGACCCTGTGGCAAGTTCATTCCTGAATGGGCTGTTAAGAGATGGGGCAGTGTTGGAGGAACTCGTCATTTGGTGGAGGAGCAATGTCTTTGCAGGACATTTGGGGACCTTTGTATATACTTCTGTCTCTGCTACCTGACCTCTGCCACACTTCCATGTGTCGTAGATGCTCTGTTCTCTACTGTATCACAGCAATGGAGCCAGCCAATGCATAGACTAAAGCCTTTGAAACTAGGAGCCAAGACAAATGTTTCCTCAAGTTTCATATCTCATGTATTTGGTTACAGCAATGGAATACTGAATAGTACAGTCCTGGTTTATGCCTACTAACATTTTGTTTTGACATCAATAATTTCTGTTAAAATATAGACACAAATCAATTTTTTTTCTGTGAGTATTTGCCTGTTGCATCCCTCCTGTTTTTGCCTTTTAATTTTCAAAATTTATTCTAACATTTTAGCTGAGTCTCTTCTGAATGTGGCATAACCAGATTTTTAAGACTTTACCTTGACATCTCTTGTGTTTTGATGTATGAGTGTCATAACTGTGTATATAACTGTACATTTATCTGGACTTATTTACCGAGGCTCTTTTGAATTTCTGTCTGTACTATGTTTTCCTGGTTTTCATTTTTGACTTTTATAACAGATGGTAGTTCCTCAACCTGCCCTTCAAGAATACTTACATTTTGGTGAAGCAATGTGGGTAGTCTTGAGCAAGAGATGGGAGAATGGCATATGTCACCCTGGTCTAAAGCTGGGAAGGGTGGGGTTGAGTCCTTACGCAACAGCTTACAACATGCCAGATGGAAAAATTTACCTCCTTTGAATCTTTTTTATTATCATCATGTTTTTGTTTTTAAATTTTATTATATGTCTGCATTTGTGTATGATGTGTATGGGTGTATCACATGTGTGCAGGCCAGAGAACAACATGCGGGAGTAGGTTCTTTTCCTGTACCATATGGACGATCACATTCAGGTATGTCCTCATGCAGAGAGAAGTTTCTGAACCGCTCGGTCCTGCAGCCATCCAGTCCTAAATAAACACACAGAGACTTATATTAATTATAAACTGGCCTCTTGCTCATCTTATTACTAACTAGCTCTTCCAACTTGAATTAACCCATAGTGCTTATCTATGTTTAGCCACGTGTCTTGGTACTTTTTCTCGGTAAGGCATTCTCTTGCTTCCTCTTCATCTGGCATCTCTGCCTTTTCTCTTCCCAGAATTCTCCTGGGCTGGTCACTCCATTTATACTTCCTGTCTGGCTACTGACCAATCAGCGTTTTATTAAACCAATATGAGCGACAAATCTTTACAGTGTACAAGAGCATTGTCTCAGAGCATCCTCAGGCTTGGCAGCAGGTACCTGTACCCTATGAGCCATCTCTTTGACCCCATTCATCAAGTCCTATGGATGATGTGAGTGGTCTCCCATCAACCCCACTTCACTATGCAACAAGAGTGAGGGATAAATTTTCTTGTGCTACACCAGAGAGATATTAAAGCTGATCTTTACAGCATGTAGTAGACTATTATAATGAACACATTGGTTTGAATTCTTTTAACAGGATTGCATTTCTAAAATCACCCTTGTTTTCCCCTTGGCATGGCATGTGTTTGTTTTATTTCTACTTACTCTGTACATATTGAGGAGCAGGGATGGAGATGGAAGGGAGTAACCTAGAGATTTCCATGGCTGCTTGTGAGTACGCTATGGCACAAAATGTGTCTTATTCTAGGTCTGATCATTTTTATTTGTGTGACCAGGTCCTTCCAAGCACCTACATCACTGGTTGAACACAGAATTCTTTGCTCTTATGTGGATACCCCCAGTTCTTTCTTATCATTTACAACAGGCAAATGCACTTCTTCCTTTTATTTTGGATTTAGTCGGGGAGTATATGATATCTACAAAGCAAGCATTGAAAGAACCCAGCAGCTAAGAGTGTGAGTATCCTAAAGTAGGATACATACTGATGATTAACTATCTCCAGCATCATAGCAGGTCCCATTGCCAAACTAGCGGTGACGAAATAAAGGTGTAGACACCACTGACTACACTTCTTTAGAGAAAGTACAAATTTTATTGATTTGAAGATTGATTCACAAATTACATTCTTATGTATAACTTCTGGTCCCTTAGTGAAAATTGGTGTTTTCATGCTCTTTAATAACAATCCATTTCATATCAGTTTTTATTGGCAATGTCAAAGTCACTGATGGAGGACACCAATGGATCTCATTTCGGTATTCTGCTTACTGATTATAAAGCTTGATTCTGAATTAAATTAGCTAACTTAAGGATCTGGAGGGTACAGTGTACAAAGAGTATGTGAAGAGAGCGAGTTTTGAAGAGTAGACAATCATGAGACATGCCAAACACATTATCAGCTTTCAGGATTCCAGAAGGAACTTCAGAGGCGTCCTAGTCTAACAGCTCTGTAAGGACACCATCTTGATCCATCCCTGTGTACCATCGCCACTCTTGGAACACTGGATCTCACTACTGTTCAGGACAAGTCTCTAATTTTTACATGATGAAAAATTAATAGAGTTATTGACTCAATTATTAATCCACTTAGATTGCGTACATACACACACACACACACACACACACACACACACACACACCTTTGCCCTCCAGGTTAACTATACTCAGTTCCTTTCAGATATACAAGAATGGGGGCTGGGGATATAGCTCAATTATCTAGCACCCATGAGTCCCTGGGTTTGAGCCACAGAAGTTCATACACCTGGTACAGTGCCACATGCATGTAACCCTGGTACTTTAGAAGTAGATGCAGGAGGACCAGAAGTTTAAGGCCATTTTTGGCTGTATAGCAAATTAAAAAAGAAATGCACACAAACAGAATTCTAGATATGTAAATGCCATATTCAAAAAGTAGAGACAATAAAGCAGTAGACTAGAGTTCACCAAACTGAAATTTTCAATCATGATTCTATGGAAACCCAAGGCCACTTCAGCCAGGGAAGCAATAGGCTAACTGAAGATCTTCACCTCTCCCTCTGCTCCTCCAAATTCATTTCCCCAATCTCATTGCCAGCTCTGCAAAAGAACACCTGCTGCATTCTCCCCAGCCCCTATCCATCTCCAGTTAATCACATAGATCTCCCCCTCTGAACCTTCCTCCCCAGATCATTGCTTTATCCCAGGTCCCAATTCCAGTATTCCAGGAGCCCATGCTCATTCCTAAGTCTCAGGTCCCAATACCTAGAAACATATTTTACCTGGAGCTCCCAGTGGCCACACCTATCAGGATCCCAGAAGAATTTTCTACCAGGTAACACACAGTTACCACACTCTCATAAGAACCGGAGAGGGCAACAGGGATGAAAGAACAAAACACATACAAAACAAGGGCAAGACCAGATATCAGCACCTATATTTACAGTCTTCCTAATCCCAGACGCCTAGATGCTAGTGTAAAAACACATTCAAAACAGATGGGACAATGCGTCAAACCAAAGGCTAACAACCCTACCACAACAGGTCCTGTGTATTCTGCCATCATTGAAGCTCAAGAAAAAAACCTTAAAACAGACTGTATGAATATGATGGAGGTCCTTAAAGAGGAAATAAATACATGAGGAAATGAATAGATCCTTTAAAGAACTCTATGAAATTAATAAAACTGTTCAAAACCTGAATGTGGAAATAGAATCAATGGAGAAAGTCTAGACTGAAAGAAATCTGGAAATGAAAAATTTAGGAACTCAAAACAGGAGGCAAATCTCACCAACAGAATATAAGAGATAGAAAAGACAATCTTAGACCTTGAAGACACCTCAGGGCAAAGAAGTTGTTAATTCTAGAATACTCCTGGCACAGAATATCCAGGAAATCTGGGATGCTACAAAAAGATCAAATCTAAGAATAAAGGAATTCAGGAAGGAGAAGTAACCCAGCTCAAAGGCATAGAAAATCTTTTTAACAAAATAATAGAAGAAAATTTCCTTAACATATCAAGGTACAAAAAGCATATAGGATACTAAGTAGCCTGACCAGAAAAGAAAGTCCCTTTGCCACCATAAAACCAAAAACTACATGAATAGGAAAATGAAAGAATATTAAAAACTACAATGTAAAAAGGTCAAGTAACATTTAGTATATAAAGGCAGTCCTCTTAGTATTACATCTGACTTCTCAATGGAGACTCTAAAGGTCAGAAGGGTCTGGGAAAATGTACTACAGACTGTAAGCCCCCAGATGCCAGCTATACTCAGCAAAACTTTCAATCACAATAGATGGGGAGAATAAACCATTTCCTGATAAAATCAAAATTAAGTAATATCTATTTGTAAATCCAGCCCTACAGAAGGCTCTAGAAGGAAGCTGCTGACCTAAAGTGGTTAAGAAAACACAGGGGAAAAATAAAACGAAAAAGAAAACACATGTAATAAATAATCCCAGACCAGTAAATCAAAAGAGAGGAATCTCTCTTCTCTCTCTCTCTTTCTCTCTCTCTCTCTCTCTCTCTGTCTCTCTCTTCTCATAACACCCGCAATGAACAAAATATCATGAACCAATAGGCTCTGTGCATTGATATCTCTCAACATCAATGAACTCAGTTACCCCATTAAAAGACTCAGACTAAGCTGGGCGGTGGTGGCGCATGCCTTTAATCCCAGCACTCGGGAGGCAGAGGCAGGCAGATCTCTGAGTTCGAGGCCAGCCTGGTCTACAAGAGCTAGATCCAGGACAGGCTCTAGAAACTACAGAGAAACCCTGTCTCGAAAAACCAAAAAAAAAACCTCAGACTAACAGAAATGATGTGAACACAGGATCTTCTGATGCATCTAAGAAACACACATCAACACTAAGGGTAGACATCACCTTAGAGTAACAAAATGGGAATATTACAAGCAACCTAAGAAGCAAATTGGTGTAGCCATTAGATATAGATATGAATAATTTACATTGGTATAAATTTTTGCTGTGTTGATATAAATTTAAGGTCAATTTTGCTATATGTATATGTATTTCTGATATTGATTAAGGTATTATGATTGTGTAGTTCATTTTTAAAATGTAATGTTTAATATAGGTTGTTAATGGATAATCATCAATAATAATCAAGCTTGTAGTCATGTTAGTTAGATTTTCTAGATGTACATAGATATATATCAGATAGGCATTCCTAATATCTTTCAAAGTACAGAATATGGCATTTAAATGTTTTAATAACTTAGGGCTTTTCATGACAATGAGACACATCTGCTCCTGGCAGCACCAGCTACTTCAAGAGGAAGATGGGCAAGAAACTGCTCTTGCCTGGACTGATGCATAAATTGGACACAGAGAACCCGCAGAGAGAAGACTGCTGAATTTGCCTAAAGGTGAGATGGTCTTTGGGGGTTCTGATTCATGAGAGAGTCTGTGAGACATTTTGCAGGACACAGCAGATAGTGACTGAACTGTCTTTGAATTTTCCTGCTTCATGGAAATGTCTACTGGATACTATGGGCCTGTAGGCTGAAGATGAATGCCCCAACGGTACAGAGGAAATTTGGGTGACTGTCCAGGCAGCAAGATGTCTCTGTTATTTCTAAAGTTTGGAAGTTGCTTATTTCTTGTTTACTTAGGTAGTATCCTTCTGGAGTCTTTGATGGAGTTGAAGAATAGATAGATAGTTATAGTTGTTTTCCTTTGTTATGATAAAAGATAAAATAGATACAAATATTATAACTGTAATTCTTGCTTGATAACTGTTTTGTTATATGTAGTTTTACTATGTTAAAGTTAAAGCCTTTCTTTTTTGTTTAAACAGAAAAAGGGGAAATGATGGAGGACTCTCATAGGTTAATAAAGAAACTGCCTTGGCTTTTTGATAAGGCAGGACTTAGATAGGTGGAGTAGACAGAACAGAATGCTGAGAGGAAGAGGGAAGTTGAGCAATCGCCATGCCTCTCCTCTCGGAGTCAGATGCGATGGAGCCAGCCATCAGGTCAGACATGCTGAATCTTTCCCCGTAAGACACCACTTTTGATGCTACACAGATTACTAGAAATGGGTTAAGCAAGATGTGAGAATTAGATAATAAGAGGCTGAAACTAATGGGCCAGGCAGTGTTTAAATGAATACAGTTTGTGTGTTGTTATTTTGGGGCATAAGCTAGCCAGGTGGCCGGGAGCAGGGCAGTGTGAACGTGGCCCGCTACTCCTCACTACAGCCATTTAATGATTTACAAAATAGACTTCAAACCAAAACCGATCAAAAGAGATATGGATGGACACTACTTATTCATCAGAGGGAAATCCACCAAGAGAACACTGCAATTCTTAACATTTATGCCCCAAATACATAAGCACCCAAGTTTGTGAAAGAAACACTATTATTTAAATCACATATTGACCCTCACACTTCAATAGTGGAATACTTAAATACCTATCACCAATAGACAGATATCCAGACAAAAATTAAACATAGAAATGCTGGACCTAACTGACCTTATAAACCAAATGGACCTAACAGATATTTTCAGAACATTTCACTGTAACAGAAAAGAATATCTGTTCTTCTCAGCATCTCACAGAACTTTCTACAAAATTGACAACATAAGTCAGACACAAAGCAAGTCTCAACAGACACAAGAAAAATGAAATATCAGCCTGCATCCTGCCTGACTACTATGAATAAAAACTGAATATTAACAACAGCAGAGACAACAGAAAGCTTGGAAACTCAGAAACTGAACAGCACACTGCAGAATGAAAAATGGGTCAAGATAAAAAGAAACAAAAAACTTTCCATAATTGAATTAAAATGAATACACAGTTGGACATTGTGGTATATGCCTTTAAGTCCAGCATTCAGGAGGCAGAAGCAGGATGATTTCTGAGTTCAAGGCCTGCGTGGTCTACAGAGTGAGTTTCAGGACACCCGGGGATACACAGAAAAACCCTGTCTCAGAAAAACATTTAAAAAAAAAAAGGAAAGAAAGAGAAAAAGAAAGTGAATGCACAATACACCCAAACTTATAGGATACAATGAAGCGGTTCTATGAGGCAATCTCACTAGTCACTGCATTAAAGAACTGGAGAGAGCTCATATTAGCAATTTAGCAGCATACCTGGAAGCTCTAGAAGAAAAAGAATAAATTACACCCAAAACGTGTAGATGGCAAGAAATAATCAAATTTAGGGCTAAAATCAATAAAATAGAAACAAAGAAACAAGTCAATGATACAAAAAGTTTGTTCTTTGAGAAAAATCAGTAAAATTGATAAACAAAGTCATAAAAGGTGGATATGGAATATCCCAATAAACAAAATTAGCAATTAATAGGAGGACATAACAACAAACACTGAGGAAACTCAGAAAATTGTAAGGTCGTATTTTAAAAACGCATACTCCATCAAATTTAAAAACTTTAAAGAAATGGACAATTTTATTAGTACACAATACGTACTACTTATTAAAGTTAAATCAAATTTGAATAAATAATATAAGCAGGCCTAGAGAGATCAAGAGGACAGCAATTAGAAAGAAAGAAGTCAAAATACTTTTATTTGCAAATGAATAAGATTCATAAGTGACCCTAAAAATTCCACAAGAAAAACTCCTACAGCTGATAAACACTTTCAGAAAAGCAACTGGATATAAAGTTAACTCGTAAGATTAGTAGCCATCCAAGTACAAACTATAAACTGAGAAATAAATCAGAGAAGCAACACCTTTCACAGTAGCCTCAAATAACGTAAAAAGTATCTAGAGGCAACTCTAATCAAGTAAGTGAAAAACTTGAATGACAAAAACTTTAAGTCATTGAAGAAAGAAATTGAAGACGCAGAAAATGGAAAGATCTCCCACGTTCCCAGATTGGTAGTGGAATTAACATAGTGAAAGTGGCCAGCCTACCAAAAGCAATCTATAGAACCAATGCAAACCCCATCAAAATTCCAACACAATTCTTCACAGACCTTGAAAGGACAATTCTCAGCTTCCTGTGGAAACACAAAAAACCCAGGAGGAGAACTAAAACAATCCTGAATAATAAAAGGATTTCTGGACATATCGCCTACCCTGATTGTAAGTATTATACTACAAAGCAATAGCAATAAAGAGAGCATTGCATTGCCATAAAAAACTGACACGTTGATCAATCAAGTTGAAGACAGAGACATAAATACACATATTTATGGAGAGTAGTGTTTTGGTAAAGAAGCCAAGAACACACTGTGGTGATATGAATAGGAATGGCCCCCCATAGACTCATGTGTTTGAATGCTTTGGCCTATAGGGAGTGGCACTATTAGAAGTATGGCCTTATTGGAGGAAATGTGTCACTGTGGGGATGGGCTTTGAGATCTCATGCTCAATCTACACTCACTGTGGCTCACAGACTCCTTCTGTTGCCAGTGGATAAAGCCATAGAACACTCAGCTCTTTCTCTAGCACCATATCTGCCTGCATGTCACCATGTTTCCTGCCATGACAATAATGGACTAAACCTCTGAAACTGTAAGCCAGCCTCAATTAAATGTTTTCCTTTATAAGAGTTGCCATAGTCATGGTGTCTCTTCGCAGAGAAAAAATCCGTAAGAGACACCTCCTCCAAAAGACAGCATCTTCTTGTTGTAGGATATTTGTTTATACTTTGTGAAGATGTGTTGCTGTGATTGGTTTAATAAAAAGCTGAATGGCCAATAGCTAGGCAAGAGAGGTTAAGTGGGACTTACAGACAGAGAGAGGAACTCAGAGGGTTAGAATTTAGGTGTGATTTGAGAGATACCAGCAAAATGTGGAGCAAATCGGTTGTACAGAATGGGAGAGAGGTAAGAGCCATAGAATAGAACATAGATAGATAGAAATGGGTTAAATTAAGTTATAAGAGCAGTTGGGAACAAGCCTTAGCTAAAGTTCAAGCTTTCATAATTAATAATAAGTCTCAGTGTCATTATTGGGGACCTGGCAGTCCCACAAAGGAAACACATCTTTTCTGTGCTGGCTGCATCTTCCGTGTGCTGGAGGAACTGGATGACTGCATGTAGAAAAATCCAGAAATATCCATACTCATTACCTTGTACAAGACTCAACTGCAAGTGGATCAAAGACCTCAACATGAAACCAGGTACACTGAACCTGACAGAATAGTGTTGAACTCATTGGCACAGAAGAGTTTCTGAAGAGAGCACTGTTAGCACAGGCACTAAGACCAGCACCTAATAAATGGGACCTCATGATACTGAAAAGCTTCTGCATGGCAAATGACACTACCATTCAGATAGAATAAAAAAGATTTTTCTTTTTACCAACTATACATCTGATTGAAGGCTAATATCCAAAATATATAAAGAATTCGGAAAAAATAAGTTAAGAAGAAAACAAATAACCCAATTTAAAAATAGGGTACAGATACAAACAGAATTCTCAAAAGAGGAGATACAAATAGCTAAGAAATAGTTAGAGAAATGTTCAACATCCTTAGTCATCAGGGAAATTTCAATCAAAACCACTTTGATATTTCATTTTACACCTATCAGAATGGCTAAGATTACTAAAACAAGTGACAGTTTATGCTGATGAGGAGGTGAGGTAAGAGGAACATGCATCCATTGCTGGTGGGAATGCAAACTTGTACAGCCATCTTGGAAATCAAGGTGGTGGTTCCCCAGGAAAATTACCTATCTCAAGATCTATATAAACTACTCATAGGCATATAAAGGATGTTTCTTTCTCCCACAGAGGCACTTATTTGTTCAATGAGGTTTCATTGTTGCTCTCTTTACCACAGATGGAAATTGGAGAAAACCTAAATGTTCCTCTATTGACTGAGCTTTCTATCTCACCTGGTCCCTGTATGTTAGCCACGCCACCCAGAGATGTTTAGTCCCAAATAAACACACAGAGGTCCACATTAATCATAAACTGATTGGCCTATTAGCTCAGGCTTCTTATTAACTCTTATAGCTTATATTTTCTCATAATTCTTGTCTGTGTTAGCCACGTGGCTTGGTACCTTTTTAGGTGAGGCAGTCACATCTTGCTTGCTCTGTGTCTGGCTTCCTCCCTGTCTGGATGATGACTGCAGACTGAAACTTCCCTCTTCCCAGAATTCTCGTTGCCCCGCCTCTATGTCCTACCTGGTTGCTCTGCCTCTACTTCCTGCCTGGCTACTGGCCAATGAGCATTTATTTAAAATATAAGTGACAGGGTACAGACCATTGTCCCACAGCATTCCTCAATAGAATAGACAAAGAAAATGTGGTACTTTTACACAATAAAGTATTACTCCTCTGTTAGAAAAATGACATCATGAAATTCCAAGGTAAATGGATGAACTAGAAAAAAAAATCATCCTGAGTGAGGATCCCAGATGCCAAAAGATAAATATGGTATGTGTTTACTTATATGTGCACATTGGCTGCTAAGTCAATGATAATCATGCTACAATCCATAGAATCACAAAGGTTAGGCATAGAGTAAGGGACTAGAGAAAACAGAGATCTTGTTAGGGAAGGGGAATAGAATAGATAGTTATAAATTGATGGGAGGGAGCTGGAACAGGAGGATCAAGTGGGGGAAGGGAGAGAAGAGAGAGTGAGGGAGGGAATACTTGTAGGGACAGCTAAAATTCAGGGCCATTTGAAGGGTAGTATGAAAATATAATATAGTGGGCTGGAGAGATGGCTCAGTGGTTAAGAGCATTGGCTGCTCTTCCAGAGGTGGTGAGTTCAATTCCCAGCAACCACATAGTGGCTCACAGCCATCTGTAATGAGATCTGGTGCCCTCTTCTGGCATGTGGGCATGCACAGAGGCAGAATGTTGTATACATAATAAATAAATAAATTTAAAAAAAAAGAAAATATAATATAGTATAAGCATCCTAAAATATAAACATACATGAAGGCAATCTAAATGAAATTGTCAAATAACAGGGAAGACAGAGTTCCAATTGGTCATGTCTTGTCACTAAATGGAGCTTCCAGTACCAGACTTGGGTTATAGCTAATTGAGTTGCTGGCAAAAGGGGTCCCAAGGGAATTCCCACACAACCTAGGCTGTTGCCAAGACTACAGGTTGTTCTCCATAAACTGACAGCAAGACATCACTGTTGAATACAACACTTGGACAGCTCGCTGAACATGGAGAAATCAAGCTGGCACCTACGTAGAGCCTTCACCCCCATGTTCTAGCATCTTTGGTACGGGAGGTACTTTGCACACTACCAAAAGAGAATTATAAACACCAAGCCAGACACAGAACCTTTACTCTGCAATGGTGTCCTGCCTGCAAGGTGGACTATGGTAACGGTGGCACAAATCCTGTGGGAGTAACCAACCATCACCTGATTTGACTTAAGATTCACCCCATGAAGCCGGGCGGTGGTGGCGCACGCCTTTAATCCCAGCACTCGGGAGGCAGAGGCAGGCGGATCTCTGTGAGTTCGAGACCAGCCTGGTCTACAAGAGCTAGCTCCAGGACAGGCTCTAAAAGCTTCAGAGAAACCCTGTCTCGAAAAACCAAAAAAAAAAAAAAAAAAAAGATTCACCCCATGAGATGAATTCCATACCCAATACTGCTTGAGTGACCAAGAAACTGAGATCAGATAGCCCAGGAACCTAGGGTAAAACCAAATACTCCTATTCTAAAAAAATAAAAAGTAACAGTAAGATGACTCCTAATGGCATTCTGCTAGATCAACATTAATGATCCCATAGCTCAATGCTTTTGCCATCATCAGAGAAACTTCCTCCCACAGCAAATGGGAACAAATACAGAGACCTACAGCCAGACATTATGCAGAGAATGAGAGACCTTGGGGCACTCAGCCCTAAATGTGACATCTCCACCAAATCCCTCCCCTCTGGGATCAGGTAACCACACAGAAGAGAAAACAGAAAGAGTGTAAGAGTCAGATGGGATGGAGGACATCAAGAAAACAAAGCCCTCTAAACCAACAAGATCAAAGCTCATATGAACTCACAGAGCCTAAGACAGCATGCCTGCATCCACACCAGGTCCTTGGCATAAATATTATGGCCGCCTGTTCAGTGCCTTTTATGGGATTCCTGGGTGTGTGAATGAGTGGGTCTCTCTTGGACTCTTTTCCGTCTCTTTGTTTGTCCTGTCCAACTCGGATGTGATAATTCTTGTTTTATCATATCTATTTTATTATTATCCCTTAGGAACCCGCTTGTTTTCTAATGAGAGACAGAAAGGGAGTGAATCTGAATGAAAGGTGAGGGAGAGAGGAACTGGGAGGGGTAGAGGGAAGAGAAACCGCAGTCAGAGAAAAACATCTATTTTCAATAAAAGGGCTAAAAATCCCCCTCTCCCAAAAAATCCCTACCAACGTCAAATATGCATTGCCAGTATATGCATTCAGTTTATAAGAGGAAGTTCAATGCCATTAGTCATCAGGAAGTTCAAATCAAAACCATACTTCCATTTTATACTGACTAGGATGTAATAATTACAGGGCCAGGACAATGGCATTATCAAGCATGCAGAGATATTACATGCTTACATGATGTCACAAGAAAATGCACAGATTTGTAGTTCTGCCGAGAATTAAACAGAGTTACTGTGTGACCCAGCAATTCCACTCCTGGGTTTATACACAGCATAAATGAAAACATATGGCCACACAAAACTTCATATGTGAATATTTAAAACATTGTTGTTTGAGATTCATGGTGTCTGAGTTAGGGTTTCTATGGCTATGAAGAGATACCATGACCATGGCAACTCTTATAAAAAAAAAACATTTAATTGGGGTGGCTCACTTACAGTTTCAGAGGTTCAGTCCATTATCATCATGGTAGGGATCATGGTGGCATGCAGGCAAATATGGTGCTGGCTCCAACTTGATCAGAAGGTAACAGGAAATCAGCTGTGACACTGGGTAGTATCTTGAGCATAGGGAACCTCAAAGCTCACTCCCACAGTGACATATTTCCTCCAACAAAGCCATACCTCCTAAAAGTGCCACTCCCTATAAGCTTATGGGAGCCAATTATATTCAAATTATTAGACACAGATAAGCAAAATATGATATATCTGCTCACCATAATATTATTCAGAAATAAATAAGAGTGAAGTATTGGTGCAGGTTACAATACTGCTGGAGACCATGCCGAGTGACTATGAGACACAAATGATCATGTTAGATGAATCCCTGTATGAAAAAAGGTCCAGAATAATCATACAGACTCATAGAAGCAGATCAGCTGTTAGTTAGTAGGGGCAGATTTGCGAAGACTTCTTGAGACAATAACTGAAGGATGTGGAGTATCTTTTGGTGGCAATGAAAGTGTTCAGGAACTGATTGCGGTGACCATTTCTCAACTCCAAATAAAAGAAAGCCCGTTGTTCTTTGCACTTTAAATGGGTGAACTCTGGCTGGTAGATCCTATGCATAGAGCCTCCATGCCCCTCCATTATGCTTCCCACACCCCATAGTGTTTAAACAAATATGGAAAAGTGACCGACCTTAAAGGCACAAGCTCTCCTGCTTCTCTTCTCTGCTGCTCTCTGGTCACTTGAACTGTGGAGAAGTGTAGAGATACTGCCACTCACTGACAGTGGAGAGGGAGGCCGGTAGCAAGGACATGTGTTTAGAGGGCTTCATCCGGTTACCTATCAAGCGTGCTTTTATTTACTTACTTATCCATTCAGTGTGCATCCCCAGTCTCTCCACGTGCCAGGCTGTTCACAAGGCTCTGGGACAAAATAGTTAGAAAAGTGGGTAAGATCAGTGTTGAAAAGACCTGAACGGTCTCCTGGGGACGAATGGAAAGCACATGAGCTCTTGGGGTGCAGCCTGGGATGATAAGCTAGGGAGTCTGGTGGGGAAGTATGGGAGGCTTCTAGAAGAAGTGATATATCAGTTTCCCCTTGAAGATGTCATGGCTAGGCAATGTTCAAGACCACTAAGCAGTCAGACCAAGGCAGTTAGCGAGTGTGAGGCAAGTGCCAACCACGTTAGTTGTTGTTAAGTGTGCTGACTCTGGTGCCAGAGAGCATGCAGGCAAAGGAAAGTCTTGTTACCAAAACAGTCATACTGTTTTTGCTCGGCATTTAAATAAAAATTTCTGCCTTCACATTTCATTATTACTGCTGTATACTTAATTAAATCAACAATTTTGCTACATTGTTTAAAAAAAAGAAAATTTCAATCATGAAGCCCTGGGCCAATTTGAGTATGAAAACGCATACTAATTTTGACAGGTGATAGCTCTCAGCATCAATTAATACCCACAAGACCATGACGAGGAAAACAGTGGGAAGGGCAGGTTTTGTTATCAATTGTGGCTAATGTAGATGAAGAGACGGTAACACAACATTGCTGTCTGACAAATGCCATGGTATGATGGTTGCAGGAGAAAACACCAGGGGACACAAAACTTAGTGGACAAAATGTGATGTGAAAGGGAATATTTGCATTTTATTTTTTTAATAAATAAAGCTTGCCTGAAGATCTGAGAGTAAAACAGCTCTACCAGTCAGCCTTACAGACCATGTAATGGTAATACACACCTTTATAATCCCAGTAGCTACACTAGTTTGCTGTAGAAACCAGGAGGTGCATGCCTTTCATCCCAGAGGTGCATGTCTTTAATCCCCATCCTAGAGAGGATTATAAAATGGGAGGGGTCATTCTGAGATTCCTGGAGACAAGGTCGCCATTTTGGACTGAGGTCGAGGTGAAAGCCAGTGGTTGACTGTTCTGCTTTTCCGGATCTTCAGGTTGTACCCTAATTTCTCTCCCTGAGTTTTTCTTAATTATGCTTCATTTGCTGGTTAAGAAACCTCTCTTCAGGATGCCTGTGATTACAGTGGGGTCACTGTGACAGGGCATCAGATCATTGCCAGAAGTGACAATACCCAGTGCCTTTGAAATTCATCTCATTCTGGGGTTTTCTTTGTGTGTTTGTGAATGTGTGTGTGTGTGTGTGTGTGTGTGTGTGTGTGTGTGTTGTACTCGCATGTATGAGTATATGCAGAGGATGGAAGTAGATGGTAGTGTTTGTTTCTCTATTATTCTCTACCATAAATCTTTCAGACAGAATCCCTTGCTTAAACCGAAGTGCACCAACCTGCCTAGTCTGGCCTGCACATGCCTGGCTTTTTACATGGAAGCTGGGTTTGAATTTAGTTCCTTGTGCCTGGGCAGCAATCACTTTTATCTACTAGTGAAGCTTGCTCCTCAGCTTCACTTCTTTGATTTTCTTGTCCAAAATGTAACCTGAAACTAATTATGAGGAACATCAGACCTGCCAACCCAAGGGACACTCTAAAAATACTTGCCAGTATTCATTAAAAACACCAAGATCATGAAAGCTAAACACGAGAATATCACATGCCTGAGAGGACAAGGAGACACTAGGACTCCATCTCCTTGGGGGCCTGGACCAAGGAGGCTATTGTGAAATTCCTGGTTAGTGAGGATCTGCAGGTTTGTTACTGTGGGGCTTCAGGGGTGGTTTTCCGGCTTGACGCTATGCTACTACCAACTAAGATACCATTTGGGGAAGTGGGATTGTAACTCTGTCTTAGTTTTATAATCTTTTAAATGAAATGAAATGAATAAACTAGGTGTGTAGTAGTAGTGGGAAGTTAATGCCCATAATTAACAGGATTCAAGAGACAGGGGCAGGAGGATTGCACATTTTAGGCCAATTGAGGCTACATATCAAGCTTGTCGCTGGGCGGTGGTGGCGCACATCTTTAATTCCAGCACTAGAGAGGTGAATACCTGTGAGTTCAAGGCTAGCCTGGTCTACAAGAGCTAGTTCCAGGACAGGTGCCAAAAACTACGGTGAAATCCTGTCTAGAAAAACCAAACCAAACAAAACAAAAACAAACAAAGCAAAAAAAAAAAAAAAACAAAAACAAAAACCAAACAGACAAAGAAAACAAATCAAGGTCTGAGGTTGTAGCTCAGTAGCTGGTAATACTTACGTAGCAGGTAGAAGACCTGAAAAACAAATGTTCTTGCCTTCCTGGGGTGGGAAGCACTTCATTTTGGCTTTTAATATGCAGAATGAGACCATTTAATATGAATTTCTGCACTGGGGATGAAAGCACAGCATGCTGACTTCTTGTAAGGTTTTCCTCGGTTCCCAAATTATGTGAGTCTTGTATTTCAAATGGTTGCGCAATGATTTTACAAAACTCCTTCTTCTCTCTTTAGCAAATGATTAATCTGACACCAAATAATTCTCCCCAGTATTGGAATTTTTGTTTTGTTTTCTTTTTGTTTTTTATTGAGCTATACATTTTTCTCTACTCTCCTCCCCCTTTCCCCCTCTCTCTTTCTATCATCTCCTGTGACTCCTATGCTCTCAATTTACTCAAGAGATCTTGTCTTTTTCACTTTTTTTATGTAGATCCATGTATGTCTCTCTTAGGGTCCAGTATTAGAATTTTTATCCATAGTTACTTTATGTATGTGTGTTGAGGATGGTATATATATGTGTGTGTATCTATTCATAGATGCACAGAGGCCAGGAATTGATCTTGGGTTTCTTCTATAATTCTTCATTTTAGGTTTTATTTTGAAAGGGTTTTTTGAGACAAACTCTCTTACTGAATCTGGAGCTCACTGTTTTGACTACAATGGCTGACCAGTGACTCCTTATGAGGAGCCTGTCTCTGCCCCTCATTGATGGGGATATGGGTATAAGCTCCTACACCAACTCTGTGTGTGTGCTGAGGATCCAAACTCATTTTGTACAGGAAACACTTTAACCACGAACTGTCTCCCCTATAGTTATTTTTGAAATATTTTTAATTTAAAATTTTTATTTATAAATAGTTATTTTTGTGTGTCTCTGTGAGTATATGTGTGCAAGTACCTATGGAGATCAGAAGACGATGGAGTTAGAGTTACACTAGGCACTGAACTCAGGTCCTCCAGAAGAGGGGCCAATAAAGAAATGAACATATGTTTCTTCCTCAGTGTTGTGGTTTGCAAGTGAAATGTTCTCCATTGCTCCTTTCCATTAAAGGCTGTTGGACACTTGGTCTCTAAGCTGTTTGGGAAGGTGGAACCTTTAGGAGGTAGAACATCTCTAAAGGAAGTGGTTCACTAGGGGTGGGTCTTGACCTTTTGTAACCTAGCCCCACTTCCTGTTCACTCCCAGCTTCCTGGGTATGGATGCAATATGGCCAACTAACTTCCTGCTTCTGCTGCCATGGCTTCCCTGCCATGGTGGCCTGAAACTGTAAGCCAAAAGAAGTCTTTTCTCCCCTAAGTTCCTTTTATTGGGGTAAGTATTTTATCAAAGCAAAAACAGTAACAGCAAAGTCAGTAAGACATTCAATTTGGGCTTAAAAGTCAATTTTTTCAAAATTCCATGCATGAGTGCCAAATATTGATTTGGTGGCTGCCAGACAGAATGTGTGCATTGTGCTAATCTTCACTGAGTGCATTTCATAAAGTCAAATTGGATTTAAAAGAGTTATCCAAAATGTTTTGAATTGGCCACTATGGGAAAAGACTTTTCTTGAGTAATAACATCATTGCATTGTTTGGGAAGAGAAATACTGTCGCCAAAGCTAAACATAGGGTGTGTGAATTGCTGGGAAGGCATCACAGAGAGGAGGAACCTTCCCCTTACATCCCATCAGGAACTATTGTTCTGTGGATGTTCTCTCCCAGGGAATGATTTAGAGTGGCTATTGGTTGACAGTTTAGAAAAAAAATATTAAGAGCCAGGCAAGGTGATGCATACTTGTAAGCCCAGCAGTCAGAAGGTAAGATTGGCAGATTGCTATGAGCCCCTGCCTCAAACAAACAAAATAAACAAAACGGTACACATATATCTTAAATACATTTTTGTTAAGACATTTACATAAAATTTTTATTTAGGGTAAAAACTTTTAAATATAAGTATCTCAAACTATGCATGGTGGTGCATACCTGTAGTCCCAGTACTTGGGAAGTAGAGGCAGGAAAATCAGGAGTTCAGGCCGTACTCAGCTACATAGGGAGCTTGAAGCCAGTTTGGGGTGCAAAAGACGCTGTCCCAAAATAAGTAGACATGAATATATGTTTTTCATCATGTGTTTACAGACTATAGTTGATACATCTTTTTACAAACTAGACCCATAATTCCTGTGGTCTATGATTTTTAACTTCGTTTTCTTAACAAAATCTTAACAAAATCAATGGCTTAAGAGCAAACAGCACTATTAGCGCAGGACTATAGAATTTGTGTATATATTTGCTCCACACCCCTCTCCTTTTCTTAGTGCTGACAAATTAATCACACCTAGGGTCTTGAATACACTAGATGTCTGTCAACTTCCAACAGCTAAACCAGCAGCTCCCTCCAGTATCCCCTCAGTTCATCACGTTTGTAGAGTATCAACCTTAGTTTTCTAGGAAACCACAACCCTCTCTCTTCTCACACTATCCTCAGTTTTTTCAACACTGAATTAATTTTGATAATTAAGACAAGTACAACAGGCAGAAACGAACCTGGGAACGGAAAAGGCTACTTCATAGACCTAGAAAGGTAGGGATGCTTTAGTCTTGCTTGCTGGAGAGCTGCCTGCCAGCTGCTTTGGTAAGCGGGTGTCCACATACACTGTGTGCACACCCACAATACTTGTAGACACACCTCTGTGCTTGTGAGTATGCTCCTGTCATGTGACTTTTCCTAGCGATATGGACAGATAAGGTACTGAAGAGTCCAAAGAGATTCCACCCAAGGCAGGGTTGGTGAACGGGCGAGTTTACCGGGATTTCTTACAGGAACATGAACAACTCCAAAGCAATCATCACCAAAACTCCACATCAGTGCTGGTTATAGCTCCTCAGAGCTGTGACCCTAAGGCTCCCTGTGAGACTTGAAGGCAGCCCTGTCAACCAGAGGGTTTTTGCTTTTCGGCACCTACTACCTTGTCGAGAGACCTTGTAAACCTTGGGACTTCGGGGGATTTCTGGGTTGGTTTTCTTCCTGAGTCTTTTGGGCTCCTCTCATCCTCTGGGAGGAGAGTTTGGTTCAGGGAAAATCACTGTACAACTCCACATTTGTGAGCGTATTTCAAAAGGAAAGAAGAAATAGGCATCAGTCTAGAGAGGGAGGAAGAGGCAGGCACCTGACTAGAGACTGTTGCAAGGACTCTTCAAGGAACCACTATAGCATTGGATGTACCCCCAAATGGCAGCAGCCCATGAAGGGAGTGCAGCTACCTTGTGTCATCAGGAGTCTCACTGAGTGAGAACAAGACATTCCTCTAGTGTAAGGCTTGAGAGGGAGAGAGGCTGGACTGGGACTCCATTGATTCCTCTGAGAGGTTGCCACCTGGCTAGCGTGCATGACCCACAGGAGCAGCTCTGACCCCTGTACAGAGATGGATTACCCTGGAGGAAAGGAAGAGGAGGCTGTCTTTATTGAGACAGGAGAAGATGGAGCTGAGAAGCAGGAAGGAAGCAAGAGTTGACCTGTTGTCCTGGAGGAACTTCCTGTTTCCAGATGCTCATGTGTTCAGAGTTCGTGAAAACTTGCCCATCCAGGCAACAGATTGTCCATTCTGAGGGAGACCATTCTTCAGCAGAGGGTAGTGTAGTTACTGTTCATTTCTCTGACTGCTCTTGGGCATTTTTTTTCTCACTAAGTCAAACCTTCATTCAGAGCTCTCTGTACTGACCCTTTTTCATAAATGTCCCTACTTATTGGATGATACTTTTATATGTGTCAGAACCTTTTGTCATGAATTTGTTATGAGAACAGTTCGCTGTGGGTTTTTGTTTTTTGTTTTTGTTTTTTTTTGAATTCACATATGTAAAGAGTTAATGAATTAGCACGTGCTCAAAAGAACAGCAGGTCCCTGAAACTGAAAGGGGAAGGACCCAAGGGGAAGGCTCTAGAACGCCAGCATAACCTTCTGTTTTGCAATCTTCTTCATCATCAGCTACGCCTGGGAAAGAGTTTGATTTTCAAGTTGGCATTTTTATTTACTCTTTCTTGGACTGTATGTTTTCTTCACTTTGTGGTACCAAAACTTATCCTTTGAGCTCTATGATGCCACTGCGGTTTGCAATGAGCCCTGAAGAATTTTTAGAAACATAAACAATACTAACATGAACTGCTAATTATAAAGTAGTTTGCTGATTGAGCTGTAAGTGGCACACTGAAAGACAAGGATCTACCTTTCTTTCTTCTCTTTCCTTTAGTCCTTTATGCAGCCTGGCCTAGAACTCACTACGTAACCCAGGCTGACCTTGGACTCAAGGCAATCCTCCTGCCTCAGCTTCCTTTGAGACTTTTCCTTCCATTGGTGACTGTACCTTGAAGCAGTCCTAAGGCATATGCACTCTCTAATAGAGTTCACCACCATCATACCTGTGGCCCTGGTGTCAGTAAGCTGTCTGGCACTGGATAAAATAGCAGATCAAAACAGCTATAAGGAGGACAGATTAGTTCTGGCTCACATTGTCTAGGTGTTCAGTCCCTGGGCACATGGCCCTGTTGCCTGTGATGCAGCAGAATCTCATGGTGGGGAAACGTGAGAAAGGAGACTATTCACCTTCTGATGACCCAGAAGCAAAAACAGAGGGAGCAAGGAAGGGGTCAGACTCCTAGTGTTCTCTTCAAGAGCCCACCTGGCTACCTAACCTCTTCCTTATAAACCTCACATCCTAACCAGGCTATAATACTTCCCAATAACAACATAGGCAGGTGACCAAGCCTTTAGCTTCTGGGACTTTGGGGTCATTGAAAATCCAAGACTGCACAGGCTTTAACTGCCTCAAGCCACTTCCTTAAAAGTGTTCATGGGGTTCTCACAGCTCCTAAAAGTGAATGGCAGCTACCAAACACTGGCTCCATTCAAAACAAATAGATGATGTTTTGTTCTGTTCAATATCTTTCTAGATTTTTTTCCAATGCCAAAGACTAGGGCCAATCTTTCTCTTCCTCTTTAGCTCAGTATGAAACTGTTTGGAGACCACCTAGTAGCTTGCTCAGTATTCCTAGGGTTTACTGGTCTCAAGCAAATGAGGATCTGGGCACTAAAGCAAACTGTGTTACAAACCACAGATGGGGCTGGCAGGTTGACCAGCACTTACTGCCAAGCTTGGCCACCTGAGTCAGTCCCCAGAAGCCACTTGGTGGAAGGAGAAAACCAAGTCCCGCAAGTTGTCCTCTGATGTCCACACTGGCATGGTGGAATGAACATCTGCTTCCTTCTTCCCTGACCCAAGGAAATAAATAAATGGAAACAAAGAGATGGAAGACCCCACCTCAAACTTCTGACTAAAGAAGTCAGGGGGAGGGGTTCAGAGTTTGCATTGCCAATCAATTCCCCAGTGATGCTGGTGGCTGGGGTCTGAGGGCAACACTGTGGGAATCAGTCCAGGTCTATTGAGGAAATGAAGGCTTACAGAACCAAAGTCTTTGTTCCAAAGTAACCCAGCTCAGTGCCAAGACAAGCACCCCATCTTCTACCCTTCACGTGCTAACTGAACACCTGTCCTGTTGTTTTTCTTAAAGCTTACCACTGTCCACAGGACTCCCTCTGTGTTCTTTTGGCATTGTGCCGAATCTCAAATATCATTCTGCTTTTTCTGCAGGGCACCTAGACAGTAGACTTACACAGTAACTCAAGGTATAATATTATTATTGTGCTGGACTTCCAGGCCTGAGATCCTCTCAGAAAAAAGCGTCTTGGCCATAGTCTGCCTGTTTTTATTTCATTATTTATTATTATTATTATTATTATTATTATTATTATTATTATTATTCCCTACATTTTTCTCTGCTCCACTCTCTACCACTCCCCTCCCCTTCAACCCTCTCCTAAGGTCCACATGCTCCCAATTTATTCAGCACATTTTGTCTTTTTCTACTTCCCATGTAGATTAGATCTGTGTATGTCTCTCTTAGGGTCCTCATTGTTGTCTAGGTTCTCTGGGATTGTGATTTGCAGACTGGTTTTCTCAGACCTTGAAAGAATGGTACTTAACTTCATATGGAAAATCAAAAAACCCAGGATAGCCAAAACAATCCTGTACAATAAAGGAACTCCTGGAGGTACCACAATCCCTGACTTCAAACTCTACTACAGAGCTACAGTACTGAAAACAGCCTGGTATTGGCATAAAAACAGACAGGAGGACCAATGGAACCTAATCGAGGACCCAGATATTAATCCACACACCTTTGAACACCTGATTTTTGGCAAAGAAGCAAAAAAAATCAAATGAAAAAAACATATTTAACAAATGATGCTGGCATAACTGATATTAACATGTAGAAGGATGAAAATAGACCCATATCTATCACCATGCAAAAAACTCAAGTCCAAATGGATCAAAGACCTCAACATAAACCAGCCACACTGAACCTTATAGAAGAGAAAGTGGGAAGTACACTTGAATGCATTGGCACAGGTGACCACTTCCTAAATATAACCCCAGCAGCCTGTTAATAAATGGGAACTTTTGAAAATGAAAAACTTCTGTAAAGCAAAGGACACTATCAATAAGACAAAATGGCAGCTTACAGAATGGGAAAAGATCTTCAGTAACCCCACATCAGACAGAGGTCTGATCTCCAAAATATACAAAGAACTCAAGAAATTAGTCATCAAGACAACAAATAATCCAATAAAAAAATGGAGTACAGACCTAAACAGAGAACTCTCAACAGAAGAATCTAAAATGGCTGAAAGACACTTAAAGAAATGTTCAACATCCTTAGTCATCAGCGGAAATGCTAAACAAAACAACTCTGAGATTCCGTCTTATACCTGTTAGAATGGTCAAGCTCAAAAACACTGTTTTTTACTTCTAAATAAGTGCTGGTTTAGTTTGTAGACAGCTACATCTTCAAGACATTCCTCAGTTTGCATTTGGGTTTGGTAGAAAGGATGATAAAAATGTACTTTTATTTTCTTAGATTATCTATTGTTGTAATAAACACCATGACCAAAAACGATTTGTGGAGGAAAAGGTTTATTTGGTTTATACTTCCATATCATAATCCATCAGGAAGTCAGAACAGGAACTCCAGCAGGGTAGAAACCTGGAGGCAGGAGCTGATGCAGAGGCCATGGAGGGGTCCTGTTTACTGGCTTGCTGCTCATGGCTCACTCTGCTTGCTTTCTTATAGAACCCAGGACCACTAGCCCAAGGTCATTCCCATACACAATGACCTAGGATCTACAATCTTGCCTGTCTATAGTACAATCTTATGAAGACACATTTCTTAAATGAAATTTCTTCCCTCAAATGACTCTAAGTGTGTCAAGTAGACATAAAAGTAGCCGGGACACTCTCTTAGGTTCTTTTCTTGGAACTCTGCAAATTAAATGGACAAAAATCAGGCAATAGAAAAGATATTTTAATTGTGTACTCAGAAGGCTAAAAGAAGCCGCACACTTTTTATTGCTATCACTGAGTCAGGAATCCTTCTCTTAAAAGAATTGTGCCTCTGCTTGCTTCTAGCAAACAGAGCCCCTCCGAAAAGCCATGCTTAACTCTGTTTTTTTTTCCCTTGGTGTTTAGACTTTTTTCAAGCTTTTTCAGGTTTTATGTGGATTTAACTAGCTCTACCTTGGGCACCAATTTGTAGTAGGAGGCCACTAGTTTGTTCCTTGGCCGCCCAGACTGACGAAATAACCATATAGAAACTGTATTAATTAAATCACTGCTTGGCCCATTAGCTCTAGCTTCTTGTTGGCTTGCTCTTACATCTTAATTTAACCCATCTCTATTAATCTGTGTATCGCCATGTGGCGTGGCTTACCAGCAAGGTTCCATCTGGCATCTGTCTCTGGTGGGGCTACATGGTGCTTTTCTCTAACTCCACCTTCTTTCTTCCCGCATTCAGTTTAGCCACTGAGACAGCGAGATCCATGAAGGCGAGCATGTTGTCCTCTCTACTTACTCCTAGTCCTGAGCATGCTCTTCTCTCTACTTCTTCCCACCCTCCACTCCTTTTCACTGTGAGGTTTTAAAATCAAAACACAGTCAAGGAAGGTCTTACAGCAGTGACCTGTTCCAAAAATAAGGTGGTTTCAGGAGGTGAACGCATGTTCTTTGACTGTCCTTCATTCTCATCTGCCCACCAGCTTCAGGGGCTTCCTTACAGATCTGTTTTTTTTCTTCATAATGGCACCAACATGCGACTGGTTGGCTGTCTAGGTATGGATTGCAACCCAAATGTATGATATTGTCAAACAAGAGATCCCCTGTTGTTTCACACTCCTGGACGTTCTGAGCAAGTACTAGAGTCTTCTGCATGTCCTGGCAGATCTTGGAGAGGCAGTACTGGAACTCCTCGTCACAGTCGTTCTTGCTTTTCCCACAGGTCTAGTAGCACCTGTTGTGCTGGTTGCAGTACTTTGTCAGGTACGGGATGACAATGTTCAGATGAACACCTGGTGGAGGACTCTCATTGGTTAATAAAGAAACTGCCTTGGCTTTTTGATAGGGCAGGATTTAGGTGGGTGGAGTAGATAGAACAGGAAGAAGAAAGTGAGGCAGATGGCTCAGACAATTGCCATGCCTCTCCTCTCTGGGTCAGATGCGATCAAGCTCCGGCCAAAGATGGACGTACGCTAGAATCTTCCCTGTAAGACACCACCTCGTGATGCTACACGGATTATTAAATATGGGTTAAAGCAAGAGAGAGTTAGCCCATAAGAAGCTGAAACTAATGGGCTAGGCAGTGTTTAAATGAATACAGTTTGTGTGTTGTTATTTTGGGGCATAAGCTAGCCAGGAGGCAGAGAGCCGGGCTGCGGGAAGTGGCCCGCAGCTCTCACTACAAACACCAAACAATGGAGAGCCACATCCATTTGGTGGGACGGTTTAAATTTGTAGCATGGAAGAGGCTTCGATTCGCCCCAGCATTTGTACTGGCAGAGTGGTCCTCACCACCCAGCAGGACGAGCGCAATGTTGAGGTATGTGCCGATCTTGTGGATGCCATTGTGGATGGTCTTGAGGGTGACCCTCCTCGGTGGTCTGGTCCTGTTCCTGGCCTTTCATGGCGGCCAGCAGGAGCAGGAGCAGGAGCGCGGGCCCCCTGGTGGGCGAGGGCCATGGGGCCACCATCTAGCTGCTAGGCCAGCTGCCGGGCTGGGCAACAGCCTTAAGACAGTTTCTTTATTCATTAACCAATAAAAGCAACACATATATGAAAGGACTCCCCACATCAGCAGGCTTTATGAAAAAAAGACATTCAAAGAGGCAGTGGCCAGATTATTAAGAACTATATATTGTCTTGATTTATTTTCTTCTTTGTTATGTAGCTTAGAATGATTTTTTTTTTTTTTTTTGGTTTTTTGACATAGGGTTTCTCTGTAGCTTTGGAGACTCTCCTGGAACTTGTTCTTGTAGAGCAGGCTGGTCTTGAACTCACATAGATCCACCTGCCTCTGCCTCCAGAGTTCACCACCACCACCCGGCCACACTCAGAATGCTCTTGAACTCAAAATATTCCTGCCTCCAACTTCCTAAATGCTGAGATTATAGGCAAATGCCATCATACTCACCTCTTGGTTCATTTTCAATCGATATAACAGATACCCAAGGTTACTTTATAGAATAATGTGGCTCATTTGTAATTCTGGTGCCTAAAGTATTCAAACAGCATGGTGTTGATACCTAGATGGGGTCTCCTAGGTGACCCAAACAAGGCAGAGAGGCCAAGAGAGTTCGTCATGTGCAGGGGCCAACTATACGGTGAAATGTTTTATTTTTGTTGTTTGTTTTGTTTTTGACCACTTGAGCATTCTTAATTACTTTTAGCACAAATATTAATCCATATACAAAGGACACATGTTTTAGGATAATAGATTCTGGAACTCTTCACTACTACCTGACACCCTTTTCCTTGAAACTTTCTCTTTCCCTTCCAAAAAGTTTTATATGCCAAAAGCTAAGTTGGAGCTGGGATAGCAGCCAAGCATAGGTCCCACAATCCTGGACCATGAAGGCACGTGGGAGATCAGGAGTTCAAGGTCATCTTCAGATACATATTGATGAGCTACACAGGACCTTATCTTAAAACAAAACAAAACAACAACAAAAACAGGCAGCAAGATGACCCATTAGGTAAAGTGGTTGCTGCCAAGACTGATGGCCTAAATTGGATCCTTGGACCCACTTAGTGGAAGGAGAGAACTAATTCCTGAAAGTTGTCCTTTGACCTCCCCATGATAGTTTATGACAGTCATGCATCCACTCACATGTACACAGGTATACAAATAAATGAAAACATGCAATAAAAATTAAAACTAACAAACAAAAAGAGCTGAGTTGGTATTTGCAAAGAGAAAGTGAGAAAGCTTTAGGTTAATTGTTAGATGATATGAGATCCTTAAAGGGAAAAAAAAAACAAAGGTCAGAATAAAGATGAGTAGGTAGAAAAGGTCAAATGTAAGCACCTTGCTCCTCCTATTAAATCAACCCCTGGCAGCTGGATACCTGAATAACAGTGTCTCCTTCAGCAGATGGTTTCCCAAGTGGGTGCAGGGAATCCACCTATGCTGAGTGCTTCATGATGCTAGCAGTCAAGATACGAGGAATATTTCTATGGATACACACACACACACACACACCAAGGTTAGTGGCTAGAAGAGATTATTTATCCAGTTTTTGAGTCCAGAAAGCATGAGTCAGATGATTTCTAGACATTGGAACAAAGGATTTTCAGAAGGGGGACCCAGGACAGGCAGTGGCAAGCCAACAAATTTCCTGGTTTGTGGTTCAAGCATCTCTGGCAATGGTAGACAGCATCTTTGTCATGGTTATTTCTTGGGCAGAGCACAGAGGTGTCCAATTTCTTCTCACCAGGATTTTTTTTTTTTGGATTCTGCCAATACAGACCTGGGCAATCAGGTTTCTGTTCTTAGACATACCAAATCAGAAAGATAAGAGAAAATCTGCAATTATCAGTTACCAGAAAAACCTAAAAAAATGGCCATTTCTATCAGAGGTACAGAAAACCTGTATTTGTTTGCTTTGATTATTAATACATAAATAAATAAAAAATAGTGATTGATAAATTGGTGAGTTTTTTTTTTGTCTTTAATTTTCCAAAGTAGGGTCTTGCTATGTCACTCTGGCTGGTCTTGAACTCATGGCAATCCACCTGCCTCAGTCTTCTAAGTTCTATTATTAGGGGATGAAACATTAATTTAAGATCTTTTTAAGTTTCTTGGAATTTTAAAAACATTTATTTATTTGTATGTATGTGTGAGGGGGGAGAGAGTGCACACTTGCATGTACGTGTATATATGTGAGTGCACGTGCCGTAACATACTATGGAGGTCAAAGAAAAATTTAAAAAACCAAACCAAACAAACAGTTTTAGAGCATCCTTCTCTCCTTTCACCATGTGGGTCCTGGAGATGAGCTCTGCTGTGGTCTGCCGCAAGTGCTTTTATCTGAAGAACTATCTTATCAGTCAGCCCCTGTGGGACTTTTAATAAAGCAACAGCAGTAACAGCAGCAGCAGCAGCAGCAGCAGCAGCAGCAGCAGCAGCAGCAGCAGCAGCAGCAGCAGCAGCAGCAGCAGCAATGGAGGACAAGGACGAGGAGGATTAGAAGGAATAATTTGTCAACTTCCTGTGAACCATAGATAGCTTAAGGGAAAAGAGGAAACAGGTTCCTCAAATGTGGAGAGAGGGTGCTAAAGAGGTAGCAATGTTCAAATAGAAAGGCCCTACTGGTTAGAACTCTTCTCGCAGTTACTCTTCTCATTGTCATGATTAAATGCGTCACGAAAGCAACTCCAGGAAGTGTTTGCCCACGGTAGCAGGGAAGGTATTGATTGTGTCTGGAGTGTGGTGGCTGGCCGCATTGCACCTGCTGTAGGAGAAGCAGTGATGAACGCCTGTTCTCAGCTCACTCTCAACGCTTCATTCTGTCTCGGAATCAGAATTGTACTTCCTGTTTGGGATGGGTCTTCCCTTCTTAGTGAAGCCAAATCTAGATTTGTCTCCAGGGTGATTCTAGGGCATGCCAATTTGATAGAACCCCCACAATGCTCGTCAATTTATCCACGGGCAGATTTATGAAACCATCAGCTTCTACATTGGATTTCAGAAAGCTTCATCCCGTGGCATGAAGCATTGCATGCACGTACATCGGGATGCTTGGGAGGGTCTTTCTCGTGAATCGGGCAGAGGACAAAGCACACTCACGGCAGCTGCTTGCTGCAGCTTTCTGAGAGGAATCTGAGAGAGACAATATCTGTCAGGGAGTGATGGGGAACTTAAAAATAGCCACAATTAAGATCCAAAGAGAGTTCATTACAGCACAATTAACAAGGAAAATTGGTTATTTCTGTGACATAAGCCGCCTGAAAATAGTGGCTCTACTCACTAGTGGTCAGGGTGCAGCAGAGCTGATCATGGGCAGGGAAGAGTGAGACATTAATTGCAAGCCCACCTGTATTAGTGGCATATATTCATTCAGATGGGATGGAAAGGTTAAGTATCATGTTTTGTCGTGCTGGTGGTTGTTCTTGAGACAGAACTTTTTCGCATGGCCTTAAACTCATCCATTATCCTCCCGCCCCAGTCTGTTTGGTGCTTGGATCACAGACATGTGTCCCCACACCTGGCAAGCATCACTTTTGAGTTGACAGTTCAGCCCTTGGAATTTAGCATATCAAATGCCTGGTTGGTTTAATTTTTGTTTGCCAAGGTGAAAGAACAAACTCATTAAGACTTTTCAGGTGTTCCATAGGAACTCCCATAATTAATTCAAAGTTTAAAAAGAGAGATGAGCTCAGCCCTGACACTGCCTGGGGCACCGGGACCCAGGACCTAGGATAGAATCAAACACAACCAGAGTGGGAATATGGCAGTGCAATGATGCTCTACTCAGAGGTGGTTCCCTGGCCCAGTAGTCATCAGAGAGGCATCATCTAGAACCTGGTGGAAACAGATGCAGACTCACAGTCAAGTGTTAGGTCAAGCTTGGGATATCCAATTGAAGAGAGGGAGGAAGAGTTATAGAAACCAGAGGGTCAGGGACATCACAGGCAAATCCATAGACTCAACTAATCTGGGTTCATAGGAACTCACGGAAACTGAACCAACAACCAGGGAGCCTACATGGGACTGACCTAGGCCCTCTGCATATATGTGACAGTTGTGTAACTTATCTTTCTTGTGCGATTCCTAACAGTGGGAGCAGGGACTGTCTCTGACTTTTTTACAGGCTTTCGGGACCCTATTCCTCATACTGGGTCGCCTTGCCCAGCCTTAATACAAGGCATGGTACTTAATCTTACTACAACTTGATATGCCATGTTTTGTCAATGTCCATGGGAGGCCTGCTCTTTTCTGAACAGTGATGGAGAAAGAATGGATGGGGTGGGGGGAGCCAGAAAGGAGATGGGAGGAAGGACTGGGAGGAGAGGAGGGAGGGGAAACTGTGGTTGGGATATAAAATAATTAAGTAAATAAAAATGAGAGAGAGAGAGAGAGAGAGAGAGAGAGAGAGAGAGAGAGAGAGAGAGAGAGAGGTCTTGTTGGACACTGGATGTGCTGAGGCAGGAAGATTATCATAAATTCAAGGCCAACCTGGGCTACTGAGGGAGATCCTATCTCAAAACACCAATAGGTAGGACCTGAAGTGCAGGTCAATTGGTGGATGCTTGCTTAACATGCATGAAGCTCTGGGCTAGGCACCCAGGACCACATAAACTGGGCACAGAGATTCATGCCCTGTGATCCCAGAACTAGGAAATAAAGAAAGGAGGATTAGAATTCAATGCCATTCTTGAGAATACAATGAATTAGAAGCAAGCATTTGATATATAAGACTGTCTTCAAACAAAAAAGTTACAGTCTTTATTTTTTAAAAAAGTTTTCAAATTTGATTTGAGGAAACTTGTCAGACATATTATGTTTGGATGCTTGATTTGAAAAGATAATGGATGGTTATATAGCGTTAGTTAGTTATCTACTGACCAAAACGACAGTAACCGTTTTTAAGGTCATATATTATAATGCAAAATTAAATAATGAATAAATAAAGTGTAAAATTAGATGGATGGTGGTGGTGCACGCCTTTAATCCCAGCACTCAGGAGGCAGAGGCAGGAGGATCTTTGTGAGTTCGAGGCCAGCCTGGTCTACAAGAGCTAGCTCCAGGACAGGCTCCAAAGCCACAGAGAAACAAAACAAAACAAACAAACAAGCAAACAAATAAAAGGTATAATCAGAAGATCCCATGACAAAATACTCAAGGTAAATTACAAGGAGGAAAGATTCCTTTCGGCCTCTAGCCTCAGGTTTCAGTCCTTGGTCACAGGGTTCTCTTTCTTTGGGCTTGCAGTAAGAAAGCACAGCAGGGAAGGGCAGTGTGGTAGAGAATGGCTATTCACCATATGACAGCCAAGAAGTCTGTGTGTGTGTGTGTGTGTGTGTGTGTGTGTGTGTGTTTGTGTGATCTAGGGTATTCCTCCCACTAGGCTCCACACTAGGGTTCTACTGTGTCCTCAGTAGCACCACAGGCCTGCAGCGCGTGGCCCTTTGCAGAGCAGAGCATTGAATATCCAAACCATAGCTTTCCTTCTTTTTATACTGCTCTTCCAGAGGACCGACTTGGGTTCCGTTCCTAGCACCGGTACCATCATGCTCACAGCTGCCTGAGACTCTGACTCGAAGGTTCTGATACACTCTTCTGGCCTCTGTGGGCAATTATTCATTTGCATGTAACCCCACAGGGATACACACACACACACACACACACACACACACACACACACACAAATATATATCTTTTTAAAAAGCGATAAAGACAACATGTAGTATAGGAAATTAGTTTTAAACATTTCAGAAACAAGGAACCTACATGCTGAGGTGCTGTTTTCTTTTATAAACTGTTACACACATCAAGCAATTCACTCTCATTGTACATTTTGTTCTCTGACTAAATTATCATTTTACAGTTTTAAGAATCTAGGTGACATAATAAAAGCACATTTCACTAGTAAATTCAGGGGAAATAATTTTATATGAATTATATAGTTTATTTAAAAATATTAAAATGTGTTTATCTACTAAAAATTGTAAAGAACTTATGACCATAATAAATACTGTGTGATGTGTGATTCCACTCTGTATGCTATGAATATGTTTTATTGCCATTGGTTAACAAAGAAGCTGCTTTTGGCCTATGGCATAACAGAATACAGCCAGGCTGGAAAAGAGATATATATAGAGAAAGAGTAGGCAGAGATAATGAGAAGCTATATAGCCACTGCCAGAGATAGATGTGATGGAACCTTGCCGGTAGGCCATGAGCCTAGTGGTAAAATATAAAATAATAGAAATGGGTTAACTTAAGATGTAAGAGCTAACTAGAAATACATTTAAGCTATTGCCCAAACAGTATTGCAAATAATATAATTTCTGTGTGATTATTTCAAGTCAGGGCAGTTGGGAAACAAACTAGTGGCCTCTCCCAACAGTTTTGGGTAGGAAGTTAACCATTATTTTTTGTGAGTTTTAGAAATACTTAATTTACATACATAAACATTGTTTTTTTTCTGTCTGAATCAACTCCCAGAACTCTTTTGAGGAATTTTGGAAATATTATCTAGAGACAAGAGAGAATCAAAATGTAAGTTATATAAACATAGATATGCATAAATATGCAGACATATTGAAGTAAAAATTTATGGCCTGCATTAAAAATGTAACTATAATTCATGTACAATAAAAATTTCACTGGTTTATATAAAGTAGTTGGGTCCAAATTGTGTTTTTGGCAAATGAAACAAGCTCACCTCCTCAATAATGCCTGAAACATTTTATCAATATTTGTCAAAAAGAATTTTATGAATTTCACTTAGTTTTAAAATTTGTTTAGTTCATGTGTGTGTATGCTTTGTCTGCATGTGTGAGTGCATCATATGCATGCAAGGCTGGGGAGGTCAGAAGAGAACAATGGGTCTCCTGGGAATGGGAGACACCTTGTTAGGCCCTAAGAATTCAACCCAGGTCTTTGACAAGAGCAGCCCATAGTCTTAGCTACTGAGCCATCTCTTCCAGCCCTCATCAAACCTGTTTGCAAACAGCTTTAATATTGTTCTTTAAATGTATCTTCTCACAGACACCAAGAGAATGCTTGTTTTAAGGTGAGAGTGTTTACAAAATGCTTTTGGGTATAGAAACACAAATGTCTGATGGCTTAACCTGTTCTAGGCTATTCTAAGCCAATAAGTCTTTTTGTTGTCAACCCTAGATGCAAGAGATGACCCCAGAAAGAACACAGAAGAAACTTCCCTTTTCCTGAGACCCAGAGTTGATGCAGAGATTATGGCTGTCCAAGATGTAGATGTAGGTCTAGCCTTAAGAGAGTCAGTTACAGCCTCCTTAAGGCTCAGGGAACTTCAGCAGAAAGTGTTTTAAAGCTAGGTGACAGGGTGAAGGGCTGTGGAATGTAATTATTCACAGACTCGATACAGCTATTGTGACCATTAGCTCGTATCACCTGTGGCTGACCATAAGACCAGCTCTATCAACAGCCAAGGAAGGGGTAGTGGCTCTGACCTCCTGGCTATTGAGAGATTCTGAGAGAGCAGAAATCACTGTCTTTAGTTCTGTACCCTCTGCCAAGTCCACTAGGCTCCAATGGATAGCTCTAAACCCACAGTCACACAAAATGTTCCTGGTTAATCTTGGTGGGTCACAAAACAAAATAAAACAACATAAACTGGAGAGAGGGAG
The DNA here is from genome assembly GCF_903992535.2 of Arvicola amphibius. Classification (NCBI taxonomy): domain Eukaryota; kingdom Metazoa; phylum Chordata; class Mammalia; order Rodentia; family Cricetidae; genus Arvicola; species Arvicola amphibius. The sequence continues at coordinate 16,808,564 of NC_052048.2, forward strand.
GGAGGGAGGGAGAGAGAGAGAGAGAGAGAGAGAGAGAGAGAGAGAGAGAGAGAGAGAGAGAGAGAGACAGAGAGAGAGAGACAGAGACAGACAGAGAGAGACAGAGATTATGGGGAAGGGAGAGAGAGTAGGCAGGGGTGGGAAGGAGGCAAGAGTTGAGAGGGATCAGTATGCAAAGTATACATCTGTAAAACTATCAAAAATAGTTAAAATTCAAGAAATTAATTAATTAAAATAAGGTAAAAGCAAAAGCAAAAAACTTTCTGGCCACAAGAATTAAGCAAACTCCAGTGTCCCTCAGGAGTGAGATGCCTTCAGTTTCAGATCCACTGATCTGAGCAACTGGGCAGCTGGGACTGGGATGGGATTGTTTCCAACACAAACAAGGCAGCAAGAGCAGAGACAGCAAGGGCTGCAGCTCCTTGTTAAGGCACCGCCAGACAAAGAAAATGCTACCTGAGCACTCTGTATCTTGGGTGCCTCTCCTGCCCGCTCACCTGATGCGTGACAAACCATGCTCTCTCAGCCAGCAGAAACTAGACCAGTTATAAGAGACTGTGATGGATACAGCACCAAACTGTCACAACAAAAGAGATAAAAGGAAAATCTCATCTAGGCTGTGTGTGTGTGTGTGTGTGTGTGTGTGTGTGTGTGTGTTTTAATTGGTGCCCCACAGCAAAGACAGTCTAAACACATTCTGTGGTCCTGTGTTTGAAATCCCCAGTTTGTGAGGCTGGCTTGAATAGGCTTCGGACTATGCCTGCATTATAACCACGGTTATTCTGATCATCATTTAAAAAAAAAATTGGCTGAGAAAACAGGAGCAAAGGGAAACAAGGGCCTTCTGGGAGTCCAGGGATCAGTGTTCAGTGAAGACTCACCGGCTCATCTTGGAGTCACAAACAACCAATTCTTACAAATGTTTTCCTCCTAATGGAATTTGGAAGGGAAAAGGCATAGCGTGCATACCCACCTGGACTCTCCAGACAGAAACCCAGGGCTCTGGCTTCAGTAAAAATGTGTGCCTTCTGTTGCCTTGGCCTGCAGGCCTGGACTTCAGCTTCAGCCTCTGCATCAAATAAGGGGTCCCAGCTGTTCCCTAGCAGCTTCCCCTCTTCCTTCCTAGGCACTCCAACCTGGACTCTGGAAACTAACTTGACAAAAGACAGACTAAGAGAGAAACAGTTTCATTACGGGCCTTGTACTTAGAAGAGTTTCCCAAAGAAAGGAGAAGGAAGGAGACACTGAGAACAAAAGCTTGTATATCATCTTAAGCTAAACCAGGGGAAACTAGCTCCAGGCCTCTGGGTGAAGGAGGCCAGGACTGGGGTGGAGGAGAAGGAGGACCTGTGGTCAGTGGCGTTGTCTTGTTAGTTATGCACACAAGACATCCAAGGTCAGGTGAGTAGTCTACAGGAGCATCTCTCTTTACAGATGCAATGTCTTGTATGTGTGTCTCCTTTGCAAAGGGGCGATTAATATTCGGTTTTCTTTGTTTCTAGGCAGTAAGGATATTCCTCCCAACTACCATTTATTGTCTCTGCTGGTTGTTAATTGTCATTAATTCAAAATGATCCATGTACTAAATATGTGTATTTTCAGGTAGCATATTCGGGTATTGTGTTAGACTTACCTCTTTGTGGTCACGTACCTGACAGGACAGGTTACTATGAGGGAGAGAGTGTAGAGATATTTTGTTTGTAATTTAATGAATAAATCTTGCCTGAAGATCAGAGAAGCAGTGCAGCCAGCCACTAGAGAGACCTTCTACCTCTACGGAATCCTCAGACAGACAGGGAGATCCTGTCTCTACTAATCCTTAGACTTCATACTCAGACTGCACCTCAAGACTCTATCTGAGCTCTTTTCTCCTCCTTCCTTATAGTCCTATCTCCATCCAGCTATGTCTCTTCCTGTCTCCACCTCCCTAGTTCTGGGATTAAAGGCATGTGACTCCCAAGTACTGAGATTAAAGGGGTGAGCCACCACTGCCTAGCCCTGTTTCTCTTTGAGACTGGATCAGTCTAGTGTAACCCAGGGTGGCCTTGAACTCACTGAGATCCACGGGCCTCTGCCTCCCGAATGCTGGGATTAAAGATGTGTGCTAGCACTGCCTGGTCTCTATGGTTAACTAGTGGTTTAGCTCTGCACTCTGATCTTCAGGCAAGCTTTACTATTTTGGTGCATGATTTCAGAGGTTTCAGTCTATGGCTCAGGGGTTTCATTGCTTCTGAGCTGTGGTAAGGCTGAGCATCCTGTAAAGGAGACAGGAAGAAGCAGAGCTGGAGGCTGGAGAGGTGGCTTGCTGGTTAATCACACAATGCTCTTTTAGATAATTCACATTTGGTTCGCAGAACGTACAGGGGTGGTTTACCGAAGCCTGTAACTCCAGCTCTAGGGGGTCCAACGCCCCTGACTTTCCAGGGCACCTATACTCAAGTGCATATTCCTCCTACTCCCAAACTCACACGTAGTTCAAAAGAAAAGTAAATCTTTAAAAAAGAAGAAGGAGGAGAGTGGGAGAGGGGAAGAAAAGCTAGGGCTGCTGAGGGGGCTGAGTGTGCAAACGTGCTTGTCACACATGCCTGATGACCTGAGTACAAGCTCCAGAACCCACGGTGGAAGGAGAGAATTGACTCATGAAAGCCTTCTAACCCTAAAACGTGCCTTGTCACACACACACATGCATGCACACACTCACGCATGCATGCATGGGCACAAGAACACACAGTATCACAAACACACAAAAAATAGAAGAAGCAGAGTGGTTGTCTCATGGTGGTCAGAAGGGAGGAAGGAAGGGACCCAGGACAAGACACAGACTCCCAAGGGTATGCTCTTAGTGACCTATTTTTTCCAGTGAGGATGTTCTACCTCCTGAGATTTCTAGAATTTCCCAATAACACCACTAGCTGGGGACCATTCAGTGCCATTCAGCCTTTTTGGGGGGCACTCTATACCCACAATGTAGTAGCTCTGCTTAAGTTTTAGCTTGAATCCCCTTTCTCCTTTGATTTCTGGAGGTTTATTCTCCAGTGAGTGTGTTCATCTCTTTTCATTAGTAACTTCTCAGGCAGCCCTGAGAAACCACCTCTCCTCTTCATTTTATAAAAAAAGATTTATTTTATTTTTATTTATCCGTATATATGTGTGTGCCTGTGCAGATTCCCCAAGAGGCCAGCAGAGAGGGCGTCAGATCTCATGTAGCTAGAATCACAGGCAGTTGTGAGCTTCCCTGATGTGGGTGTTGGGCAGTGAACTCATGTCGTCTGGGAGAGAGAGCAGCAAGTGCCCTTAATCTCTGAGCCATTTCTCCAGGTCTTCTATAAAAGAAGAACAAAAATCCTTATTTATTTATGTATTTATTTGTGTGTCTGGGGGGTGCACACGCATGCATGCAGAGGCCAGAAGAGGGTATCCTGCCTTCTGAACTGCACTTCATCTATGCCTTTGAGTCGGGGTCTCTCCCTGAACCAGGGGCGTGCATTTTCTCAGCCAGGCTGGAAAACGGAAGCCCTGGTAATCGTCCTGTCTGTCTCACTCACACTCTGAGATCCTAGGTCCTCTGCATATACACATATGGTTGTGTAGCAGGGCGTTCTTGTGCTCCTAACAGTGGGAGTGGGGGTGACTCTGACTCTTCTGCTGCCTGCTCTTGAGACCCTTTTTCTCCTACTGGGTTGCCTTGTTCCACCTTAATATGTGGATGTGTACAAGTTTTACTACAACTTGTTATGTGGTGGTTGATATCCCTGGGCGGCCTGCTCTTTTTTTGTTTTCTCTAAAGGAAATGGAGGAGTGGATCTGGGGGAGAGGGAAGGTGAGGAGGGAAAAACTGGGAACAGTGGAGGGAGGTGAAATTGTGATCTGTATGTATTATATGAAAGGAGAAAATAAAAACATGAAAAACCCCACTGAGCCATCTCTCCAGGCTTCTTTCCCCCCTCACATCACCCCCAAGATAAATAAATGTGAAGAAAATAAATTCTCCTTTTTTTTTTCCAGATCTGCTTTTATTTTGAAGTTTATTCTTGCCCGCGTCCCACGGGGGTCCCCCTCCTCTCTCTCTAGGAGCAGATAATTTCAGGGCTGAATTCTGTCTCCTCATCTGACCTTAGCCCTTCTCATGTGCTTTTCTCGTTTGTTCTTATTACACGCAACCCTCTCTCTTCCTTCCGTTTCCTCTCATTAATAACTTCCCCCGGAGTCTCCTGAGTCAGCCTCTAAATCACCCTCCTAGTTCTAGCACCTTTGCCTTTTCCTGCTCTCTGCATATTTCCTCAGAGTGTATGCTTATGCTCCGAATTCATTTCCTTTGCTAAGTTAATCTCGCCATTTAAGGGAAAAGATACGAGCCTAGCAAGGACTGTGCAGAGACAGCTGCAGCCTTAGGTGAGAAACAGCAGCAGAGACGGGCAAGTCCCCTGGCTCTCTTCGTACCTCGTTCTTTTCTGCGAAAATGAGCAGGGTGGTCCGGCACTGGTTAGAAACTCAAAGGCAGAGTGCAGGCGGGTTAGGTGGACGCATTGAAGCTGGCTAGCCAGGGACTGTGGGAAAATTCAAGCACAAAGCAGTATTCAAAGACAGCATTACCCCCGCTCGGCTCTGATTACTGCCACAGCGGCGTGTTGGTCACCCAGGGCAGACAGACAGCCCAAATTTCAGTAGTTATCAAGAAACTGATTAAAAGAAAGAAAGAAAATGTGAATAGTTCTATACCAGGAAGGACAAAACCGCCACAGAGAGAAAAGACAGAAGCCTGCTCCATCCTGACTTTCAGTTGGAAGCCCTGAGGAAAATGATAGCTGACCATAATAACATACGCCTGTTATCCCAGCATATGGTGGGCAAAGGAAAGGGGTTGTGAGTTCAAGGTTAGCTGGGGCAACATAGCAAGACTCTGCCTCTAAAACTCTAAAATAAAATGAAATAAGTTAACCCTCTAATTTTTATTTATTTATTGGTTTTTAGAGATAGGGTTCCTCTCTATAGCCTTGGTGCCTATCCTAAGAACTTGCTCTGTAGACCAGGCTGGCCACGAACTCATGAAGATCTACCTGCCCCTGCCTCCCAAGTGCTGGGATTAAAGATATGTGCCACCACCATCCAGCCTAGTTTTCTAATTTTAAAGGTGAACTGGATTCTAAGATGAATCAAACAAAACACATGTTATCCATGGGTCAGAGTTGATCCTGCGCTGCTATTTGTGGAAGTTAGATGAGATTGTGTGTGTGTGTGTGTGTGTGTGTGTGTGTGTGTATGTATGTGTGTATACGCATGTATGTGTGTATATGTGTGTGCATGTGCGTGCATGTATGTGTGTGTGTGTGTGTGTGTGCGCGCGTGCACACGTGTCTATTCAGGTCCTCCTGCTCACAGGCCAGAGAAGGATATCAGGGGCCTTACTCTATCTCTGTCTCTGCCTTACTCCTTTGAGACAGGGTCTCTCACTAAACCTGGAGCTAGGCCCAAACTGTGGTGATTCTTTTGTCTTTGTCCTCACAGAGCTTTGGTTACAGGTGCATGTGTGTCTATGCCCAAATGTTCCCCTGGGTGCTGCGGGTCTGACCTCAGGTCCCCATCCTTGCACACCAATTACTCTTACCCATGGAGTCATTTCTACCACGGGACTTTCCCATTATTTACAAGTCTAAAATTTCATGACTCTTGGGTTCCTGCTAGGAGGAGGTGCACATTCTTTGCCGCCTCCATCTTGAAGTGCCTATGCTCCCAGCCTGGTTAACACATCTGCTGGGTGTGTGAACTTCTGACCTTGGATGACCTTGGGATACATAACCAACTCTCACAGAGAGGTCAACCCTTCATAGTGAAATCCTTCTCCTCTGTTTCCTTGTGTGGAGGCAAATTTCTGTAGTGCATATTGTTATAGTTTGGATCTACCTTAAGCATGTCTCCCAGGTGGCCGTCTGCTGGGATCCCCATCATGGCAGTGTTTTTAGGCAGAGTTCTCAGAGGTGGGAGGTGGTTGGGGCCTTGAGAGATTTGAAAGAATTAATGCAATGGTGTGGAACTCCTGTTTGTAATCTTGACAGCAAGTTGTTATAAAAAGAACAAGTCCTTCTCCATCATGTCTCTTTGCTTCCCCTCTGACCATGTAATTCCCTCCTCCACATCGCAATGTCTTCTGCCGTGCTGTGATGTAGCAGGGAGGGCTTCAGCAAAGGCGAAAATGGGACCACTCCACCTGGGATGGTCAGCCTGCAGAACCAAGTGAATCAATCTCTCTCTTTAATGAAATTCCAGTGTCTAGTATTTTGTTAGAGCAAAAGGAAAATGGGCTAGGACACTTGGATTCTATGTCACTGAGCCTCAGAATCCCAGGCAAAGGAATGGATGTCAAAAATGAACGATGGTTGGAGCTGCTTGAAGTGACAAGAAAGCCACTGGGTGGTGGTGGCACACACCTTTAACCCAAACACCCAGGAGGCAGAGGCAGGTGGATCTCCGAGTTCAAGACCAGCTTGATCGACAGAGTTCCAGGACAGCCAGGGCTACAAAGAGAAACCCCGTCTTGAAAATAAAAAGACAAGAGAGCCGACGTGAACGGGCACTTAGAAGCTGCTTTTACTAAGCCACGTTGTTATCTGATAACTGAAAATGGGATGAAACCCATATTTCTGCCTTTGTTTTATCTGTCTGTCTGTCTGTTTGTCTACCTCTTTGGCTTTAGCTGAAGTCACAGAGATGAGTCATCCCCCTTAACCTCCCTTCTGGAGTTGTCTTGGATTCTGAGAGTAGCAGAACACCGCAGGAATGAGCCCCCACCTCCACCTCACAAGAAGGTAACTGTCCATGAAGGTAAGGCATTACTCCGGAGCAGATGTCATATCTCCTCAGGATCAGCTTGCCCCTGCAAGCAGTAAGGGCTTCTTCAGACCATCTTTCAGAACTAGAGCTGGGACAGTGATCCAGGAAACCACACCTAGATCAAGGCTTCAAGACCACATTTGCTTCTCCCCTTCCTGTCTTCTTATATTGAAGCCCAATGTTTGTGCTTGTACCTCACACACAGTTTTGGGGTCATTAGATTCCTTTATTTGTGTTATTTTGCACTGTGGCTACACTGAATAAATGTCCCAACTTTTTAAAAAGATTTATTTATTTATAATGTACACAGTGTTCTGCCTGAATGTATGCCTGCAGGTCAGAAAAGGGCATCAGATCTCATTACGGATGGTTGTGAGCTACACGTGGTTGCTGGAAACTGAACTCAGGACTTCTGGAAGAGCAGCCAGTGCTCCTAACTGCTGACCCATCTGGTCAACTCCCCCGAATCTTTTTTTAAATCATTGTTCGTTTCTTTAATTGGTGGATCAGGATGGGTGGTCAAGCCTAGCATGCTGAGAATTCTAGAACCCAGACTTTTATCTTGTTACAAAGGTTACCTTTACATCTTAACTTGCCTGACATTAAATCTTCTGTAGTCACCTTTCTTTTTAACTTTATGTGTTTGGGTGTTTTGCTTGCATTTAGTTCTGTGTAACATATGTGCAGTGCCCCACAGAAGCCAGAAGAGGGCATTAGATCCCCTGGAACTGGAGTTACAGATAGGTGTGACCTGCATGTGGATGATGGGAATCGAACCTAGGTCCTCTACAAGAGGAGCAAGTGCTCTTAACCACTGAGCCATCTCTCCAATCCCCTGTCGACATTTCTTCTGAAAGAGTTGCTCTGGCTGTTGCCACAGGCCCACCTTCCCTGGACTAGAACCTCTCTGTCCCAGCTCCCCTCATGCATCCATCCAAGAATGGTAATGTTTTCCTTAAACCTGATAGGCCTGCTTCTTTGTCATCTTACCTTTGACCAACATTTTTACCTGAAGCCATGAGGCAAAGTAAAACATTCCTTCCTCAAGTTGTTTTTGTAAGCTATTTTTGTTACAATGGCAAAAGTCTAGTTCTACTATACTATATTTATTATTATGTATTATATTATATTTAGCATAATATAATACAGTGTCCAATACATGTAGACAGTACTTTTGCCCTGTAATTATCAGTTCTGGCTACTTAAAACAACACAAAACAGATCTCTTGTTTACTTTTTATTTTTCTTTTGTCATCGACATTTTATTTAATATTTCAAAATAATTCACAGACAGAAATTGTGGTTACTGATACAATTCAAGACATAAGGGATTCTTGAACAATCCTTTAAGATTTTCTCACCTGTTACTAGACACCAACAATTCAATATTCAATTCTCATCTTCCTTAAATAAGACTTATTTTTATTATTTAGGATTAGCTGCATGTATGGGTCTTCATGTGGGTATGTGTATGTGAGTGCAGGTATCCTTCAGAGGCCAGAGGTGACAGATTCTCCTGGAACTGGAGTAACAAGGAGAGAACTGGCTTTGTGAATATGGTTAGCTTAACTTCAGACCTCAGTCCTTATCTTGATATACTACACAGCCAAGTGTGCTTTCCCCTTTAGAGAACAGAGTCGCTACTGGACCCATCTCTGAGCTCTATCACCCCACCTCTCCTAACCCTAGCACATTCTTCTTTCTGGTTCTACTCTGTGGAATATGAGCCGAAGTGGTACGTGGCATTTCCTAGTCAAGCCTGAAGGAGAATGTATAATCTCTCAATTCTCTTTTTCCTTCCATCAGCTGGATTCATTTGAAGATGAGGCCCTGGGGGAAGACTGAACTACAGGATAAAGGAAATTGGATTCCAAATTCACAGCAATGAGAAAGTCTGACCAGGGGCCACATGTCTTGAGTGGTTAAGTGAATGGGAAATAATCCTCTGTCAAATTTGGATCATACAGTTTTGGTCTATAATCTTTCTGACATTATTCTACTTAATACAAAAGCTTGTACCTCGAAAGATGTATGGCTATAATAAATTGGCTGACTATTTAGGCGGCACTGTACAGGGACAGATGGTGCTGGGATGGTAGAGCCTCCTGGTATGCTTTGGGAAAACATGCAAGCTAGAGAGAGAGAGAGAGAGAGAGAGAGAGAGAGAGAGAGAGAGAGAGAGAGAGAGAGAGAGAGAGGAGAAGGCAATCGGCTGTAATGTCTACAAACTACAAAGGTGACCCAACATGGCAAGATAGGATCTACACTAGTGGCATTGATATCTTGGTGGTAACCAACGGCTGTCTAATAGGAGTTATCACCTACTCAATAGAAGCATGTTCATGCCTAGTACTGTAAACCCAGAAAACTACTTATAGCTGGTGAGACCTTAGAACTCAGAGAGGAACTTATTATTGCCACTTTTCTCAACCAGTCTACTTTATAGCTGCATTTTAAATATGTATCCTTAGAGCCACAGAGGAGTATATCTCTCATTCTTCGTCAAAGAAGCATCTTTTTTTTTTTTTTTTTTTTTTTTTGCAGCAGATGGAGATCATTATAGAAAGACAGAGTGGTCAAAATGCAGAGATCAACTGATGGTGGGGGTGAAGTAGCCCCATTGACTACATCAACAACACGAACAACACATCCCTTCATCCCTTACAGCTAAGGCTCAGGGAATCCCTAGGAAGAGGAGGTGGAAAGGTCGTAAGAGTCAGAAGACTAGAACATCTGCTACAAGGTTATGCCTTTCCTATATGACAGGGACAGTGCAGCCATTAAATCTCAGTGGTATGGCCACCTCAACAAGGCCCAAGTCATGACAACACTCACTGACATGCTATGGTGAATGGAGGAAATTTTGTGGACCCTCACCCCAGGTCAAGTTGAGCTATAGGGCATTAGTGACTGGTGAGAAAAGGAGAATCACTCTCCCCAGTAACCCTAATTGGTTATCAAATACCAAGCCCTAAAAACAGATACATATACGCAGCACTACATGAACTCGACAGGTTGCATTTATATATTTATATGTATGTATACACATAACAATAACAATTAAAGAAAAAGGGAGAGGTGATGAAGAGGTGAGGGTGGATCTGGGAAGAGTTAGAGGACAGGGGTGAATAAGACAAAAGTGCATTATGTGAAAGTCTCAAAGAATTAGGACAAATATTACATTTCAAAATTATGTTTATGATCACATGAAAGGCAGAATGCATTCCTACAATGGATCGATGACTTCTATATATTTGCAATTATTCTTTCTTTAAAAATTTTAGATTATATTTATTACTTATCTGCCTATTTGTAGATATCACAGTATGCATGTGGAGGTCACAGACCAACTTTGGAGAGTTGGTTCTCTCCTTATACTCTGTGGGTCCTGTGATTGAATTCAGTTCATCAGGCTTGGTAGCAAGTGTCTTTACCCACTGAGCCATCTCATCAGCATAAAATTCTTCCTTCTTATTAGAACCTTTTTATTATAGTTCTTATGTGGGCTGACGAAGGGGTAGGAAATTTTCTTTCTGTAGACAGCTGGTTGTTGTGAGTTCTAGGCTGGCTCTAATTCATGATCCTCTTGCCTTAGTCTTCCTTATAAATTCTGGGATTAGAGGCATGTACCACCATACTGGGATTGTTTTCTTCTTTATTTATTTTATCAAAATGTTTATTTGTGTTTTTTATATGCAGAATGTCTTGCTTGCATTTATGTCTGCGCATCACATACATTCAGTGTCCTCAGAGGATGATCCCTGGGACCTGAAGTTGTGAAGAGTTGTTAGTCACCATATGGATGATGGGGACTGAACCCAGGTCCTCTGCAAGAGTAAGTGATCTTAACCATTGTCTCATTCACCTAGGCCTTATTTTTAATTGAATTTTTAACATTTATTTATTTGTATGTATGCATGTAAGCAGAGACTGCTTGCTCATTTCCAGACTGCTTAGACCTGAATAACCACACAAAACTACATTAATTACAACACTGGTTGGCCTATTAGCTCAGGCTTCTTATTAACTAACTCTTACATCTTAAATTAACCCATTTCTATTAATCTATGTATTGGTATAAGGCTGTGGCTTACTGGTAAGGATTTGGCGTCTGTCTTATTTGGCAGGTACATGGTATCTCCCCGACTCTGCTCTCTCTCTCTCTCTCTCTCTCTCTCTCTCTCTCTCTCTCTCTCTCTCTCTCTCTCTCTCTTTCTCTCTCTCTTCCAGCCTGGGTATATTTTGTCTTGCTATAGGCTGAAGCAGCTTTTTTATTAACCAATGATAATAAAACATATTTACAGCATACAGAGGGGAATCCAACATCATATGTGTGTATGTGTGTGTGTATGTGTAGGGGCGCACATGAAGGTCAGCTTGTGTGTGTGTATGTGTGTATGTGAGAGAGGGGGGGCATGCATTGAGGTCAAAGTACAACTTGTAAAAGTTCTCCATGTAGGGTTCTGAGTACTGGACCCAGGTTATTTGAACTGATGGCAGGTGCTGGAAAGCAGAGTATGTAGGTCAGTTGTAGAGTACTTGACTGGCATATTCAAGGCCCTTGAGTGTGTGTGTGTGTGTGTGTGTGTGTGTGATGTGTTTGTGCTAAGAATAGAATCCCAGTTCTTGTATATGCTAAGCATATGATCTACCACTGAGCTACAGTGGTAACCCATGTGAAACCTTAGAGTAGTGTCTAACATACAATAAACACCAGGTGAATATTAGCCGTTATTGTTACTTAGAATTTTCTTTCTTTATTTTTTTTGTGGTTTTTCGAGACATTGTTTCTCTGTAGCTTTGGAGCCTGTCCTGGAACTAGCTCTTGTAGACCAGGCTGGCCTTGAACTCACAGATATCCATCTGCCTCTGCCTCCTGAGTGCTGGGATTAAAGGCATGCACCACCACCACCCAGCTTACTTAGAATTTTCTTTAAATAGGCAAGTAGCCCTGAGAAAGTGAGTGATCCTCTATCTTTGCCTTTTATCTTTGGCTTTTAGAAAGCCACACCAGGAAACAGTTTGTAGAGATGGCATGGTAAGACCTGTCTGTGATTCCAGCACTTGGGAGATGGAGGCAGGAGGGTCGATAATTCAAGGTGCTCTTAGCTGCATAGTAAATACCGGGCCACTCTGGGGTACATAGTAAATACCCACCAGAACCAAAGCCCCACCCACCCAAACCAATTTGTCTACATGAGAAAACAACATCTTTAGAGAAAATTAATCCAATTGCTTCTCGGAGGCCTTTTGACTAAGATCAAGTGTAGAGAAAATTAATCTAAATCAATTTCGGGAAAAGACTATCTCTAAGTCATTTCATTAATCAAGGCATTCCAGCTGCTTCTAATTTAGTTGGGAGAAGCCAGGCCATTGTATGTAGGAAAGAAATGCAAGAGGAGAAAGAAGACAGAATCATGAAAAACTAATAAAATAATAAAAAGTACTGTGTATATTTGGGTGCCGACACTAAGTCCCTCTCTCTGGAATTTTCCCCGAGGACCCTTCTTGCCGCTAGGAGGGCATTGACCTAATGGCTCCAGGCTGTCCTCTAGGGCAGCTCAGAGGAGTGATGCACCCCTCCTGAGAAGAGCCCGTCTGGCCCTTCCCTTGGACCGGATGTGGAGCCAGTTCTGCGAGAGTCCTGCTTAGCCACAGAAGCCTATCAGTCATGCCACATCAGGCCTGGAGCTGGTTTATGACTGAGGAGAAACAGCCAGGACGACAGGAGAGCAGGAACTGTGAACAAATGAAGGGATCTGGTCTGAAGAGATAAGAACGGGGCAGATATTCAGAACAGAGCACCACAGAGAGACCACACAGCTCCGGGATTTATGGAGCGTGGCCTCCGACTGACAGCTTACCAATTCCCGTCCTCAGCTCCCACGAGGCTGCATTCAATGGCTCTTTCACGAGTTCTAGGGCCCTTCAAAATAAGCCTACTTTTAAAACCTCTGCGTTAGCTGAGTCAGTTGCTTTTCCTTTCAACCAAGGACTCGGTAATGATGCGGTCAATGACTGAGTCAGTTTAAATAAAATCTCCTCATCAAACGTGCTTACATAATAGCAATCATTAGCAGGGACACCAACCATACAAAGTCCACCTTTGCTTGAGGTCAAAGGACTATCAAACTTTCTGGTACTGGAACTATGTTACCCTCCCCTCCACTCCCAAGTTCCCATTTTAGGTCTGGATTCTATGCTTTCCATTCCTCAGAGAGCATCTCTGCAGTGATTTGAATTGATGATTTTAAATTTTTCTGATATCTTCTACAACTGATCAAATAAGTACATTTTTAGATGTACTATTCAGAAATTTTTGGGTTTGGAATAGAGTGGATCCTTTTCTTTTTCTTTATTTCAGCAATAGAAATTCATGTTCATTGAAATAAATAAAAAATATTTTATTTCATGTGTATGAGTGTTTTGCCTGCTTGCATGTCTGTGCACCATATGTGTGCCTGGTGCCTGCAGAAGTCATTCAGGTTTTTGATGATCTGTAGTTACAGATGGTTGTGATCTACCATGTGGGTGCTGGGAATTGAACCTGCAAAAGACACTTTAGGGGTTGTGCATAGACATGGTCTTTCTATGTTGCTGAGAATGGCCCCTGACTATCATAATCACCCTGCCTCAGCTTCCTGAATGTTGGGATGGCAGGTTTTGTTACATAGTTTAGATAATATAAATAAGTAAAAGAGAAATTAAAACAAATATCACTTACAGCAACGATTTCTAGGCCACCACTCTAACAAAGTTAACACATAGTCACTGGGGCTTGCTTAGTTGGTAAAGTGCTTGTCATTTAAACATAAGGACCTGATTTGAAACCCATGAAAAAGCCAGACAAGCACCTGGAACACCAAAGCTGGGAGAGGCAGAAACTGACAGATCTCTGCAGCTGCCTGGCCAGTTAGTCTAGAGGAATCAAGCACTAGGTCTGATGAGAGACTGTACCTCAAAAGTAAAGTAGAGAGCTATTGAGAAAGACTCCCAGTGTTGACCTCTGGCATCTACACACACACACACACACACACACACACACACACACACACCACCTCATTACCTTGAACTATCTTCAAGAAGTCATATGATCATATTGGGTCATTTCTTTAATAAACTCATAGACATTTTCTTCAACTAGTTTATCAAGAATCAGAATTTGAAATTAGGCTTCTTTTTCTAATGACCGGCAAATAACACCTTTGATTTTCTTGTCTTCTAGGAAATGAAAAAGTATTGTTACCTGACAATAGACTGTCTCTGTCTTGGAGAATGAGATTGAAGCCACAGCCCTGCTCTTTACACTCAGTTCCTGCTCATCCCTGTGCTGATGGAAGTGTGATTCCCTACTAACCTTCTGACCCAATGGTGCCGTTGTATTTCCTGCTAAGGCACTACTTGGCTTCAGTCCCAAAGAGGCCTGCTTGGCTACTCTGTTTAATTTTCTTTCTTCTTATTTTGGGTTTTTAGTGTCTGTTCATTTTCTAGGAAGCAGTATTTCATTTGTTTCCTCTTTGGGGCAAACATTCATTGTCTTTGTTCCTCTTATTATGGTCCCTTGTGAGGTTTAATTGGTCCTCTGGGACATAGCTTGGTATCTCTCTTTCTTTTACACATGACTTTTTACTGTGAGCTATTTATCTCCATTACCCACTGTTAAGGTGTATACAGTCAAAATACCAAATATCCTGTAATATGGCCACTCCCTACTCTGGTTTTCTGTTTTCTGAGCCCTCCCTTCTATTTTCAAACTCTTTTGGAAGGACCGCTTTAGGTAAATAACATTTTTTTGATTGTTTTCCAAAGACATGTGTTCTCGTTTTGCTTAGCTCCCCACCTCCTTCTTTCTCTGGAGTTTCATGTTTTACTTTCTATGTGAAGATTCCTCTGAAGTTTTACCAGGGGATCCAATGGCCACCTAATTACTGCGATCACACTTGCCTGCAGAGCATCATCCCTGGGGGTCAGAGGTTGCGGTAATCCATAGCAGCTGGCACAGCAGACTACCCGATGCAGGTCATAGATATTAATGTAATTCCTATTATGTTCTGGTCATTATTCACCTTGAATAAGATGGACATGGTCCTGGCTCTTAAATAATTCATGTTGGATGGGTGGTGGTGGCACACGCTTTTAATCCCAGCACTCAGGAGGCGGAGGCAGTCAGATCTCTTTGAGTTCGAGGCCAGCCTGGTCTACAGAGCTAGTTCTAGGGCAGCCAGGATGGATACACAGAGAAACCCTGTCTTGAAAACACAAAACAAAAACAAAAACACTCATGATCGAGTGGGATGTGTTGTATACACCAAGCTCACCTGTGGCTGGGGTGGGATCAGTTTTAGAAAAGCACAGACCAGGTGGGAATGATAGGAACAGGATACTATGTGGTGAGTTGAAGGACGAGTAAAGAATGTTCTAGAAGGATAGAGTGCTGAATGAAAAATCATAAGCTGTAGGAAGGGGTGTCCGAAGAACTCAAGGGCCACATGTAGCTGGGTGTGGAGTGTGTGTGCACTGAGGTTGTGGGTGGCATTTGGGGAACCGTGGAAGATGAAACCGGATTAAGACTTTTTAAAACTATACTTTACCCTGAAGATTCTGGGAAATCATTGTAGAATAGTAGGTAGATATGATTGGATTTGTGATGTGTAAGGAATGTCAACCTCCACGAGTCATGGAGGCCAAGGCTATGACCCTGGAAGGTCTTTCATATGTAGAAAGATATTTTGCTAATGAACTGAAGGTCAAAGAGGTCAGGGCCATCCACCAGTTCTTGAACACTTACTATGTCTTTGTCCTTCATTTTGTGTATCCACCGTTCTTCTCTTTCCCTATGGCCTCATCTTCTTCCTCCTCACAAACATTCTCTTAGGAAACTCTGAAAATCTGAACAGTTCAAAGGCCTTCCTCCCTCCCTCCCTCCCTCCCTCCCTCCCTCCCTCCCTCCCTCCCTCCCTCCCGTGTGTGTGTGTGTGTGTGTGTGTGTGTGTGTGTGTGTGAGAGAGAGAGAGAGAGAGAGAGAGAGAGAGAGAGAGAGAGAGAGAGAGAGAGAGAGAGAGTTGCTGGTGTTGGGAGTAGAATCCAGGGCCTTGCACATACCAGACAAGTACTTTACCTCTGGTTTGTCTGTGAGCTCTGGCGACCTGCCTGTTCTGCTCTCTTGCCCCTAGTGATACAGGCACATGTGAGCATGCCCAGACTTTTTATGAGGGGGCTGAGGATTTGAACTCAGGTGCTCCTGCTTGTGGTGCAGTCGCTTTACTGACTGAGACCCAACCTTTGAGCTCAGATCCCTTTACACTGAAAGGATATAGTACTCCAGAGATGCTGTAGTGTTAGGAGAATCCTACTTGGCCATTTATGAGTTCAGCCCATCACCACAGTAACTAGTGTGTCTTCCCAGCTGGGGCTCGTGGGTTTGCAGACTCTGTTAAGTCTTGTCGGGTTTCAGAAGTAGAAATGTCCCAGGGAACATAGAACTTGACTCTTCTAGGCATCTGGCTTCACTGAACCAAATAGTTAACTTTCCTTTTGGTCTTGGCCTCTTTTTTTTTTTTTAAGATTTTTTAATTAAAGTTTAAAAAATTATTTTATATACCAACCATAGTTTCCCCTCCCTCCTCTCCTGTCATTCCCTCCCTGCACGTCCTTTCTATGTCCCACCCCTCATCCACTTCTCAGAAAGGGTCAGGCCTCCCATGGGAGTTGACAAAGCTTGGCATATCAAGTTGAGGCAGGACCAAACAAACTCCTCCCACTGCATCAAGGCTGGGTGAGGTGTCCCACCAGAGGGAATAGGTTCCAGAAAGCTGGCTCATGTGCCAGGGACAGATCATGGTCCCACTGCTGGGGAACCCACAAACAGAGCTCTCAGCCTCTTTAGCAGCGTTACAATAGTACTGGAGCCTCCCCAGCTCACAATCCATTTATTCATTCATTTGCTTTCAGTGACTTTTAGTTTTCATTAATACTTGTTTATCCATTTTTAAAGGAGGCCGGTTTCCTTTAGTCATCATGCCTGTTCATCAGCATCTTCCCATTCGATATGAAGGTGTGAAGTTTAGTTCTGAGAGAGAAAGAGAGAGAGAGAGAGAGAGAGAGAGAGAGAGAGAGAGAGAGAGAGAGAGAGAGAGAGAGACAGAAAGACAGGGAGAGGTGGTTCATGTACCTGTCCTAAAGATTCTATGAGGCTAAAGGCTAAATGGCTGAACTTCCAGATTATGGAGAATTAAATGCGTGGTTAGTTAGTCCCGGAACTCTTGATTCTCCTGCCTCAGCCTCCTAAATCCTGGGATTATAGGCATCTATCACCATGCTTGTCTCTTATCTGTTCTGTGTAGTGTTTTGTGTTTAGCACAAAATACTCCTGTCAGATGATATGCCACCAATGAACCCTGACATTAGAGTTGTATTAACGGGGGGGGGGGGAAGCTCATTGTGTCTGCACATATACTGTGTAATGTTCCTCTGCACCCAAAGACTACTGGTGGAAACCATTTGTCTAAACCTAATGCTAACACGTTGTTTGTTAATAAGTCCACAACCAAACATCTTCCATTTGCACCACATTTGCAGAATATCAGACACTTTCATATACTTACCATTTAATCCCTACAAGAAGTCATATCTGAGAGAAGTGGAGTCCTGGCCATAGGGAACAGAATTAGTAAGGAAGCCAGGGATCTGTTCAGAGCCCAAGCAAGAGGGGCACGATTCAAACACAGGTTGTTCTGCCTCTAAGTCTGATGCAATTCCCCACCTGACACCTCATTGCTTGGTTCTGTGTTGGATCAGTTGTCTATGCAGTCTTTAGCTTTGCAACTGTGTAGCATCTGCCCAGTGCCCTTGGCCAAATAAGCTTATAATCCAGTTGATCAGGTTTATTTCAGTTCTTCCTAACTATGCTAGCCCAGCGAAACTGGAGCCAGCTGAATGACTCTGCCTCGCTGAAAAACCAGGATTCAGAGGATGAAAATGAACACTCTCATTTGCAAAAGTTTTTATACCGACTCAGACTGCAAACACCTAGAGACAAAGGCTTTTAAAGACCCACTTTATGGAAAACTGCGTGTAGATCGGGACTTCGTCTCAGTTAAATGACTTAAATTGTTAATTCTACAGCCTTAAAATGACACTCGTCCCCTCAAAGCAATGCTTTATTGTTACTGGTTCAATTATAAGAAAGAGAGCCTAGTTTTAAAAATATTAAGCACCTACCATATGAAAGGCATGGTGCTCCCGCTAACCCCCTCACTTTGTTCTCCTGTAAGCAAATATTCAGTTCTTGTGGTTTCTTTTAAATTTCCTTATCTTGTAGTCACTCAACCTCATTCTTCTTTCACCTGGATTTTCTTGCCTTGTGTCTTCTTCAGGGAGGGGCTGCTTAGAGTTCAGCAGTCATTTATTTGTATTGCTCCAGACTGGAAATATCTAAAAACGTCGTGACTCTCAGGAAGGACAGAAGCTCCACCAAGGATGAGAGAGAGAGAGAGAGAGAGAAAGAGAGAGAGAGAGAGAGAGAAAGAGAGAGAGAGAGAGAGATGCTATCAAGTGCCCCATTTTGATGGTGAACAGATAACATGACTCAGGCTGGCTCAGGCAGTCAAACACCAGAGAAAAGACAACAGCTGATTTGGCAAAGAGCTGTAAATAAAAGCTGACTTAGCTTTGCCACCTATAATTACAGGCAAGTCACAGCTTGCACTCTGATGGTTTCTAAGAAAGAAAGAAGGGGGAGTGAATCAAGGTATGGAAAAAGGAGGGAGGGAGGAAGGAGGGGAGGAGGAAGGAAGAGGGAAAGAAGAGAGAGAGGAAGGAAGAAAGCAGGAAGGGAGGGAGGAAGGAAAGGTGAGGGGGGAAGAAAGACAAGAGACAGGAAAGGAGCAGAGCTAGACTGGAAAGTATTTTTATGAATGAAGCAGACTCGGACATTCAAAGCCTTACAGAATTCAGCTGGGACTGCTCTAAGGAGAGTCATGAGAATTACAAACTAGAAAATGTGACAAACACATAAATTCTCATAATAGATGAATCACAAACGCCAAGGGAAACATCAAGTTTGATGTTGAATCACATTTTCAAACAATTAAGAGGAAGAACCAAGTGTCTTCACAAACCCACACTCCGCATGTACATCAACCTAGCAGCTGTTGGTGAACACATGCCAGTCATGCTCCTTATCAGTGTGTAACACGGAAGAGTTCTGGTCCTCAAGGAACTCTACAGCCCAAAGGAAAAGTGACTTTTCTGAAAATATTGATTAAAAAAGAAGTGTTTTGTTAGGGGTGTGAAGTGCTGTGGATGCCCAGAGAAATCTGCTTCGGGCTGTTTAAAGGCTTTTGAGTTTAGGGGAGAGGTGGCGTTTTAAGGACCGGTAGAGTGTCTCTGGTAGGCTGAAGAACAAGGTAGGCTGGAGAGGACGGGATGCAGCAGTAGTGGATGGTCACGCTTGGCTGAAGGAGACTGTGGGGAAGAAAAGGTAGAAAGGAGAACAAATGACAAGTCGTGGGGTGTTTGAAGGCACCCGAGTTTATTCTTGGAGTCCCAGAGAGATGCTGAAGGTTCCTGAAGAGAAGGCAGACACATCGAGCCTGACAATTCTTTGACAGCAACTAGAAGATTATTTAAAAGACACGGGACTGGAGTTTGGGAATACAGCGAAGAAATGCTACTGTGATGTGGAGGCTGGTGCGAGTTGAAGTCAATAGGATATATATGGAGGAAGTTTAAGAAGCGCGACGATTTGACAACGGGATAAATCTTTTCTTATCTGTACAGAGGATGGGGAAATGTGGTACAAAGAAAAAAGCTTAGGGTAGGGTTTTCAAAAAAATCCGTTTATTTAATTTGGGGAACATGTGTGTCATGGTGCATGTGAGGGGACAGACGACAACTGGAAGAAGTAGCTTCCCACCTTCTACCATGTGGGTCCAGAGGATCGAATGCGGGTCTTCAGTCTTGGCAGCAAACACCTTCACCTGCTGAGCCATCTCACTGACCCCAGACAGGACTTTAAAATCCAAACTGATTCATCTAAAAGGAAAAAGAGAAAAATCTATTTGCAAAATTACTACATAGTTATTTTTCTTGTTGCCCTAACAAAAGGCCTTTGAAAAGCAACTGAAAGGTTATTTTGCCTCAGAGTTTGAAAGTCCAGTCCATCAAAGCAGGGAGGAGGGAGCCAGCCAATCAGCTGAAAGTCCAGTCCATCATAGCAGGGGGCGTGGTGGCGAGGGAGCCAATCAGCAGTTGCATCCACAGCCAGGAAGCAGAGAAAGAAGAACGCTGGTTTACAGTTTCTTTCCTCTTTATTCTGTCTGATCTCAGCCTGTGGGATGCTTGCTGCTGCCCCCGACTCAAGATGAACTTAATAATGCTAGCTATGTGACATGCCCAGGTATCAGTGCTTCAAAGGCACTTACCAGCATGCATTGATTTGGCAAACCCAAGTAAGCGGTAAAGATCTGAAGTTACTAGTATAGACTCATGGGTGGGCAGGAGATCACCTACAGAGAACAGGGAAACAAGAGCATAGGGATTAAGCTAGGTTCAGGGCGCTGCCAATACTCAGGATAATCTTTTTTAAAATGAAATTTAGGAACTGGAGAAATGACTTAGTGGTTAAAAGCATGTACTGCTCTTTCAGAGGATCTCAGTTCCGTTTCCAGTTAGCCACACGGGGAAGCTCACAACCACCTGTTACTCCAGCTTCAGGGGCATCTAACTCCTCTGACCTCTTTGGGCAACAGGACTTACGTGCACATACCTGCACACACACACACACACACACACACAAACACACACACACACGGGGGGGGGGGATAATAAAAATGATTAAAATAGTAAATGTATTATTATTATTAGTAGTATCGTTTTTATTGTTGTTGCTGTTGTTAGTATGTGTGTGTAAGTACATGTGTACACGGCACATGTGTGGAGATCAGAGGACTTTTGGGACTTGGTTCTTTCATTGTGGATTCCCAGGACTGAACTCAGGTTGTCAGTTTTGCGTGGCAAGCCCCTTTTAGTAGCTGAGCCATCTCACTGGCCTGGAATAGTTGTACTCTTAGGAGATGGGGAGATGTTTCCGTTGTTAAGAGTTTGTGCTGCTCTTTCAGAGGACCTGGTTTCTGTTCCCAGCACCCACATCTGGTGGCTCATGAGCTAAAACTGTAACTCCAGTTCCAGTGGACCTGACACCCTCTTCTGACCTCGATGGCTTCTGAACATATGTGATGTACATCTAGATACATACATATAGTTAAATAAAAATAAGTATAGTTTTTTAAAAAAAGAAACTGATGTTAAAGATCTAGTGCTCCTCGATAGTTTGGGAGCTAAATCTGAACTTTCGTCCTGACGTTTAAAGGCCTTCAGTCAGGGTGACACCTTACTTCAGTACACAGTCAAGTGCAATACAGTAAGTAAGGTGATTAGTGTCCTGGAGTTGAATAGGGTGAGGACCGGAGCTCCTCAGATGAGCATGACAATGAAGGGTGTCACCATCTCGGATGATGCTAATTTCTTTGATTCTGGTCCCATTCTTATGAGCTCCCATGATCTGTGCTCTTGTTCTTCTGCTGAGAATGTGGCTCTGATTCAAGCACCATTGTTCACTGAGATGCTTCTTGATAGTCCTTACAATTTCACTAAATATTTATTGAGCCCTTAATATATGTCAGACGCTGGGTGTGGCAGTAGAAATACGAAAAATATAAGACAACATTCCTGCTCTCAAAGAGTTTATAACCCACACAGGTCTCCTCTCTGGTGCCAACTCAGCATTGCCAATGGTGTTACTTCATTAGCATGGGCCTTGCCATGGGTGTGTAGGAGTCTGGCCATCCCTTCCCTATTCTGACAAGTAGCGATGGAAAGCTCATTGGTACCACATGTGGCTTTTTGTGTGCCTAGATAAGCAAGGGATGAATACCTCATCAGCTTGAACATGATAAAAAGTCGCCAGATGACTTTTATCATCTCAGATTATTTTAAAGTAATGTTTATAAACACACACACACACACACACACACACACACACACACACCACTCCACCAGAGCATTTTCCAGAAGGGTCAGTCAAATGAGTTGTTTGTTTGACACAAGTCACTTTAGCTGTCCTGGAGCTTCCTGAGTGCCAGGCTTGCCTCTATCTCCCAAGACTTGGGATCAAAGGCCATCACCCATGGCTGAAATAAACTGGACTTAAATTTCAGTCAGCTCAAGATGTTGATCAAAAAACAATACAATTACTAAAAGATCAATAGTTTATTTCCAAATGTAGAATGTCTTCCTTATGAATGCTGATTTCTTTGAAATTCTGCACCTCTGCTGTTATTTAGCCATTGTCAGTCTTTAATTCTCTTTTTTATTAATGCACATGTGTTTTGTCAGAATCTAATAAACTTCTGAAAGTCTCTAAAACAGACAGGTACATTTTAACTAAGTAGAGAATAATGATATACACTGAAACCCACCTGTACTGTGGGCCTGTAATTGCATTCCCTTCAGGAGAATTGAAAATTCAAGGCCAGCTTGGGATATACATCGAGCTCAGTCTGGGAAAGTCCAAAAGCTTGTCTCAAAGTAAAAGTAAAAACATTTTTTTTTTTATAAAAGGACTGGCGATACAAGTCAAAGGAGAGCCCTTGCCCAGCATGGAAGGCCCTAAATTCAGTTCTCAGTCAGTACTGCAAAACAAAACAAGCAAATCAGATTCAAAGCTAAACTGGGAGTTTATCCTATCCTGGTCAGAATGGCTGTCACTAAGAAAATAAATAACAACCATTACTGGCAAGGAAGTTGAGAAGAGGCAACACTTACACCCCGCTGGTGGGAACGCACACTAGGTCATCCACGGCACCTTTGGAATAAAGCCAACCTGATCACAGTGAATGATCTTCTTGACGTGTCCTTCAGTTCAGTTTGCAAGTATTTATTGAAAAAAGAAATTCCTCTCTGTTCATCAGGGAGGCTAATCCGATTATCTTTGGTTATTGGGTCTATTTGGTTCTGGTATCAGAGTAATACCAGCTCTGTAAAAGATGCATCTGGAAAGTGCCGTGGAAACTGTAACTAGCCCTGCCACTGTGGAAGTCGGGGTGGCAGTTTCTCAAAAAGCTAACGACAGGCCCAGTATGACCCAGCTATTCCACTCACCCCTGGCGTTTGCCCGAAGGATTCCAAGTCAACATTTTAGAGACACTTGCCCATCAGCGCTTAGGGTAACACTGCTCACAGTAGCTAAATTCTAGAACCAATTTAGGTTTGCAACAACAGGAATGGATAAAGAAATGCTTTATATATATGTTATATATATATATATATATGTGCTTATATATAGCATATATATAATATGTATTTCAAATATATGTATGATTTTGAAAAAAAGATAAGTATCAGTGTCTGCTTGTGTGTCTGCACACACTCATGTGGGTGCCCTCAAAGACCAGCTGAAAGAATTGGGTCCCCTGGAGCTGGAGCGGGTGCTGGAAACTGAACTTAGATCCTCTGTAAGAGAAGCAAGTGCCCTTAACCTCTGAGCCATCTTTTCAGTCCCTATAATGAAGTTTTTTTTTTCTATCATAGAAAGGAATGAAGTTATATTATTTATAGCAAAATGTATGCAAGTGGAGATGACCATGTTAAGTGAATTAAACCAGCCCCAGAAAAACAAATATTACACCTTCTCATTTGTAGTTCCAAGATTTTGTATAGATCCATGGGTAAAACATTAAACTGGGCGGGGTGTTGCGCGCCTTTAATCCCAGCAAGTAGGAGTCAGAGGCAGGCGAGTCTCTGTGAGTTCAAAACCAGACTGGTCTACATTGGGAGCTCCAGGACTGCCAAGGCTACATTGTGAGACATGGTCTAAAAATGAAATCATGTGAAAGCAGAAGTGAAACTGTACTGGGTGGCAGTGGGGACTAACGAGGGAAGAGGGGTTAAGAAAAGTAGGGTGGGAGGCGTGGGGGGATATGCTCACATACGGTATATGCTTGCACGAACACATACATAACCTATAATATTCAGCTAAAACTAAGTAAAAGGACAGTGCTACTGACAGGGTATGAAAAGAAAATTACTATTTCAAATATGACGTTTTCCAGTTTAGCTGAGTTAGGCCTTCCTTCCTTCCTTCATTCAATCAATCAGCAAATAGACCCATCATCTTCTGGGCCCTGCACAAGATGCTGGAAAAACAGAAACCAAAACTCGATGCCCTTCCTCCCAGGAGGCATTCGTTAATAACTGAATGAAATCCCACCAAAGATGGTGAAAAGTGGGATATGCCTTCAGTCTAGTTATCTCCTTCTGCCACCTGCTGGGCATTTTCTTTTTCATGCCTTTCAGGTCTGCAAGGATGGGAAGAATCAGTTTCTAAGGAAAGAGGGAGTTGAAAGGAGTCTATTTTTGCAAGCCGGACCATGCGATTTTTTTTCTTTCATTTTAACATGGGAGTTTTAGAGTATTTTACAAATTGGTTCTTATTTTAATTGTACACACTTATCCGACACAGTGTGATCATTTACTATCTGTATATAAGGCAAGATTACCAGAGCGTAATAACTAATGTTTGCATCTTAAACATCAACAACACTTTAAAAATTAATTCATAATAGTCATACATAATAATCACAGGTATTTCCAGGGCACAGTGTAGTGTTTCAGTGCACGTGTACTTGCATTCTTGCTAAGTACAATTCTCTTCACCTCCACCCAAATCCCTGGGGCTCCAACCCAACTCCTGCAGGAGCTGTTCGTCTCACTGAGTCACCGCCCTGTGTGCCAGCCAGGGCAATCACTCTGCTTCTCTCCTTCCCATAGAGTTTTCCTAACGAGCTTCTGCTTGAAGAAAGTTTTGACTTTCTTTGGCTTCTTTCCATTTTGGTAGGCATTCAAATTTCTTGCCGGGATGGTGAAGATGTGTGTCTGGATTGCCTAATCCAGTCAGGAAAGAGTCAGAGGCCCTAGCAGCAGGCAGTCACAACCAATTCGGAACCCTCTCTCACTTCTGGAAGGCAGCAGTGTCATGGGGATGAAAAGGAGTTAATAATATCTTCTCGTGGTTGTCTGGGCTGCTTTCAAATGTTGCATGGAAGTTGGGACACAGAGGATTAGGCATTGACTAGCCTGTTTGCTCTGCATCATCAGTTCTTGAAGTAGGTCAAATGCATCCTGGGAGGGTTCAGTCACAGGAGGAGACTGACCTGTCCCACAAAGTCCACTGCTGACTCTGATGCATGCCTCATCTTCCCCTGCTTTGAGCCAAGAGCTTTCCAATCATTGCTAATATTTTACTTAGAAAAGATTGACCAAATGGATACTAGTTGGTTGTATATGTAACTTTGGAAATAATTGTCTCTCATTGTCACATCAAAAGTCACTTTGGATTTAAGGAGATTTAAGTCTAACTGATGGGATAGTAAACATCCTTCTAGAAATAATTCCAATACCTTGTTGGCTAAGTGCAGCACTAAAGTGGCTGAAGCAGGTGAATTGAAAGTTTGGGCCAGTCAGGGTTATATAAAAATACTATGCCTTTGAAAACCAAAACCCAAATAAAACACAATACAAAATATTTATTTCAGACTGCCCAAGCCAAACTCTGCCAGGGCCAGCAGACAAGGAAAGGCCTCTTACCTTCCTGTGCCCAACCTCCTTCATGACTGGACCATGGCCCCAACTCCAATATGAGGAGTGACCTTTTGAGCCGAGAATCCCCTGGTGCCTGGAGGACTGATCACCAGAGACACAGAACCAACTACACCAATTGTAGGAAAAGATGGGTAGACAACAAGGTAAGAACACAACAACACAAAGGGCAACATGACAGACAAAAAATTGCAAGAAATAAACAAATCCCTTAAAGAAAACAAAACAAACAAAAAAAGCAATCAAACAGATGAAAGAAATGATTCAAGACTTGAAAGCTGAAATAGAGGCAATAAGGAAAACACAAACCAAGGGAATTCTGGAAATGGAAATTATGTGTAAATGATCAGAATCCACAAATGCAAGCAGAAACAGCAGAATGCAAGACATGGAAGAAAGAATCTTAGATATTGAAGATATGATAGAGGAAATAGATTCATTGGTCAAAGAAAATGTTAAATCTAACAAAAGCTTAACACAAAATACCCAGGAAATGTGGGACACCATGAAAAGACCAAACCTAAGAATAATATGGAGAGAAGAAGGAGAAGGTACAGAAAATATATTCAACAAAATCATAGAAAAAAACGTTTCCAACCTACTTTCTTAGAAGTGTCTTTGTGTGGTTTGGGTATCAGGGTAACTAAAGCCTCATAAAAAGAGTTTGACATTGTTCCTTCTGTTTCTATTGTGTGGAACAATTTGAGGAGTATTGGTATTAGTTCTCTGAAAATCTTGTAGAAATCTGCACTGGAACCATCTGGTCCTGGACTTTTTTTTGTTTGGGAGAATTTGATGACTGTTTCTATTTCCTTAGTGGTTATGTCTATCTATATATGGCTAGAGAGCTGGCTCCATAGTTGAGAGCATTTATTGCTCTTGCAGTAGACCCGGGTTTGAGTCTTAACACCTACATTCCGGCTCACAACTACTTGTAATATCACTTTCAGAATATGTGGTATGATCTTCTGACCTCTGTGGGTGCCACACATACATACGGCACACATCCATACATGCAGATGAACACTCATGCACATAAAATAAATATAAGTATTAAAAATATGCACACATTCATTCATGTACAGTGTCCTCCATATACCCTTATCCTCAGTAGCCTCAATCTTGTAGTTCTTGCCTCTAAAATTTTAAGAATGTGTCCTGTGTTCAGTCTGAGTTCAATCATAAGAAGGGCAGAATAGTGCAGTAGTAAGCCAGCAGCTCAGTTCCTTCTTTGACCCCCTGTTTTTTGCCTTTTTTTCTTCCTTTGGTTTGATAAACTAGTCTGTCAACTCCTTCAGTTCTCTTTTCACTCTGATCATCTCTCAGACTCCAATTCTTCTTCCTTCTTAGTTCTTGTTATTCTGTTGATGATAGTCATTGTCAATACACAGCCTGGTTTTTTCCATTCCTGCCCTCCTTGGGGATGTAACCCAGCCTTGCTGGCTGTGTCCCTCTTCTTTAGTCCATCCTCAATGTGAACTGCTTTAGTGTCCCATGAAAAAAGTCCATACGGAACTCGGTCTATATGAGGGCTCCAACTCATAGACTAAAATATCTCATGTGAAGTTATGGCATCTTGTGCTCTTAGGGACAGGAGAAATACTCAAGTATGGGAATGAAAAGACCTAAAAATAGGGACAAAGGGATAATAAGAAATCGGGAGGGGACTAGAGGGATGGCTCTGTTGGTACAAATGCTTGCTGCTCTACTAGAGGACCTGAGTTTGATTCTCAGCACCCACATTGGATAACTCACTCCAGCTCCAGGTGATCCAACATCCTCCCCTGGCCTCTATGGGCACCAACACACTGTTTGAATACACTCATATAGATACATTCACAACTGGGGTGAAGTTTGGTGGTAGGGTATTTTTTTGTAGCATGCACAAAGCCCTGGGTTTGAGTCCTAGCACTGTAAAACGAGAGATAGACAGACAGACAGACAAGCAGACCAACAGACTGAACAACAGACAGATAGATAAATAGAGTACATTAAAGATAAGGAAATCCAGGGATTTGAGTGTGGGTAGTGTCAGCCATGGGAAGAGAAATGGGGCATGGGCATGGGGTTGGATAGGGAAACAAAATAGAGAAAGGGAGGGAGCGAGAGCAAGAGAGAAGGGAAAAAGACAGTGAGTGAGAAAGAGAGAGGGAGGGGGAAGAGAGAGATGAAGATAAGGATATTAGGCACAAAAAGGAAATCTACTTCCCTACCGAAAATGCCTTTTGAATATTGGGTCTCAGAATCAAGATCCAATCTTAGCTCTTGAATATGTTCTGCAATATTAGTGATTTATCACAAGGATGCTCCTGAGATGGTTAATATTGGTTGTAAACTAGGTTAGATATTTCCTAGAAGTATTAGCTGAAGGAGGAAGACCCTCTCCTAGAGTGGGCGACACCTTTGGATGGCAGCCTGAATACAAGTACAAAGGAAAAAGCTATTGCTTTTTGCCTGTCAACCCCTGCCCCACGCTTGTGAGTGACACTGTCCTGGTACTGCTGCTGCCACTGCTGCTGCTGTTCTTTGATGTCATTGGAACCCAGCTTCTTTGTCCTTCTGGTGTTGACTGGAGACCAGAGACTCAACAGGAATCCTCCAGGCTTTCAACACCAGTTTGGGAATGCTAAGGTTCAGTCTCATGGATGGGGCACCGCCTGAATTCTCAGCCTCTCCAACAGATGGCCATTGTTGGATATCCAGTTGGTATTGTGCTAGCCAATATAACAAATCCTCTTTGAAAAATATATTCATTCAGTGGGTTCTGTTTCCCTTCACTGTGTATCATGGCTTTCATTAGAGGTTCAGGATGCAGGTAAGTAGAAGGCAGGCAAGAAAGACAGTTTTGTTGGTTGTTTTGTTTTATAAAGATGGGGTCTCATTATGTATCTCTGTCTGTCCATAATGTCTACTCATTATGTAGACCAAGCTGCCATTGAATTCATAGATATCAACTTGCATTTGCTTCCCCAGTGCTGGGATTAAAGGAATATATCCCTAAAGTTGATCAGTAAGTTTTCATATTTAGTTATGGAGGGAGAGATGGCTCAGCAGCTAAGAGCACTGGTTGCACTTCTAGAGGATCCAGGTTTGATTCTTAGCACCCACATGTTAGCCCACCATCATCTCTAACTCCATTCCTAAGGGATTCAATGCCTTCTTCTGGCCTCTATGTATACAGACATACATGTAGGCAGAACACCCATACACATTAAATAAAAATAAAGTTTGAAAAAGCAAAGCAAAAACATTTATTTATGTGTATCTGAGCGTATGTGTGAACATGTATGCCATGTTACATGTGGAGGTCAGAGGACAAATGTGGAGTTCTTGCCGTCTGCCATGTGGGTCCCATGAACTGAACTCAGGCAATCAGTGATGGCAGTAAGGAACTTGATCCAAAGCTCCATCCTCCAGCTGAACAGTCTTTTTTTTCTTCTTCAGGTTTTATTGAAAACAGATTTTTCTCACAGAGTATATCCTGATTATGTTTTCCCCTCCTCCTACTCGTCCCAGTTTCTCCTCTCCTCCCCTCCCATCCACACCAGTTTGAGAAACTCCCTTTCTGCTTCTCATTAGGAGACAAAAAGGTTTCCAGGAATAAGAATAAAATATAACAAAATAAAATACAGTAAGATAAAACAAAAACTATCACGTCTAAGTTGGATAAGACAAATAGACAAAAGGAAAAGATCCCAAGAGAAGGCACAAGAATCAGAGACCCACTTATTTACATACTCAGGAATCCTTCAAAACCACTCAGCTGGAAACCATAATATTTACCCGGTGCAGACCTGTTCAAGTCCATGCATGCTGCCCCAATCTCTGTGAGTTCATATGTGTTTCAGTCCTGTTGATTCAGAGGTCCTCGCCTTGTTTTATTGGTGTCCTCAATCTTTTCTGACTTTTCCACTATTTCTTTCTCCTCTTCTGAGGGGGTCACCTGTGCCCAGAGGGGATAGATGTGGGATCTTTTTTGTACACTGTGAAGATGTGTCTTTGCCAAGGTGCCATCTGGTTGGTTTAGTAAAGATCTGAACAGCCAATAGCTAGGCAGGTGAGAATAGGCGGAACTTCTGAGAAGACATAGAAACTTTGGGAAGAAGAGAGGCTGGATTCATCAGCCAGAACTGGAGGAAGTAGAACACACTGTGCTGAGCAGAGGTAATGAGCCATGTGGCAGAATGTAGATTAATATAAACAGGTTAATTTAAGTTTTAAAAACTTGTTGGGAACAAGTCTAAACTAAGGCCAAGCTTTCATACTTAATAATAAGAAGTCTTTGTGTTATTATTTGGGTGCTCGTAGTCCAAGAAGGAAAATCTGACTACAGACTGTGCAAGGTACTAATCCATGAGTATAGCAGAATATCATTAGGAGTAATTTTTTTTGCTGCATTTTTTTTAAAAAAAGTATAGTATTATTTTGTTTTATCCTAGGTCTCTGGGCTATCTAGTTTCTGGTTCTTGGACACTCACACAGATTCAGGGATGGGCTCTATCTTGTGATGTAGATGTTAAACCAAATTAGATATTAGTTGGTTACTCCCACAAATTTTGTGCCCTAGCAAGTAAGATACCATTGTAGATCAAAGAGTTTTGTGACTGGCTTGATGTTTGTGTTTCTCTTTTGCAGTGTGCAGAGTACCTTAGAACAAAGACACTAGAACATAGGGTGAAGGCTCTATGTAGGCACCAATTTGATGAGTCCATATTCAGGGAGTTGTGTAGGTGTTTGTAGATGTAACGGCGGGGTTGTGTCCTGCCACCCGGCTAGCTTTACACCCAAAATAATTACATAGAAACTGTATTCTTTTAAACACTGTCTGGCCCATTAGTTTCAGCCTCTTATTGGTTGATTCTCACATCTTGCTTTAGCGCATAATTAGTAATCCGCGTAGCACCATGAGGTGGTCGCTTACCAGGAGAGATCTTAAAACCTGCATCTATCTCAGAGAGGAGAGGCATGGCGACTGCCTATGGCAACTGCCTGAAGCGTCTGTCACTGCCTTCTACCCAGCATTCTGTTCTGTTTACTCCACCTACCTAATTTTCTGTCCTATTAAAGGGCTGAGGCAGTTTTTTTATTAACCAATGAAATTAACACATAGACACTCCTCCATCATTTCCCCTTTTTCTGTTTAAACAAAAAAGAAAGGCTTTAACTTTAACATAGTAAAATTACATATAACAAAACAGTTATCAAGCAAGAATTACAGTTACAATATTTAGATCTATTTTATCTTTATCATAATTAAGAAAGCTATAACTATCTATTTATTTTTTAACTCCATCAAAGACTCCAGAAGGATATAATACTACCTAAATAAACAAGAAATATGTAACTTTTTTTTTTTTTTTTTGGTTTTTCGAGACAGGGTTTCTCTGCAGCTTTTTTAGAGCCTGTCCTGGAACTAGCTCTTATAGACCAGGCTGGCCTCGAACTCACAGAGATCCACCTGCCTCTGCCTCCCGAGTGCTGGGATTAAAGGCATGCGCCACCACTGCCTGGCTTAGAAATATGTAACTTTTAAACTCTAGAAATGACAGAGACAACTCGCTGCCTGGACAGTCATCCAAAGTTCCTCTCTACCTTTGGGGCATCCATCTTTGGCCTTTAGGCCCATAGTATCCAGCAGACATTTTCATGAAGTAGGAAATTCCAAAGACAGTTCAGTCATTTTCTGCTGTGTCCTGCAGAATGTCTCGCAGACTCTTTTATGAATCAGGAACCATGAAAGATCATCTTACCTTTAGGCAAGTTTAGCAGTCCTCTCTCTCTGGGTTCTTTGTGTCCAATTTATGCAACAGTCCAGGCAAGAGCAGTTTCTTGCCCAAATGACTATCAAACTCCGTAAGGAGCCTCTTTGATGCCCATCCTCCTCTTGAAGTAGATTGGTACTGCCAGGAGCAGACGTGTCTCAATGTCATGAAAAACCCTAAGTTATTAAAACATTAAATACCATATTCTGTAGTCTTTGAAAGATATGAAGAATGTCTATTTGAAATATATCTATGTATATCAGAAAATCTAACTAACATGACTACAAGCTTGACTATTATCGACGATTATCCATTAACAACCTATATTTTCTAATTATACATTACAGGTTTTAAAATGAACTACACAATCAAAATAGCTTAATCAATATCAGAAATACATATACATATAAAAATTGACCATAAAATCCATACCAATTTAAATTATTCATATCTATATCAGGGGTTGTAGGCAATGGGGCCTTTCCTTCAGTTTGTGGAAAGCAATCCATAGACCACAACAGCTGGATTGTTTGGGGATTTTCATGGAATGCCTTAGGCCAACACTTTAGTTAAATGTAACCCAATCATGGTACTGGAAACTTTATTTGATAAGAGATGACCAGTTGGGACTTTGTCTCACCCATTATTTTGATTGCCTTTTTATATGTGTATATATTTAGGAAGCTCTACAGTAATAGGTTTCCACATTACTCCTCGAATAGACCTCGTTTTAGCTCTCCCTCCCTGTATTCCTTCCCATGTCTCCCTCTTTCCTTCCCACATTACTCTCCTGTTCCAGCCCCACCCAACACCCATACCTATCTATTCTATTTCTCTTTCCTAATATCTATCTGCCCCTCCTAGTCCCTTACTCTATACCTAACCTCTGTCACACTATAGACTGTAGCATGGTTATCATTGACTTAATGATAATAACAGCTAATATCCACATACAAGTGGATACATATAATATTTGTCTTTTGGTGTCTGTAATATTCAGAATGATTTTTTTCTAGTTTTACCCATTTGTGACTTTTTTTCTTTTTCTTTTTTCTTTTTTTTGGTTTTTCGAGACAGGGTTTCTCTGCAGCTTTTTTAGAGCCTGTCCTGGAACTAGCTCTTGTAGACCAGGCTGGCCTCAAACTCACAGATATCCGCCTGCCTCTGCCTCCCGAGTGCTGGGATTAAAGGCGTGTGCCACCACCGCCCGGCCCCATTTGTGACTTTTATGATGTTATTTTTTAAATGGCTGAGTAATACTCCATTGAATAAATGTACCACATTTTATTTATCCATTTTGCTGCTGGGGGACATCTAGCTTCCTTGTCCCATCCCCCTTCTGCCAGGCAGTTTCTTTATTAATTATCCAATGAAATCATCAGATAGATAGAAGACACACCTACATCATGGAACCCCGCGAATCTGAAAAGCTTCTGCATGGAAAAGGGCAAAACAGCACCCTACAGAATGGGAAAAGATTTTTACCAAGTACTTATTCAATAGAGGGCTAATATCCAAAATATATAAAGAACTCAAAAAAAACTAGATATCAAGAAAACAAATAATACTACTTAAAAACGGAGTACAGATTCTCAAAAAACGAAACTCAAATGACTGAGAAACATTTAAATGTTCAACATCCTTAGCAGTGAGCAAAAAGCACATCAAAACTACTTTGGGATTTCATTTTATACCCTTTAAAGTGGCTAAGATCAATAAAACAAGCAATAGCTCATGTTGGAGAGGATGTAGAGTTAAGGGGAACACTCATCTGTTGCTGATGGGAATGTAAACTAGCTGAGCCACTGTGTAAATCAGCGTGGCAGTTCCTCAGGAAGACAAGAATTGATCTACTTCAAGATCCAGCTGTATCACTTCTGGATATATAGCCAAAGGACACTTACCTTACCATAGCAACATTTGCTCAAGCATGTCATCGCTGTTCTCTTTATAATAGCCAGAAATTGGGGCAGACTCCATGGCTTCTCTCTAACTCCACCTTCTTCCTCCCATGCTATAGTCCAAGCCAGTTTCTTTATTCATTAACACATAGACAGAAGGACCTTCCATACCATCTCTGTCTATTGCAATAGAAAGTTTTGCTGGGTATAGTAGTCTGGATTGGCATCTGTGGTCTCTCTAGAGTTTGCAGCACTTCTGTCCAGGCCTATCTGGCTTTTTATAATTTAACCAATTATTCTTTATCAATAAAAATTGAGAGTCATATATCAGGGCAAGAACATGAAAGATAAGAGAAGCAAAGGAGTAGCCACCAGTGACTTCCTACCTTGTAGTGTGAAGCGGCGGGGCTGTGTCCCGCCACCCGGCAGCCGGCTAGCTTTACACCCGAAATAATTACACGGAAACTGTATTCTTTTAAACACTGCCTGGCCATAGTTTCAGCCTCTTATTGGTTAATTCTCACATCTTCCTTTAACCCATATTTAGTAATCTGGGTAGCACCACGAGGTGTGCCTTACCAGGAGAGATCTTAACCTGCGTCCATCTCGGAGAGGAGCAGCATGGAGACTCCCATGGCGAATGCCTGAAGCGTCTCCCCTACTCTCTACTTCCTTGTTCCCACAATTCTGTTCTGTCTACTCCGCCTACCTAATTTTCTGTTCTCTTAAAGGGCCAAGGCAGTTTTCTTTATTAATTAACCAATGAAAGAAACATAGACAGATAACTCTCCTCCATCACTACCTCTTCTGTTTCCTCCTCCAAAAGAGGCCATGATCCTCTTTCAGTCCCACCTTACTACTTCCTGTCTCCTATCTGTCTACAGTCCTCCAAATCTCTATGGTTAATTTTGGTCAGTTAGTGACTAGCTCTATCCTCTGCCTCCAAGAAAGCTTTATTTGTCAGAACATAATTGAAATGTCTCACAGCAGGCTTTTAGAGTCTCCATTGAGAAGTCATGTGTAATTCTAATAGATTTGCCATTATACACTACTTGATCTTTTTCCCTTGTAGCTTTTAATATTTATTCTTTGTTCTGTACATTTAGTGTTTTGATTATTATGTGCCATAAATACTTCCTTTTCTGGTCCAGTCTATTTGAAGTTCTATATACTTCTTGTACCTTGATAAGTATCTCCTTCCTTAGATAAGGAATTTTTTATGACTTTATTGAAAATATTTTCTAGGCCTTTGATCTAGGTTTCTTCTTTTCCCTGTATGTCTATTATTTTTAGATTTTTTTATAGTGTTCCGGATTTCCTGGATGTGTGGTGTCAGCAGTTTTAGATTTTACTTTCTCTTTGATGATGTATTCCTTTCTTCTATAATGTCTTTAATGCCTGAGATTTTTTCTCTTCAGTTCTCATACTCTGTTGTTGAGGCTTGCCTCTGTAGTTCTTGTTCAAGTTCTAAAGCTTTTATTTTGAAAATATCTTCAGTTTGGCTTTTCTTTATTTATTCTATTTCCACTTTCAGGTCTTTAGTGGTTTTATTCATTTCCTTCTGCTGTGTGTGTGTGTGTGTGTGTGTGCTCATTTTCATAGATTTCTTTGAGCAATTTATTGATTTCCTCTTTAAGAACCTCTATAACATTCATAAAGTCTGTTTTAGGCTTTTTTTTCTTGTACTTCATCTATGTTGTAATGCTCAGGGTCTGTCGTGGTAGGGTTGCTGGGCTCTGCTGGTGACATATTGTCCTGGCTGTTATGATTCACTTAGGCATCTGGGATTGGGAAGATTGTAATTCTAGGTGCTGACATCTAGTCCTGTCTTTTTTGGGTGGGTATTTCTTTATTTCTGTTTCTTAGGACAGTATAATGACTGTGTGTTGCCTGGTAGAAAATTCTTCTGGGATCCTGAGGTATGGTTTCTGAGTTTCCAGGTAAACTGTATTTATGGATAGTTTGAATTGACACTTAGGAATGAGGATGGTCTGGGTGTGTGTGTGTGTGTGTGTGTGTGTGTGTGTGTGTGTGTGTGTGTGAAGGGTTTTACAGGAGGGAGGGAAGCAGGGTATTCTACCAGTATCAGCTTAGTCCCCTGGGGAAGGGGGCAGAGAGTGAGGAGAGTCTATAATAAAAGATCTGCTATAGAGCTGTTGGTGAGACTGGGGCATTGGGCTTGGAGGAATGGAGGGAGAAGTGAAGATCTGAAGTTGGCCTACTTGCTTCACTGGTCAGAGTGGCCTATGTAACTGGGGGGTGGGATAGAGCAAGGAGTGGGGGAAGGGAGGTGAGGAGGGGAAGATCTGTGTGGTCCACTGTAGATGGGGCAGAGAGAAGGGTGGCTACAGCTTGTGTTCTGCTGTAGAGCTGGGTGGGCCTGGGGAATTGGATTTTGAGAAGAGGGAGAGATGAAGTTCTGTAGTTATCCTACCTGCTTCCCTGTGGGTTCCCAGGGAGAGTACCTACTGGAGTTGGGGGCTGAGATAAAGTGATGAATAGGAGGAGGGAGGTAGGAGAGGAAGATCTGTGTGGTCCCCTGGAGATGGGAGCATGGGGAAGGGAGGATATAGCTGTGTTCAACTGTAGGGCTAGGCATGAGACTAGGGGGTTGGATTTTGAGTAATAGAAGGAGAAATTAAGATCTAGATGGTGCTCAACATTCAGGGTCACATATATCCACATAAAACCAAAAAAAAAAAAACTTAAGAAAAATTTCCAAACACACAAAAATAGAGCCAAGCAGAGTTTCCTAGTCTCTCACATGGGCCATGATACAGAGAAGCATTTCCTGGCTGCTGCTTGCAGACTTGAGCCACCAGTGTGAACACCACCAGGACACCATGAGCTACACCACATGACAAGTTTAAGGTTTTGCATATACAGACAGAAACAGTTAGAGATACACAGTAAAGACAGATTCAGACAAAAAAATCCTTTAAACAGGTTGTGGTGTGTTTAAAGGAAAGGAGAAAGGATATAGGCAGCAGTAGAAAAATAGTTTAAAAATAATAAAGTTATTAAAGAGAAAAGTAAAATAACAATAAAAATAATCCACATAGAGATGAGAAATACATAGTGAATCTGGATCCTGTATGTTATTGTGTTGCCTTTAAAATTTTTGATTGCTGTTGAACAAGCAATAACTGCTAAAAGACACTGAATTTTGGAAGATGCTGGATTAAACCAACCTATATATTCTAAAAATATCTTGACTTCAAAATGGAAGTCAAAAGATATGTTGCTTTGGGGAAGATGTTATGCTTTTGTTCCCACAGAAAACAAAAGGCTCTGGATTCATTCAAGTTTGATCAAGGAAGATCCCCTGAAAATCCTGGCTATAGGTTTATAAAGAAATAAACCTAGAAAAACAAGCCACATAACATATATTTTAGCTGCTCAAATGTAAAACAAAGTCATTCTGGCTGACTTGTGTACAACACACAGTCTATGCTTGTATTAAAGCAGATATGTATGTTACTTTTGAAAATTTATGTATTTTAGAGCTAGGGGACTTGTAGACAGAAAGAGAGTGTGAAGAGGAGGAGGAGGAGGAGGAGGAGGAGGAAGAAGAAGAAGAAGAAGAAGAAGAAGAAGAAGAAGAAGAAGAAGAAGAAGAAGAAGAAAGGAGTCTGGGAGTTGTGAGTAGAAGTGGAGAGAAGCAAAATGAACTTGCCATGTTGAGCAAAGTGTACCACCATGTGACAGATCATAGAGCACAGACAAAAATATAGGTTAATTAAAAATGTAAGAGCTAGTTAGTAACAACTCTGAGGTATCAGCTGAGCATTTATAATTAATAATGAGTCTCTATATGGTTATTTGGGAACTGGCTGGTGAGACAGAACTGACTGGTGGTCCCAATGAAAAACTCTGCCTATATATATATATATATATTTACCTTAGTTATGAGAGAGAGAGAGAGAGAAAGAGAGAGAGAGAGAGAGTCTGTGTGATTGTAAGTACTTGTGTAGGCTGGTATGTACACCTGCATGCACACAAATGTCAGAAGAGCACATCTCCAAGTGTTTATGGAAAGCTTGGCTTATAATGTGAATTCTGGGATTCAAACCATGGTCTTCATGATACATAGCAAGAGTCTCAGCCTCTCTCCAGTCCTGATGACCTAAAAGTTAGGAATTTTTAAGAATGAAGAACTGAAGAACTTGGCATTATTTGTGGCTTCATTGGTTTCAGGCTCTGTTCTAATTTATATTGTCTTATTTGATCCACACACTGCAAGTCCATTGCTTCTTTTGCTGGTTTTACTTGTGGAAACTGATGCGCAGGGAGGTAGAATAACTTAATCAAATATCTGGGAAAACTTAACCACTTAGAACTTTATGGGCAGCAAGCAAACACAGGGAGAAAGGCCTGTTTTACCTCTGGCCTGGTTTGATGCCACCACAAATTTCAGAGACAGACTAAAACAATCTGGAAACAGGCCAGTTCTTCCAATGAAGACTGTGTTGTCATAAAGACATATATGATAGGCACCTGGATGAATAAATTTCTATGTGACTGATTTTCAAAACATCTCAAGGTCAGAGAATGGCAAGGCATGCTTTGACTCACTTGGTAAGGATCCAGAGATGCTCAGGTATAATTCTTTCTTTGTAACATCAACTCCCAAATAGTGACATGGTGACATACTATTAATTATGAAAACTTGGCTTTTAGCATTGGCTTGTTTCCAACTAGCTCTTACAAGTTAGTTAACTGATATTTTAAAATCTACATTCTGCCATGTGGCTCTTTTCCTTTACTAAGTATGACATGTCCAACTTGCATTGAGTCTGCTGGTAAAATCCCTGTGCACAGATTCCTCCTCTCTGTTCCTTGTTCTGTCCAGACATTCTAACTATATTTTCCTGCCTAGATATTGGCCATTCAGCATTTATTAAACCAATCAGAAGGTACTTTAGGGAGAGACACATCTTTGAAGTGTTCAGAAAGATTATCCCACAATATTTCCCCCTTTTTGTTGTTGGAGGCTGCTTGTTTGTTCCTACCTGCTCAGTGCCAATACAACCACACAGAAACTATACTAATTAAATCACTGCTTGGCCTATTAGCTCAGTATTCTTATTGGCTATCTCTTACATCTTAATTTAACCCATTTTTATTAATCTGTGTATTGCCACGTGGCTGTGCCTTACCGGCAAGTTTCTGTCTGTCATCTGTCTCTGACAGGGCTATATGGCTTTTCCTTGACTCCACCTTCTTTCTCCCAGCATTCAGTTTAGTTTTCCCTGCCTACCTCTATCCTGCCCTGTGTAGGCCCAAGATAGCTCCTTTATTAACCAATGATACTCACAGCATACAGAGGGGAATTTCACATCACCTTTATGTCTAAATAAAAAGGAAAGGCTTTAACATAGTAAAACTATATACAATAAGGATAGTTATCAGGTAAGAATTACATTAAAGGACAAGAATTGTACATATATTTTAAAATGAGCAATATAGGTACAATGCCTTAAACAAGAGTAGAGACTTGTATAGTATGTTATACAAAAATACCAATGTAATATATTTGAGTCTAGTAGTTGCTTTTTAGTTTAAAAGTAGATTCAATAATCTACCTTTTTGTCCCATCATTTCCACATCCTCCCCTTTTCTTTTCAGAAAGATATCCTTAAATCTAACCTCTCTCGCTTAGTTTCCTTACTTAGCATGACCAGTAACAATTTGCACTCAATCACCACAGATCCAGAACCCCCTGAATGACACAAATCACCCACGCCATCTCTTGGGAATGTGGGCATTGTATTCTCTAGACTGCTTCCAGTTGTCAAGTGGTGACAGCATCTTTAGGGGACCCTGAAAAAATTGGGATAAGGGTCGAGTTCTGTGAGAGCAGTGTTCCATTAGTTGCTCGCTCTCTGTGTAATGGGAAAGTCTGGGATTTATATGTAGTCTTGGCTAGAGTAGTCTGTGAGGCTAGACCCTCTTAGTAACAGCTTTGAAGCTGTTCCAGATACAGAATTTTGAGGAAACTCTAACAGAGGCATTCTGAGAGGCTGGATCACCTGGGCTACTTGTCTTCATTGGTGCCTGTTCATTTTTCTGAAAACACATAAACTTTTAAAGATAACATTATCTGCATTAACACAAGTATGGAATGTATAGTGTGCATAAATCAGTTAAAGTTGATTTTCTGTTTTATGTTTGAGCAGATAAAAGGCATCTGTCAAATTTATAAGTCCATATGGACTGCATAGCTAAACTGTAACATAAATCTCTATCCATGCCATATAAAAGGATAACACGTAATAATAAGTTATGAGGTCTCTGTAGCCACCAAGATTTATTATGTCCCCTCCAATCTCAAAGCTGCTCCCATGTCAAGGGATTAGCTTATATATCACCTGTCTTGTAGTTTTTCTTCCTTCATGTCTGTAGCCAAGATTTTCAGGAGTTCTCCCCTGGTCAAATCTGACCTTTATTAAATATGAAGAAGTCTATTTTGATTCCACAGGAAACAAAAGTAAAACCTCTCTCTTAATGCAAAGTATTTCCTGGCTTCCATTCTGAAGTTAAGATATTCTTATAAGCTATAAGTTGTTTTAATTTAGCAGTTTTTTCCCTACAGTCCAAGGTCTCTCAGCAACATCTGTTCTTTGTTCATCAGTATTCAAAAAATTTAAAGTCAACAAAGCAAAATATAAGATCCAGGTGCTATGGATCTCCCAAGTAACTCCCAAATAATGACGTAGAGATTTATTATAATTTTGAAAGTTGGCCTTTAGCTTAAGCTTGTTTTCAACTAGCTCTTATAACTTAATCCATATTTTTTTAAATCTACATCCTACCACATGGCTCTTTCCCTTTCCTCAGTACAGTATGTCCTACTTATTCTAAGGCACCTTACACAGAGACACATCTCTACAGTTTATAAAAAGATTATCTCACAACACTTAGTTTACGATAAACTGCCTTGCCCAATCACAGAGTCACAGCTCTTAGGAAGTTGTATTAGCCTTAGAGCCTGAGAACTCTGGTTCAGAGTTCATGTTCTTTATACCTTTCTGTGTGGAGTCTGCTGCCTAGTTTGAGGGGATTGGGTTTTTATTGTGTAATGTGTGTAAGCTCATCTCTCACTGTTCCAGTGTTTTAGTAAATCATTCCCCCCTCACACATATGCAGCATTCTTTTACTTCCCAGTGGCTCTGTTTATCACATTGTGCTGGTGGCTGGCTCCACCCTCCTCTGCCTAACTGTTCCAGTCACTTCTAACCTTCCCAGCACTGGAAAGCAGCTGTGTCTGTGTTGTGGAAGGCATTTCTATCTAGTCTTCTGCTACACACAGCATGAGTGAACAGTAAAGCATGGTCATATAGGAGTGAGCAGAAAGGCATGCATACAAAACATGAGTCAACAGTAAAGCAGCATGCACACATGGTATGAGTCAGCAGTATTTCAGAGGGGAATGATTTGAAGGTGTCTGAACAACAAACTGTTTCAGAGGAATAACAAATTGCTCTGGGTGAAATGAAAAACAGAGAGGAATTCAGCATGCACAATAAACATCCTATCAAGACTTTCTAGGGATGTTGAGAAGGGCATGGAACATGTTATCATGC
Source organism: Arvicola amphibius (assembly GCF_903992535.2). Classification (NCBI taxonomy): domain Eukaryota; kingdom Metazoa; phylum Chordata; class Mammalia; order Rodentia; family Cricetidae; genus Arvicola; species Arvicola amphibius. Next base: position 16,849,298 of record NC_052048.2, read on the forward strand.
ACAGGATTGATATATGCATAGATTTTTATTAAATCCTAAAGGGTAAATGACCCTAAAACTGGAAGACTTACAAATATTCAAGAGTTGCATTTAGCTAATTGGTGACAGAATTGGACTAAGAAGGAAAGGGAGAAGGGAGTCTCAGTGACCAGAGTTTATGCTGACAGTTATACTGTCTGTGGCAGGTGACGTCTGATAGGTGGAGGATGTAACTGATTTTCCACAGAGTAATCAAAATTTAGTTGTGGTGATTTGAATAAAAATGGTTCCAAAGGTCCATAGGAAATGCACTCTTGGGAGGTGGGGCTATGTTGGAGTAAGTGTGTCACTGGGGTAGACTTTGAGGTCTCAGACACTCAAGCCAGGTCAAGTGTGGCATTCTCTTTTCCTGCTGCCCACTGATCCAGATGGAGAACTCTCAGCTACCTCTCCAGTACCATGTCTGCCTTTGTCCCACCATGCGTCTCACCATGATGAAAAGAACTAAACTTCTGAACTTTAAACCAGTCCTTATTAAATGCTTTCCTTTATAAGAGTTGCTGTGGTCATGTTGTGCCTCTTCACAGCAAAAGACACTCTAACTAAGATAAAAGTTGGTGCCAGGAATGGGATATTGCTGTGATAGGCTAGACCATGATTTTGTTTGGAGAAATGTGGACTTTTGATTAGAAGAGCTTTGAACATTTTTAGTGGGGCTTAATGGACTATACTAGTTAGAACATGAAAGACAATGGTGCCAAGGGTGATGTGGGAGCCCAGCTCAAGAAGCTTCAGCGGAGAAGAATATAGCAATGTGGCCTAGAGATTGTTCTTTTGATATTTTGGTGAAGAACATGCCTGCCTTCTGCCCTTGTCTAAACACCTGCCCAAGGCTAAGTTGTAGAGTTATGGGTTAAAGGTTTTGGCAGAGTACATTTCCAAACAACCTAGCATTGACTGCATTTTCTGGTTATTACTGGCCAGTCTTATGCAGATATGTAATGTAAAGGAGCAATCTGAGCTTGAAAAAACACAAAATGTACAGTTGGAGGAGTAAAGGAGCACCAAGAAGTATAAAGAGATTAAAGAAAAGTCTGATGCTAAGCAGAATAAAGGGAGTAGTGGCCTCAGAGAGGGATTTCACGCAACTAAAGTTCCAATCTGTGAAAAGGAATTAAAGAAAAGCTTAGGGAAAAGCATGGTGGTGCACACATTTAATCCCAACACTCAGAAGGCAGAGGCTGGCAGATCTCCAAGTCTGAGGGCAGTCTGGGCTACAGAGAGATTTCCAGGACAGTCAAGCTTAGGCAGTGAAGGAGACCATCAAAAACAAAACAAAACAAAACAAACAAATAAACAAAAATGGTGAATATGTAATTGAACAAGGTGGCCATAGTCTAGCTTCAGTAAATAGAACTTGGCAGCTTCGGTCACATGGTTCCGGCTTTATAGTCAAGGATACATTTAATTTGTTTATAGTTTCACAGGTTCAGTACATTATGATCATGATTGGAAGTGTAGCAGTCAGCAGGCGTGGTGCTGGAGTCGTAGTTGAGAGTCCTACATCCTGTAGGCAATAGGAAGTCAACTGAGATACTGGGCAGTATCCTAAGCACTGGGAACTTCGTGACACACTTCCTCCAACAGGCCATACCCATTCCAACAAAACCACACCTCTTTATAGTGCCATTCCCTATGAGTTTATAGGGGACAATTACATTCAAACTACTACACCACCCCAATTAAGTGTTTTCCTTTATGAGAGTTGCCATGGTGATGGTGTCTCTTCACAGCAATAGGACCCTAAGACAATACTTTACCTTACATTTTCTTTCTTTCTTTTATTAGTAACTTTATTCATTTATTTTGCATCCTTGCCACAGTTTCCCGTCCCTCCTCTCCTCCATTTCCCTCCCCTTGCCTTCCTTCTACCTCCTCCCCTGTCTCCAATCTACTCCTCCTCTGTTTCTATTCAGAAAGTACAGGCCTCCTATGGGTATCAACAAAGCATGGCATATCAAGTTGAGGTAGGACTAAGATTCTCCTTTTGTATTCAGGTTGGGCAAGGCAATCCAGTATGAGGAATAGGGTCTTCAAAGCCAGCCAAAGCGTTAGGTACAGCCCTGCTGGAAATCTCACAAGTAGACCAAGCTACATAACCTTCACATATGTAGAAGGTCAGTATCATTTAGGCTTCCTGGCTATTATCCAGACTGTGTAAGCACCTAAGGGGCCCAGGTTATTTGTTTTTGTGGGTTCCCTTGTGATGCCCATGACCCCCCTGGCTTGTATGGTCCTTCCTCCCTTTCTTCAGCAGGATTCCCTGAGCTTGGCCCAATGCTTGGCTGATTCACATTTTCTTAATACTAAAGTATTAAAGAAATCTTGGTAAGTTATGTAATATATAAAACATTATATATAATAGGTAATATAAAGAATAATAGCTCCTACACTTCACAGTGTATAGGACCCTTTTGTATACATCATAACATTTTTAATATTAGAGTGCACTTTGCGTCATTTGGTAGTGTCTGTGGATGTTTTTGGTTGTCACAATGGGGTTGGAGGACAGGGTAGGAAAACGACAGTTGTATTTAGTGAGCAAGCCAGCGGTTTTGTAAAAAAAGGAATAGCCCTCCATAGGAAAGAATGTTCCAGACGTGTCAATAGTACTGATTTTGAGAAACCATGCTTGACATTTTCATTATATGACTCAAGGAAAATTTTAATTAAAGCTGACCAGGAATGGATAAGCATTGAATGGTGGATGAGAACAAGATACAGCCAGCTATTTCAGTAGCAGTGGGGCCACATAAGACAAACTGGAGGATGATACAAGGGATAAGAGGTTACTCTTCACTGTGGAACAGATGCTCATTAACCTAGTGTTGTACAGTTGAGGAGAAGCAGGGAATTGTGACAAGCATAGCTAATCAAAAGCAGAGCTGCATTTAGAAGTAGTGACTCCAGAATATGGAATCCTGGGAAGGAGTCACGTGAGTGGAGAGATGATTTGCAGGAAAAGGATGTTTACCACAGTGTGTAGCTGCCTGAATTAGTGCGAAAAGAATTTTGTTCTTCAAAGTGTTTGCCTTAGTTAGCTCTGTATTGCTTTGAAAAGATACCTTGATAAAGACAACTTATAAAAAAGTGTATATTTGGGGCAGTAATGTCTATTATTGCTTGTCTACTTGACTACATTTGGGATTAACCAAAACTCAAGGTATGCCTATGAGTACGTCTTCTTAATTAAATCATTTGAATTGGTAAGGCCCACTTTTTTTTCACTTTTTTTTCTTTTTTTTCCTCATTTTTTTATTCAAGATTTCCATCTCCTCCCCCTTCCCTCCCCTCCCTTCCACCCATACCCCCACTCCACCCCTCTCCAAAGACAAAGAGCCATCAGGGTTCCCTTCACTATGTTAAGTCCAAGGTCCTCCCAGCTCCCCCTAAGTCCAGGAAGGTGAGCAACCAAATTTTAATCCAGATCTTTTGATATACCTTCAATTTAGATCTTTTAAAGTGGGAAGATCCACCGTTAATCTGGGCCACACCTTCTGTTGGCAGCCTATATGAAGGACATGTAAGAAAGGAGCTTACTCTGTTTGCCTGCTTGCCCTTGCTCTTGGTGGCAAGTCCATTCCTTCACTCACACTAGCACTTACTTCTTTGAGATTCCAGAATATACTGAAGATGGGCTGAGACATCTAGCTTCTTGGAATGAACAACTATGGGATCCTTGGATCTTTTGTTGGCAGACAGTCATTGTTGGAATGCTGAACCACAGCCTATATACCATTCTAATAAGTTCCCTTTCTGTGTATGTTTGGATTCATTCTGTCAGTTATGTTCCTCTGGAGCAGAAGTTCTCAACCTGTGGATTGAGACAAAGGGGTCGAATGACCCTTTCGCAGGGGTTGCCTAAGACCATCTGCATATCACATATTTATATTATGATTCATAACAGTAGCAAAGTTACAGTTACAAAATAGTAATAAAAATAATTTTATGGTTGGGAAATCACCACAACATGAGGAACTGTATTAAAAGGTCACAGCATTAGGAAGGTTGAGAATCATGCTCTAGAGAAACCTGAGTAATACAGGGGTTTGCTTACAGTTCAGGGGGTGAGTTCATGACCATTATGGTGGATAGCAGTGGCATGGAGGTAGTCAGTCATGGTGCTGGAGCAGTAGCTGAGAACTTACATGTTATCCACAAACAACAGGCAAGAGTAGGTGAGTAGGGGACTGGGACTGGCCTGGGCTTTTAAAACCTCAAAGTACACCTCCAGTGACAGACTTCCTCCAACAAGGCCACACCTACTAATCCTTCCCAAAACAGTTCCATAAACTAGGGGCTAAGGATTTAAACATATGAACCTATGGGGGCTACTCTCATTCCAACCTCCACAGTGTTCTATAACCTTGTCCAATCTAGCAAATGCTGAAAGCTTAAGCTTTTGTACATAAAATTATTTAAGATCGAAGCTTTGGCAAGTCTAAAATATTAATAGAATAAAACATTTTAAATTATTTTTAAATTTTGTGTATGGGTGTTTTGCATGAATGTATATCTGTGTACCCCATGTGTGTGGAGAGATGTCAATATAACCCCTAATATGAATAGTGAGGACAAATCACCATAGTAATATGTTTTAATTGTGTATGAAGTTAATTTAATCCTATTAATTATGTGCTAACATTATTGCTAACACTCTTTTAACAATTTTTTTCAGTACACAGTATTCCTGTTTTTCTGGTTTTAGTGAAAATAAGTTCTCTCTTTTTATTGTTTTTGTTTGTTTGTTTTGCTTTTTAGTCATGGTCTCCCTACATAGCTCTGATTGTTCTGAAACTCACTATATAGATCTGGCTGGCTTTGAACTCAAGGAGATAGACTTGCCTCTGCCTTCAGAGTGCTGGGATTAAAGGCTTGTGCCTGCACATCTAACCCTTAATTCTGCAACTTTGATCAGTTGATAGGGTGTTCATGAGTTCTCTACCATCAAGGATTCTATAAAAAAGTGGGTTATGGAATGTAATGCTATGTTAAAAATGTCTACCATAGACTTGAGAGGCAGTGGACTGCAGTGGAGATATTTGACTGAAAACGAGGCAAATTAATAAGAGTTTTCTATATAAATATATCTTGAATACCAAGGTCTTATCACTATCATGAGAAAAGAAACAAACGGCATTCAAAAGAAGAGCAAAGATTTAGTAAGGTAACAACATCAAGACAGTGTTTGTCCTAATGCTTACCTTTTTCAACTTTTCAAAATTATCCTTAGTCATTTTCTGTTTTATGGGACAAAAGAGTCCTCTATCACTTTGATAATCTATCATTTCTTCAATGTAATGGAAACCAGAAAGTTATAGCAAATATGACCGTTTATTATGACATCTGTGCACCTTTCCCAGAAAGATAAAAACATTCTGTAGATGGAAGTGTCCGTCCTGCCTGGTCCTACATCTATTCAGTCCCAAAGAAACACACAGAGTCTTATATTAATTATAAACTGTTTGGCCTATTAGCTCAGGCTTATTGTTAGCTAATTTTTACAACTTAAATTAACCCATAATTCTTGTCTGTGTTTAGCCACATGACTTGGTACTTTTTCTCAGTGTAGCATTTTCATCTTGCTTCCTCTGTGTCTGGGTGGCAACTGACTGAGTCTTTCCTCTTCCCAGAATTCTCTTAATCTGGTTGCTCTGCCTATATTTCCTGCCTGGCTACTGGTTGATCAGTATTTTATTAAACCAATTCTAGTGTCAAATCTTTACAGGGAGAAGAGCATTATCCCACAGCAACATTCCTGCAATGGAGAGGAAGTACTGGCTTAACAATTGCTCTTCATTTAAAAGACCTGATATAGGGTCAGGAGAGATGTCTTAGCAGTTAAGAGCCCTTGTTGCTGCTTTTCCAGAGGACCCAAGTTCAATTCCCAGAGCCTGCATATGGTTAACAGCCATCTATAATGATAGTTCCAAAAGGAACTACTTCCCAATTTTGACTTCTTTGGGCACTGTACTCACACATACACATACCAACATATAGACACATACACACACATGATTCAAGTAAAACAAATCTTGAACAATAATAACAATGACAACAACCCACCACAACCACAAAGATAATACCAAGACCAGATGAAGTAATTAGAGAAACTGGCCAAATACTCAAAGAATGACACTATTTCCTTATGAATTAAAAAAAAAAAATCAAAAAACCATAAAAATCAAAACACCAAAACAAAAGAGGAAGGAACAATTCTCAAAAAGTCAGCAAACTTCAATGTTAAAGTCAATTAAAAAATAAGAGAAAAGTAAACTTTGGAAATGACTGAACTGTATGTTTCATATCTCTTATGATCATTACCCTTTTGGTATTTATACATTTCTTTACCAAAAGTCATAAAGTTGCTTGACATGATGGCTCATACTTGCAATGACAGTGTTAGTATTTAGGCATCAGTACTGGCCTGCCCTTGGGGTTCTGACAGGATACATAAGTCCTTATCTGTAGCCACTAAGAGCACTTCCTGTGCACATCGACTATGGACCCCCCCTCTTTTTGCTTTTTTTGAGGCAGGGTTTCTCTTTAGCTGATTATGGCCCATTATAAAAGAGGCTTGCCCACCTCCCATCTCTCTGTCTCTGTCTCTGTCTCTGTATTTCTCTCTCTCTCTCTCTCTCTCTCTCTCTCTCTGTCTCTCTCTCTCAAAATATCTCTCTCTCAAAATATCTCTCTCTCTCTGCATGTCTCTCTCCCTTATCTCATTCTCTGCATCTCTCTTCTCTTCTGCTTTGGCTGTCCTCAGAGACTGGTATCCCTCTCCTTTTCCCATTCCCTTTTACTTAATAAAAATCCTACCATGTGAACTCTGTTGCATGTTGTCTTTCTCTATAGCACCACTTTTAAAATTACAATAGCCAGTATTTGGAAGGTCAAAGTAATATTGTTGTGAGTTTGAATTATATAGTGAATTTCAGGCCAGCCAGCATGAGTAAGACTCTGTATCAAAAGAAAAATTAAAAGTCAGCAAACTGAATCCAACAACCTATTAAAAGGTTTATCATGATAAAGTGACATTTATCTGAGCAATGAAAAGTTGATCCAAAACATAAAAATTAATCAAGGTAATACAACACTTTACTAGACTAAAAGACAAAACAGATGATAATTTTATTAATTGGAAAAGAGTATTTGACCAAATAGCCAATACTTTTTTATGTTATAAACCATTAAATATGTTAAGAACAGAATGGAACACATTCCCTATTATTGGACACTAACAAAAATTGTACAGCCAACATCTGAGTTAGTGATGAAGCATTGGGAGTCCTGCCTAGTAACCATCAAGGATGCCATGAGGACACTTGTCCTTGACACATCCAGTCAGCAGTGTGCAGGCAGTGTTAGCTAGGGCATTTGGACCAGAAAAAGAAGTAGAAGTCACCTTGTTGGTAAAGAAGTAAAAATGTCTCTGTTACAGGTGAGATGGTCTAAGGATAAAATCCTGAGGAATCCTTCCATATATGCCACATTTGTACTAGTAATCGCAATTTAGCTGGTTACAGGATAAACACTCAATATATAAAAATCAATTCTTTAACAATAAAAATGTACTTTTCAGTCTAATGCTTTCCCAACTGAGCTATAATGATAATAACACTGGATTTTGATTCTACTGCATGTACTGGCTTTTTGGTAGCCTAGTCTGTTTGGATGCACACCTTCCTAGACCTGGATGGAGTGGGGGCTTGGACTTCCCACAAGGCAGGGCACCCTGACTTCTCTTATGTCTGAAGATCAAGGGGGGAGGGAGAATGGGGGGAGTGGGAGGGAAATGGGAAGATGGGAGGAGGTGGAAATTTTAAATAAATAAATTTTAAAAAATGTACTTTTGTGTGTATGTGGAGGTCAGAACATAATTTTGTGGGCTTGGTTTTCTCTTTCCAAATTTATGTGAATTTCAGGGATTCAACTCAGGTCTCCAGACTCTAAGGGCAGGTGTCTTCATCTGTTGGGACATCTCAATGGTTTGAAAAAAACCAATTCTATTTCTATATGCTGGCAACAAACAATACAAAAATATTATTAAAAATAATTCCATTTTATAATGTGAGAGAGGATAACAGAAATAAATATAACAAAGGATGAGCTTTATACATTGAAGAGCATAAAGCATCACTGAAAAGGTTAAGTAGATGGAAGGACTTCTTGTGCTCACAGTGGGAAGACAATATGGCAATAGTTAACAGTCGTCTACAGTTTCAACACAGTCTCTAACAAAATCCCAGCAGCCTTTTTGCAGAAATTGGCAGCCTGATCTTAAAATTCATATGCAAATCTGGGAAACCCAGAATATCTGTGACAATCTGGAAGCAGGGAAATGAATGTGGAGGACTTACACAAATCAGTTTCAAAGAATGCATCAGGGCAACGGCAGTCACGATGGTGTGCTTCTAGCATACGGACATACATATTGACCAGAGCTGACAGTCTACAAATAAACTTTTATATTTTTGATGAGTTTTTATTTTTGACGGGCTGGGATTGAACCTAGGGTCTTTTGCAAGCATCCCACCACAAGTGCTCTACCTCCAGCTTCATTGGCTGATTGTCACCCAAAGTGTACAAGCAATGCAACAGGGAAAGCACAGATGGTCTCTCTCACAAAGTGAGGCTGGGGCAATGGAGTACTCTGCAAAAGAATGAGGTGGGACTCTTAGTCCATCACATGCAAGAATTAACTCAAAGTGGATCATAGATAAAATACAATGAAAGCACTGAAACTCAGGAGGAAGCATAGGTATGAATATCTCTGATCTGTGTTAGGAAACCTTGCTAGTGACAGCACCAAGCACAAGTGACATGTGTATGCACAGATCAGACAGAATGGATTCCTCCCAAGTGGGGACTCCTCTGCTTCAGAGCAAACTACAGGGAAAGTGAGAGCCAGGCAAACAGTGCCCACCTGTAACCCAGCATTTGGAATGTAGAGGCAGGAGGATCTCCAGTTGTTCCAGGTATCCTGGGCTACACAATGAGGCCTGGTAGTAGGAGTGTGAGATTGTTGCTCAATTGTTTCCATAGTTAGGAAGGAGACAGAGACAGAGAGAGAGAGAGACAGAGAGAGAGAGAGAGACAGAGAGAGAGAGAGAGACAGAGAGAGAGAGAGAGAGAGAGAACTATTAATGATGACACTCAGCTTGCTTCTTCTGTTTCCCCTACATCTTCAGCACAGGACCTTACTCCATAGGGTGGTACTATCAGCACTCAGGATGAGCCCTCCTTCTTAATTAAACCTCAGTGGAAAGGCAGTCACTGACAAGCCTAGAGGTGTGTCTCCTAGGTGACTCTAAATGTAGTCCAACCACCAGTAAGGATGAGCCATCAGGATGAGCCATCACAGTGGCCAGTAAACACATACAAAGCTCAACATCTCTTTATTTTTTAAAAATGTCTGTAAACACAGTGAGATACTAGTTCACATACACTGTGATGTCTTTTAAAAAGGATTGTTTATTTTATGTGTCTGTATATTTGCCTGCTTGCATGAAAGTGGGCTGTGTGCATGCCTGGTTCCTGCAGATGCCAGAAGAGAGGGTTGAATCCCTTGGAACTGGAGTTACAAATGGTTGTGAGCTGCCATGTGGGTGCTGGAAACTGAACCTGAGTCCACTGCGGGAGCAGCCAGAGCTCTTAATATCTGAGCCATCTCTCCAGCCTTTTGTGATTACTTTCCAGGGAGAAATGTAATAAGAAATGCAGTCAACAGCAAGTGTTGGGAAGAATGTAGAACAGAGTTCTTATTCATTCCTAGTTGAGGAGAAAAAGGTGCATGGAACTGCTTTGGAAACTGTTTGCCCTTTTCTTACATCAAACATGGACTTTTGGGGGAAGAAATGGCTCAGTTGGTAAGGGTCCAGGCTGCCAGTGCCAGGCTTGATAGCACGAATTTGCGCTCCAGGACCCACACGGAGAAGAAAGAAACAACTTTCTCTTTAGAAGGAGAGAAACAACTCTAGCAGACTGTCCTCCAGCATCCACACCAGCAACAAACAAACAAACAAACAAACAAACAAACAAAATGTATGGACATATATGATAAAATAATTTAAAACAGAAAACATAGACTGCTGTGGGAACTCCTTCAGCCAATGGCCTTTGGGATGCTGGCCCACTTTGGGCGTGGTCTCAGGTGCTCTCTATGTAGACACAGGGGTGTGTGTGAGCCCCTTGGCTTTTGGAGTTGGTTCTAGTTCTCTACTCAAACAGAGTCCTACTGATCACTACTTTTTCTGCGAGTTAACCCCTAAGTAATTAAGCCTTTATTATACTCCATTCTGGGATAGTGTGGGGCTATTTTACTTTAAATTGCAACAATAGACTTAATACTTTGCAACCCCAATATTGACTCTCTAGCAAAGAGCATTGAAAACACAAGTTTACACAAAATATGTGCTTAAATAGGATCTGTTGAGATGGCTTTGGGGAAAAAGCATGCCACCCAGCTTGACCATCTTCTCACCCCCAGAACACACATGGAGGAAGAAGAAAACTGACTTCTAAAGGTGGTTCTGTGATCACACATAAATCCATGCACACACATGAATATGAACATCATCATCATCATCATCATCATCCTCATCATCATCATCATACCTAGTGTGTGCATGGCTATTTATTGGAGCTGATTTCCTTTTACTAGAAAGATGTTTTTAAAAACGTCTTAAGCCAAAATTAACTTAAAAGTTACTTAAAAATAAATTTAACTTTTAGAAATAGTTTTTTATCTTGTGTTCAAAGAATGTAATAAATCCTTGCTGAATTAATAATTCTTTAAACTTATTTCTTGCAAAATACTGAGCTGTATATAGTTTATTGCTTAAAATATTTAAGAAAATATCAAGCATAATGACTGAATAGCCTGTTTTGGTTTTGTGTTGTTTCTGAATAGCTGCTGTGTCTCCAGGCAGCTCAAGCAGAAGGACTCAGAAGCTGACGACAAATGCATCAGAAGCCTTTTCAAGTCAACAAGGGAGGGGAGAAAATCAACTCTGCTTCAAGTCTAGGGCAATGCTGCTGTGTAGCTACAATCCCAAAATTCAGGAGGCAGAGATGGGAATGCAGCTGCCAGTTCAAGGCCAACCTGGTCTACACAAGCTCCAGGCCTGCCAGGACTCCATAAGGAGACTTTGTCTCGAAAGACAGAAAAAAACAAAAACAAAAACAAAACAAAACAAACCCAAAAGAACCAACAACGAAAACCTGAAACCAATTAGTTTCAGTTCTCCAGCTGGAGCCAGGCAAAGCAGAAAGGTGCTGCTGGGGGCTGCTGGCTTGACTGCAAAACAGTGGTTGCTACATGGAACAGAAACAGAAAAGACAGAAAGCAGGACACTGAAACTAATAACCGGCAACAGGAAAGAAAGTAATTTATGCAGCTGTGTTGATAGCAACAAGTTCTTTCTTTGGCTCATCCATCTTCAAGTCTCAGCCCAAGGTAATATCGTTTAAAAATACATATTTTAAATTATTTATTTTATTTTACTGTGTACTATTAGTAATAATGTATTTTATAAATTCAGTGTGTGCATGTGTCTGGGTAGGGGTATATTGTATATGAGTGCAGTTGCCCTCAGAGGTCAGAAGTCGTAGATCCTCCAGTCCTCTGAAATAACAGCAACTGCCCTTAACTGATAAGACAGCTCTCCGGTCCACCCCTACCATTATTTTATTTTAAGAGGGGGTCTCAAGTAGCCAAGAATGACCTTGAACTTTTGGCATCTATGTGTTGCTGTGCTTGGTTTAGACAGTTGAGGATTGAACCCAGGGTTTCAATCTTGAGAGGTAAGCCTTCTGGCCGCTGAGATCCACCCTCAGCTGTTTATCGTAGTCTCTTGTTTGTTTGAATTTTATGTGAAATATCGGTGCTCTTTGCTTCCTTTGGGTTGCGAGGAACAGGCAGATTCATCTTGAGTTTTTCTCAGATGTTGGTTTAGGTGGTGAGAATGCATGCAAAGCAAAGAATAAAATAATCTCATCAGCCACAGAACTGAGGAAGACAGGGTAAGAAGTCTTACCAGTTCCAGTTTCGTGCCCCCAGTCAGTCTCCGATGCTCCCTACACCACCCCGAGATGTAGGCGGATAGAGCTCTTTTCTTCCTCTTCTCTCCCTCTCTTCCCCAGGCCAGGGCGACTGACCGCCATTTTTCTCCAGCCCTTCCTCTCTGCTGAAGCCTACTGCCCAGCTCCTGCAAGGTTCCTGATCTTTGTGCACACTGACCCAGGAGCTGTGTGCAGCTCATGTAATAGAGACTGAGATGACATAGCGTCCACCCTGAACAGAATTGCTTTCCCTAGGCAGTAATGCTCTTGAGATCAGTACTTCAAGGCATCAAGGAAACAAGGGAGTAGCATTGGCTTGGCCACTTAAAAAGAGTAGGAAGGCCATTGCCAATCAGATCTCAGACATCTCTGCAGCCCACCCTTTGAACTGATGAACAGGCAGGTATGAGGTGATCTCTTACAGACTGTCATCATCCTTATGAGACCCCTCCCCCAAATTATCCAGAACCTGAGACCTCTCTGGTCCAGTGCGGACAAAGCAGTATAACTACTGCAAGCATCAAGAATAATTCCTTATTAATCATGACCTACTTCAGAGCATTTTTTTTTGAGAGAGTCTCACTATGTAATCCCAGGCTGTGTTTGAACTTGATGTCTTCCTGCCTCATCTTGGATGGCAGGTGTGCGTCTGTAGTCGGCCATTCAGTGCATTTTCGAATCGCCACGAGTCTGTTTTCCCAGAGTGCATTCTCAAATAGCTACAAATGAATGTGATTTTTCTTTGTTTTCACGCTTTATTTGAGGTAAAAAAGGATAAACCTGCTAAAATGATGCATTAGCTTTATTTTTAATAACTTGATTTCTATTTTACTTAATTGCTTAATGAAACAGGCATGCTACAGGTTCTTAAACATACACACACACACACACACACACACACACACACACACACAGAGAGAGAGAGAGAGACAGTTGCCAGCTGGATTTCTGAGCCCTCATTTTAAAATGAAAAGATATTAATCATACCAGTTATCCCATTTTTCTTCATAGTCAGGTTTGCATACTGCACAGCAAAGGAAAAGATGTGCTTTGAACTTACCTGTGAACTGCCTGGAGTTTGCTAGGCAAATTTACAGTGCAAACAAAAGCACTATGGACATTCTTGTCCTAGGAAAGGCTTTTATGGATTTTAAGGTACTGTAATAATTCTCTATATATTCATAAACTCATTCATTTTCAGTAGTTCCCCTCAAGCCTCTCAAACAGAGCAAAGAGTGGGGAAAGCAGCATGAGGTTGAGACATACTCTATCATCTAAAGCCACAGCATACGTTCTGCTGTCTTCCTTTGCCCTTCTCATCCCTCCCCTCTCTTCTTTCCCTTCTCTTTTCTTTTTCCTCTGATTTTTAAAACAGGGTCTCATGTAACCCAGACTGATGTCAAACCCATTATATAGTGGTGAATGACCTTGACACCTGACCTTCCTGTTTCTGCCTCCCAAGTGCTGGGGTTACAGATGTGAGTCACAGGACTGGCTTGCTCTTTTTTTTCCCTCTAATGGTGCAGCTAGTGTCACAGTAATTATACAAATGCTCAGTGAAATCTCTCAGAAACTGTTATCATGAGGAACACAGCCAAGAAAATTTTTTCCTCACTCTGGAGCAGGAGAGATGGCTCTGCTGTAAAAAAAAAAAAAATCAAAACCTAACTCTCCCACCTCCCCCGAACCAGCACATGCCATGTAAGCCTGACTGTTTAAATTTGGAGCACACATGAAAAAAGTTGTATGTGGTGACACACATCTGTAATCCCAGTATTCTTCTCGTGAGAGGGGAGGCAGAAGTAGGAGAATTGGTCAGAAGTTTGAGTATGCAACATAGAAACAAGAGAGATCTTACCTCAAAAAATTACAAGACAGGAAGAAGAAATTGATTTCCATACAAGTACTGTGGCATGTGCATCCCCACTAAAGCTTTAACAAAGAATAAAAGTGTCTTAACATTTTTGTCTTTTTCTTTAAGAAGCTTACTCTATCATGAAGAACAAATAGGTAATTGGTGAACTATCCATGCTGAACAAATAGGACTTAAATATCATAAAGTACTATTGTAGGATATTTTGATTGTATTCTGACACTCCTGAGACTGCCAATAAAGTTTGCTTTTAATCAGAGGTAAGAGCTAGCTACTAGCTGACCAAAGTTAACCATAGAAGTTTTGGAGTACCAAGGGCAAATAGAGACATAGGAAGTAGTAGGATGGGGCTTAAAGAGAGTCTTGACCTTTTTGGATGGAGGAATGAGATAGAGAGGAAGAGAGAGGAGGTCACTGGTCACTATTCTGCTGCTTCTGTGATCATTCAGGTTCTTACCCTGATATAGGAATCCTGAGTTTTATTGATAAAGAATAATTAGATAAATGTAACTCACTAACCCACCAACATGTATAAGTTTTATATTTTATGTTTCCATGTATTTCTTGAAAATTAAAAAGAGAGATGGCTCAGTAGGTAAGGGTGTTTGTTGGCAAGCCTGATGATCTGAGTTCAGTCTCTGGAACACATGGAAAAAGGAGAGAACCAACTCATACAGGTTGTTCTCAGACCTCCATGTGTCCACTGTGGCATGTGCCAGCCCACATCCATCCACACACCCACACAAAATAAACGATGTTAAAATACAAAGTAAGAGGAGCATCCTCTGGTTTTCCTGTTTTACATACCTTGACACTTACTGAACAAATGAACCAAGACATAGTTTAAATGATGTCCTACAGGGCCTGGAGACAGACTCAGAGGTTAAGAGCACTGACTGCTCTTCAGAGGACCCAGGTTCAATTCTTAGCATTCTCATGGCCATTCACAACCACTTGTAACTCCAGTCTTGGGATCCAGTGCCCTCTTTTTTTTTTTTTTTTTTATGAATCCAGTGCCCTCTTAAGGCCTCCACAGGCACCAGGCATGGAAGTGGTGCACATATACATGTGCAGGCAACCATCCACACACATAAAAATAATAATTTTTTTATTTTGAAGCTACAGTCTTCATTTACGACAGCATCAGGGCTCACTCTTTCCCTTAGATGAAATAGTGACTGGTCCGATGATTGCATAGACGCAAGTAAACAATTCTCAAGTAGGTCCATAGGTGTAGATCTGGAAGAGTGAGTAGACTATACAATTTTAAAGTAGTGTTAAGGTGCTCAAATAAAGTAAAATTGTACCAGTATTAAGGGGGTAGAAAATGTATCTGACAATAGCTAACCTATTAAAAAATTTCTCTATTAAGGTATAGTGGAGTACCTCTACCATCCCAGCACTTAGGAGGTAGGGGGAGGAAAATGAGGAATTCAAGGATAGCCTGGCTTACATGAGATCCTGCCTCAAAACCCAAAAATATATGCACATTTATGCAAATTAGAATTCCTTTAAACCATTTCATCTTATCCAAGTTGTAAAAACTTCATTAAATTAAGAATATAGATTTTAATGATGATCTAATGTATAATTAATATTTTTAATTTTTTCCTATCCCTTAAATTCTGAATCCATTTCTTCCTTAGTTGATACTTTTCCTAGTTATCAGTCAATGGGTAAAGAGTTTTGTATCTTTCCACAAAAGGGTGAACAATTTGAGAGCAAGACTTGTTTCTCATTCACACAGTGCTGCCTTCGTCTCCTGTCTTAATACAAGTCTCATAAAAGGAGCAACGGTAATTTCAACACCCAAAATCATCTCAGTTTTCTGCAGGAAATCAGCATCAGAGAGGAAATTGATCTTCTATCTGATTCATCTTCTAATATCTTCTGGAACTCCGTAGATGTACCCTTCTCTCCTCAAATAAACTTAGAGATCATTTGGAGTGATTTCACAGTGGGAAATGAAAGCCTGACACACTATGAGAGAGCTGTGCCAGATTCTTAAGTTCTTTCTACGACATGGATGACCTGCGTGTCTCTGGATAAAGAACTTAAGCTCTCTGGCCTTGTTTCTTCATCTGTTAAAAATCCGTGAGTCCGTTTATGTGATGGGTATTTTTGCGTCAGCTTGATGCAGGTTTTAAGTATTATCTGATAGGAGGGAATCACAATTGGGAAAATGTCTCCATAAGACTGCGCTGTAGGTAAGCAAACCTGTAGGCATTTTCTTAATTACTGATTGATGGGGTAGCTGACCAATCCCTTGTCTGAGGGGCGTGGCTGCTCCAGGGCACAAAATAACTTTAAAAGATTCGTGTTTGGGTAAGCTCCTCCCTCTTGGTTCCCTGCTCTTCTCTGGAGCCCTGGCTCTGTAAGTTTCTCCCCTTTCCTCCCTTTATTAAAGCTGATTATTTCGGACAAGGCTAGTTTGGTTATTTCCCATTGCCGGCCGACCACGCACGCTACAACTGATTGATGACGGGAGGGCCTATCCATGGTGGGAAGTGCCACTCTGCTACAGCATATTCCTTTACACTCTGTGAAGATGTGTCACTGTGATTGGTTTAATAAAGAGCTGAATGACCAAGAGATAGTAAGCAAGAGGTTAGGCGAGGCTTCCAGGGACAGAGAGGTCTTGGGGACAAAGAACAAGAGGACATACAGGAGAATTAAAAGCCACAAGCCATATGACAGCATGTAGATGAATAGAAATGGGTTAATTCAAGTTATAAGAGCTAGATAGAAACAATCTTTAGCTAAGGCTAAGTTTCATAATTAATAGTAAGTCTCTGTGTCATGATTTGGGGGATGGTGGTCCAAAAAAAGCCTACTAAGCATGCCACACATGGGCCTGTGGTCCTGGGTTCTGTAAGAATGCAGGTTGAACAAGCCATGGGAGCAAGCCAATAATCAGCACTCCTCTATGGCCTCTGCTTTTGGTGATGAACTGTTATAGGGAACTGAGAGTGAAATAAACCCCTATCCTCCTCAAGCTGTTTTTGGTCATGGTGTTTTATTACAGCAACAGCAACCCTAACTAAGACAGTTTGCATTCCTTCCAGCACTTTCTGAGATTGAGTCACGTATTAATCTTTCCTAGTTACTTGTTTTTAATTTATTAATGTTTTTAAAGAAAAAAAAACAACTTGAGTTCTCTGATCCTCTTATCTCTGAAATTTTCTCAGGAAAATGTTGAGCAAGTCAAACTGTATGGCCAGTGGTGAGGTAGACATTTCTATGGATGTTATAAGTATTGGAGAAAATGGTATAGAACTTAGTCTCACAGTTTATAAGGTTCAGGCCTAAACTCTGTGGTTGGGGCCCATGGTTAGTGAAGGGCATCATGGTGATGAGATCATGAGGCAGAGGCCCCTTAGCACAGGAAGCAGAGAAGAAGGAACTGGGGACCAGATACATCTTCTAAAACCTGTCTGTAGTGACTTACCCCCTCAAGTCAGGCGCATCGCTGAAGTTTGCATTACCACACAAAATAACTACCTTCTGTGGACCAAGTGCCTATTGGGGGGACATTTCATGCTCACACCATGACACCTGGCATCTTCATCTGTCACATGACAACCCTAGTTGAGTTTTCAGGCTTCTCACATCTCTGACCATCACAAAAGGATGGATCCCACTTGGATCCCACTTCTTCAGGGAATGCCATCAGACAACAGCGCATTCCTAGTTCTGAAGCTTCTTTTTTATTTTATTTTTTTTTTGTGGGGGCCCATAGATATGGGTCCTCTCTGCCTTGACTAAGGGTCAGAGAGTTTGAGCCTGCTCTTGCTCTTTCAAAGTTATAGACAACAGGTGTGGTGACAAACAAGACATCCTTACCTAGGGTGTGGTTAGTTGGCATTTTGGGTATTAAAATGGCCCACCTGCACACCCTCAAATAAAACAAAATTCAAGAGAAAAAAAAATCAAAGAAAATAAAGTGAGAAAAATAAAAAGGGAAGGAATTAAGAGTCTTGTCATTAAAGCTGCAGTAGGACCCAACAAGTCACGCCGTTTATCCCTTAGTCTACACATCTCTACTTGAAGTGTTCATTGCAAAGAATATCATTGGTCTGGGTCCCCACTAGGACTCTTCCTGGACATCCCACTGCCACCCTGTGTTGTGGTTTGTAGGTCATGTCCCTTCACATGCTCTGGCAGATCGTAGGTGAGGTGGATGTTGAGGCAGGCAAAGTCATAACCCTAGGTCTGAGCCTGAGCAGCTGTAGGGTTGGTCTTTCAGATGGAAAATGGGGATAGTGCTATCATGTTCACGATTCCGGGGCTGGCTCCCCGACACCTCTGCTAACATGATTAGCTCTATTGTGCTGCCCTGGCGAGGTGCTGGAGCCTGCCCTCCCAAGTGTTGCAGCTGGTGAGAGTCAGAGATGTTCTCACACACTTACGGCCACAGGACCAGTCCTCCCACCTGCCTCTGGTGTTGGTGGGTAGGGGGAGGGGGAAGAGGGCACTTCTTCCCTGCCCCTATTGCCACAAGGCAGATGGGTAATGGGGACAGCTGTCCCATGCTCATGATTTTGGAGTTGGCTCATCCACACCTGATGTGGCAGAGATTTGAAATAACCAAAATAGTCTTTTTAAAATGAATCAGTTTTAATAAAAGGAGAAAGTGGGCTACACATACAAAGCCTAGGTTCCAGCGAAGTAGAGAACCAAGCGGAAGACAACAGGGGCGCCTATCCCAAACCCGGTTCTTTTTAAAGGTACCTTTTGCCCCTGACGCGGCCACGCCCCTCAGAGCAGGGATTGGTCAGCTGCCCCAACACACACCTCCACTAACAGGGTTGGTTCTGTTGTGCTGCCCTGGCCAGGTACAGTTCTGAAGTTTCTTATTCACTTAGTCACTGATCATAATGCTGAGAAGGGAACTCAAGGCCTTGCACAGACTATGTAACCTCTCTATGACTGAGCAGTACCCCCGTTCTGAAACCATATACTTAGCTGAGTCAATTTACTTTGTCTAATTATGCCTCTAGTTTAGTACTACAAGAACAAAATCAAGCAATTATGCTGGAATAAAAAAAACATGTAATTAGCATGGAATTCAATAAACTTATAATAATAATAATAATAATAATAATAATAATGATAAAGTCAGTCAAAGGTTAGCCTTTAAAACTCTAGTTAAACCATTCTAGGAATGTGTAACATGATGTTTAATGAAAATCATAACATTGGAAATAATATCCATACTTAAATAAAAAGTTGTCAGTAAAGAATATAGATAATTTGCATTGATAAATACAGATTAATGTTTATGATTAAGATTCATAAAAACACCCACAGAATTTTCAGTTTTAGATAGTTAAATTATTCAACTGATTTTGAGTGTGGGCCATGGTATTTTATTTGTATTTAGATTAAATGGCCTGCTAAAGACAGAAAAAATTAGGACAGCTACTCAGACCATCAAAATAACTGTATATGCTTTTGATTAGATACAGAGCAAGCCTATACTTCTGGAGTGATAGGATGTCAGAGTTGAAGGGAGACACAAAGGTCACTGTCATTATCCCTATACAGAAGAGAGCTGAATTATGAAGCTACCTTCTCAATCAAAGCTAACCAGGAGGGCTGAGGAAACCTGCTAGCGAGAAGTAAACTGGATCGTGTCTGAGATGATGGGGTGCATGGCTAGGGCAGTTTCAGAGGGATGCTCACACCCCTCTGTTGGTATAAAGAAGGTGGTGGATGGTCTCAGATGACGATGAAGTTCTAGATGCCTGGCCTCAGAGATGCAGCAGCAGTTAAGGTCCTGAGTTTGGAAAGCACAGCTTCAGGCTGACGAGTAGAGTTAATAATTTCTTCTTTTCCTGTCTTATAGAGCTGATGACCAAGGTACCAACTTCAAGAACTTTTGGGGGATATTTTAGGTATTGTCCTGTTCATCTGACCCTTCCTATGCTCTTGTTTGTGAGCAGAGAGCATCCTAAGTACAGAGCATCTTAACCAAGCAGAGAGCATCCTAACCAAATCATCAGACTAACTGCCCCACATAGGACTCATGTACTTCAGGCTAAGAGCTTGGCTGTCTGACTTCCTCTAAGCACTAATTTCCTAGCCCACATCAAAGTCACAAGGACACCATCGTCCCAATGGACTGTTGTCGTCTGTTAATCTCCTGGTGTGTGTTTTTTGTTTTGTTTTGCTTTTTGTTTGTTTGTTTTTGGCTTCCTGCTTCAGCACCATCTAGCTTGTAAAGAAAGATTATGAACATGTGTTCACGGGCTCCACCTAGTGGTCATATCCATTATCCTGATTCCTCAATTGTTTTTTTTTTTTTGTTTTGCTTTTCTATTTTTTTTTTTATTTTTTTTCTCATGGTTTATTTTTTTCTATATTTAAAAATTTCCAGGCCTCTCTCTCCCTGTCCCTTCCCAGCTTGCACCCAGAATCCTCCCCCCCTCCCCCTTCCTCATCCTCCCGTCTTTGGGGCCACAAAATCCCACAGCTCAGCCTGTTTGGGCTCTGGGGACCCGGAATTGAGTGCACCCAGGCCGGTGGGAGGTCCCCTCCTTCATTTGACTGCCCGGAGCAAGGTAGGCCTTTGTCTGAGAGCTGCTTGGCCTGCAAGGGGACCTCACAGTCTGCAGAAGGATCCATCATTCTTTGGGCTCAGCCTGTTTGGGCTCTGGGGACCTGGAATTGAGTGCACCCAGGCCGGTGGGAGGTCCCCTCCTTCATTTGACTGCCCGGAGCAAGGTAGGCCTTTGTCTGAGAGCTGCTTGGCCTGCAAGGGGACCTCACAGTCTGCAGAAGGATCCATCATTCTTTGGGGTGAGTGAGGAGTGAGTGCCCGAACCGCGGCAGCTGCCCGGAGAGGGACCACCGACTCTCCACAACTCCCCCTGCCACCAGCACACTTCCTGCTCTTCCTGCAGGGGTTATTCTCCCCGGATACCGCCTCTCTCTCCCTGTCCCTTCCCAGCTTGCACCCAGAATCCTCCCCCCCCTCCCCCTGCCTCATCCTCCCGTCTTTGGGGCCACAAAATCCCACAGCTCAGCCTGTTTGGGCTCTGGGGACCTGGAATTGAGTGCACCCAGGCCGGTGGGAGGTCCCCTCCTTCATTTGACTGCCCGGAGCAAGGTAGGCCTTTGTCTGAGAGCTGCTTGGCCTGCAAGGGGACCTGACAGTCTGCAGGAGGATCCATCATTCTTTGGGGTGAGTGAGGAGTGAGTGCCTGAACCGCGGCAGCAGCCCGGAGAGGGACCACCGACTCTCCACAACTCCCCCTGCCACCAGCACACTTCCTGCTCTTCCTGCAGGGGTTATTCTCCCCGGATACTGCCTCTCTCTCCCTGTCCCTTCCCAGCTTGCACCCAGAACCCTCCCCCCCTCCCCCTTCCTCATCCTCCCGTCTTTGGGGCCACAAAATCCCACAGCTCAGCCTGTTTGGGCTCTGGGGACCCGGAATTGAGTGCACCCAGGCCGGTGGGAGGTCCCCTCCTTCACTTGACTGCCTGGGGCAAGGTAGGCCTTTGTCTGAGAGCTGCTTGGCCTGCAAGGGGACCTGACAGTCTGCAGGAGGATCCATCATTCTTTGGGGTGAGTGAGGAGTGAGTGCCCGAACCGCGGCAGCTGCCCGGAGAGAGACCACCGACCTTCCACAACTCCCCCTGCCACCAGCACACTTCCTGCTCTTCCTGCAGGGGTTATTCTCCCCGGATACTGCCTCTCTCTTCCTGTCCCTTCCCTGCTTGCACCCAGAATCCTCCCCCCCTCCCCCTGCCTCATCCTCCCGTCTTTGGGGCCACAAAATCCCACAGCTCAGCCTGTTTGGGCTCTGGGGACCTGGAATTGAGTGCACCCAGGCCGGTGGGAGGTCCCCTCCTGCATTTGACTGCCCGGAGCAAGGTAGGCCTTTGTCTGAGAGCTGCTTGGCCTGCAAGGGGACCTCACAGTCTGCAGGAGGATCCATCATTCTTTGGGGACACCAAACACCTCCGTGCTCCTTTTGAAGGAAGAGATGGGCAGGCGCCAATGCAGGAGCTCCTCCAACAACATGAAAGGCAACATGACATCACCACAAGCCAGACATCCCGAAACAACAAGAATTGAACACCCTACCCCAGAAGATATAGAAGAAACCGACATTAAACAGTACTTTATAAAAATAATAGAGGACCTTAAACAGGAGGTAAAAAACTGCCATAAAGAAATGGAGATGACAAACAAAAAGGTAGACGAAATAAATAAATCTCTCAAAGATACCCAAGAAAAACAAGAAAAACAAGAAAAAGCAATCAAACAGGTAAGGGAAACAGTACAAGTCCTGATAAATGAAGTGGAGGTATTGAAGAAAACACAATCTGAGGGACGACTGGAAATGGAAACTCTGAGTAAACGAACAGAAACTTCAGAGACAAGTATTTCCAACCGAATACAAGAGATGGAAGAAAGAATCTCGGACTCTGAAGATACTATAGAGGAAATAAACTCACAGATTAAAGAACTAAACAAATCTAACAAATTCTTAACACAAAACATTCAGGAAATCTGGGACACCATGAAAAGACCAAACCTAAGAATAATTGGGGTAGAAGAAGGAGAAGAATTACAACTCAAAGGCCCAGAAAACATATTCAACAAAATTATAGAAGAAAACTTCCCCAACCTAAAGAAGGATGTTCCTATGAAGGTACAAGAAGCCTACAGAACACCAAATAGACTGGATCAAAAGAAAGCATCCCCACGCCATATAATAATCAAAACACAAAACATACAGAATAAAGAACAGATATTAAGAGCTGCAAAGGAAAAAGGTCAAGTAACATATAAAGGGAAACCTATCAGAATTACACCTGATTTCTCAATGGAAACCATGAAAGCCAGAAGAGCTTGGATAGATGTGCTACAGACACTTAGGGAACATGGATGCAAGCCTAGACTATTATACCCAGCAAAGCTTGCATTCACCATTGATGGAGAAAACAAGATATTCCAGGACAAAAACAGATTTAAACAATACGCAGCCACAAATCCAGCCTTGCAGAAAGTAATAGAAGGAAAATCACAAACCAAGGAGTCCAACAACGCCGACAATAACTCAGGCATCTAGCGACCCTTCACCAGCACAACTAGAAGAAGGGAAACACACAAACTCTACTACAAAAAATGACCGAAGTTAACAACCACTGGTCATTAATATCACTTAATATCAATGGACTCAATTCACCTATAAAAAGGCACAGGCTAAGAGATTAGATACGAAAACAGGATCCAACATTTTGCTGTTTACAAGAAACACACCTCAACCACAAAGACAGACACCTACACAGAGTAAAGGGTTGGGAAAAGGTTTATCAAGCAAATGGCCCTAAGAAACAAGCGGGTGTGGCCATACTAATTTCCAACAAAGTTGACTTCAAACTAAAATCAATCAGAAGAGATGGAAAGGGACACTTTATACTCATAACAGGAAAAATCCTTCAGAATGAAGTCTCAATCCTGAATATCTATGCCCCTAATATAAAAGCTCCCACTTATGTAAAAGAAACACTTCTAGAACTCAAGGCAGCCATCAAACCACACACACTAATAGTTGGAGACTTCAACACTCCTCTCTCACCAATGGACAGGTCAATCAGACAGAAACCTAACAGAGAATTGAAAGACTTAATGGAGGTAATGAACCAAATGGACTTAACAGACATCTATAGAACATTCCACCCAAATAGGAAAGAATATACCTTCTTCTCTGCGGCTCATGGAACCTTTTCGAAAATTGACCATATACTTGGTAACAAAGCAAACTTCCACAGTTACAAAAAAATATTAGTAACCACCTGTGTCTTATCAGATCACCATGGATTAAAATTAGAATTCAACAACAATGCTACCCCCAGAAGGCCCACAAACTCATGGAAACTGAACAGTCAACTACTGACCCACACCTGGGTCAAGGAAGAAATAAAGAAAGAAATTAAAGTCTTTCTTGAATTTAATGAAAACAAAGACACAACATACTCAAACCTATGGGACACAATGAAAGCAGTGCTAAGAGGAAAGTTCATAGCACTAAGTGCCCACTTAAAGAAAACGGAGAAAGCACTCATTGGTGACTTAACAGCACACCTGAAAGCTCTGGAAAAAAAAGAAGCAGACTCACCTAGGAGAAGTAGAAGACTGGAAATAATCAAACTGAGGGCAGAAATCAACAAATAGAAACACAGAAAACAATCCAAAGAATCAATGAAACAAGAAGCTGGTTCTTGGAGAAAATCAACAAGATTGACAAACCCTTAGCCAAACTAATCAAACGGCAGAGGGAGAACACGCAAATTAACAAGATCAGAAATGAAAAGGGGGACATAACCACAGACACAGAGGAAATTCAGAAAATCATTAGATCTTACTACAAAAGCCTGTATGCCACAAAATTGGAAAATGTAAAAGAAATGGACAGTTTTTTAGATAAATACCATATACCAAAGTTAAACCAGGACCAGGTAAATGCTCTAAATCGTCCTGTTAGTCGCGAAGAATTAGAAACTGTTATCAGAAACCTCCCTACCAAAAAGAGCCCAGGACCAGATGGTTTCAATGCGGAATTCTACCAGAACTTCCAAGAAGACCTAATACCTATACTCCTTAAGGTATTTCATAATATAGAAACACAAGAGTCACTGCCAAATTCCTTCTATGAAGCTACAGTTACCCTGATACCTAAACCACACAAAGACTCAACCAAGAAAGAGAATTACAGGCCAATCTCACTCATGAACATGGACGCAAAAATTCTCAATAAAATACTGGCAAACCGAATCCAAGAACACATTAGAAAAATTATCCATTACGATCAAGTAGGCTTCATCCCAGAGATGCAGGGCTGGTTCAACATACGAAAATCTATTAATGTAATCCATCATATAAACAAACTGAAGGAAAAAAACCATATGGTCATCTCATTAGATGCTGAAAAAGCATTTGACAAAATTCAGCACCCTTTTATGATAAAGGTCTTGGAGAGATTAGGGATACAAGGGTCATTCCTAAATATAATAAAAGCTATTTACAGCAAGCCGACAGCTAACATCAAATTAAACGGAGAGAAACTCAAGGCTATCCCACTAAATTCAGGAACACGACAAGGCTGTCCACTCTCTCCTTATCTCTTCAATATAGTGCTTGAAGTTCTAGCAATAGCAATAAGACAACATAAGGGAATCAAGGGGATTCAATTTGGAAAGGAAGAAGTTAAACTTTCATTATTTGCAGATGATATGATAGTATACATAAGCGACCCCAAAAACTCCACCAAAAAAACTCCTACAGCTGATAAACTCCTTCAGTAACGTGGCAGGATACAAGATCAACTCCAAAAAATCAGTCGCCCTCCTATACACAAAGGATAAGGAAGCAGAGAGGGAAATCAGAGAAGTATCACCTTTCACAATAGCCACAAATAGCATAAGATATCTGGGAGTATCGCTAACCAAGGAAGTGAAGGATTTATTTGACAAGAACTTTAAGTCTTTGAAGAAAGAAATTGAAGAGGATACCAGAAAATGGAAGGATCTCCCCTGCTCGTGGATTGGGAGGATCAACATAGTAAAAATGGCAATTCTACCAAAAGCAATCTATAGATTCAATGCAATCCCAATCAAGGTCCCATTAAAATTCTTCACAGAGATTGAGAGGACAATAATCAACTTTATATGGAAAAACAAGAAACCCAGGATAGCCAAAAAATCTTATACAATAAAGGTACTTCTGGAGGCATTACCATCCCTGACTTCAAACTCTATTACAGAGCTACAGTATTGAAAACGGCTTGGTATTGGCATAAGAACAGAGAAGTTGACCAATGGAATCGTATAGAAGACCCGGATCTTAAACCACAAACCTATGAACACCTGATTTTTGATAAAGGAGCCAAAAGTACACAATGGAAAAAAGAGGGCATCTTCAACAAATGGTGCTGGCGTAACTGGATGTCAACCTGTAGAAGAATGAAAGTAGATCCATATCTATCACCATGCACAAAACTCAAGTCCAAATGGATTAAAGACCTCAATATTAATTTGAACACATTGAGATTGATAGAGGAGAAAGTGGGAAGTACTCTACAACAAATGGGCACAGGGAACCGTTTCCTATGCATAACCCCAGCTGCACAGACTTTAAGGGCAACATTGAATAAATGGGACCTCCTGAAGTTGAGCAGCTTCTGTAAAGCAAAGGACATTGTCACTAAGACACAAAGGCAGCCTACTGACTGGGAAAAGATCTTCACCAACCCTGCAACTGACAAAGGTCTGATCTCTAAAATATATAAGGAACTCAAGAGACTAGACGGTAAAATGCCAATTAACCCAATTAAAAATGGGGCGATGAACTGAACAGAGAATTCTCAACAGAAGAAGTTCGAATGGCCAAAAGACACTTAAGGTCATGCTCAACCTCCCTAGCTATCAGGGAAATGCAAATCAAAACAACTTTGAGATATCATCTTACACCTGTCAGATTGGCTAAAATCCAAAACACCAATAATAACCTTTGCTGGAGAGGTTGTGGGGTAAGGGGCACACTCATCCATTGCTGGTGGGAATGCAAACTTGTGCAACCACTTTGGAAAGCAGTGTGGCGGTTTCTCAGGAAATTCGGGATCAACCTACCCCAGGACCCAGCAATTCCACTATTGGGAATCTACCCAAGAGATGCCCAATCATACAACAAAAGCATATGCTCATCTATGTTCATAGCAGCATTATTTGTAATAGCCAGATCCTGGAGACAGCCTAGATGCCCTTCAGTGGAAGAATGGATGAAGAAACTGTGGAATATATACATGCTAGAATACTACTCAGCGGTAAAAAACAATGACATCTTGAATTTTGCAGGCAAATGGATGGAAATAGAAAACACTATTCTGAGTGAGGTAACCCAGACCCATAAAGATGAACATGGGATGTACTCACTCATATTCGGTTTCTAGCCATGATTAAAGGACATCGAGCCTATAAGTTTGGGATCCTTGAGAAGATAATAAGAAGAACCTCCACCTGACGATAGATGAAGAAAATGACAGAGCCCCACCTTGGAGCACCGGACTGAGCTCCCAAGGTCCTGATGAGGAGCAGAAGGAGAGAGAACATGAGAAAGAAAGTCAGGACCGTGAGGGAACCTCCAGCTGGCGACAGATGGGGAAGGTGACTGAGCCCCACATTGGAGCACTGGACTGAGCTCCCAAGGTCCCGATGAGGAGCAGAAGGAGCGAGAACATGAGGGAGAAAGTCAGGAACGAGAGGGGTGCGTTCACGCATGGAAACGGTGGGACAGAACTAATGGGAGATCACCAACTCCAGTTGGAATGGGACTGATGGATCATGCGACCAAACCGGTCTCTCTGAGTGTGACCAACAGCGGGGGCTGACTGAGAAGCAAAGGACAATGGCTCTGGGCTCTGATTGTTCTTCATGGACGGGCTCTGTGGGAGCCTTCTCAGCTTGGTCGATCACCTTCCTGGACCTGGGGGGAGTTGGGAGGACCTTGGTCTTAGCATAGAGTGGGAACCCTGATGGCTCCTTGGCCTTGAGAGGGAGGGAGGGAGGTATGGGTGGAGGGGAGGGGAGGGAAGGGGGAGAAGGAGGGGGAGAGAAAGGGGAGAAGGAGGGGGGGGGGGGGGGAGGAGGAGGGAAGGAGATGGAAATTTTTAAATATAAAAAAAAATAAACCATGAGAAAGAAAAAAAAATTTCTCACTGTATAAACTGATGGCCAAAAAGCCATAAATCTGTATAGATAGCATTTATCAATTTTGAATAAAGCATTTGTGCCTCTGTGTGTAACTGTAAAAAAAAAAAAAAAAAAAAATTTCCATCTCCTTCCCTCCTCCTCCCCCCTCCCTCCCCTCCTCCTCCCCCTTACCTTCACTCCTTCTCCCCCTTCCCTCCCCTCCCCTCCACCCATACCTCCCCTCCCTCCCTCTCAAGGCCAAGGAGCCATCAGGGTTCCCCATTCTATGCTAAGACCAAGGTCCTCCCAACTCCCCCCAGGTCCAGGAAGGTGATCGACCAAGCTGAGAAGGCTCCCACAGAGCCTGTCCATGCAGAAGAATCAGAGCCCAGAGCCATTGTCCTTTGCTTCTCAGTCAGCCCCCGCTGTTGGCCACACTCAGAGAGACCGGTTTGGTCGCATGATCCATCAGTCCCATTCCAACTGGAGTTGGTGATCTCCCATTAGTTCTGTCCCACCGTTTCCATGCGTGAACGCACCCCTCTCGTTCCTGACTTTCTCCCTCATGTTCTCGCTCCTTCTGCTCCTCATCGGGACCTTGGGAGCTCAGTCCAGTGCTCCAATGTGGGGCTCAGTCACCTTCCCCATCTGTCGCCAGCTGGAGGTTCCCTCACGGTCCTGACTTTCTTTCTCATGTTCTCTCTCCTTCTGCTCCTCATCAGGACCTTGGGAGCTCAGTCCGGTGCTCCAATGTGGGGCTCTGTCATTTTCTTCATCTATCGTCAGGTGGAGGTTCTATGGTGATATGCAAGAAATTCATCAGTATGGCTATAGGAACTGGCCTTTTCAGGCTCCCTCTCCTCAGCTGCCCAAGGAACTAACTGGGGCGTCTCCCTGGAAACCTGGGAACCCCTCTAGGGTCAAGTCTCTTGACAACCCTCAGGTAGCTCCTTAAATTAAGATATATGCTTCCCTGCTCTCATATCCACCCTTCCTATATCCCAAGCACCCCATTCCTCCGAGCTCCCCCCGCTCTCCCCTTCACACTTTTCTCTCCCCATCTTCCCTTGGCCCAGTCGAGAAGATAATAAGAAGGTGAACTCCCAAAAAAAGATATAGTAATCCTCCTGGATATTGGAAGTAGATTCCTCAATTGTTAATTTATCACATCTTTCTCTACTCAATCCAAAAGTGAAGAATACTTATGTATGACATTTAATTCACCTCCTATTTTAACCGGAATGAATTTGTTTCACCTGATTTTTGACCCCTAGTCTGGAGGAAAATGAAGGAAGGAAGGAAAGAAGGAAGGAAGGAAGGAAGGAAGGAAGGAAAGAAGGGAGGGAGGGAGGGAGGGAGGGAGAAAAGGAGGGAGGGAGGAAGGAAGGAAAAAAGGAAGATGGTTGTCAGTTGGTCATTTCTTGGCAACCACCATAGTTCAGTAATTATATTAACTTTGGATAGAATCATCACTAAATACAGATACTAGTGGACAAAAATTTGGTGAAGATATGGATAGACTCTCATCAATGACTGAATTCAAGGGAACTTAGGTGCAACGGAAGCAAAGCATCCTCTCATAGCCAGTTAGAGGCAGAAGTCGGACTGTTCCCAGACTCCCAACTCAACCACACTCACAGTCCTCACTGAGGCAGGATCTACACAGCGCTGGCTAATAATAGTTTCCTCTTTAGAGACTTACTTTGACTAAAGTCTAATGCAAAAATCAGCAGAAAACAAAACAAACAAGTTCTCCTTTGGATCTTGGCTTGAAGATGAAAAAAACAAAACAAAACAAACAAACAAAAACAAACAAGAAGAAACAACAGTTATACTACAATGGACTGTGGCAGTGTACCACCAATTCGCTACACGAACTGAGCTGGGTGTGTGCCTAAGGACAAGGCCGTTAAAAGGTTCATCATTAAGAACACCGTAGAGGACGCTGCTGTTAGAGCTAAAGCCAAAGCAAGTGTCTCTGTCTCTTAGGTGCTTCCTAAACTCTATGCCAAGCTGCATTACTGTGTGAGTTGTGCCATTCATAGCAAGGTAGTCCAGAATCCATCTCGTGAAGCCCGGAAGAATCAAACACCGCCATCACAATTTAGACCTGCTGGTGCTGCCCCAGGACCTCTACCGAAGCCCATGTAAATGAGGTGGCTTCATAAGGACAGAAGAAAAACACACTTTGGAAAGCTAAAAATGAAAGTTATATTCTAAAAACAAAACAAAACCATCTAAGAAGATAATAACTGTAGCAATGGAAAAGATAACACCCACACACTGTGTGTATAAGATTTGAGTGAATTACAGCTCCGTTCAGTGTGGGGAGAGTCAGAAGAGGAGAGGAAAATCTATTGTGTTCTAGAATAGAAGGAGTGGGGGAGGAGGAGGTTCCTGGCATGGTGCTTTCCAGGAATACAGAAGGACTTGGGAAAACAATACTCAGATGATGACGGCAGTGTTGTGCTTCCTAGGTTAATGTCAGGAGATGAAAACCTCTTGCAACATATTTTACTTATTGATAAATGTGTACATAGTAATACACAGCAAGTTTGAACATGCTTATGGAAGGAAACCATTGATAATACAGATAATAAGCACATCCACACCTGCTGGCTTTCCTGCACCCTTCGGGAATTCTGGTCATCCCCTCTGCCTCCTCTATACTCAGACCCCAGTGATGTGCTTGCTGCCCATCAGTACAGACAGGTCTTCATTTTATAGAATGTTAGTACAGCTTTTATTTTCTAGTTTGAAAGAATTGCAAACTTACAGAAAAGTTAGAAGAGGAGACCCACATTTGACACGGGCTTTCCTCCAGATCCCTCAGTTGGTTATCCTTTCCACAGCATCTCACTCTATGCTGACCTGCATTACTGCTGTGACTCACTTCAAATTCTGTTGGAAATATGATCCCTGTTAATGGCTACTACTTCAAGTGTGACTCCTTCAAAAACAAGATCATTTATGTCATGTGAGTGTCAGTGACCAAGATCAGGAAATTAACAATGATGCTATATTAGACCCCTAAATCATTCCAGGACTTTTTTTGATTCTAAACTCCAGGCCCGGACTTGTGCTGTGTCTAGCCACTGTATTAGGAATTTTCCTGTTGCCAGGACAAAATACCAGACAGAAGCAACTTTAGAAAGGAAAGGCCGGTGGTGGCGCTCGTCTTGAATCCCAGCACTCAGGAGGCAGAGACAGGCGGAGCTCTGTGAGCTTGAGGCCAGCCTGGTCTACAGATTCCAGGACTGTTATACAGAGAAACCCTGTTTCAAAAATCTGCCACCTCCCCAAAAAAGAAAGAAGGGAAGTCTGGCTTCCATGTTCACACTCTTGTCTTCTCTCGTAGCGTCAGCAGCTGTGAGGCTGCTATTAAGTGTGGTGTCCTATCGCTACTGTTTCTGCATGGATCATAATAAAAGCAGCCATCAAATGACAAAGGAGGGAGCATTTTAAATGGACGGACAAGTCTGGGAAAGAGCTACCTCGGGACAAGTTCAATAATTGGGATACACTATCCTTTCAATAGACAAACTCACATCAAAGTGGTTGGAACCAGATAAAAACATCTGTACTGGAAGACAGTTATTTAACTTGGCACTTAAAAAAAAACAGTAAGGGCTTTTATTTCATATAAAATACTAAAAGCAGAACAAGTATTGCAAAAACACTCACTGTTGTTTTAGCAGAAGTTGGAGTTTCTCAGGCACTATTTTTTATAAATGGTTGGGGGCTTTTATAACAAAAATAAATAGCAACAAAAATATTTAGGGTGGGGAAGATGGCTCAGCCAGTAAAGGGCCTACTGAAATAGCATACTGGGAGAGGAAAATCAGTTTTCTCCAGTGGCATGCCACAGGGTATATCAGCCACACCCCAGGGCAGGCTCCATGCTCTGGAATAGCTGTCTGATACAAAACTGACTCCATGTCTTTATTGATTGTTTTTGTATTAATTTATTTTATTTTATGCATATGTGTGCATTTGGATCTGGGAGGATTTGGAAGGAGAGGAAGGAATATGACCAAATATATATGTTATATGAAAAATTTAACAAGTAAAACAGAATAGAACAAGCAAAAGAACACAAAACAAAGTGCCTGAAGAATGACAGCATACACACGCACGCACCCACACACGCACCCACACATGCTTGCACACACACGCACACACATAAACACACGCACGCACACATGCATGCACACACACATGCATGCATGCACACATAAGCATTAGCCCTGTCAAATGTGACCAAAAGAGAAAAGCTGCGGAAAGTAAAGGTTTGAAGCTTTCCTGGGCCGTTCTCTCTCACTGACACTGTTGCTGACTTCTTACATTGCCCTCCCTCAGAGACTTCTGAGCAATCCAGCACGCTTACAGAGCACACTCTGCAAACTGCTAAGCCAGTTGATGAAGACACCAGACCTGCATTTCAGCTTGCTTCTGGTAATGCCAATTGAAAACACTAAATGAACCAACAGTTTGTGTTGGACACTGCCTGAGAGGAGGTGGCAGAGAAATGGGGTCATTTATATAATGAATTGGCCTTCTAGCATATGCAGTTATTGAAGGCTCACAAATACTGTATAGTCATTTGTTGGGACTGCTGTCATAAGATTGCCACAAACTGGGTGAAATAAAACAACCCACATTTATTCTTTCATCATTCTGGGTGGTAGACGTCAGTTTTTCCCTGCCTACCTAAGTTCTACTAGAAATGGGTTAAATTAAGATGTAAGTGTTAGCCAATAAGAAGTTAGAGCTAATGGGCCAAGCAATTATTTAATTAGTACAGTTTTTGTATGATCATTTTGGGGCTGAGCAGCTGGGAACCAACAAGCAGCCTTCCAACCAACAAATTGGCACCCATATGGCCAGTTAAATCCATATAGAACCTGAGAGGGCTTAGAAAGGAATTCTACACACACACACACACACACACACACACACACACACACACACACACACACACACAAAGTTTAGCTGCATTTTTTTTTCCTGAATGGGCTTTGCTTACTGGTGGTATGCTGCAGTTGCTTTAGGAGAGGTTTTTCCAATTCAGAAGTAGCAGAAAAAAAGCCACAGTTTTGAAATGTTGGCTTTCTGGACCGTGCTGCCAGTGTGAACTCTGATTCTTTCTGGAGGTTCGGCTATGGAGCATTTAATTGGGGTTTATAAACAGAGTGCTACAGCTTGCTTAATGGCAACATAGACTGGTTTTGTGCCAAAAATGGAACTGTGAGCATGGCTCTCAGAGGCAGCAAACAGCTCCGCCATGCTGGGCTGGGTGGGGCAAGCAGGCAGTGCTGTATTTCCCCTAGCGATAGTGCCACTTAAGTTCATAAGAAGCACTTAGCATCTTAAGAAGGGCTTCTGGTCAAAAATAATTGCAGATATGCAATAAAAACAAATCCAGATGGAAGAGACCTCTAAATGGGTCACAATGATGGATAAATGTACGTAAGTTTGGGAGAGAGAAGAAAAAGAGTATAGAGAGCTAAAATAAATGAATGAACAAATAAATAAATCAAAGTCTTTAAAAAGACAGAGTACAGACAGTCATAGACTAAAGGGAGGAAATAAAAATAAGACACATAAAGATGAAGCATACACAGAGAGTCTGGATTATGTATCTTACTGTGTTTTCTTTGAATTTTTTGACTATAAAGTGCTAGGTACAGAGAAACATTTCATTGTATGGGCTGCTAAGCTAAACCAGTATGTATATTATAAAGGTATCTTGACTTCAGAATTTGGGTCTAAGGATATGTTGCTTTGGAAAACAGGTTCTTCTTTTATTTCCACAGAGGATGAGAACCTGTGATTTCATTCCAGGCTAATATGGTTTGATGGACCAAGATCCCCTGAAAGGTTGCCATGAACACTCCCCAAAAATTACTTCACCCAACTTCTGACTGAGATGAACCTAGCACACAGGATGCACCATGAAAGATCTGATTAATAGCACCCCCAATCAGCAGGAAATAGTCTAAAGAACTATGCCCACATTCCTAAATATAGTTTATAAATGTTTGTTTATATTTAAAGGGGGATATGCTATAGAGTTGAATATTTTGCATTGGTATGGATCTTAGTTTATTTATACAAATTTTAGGTCAATTTTGTTATACTGTATATGCATATTTCCACTCTTGATTAAGGTATTGTGTTTGTGCAGCTCATTTAAAAATGTAATGTATAATTAAGAAATATAGGTTAATAGATAATCATGTATAATAGTCAAGCTTGTAGATATGTTAGTTAAGTTTTCTAGATATAGAGATAAATTTCAATTAGATAGGTATTGTTCAAATCTTTCAGAGACCTTGAGAATATGGAATTTAAAATGTTTTAATAACTTAGGACTTTTCATGACAATGAGACACATCTGCTCCTGGAAGCACCAATTACTTCAAGAGGAAGATGGGCATCAAAGAGGCTCCTTATGGAATTGGTTAGCAATTTGGGCAAGAAACTGTTCTTGCCTGGACTGCTTGATGAACTGGACATGTGGGACCTGCAAAAAAGTGACTACTGAACTTGCCTAAAGGAGAGACAATCCTTTGGCATTCCTGTTTCATGAAAGTGTCTGCTAGATATTCTGCAGGACACAGAAGAAAGTGACGACAAACTGCCAATATAGGTGGAACTGTCTTTGGAATTTTCTGCTTCATGGAAAAGTCTGCTGGATACTATGGGCCTGTTGGCTGAAGATGGATACCCCAAACATACAGAAAAAACTTTGGGTTACTGTCCAGTCAACGAGATGTCTCTGACAATTCTAGAGTTTTGGAAGTTGCTTATAATGTACCTCCTGTTTTCCTAGGTAATATTATATCCTTCTGGAGTCTTTGATGGAGTTGAAGAATTTATATTTATATTTATAGTTATAGTTTTCCTTAGCTATGATAAAAATAAAATAGATATAAATATTGTAATTGTAATTTTTGCTTGATACCTGTTTTGTTATATGTAATTTTACTATGTTAAAGTTAAAACCTTTCTTTTCATTTAAACAGAGAAAGGGAGATGATGTGAGATTCCCCTCTGTATGCTGTGAATACCATTGGTAAATAAAGAAACTGCCTTGGCCTACTGATAGGGCAGAACTTAGGTAGGCAGGGAAAAACTAAACTGAATGCTGGGAAAAGGAGGTGGAGTCAGAGAGAAGCCATGTAGCTCTACCGGAGCCAGATGTAACTTTACCTGGTAAGTCACAGCCATGTGGCAATACACAGATTACTAGAAATGGGTTAAATTAAGCTAGGGCTAATGGGCCAAGCAGTGATTTAATTAATACAGTTCCTGTGTTAATATATTGGGGCTGAGCAGCTGGGAACCAACAAACGGCCTTCCACCCCACAGGGAAGTAGTGTCTTGTCTTTAACAAACACGCCAGCTATGCCATCTCCTTGCTCACCCATGGGCACAGGAAATGGGAATGGGTGGTACCTTCTGAGTTCTCGTGGTTTCGAGAGTGGTGTTACAGGAATCAAAAGCAGAGACTTTTCTATTGATCGGACTTTGAAAACTCCAGCAGCAGGCAGGGGCAGACTCCCAAAAGCCCAATGACCACATTAGTTTGTGTAATGTTAATGTGATTCTCTCATGGATTCCTTTCAGAAGAGGGCTGGAAGCACATGGTTACCTGCTAAGGGCACTGACAGCAAGGCAGGCAGGTTACAAAGGTGGGTGCACTGTGCTGCTGGCTTCCTGGGGTCTTCTTGTTTTCTACAGAAGTGAGCTGTGAAAGATCTGGTGGCCCTAGGGAATTTTAGATGGGACCTCTATTTCTTACTTATTATCAAAGGGCTTTCACTAGTCAGTGGCGACTCTATTTATTTCATCAGACATCTATGGGGTTGTTAATGTCACCTGGGCACTGTTTAATCTGAAGGGCTTCAACAGAAAACTAAGGCTGCTTTTGCGATGAAATGCTCAGTCTGCTGTGTATTTGGGATCACTGGATACACAGAGAAACCCTGTCTCAATAAAAAAAAAAAAAAAGAAAAAAATAAAAGGAAAGATAATGGAAAATGTTCTCACCTTATTGTTATCAAACTGTTGCCTATTCAGCTGACACACAACTGGATTTTAATTCTTTTTATTTCTTCTGAGGTAGCCTCAGGTAGCCCAGGCTGGCCCTGTGTATGGTATTGGAAATTGAACTAGAGCAGCCGCTCTCACTGTTCTAATGTTGTGACCCTTTATTACGGCCCTTTAATACAAGTTTTTAAGTTAACCAACCATAAAATTATTTTCATTGCTACTTCATAACTAATTTTGCTGCTGTTGTGAGTTGTAATGTAAATATCTGATGTACAGGATATCTGATGTGTGATCCTTGTGAAAGGGTTGCTTGACCCCTAAAGGGGTCATGACTCACAATTTGAGAGCTGTTGAACTAGAGTCTTAAGCAAGCTAGGTAAGGATTGCACTGACCTACATCCCCAGACCACTTAAATCTTCTACTTTTACTAGTGTACAAAATGAATAACTTACCCAATCTAAACAAATGGATCAGGAAGTGAATATTTTGGAATTTGCAGGCTGCATGCACTCTGTTGCATGTTCATCTCTGTGTCTTTTCCTTTAATGACCTTTAAAAATGCAAACATCAAAATAATAAAAATAAAAAACAGATAAATGAGAAAAAACCTGCTAAAACCAAGGCTGGAGATTTTTCTGTTAGAGCTCTTGTCTGCTATGTATCTGGCCCTAGGCTTGGTCCCAGTACCAAGAACAAAAAAACAAACAGACATAAAACCAGAACTTAAACAGAAACAAAGCAACAGTTGGACCTCCCAAAGGAAACAGTAAGAGTCATTTGTAGCTCCCTGGTTGTACATAAATAGCCTGAATATGACTTAGACTGTAATTTGCCAACTTCTGAAAAGTCTTGACCCAAAGCATGTGCCTTCTAACTAAAGCATGAAGGTGGTGGGCTGAACTACACTGCCAGCCCTCGCCTGTCTTATCTTCAAAATTTGCTGGGGTTGGCTCAGCAGGCGAGGATCCTAGTTCTCTCCTGGGAGTCCACATGATAGAAGGGGGAAGCTGATTCTAAAAGGTTGTTCTCTGACCTCCATGGGTGCCCCCTACCCTCCCCCCACAATGAATTCATGTAACTTAAAATGGTGGGTGGGTGGAGAGATGCTAAAGAGTGCTTACAGTTCATGCAGAAAACCTGGCTACTCTTACAGAAACATACGAATAAATATGTAAACACCTGCCCCCTATAGAAACACGAGGTTCAGTTATTAAAAATCAGTGCAGGCGCCTGACCCTCCTGCTTCTAACTCCTGCTCCACCTTTCAAGGTCTACGCCAGTTCTTCCTCAAGAGACGCGTTAGCGTTTCCGACTCTAAAGCTCTCCTGACTGCCCCCACCTCACCCGGTGCGCACTGACCATCCAGTTGTGTGAGTGAAGACAGTTCTCTTTTGTGCTGTACACTGAACGCTGCCGATAGCTTTCCTCTGCCTCCTTGCTAGTTGCCTTCAAGGTTGCCTCCCCAGCTGCTTTCCTAGCTCCAGCTCTTCCTACGCAGTTACGACTTAGTAAGCAGGTATGAAATCAAAGTGACTGGTGTTCTAAAAACTTTAAAAAGAAGCCAGCAGGTGGCAGCAGAGCCCGTTGGTTAAAACTAACCTGCCTATCTTTGATTTAGTAAATTCACATGACCAGCAGGTGGAGCTCTTTGACAGCAAAGCTTTGCTTAACAAGGGTGGAAAGGCTGTAAAGAGACCGACATAGCTTTGCATAAAGCCTTTGCATAAAACCGTAACTAGAGAAAGAGCTACAGGCAACTGAAGGAAGTAGGGTACTGGGCAGGTGTCCAGTGCCTGATGATAAGCCCTGAAAACATACATATAAGTGACATTATTTGGATTGCACAGGTTGTATTTAGGAATATGTACATAAATGTGCACAAACACACATTTAGATATGCATGCATGCAATAACAGTTAGTGAATAAAGATGCCGTGAATTTGAAGGGAAGTGGTGAGAGGTGAATGGGGTCATGAGTTGGAGGGAAGGGAAGGGAGAAATGTTGTAATTATATTAAAAATTAAAAACCCCAACCAACCTTATACACACTCACAGACTACCACAGATTACTCTCAATAAGACTCACTATTCCTCAGTGTCAAAATGTCTTTTCCAGTGGCTGGAGAGATAGCTCAGTGGTTGAGAGCACGGGCTGCTCTTTTAGAGGACCTGGATTCAGTCCCCAGCATCCATATGATGGTTCAGGACTGTCTGTTCCTCTAGTTACAGAGAATTCAGTGACCTCTTCTGGCCACTGTGAACACCAAGAATGCAAGTGGCACACAGATTGGGATGCAGGAAAAACACTCATACATATGAAACTAAGTGAGCATGAGTGACCTAGCATTAGCTCATTAGTGGTAGAGCTTCCCTAGAGCACTGGATTTCATCTCTGGCATGCACACCTTCTCTTCTGCCCATCTCTCTCACAGACCACAGAAAAACATGTTAAAGGAAACAAACAGCAAAGTGAGCAAACAGCTGGAAGATATGATGAACTATTTGTAAATCACATATTTGATAAAGCATTTACACACCTTATGATGGATGCATACGTGCTTGTGTCCCCTAAGATCATGACACCTAGTGATGTCTTACTGTGTGTAAGCACATTCTGTGATGTTTGCACAAAGATGAATTTGCTTGCTGGTTAGTGCCTTTCATGGAACAGGTCCCCGTCGATAAGCAGTGCATGGTTGTATGGATGGAACAACTCAGCAATAACAGTGTAAATAACCTAGAGAAAGACAGACTCAGAGCCCGGAGAGACGCCTGCTCTTTCAGAAGACTGCGCTCAACTCCCAGTACCCATATGATGGCTCACAATCATTTATAATAGAGCCAGTCCCAGGGGATTGTCCTCTTCTGATCTCTGAGGGAGGGCACTTGGCATACATGTTGTGCATAGACATACATGCAGGCAAAACATACACATGAAAGAAATAAATAATTCTAAAAACATAATTAAAGACAAAATAAGCATAGGACTTGAATGACAATTCTTCAGAAAGATGAATAAATGACAAAAAAAGCACACGGAGGAAGAAGAGGCAAAACAAAATCCCAACAAAGGACTCCCTTGGACCCCTTGGGAGAGCACCGTTTGAATAACAGGAAGTAACAGGGGTTGGTGGAAACAGGTAGAAAGTGCATTCTGTGTGCAAATGTTAGGGATATAAAACGGCATAGCCAGTTTTGAGAACAGTGTGGACATTCCTCACAAAATGCGATGCAGGCCATTCTATTGCTGTGGGCTAGGTATCCTCTGCTTCCCAGCATTGGGCAGGGATAAAATTAATGCTCAGGTAATGTCATGGCTACTGAGAAGGTGGGGACTTAAGCTGAGTTTAGAGGTGGTGCCTCTGGAAAGTGGACAGATTTGGTTAGATCGTAGGGACAAAGTCCCTAGTTTTGAATTCTGGTTTTCTGTGGATACCGGGGAGAGATACTCAGATATTGACAGTGTTCCCACTATGATGTGATATAGCAAAGAGGCCCCCGAAAAGCCCAAGAAAAGGTTATTGGGACTGTGTTCCTTTAGAGACACGAGGCAAAGTAAATCATTTTCCTTTATAAAGTAGCCTGTCTCAGTTACTTTATTATAGCAGTGAAAAACTAGTGCACACGTGATCGAGCATTCTTAATTCTGTAGGTATATCCAAAATACTTCGAAGATCTTGAAGAGATGTGTGTGTACGCCTGTTCAGTGGAGTACTTTCCATAGCAGCCAAGATGCAGAAGCAGCTCAGATGACTAGAGAAAGACATTTGGCACATGTCATATATACAGCTTTTAAAAAGAGGAAAACGAGTTACTTAGGAAGTTGAGGCAAGGGGATTACAAATTCTAGGTCTACTGTGGCTACAGAGTGGTTGCAAAGCCAGCCTGTGCAAACCAGGAAGACCCTGTTTCAAAATAAAAAAGTAAAAGAAGAGCTGTAACTATAGCCTGGTCATTATTTATATATAACCTATATATCCTGGTATATATAAGGTGGCAGGCTCAACTCACAATTTGCTGCAAGAATAGCAAAAAGAAATCATATTACAAGCAACCTCATAGATAACCCTCGAGTACACTGTGCTAAGTAAAATTTGGAAACAATTCACAGAGAAACAAATACAGTGTGATCCTACCATATGAGTTATCTAAAACAGTAAACAAAACAAAACACAGAAATTGGAAGGGGTTGCTGGGAGAAGGGAGGATGACTTATGTTATAGATAGCATCGTGAACTTGCTAACATTGTTGAGTTGTGGCCTTAAAAATGGTAGATTTCACCAGCTGTAGTTTTTTCCCTATGATGCCAACACTCAAGAGGCTGAGGCAGATGGATTGTTATAAACTTGCATAGAGAGACCCTGTCTCAAAACAAAACAAAACAAAACCAAAACCAAAACCAAAGCAAAACAAAACCTCAAACAAACCAGGGCTGATAAGGAGACTCCGAGGGTTAAAGTGTTTGCTGCCAAGCCTGTAACATGAAGGAAACCAGGCCTGCTTGTTTGGGTTTCTGTCCTGCCTGGTACCCCACAGCCGGCAAGCCCCAAAGAAATAACACAGAGATCTCTATAAGTTATAAAGCTGATTGGCCCATTAGCTCTAGCCTCTCCCTGGCTAACTCTCACATCTTGATTAACCCATTTTTCTGATCTATGTTAGCCATGTGGCTCAGTACCTTTTTTCAGTGGGGCAGATCACATCCTGCTGCTTTGGTGGTCTGCGCAGGAGTGGGAGGCATCAACTTTCTCCTTCCCAGAGCTCTCCTGTTCTCATTACATCATTTCTACTTCCTGTCTAGTTTTCCCACCTATACTTCCTGCCTGGCCAATCAGTGTTTTAGTTAAAACATGATTGACAGATTACAGACAATTCTCCCGCACCCAAGCCTGATGCCTAAGTTTGATCTTTGGAATTCACAAAGTGGGAGGTTTTAGTAACTTCAATTAGAAGGCTCTAGACAGGGAAGAGCAGCTGAAGGCCAGGACTCAATTAGTCCCAACAGATCTCTTGCCTGTTCTGGACTCACCTTGCTAAAAGGGACCACACTGCACCTGGAAGATCCATAGCCATCCAGAGCTTTTAAACTTCTGATCTTACATGCATGCCATTTACTTTCCATCACATGAAAACACTTGTCTCCATTTGGTTCAGAGCCTCTCATTGTGGAGGCTATCTCCCAGACTGTGTTTTAAGTAGCCCAGGCTAACTTTGAATTGGTTATGTATCAGACAGACGACAGCCATGAGTTTCTGATTCTCTTGCCTCTACTACCCAAGTGATGCTTGGTTTATTCCCTGTCAGGGATGGAAGCCAGGGCTTACATGTGCATGCGAGACAAGCACTCTACCAAATGAGCTATACCCCAATCTGCTAAAACTTCCCTCGTGTGTTTGATCTGCTCTTTTACAGTGACTAAACACGTCAGCTCTTGACCTCTGGCCTATGGACTGGACATGGAAAAAGTTTCAGATGCTCAGTATCTCTCAGCCAACGCCTTCCTCTGCTCCCCACAGAGAACAGTGAAGGAAGCTTTGCCTCTTATCATCAGGGTCTGGTGCTGATCTGTGTGTGTCTGTCTCTGTTTCAGTCCTTGCTGCTTGTTAGGTTTAGGGGAGAAGAGTGTGAAACGAGGAAAGAAAATTTTGTTGTTGAACTGGAAACTGGGCCGGGTCTGTTCCTTAAGTCCTAAATCAGCTTCTGGTGAACCAGTCAGCTCTGTCCTGAATCTTCCACACAAGCCACACAGGGTGCTGTGCTGTGTGTGCAGTGACCAGGGCACTGGGCTGTGTGTGCTGTGGCCAGTGACTCAACCTTGCTGGGCCTTAGCTGCTTTGCCCTGTGGGTCACTTGTAGTTTGGATAGAGAGATAGGATGAATGAAGACTTCTTTAAAAAAAAAAAAAAACAAAACCTTGTGTCGGTCACTCAAGCTAATTTTAAACTACAGATTCCCTGTCCCAATCCACCAAGGTCTGGAATATTAGGCATGCTCCAGCACAACCCCCTCTGAAGACCCTTCTATCTTGTGTCTCCTCAGAGATGTTTCTTTTCTTCCTCTTGCAACTGAGGCTAATTTTTCCATGGATTTTTCTCTTCACCTTCTTTGTTTCTTCCAATGTTGGCGACGTAAATAGCAGCCTCATTCCCCTTTCATCTTTATCCCATACTCCCGTATCTTTAACTTAATTGACTTTTAAAGCCAAAGCATACCCTCAACAGTTAACTGGATTTTGTGAGCAACCATGTATTTCCAGAGTAGGGGTTGCAGCTTCAGAACACATTTTGCACTTTTGTGTATCTGTAGACACTTTTGATTCAAGATCCACTCTTTTATTTATTTGGTTATTTGTTCACTTATTTATTGTATGTGTCTGCACATGTGTGCACCATGACTGGATGTGTGTGGAGACCAGAGGTAGATGTTGGATGTCTTCCTCTATCACTTTACATGGTTTTTAAAAGAAATATTTCTTTTATTTTGGTTTATGTGTATGTGTGTAATGAGAAAGTGCTGGAACCTCTGGAGCTAGAGTTACAGGTGATTGTGAGCCACATAATATGGATGTTGGGGACTGAACTTTGGTTCTAACTGCTAAGACATTTCTGCAGCCTTCCACCTGATGTTGTAAAAACAGAGTCTCTCATTGAACTTGGAACTCAATTGGTTCTATGGAGTGACCTTCTGGTACTGGGACTGTAGGTACCTGCTGCCACACACCTGGCCTTTTTATAGGGGCATTGAGACCCAAACTCAGGTTCTTATGGACTCATTGACTCAGAATTCTATCAAATTAGGTACATCCCCAAGTCAGTGTCTCTGCTTTCTGTAACTTCTATTGGATCACTGGTGATGTCGTCTTCACTTCCAGTAAGTGCTTAGTACGCTAAAAACATCATATACTCAAGGCCATATTTAATAGAAGTCCATATTACTACCACTTTACAACCTTCTGATTTTAAATAGTCTCTGTGCTTCTCTTGTTTGGAAATCTAATTGGCTCTCCCACACAAGGACTTCAGTGCTCTTCTATCCTATCTCTTTCTATCACAGGAAGCCGGGTGGAGTGCAGCATGGATACAGCATTTCTATGCTGCACAGATGCCTGTGAGCTATAGGTGTGCAGTCCAATCCCTGTCTCAGGATGAAGGTGGGAAAGAGACTCACTGCTGCTTCACTGATGGGAGGTGCTTTATATCTTCCATCCACTGTCTCGCATGGGACAACACCCACAGGCTGAGGCACACCAGGGGAGAAATTAGTAAAATTTAGAAGAGGGTTTTAGTTGGCAATTCATGGATGAAAGAATCTGGAGGGGAGAGTCTATTAGGAGAGCCAAAGAGAAAATAATGAGAATATATCCTCAGGGTTAAACCATCAATAAGGGTGGTTGGGAAGGCTGTGTAATTATTACCAGAAGGGTGATGCGTGCCTGACTTTTCTAGAACTTCTTCCTCTTTCTGTATGGCATTTAGTGCAGTTACACTATCATGTTTTTTTTGGGGGGGGGGGGGCTGAGCACTAGCTCAGGTGATGTTCTGAAGGACTTGATGTGGCATTGATGAGAATTTGACATTTGTTGTGCTTCCTCTTATAGGATCTGGTTAGGGGGATTCATACTAACTAAGCCAAGGAACCAGGACTCCAGGACTTGCAAAAGAGAGATATGGTCAGAAGGTTCCAGAATCTGATTTCATTCCCCTGAACTAGCTAGTCTTGCCAGGTCTCAATGTGCAGGGGACAGATGGGGTCTCAGTCTGACACATGTTTATCTCACAGGCCTCCTGCCCTGACAAGTCTCTTCTGATTCCTTTCATGTCTTTAGAACCGACTGTGCTCCAGTCTTCTGGGAAAACCAGGAGGTGGGCCAACCTTCTCCTGCAGGTGCTTTTAGTCCATTATTCTCAATGATACTTTTGCGGCAGAATATTCTGAGAGCAGCATTATGTCCCCCAGGTGAGACTTTCAAGAGGCAGGTCTAGCTTCTTTGTGGTTCTTCAAGAAAAGCAGCTGAACCCTTTGCACAGATTATTCCAGGGATGACAGGAAAGGCAGCTGGTCCCTGTGGCATGGATTCTTCTAGAGATGAGAAGTGTGGGATGGAAGGAGTCATTATTATCCTAGACATGTAAGTTTACCATTCTTTGTCTGAAATTAGTCTCCATATCAGGCTGTCTGATTTTTTCCTCTGTTTATCCTCACTCCCTTTCTTATAAAAGAAGTGGGAGATCAAAGATGAGAAATAAAGGGCGGAGAATCATGCATTCTCTGGCCACATTACTGTGGTTGTCATCTTTTTTCCTTAACACACAAGCCTGAAGTCTACAACTAAGAAAATCGAAAATTGGTTGATTGTATCTTTCTTCAGGACTTTGGTGATAACCCCTTGATTCCATATTTCTTAAGCATGTTGCCTCATGGCTGCTCTGAATACAGGTCCTGCCATATGCTCAAGTGAGGAGAGCAAGAATTAAATTTTTGGGGAAAGAATAAAATATGAGTAAAAAAATGCAAAACTCTCAAAGAACCAGTAAAACATTTTAAAAAAGAATTTACTTTATAATGCTTTTGGCACCTTAATGAGAACAGAATAGTTTCCATGGTGATCATATCCTGTGGCAGAGGGGATACTGAGAATCAGTGTGTCATTCCCCTTGTGTGCTTTCGTAGATGGTGAAAGTGGCTGTGTACTGGCTACTCACTAGGGATTTGCTAAGTACTCAGGTTTGTATAAATGTAGGGAGTCTTTTTTAAGTTTCGCAGTTTGTGTATTTGTCAGAGTTCTCTAGAGAATCAGAATTTATAGCTGAATTTGTATGTATAGAATGGGATTTATGAAAGCGGCTTTACTGTTCATCATCCAACTCTTCCAACAACGTATGTCTATCAATGTGCAGTCAAGTGCCCAGTAGCTGTTCAGCACACAAGGTTCAATGTCTCAGCCGTTCTTTAGAATACCGTGGAGTCCTGAAGAAGTAGGTTCTAATACCAGTGAACAAATGAACTTGCCAGCAACAGTGACAGCAAGCAGGCAAAGAGCAAGATCTTCCTTCTTCCATGTTCTTTATGGTGCTCCCAGAAG
Organism: Arvicola amphibius; assembly: GCF_903992535.2. Taxonomy (NCBI): domain Eukaryota; kingdom Metazoa; phylum Chordata; class Mammalia; order Rodentia; family Cricetidae; genus Arvicola; species Arvicola amphibius. Next base: position 16,894,116 of record NC_052048.2, read on the forward strand.
GAGTAGCTCTGATTTAGGGAAGGTCTACCCACTTTAAATGATCCAGTAAAGAAAAATCCCTCACAAGTGTACCCAAAAGCTTGGGTTTTCGTTAAAGTTGAGATGTAGTCAAGTTGATCACCAAGAATAGCCATTAGAGTTTGGTACTAGAAAACATGCATGCACTCACGCATGCAGGTATGCACACACACACAGACAGACAGACAGATGCGCGCACACATGCACGCGCGCGCACGCACACACACACACACACCTGATGAAAAGAAAAACTCCATGGGTGTAGACCATGGCAAAAGTATTAGGTCTCCAGGTACCTGAGGACACAGACATCAACCCAGGGTTCACATTCCTCTTACTTTCCTACTAGTTTTTTTGTCTTATCCTTCTACTGACCAGAGCTAGGGACTTGTACATCCTAGGCAAATCCCCTACCAGTGAGCTACATCTGAAGTCCCATTATTAAGTTTTTGAAAACTTCAATACCTTCTCCCCCACCTTGAGTTAGGTATTATTATTCGTCTACTACATATGGGTAAAAGGAGTCACTGAGATGCTCAGATGTTTGCCAAGAGATACTGGAAGGGCTAGAGCTTAGATAAATGGATCTATTATTTCTGAATACCATTTTCTGTAAATGGAGACTGCTCATTCATTCTCGGCTGCCCAGACCCAAATAATCACACAGAAACTATATTAGTTACAACACTGTTTGGACAATGTCTTAGGCATATTTCTAACTAGCTCTTACATCTTAAATTAATCCATTTCTATTATTTTATATTTTACCATGAGGCTCATGGTTTGTTACCTCTTGCTTCTCAAAGTTAGAATAACACCCATCATTTAGGACTAGTGTGAAGCTTAAGTAATATAAAATGTGGGACTGCCCTAAAACTTTCAAATAGTGTAAATGTGATATACTGTTGACATTACCCAGAAGCACTCACCTGCAGTGAGGAAACGTCAGTTTTGGTGCAGATTCCAATTTGGTGCTAGGAAGCTTGAGTAGATGCTACTAGCTTGGCTTGTGTTTGTGTTAACTAAAGGGAAAGTGCACACTATTCTTTTTTAGCTTTTCCTAGAGTCCTATAAGCAAACCTAAAGGACGTTTACCCTCTTACCCTGTTCCAGGCATAACACTCCACTGTTTTACAGATTGGTTAAAGATAGAAATGATATAGGAGGGTCTTCTATCTATCTGTTGTTTTCATTGGTTAATTAATAAAGAAAACTGCTTGGCCTGGTAGGTCAGAACATAGATAGGTGGGGAAGACAGAACAGAACTGTGGAAGGAAGAAAGCAGAGACAGACAGACACCATGAAGCTCTGGCCCAAGATGGACATAGGTTAGAATCTTCCTGGTAAGCCACCACCTCGTGGTGCTACACAGATTATTAGAAATGCATTAATCAAGATGAGGGAATTAGCCAATAAGAGGCTGGAACTAATGGGCCAGGCAGTGTTTAAATAAATAAAATTTGGTGTGGTTATTTTGGGAGTAAGCTAGGGGGGTTTCATTGGTTAATTAATAAAGAAAACTGCTTGGCCTGATAGTTCAGAACATAGGTAGGCAGGGAAGACAGAACAGAATTGTGGGAGGAAGAAAGCAGAGACAGGCAGACGCCATGGCTCTCCTCTCTGAGAGGGACGCCAGTTAGACTCATTCTGGTGAGCCACAGTCAAGTGACAATATAGATTATTAGAAATGGGTTGAATCAGTATGTAAGAGCTAGCCAATAAGGGGTTAGAACTAACAGGCCAGGCAGTGTTAAAATGAATACAGTTTCCATGTAATTATTTCAGGTAAAGCTAGCCGGGAGCCGGGCGGTGGGAAGCGGCCTGTCCCTCCTTTTCAACATAGAAAGATGGTAAGATCAGTAAGACTTCTTCTGGTGACACTGAATTGGCCACTTGTGCTCTTTGACTTAAGAATTTTTTCTATACTCAAGCACTTTTCTCCATGTAGCCCAAAACAGACTAAGTAAAGCTGATTTTTCTTTCACTTGGCATCACAGCCTTGGCCCCACAATTCCTATTCCAATCCAGTGTTCAAGAACTAGCAGCTATTTGTCAATTGACCAGCAAGCAGAATAGATAAAATCTCCTGCTCAAATCATAGAAGTTGAGAGTCTGCTCAGGGGCAAGGTATTGGTCCAATTACTTATTGAACTAATAAGTAATTATGGGCAAAGCACCTAGCTAGGTGCTGTGTGAGATCACAGTGCCACGGGGCTGTGTTTGTTTGACTTCTTCATTTGAGGCTTTCAGTAGCTTAGGGACAGAGACAGGAAGACATTATTTCCAAGCTCTCAGAGTAATTGCAACAGCACCAGGGTAATTCTTTAAAATTATACTACCTTGCAATGTCATAATGTCATCGTCATATTAGTTACTATAAACTCACTGTGTAACATTTGCTTAATGACAAAACCATCTACAGACCTGCTTCTCAGGACACTTCTCTGTGCTTAGGAAAGACGTGACTGCTTTTGTGAAGGAATCACAATTTGCAAAATATTTATCTAAAAAGATTTAGGATCGTGCCTGACATTTAATAATTATTATTTATCCAGTCTTAAATATCATCAAGCATTCAAGAATTAAAGTTATGATTTACCATCTACTTGTTTTTGTGCATAGAGTTAAGTGTTAGGTATGTTCTTGCAACAGTTTTCTAGAAGTCATTCATCTCCAAAGGCTGAATGATACCATTGTGTGCACGGCACTCACTAACCATTCATCTCTGATGGACGCTGAGTAGCTTCCACCACCTGGTTATTGTAAATAATGCTGCAATGAACAAGGAAGGGTGTGTATTCTTTCCTCAAGACCCTCCTTTCACTTCTTTTTGATATTTAATAAGCAGTGGAATTGCTAGATCATAAAGGGAAGTCTGTTGTTTTCTTTCTGGGAAACCTCCATGTTTTCCCAAATGACTGCATTCTGTACCTCATTGGAGCTGCCAGTCATCAATCAATTACTGTATGCCAGCCTTGGTTTACATGAATCAGTTCATTTAATTCCACAGTGACCTTTTAAAGGATTACTAAGATTGCATGTGTTTTGCAGGTTAGAAAAGCCAAAGGGCTAGCTGGCACATGTTTTTAATCTCAACACTGCTCTATACAATGAACTCCAGAACAGCCAGGGCTGTATAGAAAGACCCTGCCTCAAATGAACAGACAAACAAACAAATGCCCCCCCCCCCAATTCCCCATCAACAACAACAATCTCAAGGGATGAATAAGTTATGGAGGAGGACTTAGAATTGTACATGGATCCATGCCCGGGTAACCTAAGACCTCTGTCCATATGCTGTGTGGGTCTTTCCTACCTGTTCCATGTTAGAATTCAACCCAAACAGACAACTATGGATTTGGTGCTCTGCATAAAGCCTGTAGCAGACTCCTTAGGAATGGAGCAACCCAAAATGGACTAGTAAGGTTTTAACACTAAGGGCTGCGGATGCTCCTCAGCTTGTTTAGTATGTTCAAGGCTACATCCCATCCTTAGCCTGCTAAGAAAACAAAAGAAGGTTCTAGCCTACAGTAGTTGATAATTTAGGAACTAATATGGTTTTCATCTGTGTTTTCAAATTTTATTGTAGCACATACAATATGATATTTAAAATACTCATTTTTAAAAATTACCTTTGAAACAATTAGTTTTTTATTATGGTCTTTAGGTCCTTATTTATGTATTTATTTATTTATTTATTGTGTTTATGAGTGTTTTGCCTGTATGTATGTATGTATGTATATATGTATGTATGTATGTATGTAAGTGTACCTACCATATGTGGTGTCCACATAGGTCAGGAGAGGTATTTTGTTTTCCCAGAACTGGAGTTACAGATGGTTGCTGGCCACCATGTGGCATGTGGGTGCTGGGAACTGAACCTAAGTCCTCTAGAAGAGCAAACAATGCTCTTATCCACTGAGCCATATTCCACTCCTTGCTCCCAGGGTTAGAAATTTGATTCTGGTTTCTGCAGAATGGTTATTGGGAATGGAAAGTGGCCTTGCCCTGGGTCAGCTGACAGGCTGGACACATCTGTATGCTGTGCTTCACAGTTTGGTTCTGGTCAAGGGGTAAGGATATCAGGGAGGGACAGAGGATGCACAGGTCTGGAGGATCACACCCTGGCTCTACCCACCACTGGGAACTGAGGGGATATCAAGACTTGTGTTTCCATGCTGATAGAACACCTTCTACAGTTATCCCCAAGGCTCCCTTCAATGGCAGGGTCAAAATCAATTGAATGCAAGCAAATTAACACTGATTTCCAGAGGATATTGGAAGGTTTTCCTTTCCTGCTCTAATTGAATCAAACTTTGGATCATTTGTTTTAATCCTCATGACATTTTTCTACATTGTTCCCCTTCCTCTTTTTGTCCTTGTCTTCCTCCTGTGGCCTCCTGTGGTACTGGGGATTGAACTTTGAACCTGCCGGGCCAGTGCTCTGCCACTCAACTACATTCCTAACTCTAGTTAGTAAGTCACTTCTAATTACACTTTTATTCTTTCTGAGCCAGAGATTGGTGCTGTGTGTGGGAAACATTTTCCCCCAAAGCAACAGGAACAGTATTTTTTTTTCAGGGGGCAGGGTTGGTAAAAACTTAAAAGTTAAATAATAGCTCCTTTTGACATCAGAAAAGGGAAGAAGGGCCAGTTTTACAAATCTGACTCCCAAGTACAGAACTGTGGCCAACAGGCTAAAATTGCAGTTACTGGAGGAAATAATTGTCCAAAGATAATCTGTTCTTCTTAAGACACAGAGTCTGCCAGGGCCATGGGTGTTACAGAGGGAAATATACTCTTCTTTGAAGCAAAAGTCCTGGAAAGTCCGACTGAGCTGGGTCCCTTTCCAGACTCCTTCCAATCTTGAGTTCACATGACTCTACAACATTTGATGGCACATGGAAAAAGCTGAGGAAGTAAAAATCCCACGTTAAAATAAAAAAGAGCTATGCAGTCTTTGAATAAAGGCCCTACAAAGAGCTCCCTGCGGTTTTGTTAATTCTCACCTCTGGAGCTTTGGATCTTCCTTGGGATCCTCCATCTGTTTACACAGGCACACTCAAGGGGAAAGAAAGCAATTTGCTCCTCTCATCCAGCTCATAGGCCAGGGCATAGCCCCTTCCTCTCTGAGATTTATGGAAACTGAGGTCAGAACACAGTGCTGTGACCTCTGAAGGGACAGCTTGAGCACTAACTTTTGATGACCAAGTACAAGGCAGAGTTACAAGAAGCTGCCTGCTTTGTCTCGTTAGTACATCCCATCGTTAGTTCAGCTCTTCAGGATTTGCATGGGAAAGTCAAAGCATGTCATCTTTTGTGGCAGCAAGTGTTCTCACTGTAGCCAGTAGAGGCGACCTGCTTCCTTCTCTGCTGGACTCTGAAGGACTGCCCTACTGTCTTGTTTGAGTCCTTTTGTTTTTGGTATGATTGGCCTGCACGGTGCTTCTTGCCTTCCAAGTTCCTGACCATTGTTGTATCTGTGTTACACTGTGTTTCAAAGAGCTTACTAAGGCAAATGATTCCAGATCCAGCAGAGAAAACATAATTTATGTTCTTGACACCCCTGTAGAGAGTCAGCATCCTTGTATAATGGGGAGTTACTTCAAATGTCAGCCTGCAGGTTCCTCCTGGGGAAAAGTGGGTTAAATGTCTACTGGTGGGCTCCCATTGAGAATCACATGGTCTGGCACTTCTGTGCAATCACACAACACAGTATTAGACATTTCTGCTCCTGTAATGAGCAGCTCTCCACTATGCTCCTTTAGGGGTCCGCCTGGGTGAGGTTTTTTTTTTTTTTTTTTTTTTTTGGGTAACGCTATATGAGGTTTTTTTCTTAGAGTCAAACAACCCATTATTTTCTCACACAAAACCATCTTTGGGGGTCAGTAAAAGACAAATGACTCTATCCTAGAAGACAGAGAGCAGCCATGATGTTGGAGTTAGGGGGCATATCTGGTGGAATAGGAATTTCTCCCCTGGCCTCAGAAGATAATGGAACTAATGTCAATGGGTGGTGCACTTGATCTCACAAAGGATCTCATCAGACTCTCTCCTAGGGTAGCCTGGCTTAGGTTGTCCCTCTGACCTTTGTTAATTTTTCTTAACCTCCTTCCTGGTGCATTCTTTAATGGCTCATGAGGGCACCCTCCCAAACCCATCCCTCCAGTCAGCTGTGGAAAGGAAAGGTACCTTTCAGGGGCAGGACAGAAGAATGTATAAAAACCCAGCAGAGTTCTTCCTGGACTAATGCCTTAATCCTACTGAAACATGATGCTCTTCAAGGTTCTGGTGATCTCTGTCTTGTATGCTCCGGCTGTGGCTTTCCCCACAGGTGTGTGCACCTTTGGAGAAGGGAGTTAAAGCTCGTGAGTGTGTCTTTGTGTGGATATGGGTATGCAAAGGATTGGCTTGTTTTAAGTAGAAATTGGATAATTCTGTCGGGGTTGTTTTAGGCGAGAATGACAGCTGAGTGACTGAGCTGTGGATTTTGGTTGTGAGATTGAATTAATCACATATAGCTAACAAGCTTGGTTAGATGAGACCAGGGCAGAATGGCTGAGATGGTTCTGATGGACCCATCCTCACTGGATGTCAAGGAAGTGATAGGATCTGTTGAATTACGATAAAGAAATGAGGACACTGTAACAAAGTGAGCTTCATTCATGTCTGAAAGCATTGGCAGCCAGCTCTGTCACTGACTGAGAATCTGTGTGGGGCAGGAATGGAAACTTGGACCATGTTGAGCAAGGAAAGAAATATGTCCTTGAGAGCCAGAGAGAAAAAGGATCTAACAACCACCAAACTTTTCCTTCTAATTCTTTCTGAAGTCAGGCAGTTTCTCAGAGCTGCTCACTCACCTGAGTGAAAATGATCCCTCTCACTCACCTGCTCTTGCTAGGTGACTCTTGCTTTTTGGGCTGCTGGATGGGCTTCCTCACTATACATGCATGTGAGATTAAGTCAAGTGAGAAATAGTGAGAGACAGACAGACAGACACATACACACACAGAGAGGGAGGAAGGGAGAGAGAAAGAGGAAGAGGAAGAGGGAGAGGGAGAGGGAGAGGGAGAGGGAGAGGGAGAGAGAGAGAGAGAGAGAGAGAGAGAGAGAGAGAGAGAGAGAGAGAGAGAGAGAGAGAGAGAGAGAGAGAGCGAGACTGGTGACAGTTCCTGCCATGGTGAGATGAGCCTGTCCCTGAGAGACCTGCCCTGTGCACAGCAGACCACATGGTTGTGAGGGTTCTGTAGGTAACCAGCCCTAAGACATTAGGACTGAATGTTTTGGGATGTGCTGAAAATGGGTCCTGGATATAGGGTGTTACATGAAAAGTAGCTGTAATGAAACATGTTAGGGTTGATTCCACTCTTGCTTATACGTAGGACCAGTGGTTTCTTTAAATTTTAATCATTAGTAGATTTGTTTGCGGCTTTCAGAAATCTGGAAGGATTATAGATGTGAGACTTTTTTTCTTTGACATTAGTCTGACCAGCACACAGATAGGCACAACACAGATGCTCTATCCTCAACTGACTCCTCAAGGAAGGCAGGAGTGGGCTCTGATCACACTGTTCTGAGTTAGCCCAGAGACTCTAGCTGCTGAACAGGACTTGGTGGGACCACACAACAGCAGCCTCTTTATACTGTCCCTTGAACAGAGGGCCCAGAACAGGAAGGGGTGGAGACATGCTCACTGGAAAAGACTTGAGCTATTCTTTTCTGTTGGGCTTCTTTAGAATCCACTTCACCTATTAGAATTCACTAGTAGAGACCTACCAGAATCAGTTAGATCTAACCAGTTATAACCAAGGAGACTCAACCAATTACCTTCCAGAAGCAATCACCGATGACCCACCAGACCTACCCAGTGAAGAACTACTAAATTCAACTGCTGACAATGAAGACCTAATGAATTCAATCATTGACATAATAAAATCAATTAGAAAGCTACCACCACCAATTGAGAAAGTGATAACAAAACTCTAGAAGTGGACACAGACAGTGATTCAACCATTGACTTTAACCTACCTTCGGACTTCATATCAACCACAGAAGTGTATCACACAACCTCACAGATTTCTGGTAAGTGAGGGTGCCATTTCTGGAGGTCTGGATAGGTGTTTCTGGGCCCCTTTCACATGCCTTCCTCCAGGAAAGCTTGCTTTCTTCCACAGTGGGTGACTATACCTGTTGTCTGTTCTGTCTTCACAGTGTTCTCTCCTGAGGCTGAGACAGTCCCCTCCAGCTTTCTCGAAGAAGACAGTGAGACCTCAGGTAGGAGCAGTCTGTCTTAACATGCTAGCGTTTCTCTCTGTGACCCTTTCTTCTGTCTCACTGTTGAGGAAGGTCCCAAGTTGGGAAACTTGCTGCCTGACCTCTGAGGAGGGGTAATTTTTTTTTTTAATCAAAAGTTCTTTGAAACTTGAAGACTATGTATCCCCCTTTCCTGGAATATTTTCAGTAGAAGAAACCTGTTGGTGACCACACAGTTTGTTGTCAGCCATCTGTCTCAAGAACAAACTCTTGAGGGTCAGCTCCTTGGGTGTTCATGTGTTTGGAAATATGGTTAGGCAAATGGGGTTAATCATCCCCTTTTCTTTTCTAATGGTTACAATACATTCCAGACAGATGGTCTCCTGGGCCAAACTTTTGGTTAAGTGTTAATTGTCATTTGTATTTGGACCGAATAGAAGCAAAGGCAATTTAAAGCTTCATGAGTTAATCAGTGGATTTCTTTGCTGCTCCTATTTATACCTCCATTTATTTACCATCTATGTACCCATCCGTCTGTCTGTCCATCTGTCCGTCTGTCTGTTCGTCCATCTGTCTGTCTATTTTCCTACCAACCTATCTATCTTTCTATCCACAGGGTCTCTCTATGTAGCCCTAGCCCTGGAACTTGATATATAGATCAGGCCGTCCGTGAACTCACAGAGATCTGCCTGCCTCTGCCCCCTGAGTGCTGGGATTAAAGGTGTAAGCCATCACGCCCTTTGCATTTTTGCATCTTTCTTTCTAGTGCTTAGTGAAGACATCATAAAGTTTCATCTATTTTCTTTCTCTAAGACAAATTCTGGTAACTTGAGTTAAGGAAGTTTT